>NC_081845.1:24480850-26880850 GCF_963259705.1 Myotis daubentonii | reverse complement strand
ATAGAGGAAGAGTTGAGGGTCCTGATATGAGGGCATGGGCAAGCCCTATCTAAGTTTGAGGTCTACTCTTCCTGGAAACCTCGAGGACTATACCATCTAATGGAGGGGTATGAGAAATCCCTCCCACTTTTTGCCCATGATTACACACTGTCCAACTGGCTTATTCACTTAAGAGTAAACTTTCTAAAGCCAGTGCTAATGGTCATAGGTAACTGGAACAGGATTGCCAAGATACCTCCACTCAGTCCATTGGAAGTTTTCTACAGATAGACTTTTGTTTTAAACCTGGTTCTCTGAGGTCACAGCCTTATGATCTTAAGATGACCATTCAGAACCTGACAGGCACATTTTCAGGATTGGAATTATAATTACAAGAAGAATGTGGGAGGCAGCTGTTCCTGGCAGTGTAATGGACAGGATAGTGATGTTTATAAAAACAAACTCAAGTGGGGCATGATCCAGCAGATTTTATCTTGCCGGGAAGACCATTGAGCCAGTAGGACCAACAGTTCTCTTACTACAGGGATTTTTCTCTCCATAATATTATGTAAGTGACTCACATCTCCTCATCTTTTTCTTTACAAACCCAGACACAGCCCCAGAGATGCCAAGTCCCCCGAGAGTTCATGCTTGACACATAGCGACATAATTGCAAGCCTACAGTTTAAACAACGGTCTGAGAAATTTTTGTGATTGTAGATTTTAATTTCAACTCTCCTGTAGTCCATTCCTCTGTAGCAGCATCTATAAAATGGAGATAGCAATAATAAACCAAGTCATGAAATTATTTATGGGAATAATCACTGATGGAATTATGTAGTATGTTACACATATAAAATTCCAAATAGTCCAAGCAATAAAAAGTAACATTTCCCAGGGACATCTCCATGAAAATCACTTTCTTCTGAACAAGTACAAACTTTCCACAGAGATGCCTAACCTACAGGCTGCGTGGGTAGACATGGAGTGTGCAAGCAACAGAAACCAGAGAAATGCACTAGTAACTAACACTGAATTTGAAAATTAGAATTTTATCACAATCACAATACATCTAACAGTCTTTTTCCCCCTGTTATTACATATTGTTTTTCTTCCCATAATGATAAAAAAAAATCACACAGAAAACTATTTTATAAAAAGGCCACCGAATACTTTCTAAACACCTTCTGAATCTTCAGGTGAAAGATAAGCTTTCCAAAAAACTTCTCTAAAGGAAAAATTCTTTGAAGAGTTATTACTGCCTTTTGATCATTGGAGATTTTCATTATTTACATTATTTTTAAATGTCTTCATTTTCTAAAGCCTGGTAATAGGAAGTTATAATTGTGGGAGATACTTTGATAAATAAGCGAAAACAAGTAACAATGTAAAATGTATGTGGAATCCCTGACCGAGGAGAATTGACTGGGAAGGGGGAGGTCAAAATGAAAAGTTAACAACTGAAATTTGGCACAGTTTTATTTTTAAGGGGAAAAAGGAATTCTCCCCCATCGATGTGTAATTTGTACAAAGACCAGGTTTAAAAGGGTAAACGAGCAAAGTCAGGAAGGTCAGGGTGTTAAGGGGGATTTATGCGGAGAAATTATACAGTAACACGTTGGAAAGAAGACTTGGGTGGAACTAAAGTAATGACATCCTGAACACTGTTTGGCCACAAACAGTAGAAATGTCTCCCCTTTGTAATGCCTTCCACCTCATCTTTGCAAGACAGAACAGGGAACGGAGTGAACTCTGAGCATCACAGAACTACGCCCAACATGCACCAGCAGAGAGAAAAGAAACCATGAATGTGGATGTTATCGCATTCTAAATATTCTTTGACATTCCCTAGACTTTTTTTTTTTTTTTCTATTTTGTTATTGTACTTGCCCAACCACGCTAAGGTGTTATGATGCTTTAGACATGAGTTAACAGGTCTCTTATATACACACATTTCCACATTCCAATGAGAACTATTATATTCTTTTCCTCCCTCCCTACCCTCACCTCACACCCCTCTCCCTCTCCACCCACACACTGCCCTCTAACTCCACTCATTTTTCCTTGTTTAACACTTCCTCATTATCGACTGTTTCCCAGGCTATGCAAACCCACAGGACTAAGAAAGGTCTCCTGCCACGTGACATGGTTGTATCTGCAAAATGAAATGGCTGCATCCAGAGAGCAGGTTAAAGGGAGCAAATAGGAAGGAAAAGGAAGTGCTCTGACTCAGCTGATAATTCAGTGAGGGGTGGGAAGAGGCCTTCAGGGACCTCGCAGCCCTTGCTCCTCCCCTGAGACGTGCGGACCGGCAGCATCAGCTGGGATCTTGTCAGAAAAGTACAACCCAAGGCCCACTCCAAACCAGAATCTGCATTTAACAAGATCCCTACAGACTCCAGAGACACCTAAAGAATACACACTCCACGGTGTCAGTCCCCTGCCACCAGGAAACTAAAAGAAAGGTGTCAATAATGTAAACATTTATATCCAATCAGGGGGAAAATTATAACTCCCCTTGAAATGCATTTGAAGAACTATCAGCCTTAGCAATCAAGATGCAGTCATATAGCTCCTCACCCTTTCCTTTACCACCCTTCTCATCCCATGTTTACTGGGATTCTCTTTGCCCTAAACGCAGATTCTCTTTCTTCCAACAACTTCAAGGCACTGTAAGAAAACAGCAGTCTAAAATATGGACTTTGGAACAGAGACCGAAAGTCGCATATACCCTTTACCCATCAGATACTTACTACTGTGATGGGTACACCACCATCCCACTCCCAGTGAAATGTACTCACAGGAGGGAGAAGTGTTACTCCTCCCAAAGGCATTTTCACTGAATTTAAAAGAAATGACAGAACATTTGATCAAGGAGATGAATATTTACCTTTTTTTCTTTTTATGCTACAAGGTTGCGCTGGAGGACATGTGTGAACCCCTAGATCACATCTATAGGCATCAACCTTATTCATAAGGCCAGTCCTCTATTCACTACAGAGGGGAAGGGAGGTTGGGGTTTTGTGTTTTGTTTTGTTTTTTGCTTGGTTGTTTGTTTTCATCACTTGGCATTTTATTGGAAAGTGCCTTCTAGGACTTAGAAGTGATAGAAAATAACAAGGGAAGGGTCAGGGCAGTTATGCCAAGTCACCTTAAAAAGCAAGAATTGCTCTGGGGAAAGACGAGTCACTCGGAAAAGGGTCATTGCCACAGAAGCCTAGGAAAGGAAGAGTCCCAAAGGCACACAGTGGCAGGGCACTCTCCATCATCAGACTTTGAGTGTGAGCATTCCCAGTCCCACTGAGCATTCATCCTTTCCATAGAGATGGATACAGACTGTGTGAGCACAGACTGTTTCTGGCCCCATTCACAAGATCATCCCTATTATGGTTTGGGTGTCCAGCTCACTTAATCTGATGCTACTACCCATCCAACTTACCTAAATCATACTTTTCAGATTCTTCCCTACAAAAAAATTGAATTAAGATTGGATTTTCCCTAAAGGTTCATTACAGCAAAGAAAGGGCTAGTCATGTGAGGATTCCACTATTCTGGTTCATAATGCCATAACTGACTTTGGGCTGACTTTGTAAATTACACATCAATCTTAAACCTGGGTTAATGTGAGTCTCCCCATGAGAAAGGGACACTCAGGCAAGATGCTATCAAATCAACTTTCTGGGCCTACAAACCTGGGGCTAACGACAGGCCATGATAACTTCATCAAGGCTCATACAGCCGCTCCCAAAGCTTGTCCAGAGACAGCCCTTAGACTCTGGCGACTGCATTATTACTTACACGGGACTGTAATTAATCTCTAAGGTTGTGATTCATGAAACTTTTAGGATTCTTTAGAACTATTTGCTCCTTTTAGACAGTGCTGGGAATGTCATGGGGATACCAAAAGACAATCATAAAGTTGTCAAGGAGGGGTCATCTGTCTGTTTTTTAACAAATATTTTCTGTGTTTTTCCCATGTGTCTGGCACTGTGAGTAATGCCAGGAACACTCTGAATTGGGAAATAGACAAACAAGAATCTACAATGCTATGTGTAGGTGCCGTAACAGAAGAATGCAAGAAATGCAATGCGCACAGCAGAAGAGATGCCTAAAGCTTCCTGGGGGTTCAGGGCAGTTTTCTAAATGAATGTTGTATATAAGCTAAGACTTGAAAGGTAAGAAGGATTTGGCCAAGTGGGGCATTTGGAGAGAGAAACTGAGTGGTCCTGCAGAATAAAATGGCTGAAGCTATAAAGCAGTTAACGCTGAATTAATGGCAAAGAGAGGGAACAGCTCTGACCCGGTTGGTAATTAAGGAACAGGATAACAATAGAGCTGGTAGCCATGCCACTGTGTGCTCTGTGGATCAGCAGCATCAGAGGGGATCTAATGAGAAATACAGGATCTCAGGCCCATCTGAAACAGATCTTCTGAATCACACTTCACATGTTGGCGCGTTTAGAGAACTATATGCATTTCCATATGGTTAGAAGGTAAAGTCATTAAAGAATAGTGGGAGATGAGTCTTAAAAAGCACTGCAGGGTGAGCTCACAAAGGGTCATACTTGCCATACAAATGGCAACTTTCAGAACTTGATACTGGAGAGACACTAGATATGCAGGTTCAGCATGACTCTAATAGTAGCATAGGGAATGGGTTGGATCTAAGATCAGTTCACTCGATCTGGCAAAGAAACAAAAGTCTGAAGTAAGGCAAAGCAATAGAAGGTAGACATTGAGAGGCTTTTAAGAGGCAGACAAGGCAAAAGCTGACGATTGTGACTTAGACATCTAATTGGATGAGGATGCCTTTCACATCGATGAAGATGATGGAAAGTAGGCTGAGCGGTCAGAACCACCTCTTCCAGGCATGTGGAATATGAGGAGCTTTGTGCACAAGTGTGCAGAAATAGCTACTAGGAGTTTTATATTTGAACCTGAGCTAAGGAGAGATACAGAAATGTGGATCTGGAAGTCATTGTCACAGAGGACTACTGATGCCAGGGACAGAAATACTGTTTTCCAAGGAGGTTGTATGAAGTAAGAAAAGAGCCCTTCCTCTGCTTATTTCTCCACAAAAGTTCCAGGGCACTGTTGCCATTACTGGTGAAGAGCAAGTTTGGGGTTTGGGAATTTTTTTGTGACGTCCCTAAATACTTCTAAAATATTTCTGTCCAAATTCCCACTTTATTATGGTTCTCTGTTGAATCAAATAATTGCACACGAGTCTGATTTTAAAATGCATACTAATGATCTCTGAAAATTAATGTATTCTCCATCTTAAGAAGTACATGTACATTTTATAAGGTTGTTTACCTAGTGCCTACATTCAGAACCATAGGCCAAAGGATATGTAATTCCCTGCTAACTTCCAATACCATGCCCCACCCATAACAGGCATTTTTGGGAAACAGATGAATTTTGTGTTGATTCTCCTACTACACTACTAAATGGAAAGCTACCAGAAGCTCCTCAATAAGTGGCTCATTAAAACCAAGAAGGAAGTGATATGACGTATGAGATTGTCTTTAAAATAATTCAGTGGAGGTGAAGGAGAGAGGGCAGGGAATTATAGGGAGGGGCAAAACCAGGTCTACAGTTGTGAGTACGTGAAACACAGAGTTTATTCACGTATTATTATTTATTACTCATTGTATTATTTTCCATAGGAACAACTGTAAACCCACTTTTCCCCCACCCTGCATATATGAAAACAAAACTGGTCATGAGTTGATAATTCCCCAAGCTGGGTGAGCAGTACTTGGAGTTATTCTTATATGTTTGAAACTTCCATAATGAAAAGCTTTTTAAAAAATACAAGGAATGACAATTGAAAACTGGACTTACTGGACTTTACACTTCTTGCTCTGGACCAGTCATATTTCTAAGGACAGGGCAGGACATGAAGTAAATAACAGTTTTATCTTTGGATTTGCCAATACTCTCAAACTACCACTCATTGCTTAAGGCGCTGTTGTCATTCCAATTAATCGAACATCATTCACCACATTCATTAACATTGTTCTTACTACATCTTCCAGATCATAATTAATAGAAATAAGACCAACTATTTTATGCTGGTATAAATCCCTGGAAGAATATTCTCAATTATATAGTTGATGAAAGCAATAATTCTGAAAATTCACCACAAAATTATCCTCAAAAGATCCATAATGTGCATTCACTTAATTTAAATTCCTACATAGCACACTGAAATATCTCTAATATTTCAAAAGCCAAAGTTAAAAAGAGAAAATATAATGGCAGTTATGTCTACTTTGGCTTTTAACTTATTGGAAGAGAGAAAGATTTTTCATGAGTAATGCTTATAAATTTAGCCTCAATGTCTCTCTTAGTTTGCCATTTAGAAACAAATCAGAAAAAAAAATTTTTTTTAAACATTGAATTTTTGTCACAATTGCAAAAATTCCTAACATCAAGTGAGAAAAAAGTGTGTTTATTTTTTTCTGCCATAATAGACCATTAAAATAATAAAGGAATAAAGACTCAATAAGGTGACTGGCAATATTATCTATTCATGTAAACAGCATTCTTGAATCTAAAAAGGTTGAGAAATGATTAATGCTATTCTTCAATTCACACTGATATTCTTTATTTTAATTCTTTGTTTATAATTTTTATTTTGTATTGATTTCAGAGAGGAAGGGAGAGGGAGAGAGAGTTAGAAACATCAAAGATGAGAGAAAATCACTGATTGGCTGCCTCCTGCATGCCCCATACTGGGGATTAAGCCTGCAACCCAGGCATATGCCCTGATAGGAAATCAAACCATGACCTCCTGGTTCATAGATCGATGCTCAACTGCTCAGCCATGTGGGCTGGACCACACTGATATTCTTATTTGTGAATAAATGTTGTATAAAATAATTAATATAATTAAATATACCTAAAGATATTTTATCTAAAACTTGACTATTACATGAATAGAATATATTTTTTCATTTATTAGACTATTTGTTCAGATTATTTGCCTGTTTGCTTTCAGAACCATTCCCTCTTCTTCCCCAATCTCTACTGTATTTCGCAGAGCAAATTCTGCAAACTATTTCTCAGGATCCCTTTCAAACTGATTTCCTGTTCGGTTTAGCCAATAGGAAGCACAAGTAGGAGATTTGAGGGTGAAGAGCAGGGAAAAACCAAAATATGTCTTCCCCGCTTTCTGTTTTGAGTAATGACTATGTCTCCTAAATAGACAAATTTCCATCAGGGAGCCTCACCCTTTGTGGTTCTAGCCCCCAATGGATAGCCGTGGGATTCTGGGCAGTTCCAGTTCCTACCTAGTGAAGTTGGCTGGCCTCAGTTTCCTGGTAACACTGCATCTGCCTTGGTTCCTCCAGCAATAAAGGTGATAGAGGCATCCTGTTACTATTAATCTCTGAGTTGCCTTCCTCCCCTTGTCTAATCTTTAAGCTGTTCCAACACCTTCATAATTATTCCCCATAAGAAATGTGTTCCCTGAAATATATCTCATACAGGCTCTGTTTCCCTGACTATAACCTAATATACTCTTCATCTTTAATTTTGCAATTTTATAGTCTTTTTTAAAATGCCATTATGTGTGTGGGCATACTTTTTACCCTTACAAAATGATTCTGCTAATTACTTATGATCAACTGCTTCTTAACTAGTTCCAGGTAGTCTTACCAGCAATTCTATTACTTTTCTGAGTACCTAATGAAAGACTGTTTCCAGACATTTTGAAGGCTTATTTTTAAAATTGGTATCAATATTTTTCTGTTTTGTTGAGAGGGTCAGTCAATAATTACATATTAATTTATCACCGCATGTGGAGTACTAAAGTTAGATTTTTAAAATGAGCCCTCCTGAAAAGGAACTTACCACCTTGCTATAGAACATTGGACATATTTTATGGAAAAAGACTATACTATTATTAAACATATTTGCATTACAACATAAATATCTACATGTACCTTTACTTGTTTGTGCCATAGGTGCATTCCTAAAAAGTTAAATGTAAATCATATCAAATACCATATTAAGTAATGCTAAATATAGAGGTTTATAAGATAAAAATCCACCATTCTACCTCCTTCCCCCTTTAATTCTCTCCCAGCTTTGCTAACTGTATTCCCCAGAGGTGAGTATTGTTGACAGTTTGGTGTGTATTCTTCCAGACACTTTTCAATACATATATTAATTAATTCAATTATTCAACAAATATTTATAAGCATCTGCCATAGGCCAGGAACTTCCTAGGCACAGGAGGTATAGCAGGATGGAAGAGACCGAGCTGCTCCATGAAGCATATATCCCAGCAAGGGAAACAATGACAAACAAACACATAAATACATAATATGCAGGTGGTAATAGAAGCTAAGAAGCAAGACAATGGGGAAGAGAAAGGGGCAGACCCTCTTTTAATGTTTTCTGAAGAGTATGTTGCTTTACAGATTTTAGATGCAAATGTTTAAATGGTTGACAAGTATCTCTTTTAGTCTCTTACAGTAGGAAAATGTTCTACACAATCTCTTGAGGCTCCTTTCTGCCCTATCACTTTGCTATCAACAACTTCACAATTAACCACATAATTAACAACTCTGTGTTAGCAATTTCTTCAAAATTTAATATTTATGAAATTCTAACATCTTCATGGTCCTTGACCCCTCATGCTTTTCCTGTTCTAACAGATTCTTTCTCTGTTCCCTGGCCCATCAGTCACTCAAATTACTGACGTAGGTCATCTAGACATTCAAGGTAGAAACAAATCAATAATATGTTTACACTGGAAAAGCAATGCAACTTGTGTGACAGTTTCACTACACCCTTCTCAACTTGTCACAGTGCCTGACACACCCAGAACTTCCTGCAGAAAGCTCCCAATACTGCCAATGCTAATCTCACCACAGCCTGGCCATAAACTAATGGACAGGGTTCAGCTCCTGAGTCCAGGGAAAGTGGTTTCACACTGGCCATCAGTTCATGAGGGACCAACACCAAACCTCTGCCCCACACCAAGTGCCTTAAACTAGGTCCCACTGGATACCATCTCACAGGGAGTGTAAATCTGATACATGCAACTATGTCAGCAAACATAGCGCACTATGGAAAACAATGTGCAGGAGTTATCATGAAGCAATGGAAGCAGGGTGTAATAATAAGGTGTGTCTTATCAAGAATAAACATGGAGAGAGAGAGAGAGAGAGAGAGAGAAAGAGAGAGAGAGAGAGAGAGAGAGAGAGAGAGAGAGAGAGAGAGAACTGAGCTGTGGAGAAAAGGCAGGCAGAGGAGTTCTGTCCCCAGAACAGCCTCTTCTGGGAGATGCTGTTGGACCACTGGCTGCTGCCTCCTTGGAGCATCGCTCTATCCCCAATTCCAGGAACTTTCTGATCTGTGTGCAAGCTAAGATAATCTGGCGCCCTCCATACTTGCCCAGGGTTTATCCTTCCTTAAAACCCCGTAAACTGGTTACCTGATAGCAATAAAGCAGGATTAAAACTGCCTTTGAGGACGTTTGCCAACATCATTTATACAACAAGGTGACCCTCTCTGCCTGGCCAGTGAGGTCAATTATCAATAACACGTTCCAAAGGTCCATTGTATGCACAGCACTTCAGGAAACATCAACGACATGGCCCACAGGGACATTAGGAGCCAGTGAAAGTGAAAGTTTTACAGGAAGTCTAACAGGAAGCATTCCATCATCGCCACATAGTCGAGATGAAGAGCGCAGACTCTTCCTACACTGCCAGGGCTCAGTCCCAACTCCTGGTTTAGAAGCTGTTAAATCCTCAGTAAATTACTGCCATCTTTCTATACCTCAGATTTTTCACTTGTAAAATGGCATATAAGTAGTTCACCTTCCACAGAGTGGTGTGAAAGTTAAATGAGTTAACATATGTAAAATGCTTACTGTTATATTAATATTGATAGCTCACACTAGTGGGAAGAATGGAGAGTGCAAACATGGAAAATGGTAAAAAGAAAAATATTGTTTCAATTATGTATTTATCTTTTATACTTCTGCTAGTATTTTAATGTGCATAAAGCCCCCCCCCCCTACCTCCCACAAGACCGTATGATCTGGGAAGTCAGGGACCATGTTTAAATTGCCTATCATTGTCTCCTGACAACTGTCACAGTTTCTAATACTTAATAGGTGCTCAATAATGTTTGTTAAATTAATCAATGGATAGTCTAAGCCCATGTTTATAGCCTACTGTCAATACACTCAATTAATAGTAAGTGCTGCCCCATTTTTTTTCTTGTCATCTTTCCAATATAGGTTTTATCTATTTACCTTGCTGCTTCATTTATCTGACATATATTTCCTCAGTAATAAGGCAAGGGGAATCGAACCTGCATATTCCTACTGGATAAAGCACTTCTCCCATCTAGAAGTCTTTTCTATCAAGTTTTTAAATGCAAACAATTTATCTCATCTCTCCTTTACCCTAGATTCTGCCAAAAACAAAGTAGGAAAACCCTGGAACACTCAGTAAGTACCCAGTGCATCCCTGGGTGCCTTCCTCCAGAGACAGCCTCTGAATCTGTTATAACTAATTTACCATGGCCTGCGCATGCACGAGAGTGGTGCTGGAATTCCTCATGGCGCCCTTAGATCTTTTTTGCCACATTCCTTGCCCTGACTCTAACAGGAAGCCAACTATCTCTCCTCTGGCCTGTGCCACAGATGTCTTCCACATCAATACCATCTGTGATCCTGATGGAAATGATGGTTAAAATTTGTTGCATCTGTTATTGAACCTATCTTTGTAGTAGGAGTAATGAAATTTGGCTTCCAAACTCATTCATCTTTATGCAGAGAGCCGAAAATAACCTGTAATTAAAACACTAAAGGTAGACATAACTGAGAGATACAAAATGAATGTAGGAAAAAGTTATTTTTCAATTAAGAAGCATGACAATTTTGGGGGAAAAAAAATCCACACCAAGAACTATTTATAATCTAAGCTATTAGCAAATCAAATTATGAAAAGATAGCTTTTCATTGGTAGATGGGAAACTGTGGAAATGTGTGTTTGATAACCTGAAATTTGCTCTTTCTAAAGCACTATTTTTATAGTGGAATTGGAGGTGGCTATTGTATTTGTGATTGCAGTTAAAGTATATCTGGAAAAACCAATTAAATTTATTTTCTAAAGCATAAAAGTTATAATTATAAGCATTTAAAATTGATGTTTAATTTATATATTAAACTTATCGTGTTTAAGATTTTAAAATTCTGTAAATAAGATGTTGAGAGTTTTCAAATGCCAAAAGTAGTCTTGATCTTTTAGTGTTTATCAAAAATATATTTTTGCAATTTCTGAGTATGTTTAATCATTATCATATTGATAATAAACTTCTAGCCCTAGAAGAAAGCTTAATTGTATTTTAGTTAGTTTTATTTACTCTTTTCAGAGATAAGAACACTTTTCTGGTTTTCCAGTGGTCTCACATGTGACTTGGCGGTGAGCTGGACCAGAGCGCTAGTCCCCTGCTCTCCCCCAGGCGCTTGTGAGTCCACCTTGAACTCAGCAGAGCACAGACAGGTTAACCAGTTAGCCAGCAAACCCTAGGAAAACTGTCTGAGGATGGGCTATCCAACATACATGGGCATCACCATCGTGACTTTACTAATGGTGAATATTTGTTCTGCCACAGGGATAAAATAATTTTTTTTTTTTTTGCTTTCAACAAAAGTAAAGAAATCTGCAAAACAAAGATGTAAGTGATAACCAAAGCTTTGCTGGTTAGGGATAGCTATGACGATTACAGAATAAAACATTCTTAGGGCCATTTCACATAGAAAAACAAAAAGGTCTATCTTGAGAAGTAAAAACAAAACCAAAAATTAAACGCTATTTCAGAGAAACACAGTTCGAGTCCTACCCCACCCTATTGTTTGTACCAGTTCTCATAGTTATAAAGTAGGATTAAGGTTTCATTTAAAGAAGTTTGCCAGCATGATTTATATGCTAACCTGACCATCTGTGGAAGGAACATAGCTCTGGGATTAGGAGGCCTGGATTCCAATCTAGGCTCTATCATTTCCTTGGTGTGCTCCTGGGGCAACCTACTTAATCTAGCTCAGTGCCTCACATGAAAAGACAGCTATAATAATAACATCAACCTTAAAGTATTGTTGTATGGATTAGAAAGGTAGCATACAAAGTTCTTGGAACTGCCTTGGTCTAAGTACTCAATAAATATTAGGTCACTATTATTGTTGTTATTATTATCAGTGCTAGGTTACTAGGTCATCAACAACAAATATCCATGGAATGTGACACTTTAGAAGACACTGAGATGTTACAAAGAAATAATATGATTCCTTAAGAAGATTACGATGCAGTGGAAGAAGGAAAAGTGCAAATATAAGTGATAATAAAAATATAAATGGCATGATAAAATCTAACTAGGTTAAGTGGAATAATGTAAATAAATATTACACATGCTAACTATCATTATAATTACCCATTAATGACCTATTAGTAAATTATGCCCATGTTGACACTTTTACTCTTGACACAGTAGTTTTTAAACAGGTAGCTACAACATTCTTAAGAAAGTCTCATTCAAAGAACATTTTTAAAACCAATTATTAGTCACTTAGCATAAAAAGTAACATATATCTCAAAACAGCAGCTAACACTAATATATATAAAACATTGGGATAATCTCTTTAAAATAGAGGTGTTAGCATTGTTAATTTTGTTCTTGACATTCTAGTCAATATAATAAGACATGAAATTGAAAGAAAATGTATAGCTATTCTCATTTCCTGATGTGCTGTGGACTAGTTTCCATGAAACGAACTGAAGACTAGCACAACTAATAAAAAAAATTACTTATATGGTTGAAGACAAAATAAATACAAAAAACTCCAGTACCTTCCTTAAATAATGCCATTAACAACCGTGAATGTAAGGATAAAAATATTTTTTTTCACAATTGCAATGAAAAAAAGTTAAATACCTAGAAATAACTTAGAAAAGGGTAGAACTTCGATGCCCCTCCAAAAATGCTTTAACATTTAACCAAGAGACAAAGAACACTTGAATAAAGATCATAATTCAGTATTCTTAGATGGGAGACTGAATATTATAAAACATACCTACTTTTTATGAATTGATGTATAATTTTCAGGTAATTATAATAAAAATGTCAGTGAAGTTTTCTCAAGCTTGGCAAGGTAAATGTAATGTACTCTGGAAGGAAGGCTGAGGGATAAGGTCAGATTTCATTTAGATTTAAGAAAATAAGAAAACATCTCCCATATCTAAGCTTATGGAGTAGGGGTCATGCACATAATATGCATAGGAAAAGCTTGGAAGGAGATTACTTTTAAGATGCTTACCTCTGGATGGTAGGATTATGGATGGATTTAATTTTCTTGTTGTCCTTCTATATTTGCCAAAATCTTTACAATAACTACTTACTGGTTTTAGACTCAGAAGAAATATACATTTTTAAGAGAAAAGTAAAAATGAAAAAATAAAGAAAATAGCCTGGGCTTTAGGAGCAAGGATGAATGCCAACAATAAGGATAATTTTGTCAAGCTCAATAAAAACTGACTCAATATACTGAAAAGCCATTTGCAAGGCCTGTAAGCATATACTTATTATTAATTCCTGCGCTGAGATTAGGAAACCACACAGGTATAATTTATTAACTTCTTAATTATTGGCAAATAAAACCCTATTTAATGCCACATACCTAGGTTTGGCATTCAAGAAGAAGAAAAGGGACTACACATGAGAAAAGCCTAGAAATTTTTCAAAAGTGAAGACGCCTTTGAAGAGAAGTATGTGGGTAGTCAGGCTAGGAGAGTAACCTGGCAGAGAAATGAGATGTAAAGTGGCTGCCAATGAAGACAAATAGATTTTGTGGATTCTGTCCGGCCCTGGGTCAAGATTACCAAGGCTACTTACTGAATTTGGTTTCACTTTACAAGGATTGACAGAAGCCTCCTGTGCACTCCAGGACTATTAGATGCTGTGATGGTCACAAAGGCAGTGCAAAGCATAGCCCTTGATCTCCAGACCTTTCAATCTGGTTATGGAGGCACGATACATGAACAACATGAAAACAAGACAAAGAATAAATAGACTAAGTGCCCATAAGAGAAGTTCAGAGAATTGGTGTAATAGAAGGCCACTGAAGGATAAAATGCAGGGGCCAAAGTAAAAAAGAGAATGTTCATGCCCCAGGAAACATGTTTGTGACGTGTAAATTCATCCTTGCATCCTCCATTCCCTCTTTGATGTTGCATAAGAATCACAAGTCCCACGGGCCAGTCTGTCTGCAGACTGTAGTCAGTCCTTAGAAATGTAGCCCACCTCTTAAACAATAGATTTTTTTTTGAGTCACATTTTTTAAATCATATCAAGGCTTAATTCATACCACTTTTCTCTGACAAAACCCTTATTTTTTCTAAATTGTAAAGCTGATATGCCAAGATGTTTTCCACTAAAGTCAATTTATCCAAGCTGTGATAATGTAAGAGACTCGAGAGAAACCTTGTTTTAAACAGCTTTGAATCAGATACAGAAAACCAATATGGGCAGTGATCCAGCAGGAGAGCATGCTTTTTACATAGACTACTCTCCGAGATCAATGTCAACATCAGATTGCATCAAAAATTTCAAAGGGAATTGGATTATTCAGTTTTCTTTTATTGGAATTCAGAGGCAAATGGAATTCACGGTGAGATCTGAAGAGATAAGGCCTTTGTTTTTGAAGGGATACCAAGGTCTTAAAGTGGTCAGAGATCACTCCAGTGGAGATGGGTTCAGATTACAGAAGGAATTCAACCCCCCCCCCCCCCCCGCCACCCCCCATAACTGCATTGGTTCCCACAGATAAACATGACTTAGCAATCAGAGTGGGTTTACTTAAGAAAATCACAATAGAACTCATTACAGCAAGTTTTTCATTGGGTCATATGGGAAGGAGAATGATAGAAATTGATGCATGATTTTACAGGGAATTAATTTGATCATGGAATGTGACACTTGATTTCTAGCATGTGATGAAATCAAAACCAGAGTTGAAGATACTTGGTCTTGCTTTTGTCCTTTTGTCAGGCAAGAACACTGAACACACAGCACACTCCAAGTGTGCTTCAGCTTCCTTGGTAGACTGTCTTTGAACCTGTTAAATTTTAAAGAGTTCTGTGAAAAGCAATTTCTTAACTGGCTCTTGATTCATTTATGTGCATAGAAATGCTTTGAAAGCTTAATATCGAAAGTACTCTACTTACTAATATTTGTTCTTCGCCATTTATTTTCACTCTTCCTTGACATGGGACTACTCCTAAGTGGACAGCCTACTTGAAATTCTCATGGGCCCAAATCCTGCAGATCTGATACTTTTGTTCGGAACTTCACTGTCAATTATTTTGATAAGTAAATATGATTGGCCCTCAGTGTGCTTTTATGATAAATTTTATCTGAAATCTATGGTAATTTAGGCCCCAATTCTAAATAGATGAAACCAAATCGCAAAGCTATGTTTATATGATTGAAATAACCAGATCTTCATCAGCTCTATTATTTCAACCACCTTGACCACTGATACAGATCACTGAGTGGATGATTATGTAGATATCTCATGTTGATAAAGCCAAAAGCACCAAGTAAAAAGTGCCACAGAAAAGCTGATGGCCACAGAGAGACACTTAACATCCATACAAAACAAACTACAATTCTCCCCAATGGCTCACATTCTTCATTCTTCAGTGTTGTTGGAAAAATGTGTCCTCTCCTGAAATGCCCTTCTCTTCTTTGCCTGGCTAACCCCGCCAGGCACCACCACCTCCCAGAATGTCTTCTCTGCTTGTGAGGTGCAGAGATCAGGCTCCCCAAGACGTTCTTTGCATAATGTACCGGAAGCAAACACTCCTGAGGAATCAGGCACCTTGGATTCAAATCCTGGCTTGGTCATTTGCTAACTGTGTCAACTTCAGTTTCCTGCTATGGAAAATAGGGGCAGTGAAAATAGTAGAGAGGAACCTGGCACACAGCAACATTCAATAAAGATTAGCCCATGGATATTCAGTCAGACCCGATTTTCCCTTTAATACATTGAAGTTACCTATTGAAGCTAGGAAATTTCTGTTGATATTTTGCATTTTATGTTGCATATTGATACATTTTTTCCCTGAAATTTGTGCAATCTAAATATGTAATCTAAATTCACTTGTTAAACTGAAAATGATTTTATAATGAGTGGGATCCAATTATTATTCAGGACAAGCCCATCTCCAATTTTACTAAGAAAATGAGTGGGGAAAAAAGCAGATTTTTCCCTCTAGGAATACATCAATTCTATAATCTAAGTTTCTTGGGTTTGGCTATAAACAACTATGTAGCCCTCAGGATCAAAAAGAATGATTGATAGCACTGTCTTTAAATATTCAAATCTATTCAGGGGAAAACAGAATGATTGGCCATGCTAAAACTATGATCAAATAGCTATTAAGAAATTTTGTGTGTTTTTTAAAATTATGGACCTGCTAATGTTATTTCTCCTTATCTATTATCCCAGTTTTTCTCACAGCCTTAGTTCTTTTCTTTTAAAAGGTATCAAACAAGAAATAATGATTACAATAATGCAGCATCTCTGGCTATGGGAGTTTCAGGAACTGAATGTCCCTTCTGAAAATGGCTGAAAAAGTGCTGAGTCAGAAATTGTTAAAAACCAAACAAAAACACAAAGGAATCCTAGTGAGATTATTAAATTCCAAGTACAAAGAGAAACTCCAAAAGTTTTCCAAGGAGAAAAAAAAAGGGTTTACCTAAAAGAACAAAAGTCAATTAACCATCATATTTTATATCAACAAGTGATAATAGAGAAAGGATAATAGAGAAATGCTTTCAAGAAACTAAGAAAAAAATTATCTTGAACCTAGATTCCCATAACCAGATAAAATATCAATCCAGGCTGAGGAAAAAAATAAAGATATTGTTACACATGCAATGATTTATAAACCTTACCACCCAGGCATCTCTGGGTAGAAAAATATACCAAACACAAAAGAGGAATTTAAACACAAAAGAGGAATTTTTTTTTTAAAAGTATACCATGTTACAATAGGATGAGGAAAAAAACCACTAGCACTTACCACAGTCCAGCCTAAGTTATTTTTGACAATGTAACTATGAAGCTCAATGCAATTCCTAGGAAATGTCATAAGAAATTGAGGAATAGGATTTGAAAAATTAGCAAGTCTAGAAAATTCTAAATGATTCCATCAAAAATTCAAAAGTAGGGGAGAAGAAGGAAAAGTAAATTCATTCTTGCCACCAGTCTTTCATGTTCAGGGAGAGGAAGATTAATTCTCAATGTTGATTAAAATACATAGATTTAACTATGTCTATTAAAATTGTAAGGATGAATAGTCCAGGTTTCATGTGAGAGGTTCTATCTAAGGATGTGAATATAGTTGGTGTGGTTCAGTGGGGAACCTCACTGGAGACCAGCTTCCACAGGAGAATCTATCAGAATGATAATGACACAGCAGCTCTATTTCTTTCCTAAGAACTTAACTATAGAGTTGTTACACATGGCACAAAGATATGTGCATATTTAGCATGGCAGAGCCCAATTCTCATATTCTTCTAAGAGAAACTGGTTTATAAGGTATGTACTCCTTAATATGGAATACTATACAGCCATTATAAAGATTGAAGTAGATTTATTACATAGACCTGGGAAAATATATTCTTTCACAAAAAATGTACTGAAGATAGTATGTATGATATGATCTCAGATTATGAAAGTTAAAATTCAGTGTGAGTGAGTATTATACACATTTATTTTATAACGCATAGGAAAAAATGTTGCAAGCAAGGTAAGTAGAGGAATAGATTCAGAACTATATGGCAAAGAAGGATTTTTAAATTTTACTATATGTAACTTTGTGTTCTGGATATTTTCTACAATAAACACATATTTTGTAATTTTATAAGCAAACAAAACAAGAAAAATGAGTACATATATTATGCTTTTATTGATGCAAAGTAATATATTTTATGGTTTAAAAACTACAAAACCAACCTGTCTTAGAAAGAGTGGAGAAATGGAGATTCTATTATTAGACACGGGATGCATATTTGATTTTATGTGACATCATCAGCAAGCAGTGAAATCTGGCCATTGGAAGGAAGGAGGGAGAGAGGGAGGAGAGTAAAGAAAGTGAAGGAGAGAGGGAAGGAAAAGTGCCAGCACATACCTGAGATGGGCAAACACTGCCTCACTCAATAGAAAATGACCTCTTTGTGATCTTGATGTGACTTAAAATATGTTGTTGGCTTATATTCTGTGAAATATGGTATTTATCTCTGAATAGATTACGGGTCTCTTCAACTAAACCTCCCATCTGGACGCAATAGCTAAGCACTCCTAAAGGGGGAGGGAAGCAGATACAGACTGTCAGGGCAGCAATTATTTTACCTTTGGGAACTGAAACTATTTTTACTCAAAAAAGAGAAAGTTTGCAGAGACAGCATTTTCACATTTGGCTTCATACATGCTACACATACAAAAGAAATATTTTCTGGGAAAACATAATAAAGTTGGTGGATATCTGTTGTCCCCCCAAAAAAACACCCTAAGATAGCAGGGGCCAATATGTTTATCAGTCTCTCTTTCTCTCCATATTTACTTCCATTTTGTGACTAGATAGAGAGGATCCAAAGTTTAAAAGGACATTATCTGGGCCCTCAAGGTGCTCATGGAAGAGTGAATGATGTCCTAAGTAGTTAGTTATAGAGCAATTGGGCAAGTTCTATATTAGAGGTAAAGAAAGGTGCATCCTGACATGACTACTTTGGGAGCTATTACGTGGTTTTGATCAAGTTGCTTAATCTATTTGTGCCTCAGTTTTCTCATTCACAAAATAGATACGACATGTGTACTACCTCGTAAGATCATTCTGGGACCAAATGAGATAACACACAGAAATCAGTTTGTCAAAGTCAAAGTGAGCTACTATTATTTGGGGAGGCTGGATAAGGACTCTGGGTTTGCAGCTGTATTGTGAGAACCTACGAGAGATTATGTTGAGTCTCAGGTTTCTCATCTCAAATCTGTGGATGATGAGGACCTGTGTCAGAGTTGCTCTGCAGATTGAATGAGATCATCCGTGAGAAGGCTTTAGATCAGAGACTGGCACCTAAGAATTTGACTGATGTTTGTCATTATCACTCTCAGAATGCTTCAAAAGGAAATAACAAACTCCTCTTAAGGGTGACAGAGAATGCTCTGAAGAAGAGGTGGCATCAGAAGGGCTGGTCTCACCCAGCCGGAGTGGCTCAGTTGGTTGAGAGTTGCCCTATGCAACAAAAGATTGCCAGTTCAATTCCTGATCAGGGCACATACCTGGGTGTCGGGTTCGAGCCCCAGTTGGTGCACATACAGAAGGCAACCAATCAATGTTTCTTGTTCTCTCACATTGATGTTTCTCTCTCTCTCTCTCTCTCTCTCTCTCTCTCTCTCTCTCTCTCTCTCTCTCTCTCTTCCTCTCTCTAAGCATGTCCTCAGATGAGGATTTAAAAATAAATGATTTTTAAAAAGAGGTCTGGTCTCAAATAGTTAACAGGACTATTCCAAGCAGGGAATATGAAGGAAGATCATGGCAGGCCAAGAAAACAGCAAGAGTGAAGGCAGAGAGAATTTAATTCTGGTGATAATAATAATAATAATAATAATAATAATAATAATAATTAACAACAACAACATAGTATGGTCAGAGAAAATGGATAAACATGTCCTATAGGCTTTAGGATATATGGACTGAGGTTGAGCAGAAAAATTATAAGCCAGAAAATGTCATCAGTACATTTAGGGTTATTGACAAAATTAGAACAGAACAAGGGTATGTGTGGTGAGCAAATCGTAAATAGATTCCCTAGAAAAACAACATCAAGAGGTGCAGGAGGAAGCAGCAAAGGAAGCATAAAAAGAAAGCTTAGAGAAGCAGGGCTGATGAAATAAAAGAGGCTGAGAAGGGCAAGACTTTCAATAAGGAGCGACTGGTCAACCATGTCAAATGTTGCATAGATGTTAAGTAGGGTGGCAGGAAAAGTGAGGCCACTGAACTGGCCGATTAGGAGGATGCCGGTGAGAGAGCGTTTTTAATTGTGTGGTGCTGGTGGAAGCCAGACTCTAATGAGTTGAGGAATTAATGAGATGTGAAGACACTAAGTATTGACTAAGTATAGACCTTTTCCAAGAGTTTAGTTATTTAAAAAGTGAGAGAAACTAGTCTCATAGAAACTAGAAGGCATTAATTTTTACAATCCAAATAAGCAAAATTCACATTTGATTAAAAAGGGGGGGGGGGGTAAACTTCCAAAGGCATCCAAAGAACTACAGGGAGAAAATAAAGAAGAAAAGGGTACCCAATATTTTTGCTTAAATGGGATTAGGAAATTGGGACAAAGATGGGGGTGGGGGAGAAAGCTGAAAAACAAAACTTCAAATGACTGGGAAATTAAGATTCTAAAAGAGGAACAAAGGAGGGAGAGGAAGGACAATCCTGTGGATCTGTTGAAAGGGCAAGAGGTGAGCTTAAACTGCTACAAAGAAGTGATCAAAACAAAAGAGCAGTCCTCTCTCTCCCTCAGACTGAGTCAGGGACACAGTAGCTTCAGATAGGAGGGTCCTGGTTAGAATTCTGACTCCCGCGGGCGAAATGGTCCTCAGTGCTTAGTCAGGCAAAAACTGCTAAACCTGAAGGCCTAGGCTGGCAGCTACAGAGGCTTGTCTCCAGCTTGAGTTAGGGTCCCCTTCAGCCAGGGTCGTACTCCAGGTCCTCTCTTGGATTATTCGTCCACTAAGGCAGTGTGCCAAAGGTAAGCCGGTCCTGAACAGGCCAGCATGAGAAATTTGAGAAAAATACAGGAAAGGACTGCCAGACAATATGAATAGTTGCATTTTGGAATGAAATAGAATATTAGATGGTATTTTTCTGGAATGTCTAGAAAAATCTGCCTTGGAACGTTTCAATTAGCTCTTGGATCGTACACATGGGCCACATGTTTTTAGAAAAGGCGATCCATCTCCTTGCTCTGTGTGGCTCACAGTTCCCACCCACATCTGTAGCATAAGGAAGATTCGTTGTAAGTCCCTCCGACTCTGAACATTATGAAATGTAAGGATTCCCTCCTTTGCATTTCTTTCCTTTTCACAGGAAAATGTGTCCCTGGTACAAAGCTGATGCCCTATCTTACTAACCATATTGTTAGCCCGAATTTTGTTTTGGTTTCCTTCTTTTGTCTAAAAGAAGTTAGAAAATGTGTTAAAAGATAAGACAGTTTTAGGACACCCTGGGTGAGGCCAGTTCTTATCCAATCGGAGGACTTTAAGTGGAAAACACCCCTTAGCTAGGTTGAGCCTCCTGGTTTGAAATAAATGTTTTGATGAAACATTCTGCAGAGAAGAACTGGTTCTTACATGAAGAAATTCATGCCTGCCCCCCAGTGCAATAGTGAATTCCTTCCAGAAACACTTTCTTGTTGTTATGTAAACATAACCTAAGTGGGTCTGTTAAAGATAATTGCTAATATTCTCCTAACCTAATAAGTTAAGGAAGAATAAAAAGAGATGGAAATTATTAAGAGGGAGTACAGAGGCGATGGGGGGGACAAGCTTACTAATAACAACCAACTGTATCTTTTGTAGGCCAGAGACTGCGAGAAATTATTTTTATACTACCTGGTTTCTATTTCTTTTTCTATTCTGGTTCCTAAGAAGACAGTAGATTTCTCAGGATCTCTCTGGGTGCTTTTTTCTTGGTGTCTGTGAGCACGTGTGTCAGAAAACCCTTTGTATCTTGAAAGTCAGTGTGGACAACACTCAGATGGAAGTGATACCATTTAAACTGGGAATGCATCATTTTTTAGAGGTGAGAATGTTTTATTTTTAGTAGATTTCAATCTATTCTCATCACATTCTAATTTGCTACTTCATAGAAAAAGAACTAAGGGCTTGGCCCCCTGATCGACCCCACCGCAGAGGAGAAGGCCTTACGTAGGCACGCACAATTTGGCCAGTTATATCTGATCTCAGAGTTTATGGGACGGCTGGGACATGCGCAGACCCTGCATGAGACTTGGTGTTTCAAACCAGAGCATTGGAATGAACACTGCAGCTTAAAAGTATCTGGGAAGGGTTGCCATACTCCTGCCACCCTCTAAGCCACCCGAGACATGCCGAGACCACCACACGCCGTGGTTGGCGTTCTCTTGGTGTCCCCTCAGCCAGCAGCTTAAAGGAAAGACTCCCTTGGGACACCTGTGTAAGACAAAGCGGGTTTTGGCTTTAATTTTTCTTATATTCTGAGATATATATATATATATATATATTTATTCTGAAATAGGTATGAGATGGATCCTTCTGACGTAGAGCTGGCTCTTTCTAGACCAGGAGTGGGCAAACTTTTTGACTCGAGGGCCACAATGGGTTCTTAAACTGGACCGGAGGACCGGAACAAAAGCATTCATGGAGTGTTTGTGTGAACTAATATAAATTCAAAGTAAACATCATTACATAAAAGGGTATGGTCTTTTTTTTTTTTTTTTTTAGTTTTATTCATTTCAAACGGGCCGGATCCGGCCCGCAGGCCGTAGTTTGCCCACGGCTGTTCTAAACTGTTTGAGCTACTCTGCCTTTCACTGCCCTTTCAGAAACATTTTATGTTTAACAAGCACACTCATTCCCCGCCCGCCCCCCCCCCCAAAAAAAAACCAACAACAACAAAACAAACCAAAAAAAAAAAATAAAATACACACACCCAGAAGTGGGCCGTGCTCGAACACTAACCTGCAGAATTTAACATTCTGGCTGAGATTCTAGTGTTTGCTTTGGCTTGCCGGGACACCGTAAGCCACCCGCAAAACACCTTGGTGACTTAGTTTACCTCTCTGTGCAACAGTTGCCTACTTCTGGGTGTTGTGAAAGAAACATGTCCTCAGAGCGTTGTAAACTTCCATGTTTGCAGAATCTCCTCTCTAGCATTTAAAGTGTGTTGAGCTAACCCAGACGGGGACATGCAGCAAAATCAGAATTCAAATGAACCAGGTGGAAGCGAGTTGCTGTTATTATGTTATGGATGAGGCTGCACCAAACAGAGTTATATTAGCAATGAAGAGCCGTGTGCACCACCTCCGTGAGATGCAACAGTTTCTGGTGGGAGTTTTTGTTTGTTATCCTTGTTGAGTGGGTCCTTCACAGAATACAGTTGGGGCACCTGTGTAAGACAAAGCAGGTTTCGGCTGTAATTTTTCTTATAGTCTGATGAGGAGAAATAGTTTGCATCCAAAAGAATGTCACTGAGTGCAAACACAGGCCTGGAGCGGGGCCCGCTGGGCGTGAAGCTCAGGGGCATTAATCCACAACGTTCCATTTGTAAATATGCAGGAGACTGAGTCAGTAGGAAAAAAAATAATTTTAAACATCTGTGGTATTCTTTCCGTTCCAGATTAATTATACTGCTTGTTTGTTGATGCTGACCAGAATTTTCAATCTTCTGGTGCTATGCTTGGAACATCATAAGTATTTTGTTATGTGTTTATCACTTATGTCCCATGAAACTTTATCTCTGCCACAGTCTGTCTTTCATCATTTATTTTAGGGACTAATTTTCTTCTTTTATTTCACCTGCCCTAGACTTCTTGTTTTGCCTTTTATGCTAAGCAATATGCAACTCTTTTTCATCAAGTATTTATTATTACTTTGAAGAGATACCTTGTTAATACACAGTCCCACACACATACACATCATTCAATTGAAATGATGATATAAATGAAAATCCAAACACGCTGTTTAATCATTTGGAGAGGTTGATAATTATTTTCAATCAGGTAGAATTGCTCTGCCAGTTCAAAGAATTATTAATGAGAACTAAATCTGTTAATAGGTTGTGAGCAACCCTTTTCTGTGAGTGGGGGAAGATATGAGGAAGGTCGTTCTAGAAGTTTCTATCTGACCTTCATATCATACCCTCATGAAGTCCATCCCCTCCCTTTGAATTAACCAAAAGTCCTACTGCTAAAATCTCCATCATGTGATTGTGAAGGCACCTTTTCTGACCGTAATCCTTGGCAGCTCAAAATAGAGGAGAATCACAGAGGTTTTGTTGGTGTTGTTGTTTTATAAAATAGCGTAATTTGGAAATAAGAAATGGGCTTTGCAACATGTAAAGCAGCCATCATCCCACCTCCACCTTCCGTCGGCCTTGAGAATCATTCTCCCTTCTCTTCCCCTCCCTGCCAATCAGTGTCCCGGGCTTTCTGTGGCCCCAAGATGATGAAAGAGCCCCTGTTTGGGGACTCAAACTGCCTTCCCCCCTCCCTCTTGGCCCCAAGAGCTTCTCCTCAGACCCGAGCCTGCTCCATGATCTTCTTTCCTGCTTTGACCAGCAGTTGAGGTGTTGGCCTGCTCCGGGCTTCTTTGTAACCATGCTACAATCTACTCTATTCCCTGGAGGTTTCTCTATTCAGGCGGAGGCTGTGTCCGTCTATGCAGCTCACTTCCTTCCTCCTCCTAATGATAAGCCCACACGCCCTTTCTGTTTTGTGGGTTTTACTGAGAATCACCAAGGAGAAAAAGACAAAATAACAAAGTACCCACATGGAAGAGATGTGACAGTATAAGAACTCATATAATTGCTTCCCTCAGCAGTATCCATTGATCACTTCCCACACGTTGAGCAGTGCCCTCTGGGATCTCATCGTTATCACTTCTGTGCTATGCTCCTGAGATGATCTTGGATGTGGAACTCGCTTTCTTGGTAACTAGCACCCTACCCTCTCCTCTCGACAAGGAGAGCAAAATGAAAAGCGGTCAGTGCTCACTGCTTGGGTAATTTTTATTCCTCTGCAGCTCTGCAGATGGATAGGATAGGTATCATTGGCCTTCTACACATAAAGATATTAAGATCATAACATAAATTAAAATATGCACACACATACAAAGTAACGCTAATAATAGATGAATTATTTGACATTGAGACTATTTTGAAAACTTCAGAATATCTGCTCATTTCCTCAGACTCCCCCTACCTCATCCTCTCCTACTATTATGTTTTGACCAATGAGGGCTTTCTGTTCTAATGTAATCATTTAGCATCTATGTAATGATACGCTCATAAACTGGTTCTATCAGAAGGACAAACAAAAGCCCTTATCCCTGGTGTTTGCTGGTTTCCGTGATGTAAACCCTTTTACCATGGTCAATTTCAAGTTACCAACGATTTAACTAACAACAGCATTCAAGAACTCTTGCAAGCTGGTCGAAATCAGTTCTCACACACCACTTGACCTTCTAGTCTTTACCCTTATCAAAACTTGCTCTGTGCCTCATCTCTGAAACACTGTTTCAGAATTGTCTTTCAGTTGGAAGGGCAATATAATGAGTGAATGCCAGCAGAATGTCAATGGCTGAATGAAAAAGGCTCTCTGTGTTAACCCTGCTGGGAGGCCTCCTGGAAGAGGGTCTCAACCCAATGGATGGAATTCACAGTCAATACTCGCGGGGCCCTTGGGCTGAGGGCGCACGCCTCAGTGGCAGTGCAAGGAGAGACCAGGATAGCCATGCTGAATGCCAGCAAGGGCACAAGATAGCTGGAAGCACGGATTCCTAAACCAGCATGCCAAGGTTTGTGATATTGGGCAAGTTATCTGACCTCTCAGTGCCTTAGTTCTTCATTTGTCAAGCAAGGATAGTAATTTCATATTTTATGGAATCTAAGCTGTTCTCTATGTACAACACACCATTATTTCATGTGCCATTAAGATATTTTAAAATGTTGCAATTACAGATTTTGTTTATTATAGTATCATTATTATTACAAAGAGATGAATGAAAATAAAAAGATGCAATGTTTAAATTTCCTCCTAAGAATAAGTATGAACTAAAGTGGATCTAAACTAGTATTTTTCAAGCGATTTTTCTTATAACCCATGACCTGAGGGACTGCAGTAGAACAGAAGTGTAGGGTGAGGTCAAGGCAGAGCAAGTGAAATGCTCAGTCACCCACTTTAAAAGTCAGCCAAAGCAGCTCCATTTTTATCAACTGAATGCACTGAATTTCAACGTAAGGTTTCCTTTTAATTGTTCCTGTAATTAAATATATATATAGGTGGTGTCCAGCCAGCTAACAAAACACTTGCCCCCTGATAGATATGGACTTGCAGTTGCACGGGATGATCTTCCCCAATAGTAAGCTAAGAAGGGTCTCACTCAATTCCCAGATCCCTGAGTCCAAAAAGTTCTCTTGCTGGTCAGTGGACATGAACAGCTCCCTTCCCTCTCTCCAGCCTGCGTTGTCTCTCTGATCCCCCAGGACAGTTCTGTCTTGATGAGAGCTGGTTAAATTTTCAAGTCCAGTAAGCAAGGACTGTAGTGAGAAATTTAAATACCATAGCAAAGTTTATACCCTAAACGTCTCTCTCCTGGTTCCCTTAGCAACAGCTCTTACTTTTTAGGACTCACCTTGGCTACACACTGCTTTAGCAATCATTTGATAGACTGAGTTCCAAAATAGCTCATATCCAGCTTAGAACCACACATTATAAGCAGGAGTTGAAGTAGAATGTTTCATATTTTTGTACAGAAGTTTAAAATCTCCTTGAAAGTAACATATTCTTGAACACAGGTTTAAAGTCTCTTTGAAAGAGCCTCCATTGAGATCTAGGTCAATGAAAAATATATACACAGGTGGGCAAAAAAAAAAGTAGGTTTACAGTTGTGAGTATGTGAAAGAATTTATTCGTGTATTGTTATTTATTAACTAGAGGTCCAGTGCACAAAATTCATGCGCAGATACAGTCCCTAGGCCTGGCCTGCAAACAGGGCCATCTTCCCCGGCTGCCCGCAGCTGGCCCTGCCCCCCACCGCTACCCACCCCGGTTCCCCATTTGCCTGCCAACTGGGGGGAGGAACCAAGACATCAGCCATTCCGCCTGCTCCCGCCCCCACTGCAAGTTGTCCTCTGTGTGTGGGGTGACGGGGGAGGCTGGGGCCTTGGCTTGGAGCCACCCGCATCCCCCGCCACCCACCCCCGGTTCCCTGTTTGCCATTGGGCAATCAGAGCCTGCGGCCGGGGAAAGAGACTGAGAGGTGGTCAGTGCACCTTATAGTGGCTGGTTGAGCAGTCATTCTGGTCGATCTGCCGTTAGGGTCAATTTGCATATTACCCTTTTATTATATAGGATTATTGTATTATTTTCCATACAAACAACTGTAGACTACTTTTGTCCCCCTCTGTATATGAAAAATAGTATGTGTGTGTGGAAGGGGAAACACAAAAAAATGCAAAAAGCTGTTGCCCTGTGATTTCAACTATATAACATCTATACATAGATGTGAAGAATAATATCTGAAAATGACAATAGTTAGAGGTATTGTGAAAATGGAAGATTTAAAAATAACTTTGTGTTTTTGACTGGTATTGTTATATTCGTTTTTCATTAAAAATGTCAAAACACCTCTCATACATTCATTCAAAACATTTATTGTACACATAATTTGTCTTTAACCCTTGTTTATTCCACCCCATCCTCATCTTTCCTTCACTTTTCTTATGTCCTCAGGTGTTTGATACATTTTTAATATCTGTGTTTGGCATGTATACACTTGACCTACCCAACCAGGCTCTGGATGGCAAGCAATTGTCTTTTTTCCCTCCTGGAAACCTCATGTACTCCTCTCCTATGAATAATATAATATTTGAGTCACATAAAATAAGTTCAAGTTTATAACTTCAGCTAACATACCAGATGAATTACAGGAAAAAAGTCTCCAATGTCTTCCCTAAGATAGTATAAAGAACATCTGAACTCCAGGGCCACTATTTTAAAAGGGGTGCTGGTATTCATCATTTAGGATAAGAATAGTGTACCCAACAAGGTTTAGTTAGAGAAGCAGAACTACTATGAGTGATGTAGAAAAGAGATTTATTATAGGGACTAAACTTTACACAAGGGTGGAAGCTGGTGGAAAAGTAACTCTATGCAAGTCGCTTCTGTGAGTGGTGTGGGCCATGATGTTGCTGTGGGACTGAGCCAGCAGTCAGAAAGGGAAGCTAAACACAATGTAGGAAGAACAAGGATGAACGGGAACCTGGGACAATGAACTGGAACCCATGAGAACAAACTGGAACTCACATCTGCCTCTCATCACCCTCAGTCTCAATGAGGAGGTGATGTGCACAATAAAGCCAGCATGATTTACCACAGAGTTGAATACACATCTGCACTCAGAGAAGCTGAAAGAGCATCTGGTAATTGCTGGAGGGGCTGTGGACTTGTGTGGTCCCCAAGTGAGCTAGCAGATCAGCACCAACCTTCATGACCTACTACTGTGCCTGGAGTTCCACGCTCACCATCAGTGGGTAAACAGTGGCCGCTGCTTCATGCTCACCTTTCAAATCTTTAATTGTGTCTAGTGCTCAATAGTAACCTGGAGCCATAGGAGAAAGGGAATATGGGAAACATCGTTCCAGTTCAGCAAATTGAACAAAGCTACATAAGAGACCTCTCCACTTCCCTCCCTAGAATGAGTTTGTACAAACAACTCCTATAATAATTCTAAGTTCAACCTAATCCTAGGCTTGGCACCCAATCTCGAGGCCCTGGAATTTCCAAAAGATCTACTTAAAAGTCTCATTCTCCTGCCTAAATATGGAGATGGGAGAGTCAACACAATGGGAGATTCTTATAGAAAATGGATACAAATCAAGGATTCAAACTGGGAACTATCTGAAATTATACTAATGGTCATGTCTTCTATTGCATAAAAAGCAACTAATATACCAGCAATGTACTATGGAATCTTCCAAATGCCTTAATCAGCCTCCCTCCCTCTTCCCCACCCCCCATCTCTGTGTGTGTAGAAACACACACACATACACACACTCACACTCACACACACACAAAAGAGAGAGAGAGAATCAGTAGAAGGAGGAGGTTGCTCTTTGCATTAAGCCATTTATGTATTCACTAGAGGACTGGTGCATGAAATTTGTGCAGGGGTAGGATCCCTAGGCCTGGCCTACGATCAGGGCCAACCTGTGAGGCGACCAGTGGGATGATTAGGGGGTCCCCACTGGCACCCGCCTTGGCTGGCCTGGGGCCTGGGGGCTGGGGGCAGCTCCTGCATTGAGCATCTGCTCCCTGGTGTTCAGTGTGCATCATAGCAACTGGTCTTTCCTCTGGTTGTTTCACAGTTTGGTCAATTTGCATATTAGACTTTTATTATATAGGATTACATGAAGCAGCAGCAAAACATTTACAGAGTATCTGACTAGTTCCTCTGATGGGCTAGATACAGTACTGATACAGTGTCCTATGCGGAGATGTCTTAAGGGAGAATTGGGAATTGTCATAATCTGTTCTCAATGTGTTTGAACAGAGAGCTTCTATGTAACAGCCTCACACCTAAGCAAAATGCTGGCCACTGTCCCTGAGCCTGGGCATGGCCAAGGGCACAGGTAACTGACACAAGGAGCACTCACTCTCTTAGGGATAAAACAGCTTCCTGCAGAAGCCCCACCACCAGATCACACCTGCGACCTTTAGATTAAAAATTATGTACAAATATCCACCAAAAGGTTAGAGCACCAACTAGTAGCATCACCACCACCATCATCATCACTCTCATTATCATTTTCATGACTACTACTACCTTCACAATCTGCAAGTAGCAGGCCTTTTTACACACTCCGACATGGAGTCCAGCCAAATACCTGTGTGGGCAAGGGCCGCTGCAGGTCATAGACCCAGTCAATAGAGGGTGAGTGGCTGGATGAGGGCCAGGAAACACTCCACTTTTATTTCTACCACTCGGTAGAACAAGAACACTGTGCTGCATTGGTAAAGACCTCTGCTGTGCTCTTGCCTTTCCAAACGGCAGGCTGAACGTCATTATTTTGAAAACATGGCATTTTTCACATTCATGAGTTGGGCTGGGTTTTGTTTGGCTGGGGCTGTGTCCTGTATAATGATTATTCACATATACCTGACTAACCACCTGTCAAATTAAAAGCAAGAGTCTCCCGTCGGGAATTTTGAGGATTTATTTTCTCCACCACGAAGGCTTCATCGGGAATTACCTGTTAGGACCGGCTGGACGGCTGCAGCTGATTGCATGCACACGATTACCCAACAGGCCTTTCCGCTACTTCTAAGCGTGCAGGCAGGCTCCTGGGAAGATGGATCCCATTGTGTGATATTTAGTTGAAGTAAGTGATGCACCCATTTGGATGCAGGGTGTCAAAATAACATCTGTCCTGTTAGTTTCAGGGAGGTTTATTTGACTGTATCTGCTTTTATTCCAAAATAGCTAGTCAGAAGCTTGACCTGCTGTGGATGATGCCTTATTCTATGCGAGTTAATTGGTAATGCCAAAAATGTGCCTAACAGTGGATTTTTACTGGGCATTAAAGAAATATAATCAAGTGGACGCAGCTCTATTGAGACAATCACATGAACTAGAGTCAGTGCATTTGGTCTCTCAAGTTATTTGGAGGCATGGCAACCCAATAGGTATTAAGCTTGTATGTAAGTGGTAACAATTCTCAAGTTGAGTAAAAATTCCAGTCATTGCAACATTTCACTAACCCATAAGCAGCTGACTTTCAAATTTTTCTCATTTTTGTTAATGATTATGGTGGTATAAAAATTATGCTCATCAGTATAAAATAGATCGATTTCACTCATTTAATAGAATTTTCTACTATGCTACACTAGAGAGTAAAAATTACATTTTTGAAAAATCATAATTGTTTATTTGTCCTTTCTTCTAGTCTCATAATTCTCTGACAAAAATATTGTCCTCAATAATAAAACATACATATTTGGAATTTGAAAATATATGACAATGAAGTAATGAATCACATTTATATCTATTACATATACCAAAAATGTGATGCATTTGCTATATGCCAGGAACTGTGCACATTATGTCTGTTACATCTTTTAATCCTTATAGCACTCCTTTATGTCAGTGCTATTGGCATTAGATCCATTTAATGCATGAATAATGTCAGATGTGGAGGTAAGAAAATAGTCAAGGCTACCTCAATGGTAAGTGGTTCAGCTGGGATTTCAGTCACACTTCTGCTTCCAGAGTCTGAGCTCTTGGCAAGCTGGCTCTGATAGTGATTAAACTAGTGATCTGATTAAAGTTATGGAACCCCTCCTCAGAAAAATGCACCCCACCCCACCACATACACACAAACTTTCACTATATACAATTTCAGAGGGTTTCTAGATCCCCTTACAGACCATCCAGAGTTTCCTTGGGTTCATAAGCCCCAAATCATGGAATTCTAATTTAAATATTCCCTGAAGTATCCATATGCAGGACTTTGGTTGTTGTCTATTTAAGGAGTTGTGCTGTGCGAATGAAAACGTTGCGTGAATGTAGAGGAAGAGTGACCAGTATATTTGGACACCTAATGCTCACACACCAGACAATGGCCAGAGCAGAGAGTCAGAATTAAGGAGTCCTGCCCTAAGGGTGTCTGTGTTAGGCTCTTCCAGTTCCCAGAAAGAAATGAGGAAGGGGTGGTCATTGTAAGGACACACACTGGAGAAAGCACCTCACAGAAATAAGAACAAGAACTGTGATAGGGCCAGACCTTTCCAAACATGACACCGGACCAGAAGATCGTGTAGGTCCAAGAAATCCATCCAGATCACAGCATAGGAACATGTGGGTTTGACCCCCTGCCCCCAGATGTCTTTCTCTCCTTGTCCACTCCGTTCCTTTCTTTCTGACCTGTGTATTCTTTACTCCAGATTGCATATCTTATCCCTCAGGGATTCCTATATGTAAGCATAACCTCTTAATTTTTGTAAAATTTAGTTTCCTCAGAACTTTAGGTTACAATGGCACTTCATGGATACGCCTACCTCAGAGCTTCTCGTGTCTTCTTTTCAGCTACTGTTTCCACCACTGGAATGAATGGGGTGCGTTGCCCATTCTTTAGGTATTTCCCAGTTCCAGAGCCTTCTTGCAGCCAATGCTTTTTGTGTGAGGCCATTCTGCAGGTTTGTAAGCAGCCTATGGTTTGGCTGTGCTTGTGAAGGCTGCCACCTCGATCCAATCAGATGCAGCTGATGGCAGAGAGGGTAGAGGATTCCTCCCTGGGACCAAACATGCCTCTGCCTGGGCGTGTGTTCCTCACTAAATGTGGGCCAGGGAATTTCACTGTGGAGAAGTACAGTGATGCACTGTCTGGTGTAGACCCTCCATATGGGCTGGCTCTGGGAGACACCAGTGCAGCTTTCCAGACTTCGAACCAGGTCCACCACACCATTAGGTGGGTGTATGTTTAGAAAGGGGTTAAAGGGCAATAGGAGTCCTCACTATTGACTGGGGAAAACATCAGGATCTGAGACCAGCCTGGCCAGGCGTGCCATCGGGGTAACTGATTCTTGTGTCAAGCTTCAAGACACACCATACTTCCTGGTATATTTCATGTGTTGCTCACTGAGACTTTTAAGGGGGAAGCAGCTAAACATGACACACAGAGTGACAGAGTTAGAATTGTAAAGACCATCTAGTCTACTCACATATACTATGGAGAGGGAGACAGAGAGAAGCTAAGTGCTAAAAGAAATGCGTATGAAGAGTTCACAGTGGGGCCCCAATTCCAGCCCACTTCTTCCTTTTCACATCTCTATTGTTCACCACACTGGCTCTCCATCCCCTGCTGTCACTGAGTGCTATCAATGGGGAGTGAGGGATGTGAGAAGAGAGGAGACAGCCACATTCCTGACTTGGATGGGGGTGTCACAGAGTAAAATGCTCCACCTCTCTGCCTCCATCTTGTTTTAGCCTGCATTGTGCCCAGCACCTTCAGGTTAACAGCTCCTGCTTTAGACATGCTAATCATTACAAGAATTCTGCTTGGGGCTTGAGCTCTTACAAAAATAGCCTCTCCCATTTACCCTTCCCTTGACATAAAAGAAGCCTGAACTCTGTACTTTCTGAAGACAGATTTGAGGATTAGGTCTCCCATCTTCTCGGTGGGTGCCTTCTCAACAATAAACCTTTCCTTACCCCAAACTCTGGTGTTTTGAGTTTTGGCCTTTCAGTGTCAGGCACACTGGGTTTTGACAGGTAACAGAGGGAGTGGGCATTAGTAGGTGAGGTCTGGGACATCTGAGTACAGTTCTGGTAAAACAGCCAAGCAGAAAGTTCCTGTAAAAAAATGAGGTAGTACATCCAGAGGTCCACAGAGAATTTGGCTGGGAATATAAACATCAGCATGTACAGGTAACTGGCACTGAAAACAGAGAGATGGGAGGGCTGTCAGAATTACCCAGAAAGCTGTTCTCAACTGCACATATCGTCCCCTTGAAACTCATAATGCCTTTCCTCCCCACCCCTAACTATGCTCCACTCCAATGCTTGAGCATGTCAGCTGTGAGTAGATTAAACCATTACCACTGGTGTATAAAGTGAAGGAGAGAAGAGCAGCAGAAGACAACATCCTTAGGGACACTAACATTTAAGGGACGAGCTAAAGAAAAGAGTGGAGTTAGATCCTGAGGAGCATCCAAGGAGATGAAAGGAAAACTATTAAAGCAAAGTCTCATAAGCCAGGAGAAGAGCGAATGTCCAAAAGGGAGATGTGGACAATCGTGTTAAACACAGTAAAGAGGTACCGTGAAATAGACCCCAACAGCGTTAATACTCTCTGCACCACCCCCAGAGCTGTGTGTCAAAGACCAAATAAGGTTCTGTGTCTGAAGGTGCTTCCGAATATGTAAAATATTATACAACATGAGCAGTTATGATGATAACTTAAGACAACTCAGTTCCCACCAACTCTAGGAGTCCCTGCCTGGACCTTCCTGAAGTTCCCTCAACACCAGGTTTAGTTGGCATGCATCAGCACTAGAGCAGTTCCCAGCTCACAGGAGGCAGGGGCATGTGCTGTGGAATGAATGGATGGTTAGAACTGCATCACTGTATTCCAGGACTTTCTTCAAAACAGAAAAGATGCAGATTTAGGTTGCTTTTTAAAAAATAGTAGCCCTAACCGGTTTGGCTCAGTGGATGGAGCGTCGGCCTGTGAACTGAAGGGTCCCAGGTTTGATTCCAGTCAAGGGCATGTACCTTGGTTGCGGGCACATCCCCAGCAGGTGGTGTGCAGAAGGCAGCTGATCGATGTTCCTAACTCTCTATCCCTCTCCCTTCCTCTCTGTAAAAAATCAATAAAATATATATTTAAAAAAATAGTATCTAATATGCTTATTTGTTTTTCTTGACATACCTCGGTTTCTGTTTTATTTTATGTCCTCACAGCTTAGGAAAAACTAATCACCTCCTTATAGTTATCAAAAAAGATACATTAAAAAATCATTTCCAATAGAAAAAAATACATTAAAAATTATTTTTTTCCTCCTCATATCTCCCTTCCTGCTGGAAACCTTGTGTCTCTCCAGGGCTCATGCTTATTGTTTGGTTTCAGCATGTTCATATCCAAAGCAATCTGAACTAATTTTGCAAGTAAAATGTTTTGAGAGCTCACCCCAAGTGCTTTCCTAAATTTTAAACATTTAACATCTGCTTGGCTGAACTTAATTCCTCATCTTTGTAAGTCGACTCAAATCTACCAAATTGACTTGTCATAATTTGTCATTTCAAAATTTATATTATTTATTGCCCTTGATTACATTATCACAGGTGTTTTCTGCTATTGATGTTTTTCTTAATTTTCTTATATTCTCTTCTGAAATCATCTTAATTTACCAGGAGGTCATTTCCACTCTTTTTCGAGCTTTTGCAAACTTACTCCTGAACCTCCTCCTAGCTCTACTGCACACTTTTAAGGATGATAAACTCAGGAAGTTTATCTTCCAGCCTTACGGATTCTCAGGGCATTTGCATTTCAGAGACCTGTCTTTTATGAGCAGGTATTTTTGCAGGCTGTTTCTACTAACCATCTCTTTTTTTCTCAGGTGCTTATTCAGGTTTTCCAAGGCGGAGAAGGGCTTTCCTGTACTTAGAGCACGCACCCATCCCCCTTCGTGCATACCTCTCCTGAAGTACACAGGCCTTTCTCCTCCTCCTTTCATACCCAACAGGGAGGAGTGAAGAGAACAGCCCCACCCTGCAACCTTTGGTCTGAGCCTTCTACTGCTTTCAGTCTCACTACTCACCCTTTTTTCAACCTAGGGGCTGGAAAATAGCAGATAGGGAGGGGGACCCAGTGGCTGCTCAGCAAATATAGTAACATAGACAAGTTTAGGAGACTCTCACAGGCCACTGAGCCCACCCTACAACCCACAAAGATGGAATGGATTTGTGCCTCTTCCTGCAGACATGAAGTTCAAGGCAGAACAAAGATCAAAACAGCAGGGCTGCACATGCCTTGCCCAGATGACATACAGACGCCTGTCAGTGTACTCCCAGCCCAGCTCAGGATTCACTGAATTCCAGAAGCAGGAGGCATCCACATAGGTAGAGAGATATTTGCCACTCAGAAGGTTGAGGAGCAGACAGTTTAGCACCAACCCCTTCCAGTACTGAATTTATTCAGCACCTGGGGCTTCTAGTCTCATATCTCTGGATGCCACACTGACAAGAAAGAGAGGCCTAATTACCAGACTTGGGTCAAGAATTCCTGGACTAGTCAGCTACTGGTCAAAAGCAAAGAGTTAATATAGATGTGAACACTGAGGAAATTACTGTTGACCATGGAGCCATCCTAATCTGTAGTTATTGCATCCCAAAATACCACCTCTTACGTAGAGAAAGTCTTTGTTGCTCACACTCCCACATCTCAGCCACAGGGTCTCAGTCCTCCCAACTGGCATTTTTTTCTCTAGAAAAACTCTTAAACATCCTTGTCCTTGGTCAACAATAGAAATAAAAACTTTTGAGCTGCCTCATTTCTTCCAGTCTTTTGGAAAACAAAGGAACAAGAACAACTTGGAAAAGCCATCAGTTAAAATGTTATTATGCAAATAAGATAAGATAGGTAACATCCTAAGCCTCACTTTGATTATTTATAGAGTGGAAATAATTATATTTATCTCTCAGGGTTGCTGTGAAGACTGAACAACAAACCTAATGTAAAGCACGAAGCATCTTACCTAGAAAGAGCTCAATAAACACAGCTATAACTATGTATGTGTGTATACATGTTATCTTCCTTTACGATATATTGCTCTGCTGAAGTATACCACCAAGATCTCCCTAATGGTGGTCCCAGGGTATTGCTTAAGTGGTCGGAACACTGATTTCATCAATCTGTCCTGGTTATGCAGTCCTTTCAAGGTCTTCTGCTGAACCCTGGACCCCTCCCCTCTCCTATGGCTGGTAGCCAAAGGTCCATAATGGGTAAGCTATTTATTTGAGCCTAACTCTTATCAGAAGGCGTCCTACCAAGCTGAGGGAAACTACCCATCTGGCAGAGTCACTCTGACTGTGGAAAATTACTGGTCCACATTGAACTATACAAAAATCCATTCGTAAAAATCCTAAGAAGAACAAACACTCCCCCTGGCAAGTTCTCCAGCAGGGTCCTGGGCTGGCAGGAGCAACCACCCTCACTAGGCACCAACCAAAAGGCCAGTCCTGAGCGGCGACAAATCTGGAATCCTCTGGCAGACACCAGTCCAGGGCCTACTGCACAAAGGGGGCCCTTCTACTAACTCAGCACTGAGTCCGAACACACTGAGAATTAGTTTTGGCTGGAAGGGAAAAGCCAATGTGGCAAATATAATCTGATGGACAGGATTTGCAATGAAAAAACACAATAAGGCCCAAGTTTCCAGGGCCTAAACTCTTACAGGGCAGAAGCATAAACACTTTTTTAGAAGCTGAGACCACAACACAACATGACACCTCAGCAAAGACTCAAGAGTAGCTAGGGGTTTGAACATTAAAAGACTAACTCCAGCCCTAGCTGGTTTGGCTCGGTGGACAGAGTGTTGGCCTGCGGATAGAAGGGTCCTGGATTCGATTCCAGTCAAGGGCACATGCCCAGGTTGTGGGCTCGGTCCCCCGTGGGGGGTTTGCAGGAGGTAGCCAATCAATGATTCTCTCTCATCATTGATGTTTCTATCTCTCTCTCCCCTTCTCCCCTCCTCTCTGAAATCAATAAAAATATATTTAAAAAAGAAGACTAACTCCAATTTTCACAGGGCAAATCACCAAAATCTAAAGAGAGCGGGGAAAGGTGTATCCACCAGCATTCATCTCGCCTAGCCTGTGCTGAAAAAACTGTCCTAGTGCCTGGGGCACTCCCTCACTAAGATAAATAAGACAAGCCCTGGCCCTTGAGGGGTATGTACCTGGTGGGGAAGCGGGCAGGTAACTAAAGTGCAAGTCTCAGTACAGACAGTGCCAAAGGCTGAATACAGGCAAAGAGCGCAGGATGTCTCTAATTCCAGGGGTGTGTGAGGTTCCACCCAGAAGAGGGGTCAAACCATCTGGGTCTGGTTTGGGCCAGGATTTTGAGAGGAGAAATCTCCAGGCAGAGGGAGCAGCGTGTACGGAGGCAGCTCAGACCGGGAAGGACCGGGTGTGGCAAGGAACTGGGCTCAGGTTGGCTGTGGCAGCAGCTGAGCCCAGTGGGGGTGGGGATCAGGCATGGCCTTGAACATCCAGGAAGATTGGCCTTGACTCCCTGGGCCTTTCAAACATTTCGGATCTGCTTTGGAAAGAAAAGTCTCAGTTCAGTCATGAGTATCAAGAATGGTTTGTAGTCAGGGAGAGAGTTGAAATGTTTATCTTTGTGGGTTTTTTTCTTTTCTTTTCTGCTATTTGAAAAAGGGATCACACCTGCAAATCAACAATTGGACAGTCATTGCATACAGCAAGTACTTATTCCTGAACATACATTTACTCTCCACAACCACGATTCTCCACTGAGGGCATCCCTCCAGCCCTGATGGACTCATTCCACTAGACTCAGTGGCCAAGGGTGGCACCTCTGTGCCCAAGGGCACTCTGATAGCCCTACGGAGTTCTCTCACCTCCAATCCAGGGCACCTCATGCTCTTGGCTAGTCCAGCTCACTGAGTGTGGAGTAGAGAGAGAGACCTTCTGATGCGATGAAAAGGGTGATGTGATAAAGGTGATGAAAACAGAAGCCTTCTCCTGCTCAGTAGGCCACTCTCAGACCAGCTCAGCTTTTGTCTTAGAGATCTTATCTCTCTGAGCTCAGGGCTGTAGTAGAGCTCGGGAAGTATGTCTCAGCGCTGTGGCTGATGCAATGGTGTGAGCACACTCCACCATGACGTGCTTCCTCGGCACACCAGGAAGTAGCCACGCCCGCCTGAACGAACTCCTAGAGCCACGTGCACAGGACCTCAGCCTTTCAGCCATTGGTCGCCTGTAGCAATGTGTCTCCCTCTGATTGGTCCCCTCATGCTATATATACCCCTGTAGTTCCACAATAAAATGGATCTGCGTCACTAAACCTGGTCTCCGGAGTCGTGCATGCAGACGCCCTAGCGCGTTGGGGCTCCGTCGTCCTCACCCCCGAGGGACCCCCTGCTTCACAGGACAAAGGGAAGCTAACCTTCAACAGGCAAAGGGGTCCTTATTGTCACTGCAAGGGCACAAGTCCTCACAGTCATTTCTCATTTTGTTTCTGTTTTGCTTTTGTTTGGCTTGCTGCGTGCGTTTCCTCAGTGCATCCTTGCTGCAAATAGAATTTAATAACTAATTCTAAGGGGATGTTATTAAGTACTTAGCTTTTTTATATATACCATAAAAACACAATCCTGTGCCTTGTAGCTAAAATGGAAATTTCTGATGACAATTTAAACATGCACTATCCAGCAGAGACAAACCATGATTATTTATGAAAGGCTCTATCAAGAAATTATTTACTTCTTTTGGCAATTTCCACTTTGCTTGTGATTCAAGTCCTGAGAGTATATTCATCTAGTTATTTACACACAGTTAACAGAGCTGTTTCCTACAATGTTTTTGATAGACAGTGTTGTTGACTCTGACTCCCACCTTACATCTTCCTTTTCCTGATTATTTGTAAGCTTTCCTCACCCCTGTTTTGTTTCTCTCACAGAGCCGTTTCTCATTTCATTAGGGAGGCAACATGTGCAGTGTGAGATGTGGTTGGGGCTTTGGAATGTTCTCTCCTGCGGGAGCCCTTGTTCTGGGCCAGGTGCTGACCGCTCAGATTACACCAATAAGCAGCATAATTTGTACTTGTCACTTGGAGAAGCTCCTCTCTATCAATGTCAAGGACTATCCTTTCCACGGGGTTCAGAGCACAGAGGGGGCATCTTGGTGAGATGGTTATATTTTCCCAAAGAGCCCCTAGTTCTCCAAACCATGCTGTCTCTCCTCAGTGCTGAAGTCTCTCTGCTCTTCCCAGCCATCAAATTAAGGAAGAAGCAGTTGACCATGGGATGGGTCACTGGCCAGAAACTCACCCCTTGGTGGTGGTGGCAAAGGAAGTTCTGGCACAGCATTTCAGCGGAAGGAGAGACTTACAAGAGCCGAAGCCAGAAGAGTACCCGTCATTTCTCCCCACACTTTCAAGTTAGATGAGCATCGCTGATCTCCGAATTCCCAAACGCATGGATTTTCAAGGGTAAACAGTCACACGGCGATACTGAAAGTGATCAGCCCCAGGCAGGCTCTGTCATTCGCAGCCACGGATGGAGAGGAGTCTTTTCATCAACACGGGAGTGAGGAGAACACATTTCCCACCACGCCACACATGGGGAGCCGACACCTCCACAGCACACCACAAACTGTTCATGCTGCATGAAGTCTTAGCAGAGAAATAAACCTGTCACATAAAAACTTCATTCTCAAGAAAGCTTTATTACCAATCTAAGGGGGAGAGGGTGGAAGAGAGAAATGGAAACCAATATTTTCCAAGTTATATGCTATCTAAATGCCAGGCACTTTCTCCCTTATCCCCTTTCATCGCTAAAAAAACTTGTAAGAAGTACTTTTCCTCCCATTTTACAGAAAACACACACACACACACACACACACACACACACACACAAACTTAAGTATTAAAGATGTAAACTAAATACGCCAAAGTCACAGAACTATTAAAACATCATTGTCAGCTTCCAAATTCAAGACTCTCTAGTGAAAGCCCCTTTGGCACCTCCCGCCTCCTTGTAACCTGCTGTGACTAATTCGCTATTAGGTGTCGACTCTAAAACAGAGAACAGGGTGGGAAAACCGTGAACTAGAAACCCCCGTTTTCCACACTATTGTGAAGAGCAGCTTTCTAGATTGTTGAAGATAAGGCACAAAACAGAAATCATTTACATTTAGTGTAAGAACACATTGCATAATCCTATTTTGGCAACAGCAGCAGGAGTAAACTTACCTTCCTTAACATGTTCTGGTTGTACTAATAGTGAGATTCGGCTGTGGGTGCTGAGCATATAGCTTCCAAATTCCAGACTCCCAACTGATGAGAAGGCACTCAAGAGCCTTCACAGAGAAACATCTGGGGACCAAAGCTTCCCCCACAGATTCCTGTGCTAGGAGGAAAAGGCCCTGAGCAGAAGTAGGGGGTAAGGGGAAAAGAGGAACAAGCAAAAGAATTCAGAGATCAAACTTTTAACCTTACACATTATCAAATCACACACACACACATACACACACACACACATACATACAAGAACTCCCCAGGGACTTCAGGAAATTACGTAGGCACATGTCCCACTTGTCCTCTAAAGATTACACCCAAGAATATGACCCATGCCCAGGAGATGTCATTGATGGTAAGTCCCAGAAGGTAGGCAACAAGAGTGGAGGTGGTATGCTAATGCTCAGAAGAATGAAAAAAGTTTTGCACCTCGCCAATTTTAGGCTATGGGGAAATAAAATTCCCCCGCCATCATGAGTGGTGCAGGTCACCAGCTCGCTAAGGATAAGCCTGGTGTCAGGAACCACAGGGGTGACCATCAAGTGCACAAGCATTTTCCAAGAACAGCAACTATCCCACCAAGTATGCATCTGCCTAAAGTTATTATCATATTAGAAGTTTCTAAGGAATAGCCAGGTTTGTTCCAAGTATTTGTTTGAACTCAATTGTTTGACATTTCTAACACTTTTCCCCGCAGAGAAAAATGCCCAACATATTTTCTATGAAGAGCTATGAAAGAATACCAAGAAAAAAATCAAGTTGCTGAGCTTCGTGAAGGTTCTTTAAACCATAGGCTCCTAATCTGTAAAATGCCTCTCTGCCCACCTCACACAAATATTGAAAGGAAAATATGTCACTGAACAGATACAAGGCATTTTAACATCAACTCAGAAAACTGTTATAACTAGAGGCCTGGTGCACGAGATTCATGCACTTGGGGGGTGGGGGGGATCCCTCAGCCTGACCTGCACCCTCTCGCCTTCTGGGAGCCCTTGGGGGACATCCTCAGCACTGCCACAGAGGCGGGAGAGGCTCCCACCAACCGTTGCACTCGCCAGCCGTGAGCTCGGCTTCTGGCTGAGCAGCGCTCCCCCCGTAGGAGCACACTGACCACCAGGGGGCAGCTCCTGCATTGAGTGTCTGCCTCCTGGTGGTCAGTGCACATAATAGCAACTGGTCGTTCTGCCATTCAGCAATTTGCATATATAGGATATGAAATTTAGTTATAAATGATTTTCCCTGTGGTCTTCCTCTTTAGTCCCCTACCTCTGTTAGTGCATTTTCCTTAGCAGCCTCCCACCTGTTTTCCTAGAACTGCTGTCTTTTCTCAACCGCACAGAGCAGGGGGCTGGGGAGGAGGCTGTTGAGCGCAGCCACACATCAGCCTCAGTAAAGGGAAGGAATCCCGCCCTGCCCACCTCTTCTTTCCTGGTGGGAAGAAGAGCTCAAGGTTTTCCCATTCAGAGGGAGCCAGTTTTCACTGGAACCTAGCGCCCGGCCCTGATGAAGGCGTTTGTGTTCCAAAGCCTGGTTCCTAACCAACATTTCTGATTGAACTCTTACAATTTTAGAGCTATGAGAGACCTTAGAAATAAAACTTAACCCCCAATTAGAAAGGGAGAAACGGGAGCCCAGAGAGGAAAACCGACTTGCCTAAGGTCACATGACCAGCCAGTCAGAAGCAGGGAAAACTTTCCCACCTCAATCATGCCTTATCCTGAAAATCAGACACAGGACTTCCTAAGAGTGAACACTGGCTGTATCATAAGAGCAGCAGCAAAAGTTTGCATGCATTTGTAGGAATGAATCAGATTTTAATAATTTTTGAAATGCCTATATCCAGGGATATCCAGTTACTTGATTTATATATTTTTTTAAGTACTCTATTTTTTTTTTCTAAAGGCTTTCCCAGCAGTTGGCTTTAAATGATCAGTCCTCCCTAATATATGTGAAATATGGTTTTCACTCAACACACTTTGCTGCTATGAACTTAATACACAGTGTAGTCTTATAAGGTGTCACTGAACTCAAAACTTCTTGATGTGATCATTATATTAAATGAGTGTCTACGTCAAAAGACATGACTAATTTTTCCTACATTTTCCTTATGGGTTAATAAAGTTAGGCTCTAAGGGAGGAAAAAAATATATAGATGAAATAAAGCAAGTAGATAAACTCAAATCCAAACAAACATTTTTGCAAAAATTGGTTTATATGTTGGTGTCATTGAAGGAAGTAGGTATTCTAAAGTCCGAATGGGCAGATTAAAGAAGCCAAGAAAAATAAGAACATTCAGACCATAATACTCTAGAGCTGAAAGGTCATGAAGACGTATTATCTAGTCCAACCGTTTCCAACTGTGGATAAGAAAACAAAAGCCGAGAGCAGGGACTGGCCCCCCCAAGGTCACTGAGGTCTGCTGCTTCCCAGTCGGGTTCTCATTTTATCATAGCTTTCATGCTGAGTGGAAAGAGAGAAGAGTAACAGGGTAAGACCAGAGAGGAGCATGGAATTTTCAGGAAATGTCACGAGTTCCTCCCCACCAATAGGGGTGTTCTCAAAGTGTTTTTGTCAAGTCTAGCTAGTTCGGGCAAAAGAGAATAAATGGGTCTTTCAGATTCACTAGACAAAGACCATAAACAAAGCCTGGGTAAGCTAGCAGGCCTCATTGGAGGTGAATTTATTTCCAGGGATCAAGGCCAGTCTGCCCTGGATGGGGAGAGACTGCCCACGGGAGGAAATGGGAGGTTTGCCAAAGCCCCTACCAGAGTCCCACGGCACATTCCCAAGCACCTGGCCTCTAAGTCAGGGTTCTAAACCCAGAGACTCTGGACAATGTCTGAAGGTATTGTTGATTGTCACAACTGGCAACTAATGCATAGGGACCAAGAATGCTGCCAAACATCTTACAATACACAGGACAGACCTCAATTCCACAAATAAGGACCCAGCCCCAAATGTCAATAGTACCAAAGCTGAGAAGGCTTGTTCTAACCGCTACCTGCCAATCCGTGTTCTGCTCAGATTCAGTATTACTTCACCAAATACTCCCCTCGAAACCCAAGATCAAATCACAATTCTAAAGACTCATCTCTCTTTCCTCAGATCTTTAGATTTTTAACTCTCCTCCCCTTCCCCCAAAACAATCCAGATGAAGAGAAGGTAAGCAGGATAACCAGAAGCAGGTATTTTCAATAAAAACACTTAGTGCTGAAATATATGCGTAGGAGAGACTATTTTCCATGTACTTATATTTTTCCTGCTCTTTGTTGTCATTCCACCATCCTTGGTAAATTTGTTTTTATTTTAAGTGTTACAGGCAGTTATTATGTATTCTCGGCAGGGTTCCCAAGCTGTGAGAATTTAAATGTGGGAGACTTTTTTTTAGGCAAAAAAATGATAAAAGTATAAATGGTTTATAGAAACACAGAAGAAAAGCTTACCTCAGAGAGCAAAAATTTTTTTTTATGTAATCTTAATATTAATTCAAAATGAAAATGTCCTTCATTTCTAAAGGGTAAGATTTGGCAGGTAGATGATGTAAGAGGGCAAGGATATGTCCCCTCCACATTTAGAACTACATGTCTCCTGAAAAGACTTTGAAATAATAGAATATGAGGAGCTACAGTAATTTTTAAAATGGCTTTAATCTTTTACACATTCAACTCAAAGGAACAGAAGAACTCGCCATGGCAGCATAGAGGGGACTTTGGATGAAGGATCTGAAACCTTGGGTAGGAGACCAGGGGCATTAATGTGCCCGGTGGCCTTGAGCCAATAATGTACCTCTTATGTGTTAGTTTACTCTACATTTAATAATAATAATAATAATAATAATAATAATAATATTTCTTGCTTACAGAGCTCATATGGTTGTTGTGAGGCTCAAAAGGTCTATAAATGGAAATGCCACACAGTGCCAGCTCCATCAACCTCCTCATCAAGATGAGGAGCAAGGATGACTAAAAGCAGACAACATCCTTGCTCTGGTGGTCTTTACAGTTTAGTTGGTCAGAAAGATAATAATCAAATGAATACATAAATAAACCTAAAATTATTTTTTTTTTAAAAAAAGAGCTTTTGCTGGATTACTTATTACACATTTTTAAATTTCCTTTTTTTAAATTCCAGAAAAACAATTTTCTGTAAAGTGAGGAATTATTGAAGTACAGTGAAGATGACTCAAATAAATATCTTTACAGCAAAATGTCCTTACAAGGTGTCATGCCCCTGAAATAAAAATATTGGATTGTTAACTGCCAAAGAGAAAACTTACTTTCTTGGAATTTCTGACAAGCTGGTGAATGAGTGAAGGAAGTTAGCAAGGCATGTTTCATAGTACTGACAGGGCCAATGAGTGGAATTTATTTACGTCAGAAAGTAGCTCAGAATCTTGTTGGATATGTCACAGTATTAACATGAGGTGGGGAACACATCTTTGGTTTGCAGAGGTTCAGTGAAGATGATACAAACAGAGAATTAATATTAAGGGAAAGAAAAAAAAAAGCAGCACTAGACATCCAAAAAGGGGAAAAGAGACTTTTAGAACATTTGAAAGTTGTTTTTTTGTTTATGTGCCTTTGATATGTTTAATGCAGAAATTTATGGGCCAACAAAATAGTGGATAAAGGAAGACTAGAGGATGCAACTTATTTAGACTCTCAAAGGGCTTTTGATGAAGGCCTACACAAGAGACTATTAAGGAGACTTGCCAACCACTGGGCAAGAGGTAAAGGGCTGTCAATCATGGGTTAAAAGTGAGCTCAGAGAGGGGGAATGAAAGAATAAATGACCAGCTCTCAGCACAGAATAGAGTTAATAGTAGGGTGTCAGCAATCAGTACAAGAGTAGTGTCCTCCAGGATATTTATTAACACCCTTGAGAATGGACTAAATAATGAGTTGCTGAAATTTGCTGAGTAAACAAAACTATATTGGTTCCCTAAGTCTATGCAGATGGATGTGAGAAATACAGAATCCAAACTCAGTAATTGGGCAAAACAGTGGCAGATGAAACTCAAAGCAGGCAAGTGCAAAGTAATGCATGTTGGAAATAGCAATTTAAATTAGTCATCCACTTGGGTGAGTTCTGAATTAGTTTTAAACTCACAGGGAAAAGATTTAGGGTCATGGAAGACATCTTAATGAAGATGTATGCAGGATGCTCAGCAGTTTTTTAAAAAAAGAAAGAAAGCAAATACACTGTTAAATTGCAGTAAGAATGAGAGAGAATATATTCCAAAGCAATTACAGAAGTCATTGGCACACACTTGTTCTACATTCAGTTAAAATCACCTTATTTCCAAAGAAAGATGGTAAAAAATACAAAGAAACATCTAATACCACCAGGAAAGTTATTAGAAGCAGTGGGAAAGATAGGCACAATTGCATATGGGAAGTCTTTAAAATTAGTTAATAATTTGAATAAAGGAAAGATGAACATAAATGAATATAGGTTTTCATAAAGATAAAAACCTATATTAATATTTTTGAACTTATATGATAGACAGGCTAGAAACTGTCTTTAAATGGCATCAAAGATAAACTAAATTGTCTTTTTAAATTTTAATTCTCACCCGAGGAGATGACTTGCTGATTTTAGAGAGAGGGGAAGGATTTGAGATGCTAGGAGCTGATGACACTCAGTCTGTCTTCCTACCCATTAGTCCATTTTTCATTTGTTCTAAGATGGAAATAACAGGTACATATCATAAAGTTTCATAAATTTTATTTAAAATATTACATTTTTTTATTTTTTTATTGCTTAAAGTATTACAAAGGGTATTACATATGTGTCCTTTTTTCCCCCACCCTTGACAACCCCCTGGCCTCCCCTACCCCCCAGTGTCTTATGTCCATTGGTTATGCTTATATGCATGCATATAAGTCCTTCAGGAAAATATTACTTACAAATTTTTTATCTCTTCTTTCCAGCCCAAAAGATGCACAAAGATTTCATATTTACATTGTGGATCACATCCAACAACGTAAAGGCAAGTGCCAGGAAGTCCCAACAGTGAAGTCATTGCATTCACCTGACGCTGTAAGTTCCCAGATGCACAAATCATTGCACACCCTCCTGTCTCCTTCTTCCCCCAGGAGATAATTTATCCATGAATCTGACCATCAAGAGGAGTAAGACTAACTACCCCTCTGCCATCTCCCTCTCTTCAAATGTTTAACTGAGATTGGCAACTGTGGTTACTGGGAGGTAATCAATCTCCAGGCTTCTAGGGATCAAGGATCTGCTGATGGAGGTCGGAAAGAAATGCTCCCCCACAATGCCCGAGGACTTTATAATTGACCCACTGCTAGTTCAGAAAATGACACCCTCACACTTAAGCTAAGATTTGCACAATTGGGCAGGTGCACGGAGGGCAGAGGACCATGAAGAGGGGTGGGGGGTGGTTATTGGCTAATTTCCTTCCCGCAGCATTTAGATCTCACCAGAAGACTGCGGCTGAGCTATTGGAGTCTTAGTATTTCTTAGCCTGTATTTACAATATTGAGGCAATTGATGTGGTGTGGAACTTCAGAAGTACTTTTCCTTGTTTGTTTTTCTTCCTGAACCTAATCCCTAAGCACTGTGGTAAACAAAAATAAAGTAAGAATGACTAGCAATAAAACTTGAGCAAGAACAACCCAAATATTAATGTAAAAAATAGCATTAATAGAAGTGAAAAACTGAATCTCACCATGGAAGACTCACAGTATATATATATATAATCTTGCAAGTGGAGTGCCATCATTCTGTAAGGGAGGGATCGGCTTACTCTAAAGGAATGATTTTTTTTCCAGACAGGCATTTGAATGCTTAATAAAACAATTTCAAATGACAGATATTTTTCTCTTCGAATACATAGATCTTTCTAAAAGAGGGCATAAGAGAACATTTCACATTTTCAAAGTATGAAAAGCAGAACAATTTTCTGGGTGTTGGCATAACACAAGAGCATAATATTAAATGGAAAGTTACGGGCATGATGTTTACATATGTATCTTCACTTCTAGACTCTTTGCACCAAAATATCTTACAAGCTTCTTTTCAAAAGGAGATACACACACACACACTGCTGTTTAATTGTTTGCTATTTGTAGGCTCCATGTACTGGCCATTTATCTTTGCTCTACCAATGATGATGGGTGGATAATAATGTTGCCATTCCCATCCCTCTGTCTCTTCAGAGGCCAGAGATTAAACTATCTTTTCTGAACTACAATATCACCACCACTGTCATCCAAAAATATTATGACTAGCAATATTTAACTGTGTGTATTTAATACACACAACTGAACAGAGAGAGCCTCATTCAGTCCCCTCAGTATTTATTGGTCATTTAAAAGGTCAACTAAAGCTCTTGTATGGTAAACAACTCATTCAGACAGATGGACATTACTTATTTAAGTCGGTAACTCTCCAAAATATAACAACAACAACAACAAAAGGGTTCCTAAACGCCAAATAGATGTCAAAAATCCACGCACTTCCCTGAGCCCGTCAAGTTGTCTCTCAAAGCCAGTTTGCTTTTTTAAAAAAGTTAATGTATTAATAGAATAAGGATATTTTCTTACTTTTATCATAATCATCAAATGTTCATGATTATGTGTGTGTTTTTTAATGTTAACAGCTTTATGGAGATGTAATTCATATAGCATGTAATTCATCCATTTAAAGTGTAGAGTTCAGTGTTTTTTTGTACATTCACCTGTATGCACAGCCATCACCTCATTTTGCAACATTTTCATCACCTCAGAAAGAAACCCCATAGCATTTAGCTATCACTCCCCTATTTCCCTGTTGCCCTCCCTACCCCAGCCCTGAGCAGTCACTAATCTACTTTCTGTGTCCATAGATTTCTCCGTTCTGGGTTTTCTTATAAATGGAATCATATAATATATGGTCTTTGTGACTGGCCTCTTTCACTTAGCATAATGTTTTTAAGGTTTATCCATATTATAGAATATATCAGCACTTCATTCATTTGCATGGCCAAATAATATTCTATTGTATGGATATACCACAGTTTATTTATCCATTTGTCAGTTGATGAACATTTAAGTTGTTTCCACTTTTTGGCTATTATGAATTAATGCTGCTGTAAACATTCCAGTATAAGTTTCTGTGTGGACATATGTTTTCATTTTTCTTGGACATATACGTAGAGTCGAACTGCTGTCCCCTCAGTATTTGTAGGCTCCATGTACTGGTCATATGGTATGGACGTTTAATCATTTGACAAACTACTAGACTGTTTTCCAAAGTAGCTGTACCATTTCGCATTCCCAAAAAGTGTATGAGGGTTCCAATTTCTCCACATCCTCACAACACATGTTATTATTGGGCTTTTTCACTGTGGCCATTGCAATGGGTGCGACATGCTACCTCATTAGCTTTTGATTTCTATTTTCCTGATGATGAATGATACCGAACATATTTTCCAGTGCTCACTTATTGGCCATTTGTATATCTTCCTCAGAGAAATACAATTCAGATCCTTTGAACATTTTTTAATAGGGTGCCAGTTTACTTTTACTTTACACATTTTTTTTAACAGTTGGTTTTTAAGCTAACAACTTAATAAGAGTAGCAAATAATGTGCGGAGGAGCTATGACATATATGCCGGCTCGCCTGATATAACAGAAGAAAAAACTATAAAAAGTGAACATAAAACTTTAAAAAGTAGAACATTCTTCAGTCCTATGGGATGGGAGGACAGCTTCAATGAGCCTGCCAGCATCCGTACTGCAGTATGGAAAAGGACTGAAGTTTACTGTGATTACCTTACATCCTCTTATAGGATCACTGTCTATATGGACTGTTTGCAAAGGCTGGCAGGTTTAAAATATAATTTGGAGTTGTGATGAATGGGGATTAACACTTGTCAAGGGCACGCTCTTAAATGTTTAACCCTTTTCGGTCCAACATGGAGGCTGACTCGACAGACCAGGCGCTAGGAGCAGGTCCAATGTCGAGGCTGAGACACCGCAAACCGGTTCAACATTCAATCCCGTCAATCAATTTGGACCAGACTGTTTGAATTCCAAAAATAAAATTGGACCGCAAAGTGTTTTAACAACCAGAAAGAAGAAACTATCCGATTTGTTCTTCCATTGCTGATTTCAAGCTACCAAAATGATGTTAACCAGCACCTGGCCTTCCTGAAATTTTAAGGATTGGCTCACACCAATAGAAGCCAGCTTGGACACAGCACAGCTTGATGTGTAACTGATAAAACCCAGTCACAGTGTCAGTCTCTTTACATACATTACTTCATTGACTGCTCTCAACAGCCTTTAAGAAGAAGTAGTGTATTCACCCCCACAGTAAACCGAGGTTCAGAAAAATTTTATATATTTGCACAGAGAGACACGGATAGGAAGCACTGTTCCGGGCTTTCCAAAGACTCTTCTTCCTGGTACACTAAATTGATCACTTATTTTTAAAAGTCAAAAACTATTGTTAAATTGGGTTCAAAGGCACTTCTAAAGGAAACTCAATATTTTGAAATTTTACTCCACAAGCCTTGACATTGATGGGCAAGTGAGGCATGATACGTAGGTATTCAACGTCAGAAACGGCCACCTACAGCTTCTCCAGAAATAAGTGGGCAGAGGCCTGTTCAGCGATAAACCAAAGTTAAGCACGAATTTGCAAGCAAAGCTTCCCAGCACCCAGGCAGCATGGAAAGTGGCTCTGAGTAATTAGAGATGGTCCCTTCCAGCGTCACATTGGGCATCCCAGTCCCATGTGTCCCGCTGGTGCCTTCACTTGCAGTCTGTGCATTAACACACCTGACCGAACATCCTCAGGGCGGATTGCAGGGAATTCCCTTTCAGCATATGTCTTCACTGTGCATCAGAAACTGAGGCCACACCTAACGACACGATTTGGAAGCAGAGTAAGTATATCTTGGGACTGAACATTAGCAAGAGTCTATTCAAACAAAATGCCAGATTTTCCACCCAGAAGCTAATGATCACTCTACTTAAAAAATTGTAATTAGACAAATAGTATGGAAGGACTCGCTTATGAAATCAGTGGCAAGTTTCAACTTCTGTTTCTAGCCGGTATCAAAGAGGTGAGTGATCTACCACAGGATAACATGTTCCCTTTGCCCTCCCTGGCACCCTCCATGGAATATATTACCCTATTATGGAAGCTGCTACTGTGTGCCTGTTAGGTAAGTAGGATCCATAATTCAGCAACCAAGCTTTGGAAATTATCTCTATAGCAGCCAGGCTTCAACCTCACCATGTATCAATGGCCAACAGGCTTCAATACTATGAAAAACTTAAGAAAGATATCCAAAGACGCTTTGGGAGGTCTACTTTTAACTTATGGCGAGAGCATAAAGCTATATCCCCTCAATATCTTTAAGAAACTGAGAATATTAATGTATAATACTCTTCATTCTATTCTGCTCTGCTCTATATTAAAACCTGAATGAACCGTATTAAAAAGAAAATATATGCACCTTTTTTTTTTTTTTTTTTTACCTTTCACCCAACAAAGAATACAATAAACAGTAGCCTCATTTGGAGATCTTTGGTACAGAGCAGAATGCTTTGACACTTAATATTGTCATTATTAAAGGCTTAGTAGTGGGCATGTAGGAGAATAAAAGGAGAAAAGACAAGAAGAGAGCAGCAATGGGTGAAGTTCTCGTACCTCCCTGCAGCCCCCCCCTGTCCAATGTGCACATCACTGGCACCATGTACACCCTCTGTGGATGGTCCATTAATAAGTAGGACTGCGTTCCTGGGCATCACAGCATTCTAACCCAACCTTCAATATGCCATACTCTGTTCATCTTCCCTCCAGTCCCCACTGCTCCACTTTGCAGGTTAGCCATCTGGAGTTTCGTGTCCTCAAGGCCAGGCTTTTGGTTGCTAGGACGTACAATAAACTAGCCCTATAAGCTAACAGGAAAGAAGTAGAGTAGACTGCATCACTCACTCCTCTGCCCCCTACAGGTACCTCCGGCTCCCTGGAGGTGGCAGCTACTCTTACTGACTCACCCCACGAATGATCCCAGTGGTGAGGATCCCAGCCCAGGCTGTAAGAAAAGAAAACACCATGTCAGGCTTGTCCTTAGCCACAGGGTTGAGATAACTACAGTAAGAAGGGGTGAGGGAAGATCGCAGGGCCAGGCATGGGGTATGCACAATGGCTAACAGTATGCAGACGGTCAACTAGAAATCCAGCCAGCCTTCCCACGGGGAATCATTTCCATTCCCACCTCTGTGCCCATTAATCACAATCAACATTCGAGTCACAACACCCAACAAAGTGGGTGGCTTGTAGAAAACAACCTTTTAGAATTCAAGCACCAGGAACCCCCGCCTCTGGGAACAGCCCTTATCATAACCAAGATGCTGTGAGTTGTGCAACCAATTTTATGTGTCTAGAAGGTTCTTTTATTTGGCAGCCAGGTAAAACAAGGGTTGACTCCTTTAAATAATCTCCCTTCCTCTACATACCCTTCATACACAGAAATCCTTCTGAACAGAGGGATGCGAACAATCCATTGGTTTTAATACAAATCCATCTATGTTCGCCCTCCAACTAGCTAGCTCCCTTTTCTTTTCCAGACCTCGTCTCCAAATCCTCACATTCCAGGAAAGCTTTTCCTACAATGGGTCTCCTCTAAATCAAAGTGGCTGCAGTCCAAGGGTTGTGCCAAAGAGAAATTCAGCTAGCTGCCAGCCAGCATGTCTTGGCAGTATGATTGACCTCTCCTTCCTCTATGTTTTTATTCCTTAATTGTCATGTCGATCCCAGTGAAGTGACATATGAGGTAGGCACTGCTTTTGTCCTTGTGTTTTTACAGTGCTTCAGATGATGACTCCACTCAATAAATTGAATATCATTATAATATACAAATGCATATGCTAATGCATGACCTGCAAGCTCAGATGGCAGAATGAATAAACAATTACTGGCAAACACCATGGTATGGCATTTCAATGAAATCATCACAGAATCACTAGCAATTATCTTTGCAAACTTGAGGTGAGGTGTCTATGGATCAAAAGAGAGAAATGCATGTTTGTATTTTAAAAACAAGAAATCAGGAAACTCAAAAATATTAGACTCAACACCATAACATTCAGATCTAGAAATATATTACAGTCTTATTCACACACACACACACACACACACACACACAGGCATACTGGATAAAATCAAGGCAATTGTGTTTAAAAAGCCTATCACAATTAGTCAAATGCTATTCCTCAGAAACATGACAAGTGTTGTAAAACCAAGCAGAAGGCAAAAATATGAAATATTTCTATTATACAGCTTTACATTTTTTCTTCCTTGTCACTGGGCAAGTAAAGAATTACATCCTGAAATCATCTTCTCATTAGGCAGATTCATAAGTAGAAGGGCTTTCTCAGTAAGTAATTATTAATGGTCCAGTGTCAGCCCAGAGATGCATATCTCATGGGATTCCAGCATGATTGGTCTTAACCTGATGCTATTTTTAGTGGTGATTTAGATGATTGTAGAGAATATGGTTATTAAGTCTGAAGATGACCTCAAACTGGGTGTGGTACATTCCACTTTGGAAAACTGGACAGAAGTGCAAATGATCTTGATGAGTGGGAGAAGTGGGTGGATATAAACAGATTGAGGTTCTATAGTGTAATTCACATTGGAAGCAAAACCACACAATTGCAGGACTAATTTAGTGATGTGCTAAGTAAAACTAGCTAGAGGTCATAATCAACACAGACTATCGGTGTTCCTGCTTTAGCCTTAAAAGTGTGATTGATTTTAGTAAAAGAAAAACAGGTGGCCTTTTCTTGATGCTCAGTACAGATACAATCTGTCCTAGAATACTCTGTACTGTCTTTAGCTCCACCTTTTAAAGTGGGATATAGAGAACGTAGAGGCACTTAAGCATTTTTTTAAAATTTACTGATATATATATTGATTTGTTGTTCTACTTATTAATGCATTCTTGGTTGATTCTTGTATGGGCCCTGACCAGAGAGAGATCAAATCTACAACCTTGGCGTATCAGGATGGTTCCTTAAACCAACTGAGCTACCTGGCCAGGGCTATAGAGGCATTTAAGTAGAAATAAATGTTTTCTTATTGATTACAAGTTTGAGAAATAGCCCTTAAAGGAAACAATGATAATGATAAAGCTATTTGGCCTAGAAAAGGTGGACTGAGGTTCTTAACCATTTTCAAGCCTAGAGAGCGGAAGAAAGATGGGAGGAAATCAGTTTCGATGATATTACACAATCTTCCTTGCAAAAAAAGTCGTGGAAAGCTAAAATGCATTGCAACTGAAACCAGACACTCCTCACGGAAAAGTTCAAAGAATGGGTGTTTTTCCAAATTTAGAAATAACTTTATGTGTAGACAGAAGATTAGACTACACATGTGAAAGTAAAAACAAAAGCAAATGCTTGTGTTTCCTGTTTATCTGGTTTTTTACCCCATTTATTTAAAAGGAAAGTGGTGAGAGGGAAGAAAGGAGAAGAAATGTTCACCGTGCTTTGGGACCCTCACTTCTCCATATAAGATTACGCGGCAACTCAAGCCCTATCACATGCATGCTTCCCAGGTCTGGACACTGTGCTGCTCAGATTGTTTGCTATGCTGTTTCAGGGATGGTCTTTGCAGGTAACGTTGAATTCTGAAGAAACTACTATATACCACCCCTGGGGGGGGGGGGTGGCGGTGTGCAGCGTGATTCCCTATAATGACACTTCGCTCATTCCCATCACTGGGCTCCTGGTCAAAGCTTGGCTCCCAGTCTGGAATGCATACTATGCTCTTCCATCAACCTCCCAGGAACTACCTACCTTCATGGCCGATCCTATCCCACTCACGGAGCTTGTCTGACTTCTCCTTGCCACAGCAATTTCACCTTCCTAGGAACTCAGAGCCTTTATGTCTTATCAAAGGCATTCCCTTGAAACATAGTCACACACAGCCCTTGTGACATATCAGGTACTGGTGAATCATCATGTAACATTTCCTGTGTGTCTGCAGTAGGCTATAAGTTCTTTGAAAATATTTGTTAAATTGTTTTGTATCCTCCTATAGCACTCAATTGAGCAAATATTATGCTCATAGTAGGGGCTAAGTGAATATTAGCTTCATGAATGAAGAAATGATTAAGAGGAATGTTTAAAGTAAGCCTGATTTTCACCTAGAAAGTTGCTTTCTACCTTAGAAAAATATTTCTAAGGAGAAATTATTTTATGAGAAAATAAAAACCAATTAAGGGGGGGAAAGCAAGATTTTATAAATTCTTAGTGAGAAAAGTAAATGTTAACACTGCTGTAAAACCTAATAAAACCATCACAGTAGTTTACATATAGAAAATATTAAATTACAGTTTCCAAAATGGTAGATGGTGTTTCCAGAATGGTATCAAGGGAATGCCTTTGATAGAACATAAAGGATCTGAGTTCCTAGGAAGGAGAAATTGCTGTGGCAAGGAGAAGTAAGACAAGCTCCGTGAGAAGTGGGACAGTATCCAGCCTTGAAAGGTAGGGAGTTCCTGGGAGGTTGATGAAAGAGCATAGTATGCATTCCAGACTGGGGACAAAGCTTTGACCAGAAGCCCGGTGATGGGAATGAACAAAGTGTCATTTGGATAGACACTTTGTCATTGGATAATTGGATAGATTATAAAAACTATCTAATTGCTCTTTTCATCTGAGGGAAACATTTATTAACTGCACATACAATTTATAAGAGAGAAAAAAACCAATGTGTGTGTGCATGTGTATGTATTTGTGTTTCTTTTAATGAAATTTAAACACTTCTCTCTTTTTTAACTTACTGTTTTATGTTCACAAATAGATTTCTTCTGTAACCTTCAACAGGTATCAGAAGTGAGGCCATATTTAAATATCTAACCACACCTTAAATTTCTTTCTTTTTTTTTTTTTGCATCAAATACTGACTTTTCCCCTTTTTAAAAAATTAAATTTATTGGGGGTGATATTGGTCAACATGAACATCTATATGTTTCAGGTGTGGGTTTCTCTGTTACAAGATCTGTATATTGTACCATGTGCCCACCACCCAAAGTCAAATCTTATCCTGTCGCCTTATATTAGAACCCCCTTCTCCATCCACCCCCTTCATTTCAAGTTAGAACACTGGTTCATTTTACAAAGACAAATCTGATAGTCACTAATTTGGATGGCACTTGAACCTGTGACCCAGAACCTAAAAGCCCCCTGTTGACAGCACACTCTAAAAAATCTCAGTGTCAAGCATTGTCTGGGGATGAGCATATATCGCGATTGTAAGCCCTGTTCAGATGTTTGTTATCTACATACTTTAGGTGGTTAGATGTTCCAATCTTTGAAAAATACCTAGCAAGCATTATGATGTGCATTGGTTGAGGAGGCTGTTGGACGTCCAAGTAAAACTTGTTCTTTGCTTGTGTTACACTTTGGAATAATTTCCTAGGAATTTGTTGCACATAATAACACAGAATATCCCCCAAAATTCCAAAATAATTCAGAGTATCAAAAGTTCTTGTAAAAGCAATTGGAGTAGATGGGGAGCAGGGAAATGAATTTTGGCATAAACTGTGGGTTTGAGAATCAGTCAAAAATAATAATTTCCTGCCAAAATCTACATTACTTTGTTTCTATCTGAGACTGTACAATAGAAGTCTGTTTCTACACTAACTCTTCCGTTGAAGGCTGACTACCATCCCCTATAATTCACTCATGTATGTTTGTCCAATTTCTTGGGGGGGGGGGCGGGGGGGGGGACTATGTTTTTGACTCTCTTTAGGACGCTGACCAGGGCAGTCAGTTGTATAATGGAATGCCTCCATCAAGCCAACGATAGCAGGACAGCAGAAGGGAGAGCATAGGGACCTGGGAACAGAATGTGCCGGTGAGTAACAGCACTCTCAAAGTCTTTTGATCATTGGCACATCATCCTCTCAGAGTGTTCAGAAAGGGGTCTCCACTCTCTCGGGTCCTTGTTTGAGATGTTCAATAAGGGACAAGTTATACATTCAGGGGCAGGCTTCAAATATTTTCTGCTAAAGGTAGACAGGAGACGATGCACGACTGAGGTGGGTAAGGGCTGAGAAACTGGCTGCAGAGCCCTACGGATCCCAGCTCTGCCATCAGCACGCTGACTACCCAGGTGGCTTTGCACGAGTCATTTGTCCTCTCTCAACCTTAGTTTCTTCGTCTAAAAATAATCTTTACCTCAGGTTGATGGGAGGATTATACCAAAGAATATTTGTACAGTATTAAGCGCAGCACCTAGGACATACTAATCTCCCAACTAATTGGGCCTTGTGGGATCATCAGTGTTATTTGGAGAAAGGAGCTCATAACACGTCCAGGGCAGCCAGAATAACCTGCACAGGAACCGCTCCCCCTGAGGCAGGCCTGTCTGGAGGAAGTCACTCCCTGTGTCTGGACAAACAGGACAGTTGCTCCCCAGTGCGGGGTGGCGGGGGGGGGGGGGGGGGGGGGGATGGGCAGGGGAGGGGAGGGCTGTCTCTCCTCTGTTCTCCCGGTGCCTCTGGTGGTGCCCTAGGTAGAAGGAGCACTTTTCAAGTATTTCCTGAATAAACTGAAAGCAAAAGAACAGTACAAGGGGTAGGAGCAGAAGCAACACCTTGAGGAATCTAAGGGGCTATCTTAAAGCAATTACAAACTAAAGTTCTAGACATTTATTTCAAAGTGAATAATCATTCTCTTTGGGTGCTATCTTCTGAGAGGTTTTCTTCTCTCTCCTACTCTCCTCATTTTTTGTCCAAGATCTATGAACTTCAAAAATCTCAACTGGATGTAACTCACTACAAATATGGCCAAATATGCTTTCACTCCCGTATCATGCAATGGTTGTGGGCAGGTCAGAGTGCAACAGACAGCGCTAGGTGCCCAAAGACTGTGCCTGATTTCAGTAATTCTCCTCTCTCATCCAGTATGAGTGTTCCCATGGATGAGAGAAACTACGGGCCCTGGGATGGAAATGGGACAAGCCCCTCATCCGCTGTCTAAGTATCCCTTTTCTGGGCCTGGGCTACACCAAAGGTGTCACTTTCTGGCCATGGGGCATTGAAATGAGAGAAGAGCATTTTTTCCCAAGAAAGGTGCATGGATGTGATTCCTAAGTTCTTTTGCTAGGAACCAGGTTGCTCCTCTTCCATCCCATTTCCAAGGCTCGTTCTGAAACTTCAATCACTCAAATGCGCAGGATTTCAGAAAGCTGGCCGAAATTAAGCCAAGGAGATACAATTATAAGGTACGGAGAAATTCATTTTGTTGAGTCACATAAAACACAGAATTTCCCCCAAATTTTCCAAGATATTTAATGTGGAATTAACATTCTTCAGACAAATTGATTCTAGACATGCTCTCAAAATTTTTCAAAGCAAGAATGCTAGTTAGAGGATTATTGGTCCAGGAGCTATTTAAAAAAAAAAAAAATAGTGCAAAAGACCCAAAGACCTGTTACATTTTAAATAAAATCATAAAATCGCAGCAATATGATATTTATTAAAATGGAAAAATAATTTCAATCCCAGAAATATGTGTTAAACAATAAAGGGGGATGTTACAAAAAATTTAATGAGTTTGCCACCTAAAAGCTATGGCAATTCTCAAGTTATACTTAATTCAAGTGACATTTATTAAAACAGTATTGGGTGATTAGAAACCAGAGATGAGTAAGATGTAGCCCTTGCCTCACTGAGCTCTAACTTACTCAAGTTGAGCAAGGCAACAAAGTTAGCAAATCGGTGTAATACAAAGCAGTGGGTGCTTTTCGCTGGCATGCATCCCAGAATGAGCTCCTAATCCAATCTGGGGAAGTCAGGGGAAGCTTCTCTCAGGAATTATGCACAAGAGAATCTTGAAAAGTGAAGAAGAGTTTTCCAGGTGGACGTGGCAGAGGAATAGCAATAGCAGAAACCATCGTGGAACTGAAGGCAGTTTGGTGAGACTAGAGTGCAGCATCCACACTGGGTGGGTGGCAGGGAAGGAGATTGGGTAAAGAGAAAACTGAAAAGTAGGTGAAAGCAGAGACATTGAAAGGCTTGGAGTGATTTGGTAGGGTGGGAATAGATCCAGTATTGCCTAAGAAAATCTGCTTTATTCCTGTGGCCCTGATTTAATTATCAACAGTGCCCACTTGCACTCTCAAAAGTGCCACAAATTGATTGGTAAGTTTTATGGTCTTCCAGTGATTGGAAGCCATTGGACCTGGGGATACAATATAAATAAAATTCAACCCCTGCCCTCAAAGAGCTCACAGGAATGAAAGAGGCATAGACACAGCTAATTATAATACAAATGAAAAGACGATATCTGATATAAAATAAGAATGAGTAAACAATTCCACAACGTGATGACATTGGAGCAGAGCTTAGGAGAATAAGTGGGAAGGAAAGAGGAATGCAAGACCATTCTCGGCATGAAAGGTCACACCATGTTGGAGAAAGGCAAGCATCCACGTTGGTTGGAGGGGGAAGGAACTCAGTGGCTTTGGCGGCAATTGACACTAAAAAATTAGCCTTGAAGACAAATTGTCAAGGATCTTGAACACCACATCAAGAAATTTGGAGTCAGAGATGTCAGCAATGAGGAGCCCTGGAATATTTCTAATCAGGGGACAAGTGGGATCCAATTTGGCTTTTGAATAAAAAATTCCAGCTTCTCTGTGGACGATGGGCCAGTGGGAGGAGATACTAATAGATAATGGCTGTGCTTTGGATGGAATGGAACCTGGTGTTGCAGATATCAGAGCCTGATGGCTAACTTTCAAGAGGCTTGATGATGATGACTTTGGAAGTCAGAAATAAAATAAAATAAAATAAAGAGTAGTCTTATCTATAAAGATGGTAAGCAAGAGATGGAAGAATATTTACAGTCTAAGAAGATGTGTCAGCCAACCACTACAAGGGACGGAGGAGATATTACAAAAGGTTTGATGAGTTTACTACTCCAAAGGTTATGGTAATGTTTATACACTATAAATTTTATAATAAATCATAAGACCAAATTAGATCACGGAAAGGTTTGCAATAGAGCCAGAACTACTAATGAAGGACCTTTTTTGCTTTCACTGACAGGGATGAAATAATTTACAATAATGGTGTATTCCAGACCAAGTCAATACAAATTTTTGACAAATTGGGGATTTGTATTTTATTTCAAAAACAAATCTGGCTGTTTTCATAACCAAAACAGACTGGCCAGAAGCCATAGGAAAGGAAGAAAAACTCATTTGTCTCCTTTGCTCTCTTATCTTTTATTTTTTTTCCCTTCTTTTATTTTGGAAGATGACAACAATAAAATGTTTGAAAAGAACATAAATTTAACTCAATAAGTTATACTAAATTTGATGATCAACGGATGACATATAAAAAAACCAGATCACTCTTACATCCAATTAAATGTCAACGGAAATGTTCAAAAACATACTCAATGGAGAAGCTGCATGTGCCCAATGATAATATAATTCCCTCAGCTTTCTGAGAAGCAGATTCGGTGCAGATAAGAAGGCTGTGGACTACACGAGTCCATTAATGAAGGCAGAGACCTTCCCATATTTGTACCATAAGGATTACTTTGTCAGGAGTTTGCCCTATGATTCCAATCTTTGAGAAATGTCTCCCCCTAAACAAGCAGTATTGAAGTAGCAGATAATTTATTTTCTTATTGTTTTATTAATCACACATAGCTTTTCCTGCCAATTGGAGTTTCTAATCATTAGGAGAAAATCTCTGTTACCACACCAAATTGATACAGTTTAATCCCAAAGCAAAGAAATTTGACACTTTATTTAGCCTATATGGACTTACCTCCAGTTAATGTAATGGTGTTTATTAGCTTTTTTGGAATATTGAAAATAGCTCCAGGAGTCCATTACAATCCTCAAGGACCCTGAGGAATGTAGAAACCTTTGACAGGGAATTTTTGCACCAGAGAATGGACTTTCAAAGAGTGATTAAGAATAAGAAAACCTTGTGTGAATTATATTCCCCCAACTCTCATCCATTCATTTTTACATGCATTCCATTTGACAAGAATTTATTGAGCACCAGCTAGTCCTGTGTTGTTAGGCACTGAAGTAGACATCAGGAATACAAAGATGAAATCCCTTCCCTTCAAAAAAACTCACAGTCTAGTCAGAAAAATAGAGATGTAAAGAATCCTACACACTTTCATAAGGGCTAACTGCACACACTAATCCGAAGCTACGGCTGGCGAGATGCCATTTCCTAACTCCGCCTTGGGGAGCCTGGGAAGACTTCCAGAGGAGTTAACAACTGAGCCCAGACCTTATGGTGGAGAAGGAGCCAGCCAGTGAGCATATGGAATAGACCTTTCCAGAGAGTGGAAACAGGACACGAGAAGTTATACATCAGAAACAACTGGCCATTCAGCAGACGAGGCAGTGGTGTATAGTGGTTAAACCCACAGACTTTGCCATTAGACCACCTGGGAGGGACTCTAGGTTCTACCACTTAGAAGATGAAGACTTAGAGGAGTTAAATAACTCTATTTTCCTGTACGTAAAATGGAAACCTCTACTTCTTGGTGTCATTAAGAGGATCAAAGTGCACTATAAAACATTGGTACTTGGTAATGAGTGCTGGTAAATGTTGGTCCTCTCCTGCTCTTAGAAAGTATACTAATCGTGGGACAGTGAAGTTGGGCAGGAAGGCAGGGGCCAGGGCAGGAACGATTTCCCCGCCATGCTAAAAAAAAAAAAAAAAAAAAAAAAAAGTGGCATTGCCTACTGTGGGCCCTTGAAAAAATTTTAAGTGGGAAACATGATATGATTTTTATGTGAGAAAGAACACTTTATCTGTAGTGTGTGGGAGGGACTGGAGAAATGGGAGACTGGAGGCATAGGGCTAACTAGGAGACGATGACAATGGCGCTAACAAGCTTAATGGCACTAACAAGCTAAATGATAACAGATACACGTAACTGTAATTGCCAAGATGGATCTGCTAAGGGAAGAAAAATATTAGCTTCATTCACTCGCGCCGGGTCTACAATATTCTGGGAAAACTTCTCTTTCTAAAGTGTCTGTTTTTCTCCTTAGAGCAACAAAGCATTTTTTGAAATAGCATAGCAACCCATGCAGGAATTTCTTTGTCTGCTCAACACAGGGGAACCTATAGAAAGTCCTTCCTAAAGAGTTCCACACCTGTACAAAGCCTCTTCGCCTTAAACAGGCCGACTTAACTAATGGGGTAAGTAAACGCTCTTTGAAATGCAGAAGCAGCTCGGAAGGAGCCTCTGGGAAGTCCCATTTGATATGCACAAGCATCTTGAAAACCAGTTTCCCAGTCCCCCTTGGGCATTGGCAGAAGACAGTCTTCCAGGCCAGGCAAGGACACCAACAGAGCAGGGTCTTCACAGCTTGTCTCCCCCTCCAGCAGCGGGGCTCTGAAAAAGTACATATTGCAAACTGCCTTTTGCCAGAAATCTCTGACTTCAGACTCACCCCAGGCCGCCAAGGGAGACAGGAAGCCTGGGTGATGTAAACCAGGAAAAGGCGATGACCAAAGCTAGGGCATCTTGAGGGGATGATGCAAAACGAATTCTGCCCACCAGGAACACACCTCAGCCATCAGTCCTCCCCTCCCTCTCAAAGGATGGACCATTAAAAAAATTTTTGAACCAAATAGATACCTTGAAAGGGGAAGCCCCACCAGCTCTCAGGCAAGGGGGAGGGGAAATGAGAAAGTATTCAGTGAGAGGAAAGGACATTTAGAGCGAAAAGCAAAGTGCCATAGTTGAAGATAGTTTGTTTTGCCCAAATGGTTTTTTCACAGCCTGTTAACTAACAGCTGAGGCTCTTTCCCACACTGAAGACCACCCAGATGTGATAATTTGGTGTTGGGCTCATCTTACCGGCTTGTGTGAAGGCAGCTGCCCGCAGCCCAGGGAATTAGAAGAAACCCACAGAGCAATTCCAGTCAAATGCAAGTCCAAGGTACATGGCTTTGCAAGCAACGCTGCTGGAGAGAGTCGTGTATTTTCACTCCAACCTCTTCTGCAGTCCTTGAAAAGTCCTTCTGTAAAGTATTGGAAGAAAAAATTCCTAAAGTGTCAACTTAAAAAAAAAACAACTGGCAAGTTCTATTTCATTTTTTAAAAACATTTTTTGTATTTTCAACAAAAGGTACTTTTCTATAATGGCAAGTTAATTTTTCTATAATTTTACTTTTCTATAAGGTGCTTGCTTAGGTTACTTTCATCACAATCATAAAAAATTTATTAGAAATCAGCTGTAGCCAAAACCGGTTTGGCTTGGTGGATAGAGCGTCAGCCTGTGGACTGAAAGGTCCCAGGTTCGATTCCGGTCAAGGGCATATACCTTGGATGCAGACACATCCCCAGTAGGAGGTGTGCAGGAGGCAGCTGGTCGATGTTTCTCTCTCATCAATGTTTCTAACTCTCTATCCCTCTCGCTTCCTCTCTGTTAAAAAATCAATAAAATATATTTTTTTAAAAAAAGAAATCAGCTGTAAATTTATTGTGCAGTTACAATATAATCTCCCCACCTTGGTCTTCCTGCAAGCTTCAGTAAAGTTTACTTTACATAAAAAGAAAAGTGTATACCTGTATGATGTCAGAGGTACACAAAATTGATGGATGCAGAAGCTGTTCTCAAAGAGCAGAAATGCTATTGCATAACTGTTATTAACAGGAAAAAATGGGAAAATAACTAAAAATAGTCATGATTCTAACAAATGTGACAAAGAAGAAATGGATTATTCAAGTCCAAATTAAGTGTTCTGTAGAAAATTTCAATTTCTGACGTGTGCGACAAGAAACAAAGCAGACAGAGAAATGCTCATGAATGGTTCAATCTAAGGAGAGAAACAAGCATATCAGTAGCAGGACACTTAAAAACTTGTAGGAGAAATATTCTGAATGATACCATGGAAGGAGGCTTTTGAAGACTCTCAAGGGAAGACTTTCTTTGATCAACACATCAAAAGCTATTGTGCCAATCTGAATCAACATCCAGAACATAAAAATTCACTCATCTGCCAAAGTTATCTGTCAAAGAGGCATCTGTAGTGGAAAAAAAAATTATCTTAGTTTAATTTTTTAAAAATAAAACTATTCTCTTGTATTTTCTCACTTTTGTCATTCAATATCTCTTTTAGGATGACTCAGATGATAAATTCCTTTCAGAGCTATGAGTAACAACAACAACAAAACACTTGTTTTTCATAAGGAACTAATGGTCCTTTTCTTATTTGACAATGAAAGCCGTGGAACAAAACATGTTTCTCTTTTTGCCTTGGCTACCAGGAAGCTCTGAGAAAATTTGCTTCCCCCAGGGTTTACTGATACCATTATCCATTGTCTTTCCTCATTCAATGTTCATCTTTCATGGTTTATGTTAGGTTTTTCTGTCTTATTGTATCTTTTGAAAAGCTGTTGTTTCATTCAAACAGAAGACAGAAAGTGGAGGGTAGGAGGAAGAAGGGGAGTATCTTCCTCCTTTCCATCTAGGCCAGCGGTTCTCAACCTGTGGGTCGCGACCCCTTTGGGGGTCGAACGACCCTTTCACAGGGGTCACCTAAGACCATCGGAAAACACATATATAATTACATATTGTTTTTGTGATTAATCACTATGCTTTAATTATGTTCAATTTGTAACAATGAAAATACATCCTGCATATCAGATATTTACATTACTATTCATAACAGTAGCAAAATTACAGTTATGAAGTAGCAACGAAAATAATTTTATGGTTGGGGGTCACCACAACATGAGGAACTGTATTAAAAGGTCGCGGCACTAGGAAGGTTGAGAACCACTGATCTAGGCTAATGCTGATGGAGAAAGTCCATGTTGCAAACTGCCTTTTGCCAGTGGAGAAAGAGGGATGAAAGGCTTAAAGACTCTTGGATGGTTTTTCTGAATTTTGCCCTGCAAAACTTAACTTTGGTCTGGAGTCATTAGTATTCCACCCCACTGACTTTTAAAGGTCATAAGCAATAATAGAAAGCCTTTCAACTCTGGCATCAGGCAGACTTCATTTGAAACCCTAGCTCAGATAGTGACTTCAGTTAGTCACCTAACTCTCTGAGCCTCAGATAATAATTCCTTCTTTTTTAACAGAGTTGATATTAAAATTAAATAAGACAACATATGGAAGCAAATGACATACTGTATAGCTTATAACGGACACTCAGCACTTACAGTTTCTCTCTTTTCATTCTTTCTCCCTCAAAGGCATACTCCTTTTCTATTTCTAAGTCATTAGGCTCAGCATGGTCTAAGGAGGAAACTTCAGTGTGTCAGCTAATAATAGCAAAAGCCACCACCAAAACCTTTCTTTTTTCTCTCTCTCTTAGAGCCTATTTTGGGGAAGGGTGTAAGGGGGGATTCCTAGTCAATAGAAAAAAATTTATAATGAACTCTTCTATTATTAAATGATATATACTTGCCAATTAGAGTTTCTGATCTACTTGAGGTTCCCACTGTTATCAATACTGGTTGAGATCATTTAAGTCAAAAGTAAAAGCGACTGAACATTTTAAACAGCCTGAGCACCCTTATGGCCTCTAGGCTTCAGAAGTATTGAAAGGCACTAGAAAGCTGAGCTCACTGCCTTGGCAAACTGGTAAGGGGTCTCAAAGCGTCCAGTAGAGCATTGCTAGTATGGTGGCTAATGGGGTACGCATTGCTGATGAAATCTCCCAGGCTTGAGATAAGTGAACATTAAGGATATAAGAAACAAAGATGTAGTCTTCATAGAATGAGCTGCCTCTCTATGTGCTAGAGGGGGTCCAGTTGGTCATCAGGTGGCAATACGTGGGTGGGAGTCACCATGTTACAGAATTGACTCTTTCAGGTACAGAAACTCAACTTTTAAAGCGCTGAGCAGTCTCTGTAGTCTGACGTCGTGTTTGTTTGTTTGTTTTTAATCCTCATCTGAGGATAATTTTCCATTGATTTTCAGAGAAAGGGAAAGACAGAGAGAAATATCAATGTAAGAGAAACACCTCAATTGGTTGCCTCCTGCCCAGATCCCAACCAAGGCCCGGGTTGGGGAGGAGCCTGCAACCAAGGCACATGCTCTTGACCAGAATCAAACCCAAGACCCTTCAGTCCACAGGCCGATGCTTGAGCCACTGAGCCAAACCAGCGAGGGCTGGCATATTCTAACCAGAATTGAGATAAAGTATATATTCATCCCTAGACTTACTAATATTTAATGGGAAAAGAACATGCTTTTTAAGTGGCTGAAATACTCATGTCTACCTAGTAGAACGAGCATTTATTACCCTATCCTCAGTCTTACAAGTTGAATTATTTATCAGAAATTCCCTTGGTGGACTTGAAATCAGAGCAGAGAGAAGAATGATCAAGGTAAAGCCACTGAGCAAACTCTCCCACACAGCGAAGAACACTTCTCCAGGGCCCGAAGCCTGTGTCTTTTTTGTCCAGGGCAGATAAACACAGTCCATTTCTTGCTCATTAGATTCCATTCCATCTAGATTCCATGCCGGCTATCTGCCTTCAGTTGACACCCCTTCCTTTAGACAACTCATCACACTTCAGCTTTCATAGTTGAGTCTAATCATTTATGTTGCTCTGTGGCCTTGTGTTATTTCTCTCGATAGCTATTCTCATACATTATGTGTGGTCATTTCCTAGTTTCACTCTTTTTCAGAGGGTAAATCCTAATGTCTAGTTACACTTCGAAATTCCAGTGGTGCCTTACCTGACTTCTCTGTTAAAAGAACCTTGTAACAAACAGGGGAGTGAAAAGAAAGTTGACCAAATGATCTCATTCGCACTGATAAGGGGCACAATAGGTGAAGAGAAATGCCTGGGTAACTTGCCGGTATAATCCATATCAGGCCCTTTTCTTTTTCAGATTTCACTTGTCCGCCGAGCAGTCTTCACCTAAGTCAGAACTGTAATTTTGTCTGCAAGTATTTCAGGGATGAACCTGATTTCCAACTAGTAAAGCACCATGCTTGTCTCCCCCCCTCACCCCCCTACCCCCCCCCCCCACCGCCCCGCCCCAGTATTGGAACCAGTGCATCTGCCTGTAGTAAACAGTTCTCATGAAATAATCTGAAAGATGTTATCGGTGAACTGGTCCTGCAACTTTGTCTGAATCGGAGGATCCCGATCTTTCTCTGCCTCAGAGTACGCCCCCAGTCACCCAATGGACCCCACATCAGCTCAAGCTCTGAGTGAGACTTGGCTTTCTAGAGACTCCAGAGAACTAATAACCCTGACAGACTCGTGAGAGCAGTGAGGGAAGTCTTCAGCTACGTGCAGGTTTTCTCAAGTGCTAGCTGGTGCACAGTTGATCCCTTCAGGCTTGTCAGCAAGGCATATGCAACAGGGCATGCACACTGCCAGACAGTTCATATAAGTAACCCTGTGCAATTCTTCCTGGCTTGCCCTTGATTCCCTGTGTCCTTAGGCAAGACAGTTCACCTGAATTTGTCTTCTCTAAATGAAACGGGTTGGATTAGGTGGTTTTTATGGGCCTTCCCATATGTAACTTACTATAATACCAGGATTCTTAAGAGTCTACCTCAAAAATTTCATCATCAGCATTCACAGTGTGACTCTGATCAGGCACATGTTTGCCTGTGGCTTATGAAAGCCTTCCCATTATATTATAATCACACCTTGTGCACCAATGACTAGTAAACTCCCCAAAGGTATTTTTTGTTGAAATATAATTGACATATACAGCATAACGATTTTATATTTGTATTTATTGCAAATGATCACCACACTAAGTCTAGTTAACATCCAGCACCACACAGTTATAATGTGTGTGTGTGTGTATGATGAGAACGTTTTAGATCTTCTCTCTTATCAACTTTCAAATATAAAGTCCAGCATCATTAACTATAGTAACCTTGCTACATCTCCATAACTTATTTATTTTATAACTGGAAATGCATACCTTTTGACCATCTTTACCCATTTCACCCACCCTCCATCACCCCCAACCCCTACCTCTGGCAACCAGGAATCTGTTTTCTGTATACACCTGTTTTATTTATTTTTTGTTTTGCTTTTTTTTAAAAAAAAAAAATTTATTCCACATATGAGTGAGACTGTATGGTATTTGTCTTTTTCTGTTTGACTTATTTCACTGAGCATAATGCCCTCAAGAACCATCAATGTTTTTGCAAATGGCAAGATTTCATTCTTTCTAATGGCTGAATAATATTCCATTTTATACACACACACACACACACACACCCCATTTTTAAATCCATTTATCAATCAGTGGACATTTAGGTAAAAATTTTTGATGATGTTTTTACCTTGATGAGTTTAAAGACAATTGAAAACTTTTTAGCTGTAATTGTGTAGGCCTTTCACTTTTAGGAGCACACTTACATCAAGTAGGTTGAATCAATTACCGTTATGAATCAGTTATACACTTTTGGGGGCAAAGACGGGGTCCAAAAAAAATCTACAAACGTTGATGTACACAGAATAACAGATCAGGGCACAGACTCAAACCACCCTCAGTGAACTTCTATAATGTCTAACCATACTTAGTAACTTCTGCAATATATAAGCATACTTAGTAACAAAAATTCTTTTTTAAAAGTTCTGTAAAACAAATTAGTCCAGTTTGTTGTTTATCCAACTAATATATCAGAATATAGTTTCTGTACTCCATTTAATTTTAAGTCTATATTTACAGAGATAAAAACAGTTTCTGTTCTATTACTGAGCCTATTTTTATTTCCTGAAAATAATTTTATTTATCGAAATCGCTTCTTCCTTGAACTAATATCCCTCTATTAGCCATGTATAGTGAAAGAAAATAAGTTTGGAAACCATGTTATGAATTCACAGGTATTAGGACACAAAGAAAAACAAGTTGTGCCCAACCTGGAAGAGTTTATGGTGGTGGCAGTAAGAGAAGGGGGTGACATATAGGAAAACCATTCTCTTTCAGAGCTGGCTGAATGAGTTTTACATTGTGAATTCTGATCTTGCATCTCGATCACCTAAGCTCTCAGCAGAATTCACCTATCCCACTGAACGCTGGATGTTTTTTTATGTCTGTATTAGCTTCTTCAATATCCTGTTCTAGTAACAAAGATCACAAAAAGGACAACTTGTTGGTGTTGTGATGCTCTGGAACTTATCTCTAAATTAGTATTTTATGCAGAATTCCTTGGTTTGTACTTGGTTTGGCTGGCTTATTTGATTTCAACCCGAGTATATTTTTTAAAATTGATTCCTCTCCTCATTTTTAAATCAAATTAACTTTAATATAAACTATTCAACAATTTCAATAAAAGATTAATTATTTTAAAAAATAATATTTTGTAAAAAACATTGTTATGGTCCATTATGGCACCAATAATATGGGAACACATGGACACATTGCATGTGGATTCGTCTTCTGCCGGGCTGCTTCTATAAAATCCTCGGACACGTGCAAAGAAAGGGGGGTGAGGAGCCTCCGCCTCCAGGTAGAGAACTGACTTCTATTTTCAGAGTTGTCTCCCTCCTGCCGATGTATTATGAAGGATTCACAAAGACAATAAAGCATACAGGAAACAGTGGCCTAGCGTTTAAACTACTGGGGAGAATTCTGAATCTTCAGAAGGTGGTAAAGGAAAAAGAAATTGAAAACAAACTAATTGTATAAATGATCTTCCTAAATTATTTATCACTTAAATAGAGAAAAAATTTTTGAGGGTTTACAAAGTGGCAAACCAGGTGATTGGGAAACATTTCCAAATTTTATTTTGTAAAGGAAGCTTAAAACTTGATCTCAATTGCTTAACTGTAAAGGTGAAAGGAATTAGAACGGTTCGTTTCATGATCACTGACTCTAAGTCAGGTAGTGTTTTGCACTGATATGATGCTGTGACATGGAGATAAGATAGAAGTGTGGTCCCTGCCACTCTGGCGACAGTAGTCAATGAGTCACAAAATAAATGTGTAACTACCCATTGTGAGAAGGACTATGAGGGAGCATCACAGGCATTATATACAATAGGGGCAGTAATGCAGGGGCCTAACCTGTCTGGGGCAAAACCACAGTCGAGTTTTTTCAGGATGGCAATGCATTATAAGGTATTAGTAAGTAGAAATCTGGTGATTCCGAATTTCAAATTATTTCAACAGGCCCACCATAGTTTAGCACAGAAATAATAGAAAGGGAGGGAGGCGGCAGGATCAGTCAGCACACCTATGCCTGATCTTTGATGCCACCACAGGCCAATGCCTGGTCTCCAGCTTCACCAGTCCATCCATCCAGAGCTGAACTGGCCCCCACACTCATCAAACCACAAGAGACTGATGAAGAGGCGTTTATTATTTACAACAGGAGTATGCCCTTCTACTGCCTGGAATTCTTGTGGCCACTAACTCTCAGGGTACTCAGGAGGCCTAAGAAGACTGCTGACCTTATCTTATACATGTTTATGCGCCTTTATTTCACTCCAAAAAATAATCTTATCCCAAAGTTTTGAGGGTGTTTCTCTGGTGCCCCTACATACTGATTCCAGAAGCTGGGCTGCACGTCAAATTATCGTAGATTCCCTCCCTCACTACTGCTAGTGGTGTAAACAAGCTTGTTTAAAAGACTTAAAAGAACTGAAGCACTTACAAGCACCCCAGAAACACCATTCAAAATACAAATAATTGTCACACTAGTACATGTCATTCTTATCTAGTGATTGATTACACAGGACTTTGAATGAATGAAAAAAGGAACTAAAGAACAAACAAGTAAAAAAGGATTGAACTTGCAGACAACTTTGGGGGTCATATACTTATTTGATATAGGAAAGAACCCCATATATTTTAAAAGAATTGACTAACATTCAGACTTTCCAGTAGTTTAAACTCTCCATGCTTGCCTCAGCCATTGATTCAAATTATTTATTATAAAAAATAATTATATGATCCAAAAGTATTTACAACAATGAAGACCAGATACCACCAAAACCAGTTTTGATTCAACTTGAGTTCATGGACCCTCCATAGTCTTTAAATAATTCTTTTGGCTTCTCTTTTTTTTTCCTTTCTTCAAGACATTTTAATTTTAATGTTTTCATTTTGTTGTTAATTTTTAAAATATATTTTTATTGATTTCAGAGAGGAAGTGAGAGGGAGAAAGAGAGATAGGAACATCAATGATGAGAGAGAATCATTGACTTGCTGCTTCCTGCACGCCCCACACTTGGGATCAAGCCACTAACCTGGGCATGTGCCCTGACCGAGAATCGAACAGTGACCTCCTGGTTCAAAGGTCAAAGCTCAACCACTGAGCCATGCTGGCCAAGCTTGCTGTAATTTTTAACAAATTATTACAAACATTGTAACTCATCCAAATGACCATCTTTCAATATCTGTATTTATGATTACAATCATGATGGTGCCAAGCCACATTACTCTAAATGTTTAAAACTATTAAGAAAAGAACAGACTTTAATATATAATATGTTCACACCATGTGAAAACCAAACAAAGTCATGGTACACTGTATACAAGTTTCCACAGTGGTTCAAATAGAGAATTCCATTGCATGGCAAGCTATAGCATCAGACTGAACTTAGAAAAAAGTATGCTCTGATTCTTGTTGCTAAATTCACACTTCAAGAGATGACTTAATTTTGACAAAACCCATCATATAAATATTAATTTCATTTTTTTGGGTTCTGTAGTTTTATTTTTTATTTACCATGTAAATTTGTTATAGTAATACAGTTGTATAGGAGTTATAGATATAAAAATGTCAATAGTTTTCTATTTTTACATACTTAAGAAATACAATAAAAATTTTTAAGTAAGCATTTGAGGCCTTGGAGAAATTTTTCTTTTGAAAGGGGTCCATTTAAATCAGAATTTTTCAATATTTCTGTTCTCTGAGTCCCCTTAACTATTATTTCAAGAAATACTTAGGCATTTTGGGTTGTTTTTAAAATTTTTGTATGGCACATAAAAAGGGAGGTCACAAAAATATTATGTTTTAGATAACTATACAATTTTTTAGTTTCATTTATTAAAATTTATCTTTACTGTTGAAAGTATTACAGATGTTCTCCTTTTTTCCCCCATTAATCCCCTCCTCCCCACTCCAATTCCCTCAAAGTTTGTTTTAACCCAATTTTAAATAACATTTATAAAAAAAATATATAAAAATAAATTCCTCTTTTCTTATGTAGTGAACTTCTGTTGTATGACTTCTCTTGAATAAGTTATTTTTAAAAAGCATCATTTGTTGACAAATTCAAATCAATAATATATTCTCTTTAGATTTTGTACTAAATGCATATTTAAACATAGACTGAAATATTACTACATATCAGAAATTGACAAAAAATACTTTCATTTTTTGATGTTTGTAGTTCTTATACTTTGTACTTAAAAACCAACGGGGGAGGGGGGTTAAAAATAATTGTTGTATTTTGTTTGTAATTAATGAGATAAAAGAAATAGTTTCAAGCAATTATTTGCAAACATACCTCCACAATTATCCTGTATAATAAAAGGCTAATATGCAAATTGACCGTACAGCAGAACAAACCAGTCGCTAAGACGCACACTGACCACCAGGGGGTAGACGCTTAATGCAGGAGCTGCCCCCTTGTGGTTAGTGTGCTCCCACAGCAGGAGCACTGCCCAGCCAGAAGCCAGGCTCACAGATGGTGAGTGCAGCGGCTGTGGCGGGAGCCTCTCCCGCCTCCGTGGCAGCGCTAAAGGTGTCTGACTGCAGGCTTAGGCTCGATCCCTGCAGGAGCAGGCCTAAGCCTTCAGTCAGACATCCTCCGAGGGCTCCCAGACTAGGAGAGGGCACAGGCTGGGCTGAGGGACCCCCTCCCCCCTGAATGTCATGCACCGGGCCTCTAGTGTTTATATAAAAGTTATTATAAATACATACAGAGGATTATGTTTTGTGCTATATAAGAATTTTCATTATATGAATGCATCCTCTGGGTGGGGTGAGAATCATCTTACTAGTAAGTCATTTGAGAAATAATAACCATGATTACATTTCTCATTGATCTATTTTATTCAGGATCATTTGTCTTCTATCTTAAAAAAAAAATCCATATGGCCGAAACCAGTTTGGCTCAGTGGATAGAGCGTCGGCCTGCGGACTGAAAGGTCCCAGGTTTGATTCCGGTCAAGGGCATGTACCTGGGTTGCGGGCATATCCCCAGTAGATGTGCAGGAGGCAGCTGATCGATGTTTCTCTCTCATTGATGTTTCTAACTCTCTATCTCCCTCCCTTCCTCTCTGTAAAAAATCAATAAAATATATTTTTTTAAAAAAATCCATATGTAAATGAGAATTCAAATACTGACAGATAAAAACAGTAAAAACCACCTACCCCTCTGAAGAAGGTATTTAGCAAGAGGGTAACTGAGCCCAGTGTCTGCTCATGGAATGCTGTTGAATGTCTATGACAAGCCCAGTATGCTCACTCTGCACGCATGCACTCAGAGACTCTCAAACTTCCATTTTGACCTGCAAAAATACTTTTAAATTATTTTATTTCTCACTTTTTAACAAGTAGAAATTGATGTAGATATTGTTACTGCCTTTTACAACCCGTCCACCAGTTCGGAAATCCTGATCTAAACCATTCAACACATCTCTATCCTATTTCACTGAAGTCTTCATAAAGACTTAGTTCCCTCTGATAATCTGCTCTGATGCTTTAAAATCCTGATGTTTAGGAAGTCCTTTATGAGCAAGTCACTTAACCTCACAGGACCTCCAATTTCTCATCTAGGAAATGAGGGAGTATGGATAAAGACTCTTTTTAAAGTCCCACCCTGAAATAGAATTCTATGATTTTTGTATTACCAAAAGCTTTCTTTTTCACAACTGTTTAACATAAGAACAAGGTTTTAAAGAAAATTCAAATAAGAAAGACAACATATAAAGCACATAAAAGTCAAGATAAGAACACTCAAAGTCTGCAGGACACAATTTGAAAACCACAGATCTAAAGCTCTCTTTTTAAAAACACTTTCCTTTTTTCTTTGTCTCAGTGGAAAAGGAAAACATCTGGAAAGGATCCACCATATTAGTTTCCCTGTGTGTACACCAGAACATATGTATTAAGTCACCTGTCAGCCTTTTCTTCTCCAGATTAAATAGCCATTATAATTCCCATTTCCCATCCCCTTAAAACATATTTCCTTTTTTGAAATGAACCTTCTTTAGTTTCTGTAACACTTTATTAAAATGTAATGTTACACACCAACCACAATCTCTGAGAAGAGCCAAGTGTAGCAAAAGGATTACTTGAGCTCTACCATGTGATACTCTCACTCCTAATACACTACAATTTGTTTCTTTTTTAAGGACAGCATTCCACTGCTGTCTCTCATTCAACCAATAATAGCTCAGTCGGACCCATAATTTTTGGGGGGGCTGGGCTTATTATATCTAGCCAAGAATTTCCCATCCAGTACCCATGTAATTTGTTATTGTCCTCATGGGGCCTTCGGAATTTTTCCTATTGAATATAAGCCTGTTTTAGATGGAGCATTTCTCTAATTAGTTAAGGTCACTGAATATTTCTTCTGCCTTCCAACATACCCCATCCACACCTTCATAACCAATGTGAATATTGTCTAATGTATTGTTAAAGCTATACACTAATAAAATGCCAGTTACTGCAGTCCCCTACATCAGCAGGGGATGCGTATCAAGACCCCCAGTAAATGCCTGAAATCATGGGTAGTACCCAACCCTATATATATTGTGTTTTCCTATACATTCATACCTATGATAAAGTTTAACTTAGATCTTAGACACAGTAAGAGATTAATAATCTATATATATACAAAAGGCTAATATGCTAAGTGTCCCTCTAATCATCTGACCGGTCGCTATGATGCGCACTGACCACCAGGGGGCAGATACTCAATGCAGGAGCTGCCGTGACATGATGTGCACTGGACATTTACAAAGAAATGGCACTGCAGACCTGGCACTGAAAGAGCAACACTCGGCTTCTCCCAAGTGGGACACAGGTCGCACCACCACCCTGGATCAATAGCCCACCAAATCACAGCCAATGCTGCCAACACTCATGGTGCAAAATACGGCCCACAGCCCAGCCCAGCCCAGCCCAGAAACGGTCGCTGTGGGCTCCAGGTAATCACGTCATGTAGCAATACCTGGCTTCATCTCCCTAGCAACCAGCCTCCTTGGAGTTTCTTCAGCCTGTGAACACAACTTGCTTTATACCCAGGTGCAAACATTTTACACTTTAACCCAGCCGTGGGCAAACTATGGCCCGCGGGCCAGATCCAGCCCGTTTGAAATGAATAAAACTAAAAAAAAAAAAAAGACCGTACCCTTTTATGTAATGATGTTTACTTTGAATTTATATTAGTTCACACAAACACTCCATCCATACTTTTGTTCCGGCCCTCCGGTTCAGTTTAAGAACGCATTGTGGCCCTCGAGTCAAAAAGTTTGCCCACCCCTGCTTTAACCAAATGTCTGTGAAGCATTTTCCCGTGCCTCATCTCATTTGATCTTCACAGAAGTCCTAGAGTAGGTAGATAGGAGACTCGGTAGAATCCTTTTTTTTTTTTTTCATTAGCCAGAAAACGGAGATTTAAAAAGTTTAGAAACTTGACCCAACTGAAAAGAAGTAAGAAATGGTGGACCTTGAAAATGACTTCAGGTTTTCTCATTGCACACAATATAAACACTGCTGCAGTTAAGTACTTTACCCTTTGTTCTCCCTGTGTGATCTACAATAATAATCTGCTTCGTGTTGATATTTATTCCTGTGTTCCTGACAATTACCTGAAACAGAAGTTGCTTCACTGGGCTGGGAAAAGTTTAGCTAACTCAGAAAGCAGGTCTAATTAAGAAGGTTTATTCTGTATCTATAAAAGGCTAAGTTGACTCCCGTATGTGTGATACATATAAAGCTCTCGCTGGCGGCAATCACACACGTGTTTTTCGATCTGTCATTGTCGATTGTGAATTTGGTTGACACTTCTATTACAGAGAAAAGGCGAATAGCAATATTAAAATATTTCTTCTAATTAATTTCCTTTCAATGTACACGAATCTGTGCACCAGGCCACTAGTAACAAATAAGAACATACAACAATATACTGTAATGAACGTTATGTGAATGTGGTCTCTCTCAATATATCTTACTGTACTTATGATGCATTGGAGAACCATTTCATAAACAACATGCTACCTGACTTTGCTGCCAGAACACGAACAGATACTTTTTCTTTTGATTTTGTTAGCATGTGGATTCTTTGCTCTGTACACTTTCATTGCTTTATCCATATGCCCTGCAGCATTACCACATAGTAACAGAGTTCATTTTTCCTTCCATGTTTTATACCCTGATGCCTCTTTTGCATTTTTATGAATTTAAGTTCATCTTCTTCCAGAAAAGCCTGGTTTTGTCAAAACTGAAGACTTGCTTTCGATGGCATCCTTTCTCTTTAATCAACTTCTTCAAAACTGCTGGAAAGGTGGTAGCAGTTTTTTCATCAGCAGACACAGTTTTTATGTTTTCAGTCCAAACCCATTCCTGAATCTGTATTAACATCCCTTAACTTGCAGTACGGGTTGATGTCACCCATTTCAGGGGATCCCTTGCCAAAGTCTTCATTCAGGCTCAGTGCGTTCTGGCACAACACGGGGCCATCAATGGGAAAATGTGTTCTGTTCAGGGCTTCTACTCGCAAGTGTAATGCCTTTCACATCCTACCTAAACACTTATTACCCACTGTGGCCCTAACTTGTGCAGTTTGAGGTGTGAAAGCAAAACATGGATTTCTTTTTCCTTCTTCACAATTTCACAGATAGAAGACATATTCTTCCCATTGATTTTAGCAACCTCAGAAAACGATTTTTCTTATTTCCTTATTAAGTCAAGAACTTTCACTTAAAGGAAGAGCTTTACGGCTTCTCTTCGGAATATTCAACTTGCCAGCATCGCTTCTCATGTGTGTTGGGGCCATTATTGAGTAAAAATAAGGGTTATGCTAACATAAGCACTCTGATAGCCAGCCAGCTACTAAATGACTAATGGGCGGGGAGTGCATACAACGTGGAGACTCTGGACAAAGGAATGTGTTACCTCCAAACAGGACATCATGAGATTTTATCATGCTACTCAGAACAACACACAATTTAACACTAATAAATTGCTTATTTCTGGAATTTTCTATTTTAATATTTTTGGACTGCAGTTGACCATGGATAACTGAAACTGCAGAAAGTGGAACTGGAGATAAAGAGGGACTACTACACCTAAAAAGAATCTACACATGAGGCGTGTCACAAGCTGAACTGTGCTCCCCAAAATTCATGTTGAAACCCTAAACCCTCAGTATTTCAGAATATAACTGCATTTAGATATATGGTCTTAAGAGGAGATTAAATTAAAGGGAGTCCACATGGATGGGTCACAAAGAGCTACCCAGGGCTTCAGCACAGAAGAAACAGGAAAGAGCTGGATGGCAAGAAGGCAGCCACCTTCTCACAGCTAAGGAGAGAGGCCTCGAAAGGAACCAATCCTCCTGACGTCTTGATCCTAGTTCTCGCCTCCAGAACTGTGAGAAAATAAGTGTCTATTGTTTAAGCCACCCACTCTGTGGTATTTTGTTCCGGCACCCCAGCAGGCTAATACAAGCTGTTCATACACGACGTTGTGCAGCTCCATGGGGCTCACCAGGGAACCTCTATCATTGAGGTGAAGGCTATAGGAGGGCACAGATTCCCACACCACAAGGCAGAACAAGGCATAAAGGAAGATCTGGGAGCACCAATGGAGCCAGAATTCTTTCCATCTGGGGGATCAGGAAGGTGTGCAAAAGGAGGCGTCATCTGAGCTAGATCTTCGAAGATGGGCAAATTCCAATCACGGGATGTGGGGGAGGCAGCAATCCAGGGAAACAGGGCTTTATGAGCACGAACCAGGCTCATGCTACACCAGTGACCCCTGTGAGAGTAACCCCAGTTGCCACCCACCTGTGGACTAGGCTGGTGGTTTACAAACCTGACTAAACATCAGAGCCACCTGGGAAGCGTTTAGAAATACACATAGAAGCTCAGGCTTCACTCCCAACCTGCTGAATCAGGAGTTTCAGGGGCAATGTCCTGGAATCTTCAGTTTAACCAGCGTCTCCGGTGAGACAATATCAACTTCATCAAGTTTAAAGACCCCCTTTTAATAAAACATTTCACTGACACCCCCTCCAGTAATGACTATATTTCTGCCAAATGAGAAAATGCATAAAAACAGTAATTTAGTTTAGTATTAATTTCAAATGAATATGTACTTTATTAATTATAACCAAATTCACAGGCTTAAAACTGAAATATATATATATATATATATATATATATATATATATATATATATACATATATATAATTTTGACATATACACATACATGTGAAACATAATTTATTCAACTTGAAGATAATGCGATGTTACATATATGGCTTTCAATTGTTTTATTAACCAGTAGAGGCCCAATGCATGAAATTCCTGCAAGAGTAGGCCTTCCTTCCCCCCGGCTGCCGGCACCAGTTTCCCTCTGGCACCTGGGACCCGGGTTTCCCTCGCAGCCCGGGCTTTTGTCCAGAGGTTCGTCCGGAAGGACATCCAGTCTAATTAGCATGTAATGCTTTTATTATTGTAGATGTTATCACCCTGACACTAAAGGCCATCCAGAGTTTCTAGATTAGGAACTATGAACCCACCAAATATTTCCCACCCTGGATGATTCCACAGGTCAGTAAAATATCGGACTTTTCATCACAGACCCCACAGATGAGGGAGACGAGGGAATATGAAAAAGGCAGAAGTAGGGACCATTGTCACACCTCATGCTCAAATACCGACTCACTGTGATGGCTGAGTGAATGGTGGCACCATGGGCAGCAGTGTTTTCTCGCCAGCGAAGGCCGAGAACCAAGATGCTGGGAGGAGGGGAAGAGGAGGAGGAGCCCAAACAGTTTCTGCCTTTGACTGTTTCTTTCACTCGCATTTTAGCTCATCCCTCTGAGAAAGTGGATATGTTTTGTTTGTTTGTTTGTTTGGTTGGTTGTTTGTTTAAAACCCTCTGAGACTCAAAATTCTCCTTTCTGGAGTAATGAAAGTCATCCTTAGGGTGAGGATTACGTGTGGTCCTTTAGGCAAAGCACAAAACTCAGAACGAGACCCCATCCTACCCCCACCCATCACACATGTATAAACTCTTTCAGATATTTTCATATCAGCCTTCCTCAACTCAAGAATTAGCTGAAACTGGAGGCTTACTTCTCAAAGGTGTGTTTCAATCAAACATTTACATCAATGAGGACTTTTTTTCATAAGTCAGCAGCCAGCATTCCTGACCTGCAGGGGAGCCATCTTCCCAAATAGATCACAGTTTTCCCCCACGTGCATGAGAGGCCACAATGCAAACAGTGGCCAGCTGCTCTTCTCCTTTCCACTCGCGGTTTCTTCCTCTAGCCCTGAAAGTAACCTTCTCCAGAAAAATCTTCCCTGACTCCCCCATCAGCTATTCATTTGGCTTCCCTTGACTCCTCTGTTATATTCCACTCATTCACTCACTCATTGGTCTAATCCAGCGGTTCTCAACCTGTGGGTCACGACCCCTTTGGCAGTCGAACGACCCTTTCACAGGGGTCGCCTAAGACCATCCTGCATATCAGATATTTACATTACGATTCATAACAGTAGCAACATTACAGTTATGAAGTAGCAACGAAAATAATTTTATGGTTGGGTCACAACATGAGGAACTGTATTTAAAGGGCCAGAAGGTTAAGAACGACTGATCTAATGGGTCAAAGACTAATACACCAGGACTTGTTTAAGACACCGAATGAATAAGATCTCTGCTCTCCTGGAACCACCATTTCACTGAGGAAGACAATGAAATCCAACATGCAGCATGTCAGGTAGGGATAAAGGAGGAAAATAAACATTAAGAAAACAAAGGATCTTGCTATGTGAGTAGGATAGTCAGGAAGACCTCATTGAGGTGTATCTGAGCAGAGACAGGAAGAAATGAGAGTGTGGGCCAGCAGGATATCTGGGAAGAGAGTTCCGGGCAGCATCTTTCTTCCATAATGGCAGGGGTCTTGTGTTATTCAGTTTCTCTACCACTGTTATGGGGTGAAGTGTGTCCCTCCAAAAGAAGATGTTGGAATCTTAACCCCCAGTACATCAGAATGTGACCTTATTTCTTATTTGGAGACAGGATCTTTACAGAGGTAATCACATTAAAATGAAGTCATTAGGATAGGCCCTAATCCAATATGACTGGTGGTGGTGGTGGTGGTGGAGGAGGAGGAGGAGGAGGAGGAGGAGGAGAGGAGGAGGGGGGAGGGGGAGGAAGAGGAGGAAGGAGAAGGAGGAAGGAGGAAGGAGGAAGGAGGAGGAGGAGGAGGAGGAGGAGGAGGAGGAGGAAGAGGAGGAGAAGGAGGAGGAGAAGGAGAAGAGGAGGAAGAAGAAAGGGGAAATTTGGACACAAAGATACAATCACACAGAAAAGAAGATAAAGCCGAACTGGTTTGGCTCAGTGGATAGAGCGTCGGCCTGTGGACTCAAGGGTCCCAGGTTCGATTCCGGTCAAGGGCATGTACCTTGGTTGAGGGCACATCCCTACTGGGGGGCGTGCAGGAGGCAGCTGATCGATCTCTCTCATCGATGTTTCTGGCTCTCTATCCCTCCCCCTTCTTCTCTGTAAAAATTCAATAAAATATATTTTTTAAAAAAAGAAAAGAAAAGAAGATAAAGGCAGAGATTGGGGTGATGCATGTATAAGCCAAGGTATACCAAAGATGATCAGCAAACCACCAAATCTAGGAGAGAGACATAAAACATATTTTCACTCACAACCTTCAGAACCAACCCTCCCAACACCTTGATTTTGGCCTTCTAGCCTCCAGAAATGTGAGAAAATAAAGTCCTGAGTGGCATAAACACAGTTTATGGGTACTTTGTTATGAAAGCCCTTGGAAACCAATACAACCATCAAGCAGTACTACTTGACGATTATATTACCCAGGTTCACAGGATAAACCCCTGGATGACTGTAACTGGACCCCCTGTTCCCAGTCCTACTTTCTCAATCCATTCTCCACAGTGTTGTCCTGATCTCTCTAAAACAAAAATTTGATCATCTTACTGGTTCACAAGCTTCTCATTGTCTTCAAGATACAATCCAAATTTCCCAATTGAGGACCAAAGCCCACAGGATCCAGCCCCAGTTTAGTTCTCCAACCTATTTCATCTCTGCCCCCTCCTGGGGTGGCCTAAATCTTACACATCCTCAGGCCTGAACTTAGTCACTGGGAAGCCTTCCCAGGGCCCTGAAGACCAGGATAGGGGTCCTGCCTATGTGCTCCCAGCAGTCCTTGTGTTTAATGCTGTTGTGGCACTGATCACAGTGTGTCCAAGGCCTGTTCATTCATCTCCTCCTTTACACCGTGGGTTCCTATCTTAGATGTCTCTCCAGGCACTAGGAAAAGTGCCTGGCACTTGGGAAACATTCATTGGACGGATGAATAAATGCACAAAGCATGCCATGGTCTAACCAGCAGGTCCCAGAACTAATTTTTTCCCCTTCAAGGGGTGAGGCAGGAGGAGGTGACCTTTCAGGGCATTTCCCAATATTGAGTGAAAGCAATAGAACTGATGGAGGGGCACATTTCTTCAGATTAGACATTCAAGAGCTGGTCCTTGAAGACACGGCTGTATGAGGAAGGGGTAGTAAGCAAGGTATCTGGCAATTTTTGAGTCTGAGGTGACTAATACTTTGGAGTCTATTTTTGTATAGGTCTCTTCTAAGACTGATTCTGTAACTTCAAGTCCAAGACCTATAGGTAAAGGCAGTGGGTGGAGAGAATATTAGGGGATTTGTTGCAACCAACAATGCAATGTGTTCTGTGCAGGAGTCTCCAAAAAGTAAATATCTTTGAGGTTTAAAAATGATCGCATACACTGTTGTACATGTTGGAGAGCCTGGAGAAGGAAAAAGAGGAACAGTGATATACATATACATAGAAGATGGAGGGGTAATCGAAAATAAACAGTACTCGGTCTCATTTGCAAATTCCTGAAAGGGAAACTGTATCGGGATTTCCAGTTCTCAAGACATAAGGCCTCAAAGTCTTGTCAACGAGAAGGGAGGAAAAAACGGGGGAGGGGGAGGGGGAGGGGGAGGCGGGGAACTCGCTCTTGGCAGCAGGAAGTCTTCAATGGCTATAGAGTTATGAAGAAACAACTGCACAGAAGTCCTTATTCGGAGCGCTACATGCTAAACTCGCTGTTACCACATAAAGAGCAATATGAAGTCTTGGAGCAGCCTCCTCGTGGTTGGGGGAAACAATTCGGTTTCCCCACATTAGAAAGAGAGAGAGAGAGAGAGAGAGAGAGAGAGAGAGAGAGAGAGAGAGAGAGAGAGAGAGAGAGAGAGAGAGAGAGAGCTCTGACCAGGTTGCCGCCCAGACCCGAGTTAGGGCTTTTATTTGCAAGTCAGTGAGCCAAGCAGAAGACCAGGCTAGTTGTGTCACGTTATGGGAAGCACGGTTATTATAATCGCCCATTGCTCCACCGAAGAGTCCCAGGAGTGCGTGTGCGCGCGCGGTGCCATATGGGACGTGCAACTACGCATCCACCTCCAGAACAACTTTATTTACCAAATGATTACCATGTTATTTATTAGTTTTCCTTTTCCAGCAACAGCAGCCTTACGCAGCCTTCGAATTTCTTAATTACAAACCCGTTCGCTTCTAAATCAACCCCAAACCCTCAGGCAGAGCGCAGAGGGAGGCTGTGCAAGTTTGCACACACCCCCACCTCCCTCCCGGATCAAGGGCAATAGCAGAAGCAAGAAACTGTGTATGTGCAAAAAGGTGGATCTGGGGACGAGGATCGCTGAGTTTGTTTACAGAGCAGAGACGCCTCAGCTCGGATGCCAAAGCTACCAAGAGCTAGCTGCAAAGCAAACTTAGCTAAAGCACACGGGGAGCGCCGGGTGGGCCCGAAAGCGCGGACCGGATTCCCAATCGCAAGAACGGGACCGGCCGGGCCGCAAGCGAGCGCGCTCGGTCCACCTGCAGCCAGTGCCGCTCCCCGCCCCCAGCTCCTGTCCTTGAAAGGAGTGAGGAAAAAATGCATCTACAAGGAGTCTTTTCTAGATCAGCTTACCTGCTGCCCCTACAAAAACACAAAGGCACAGCCCAGGAAAGCGCGCTCGGGGGCGGGGGCATTATTTGTCCCGGGCTTTAAAACCCCACTCAGGAAAACACAGCCATTCTCTCGATCCAAGGAAGCTTTTGCAAAACCGGGGAGGCAAAAGGGCACTATGGAGGGCTAGGGCGCAAGCGAAACCCCTTGTCCCGTAGAAGGTAGCCCAAACCGCTAGGTGAACCCGGTGGAAGGGGTTGGGATGGGGAATCCGGCCGTACGGGGGCTGGGGGCGGTGAGTTTTCCTTGCTCCTCTCCGGGAAGGCGATACCTGTGGGCTAGGAGTCCAAGGAGGATTTTCTCCCTGGACCCGGCGCGACCGGGCCGTCCCCACATTTGCGGGTAGGGAGGAAACCAGAGTCTGGGGGCAACGGGGCAGCACCTTGGCCCGCGGCAACGTCTGTGCACATGCCGCTGGCCGCGGGACGCAGCTCCACGACCCGGTCCGGCGTGCCCGGAGCTCCAGAATCCGCTTTTTCTTGCCTCCCGACCGGGAGGCTCTCGCTCCGCCCTTCCTGAGATCCTTATATTAACTGTGGCCAAAGCCCTAAGAAACACAGCTCATTGTTGGCCGTTGCCGGGCAGTCTTGCTGAGCTGTGAGGGCAGCGGAGGGAAAATAAAGGAGAGCGGCTCGATTCTACCCCCGCGGCCGCTGCAAGACCTCAGCGCCGACAACGCGACAGCTAGCGCCCTGCACGCCAGGAAGGCCCCCTCTATGTGCTGCTGAGCCGGTCCTGGACCCGACGATCCCGCCCTCGGTCTTCGGAGCAGAAATCGCTAAGACGGAAGGTAAGCGCGCCTGGCGAAGCTGGCCGGGGCTCCTGCCAGCCCCGTCCTCCGAGGGTTGGGTTTGCCCGGAGGAAGAGCTCTCGAGGCGGAGCTGGGGAATAACAACAGGATGTGCAACAACAGGATGAGGAGGGCTGATTTAAAGCCTTAAGTTCGTGGTAGGGCTACGGGGCACTTCCTTTATTAGGCGACTTAGGAGAGCGGAGGGGGGTGTGGGCTCCCGTGCTCCGGCCCGATCGCAGGGGAAGGGGCTGTCTGTGCAGCCCCCGGCTCTGCTGTGGGTGGCAGGTCCGTGGTGTTGGCGAGTCCCGGTGCACTAGCTACTAGGGGGATCCTGGGGAATGGGAATTCGCAGCCGACGTGCGCCCGGGGGTCTTGGGGGGCAGCGGCAAGAAAAAGTGGGGTGCGCTCTGGTGGGCGACACGTGTGGCCCGGGTCTTATCGTCTGCCCTTTTCACTTGCAGGACTGGAAATGGCAGACCATATGATGGCCATGAACCACGGGCGCTTCCCCGACGGTACCAATGGGCTGCACCACCACCCTGCCCACCGCATGGGCATGGGGCAGTTCCCGAGCCCCCATCACCACCAGCAGCAACAACAGCCCCAACACGCCTTCAACGCCCTAATGGGCGAGCACATACACTACGGCGCGGGCAACATGAATACCACGAGCGGCATCAGGCACGCCATGGGGCCGGGGACTGTGAACGGAGGGCACCCCCCAAGCGCACTGGCCCCCGCCGCTAGGTTTAACAACTCCCAGTTCATGGGCCCCCCGGTGGCCAGTCAGGGAGGCTCCCTGCCGGCCAGCATGCAGCTGCAGAAGCTCAACAACCAGTATTTCAACCATCACCCCTACCCCCACAACCACTACATGCCGGATTTGCACTCTGCTGCAGGCCACCAGATGAACGGGACAAACCAGCACTTCCGAGATTGCAACCCCAAACACAGCGGCGGCAGCACCACCCCCGGCTCGGGTGGGAGCAGCACCCCTGGCGGCTCCAGCGGCACCTCCGGCGGCGGCGCGGGCAGCAGCAATAGCGGCGGCAGCGGCAGCGGCAGCAGCAACATGCCCGCCTCTGTGGCCCACGTCCCTGCTGCAATGCTGCCGCCCAATGTCATAGACACTGATTTCATCGACGAGGAAGTGCTTATGTCCTTAGTGATAGAAATGGGTTTGGACCGCATCAAGGAGCTGCCTGAACTCTGGCTGGGGCAAAACGAATTTGATTTCATGACGGACTTCGTGTGCAAACAGCAGCCCAGTCGAGTAAGCTGTTGACTCGATCGAAACCCAGCGAAAGAAATCAAACCCCCCAACTTCTTCGGTGTGAATTAAAAACATTCCCTTAGACACAGTATCTCACTTTTCAAATCTTGAAAGGTTTGAGAACTTGGAAACAAAGTAAACTATAAACTTGTACAAATTGGTTTAAAAAAATTGCTGCCACTTTTTTTTTTTTCCTGTTTTTGTTTCGTTTTTGTAGCCTTGACATTCACCTCCCTTATGTAGTTGAAATATCTAGCTAACTTGGTCTTTTTTGTTGTTTGTTTTTACTCCTTATTTCCTCACTTTCTCCAGTGCTCAACTGTTAGATATTAATCTTGGCAAACTGCTTAATCTTGTGGATTTTGTAGATGGTTTCAAATGACTGAACTGCGTTCAAATTTATGAGTGCAAGGAAAAATTGCATTAGTTGGTTGCATGAACTTTGAAGGGCAGATGCACAAACTCTGCCATCTCGCTTCATTTTTTTAACTATGCATTTGAGTACAGACTAATTTTTAAAATATGCTAAACTGGAAGATTAAACAGATGTGGGCCAAGCCGTTCTGGATCAGGAAAAGTCATACTGTTCACTTTCAAGTTGGCTGCCCCCCCTCCCCCATATGTACAGACAATAATAGGGTGTGTGGAATGTCGTCAGTGGCAAACATTTCACAGATTTTTATTTTGTTTCTGTCTTCAACATTTTTGACACTGTGCTAATAGTTATATTCAGTACATGAAAAGATACTACTGTGTTGAAAGCTTTTTAGGAAATTTTGACAGTATTTTTGTACAAAACATTTTTTTGAAAAAATACTTGTTAATTTATTCTATTTTAATTTGCCAATGTCAATAAAAAGTTAAGAAATACTTGTTTTCTAGAAGTCATTTGGGGGTGGTTGTTCCCTCTGGAGGATTTCCTTTTTTTCTCTGTAAATGGAACACTTTATTGATGAGAGTGAGCATTCCAAAGAGTAAATCACTGGACACTAAAACAGGTCATGATGAGCTTAAGCGAGGAGCGGGATTTAACATAATTGGCATAATGCTTCGTTGTTATCATTGGAACATGCCTCTTGGTGTGATTTTAATCAAAAGCTACAAAGTTGTCAAAGCTTTTTTTCCCCCTTAATTGCCATCAAATTCAAGTATACTCTAGAGTTAGAAAGGTTTATTATACTAAACATTACGGATATTTTTTTCATAGTATGGAAGAGGGAAAATTTAAGTGTTTCTGGCTATTCCTGATTCAACTACTTCAAAGGAGGTAGAAGGGAGCAATATTCTGGGAGATTGATGAGGATGGCATTATATAGAAATCTTTATCTGTAGTGATGAATCTTATTTCTCAGTGAAAGTACTAAGGAGAGGCACACACACCGCTACCTTAATATCTGAAATAGCTTCTGACTGGCTTAGAGTTCTAAGAGGAAGATGGAGCAGAATTATACCTCGAGGCTTTCTATTTGTTCTCCTATAATATTTAAAATTTACTCAGAGAGGTTGAGTCAAAGGTCAAATACAGTCTTTACAAGATGTTCCCTCTCAAGCATGCCCTGTTTTCCAGAATACTGAGCCTTTTCTGTCACAGGCATTGGGTGCAAAGGACATAAGGATAAGGTCATTTTAATTTTACCTAAATGGATTATCAAGAATATATAACTACAGTTCAGTAAGTAGATGTTAGGTTTTACCTTATATAATCAAGTGAAAAAGTAATATTGTTAAAATCTCAAATTATCTCTGTTGGCAGGAGAAAGAATTTTTTGTTTTCCTAGCTTATCTTATAAGGGCAACACACCTACATTAACGAGAGAGAAAAAAAAAAGTATTTTGTATTTAACCTCCTGGAGGAGTAAAGAAATGTAGATTGGAGAAAAGTCTCACTATTTTAAAAGGGAATTTCATTTAGACAGATTCCAATCTTTAAGCCTATTTTATAATTAAAAAGGAGAGGAGGGTATATAGAAGTATTAAATAACAGTGGGTCTTGCATAAAGGCTGACTCCAATATAATTCAGATCACCTACATTCCATAATTCTATAGCCAAGACAGACCATTAAAATTAAGATGCACACGCCACTATAATTGACACTCCTATTAAAAATTATGTTCTAAATAATTTCTCTGAAAATACATTGTCATTGAAAACCCCACCCCATTTTTAAAAGCTGATGCAGATTTCCCACATTAATAGTTAAAGCTGAAGTTTTCTTCAGCTAAGACATGTCAATACTAAATCTGCAATCAGCAGTAAATCTTCCTGGCTAAGCATTTTCACCGTTAAGTTTTTCTTTTTTTTCCAGAGGCTCAAGTGAAAAAATATGTTTGCATACATATTAATACAGCAATTCTAGTTCTTTTTCACTTGTGCCAGGAAAAAAAGGGAAACCTATTGGAGGCATTGTTCTTTTGCAAAAAGAAAGAAGCAAAAGAATTGTGTGGCCACCACCCTTCACCATGTATTCTGCCAGGGAATAAGCCACAACACCTGCTCTGTCACTAAATTCCTCCTGCTGCTCTAACCCGGACACGTATGTGGAGATGCAGAGCTCAAGGAACTATTATTAGATCCTGAGCCCATCTCTGCCAGAACAGAGGACTCAAACAGAGGAGCTGGGTTGAAAGCACCATTTCTCTTCAGTACAAATACAACCCGCCCCCCTCCTCCCTCCCATTCACTTGAATGATCTCTATTTCATTAAAACTCTTTCTTGATCAACAATTGAGCAGATTCTATGTGATATATCTGCAGGTCCCTTAGGCAGAGAAAAATAACTCCTTGTTTGAACACCCTGATTCATGAAACCTGCACAGCGACCTAGATCACTGGGCTTCTGGCAGACATTTGCAAAACCTTTTGTGGTCTTGCTTCCTACTAAGTTACTTAGAGCATATGGGGAAATTTGACCTCTGTACCTTGGCTGTTTTTCAAAAAGTTCTACTACGATACAAGAGTGCTTCTGTTCTCCTAGCGGTGCCCTCAAATAGACACCCCACGCTTGATTTTCAAGAAGAGATCAATGATAAGCAACAATGCAACATCATAGAAACATGTCAGAAAAATAAACATGCATTAATAAAAACGCGTGCCTCTGCCCCGCGGCTGCTAAAATCCTGGCGGCAGTATCTTTGCTAGAGCTGATGAAGATGTTACAGCTACGATGGCTCTTTGAAGAGCAGTTACCTAATCACCTCTGTTTATGGGGTGCTAGGCTAGAGCACTGGTACCAGAAGGCTGACATCTATTGTGAAGTTTATGGTCTTCGTGACTTTTACTACTGTAAGCTCCTGGGATAGCTATAAATTGATGTCAACATTGAAGGCCAGATCCTTTAGACCAAAATATTAATCCACTAATCTATTATGGGTGGCCGGTTTTGAAATATAAACTTTGCAGTCCCGGATCATTAGGTGTTTTCGCCCCCTTGTGGAATTTATTTAGAAGGTCAAAGGAAAGCTGCTCAAGGGGGGTTGTTTTATGTTTTATTGTTTGGTAGTTGTTGTTTGTTTGTTTGTTTTTTATCATTTCTGAAGACTTCATTTTCTTTCTTGATGCGAACAGCATATATTTGAGCAACAAATCTTTTATTAAAGAAAATTCCAAAATAAACACCCTTTATTAAAATGAGAGTATTTTACTCACCAAAGCCCTTAACCTGTGATTAAAGGTGCATAGTTGAGATTTGCCTCATATTTTAAAACATGCAGTGGCTAAGGGTCTCCTTTTTAAAAGTATAACTGGCAATGCTCTGGCCTGTCCGTTAAAGTTGACACTCTGCACTCTCACAACAGAACTGTTGATTTGGGCTAAGCACAAATAATAATGTATTTGAGGGCATGGGGCTGGAAAGATGGAGGGAAGTATGTAGGGATGCAGGGGGCATTATCTGTGCTGGAATGTGACCAAGCCACCACGGGCTCTAATCTTGTGAAAAGGGCCACAGGAAGTTTAATGAGAATGGGTGTTACCGCCTAATTGAGTCAGTAGAATTTACTTCAAAATAAACTTGGCAGATAACATTGTCTCCAATAAATAAATAAATAAATAAATTTAGAATTCAAGGAATTTAGGACCCAAGCCATTGGCAACTCCCTCCTCTCCAGCGGAACTGTTGTGCAGCACAAAAGAGGTGTTACACACAGCTTCCGAGGCGAATTTATCACTCTGGTACTGTACCGCCATCAGCCAATCGGAGCTCCCAGGCAGATTGAAGCGAGAGAACAATAGGTAGCACATCAGGTGACTTAGCCAATGAACCCCTATTATCATGTGTTCTGTTTGTCTTTTCCCCCCAGAACAGAAGGAACAATAGCGATGTCAGAATTTTAATTGCAATGGACTGGCTTAAATTACTTGACCTATTTTTATCCAGCAAGGAGAGAAATTGTTCTTTTTTCCTGGCAGCCATACTTATAATTTACATTAGAAAGAGAAACATAAGGACATTTTCTATCAAACAATGTACTGTTTATAAATAATTTCAGTTTGCCTTGTAGTAAATAAGACCCATCTCTATTTTTGAAAAATTTTAAGACACCTTAAATTACAAAAAAAAAAAATCCCCCCTCACAAGAGGATTTAAACTCATAAGTTATGTTACATAGTGAACTGAAAATATCCTAAGAGCTGCTGGTGTAAATTTTTATAATATTTTGCTATTAATAGCACAATAAAAGAAAAGCAAAGAGAAATAGGTTTATGCTCTGTTGAGGAACTGAATCTATGATCCTTGGGAAAGAGAGAATATCAACCAACACATTCCATACTTTCTGTGAACAAATCATGGCTTTTCAGTAGCTCGATCCTTATCAGTTACTTCTTTCCCCTAGATGAGCACTGATGTTCTGAGACCCAGTCCCAGGACTCAGTGGTAGTGCTTTTTGAAAACTCAGCTTGGCTAAACCAGGACATGCAGAGTGAGCTCAGGCAGATGAGAGGTGTACAATGACTATTATTATTTGCTTTAAATGTTGTTGGTTTTCATTAGGCTGAACTAATTTGAAAGATCAGTGAGGCAGAGCACAATGTGGGGTGAGGACAGTTCACGGGATTCCCGCAATTCTCCTGTGGCATCGCTATGGAGCCCAGCCCTAAAATCCGTCCCTTCCTACCCTCCCCAAGGAGTGGCTCCTTGATTACATCTTGGGCTGCTGAACAAAGCAGAAAGGGGATTCCAGTTCCTAAGGAGCCTGTGGTAAGGCAAGGTTAGTGTGCTGGTCATGGCAGGAGATAGGCAAATAGGCGAGTGGCTTTTGAAAAGTTAATAGTGAGTGGGAGAAGAATACTGCCGGTCCATTCTTGAAATCAGGGTGGGGAGCGAGATTTAGGCTTGAGTGAAAGTCGAACTAACAAAATTTCAGAAAAACTCATCAGAGGGCAGCTAACTTCAGGTGGTGATACTGTTTTATGAACACTGTCAGGGACAGCAGACTGGAGCGAAGGAAATTCTATTGGGGCCATGAAGCCTTTTTTTCTCTTTGTGTCTCCTTAGGCCAGTGTTGGCGAACCTTTTGAACTCGGCGTGTCAGCATTTTGAAAAACCCTAACTTAACTCTGGTGCCGTGTCACATATAGAAATTTTTTGATATTTGCAACCATAGTAAAACAAAGGCTTATATTTTTTGATATTTATTTTATATATTTAAATGCCATTTAACAAAGAAAAATCAACCAAAAAAATGAGTTCGTGTGTCACCTCTGACACGCGTGTCATAGGTTCGCCATCACTGCCTTAGGGACTGACTAAATGTGGCCTTGGATTTCTTTAAGTAACCTGGCCACAGAGCTTAGTAACCCATCTATTTTTTTCCCTTGATATCTCCAGTCTGACAAACACATGGTACTTATATTGTGCATAAAAAATTCTTAGATAACCTTGTAAATACTGTCCCATTACATTTATTTTGGATAACTCTATGAAGGGGGATAAGCAAGATGATCTAGTTCCATATTTCTTCTTTCACCCAATGTGTTCAGCAAATATGTGGACAATGGGGCCAGTCAGTGAAAACTGATGGAACTGCTACGGTCCTAATACGAGCCTGAAATAAATATCTAAATATTTTATAGATCCCTGTCTGACACCATGTCTTAGGTCACTGATTCTGAGCTGGGTGGGGCCACCCCTCTAGGGGGTGGATCAGAATGAGAGAGGGTAGGATAAGCCAGTATGAAAAAATGTACTCCATGCTATTATATATTTGAGGAAGTGCTTAAATACATCTTATTTCAATAAAACATAACGTAGAAGACTTTTTAAAATCATTTTGACTAATGAGGCATAGATGTTAAAATGGTGAGAAACACTGTGTAGTCTACATGGGACTGAATCAGAGCAATTTAGTCAGCCAGCATTACTTAATGCATCATTTTGTTGACTCCAGTCTCCTGGGGCTGGACTGATTTTGCTGAGCATCTACTGTGTGGTAGGCACTTTATATACATACTCATATTTAATCCTCACAACATCCTTGCAAGTCACATATCAATATTCCAATTTTAGGTAAGGAAACTGATATGTACAGAGGAAATAAACTGCTCACAGCACAGCTAGCGGAGGCTGAGCGGTTTCCCAGACCTCGCTTCTAAGACAGTGTTCTTTCTAAACCAAATTAGTCCTTTTTGTAGATGTTACTGATTGTAAGATGGTCAATTTAGTAAGGGTAATTCGGGGGGGGGGGGGGAAATCCACTACATTATGTGTATTATATGTACGCAAATTATAAAGTATACCAACACAAATATGGCATGCATCTACTCATCCAATTACATGCCACTGCCTTCTGAGGTTCGCAAGATTTAGGTCTACACTTTTTTTTAAAGCTATTTTAAAATTCTTCCAAATTAAGTTTGGCCCCTGACAGTGCAGGGGCAGCACTGGGGGTGAGTCTGCCTAACCCCTTCTTAACATCATCATCTGTTAACACGCCAAGTCAAATGAAAGAATACTAGTGATGTAAATTGTAACTCTGGGTTTTTTTCCCCTTAATTGAATTACATATTGCTGGAAAGTACATATATATTTTTTTAACAGGAATTAAGTTCAACACCTTAGCTTTGTGACTTCTATAATCTAGTAAATGCGGATCTTAATAGCCCGGTTTTCCCATGTAAGGATGTCCATGCCACAATTTGACACAGTTCCTGGAAACAACTATGGCTTAACATTGATTATAAGATTCAGGATGATTTAAGATGAAAAAATGTACATCAAAGAATAAAGGAAATGTAGTATTTAGTTACTTTACACTTAATCTTCCTCAATCTATCTAAACTTCCTCGATGTAGGTGCAAGCCCACATCCTTTTTCTTTGGTCTTCTACCGAAATGGAGAACTTTTCCATTAATGGTGGCAGGAAAAAGAATATAGATCAGGAGTGAAAACCATGGGTTGTAGGTGTAGCTCTGCAACCAAATAGCTGGGTAATTTAATCACTGTTGGCTCATGTTTCTCCATCAGTAAAATGAAGATGTATGTTTAATTAATTGTGTGTTCAAGTTCTCATGAAGGAAACGTAAACCCAATCCCATTATTTCCTTCCCTTGGAAAGTTGGAGTGCAGTATTATAAAAACGCCTTCGAAACCGGTACACCATTTCTTGTTGTTCTTTTCCCAAGCCAACTGTGAGCCTGGAGATGAGCCCTAGACCTGACCCAGCCAAGCTAACTCTCCAAGGGTTGGAATTGACTCTGTAAATACTCCCCTTCATTACCATAATGACCATTAGTGTTGGCTACTAAGATTCCTCAATCTACGCCCTAACCGGTTTGGCTCAGTGGATAGAGCATCAGCCTGCGGACTGAAAGGTCCCAGGTTTGATTCCGGCCAAGGGCATGTACCCTGGTTGCAGGCACATCTCCAGTAGGAGGTGTGCAGGAGGCAGCTGATTGATGTTTCTCTCTCATCGATGTTTCTAACTCTCTATCTCTCTCCCTTCCTCTCTGTAAAAAAAATCAATAAAATATATTTAAAAAAAAAAAAAGATTCCTCAATCTATAAGCAAGTACAAAAAAATTACCACCCATGACATATTTCTAGTACATGCCATTTGCAAAACTTCAGGAGACGAAGTAACATTTTTGCTGATGGAGTGGTTTAAACATATATATATCTCCTATTAATAATTTGGTCAGTTCTTCATTTCAGGTTCTGCTTTATTTTCTTACACATTAATTTCATCTTTCCAACTTCATATATATCAAACACTCAGCAAATATTTGGGTTCTCTTTTCTTCAAACATGTCTTCCTGGACCACAATCATTATCATCATCATCATCATCATCATCACTCCTATTGTTGCTTATTTTCTCAAAAGACAATCCTATATATAATGCTGAAGTAGAGGAGGCTAGCAGGTGTTAAACACTGTAAGTTGGTACTTCAGAGTTGCCAAGCAGGTAAGAGGCACAAGTCTATGTCATTTATTTCCTTTTTCCCAACTTCCCAACACAGTCTTTTTGTTTAAGCACATTCTTTAGGTCTGGAGTATCAGTGATTTAGCTAGGTGAAAAACTAACAGATTAATTGATAATAGTTATCCAGAGGGAACTGTATATTATAATACATAACCACCCAAGAAATAACATTGACTGACATGTAAAAGTAATACAGCTAAAGAACTATTACAATAAAATGCTTCTTCCACTACTTGGCCACTAGGTGTAGCTAAAGTTCTGTAAATTTGCATTTGCACTTAGTAACCTAGAAGACTAGATTGCTGTAAGCTTGAACAACTTGCCCACCACCCCACCCTGCCATTTGTTTTACTGAAACAAAGTATGTCCTGACCTATTATAACCCCTTCAATTGAAGATAAGCCAAGAACACCTTAACACATTTTGTCGATGCACCATCACTCTCTACACCCTAAGAAAAATAAGAAACCGACTAAAGGTATTTTTGAGCAACTCTCCACTATTTTTTCCTTTTATCCTCTTCCCATTTTGAAGTGTACGCATCCTGTCTTCCATTCAGTCAGATACCATTGGCTCAATTTTCTGGCCTGCTGGGGTCATTTATATCTTTTTAAAAAATTGACTTTATAGAGAGGAAGGAGGAGGAGGAGGAGGAGGAGGAGGAGGAGGAGAAGGAGGAGGAGGAGGAGGAGGAGGAGGAGGAGGAGGAGGAAGAAGAAGAAGAAGAAGAAGAAGAAGAAGAAGAAGAAGAAGAAGAAGAAGAAGAAGAAGAGAGAGAAACATCAATTCATTGCCGTTCACACTCATTCTGACTGGGAATCAAACCTCCCACATTTTGGTGCATGGGACAACACTCCACCTAACTGAGCTAAACTGGGTGGCGACACTTATATCTTAAGAGAGAAACTTTAAAGAGAGTACTACATTTAAGCTAAAGGAATAAGTTTTGAATGAAAGAATTTGTGCCTCAATAAGAAAGAGATTAAAAGGTTGCTCATTTTTTTCTGCCTTGCTCTGATCCTTAAATCATGCATCTGTCCTGTTTTTGTTATCTCTCAAGCCAGTCCTCTGTTCTTATTTTAAATATTGGTGTTCATCAGACCTCTTACCTCATCTCACTAGTCAATTCCATCAATTTCTTAAAGGTTCTGGTAGAGTGCAGATCATAAAGATTCCAAAACCTCACCTCCAGCCCCAAGCACTGCCTGCTGCCACACACACACACACACACACACACACACACACACACACACACATACACACAGCACACATGCAATGACTTCTGATAAGTATTTAAGCACAGCATACCCAAGCTTGCAGTTGTCCTCTCCCCTGCCCACTCTGTTTCCGTTCCTGGTTGATGGAACTACCATTCACCTAGACACTCAAGCCAGAGATCTAGAAATTTCTTACATTTATTCCTCCTTACTCACCAATCTAACTGGTCAATACATTCCATAAGTCCTTTGCTTTTGCTGTCCCTCTGCCTCAAATATGTTTTCCATACTGAAGCTTCCTCAGGTCTTTGTTAGAACTTGCTTCTTCAATGACCACACTAATGAAAAGCCACCTCCTGCTTTCCCCATGCCATTCCTAGCCCTTTAAACCTGCTCAATTTTTCTCCAGAGTACAATGGTGGTTTTCAAATGTGCCTGTAAAGTCTTAGACACTCATCCTTTTAAATGGTGGCATCTAGGTCTCTTCCTTAAATCTGCCGAATACCTTTGGAGGCTGAGTCAGGAAAGACCATGCAGCTTCCTTCTGGTTTTCTTGGGACTCACCTTTGGAGCCATGAAGGGCAATATAGGAAGTCCAACCACCCTGAGGCTGCTATGCTGTGAGGAAGCAATGCCACATGGAAAGGCCAAGGTAGATGCTTCCACCAACAGCACCAGCTGACGTTCCCAGTTCTCAGCCAGTAACAACATCCCATGTGAGTTTAACAGTGAAGAATTATGACCCACCCCACCATTATTTTGACATTGTTTCTATAAATGCTGACTCTAATATATAGCTTGTAGATAAACAGCATGTCTGTATAAGAATCCTAGGAACTAACTTCAGAAGATGAAGACTCCAACCTTCAATCTTCCCAGTTCTGGGAGACCTGATGACCTTCAATTATGTAGAACCAGGGTGACATCGAACCAGGATGATGAAGACCAGGATGATGCACACCAGACCATCACCTGACCAGTATCAAAGTCCTTATCAGAATGGACTGTGCTGGTCTGCACATAAAGAGCTTTTCAACCCTTTCCCCTTGATTTCTTCTTCTGCTTTCCTTCACCTTCCTTATAAAAACCTCTGCCTATACTGAGGTGGAGAGATGAGCTTTGCAACAAGAGTCCCTGATCTTCTCAGGTGAGTGATCCTTGCATAAACCTCTTTCCTTTTCACCACACCTGACCCAGGAGTTTTGCTTTCGAGGTGGTGTTCAGCTGACCTTGGGTTTTGGTTACATGAATAAATATGCCTCCATGTGCTTTCAGTCCTCAGCTATTGAGTTGTCTTTAGCTATTGAGTTTTTCCAGCTGAGGCCCCAGACCTTAGACATGATGGAGCAAAGAAAAACCTGAGTCATGGTACCCTTTCTGAATTCCTGTCCCACAGAATCCATGAGCATCATAAAGGTAAGTTTGGGGCTGATTTGATAAATAGCTATTGTCACTGAATAGCACTTTCACCATCTCACACAATACATATCTTACTTATTTGAGTTATTTCTGATGTCTGTCCCTACTTTAACCCATATGCTTCATGAGGATACAAATTTTTGTCTACTTTGTTCATTTTACTTAGAAGAATATTGATACATGGTAAATGGTGCTCAATAAACATTTGTTGAATAAGTGGATGAGTCTGTGAGTGAATAAATTTATTCACCATTATTATCTATTTTTTCTTTCCATCCCCTTCTCATTTTCTTAGTTCAGATACTATTTCTTACCTAGACTGCAATAACTTCCCATCTGGTCTCCCTCCCATTTTACCCCCTACCAACATGCTTCATGTTTCAGGAAGGTATTTGAAAATACAGATTTGATCCTATTGCTTAGGCCAACTGAATTGGTTCATCTAGGTAGTCATGTTTATATCATGCCTTGTTTCCCAATTACACAATGGATTAGACCATGGGCAATGTGAAGGCTAGCACAGTGGCTGGTGAGGAAAATTCCAACCAAGAGACAGAGAAATTATAGTCAGATCACAGTGAAGTTTAAACTGAAATCATTTTTAGTTGAATTCAGAAAGTCTTTTGGAGCCATACTGAAGACCAGAGGAACTAGCTTGCAGAAGCCAGCAGAAGGGTAGAAAACCTGGTCAGAACCAAGTAATACTAAGAAACCATATGACCCAAATACAGATGAAGAGAAGACAATGCTGTCCTTGACAGCTTTCTAATTCCCCAATTCAGTACCCATCGTAGCTAGAGGTACATAGTTCCTGTGATATGTCTGTAGACTTTTCTTTATTTGCTCTAACATGAGTGAATTTAAGATCATATGATCTTGCATATGTGTTCCCTCTGCCTGGAAGGCCTTCCTCATTTTCACATCCTTGTTGAAACATCCTTCAAAATCCTTCTTCTCTGAAAGACCTTCTCAAATGACTCCCTATTTTGTGGCAAACCTATACATTATAGATATTTTTATTTATTTGTATTTATCACTCAGTACTGCAATTATTTAGTAATAAGCTCTTCTCTTATACTTTGTAATTATGTCTATTAAGACATGTGTAGCTACAAGTAACAGAGCCCTGATTTTGGCTTAAACCATAAGGAGATGTATTAACCATCCTAAGTCAATGGATGGGAAGGCTCTGAGGCTGGTTAATTTACTAGTTAATAATGTCAATAGGGACTCAGGTTCTTATTGTTCCACTGGGCTACCCTCAGTGTTGGTTTTATCTTGGACTGGTGACCGGTGACATTAGCAGAGCTTATATGATGTATGGAACCAATGATGTTCAAAAGAAAGGTTGTCTCTTTCTGTGCCTTCTTTTGTTAAAGGGGATAGAAAACTTTTCACAGAGGCACTCCTTCCCTCATGTATTATGTCACATACCCCTTTCTGAACCAACCACTGGAATTGGTTTTACCATGGGATAGAATTAACATAATTGACTTGAACTAATCACCTGGGGGTGGTCTAGGTAGATATTGGACCAGCAATCTCATCACTAGAAAAGTTAAAAAACTTAGCTGACCCTTTCTGAAATTTTTGTTTCAAGGCATAGATTTTTTGCTAGAACTGAGGCAAACTATTTTTAAAATTGTTATATTTTCAAATAAACCTTCACATAATAAAGATGTATAGCCAACAAAATTATATTATAAATCACTCAGAGCAGGTTTTCTTGAGAAAGGTTAAAATGTCTCCTATAAATGACATTTGCTAATATAAATAAATTTCCTCTTAAAAAGTACATAATCATTATGTCTTCATTTCTAGCCCTTCAAAAATTCCCCTGTTAATATGATTAATAAACAATTTCTCTGAACCAAGAAAATCATGTACATGTTGGCAGATGATTAATCTCAGTGCAAAATGAACAAAACCTAACATTTGTGAACAAATTACTCATAGCTATATGGTTTGTTTCCATGATAAAATGCTCTGGTCCATATACTGAAGCCAGAAATGAACATTAGTCTCATAAGACTGAAAAAGGGGAAATAAGAAACTATAATATATGACATCTTTTGTTCTCTCCACTCATTGCTTCCCTACCCTTCCAAAAAAATTCCTTTCTCCATTCCAGTCTGTATCCACATAAGAACCCACGTCATTTTACCTGACAACAATAATTGCTGCCTGGATAGACTTGTTGAACTAATCATCATACTTCATCTTCCTAGCTGCAGCTGATTGGCCCAATGAATAACACCTGACCTAATAAAACTCTTTCCACGGGGAGTTTTTACTTTGACAATCAAGTTTTAATCCCTCTCTAGAGATAAAACTATGAGTTTGGAAGCTGCTTAGCCATATTTCCAGCTGTGTGAAAGAAACTGGTCTGAGAAAAGGAAGACAATATAAGGAGAGAAGCAGAGACAAAAAACCCCCACAAAACTATCTACCATCGTCTGGGCTCCTGAGGTCTAGTTGCAACTTTCCCTATCCTAAAGTTTGGTTATAGGAGACAAGAAAATGTCCTGTTCCTGAACTAATTTGAGTTAGTTTCAATCATGTGAAATAAAACTATCCTTACAGTACATACTAACACAAATTTCATCTTCATTGTTTTTTACTGTTTATTGAAATATATGGTTGAGGGGAACTCATATTTTATACCTACATTAGTGGGTTATTTAAAAATGATCTTTTCCTGAACAATATGAAGTATTAAAGTGTCGGTATTAACATTCCTTTCTTTCCTCCTCGGATAATTACAATAAGCAATGGACTCTGTGATTCCCCTTCAGGACCAAAGAGCTTATTCCCTCAATTTCTGGGAATGCTGCCAGAAGACAGCCCAGAGCTGACAACACTCTTTCAGAATTACCATGTCACCTTGTCCAAGGTCACATTCCTTTCCCCAAGCAGTCTGCCTCCAATAACTGGTCAATGTCTGAGATAGAGACCTGGCTCCCTCAGCCCAACTCAAGACAACTCTGAAAGGCCATCCTGGCCTCAGAGTTTATCCAAATTGACTCACAGCTCATCTTCTTCTGCCCTACTCACTGCCTTCCTCTTTCTTCCATAGGCATTGTTTCCAGTAGCACACTCCAATCAACTCCCAGCATGCCAATCTCCATCTCAGAGGCCACTCCCTGAGAAACGCAATCTGCAACACTTTTCTAAAATCATCAAACCATAAAATATTATGTGGCCCTTTAAGAAAAAATCAATAACTATTTAATGGTTCCTTAAATGTTCCTAGCCCACTGAGAAGTATTATAACAGAGGACACAGTAAAAGTACAAGTCATATCCCCTACCCTTAAGAAGCTCACAGTCTCATTCAAGACATACAACCTAAGCAGTCATCTTCATATGGCTCAGTAGTGTGCTCAATTGAAGAAGACTAAAAGGAAACCAAAATTGGCACATAGGATATGATACATAAACACTTATTGAATGAATGAATTAATGAATGAATGAGTGAGTGAATGGATAGGAAGAAATATATATGAACTGGGATAGACCATAATATTTACTTGAGGCCAAACCACATACTACTACCACCTGTTTTTAATTCATTAACCCACTTTACCATCTCTTAATTTTCACATCCAAATATAGAATCAACCAAAACAAAAATATAAGATGCTACCAGGAACTCTGCTTTAGTTTGAGACAATTCTTGGGAAAAGAGTTTTTTCCTTTCCCAGGTGCCAGAATCTAATCTCTCACACACCCTGAATGACTCACTTGTACCGACCACATTCCCACTTCATAAGTAATCTATGGAGAAAGAGGGCTATCCTATGGTTAATAATAATGGTACCAACACTGACAATATCTTATATCACTACTGTGTTTCATGGATCTAAACCTTACCTTATTTCATCCTTACATCATCCTGGGAGGTAGGAAGGACAAATATCATTGTATTTCTCTTTCACAGATGGAGACACTGAGGTCCAGAGATTTCACATGTTAGATCTGGGATTTAAATGAAATCTTTTTTCTAGTGCAGCCTTATAATTTCTTAGATTTTTCATGCTATATTCATGGGACTCTGTCTTTGAAGGCTGCCAATTAAGAGTTACAGTTATGTTAGTAATAAGAAAATTAATATTTTTAGTTCTAGTAGCACAATTAATTTTGAACTCAGTAAAAGTCAGTTAAGCTTAGCCAAGCAGAATTTGTACTATTGCATATATCACTCAGAAGCAATATATTTGAATATAAGCCTTGAATTAGAAAAACAAAGAGAAGTTTATCCAATTAATTATCCCATATTTAAAAAGATCAATGTATGTATTACATTCTAGAAAACAAATATCTCTAACTCCTATTTAGTATACTATTTACAATTAAACAATTCCCCAGGAGATAAAAATGAGATTCTATCAGAAACCTCTTTCCTTTTCCACTCAGCTGTGCAGCATAACATTCTGTTCTTAACTGAGATACACTTATTTTGGATGTCTAGTTTGGCAGATTCCTTGTGGGGTGCAGGTGGGGGTAGGAGTGGAAATTGATGGGAAAAGAAATTGTGCTGCCAGCTCCTGCAATGCACCTTCAACTCAAATCAACTTGCTATTTCCTCCATGTGTATGCAGCCAGCACATAGCACAAATGTCAGTTCACTTTCGCTTCCCTCCACAAGTGAATCGAGGTCATTATTTTGTAAGGATTACTCTGTAGGATGATTTGATTTCCTATTCTCTTGTCTCCTCTTATTTCCACCTATAATAACATCTCATTGATTCTCAGGAATAATGTCTTATTCAGCTCCATTCCATCTGCTTATGTATCTAATGAAGATTCAGTTTCTAAAGCGTTCTATTCCTGAATCTGAGTCTCAGTCTAGCAGCCTCACTTATGGATGATATGACCTTGGCCAAGACAATTATGTCCTCACTGGTTTTAGCTTTCTCCTCTAGACAAAGGGAGACTTGTAACTGTGCCACTTATTAATGTGTTTTGAAAAATCACAGAGGATCCTTGAATGTATGGATTTAATGTTCATGGCTATGCATTCACACAATATTCCTGAAAGTCCGTGACATCTACAGTAGATTGTCATTTCGAATTAGTTGAAGTTTAAGGATGGCACTTGAGATAGTCACTCAGCTGGTGCCAGAGCTCCTGGGCTCTGGAACACTGTATCTTGCTCAGGTTTCGTGGCTGCCTTCTCATCAGCAAAAGTTCACATTGAGCAATAAAAACATCATTTCTTTGTTTCACCCAAAGCAAGTCATCAGCAAGTGTTGGGAAAATTGAAGAGGAAGTACATAGGGCTAAAAATTGATCATTATTAGTCAGGAAAATTAAATTTTGAATATATTAGAGAGCGGAATGTTGAATCTGGCAATGATTAGCAACCCTATTTTGTGGATGATTCTGGCATATTTATTCAATATTAAAGGAAGCAAAAGTGATTGAACAAACTATTTCAGCAGTGCTTTAGCCAATGCAAATATGAAAATTTGCAGGGTAAAACTATATGTTAAAGTAGTTTATAACTTGAAGGATTCCAGATGACTTCAGATGTATTTCTCTGGAATGTTACAAGCCTGCTCTGTAAGGAAATGTGGAAATGTGGGCATCTTACTATTATCCCAGCAACGAGACAGTGCTGATCATATAAAAGTTATTTTTAAATATTTTTTTGACTGCTATATAAAATGAGTAAGTATTTTAAGCCCCCTAGAATTCCTACTCCATACTTCTGATTGGGAAAATAGTAAGCAGGTTGGATGATTCCTAAGTGTTTGTTTAAAATTTTTGACTAATTTAAAGTTGTCCCTAACACTGTATTAATATTCTTAGCTTTTAATTTATTGGTATTTCTTCTATGAACCTCATCTAAGAAAGTTGTTCAAAATATTAAAAATGTTTGTGAAATGCAATATTTATTGCAGCATTTTATGTAGTGAAAAGATTTTGGAAGCCATCTAAATGTTCACATTTAGGGGATGGTTCAGTAAATTATGGTTTAAACATGAAAAGAAAATGATGAAGTCATTTAAAATGATGATTTAACAGACTAATGAAAAGTGGGAATGCTGTGACAAATCAACTTGCTATTCGGAATAAAATCCATTTTACTATTCCATCTCAACTGTGTAAAACATCTATAATAAAAAAAAAAGCGCAATATGCTAATTAGACTGGATAGCCGGACATCCTTCCGGATGTAGCTGGGGCAGCTGCGAGGGCCAAGGGCAGGCAGCTGTGGCCCCCCAGCAGTGGAAGCAGCGGCAGGGTGATGGGGGTAGCACCTTTCCCTGATCGGTCTGGTCACTTCCCACAAAGGGAGGCCATACTCCTTCAGTAGGACATCCCCTGAGGGCTCCCAGACTGTGAGAGGGGGCAGGCCGGGTGGAAGTCCCGCACCCCCCACCCCAGTGCATGAATTTTCGTGCACCGGGCCTCTAGTGTATTCATAAAAGTCTGAAAATAAAGATGTCAAAATGATAATACAATGTGTTTTTTTTTTACACTGGAATGAAAACGTCTTTATGTCTGATGTACTTTCCAGTTTTTATATAATGTATATATATGACATTTACAGTCAGGGGAGAAATAAAGAAAATTTAAAGATAATCTAGCTTTCTAAAAATTAGCAATATTATCTGGAGGTTTGATGTACCTTGAATAAATGAGATACCACCCCAATGTCTGAAACTAGGATAATCATTGCAGCAACTATACCCCACAGGTGTGTAAATGTCTCCCAGCTTCTTACCCATCACTTATGAAATCAGGCTGTCCACATCTTTTGAATGTTTCTATAGCCAGTAAAACAGAAATTATAAACAATATCAACAAAGAAATTACCAGACACTAGGAACTGCATGTGTTAGGGGCTGAGGAAATAAGACAGAATAAGTAATACAGAATTTGTAGTCTAATAGGAGAGGTAAACGAAGCAAATAATGATTTAACCTGGAGCCAGAAAGACTAGTGTGTGGCAGTGAAGCCAAGTTGAGGTCTAAGTCAGGCAGAGGCCGTACATGTAATAGCTCTTAAGGCAAGAAGGATTCTACCTAGTGTTCTCCAACATTCCCTCTCCGTCCCTTGCTTGCTCTACTAGAGCCATGTGACTAATTCTGTCCACTAAAATTGGAGCAGGAGTGACCTGCAACACTCCCTGGACCTTTAACTGAGGAGGCCATATGTTCCAGAGGGTACAGGTTACAGGATCATGCTTTGATCACACCACGCAATGGATAGCAATGACCCTGGAGAGTCACCTGAGTCCACAGTAGACTTTTTTCATTGACAAGAATTGTGTTCAGCTGCAAAAAACATGTGATTACTTATTTTCAGTATAACTCAACCTATCTTGTCTTAAACAGGAAGTTTAAAGGTCAAAACAGTGTGATGAATCAAGTAAATGCACCTTGTATAGTAGAAGGCAGTCGCAATCTAGAAGTGATAGTGTTAATTACACGTTATGGCAGATATCATTACAACATGGTCCCATGGCCATGCATACCCAGCATTTTAGGTTGGTACTCATTCTTCTGTTCTCAAATCTCCCTATGACACGTCAATGAAACATGATTTTCCCAGCCCCCTTAAAAAAATTTCTGGTCACTTCTCCCCAGTTGCAGGTATGTTTCGAGTATACTTCCCAGAAGACTGTCACCAATCCCTAACTATCTGTTTCTGTAACTTTCTTTGAAGTCTCCTCTAGTCAATGTAAAACTTGTATTTGAATACCAAGCATGAGGATTCTTTGCTTCACTTTTCTCAAATCCTGTCATCAAATCTATTTGCCAAGCACAAAGTACACCACATAAAGAGAAGCCCTGGAAATGAAAACTACCAGCTCCAACTATATACTGCATAGAAGAAATGCAGCATATGTAAAGTAAAAGGATAAGAAAAAAAATGCCATGCCAACCCTAATTAAAAGAAAGCTGGAGTGACTATATTAGTGTCAGACACAGTAGACTTCAAAGAAAGAATATTATCAGAAATTTATTAAGGCTAAAGGAATAAATTCAGAGGAATCACAAAACTAAATATGCATGTACCTGATAACAAAAAACATGAAGCAAATACTGGTGGAATTTCAGGAGATTTAGACAAATCCACAGTAGTAGGAGGTTTAAATTTTCTTCTCTTAATAGCTGATAGAACAAACTGACAGAAATCTGTAAAGACAGAAGAATTAACAACATAATCAACCAACTTGACTTAATATTTATGGATCATTCTGCCTAAAAAAATGAGAATGAGCATTCTTTTTAATTACACATTAAACATTTATTAAGATAGTCCACATTCTGAGTTATGAAAAATATGCCTCAATAAATTTGAAAGAATTCAAGTCACACAAAGGATGATCCCTGACCATAATAGAATTATTAGAAATTAATGACTGGAAGATCTCTAGAAAATCTTGAAATATTTGGAAATTAAATGACACATTTCTAAATAACCCATGAATCAAATAATAAATCAAGAAGAAAATTACAGAGCATTCTAAACTGAGTAAAAATTAAAAACTATTTTCAAATATGTGGCCAAAATTTATGCCCAAAGCAGTACATAGGAGAAATTTATAGTATTAGAAAGTGAAATTCAATTAACAAAAGAAGAAATAAAAAAGATCAAATCAGAAAGCAATGGAACAGAAATATAAAATCTGGTATTTGGCTAAATATTCAAATACTAATTAATGTAATTCACCATATCAACTAACTAAAAAGAAAAAGACACATAATAACCTAAATGAATACAGAAAAAATTTATTTAACAAAATCCAATTTTCATTCTTGGTAAAAATCCTCAGCAAGCGAACTTTCTCAACTGTATTAAGGGGAAAGGGACTCTGTGAAAAACCTATAACTGACATCATTCTTAATAATAAAAAATTAATGCTTCCCTCCTGAGTCAGGAACAGGGCAAGGATATTTATCTTCACCACTTTTATCCACCATTTTACCAGAGGGCCCAGCCAGTGCGAAAGGTAAAAAGAAAAATAAATAAAGACATCCAGATTGCAGAGGAAGGAGAAAAACTCCCTTTAGAGACGATATAATTGATGCCCAGCCAGTGTGGTTCAGTGCTTCAGAGTCAACCTATGAACCAAGAGGTCCTGGTTTGATTCTGGGTCAGGGCACATGTCCAGGTTGCAGGCTCAATCCTCAGTGCGGGGCATGAAGGAGGCAGCCAATCGATGATTCTCTCTCTTCATGGATGTTTCCGTCTCTCTCTCCCTCTCTCCTCTCTGAAATCAATAAAGATATATATTTTTTAAAAATATGATACCTGATTATCTATGTAGAATATCATGTGGAATCAATTAAAAAGCTACTAGAACTAATAAGTATGTTTAGCCAGATTCAGAATATAAGATCAATACACAAAAATCAGTTGAGGTTCTATAAACTAGCAACAAACCAGAAAATTTACAAAGCTATACCATTTACAATAGTATAAAAATGTAAAATAAGGATAAGTCTAATAAAAGATGGGGAAAACATACAATGAAAACTACAAAATATTGCTGAGAAATATAATAGAACTCCTAAGTCATGAAGAGATATTACCATGTCCTTGACTTGGAAAACTCAATATTATAAGATGCCAATCTCCTCAATTGATCTATAGATACAATGCAATCCCTATCAAAATCCCAGCAGGCATTTTTGTAGAAATTGACAAGTTGATTTTAAAGTTCAAATACGAAGTTTAGAGGAAGTACAAAGGAACTAGAATAACCAAACAAATTTTATTAAAAAAAGAAGAAGAAGAAGTTGGAGGACTCTTACAGCCATATTTTATGATTTAGTATAGTTACAGTAATCAAAATGGTATGTGTTTGCATAAAGATAGACACATTAATGGAACAGAATAGACAGTCCAGAAGTAGACCTATAAATATATGAAAATTTGATTTTCAAAACAGATGTAAAGGAATAAGGATCTTTTCAACATATATGCTGAAATAATTGGATACTATATGCAAAAATATGAACTTCATATATCTCACCATATATAAAAATGATCTCAAGTGAGAGCATAACTCTAAATGTAAATCTTACAGCTATGTAATTTCTAGAAGAAAATATAGGACAATATTTTTGTGATCTTAGGTTGGGCAAAAATTTCTTAGATAGAAACCCAAAAGTAAAATATACTTTTTTAAGTAAAGAAATTCTGCTTTTTGGAAGACAATAAGAGAATGAGAAGCCACAGACTAAAAGTAAATTATACATCTGAAAAACACTAGTGTTCAGATTATATAAAGAACTTCCATAAGAACCCAATTTACAAATGAGCAAAAGACTTGATTAAACAAATACTTCATCAGAGAAAATATATAGATGGTAAATAAGCACAAAAGATATTCAATGTCATTAGTCATTAATGCCAACTAAAACCACAATGAGATGCCACCACACATCTAACAAAGTAACTAAAATTTAAAACATTGGCTATACAAGTGTTGGTGAGGAAATGGAAGAATTAGAACACTATAAAATATAAAATGGTACCACCACTTTGGAAAACAGCTTGAAAGTTTCTTAAAAAGCTAAATATATGCCTAACATATGCTGCAGCTATACTACACCTAGATATTTACTCAAAGGAAAACAAAGCATATGTCTACATGAAGACTTGTATATGAATGGGTATAGCAGCTTATTTGTAATAGCGAACACTTGGAAAGCACTTCAATGTCTGCCCATGTACATGTGAGTGGATCAACAACTTGTGGTATACCCATATGATGACCTACACATCAACAATAAAAACAAATGAGCTATTGGCACACACAACAACATGGATAAATCTCAAAATAATTGTGTTGAGTGAAAGAATCACTCAAATTTATCAAAATTTTAGGAGACATCTACTAATCTATAGTGATAGGAAGTGATCAGAGGTTACTTGCAGACTCAGAGGTAGAGAAGAATATGAAGGAACAAAAGAAAGGTAGTACCAAAGGGCGTGAGGAACCTTCTGGAGTGCTGGATATTTTCATTACCTTGATTGTGGATTGGTTCATGGGTATATAGATATCAAATTTTATACTTCAATTATGTGCATTTTATTGTATGTCAATTATACCTCGATAAAGCTGTTAATAAAAATCTTGCACGTTAATATTCCCCCTTGGATGAAATTTACTTTGAGTTACCATCCAAAAACCTTCCAATGTCTATTTTTTCTCTTTTCTGTGTTGACTTGGGAGGTAATTTGAGAGATAAACCTCCATAAATTCTTTCTGCTGAGGGTCACAGATTATCACGTCTGCTGTCAGAGATGACCAGCCACTGGCTTGGGGCTTGGGACATGAGCAATAGAATCAACACATTAGACTGACCACAATAATTTCTTCAGAGGTAGTCTCAGGCCAAGTCTGCACCTCTGCCAAGCCAGATACCTGCTTCTTTCATGTAGTATCATTGTTAAATTCTTGCACACATCTCTCAAAATGGCACTATTTCACCAGTAATAATTTGGAATCACAGTGGCCACTTTGGATGAACTCTAGGTATTTCCAAATTGTCCATCTTAGTGTAATCTTAGAGCAAATGGGCAGTCAAATTCTTAATGTTGAGTGTGCTGTCTTTTTGATTGGTATGGAGAAGCTTCTAAACAACATTTTGATTCTCTAATAGCTTTAATTAGAAGGAGAGCACCAAAAGCCCATGGCTTATTACAGTCTCTTTTGATCCAGTAGCAAAGACCTGCCTTGTCTTGAGGCTATAGTTGCCACTACCAAATTTATAGTGGCTTCTGCTGGCACAGATTCAGGGTCTTCCTTGGAGCGAATGCTCTACAATTTTGGCACTTAACTGAAAAACACACATTTCCGGCAAGCTTACATCCTATAAGATAGTCTTACACCTTGGACAATTACTAGCTATTGTTATAACACTTTATACCTTGCTACTTCCTTTCTCAGAAAAAGGAGAAAAAGCATAGAACCTGGAGTTACATAATCCATGACACCTCCCTAAAATTAGATATCACTTGGGCAAAAGTGAAATTTAGAGGAAGAAGCTTAAATTGAATGAGTTTACTCTGAAATAATTTTTTTTTAAATCCCAAATTTGACTAGGTCTATTCTGAATCAGCAAAACTAAAATTAAATTACCCATTACTAGGTGAAAATTACATTTAATTAAATTTAAAAATTTTAAAGCTATATTTTATGCACATTTAAGTCACAGATTAATACATTTGCATCCACTAGGAAAAGTATCAATTCCTACTAGGAGGAGAAACCAGTCTCCTGAATTGTCTCATATGGAGTGGATGGAGTGGATCGTACCAGCTCTTAGACAAGGGTCTCAAGCTAGAATTTGAAGTAATTTCATTGCAAGGATAAAGGGAGTTATGTGACAAATTGGTTGAAGGCTCTGGGACATAAATGGGAATCTAAGCCAGATTCACACTCGTTTATTTGAATCTAAACCCAGGCTCTCTTTCTCTTTCTCAACAGGTAGCACAGGGTTTAAAATCCGACTCATCAGCTTGGTGTCTGGGCATCATGGCCTCTTATGTAAAATAGGAGATTATAGTGATCTTGAAGTATGAGATAGCATCTATAAATGCTTGCCGTTAGTAAGTGCTAGTACATTTTATTTAAAACTATGCCTAGCAGAACGCCAGGTGATATGTGGAGAACCTGAGGAGCCAATAGCAGGAGAGGCTTCCATACCTAATGATCTTTTTTTCTGGCCAAGGAGAATTTGTATTCAAATTGGCAGGAAAGAGGCAGCAGATTTCTGAACGTCCTGTACGTGATTAGGTGGGAGTCAGAGGGAGTCCGAAGAGTATTAAGGCCTCTTTCTCAGGGCCTGTCCACAGGTTATTCCCCAGAAAGAGCTTGCAGGCTCTTTGTTCAGACGAGTTGTAAATGCCTGCAGAGCTGATGGGCCCACCCTTTGGAAACTATTACTCCAACTACTGTCGGGAGACAAACTAATAGAACTTCCCATTAAGAGTATTTCTGGGTACTAAATTCACTTTTTCTTGGGTAGTTCTGATTCAATTTTTTTAAATTTTGTAATTGGATGTATTGCGGTGGCAATAGTTCCCAAAATCATACAGGTTTCAAGTGTACAACTAATAAAACATCATCTGCATCAATTTCTTTTTATATTCACCGATGTTCAATGATCTCACTTTGATTTAGTCTTGTGTTTTACCTTGACTCACACTTTCAGACCATTCCATTCACCATCCAGCTTTCCTCCAACCAAACCTCCCCCCTCCCCCTCAAAAACAACCTCCAAAACAACTTTCTAAGAGTATGTTTCTAAATAACAGCCTTACCCATAGGTTATAGTCTCCAAGATGATGAAATCAATACAAACATTTTTCTTTTGAGACAGATTTCATCACTGCAGCAGTGAAAGAAACATAAGATGATTTTTGGTGTTGATTTTTTGAAGATGAAGTTGTCTAGGTGGAGGTCTGTTTGATGGAAGTTGAGTCGAAGGAAACAGCAAGTTTGATAAATCTGTCCAAGGTTTAAGAATATTCAGACACCTTTTCTTCCCAAGAAAATCCCCATGGATCTCTTCAAGAACAAAACCTTCTCTAAAATGGCTCCAAATGATTCACACATACCTTCCTACATTTGCCACTGAAGGGGTTTCTTTACTTTTAGTAAGACCATTAGCCGGCTTGCCAAATTCTTCAGCATAACAGAATTATCGGCCTGTTCTCTCTCGGGCATGCTGAAGTGGTGAAAATTGCCCAGAGAAAATTGAAAGCCTGATAACTGATTTTCTTGCTGTTTTCAAAAGACCCAAACCTTTCTACGATTAAATTGAAACTTTTCAGGACAAACACACGCAAAACCATAGGGAATACCTCTCTGTGCTTAGTACAGTTTTACAGCTAAAACCTTTACATGACATTTCTTCAGACACAGATTTAGAGTTAAATTATTTTTCTAAAATAGAACTCTTCTCTTTGGGCTTAAGCAGAATCAGTTCATTTAACTGTGCCATTCACTTTGCCCTTCATGTCTGGATCTGAGAATTACTAGTAAAGACAGGAGGGGGGAAAAGCCACAGGGCCCTGGCTGGGTGGCTGAGTTGGTTGGAATGTCATCCCATACACCAAAAGATTGTGGGTTCAATTCCTAGTCAGGAAACATACCTAGGTTGTGGGTTCAATCCCTGGTAGGAGTGCATAGGGGAGGCAACCAACTGATGTTTCTCTAGCACATCAATGTTTCTCTCTCTCTTTCTTCCTCTCTCTCTAAAAAGTCATTAAAAAAAAACACACATATTCTAGGGTGAGGATTTTTTTAAAAAAACCACAGGTAAATACTGGCTGTGAAATAAGTGTTTCATGTAATAAACTTAATGATAAAAAACAAATCCCTCTCCTCTCATTAGTGAACTACATCAGATAGAGACTTGGTTGACAAAATGGCTGAAATGTGCAACCACTAGTTTCCTTATAAAATATGTTTTTAGTGATTAGATAATGACAATAAGACTATGTGGTGTATATATTTCCAAATCAAGGTGCTTTATGGTTGTCCACAGACACAAATTGGGTCACACAGTGCCATTGTTAGGTCGCATGCGAGAAAAACATGGGGGGCCTACATCAAGTTGCTAGTTTTGCTACATTCCCCACCACCTACCTCCAGTCTGGACCAGAGAAAGAGTGTGTGTGAATCTCTAGAATTATGAAGATGTGATTCTCCCTCTGCAGAACTTAAAGGTAAAATGATATGAACCTGCCATGGGACCTAGAAACACATCCTGGTGGCATTGATCAAGCAGGACCTAAAATTAGCTCCTTTTTTAAAAAAAATATTTTATTAATTTTTTTACAGAGAGAAAGGGAGAGGGATAGAGAGTTAGAAACATCGATGAGAGAGAAACATCGATCAGCTGTCTCCTGCACACCTCCCACTGGGGATGCGCCCGCAACCAAGGTACATGCCCTTGACCGGAATCAAACCTGGGACCTTTCAGTCCGCAGGCCAACGCTCTATCCACTGAGCCAAACCGGTTAGGGCAAATTAGCTCCTTTTTATCAAAAGGAACATCAAATGCTAGGTCAGAGTTCAATCTTCAAATGTATGCAATAAAAAAAATACTAATTGTCATTTGAGCTTTTCCACCACTCAAGATGCAACACGTTCCTTTTATATCTTAATTAAGTCATTATTAGAAACAAGTTTTCAAAGGGAACTTTCATTTATCTGAGAGACAATAAAACAACTTAAAAGCATAAATAGCTATGTATATAATTTATAAATTGTGTACAAAGCTATCAATTTTATACTTACATTGTCATGTTTTAAATTCAAATATTTATTCTACATTTTACTTAAAAACTATAGTAAAGAGCCTTGGGTCAGCCCATAGGATCAATAATAAGTGTCAATTTAGGGACATAGTTGCCCATGCTATGACTTTCACAAGAGCATGACAAAAGCATACATTCTAATTCTGACCAACTGAGCTATTTTCCTCAGCTTTATAGGCTTACAGCAATCTCTCCTCTCCTCACTCTACAGCTCCAAGGATTTCCCTGTCCAATGATTTATTTGAACAAACATTTATAGTTGGATGGTTATGCCTACTCAATCACCTCAAAAGGAGTGGAGACTCAAAGAAAATGTTTTTGCTATAGAATCTTTAGAAACTATCCAAGTAATGAGTCTCAATCCTTGTCAATTCGGTACTCTCCTTAATATCTCAGCTATAATTTCCTCAGAATGGACTCTGAGAAATCAATCTTCTATGCAAAAGATAATTCTGCTGTTAATCCAAATGCCATATTCTTCAGTGCATTCTTTCACTTGAAAAGTGTAGGGCCCTGGCCTATTTAGGTCAGTGGTTAGAGTGTCAGACTGTCAACCAAAGGGTCTCAGGTTCGATTTCCAGTCAAGGGCATATAGTTGCGTTGCAGGTTCGATCTCAGGCCCCGGTTGAGGCACATGTGGGAGACAACCAATCAATATGTCTCTTTCATATTTCTCTCTCTCTCTCTCTCTCTCTCTCTCTCTCTCTCTCTCTCTCTCTTTCTCTCTCTCTCTCTTCCCCCCCCTTCTCTCTCTAGAAATCAATGGAAAAATATCCTCAGGCAAGGATTAACCAAAGAAAAAATGTAGGACAGATTTCAGATGTCAGGTCTAGGGTTCTCAGTTTTCTGCAAAATGCAAAAAAACATGACCATCTGACCACAGAATACTGCTTTATTCTCCTTTTAGTCTCATCAAATTAACGTCAGAATCATGTTGGCATGCATTAATCATTTTCACTGGGGTTTTTTTTCATGTATATGATTTTGGTGTAAAAACCAGCCTTTGAATTTTTTTTTCCCAGTCAGTCTCTTAACATTCTCGCAAAATGAGAATGGGCAAGATTAACATTCTGACAGACCTGATTTTAATTTTTATGTTTTTAAACTTGAGTATATTTTAATCCTCCCAATTCATGCATATATATGTGTATATGTAAAAAAATATTTAGATCTTAGTTCAATAGAAATATTCGAACCATCTGAATAAGAAGATGTCTCAGTTAGATATGTTTGGTTGCATGCAACAAAAAATTGAACCTAAACAAAATTGGCCTAAACAAAGAAGATATTTCTTCAAACCTGCCTGGATTCAGAGCTCCAAAGCTGTCATCAAGCCAACTCTCTACCCAGCTTCACACTGATGGCGAGCTAGAGGTCGAAGCAACCGGACCTCCATCCAGTGAGGCTTCTTGTCCAGCTGGGAAGATAGCCCAGAAGGCAGTAAATATCACTGCACTGCCTTGACTCTGATTGGGTGGCTGATACTCTCTGAACGAATCAGGGAATGTGATGTCCAGTTTGGCTCCACAAATTCCCGGTAACCAAATGGTAAAGGATGATAGAAAGACAAAAACCAACTAACTTAATTACAGAACACAAGAATTCTCTTTCATTTTTCAATATTTGTATAAAACTTTAAGAGGACAGTTAGAAAGCACTTGAACTTACCTACTTAGGGTCAGAAGATTCAGCTTAGGATGAACTATACTAAAATACATGGGACTTTTTTTTAAATCCACATGGACAATTATAAAGAAAACTCCACATAAACTGACGTTTATCTTGCAGGTAACGGTATGTTTTGCAAATAATTCTCCGAATGTAATTCTAACCAAAATAATGGTTAACATGTTGCCCTACCTAAGGCACTCAGGGTGGAAAGTTGGGTGGGAGGCAGAGAGGGTGACAACTTTTTTTCCTTTACATTAGGGTTCTATAATCAGAAGTGATATTCAAGGAGGACCTCTTAAGAAATTTGCCTTTCTCTTGTTAGTTCATCGAAAAGCAACATGCATACTATATCATCTTAATTCCTCACTGAAAAGCCTTTAAGAAAGTTTAATATATCCTCTCAGTGCTTGTCAGAGGTTGATATAAAGAATGATCATTCCTGGACCTTTTATATCTTATACAAAATAATATTTAAAGATCCCATTGCCCACTATGTTCTCAGTTGCTCCTCTGGATCCATGAAAGGAATTTCTCCTGGGACATGACTCCTGCCTGGAATATAATGTTAAGAATACTGTTTGTTTGTTTTCTCACTGAACAGTTATTTCTTTTATAATAACTAAAGGGAACTTTGGAAGCCATTTTTGACCATGGCTTCCAGGAAACTAAATTTGTGTTAAATTATATTTATATATTAAATTTACATTAATGACACAATATTAGATTTCTGAATAACATTTTTCTCTTAAAATTTCACCATTCTTTTTGTCTTCATATAAATTGCTTTGTCTGATATCTGGAAATGTCTTAATAGTATAAAGAGGCCTCAAATTTTACTTGAAAGTAAGTAAAAAAACATATTTTAAATACATGGTACCTTCTTAAGGTACATACAGTTAAAATTGAAAAAAATATTATGTATGAGAACTTTTTGCTACTAAAGCCAAAAGCCTTATGGAAATGGAGAGTACTGTGGAGGGTCATTAACCATAAGGCATCAGCTTAAGATTTTTCCAAAAAACAGATGAGGAAACAACTTCTACTTAGTGGTGATTAATAGAAAATAAGGTAACCTGAGATAAAATATCACACATATCTTGATATTGGTCATCTAAACTTTGCTCTAACTTATTCATTGCTTGATTTATATTTTATATACACTGCCATCTCAAAAAATGGATTCCTTCTCTCTCTCAGGGAAGTTCAACCCTTTCCACATACATGGAGTAGTGAGAAAGGAATGGAAAACTTTATTCAGTCGGTAATTTATTTATTCTTTCAACAAATATTTATTGAGCATTCATTATGTGGATAGGCAGGAAATTTTCAACCCTATTGTTGTGGAATTTACAACCAAATGAGGGAAACAGGTATTGGACAGACATAACAAAAAGGCCAGATAAATATATCACTGCAAAATGAAAAATGCTATGCAAATTCAAAAATACAGTGTTCGGAGGAATTCCACAGGGAGAAAACTTATATCAGGGATCAGGGAAAGCAGCTCTGACAAAAGGACATTTTTGATGGACTCTGAAAAAAACATTACTAGTTAGCCATGTCAAAGAGGGCAAGAGGGAAAACACTCCTAGCAGGGAAAAAATGGGAGAGAAGGACTGGAGGAAAAAAGAGGCTGGCATATTTGAGGAACTGAAGACCAGTATGGCTGCAGCTCAAACGGTGAGGGATACGGACACGTGGTACAGAAATGAACACCTGTTTAAACCGCCAGGTCATTCAAACAAAGCTAACAATGGAACAGAAAGCTATAGATATGGTGTGCAGATAGCTATCAGATTCTCACTGTCACACAACTGAATTCGAGTTTACTACATGTGTATATGGTACTGATTTTGAATAAAGTGCATTTTTCAAAGGTGAAGGATTACTAGTAAAGTAAAATTCATAGACATAGACAACAGCATGGTGATTACCAGAGGGGAAGGGGGTTGGGGGGAGATCAAAGAGGGTATAGGAGGAATAAATGGTGATGGAAGGAGTCGACATGGGGTGGTGAACACACAATACAACATACAGTTGATGCATTGTAGAATTGTAACCTAAAGCAGCTATATAATTTTATTAAACAACTAGAGGCCTGGTGCACGAAATCGTCCACTGGGAGGGGGGGGTCCCCTCAACCCAGCCTGTGCCCTCTCGCAGTCCGGGAGCCTTTGGGGGATGACCAACTGATGGCTCAGGCCCACTCCCCTGCTCATCCTTAGCGCTGCCACTGAGGTGGGAGAGGCTCTCACCACTGCAGCTGCACTCACCAGCCCTGAGCCCACCGCAGGGCTTCTGGCTGAGTGGCACTCCCCCTGTGGGAGTGCACTGACCACCAGGGGGCAGCTCCCACGTTGAGTGTCTTCCCCCTGTTGGTCAGTGAATGTCATAGCAACTGGTCGTTCCGACATTAGGTCGATTTGTATATTAGCCTTTTATTATACAGGATGTCACCCCAATAAATTCCATTAAAAAAAAGAGAGTCAGGAAGTGCATGACTGCTTGCTGCTAAGTGATGCTTAGTTTTTCTATCATTAGTCAACAAATATTTATTACAGTAGGGCTGGGTATACAAAGGGGAATATAATAGACACTTCTCCTGCCCTCATGCAGCCTACAGTCTTGGGAAGATAAAGAAAGGCAAACAGCAGGCAAATACCTGGGGCTTTGTCATAGATCAACAGTGGTGGAGGAAGAGGAGAAAGCAGTGGTGAGCAATGGCCACAGTCATGTGAGTGAAGAAATTGTAACGAGTAGCTAAGAGCCCAAGGCTCCAGTGGGCAAAGGCAATATTTCCCAGCCACAAGACATGGACTGACAGGTGTGGGGGATGCCACCATGCCAGGGTTGCACAGAGCAAATCTCTTCCTAGCTCTTGATAATTAAGGAGACTTTATTTTATTTCCCTCATAAAATGGAGGTACTACTGATTTGGAGAATCATGCAGCTTAGAGTTTGGGTTTTCTTAAGAAAGCAATTAATGTTTTTATACTATGACAAAATACTGATAATTAAATGTCAAATTTTGTGACTCTGTGTGTTTGCATTTGAGGGAAATTGTGGTTATAAGCAGGCATAAACTCAACACCCCTTGAAGAATGAGGAAGTGACTCCTGCAGTTAGTAAATTGTTTTGGTCTCTGACCACAGAAGCAGAGGCTAGCAACAAATTTGATTTACAAAGTAAATATAATGTCTACAGTTGGGTTCATCCTGTTGTTTTCTTAAAGGAAATATATTTTGGTTTGTACTGTGAAAAACACAGATTAGCATTTTTCAGAACATTAGGAATCAAACACAGGATCATAAAAGCATAGAAAAAAAGGAACTAATTTTATCTTCCAGTCACAGTTGATGCTCAGAATCAAAATGACATGTGACTAATAGTCAGATATTCAAATCAGTGAGGCTCAGCTCCCACATATTTCTTCTCCACATCTGTTTCTTTACAGCAGCAGAAGACAAGACTCCAGCAATGTTTCATCTGTGTGAGGGGATATGCATGTACAGAATTTTCTCTCTGCCATCTGATTGAGGAGAAAAGTCTCTTAATATTTCCTGACTCTGGAAAGTATTGGCATACATTGAACTATACTCAGACATTTTCTTTTCAAAATAAGCCCTAATCTTAAAAAAATTCTATACTCGAATTAAAACAACTTTAATAAAACTTTTCTTTCCCCCCAGAAGCAATGATATACAAAGACAGGCAATTTAGTAAACTGTGGTACTGAGCTAGCCACAGTATAAAAATAAATATATACCATTCAGTATTCACACTGCTCATGACTCTGTCCCTGAGCTCGGAAGAAAGCTGAAGGACAACCTACTAAAAATGTGGGTCAGGGGGTTCCCAAAACAAAGCTATGCTCCAGCATTAAGGCTGCATGTTTACATTTGGTGCTAGGGTAGCTTGATCAAAAATGGGAATCATCATCAATGTCAATGCCCCAGAGTACTTTCTGAGGCCAAAAGTGGAGGGAGATGTAAGTTAAACAATTTGAATAGAACCCATTTGTTTGGAGATGATGTGCGGGGGCGGGGGGTGGGGGTGGGGGTGACTTCCATTTTACCTTCTCTGCTAAAAGCTCCTGAGAGCATATTTTGGTTCATGGGACCCTCTCCAAACCCTGAAGGCACCAGACTGAACACTGGGTGGGCACTAACCAGAGCAACCCATGAACTATCTCCTATTGGAAACTACAGTAAACCGATTTTGAGATACAGAAGCTGAACCAGTTAGAATGGGGGGTGGGGTGGGGGGGTGGGAGCAGACGTTGAAAGGAAGCCCTGAGGTAGACTAAGGCCCTTGCAAACTGAAGAGGAAACAGAAATTATGAGTAAGCAGCGGAAGTTTGTAAGCGAGCCTAGAGAGGAAAATGGAGCACATTGTAGAGAGATGCTGAGAGACAGACCACGTGCCTCATGATTCTTGGTAACTGTGCCATCACTCCCCAACTCAGGTCCACATGTGTCATTGCTATATATGGAAGTAAAAAAGTAAACAAACACTATTTCTTGGGATTGCTATGGTAAATATCTAGATGTTTCTTGCAAACAAAAAGTCCCTAACCACACACCAGTCCAAATCCCTACTTCATCTGGTGTTGACCAAAAACATCAGCAGTGAAAAAAAAAAATGTTCCACATCTTTAAGTGAAGGAAAAGCATAGCAACTAACCCAAATGAAGCTTCTTATTGAAAAGACTATTGAAATTATTCCTGATCTCTTACAGAAATCCTGCCTTAGTATTTGAAAATCAAGAAAGGTTCAGAGGACATCAAGTAATTTAGGGAAACCAACATCAAAACAGTGATTACCCTCAATAGTCTCTGTCCTAGACACTCACTGTTCAATGAAAGATTGAAAGATTCAGGATGGAGGGGATCTGCAATATGGAGATCACTCAAGGGTCTGTTTTTATTGCATTTGCTTTTGTTTTGGGCCATTTCCCCCTGTCCCCTGGAATGAATGTTGATTTTCCCTCTACCCCAACCCCAATCCTGAATCTTTCAATCTTTCAAAATTCCTGTCCTAGTGGAACCAAAAAAAAAAAAAAAAAAAAGGAAATAAGCAAAAATATACAGTATTTTAGATAAGTTCTAAAGAGTAAACCAAATCAAATGATGGAAATATGAAGCTGGGGGTGGGAGCATTGATATTTTAGAAGGGTGACAGGAAGGCACTTGCAATTGAGAATTTTTGTATAAAGAAATAAAGAAGGTAAAGGATCTCTCCTTACTGCTATCAGGGAAAATAGCTTTTAAGCCAGAGTAAGCAGCAAGTACAAAACCCACGAGGCACAATGTTGGAGTGTTGGTGTAATAGCGAAGAGGAGAGTATGGCTGCAGTGGAGTAAACTAGTGGGTCATGACAACCCAGCAATAAATATTCTCTTTGGTTACCAGAAATTATTTGGGAGCAGAAACTTAAAGGAAAGATAAATAAGTGCAAAATATTTATAAAGAAGTAGACATGTATTTTCAAACTGATAAGCTTTTGATTTTTTACCTACCATTTTAGTATGTTGTATATTACTAAGCCTATTCTAAATTTGCACATCATTTCCTGTTATAATTGTCATATTCTATAATTTTTTTTAAAAAATGGCTCACATTGTCATTAATTCATTAATGTGAGGTACTCATTCAAAGGATTTATTTGTTCTCCTATTGTCTCCTTTGAAAAGGAAAAAAGGTAACCTAAAAAATTCTGACCAAAGCTGCACTTTCTTAAGCTCCAAAAAAATTTAACTGCCTTTTGTGAATTCATTGTTTCAGTCTATTCATTTAAGTAAATTAATATTTGAGGGCATCTCTACATCAATCAATTTTTAATGTAGCAACAAATCCTCTGAGATTTTGGGTCTGAAAAATGTCTTTATTACACCCTGATTTTTGAAAATTATTTTCAGTGCTCATAGAATTCTTAAGTTGGCACTTAGATTCTTACAGCATATTAAAAATATCATCATCATCTAGCATTTATCATTTTGTTTTGTTTTCTGGGTGCTTTTAATAGTTTGTCTTTGATTTTAAGTAATTTTACTAGGATGTGCCCAGATGTGCCTTGGGTTTTATATTCTTGAATCTTTGGCTTCATGTCTTGCTTCAGCTTTAGAAAATTCACAGCCAGTATCACTTCAATTATTGTGTATCTTCCCTTCCCCCTCCCCCTCCCACCATTCTCTCCCTCTTCTTCCAGGGCTCCAATAGCACATATGCGACAACTTCTTACTATTAGTCACATATATCTTGTTCTCTTTTGTATTTGTCATGTTTTTAATTTCATACTTTCTATTCAGCAATATAGCAGTCCTCTCTTCTGCTCTGTTTAATCTGCTGAGATCTTAATATTTGTGTTCATCAACTCTAGAGTTTCCATTGGACCGTGTTTTTTTGTAGGTTCCAATCCTCTGGTAAAATTCTCTATCTTTTTAATTTATTTTCTTAAATCTATTAATCATAATTATTTAAAAGCCTCTGTCTGATAACTTCAATATGGAGATCACTCAAGGGTCCACTTTTATTGCTTTTGCTTTTGTTTTTGGCCATTTCCCCCTGTCCCCTGGAATGAATGCTGATTTTTTTTTAATTAAATGCCAGTCATTGTGCATGATGAATTAAAAGGGTTCCTGAAGATACCTTCCTATAAAGAGGACCTTTCTGTCTTCCCTAAGACAGAGAAGTTATAGATCACCTTGATCCAATCAGAGATTAAAATCCAAGAGGTCTTTGGCAGTGTCTGAATTTAGCTTTTGTTAAATACTATAAAACTGCCTAAAGTTCTGTTTAACATCTTAGCTTCTACTTTCTCCTTTGCTGCTTATATTTTTACCCTGTGCAGCTTATCAAATACTCATAGGGGGAAAATTGCAGATTATCAAATACCTTTAGAGGGAAAAAGTATAGGACATCAGACTGAGTTCTCTGCAATTCCCTTTTCTCCCAGGTCTTGACCACTGAAACCTTGGCTACCTTAGTCATGCTGAGCCCCAACTTCTGCCTCCCCAGTTTTGTGAGCCTTTTCTTTCTGCTTATCCTCTCACCTGTGTCACTTACATACTCGAAAATGGCTTGAGAAGACAACCAATAAAGAATGTCAGGTTTGCCCAGCTGGCATGGCTCATTGGTTGAGCGTTGACCTAGGACCAGGAGGTCATGGTTCCATTCCCAGTCAGGGCACATACTTGGGTTGCAGGCTGGATCTAGGCAGCCAATCCATGATTCTCTCTCATCATTGATGTTTGTATCTATTCCTCTCCTTCCTTTCTGCAATCAATAAAAATATATTTTTTAAAAAGAGTAGAGATCCATATATTTAATAATAATAATGATAAAAGAATGTCAGGTTTACATCAATGCATTGCCCTTGTCTCTAGGATCTTATCCCATTAATCCAGCGGTTCTCAACCTGAGGGTCGCAACCTCTTTGGCAGTCGAACGACCCTTTCACAGGGGTCGCCTAAGACCATCCTGTATATCAGATATTTACATTACAATTCATAACAGTGGCAACATTACAGTTATGAAGTAGCGACGAAAATAATTTTATGGTTGGGTCACAACATGAGGAACTGTATTTAAAGGGCCAGAAGGTTGAGAACCACTGCATTAATCCTACCAGCCTTCGTTGTTCTCTGGTGCCTCCAAAAGCTGGTTGTTGTTTTTAAACTTTAATACGTTTTACTATCTTTTTTCATTGTTCTTTTCAGAGGAAGGGAATTGATATAATACAAGCTACTCTGTCATAGCTAGAAGGAGAAATTTTTTTCTGTGAAGGTTTTTGCATTCTTCTCTATATATTCTTACCAAATTTATTTTCTCCCTGACATTTTTCACTTATTATTTCAGCTAAAAGAGATTTTACTATTATCACTGCATTATGTAATCTAGTTTTCCATTTTCTTCAATTTATTTAAACCTATATCATTTATACTTTGTTTCTTTTCCATCTCTAACCTTAATATGATAATTCAAATTTTCTCTATAAATTTTCTGTGTCCAAAAAAACAGCCATTGCAATTCTCTTGATTAAATGGCTTATTTCTAAAGTTAGAAGAAAGGAATTGTGATTTTATAAAAAACTGGCCCACATGCATTTTATTCTGATTCATGTCAGTATAAATTCTTTTTCTTCTATCACTTATTTTATTCTCACAAAGAGTTTCAAACTCCCTGGCTGCAATCTCCATCCTTACTTTTTACAGTCTGAATAATATATTCTACTAAAAGGGAATATGAAACTTGGAATGTTGCTAGGATGCTATAAATATTCTAATTGTAAAAAATGTGTATTCAAATAGTTGCTTCTTTATTAAATCATTCATATGGGTAATAATTTCAGTGAGAGGTATAACAAACAAATAATTGCATGAAAGCAGATTTCATCCAAAGAATGTAAAGATCATGTCTTTTACTCATAATTTACTCTCTTTCATGCCAGTAACAAGTTAAAAAAACAAAACTCCTTAGTATTGTTCTAGATAAAAATATTGTAAAGTTTGAAATCCCATTATGTTTGTGGAAAATCTAATAAATGAATACTAGAGCTGTCTGCCACACAGGTGTTTTAGAAAATAAGGTTGTGCCCTGTTGATAGCCAAAATGTACCTTCCCATGATGAACTTTCCCATATCAAACTGCCTTAAGTTGTTTCTGAAAGCACCACTGGGCTCTTTCTCACAGGGCTCAACAACAGATCCTACATGTGGTTGCTCTGTCCCAAGCACTCGGTCAAGGCACTCTTTGCCTCCCTTTTCTGCTATATGTGTTCATGATACAGAGCAGCTACAGTCTATAAACAATGGCATTGCTAGCAGCCAACCAACCTAGGAGACAGATCCTTCTCTTAGCTCTCCATGATGCAGCTAAGTTTAGGCCACAGTATTTAACAAAACTGTGCTATGGTTTCTCTTATGCAAGGTATCCAGCGGAAAGGTAGCCTATCCATCCAGCGGAGGGTAGCTGGAGGTGGCTACCCTCACAGTGTAGTCTCAGCCTGCCTGCAGGGTCCTTGGAGGGTGCTCCAAGTCAGCCTGAACACAGGAAGGGTCAGGTTATTCCAACCATAGGGATGGTCTGAGTATAACTGTGCCTAAGAGTCCAGGGCACTTAAGACAAACTGAGAAAGATTTTTACCTTTCTTCAAGGCAAAGGTCTTAAAATTGTCTCCTCTTGCTCAAAGGTGACTGAAGAAGAAATGGCTCCTTCACAGGAAAGTCTGGTCCTCGGTCACAGGAGTGTGATCTTGCATCAGACTCCACCAAAACGTAATGGTGCAGCGTTAGTCAACCGGGATTATGTCTTGACCCACATGACATATAGAATGCAGTCCAGATGGAACTGCCACAAACCCAGTTCCGTTCTCTTTGTTTTTTTCTCCAGCATGAGGTCAAGATTCTTTTTGGATGTCCTTCCTTCAGTTTATTCCAACTCAGTGCATCCCATGTAAAAACAAATCTAACCACAATAAACTACTTGAGGAAGGGTATATGCAGCTTCATAAGATTGTGCAAAAGAAATTTCAGGAGCAGACTTTAAATTAATAATGCTAGACACCCCACCCCCACCCCAAATATCACAAAGCAGAGCCTCAAAGGCATGGCCTGGGCTTGAGGACACAGTCCAGTTTGCATCACCAGCTGCATTCTGCGACATTGTCGACCTACCTGCAGATCTGACCATGGACCTTTGATTTACGTTTACATAACTCAATTATTCATTCACGGGGTCCTACGCAAATTTTTTTTTTGGGGGGGGAAACACGCAAAAATAACATTTTAGCAAGCAGAAAGTCTTGCTACCTTTTACAATGTTAAAATAAGTGTTTCTACCTAATATAAATACATTGATCCCTTACAGAGTAGTAAATGTACTCGTCTCAAAAAGAAAAGACTCAGTCTCAATCATTCCAGCTTCTGCTGATCAAGATTTCAAAAATATCAGGGCCACCTCGTCCACCAGAAGGAAAAGAAATCACCATTTAATGTACATCTACAAAACCCTGTGATTCGTACTTTGTGTATTGTATGCTTCAGAAACCTTGTTGTATACAATAGAAACCGATTCTGGCATATTTAAACAGAGAGGAACTTTACAGCTAGCCGACTGAATCCAAGAAAAATGGAGAACCAGGTTTTAGAAGTGGAAAGGAATTAAGGAAAGAGGCAAAGAGTCTTGGCTCAGAAATACTCTGAGTAAGACTATGCTGCTAAAACCTCTGGCAGTAGTACTGGGACTGCTGGAAACTATCCCCCTCACTGGATACGTACCAACACCCCAGGAAATAACCGCTGTTCCCTGCATCACTGCATAACTCCCCACATGCAAACCTTCAGTCGGGAGTGTGTTTGGACAAGGCTAGGTCACGTGCTCCTAGCTGTTGAGCAAGAAATGGAATGCATGCCCCCTTTATCTTAACAGGGATAGGCAGAATCCTGCCCACAACAAGACTGATTCATTGGTGAATGTGGTTTGAAATGGAAAGAATATTCTAATGCTGGGCAGCCAACAAAATGAGGTCAAATTCACTAGGCAAGTATTCACTACTATTTACAACTTTAGCTTCCTAGATCTATATGCACTGCTTGCTCTTTATATGAAAATAAACATTTACCTGGTAAAATAAGTGTTCTTGCCTAATATACATACATTGATCCCTTACAGAGTAGGAAATGTACTCACCTCAAAAGGAAATGACCCAGACTCAATAGTTTCTGCATTCAACTCAAAATCGAAGGTCTCTTGGCAACATTTATTCCTCCTCTAGTGATAATATAACTCTATCTTTATATAATATAACTATGGACTAAATCGTAAAGTAAACCACCAACGTAATTCACACACAAAAGTGTGGTAGGAGAGACAGAAAAAAATTACTTGAAATACATGGCAAAAACAAAGAAGTAAAAGTAGAGGCTATGGTAGCCATATTTGTAACTTTTCACAAGGTATTTACGAGATGTGGTCTGTATGACTTCCCTGTCCCTATCTACTTCATTTTCCCTTTGCTTTCAGTCAGCATATTGGTTGATCAGGGTTGGCTCTGGGGTTCTTTCCAATATAGTGAAACAAGAGTCTTCATTAATTTTTGCAGCTGGGCAGGTGTAATCACTTAGGTTCCATCCATACTTCCTCCTGTCCCAATTACATAGTGACAAGCTTACATGCCCCTCATAGCCAGAATCTGTGACTCAAAACAACTTCTTAATAACTACCAGCACCATGCCCCTGCCTATGTGCCCCTTGGTTCAATAGCATCTAGAGCTCCAAGTATCCAGGTATCAGTCTCAACTTTAATTTTCATAGAACCACTGTAGCCTGTGGTAGCATTGCTCATTTGGATTCTAAGATCCTAAATACAACAGAGCCCAAGGGTCAATGGGTACCCCCACTTTCACTCTTGGTTCTCAGACAAATGTGCTCTGTTTAATCAGAAGCAAGTTTGTCTTAAAATACATGTCTGGACAAAATCAATTTATAAAAAATATTTTAAAGACTTTTATACAGATAAAATAATTATTTCTTAGGCTTTGATAATTCCTATGTTTTTTTAAATTAAAACATTTTTTAAATAAATTCAATATTGCCATTAACCCCAGACAGTGTTGCTCAACGGTTGAGCATCCACCTATGAACTAGGAGGTCACAGTTGGATTCCCAGTCAGAGCATATGCCTGGGTTGCGGGTTTGATTCCCAGCAGTGTGGGGTGTGCAGGAGGCAACCAATCAGTGATTCTCTCTCATTATTGATGTTTCTATCTCTCTCCCCACTCCCTTCTTTTATGAAATAAAAACATATTTTTTAAAAAGCCACTTGTTCAGATTATCAGAGAATAAAAGAATGCATAATCCATGCATTTATTTAACCTTCTATAAATAGAGCATGGGTACACCAGGTTGGACATTTTGAGATATTCATCATTAAGACAATAAGCTAATGGAAAATATTTTTCAAATATTAGAAGATCCTATAAATCCTATTTAAGCTGAAAACTTTAAATTTCAGTTTTTAAAAAATGTTTTTATTTATTTCAGAGAAAGGGAGAGAGAAAAAGAGATAGAAACAATGATGAGAGAGAAACATTAAATGGCTGCCTCCTACATACCCTCTGCTGAGGATCAAGCCTGCAACACAGGCATATGCCCTGACCAGGAATTGAACCAGTGACCACCTGGTGCATGGGATGCTCAACCAACTGAGCAACACAGGCTGGGCTAATTTTAGGTTGTTTTTTTTTATATTTACCCAATATCCACTTGTTTTTCATAAAAGCCCCCTCATACTACATGCTAAGTAAAATTTTTCTAGCAATAGAGATTATCAATAAAGCTAATTAAAAGGAAACAAATTACTAAATTCTAAAAGTGCTACAAATGTTTGTGGTGATTGTTACATTAATGTCCCCCAATAAATCTCACTTCCTGGTTATCCACCCTTGGGTCCATCCCTTTCTCACTGACTCTTGATGTGGTCACATGACTAGTTTTGACCAATGAGACATCGGCAAACATGATAGGAAGACTCGATTCAGACTTATGCATAGGGCTTTCTCCAACTGAAATGTCACCACTTCCATGTGATGTGAAGAAGCTTAAATTGGCCTCCCTGAAGATGAAAGACCACATGGAGGAAGAAACAAAACCACTCAAGTTGTTCTAGCTGAGCCTAGCACCCTGATGATCCATCAGCTGCATGCAACCGTATGAGTGAGTCTAGGTGACTCCAGCTTGAGACTGGTCTACCAACATAACTATGATAAATAAATTGTCATTGTTTTAGATCCCACAGTTTTGGGGTGGTTTCTTATGTCACATTAGACATCTGATATAGTATGCTACAAATATAATGTGTTATTAATATTGAATCCTTATTAATATTGTTATTAAAATTGCACAAGAATGAATCAAAGGTAAAAGAATAAATAAAAATAATAAGATTGTCCTGGAAACCTCTATAAAGGCAGAAAACTATCCCTTAAAAAAGTATGTTTCATTATTTTATGAGAATATTTGAAAGGGTACAATCTCTCCTGAATATGATTATTCAGGAGACTAATCATTAGGATTAGAGACAATAACTACAATCTACTCCTTTCCCTTCTGCCAAATTCATTATCTAACTCACAAATATTTGTTGAACAATAGTGTTGTGCTATGGGCTATTCCCTCAAGCTGTATTATTCAATATTTTTATCAGTGACTTGGATGAAGATGTGGCAATAGATTTATCAAAAGTATAGATGGCAAGGCTTGAAATTTAAAACATTTAATGGTAGAATCATCATTCTAAAATGTCTAAATCAGTTGGAATAATGAGTCAAACCTTTCAGTTTAATAGAGATTCAAGTAAAAGTCTTAGATTCAAAATAGCAACTTAGTTCAAAATACACAAGTACCTAATTGGAGAATCATATTTAAAATATATCACATTGAAAAAACAACAACATGAAACAAAACACAGAGACTTGAATTGGCTGCAAGTGAGTCAAGACATGGCAAGGCTGCCAAGAAGGTGCCATCTCGGCTACAATGGATGGGCAGTGCCCAGAAGGACAGCAATGGTCCCCTGCTCTCTGCTGTGGTCAGGCTACAACCCGCATATTGGGATCATTTCTGGACTTCAGGACAATATGCAGGAGAAACAGAGACAGTGAGAAGAGGAACACCTGGTGGAGGAAAGGTCTAGAGACGTGTCATAAAAGGAACAATTGAACAAAGCAGGAATCGGTAGATAGAAGAGATATGGTTTTCAAACATTTGAAAGGTTGTCATAATGAAGTGGTTTGAAATTTATTATCTCTCTCTTCTGATAACAAATGCTTAGTTGGGGTCTGAATGGAAAACTGTCCCCATGCCTCAGCCGTGCAGCATTCAAGCATAGCCTTTAGTAGGCAGATCTTTGTACAGCACATCTTTTTCACAGAGAATGTCAAAGGCGAGGTCCCTGACCTTTCTCATCTGTAAACATGCCCTGGACTAACATCAAAAGCACCAGAAAAATCCTTTCCTCTACTTCTACTACACTCTGAATGGACGCAGGAGGGAGCCTTCAAAATGGCAGCTCGTAGTCCTGTAATGAGACAGGCTTTGCCTGATCTCTTTGGGGAAAGACACTGCCAAGAACCAAATCTTACTCCAGCGTAAGGACCTCACTTATTCATTCATAAAAATTTACTGACTACTGACTCTTGGACAGGCACTGTGTTGGGAATATTGAGATAAAAGACATCACCCTTATTCACAAGGAACTAACTGTCTAGTGGAGATATAGGCAAATAGGTAACTGTAATAAAGCTTGATGAAATGCTAAAATAATAGCTATTTTCCTAGGTAGATCTTATAATTTCATATTTAACACTAATATCAATGACCCATTTTTATTCTTTTAAATGTTTCTATATTTAATTCTAAGTCTTCTGGGGATTAAAAGATGCATACTTATTAGGAAAGATAGCTCCCTTCCTAATTAATTGGGGTTTTTTTTAAATACTAGAGACGATGGAGGACCTGGATCTTCCCAAGACCTGAGGATATATGGTGATTATGTTAATAATTCCACAACCTGATATAAGTTATCATCAAGCTCACTATCATGAATGTACATTACACACAAGATCTAATTCTTTCATCTACTTATAGAAATCTACATCTCCCATCCCGACTAACCCATGTGATGTGTTTGGGGTATTTGTTTGTTTGATTTTGTTTTTAATTTAAATTCTTTATTGTTTAAAGTATTACATGAGTCTCCTCCCCCCCACCCCCCACCCATTGACCTCTCCCCGGCCTCTCATGCCCTCACCCCCCTACTGACTATGTCCATTAGTTATGCTCATATGCATGCATACAAGTCCTTTGGTTGATCTCTTACCCCGTCACCCCCTGCCTTCCCTCATAGGTTGGACAGTCTGTTCGAAGCTTCTGTGTCTCTGGCTCTATTTTTGTTCATCAGTTTATGTTATTCATTATATTCCACAAATGAGTGAAATCATGTGATATTTATCTTTCTCTGAGGGCTTCTTTTATTTAGCATAATGCTCTCCAGTTCCATCCATGCTGTTGCAAATGCTAAGAATTCCTTCTTTTTTACAGCAGCGTAGTATTCCATTGTGTAGATGCACCACAGTTTTCTAATCCATTCATCAGCTGATGGGCACTTAGGCTGTTTCCAAATCTCAGCTATTGTAAATTGTGCTGCTATGAACATAGGAGTTTGGTGTGTTTTTTAACTATGTAAATATCTCTTTGACTCTCAAGACTTATAAATTTATTATATCATAAATAGGTATATGCCTTTTCATTTATTTCAAAATTGAAATTTTTGCTTCATAATCAGTCCACAGATGTCATGAAACTTTGCAAACAATTCTTAATACAAATACTAAAACTTTAAAAATTCATGAGTTATAATCCACAGTAATTTTTCCAGTGACTTTCTATCATAAAATCTGTAGGCAAATTATTCTTTTATAGAGGATCTCAAATACCAGTATTATTAAATATTGATAAGCTGTCAGACCTAATTTCCTTCCAATATATAATTTAGTACATACACACCACATGCTCAAAAATTTCCAATTCTCACAGAACATTAACAAAATAATTAGGAAAACTAGACTACCACTACCAAAATAGACTGCCACTACCACAGTTCTTATGGAAGAACTAAGAACAGGGAGCAAGCATTTGTGGGTACTATTCTACATTAAAAACAGGTTTAACTGTTAGTCATTTAAAATATTTGTCATGTGGAATGCATGATTATGACTTCAAATTACCATTTGGTTATACTTCAGATTGGAGGATATTAAAACTGCCCTTCTGCAGCCTATGGAAGGTTAAGTTGACACATAAGACAGTACTCACTTTTTAAACAACATTTGTACTAAAAAAAAAAAAAAGGCATCCAACTAAATATATATATAAAAAAGGAAAAATATAGAATGAGGGCTGGGGTTTTTGCTTTTAAAATGTTCTCCTAGAGCTACCAACAACTTGCCTTTATAAAAGAATTGAGACAAATACCTCTGCATTAGCTAGAAGAGACATACAAGGACCACTGGTGAGACTTGGTATAGGACACTAATTGGACTTGACTTCTTTCTCACTTTCTTCATCAGTGGCTGGACTCTCTTCATTTTTTATTTCTCTGGTTTCTGCAGGAGAGTCTTCTATAGTTTCTTAGTTAGCTACCTGGCCTTTTCTCTTTTGTTTGCATTTCATTTTGTCTGAAGATGTGTTGTCCGGCTGCCTTTTGTGGCTTTGTTTCAACATGCACGCACGGGCTTGACTGACAGCCTGGCCATCACCTCTTGAACTCTTGTTTTTGCTCCTTCACTTGAGTTGACCTCCTTTTGAACCTTGTGATAGTGTTCGCCTTTTCCATTTACCTTTAAAGACATTTGTATGTGATGCATTTTTTTCCTTCTTGACATCATTTAAAAACTGATACAAGTGAATTTCAGATACTTCCTTTGACTTCTGTCTGACTTGTAGTCACATTTTATGGAGTCTTTCCACTGACATTCCCACCTTGTGTCAGAAAATGCCTTCTAACTGATATATTTCACATTACCTAATTTCTATATTCTTTATAGGCACAATAAATGAGCCAATAATGCCAAATAAATAACAAGGCTCAACAGTAATAAATTCTAGTCCCTTCATCTTCCTTTCAAATACTTCATGCATATTTTTGTTCATCTTTAGGGAACATGGCTTTTTATTTTTTATTTAATTTATTGGGGTGACATTGGTTAATAAAATTATATAGGTTTCAGGTGTACAATTCTATAATACATCATCTGTATATTGGATTGTGTGTCACCACCCTAAGTCAAGTCTCCTTCCATCACCATTTATTCCCCCTATACTCTCTTCTTCCTTCCCCCACCCCCTTTCCCTATAGTACTTACTGTCTATGAATTTTGAGGATTTTTTTTTCTTATCCCTTCACCTTTTTTTAATAGATTAAATGTGTTTCAGCTAACTGGAGAACTTATTATACTTTTTAATGTCATAACTTTTTCCAGTGGTAGCTTTTTATTTATTTTTTATTATATTCATTTTTTTAAATATATTTTTGTTAATTTCAGAGTGGAAAGGAGAGAGAGAGAAACATCAATGATGAGAGAGAACTATTGATTGGATGCCTTCTACATGCCCCACACTGGGGATCAAGCCCACAACCCCAGCATGTGCCGTGACTGGGAATCGAACCATGACCTCCTGGTTCATAGATCGATGCTCAACCACTGAGCCACACCAGCCAGGCCAGTGGTAGCTTTTTATATGCAGGCTCCTATGTCTTTATGACAGGACTTTATTAATCTTTTAAAGCTTTCTTGCTTTCAGGCACAAAATGATCCAAGCTAGTATACATATTTCTAGGCCAAGCATAGATTGAGATGTTTCTCCAAAAATCCAAGGTTATTTTAGTGAAAAAATATAGAGAATAAGAACTGGATAAGAGGGTGTCACATGACATAATATTATCCTTAGGATATTTCAGTATCAAAGCTATGGAAGTTCTTTTAAAGTTTACATTGATATTTCTAATTCTGTCCTAAAATTGCAATGTTCCTTCTTAATTTGAGGAATTCTATAAGTGCTGCACAAGCAAGAATAATCTCGTTTACTTGACATAGAGTTCCAAAATGCCCACCCCAATATCACTACGAGCAATAAAGTACTGAATGAAGCTCAATATTTTTTACTAGAGGCCCGATGCACGAAATTCATGCAAGGGTAGGCCCTCGCAGCTCTTGCTTCCTTGGCCCTCGCAGCCCTGGCTTCTTCCAGAAGGTCGTGCAGATGGTTGTTCCACTGTTCGGCCGTTCAGTTGATTTGCATATTATACTTTTATTATTATAGATGCTATTGCTTTTGTTTTGAGACAGGATCCCAGAAAAGGATGTGGATTCCAGCTACTTGGTTTCAGTTTCATAGTTCAGCCACATTCTTTTTGGCTATGTCAGTAGTGCTTGTTTGACAGATGGGTTTTTTCACTTGTTTCCATTAGTTTTGAGTCTGAGGTCATGGTCCCAGCTGCCAGGTTTGCATTCTCAGAAGTGGAAGTTTTGGGTCACTCTTCCTTTCTTGGTACAGATATTCATACAGTTTTAGAAGAGAACCCAAGTGCTAGTCAAGTCTCCTCTTAGAGGATGGGAAGAGTTTCAGTTCATGCCTACTATGACTTACTACACAAAGAAAATTACAAGTTTATTTACCCAAGTAGATGCTGGTCAAACTGATTTTTCCCATTCCTCTTTAAATTTTCTATCACACAATTAAATGTTAGCACTCCTAAATTTTGCTCTTATCTTAAAACTCTTTAAATGTCTCTCCCTTTCCTGACCCACAAGCACTTTCTTATAAATACCATTTAACACTTCCTCATTCCCTTAGCAACCTAATGTATCATGATATGTTTTATTTGCATTGTATAAACCTAAGTGATTTGCCCAGTTAGTAACACTTTCAACCCAGCACCAGGCCAGTTCAAGGTGTTTCATTTTCTGCAGAAAGATCAAAAAAAGAGTTTGTATGCAAATAATATACATGCAAATTCAGGCTTGTGAGGTTTAGACTGAAAGTCTCTCCTTTGACCCATGATTCAAAATTTATATATTTTGACTATATCATCTGACAAATTTTTATTTTTCAAAACACATACGTCTTGAATTTAATTACAGTGACAGCAGTATAGAACTCCAATTTCTCATGGGTCTCTGTATAAATAAAAATATTACTTGCTTAATATTTTATGAATTCAAATTTCCAAAAACTACTTAGAGTTTTATCAGAAAATAAGCAGAATGTATCAAAATAAAACAACTCAGTAGAAATATGATATACATTGACATAAGGTAATAGCACATTTTCACTTCAGTTTTTATGCAAAAATCTAAACTTGTGTCACTCATCCTTACAGAGAAAAACCCAAAATCACATTAAATTTCCCAATTTCATTATGGTATATAGACATGGTTAACCTCTGAAATTTAACAGGTTTTTAATACAAAATGACTTAATTGTAGAAAAATATTTTAGAAAATCCACCAAATTAATTTGGTTGTTGCTATTGTTCAACCCTTATCTTTCTAGAACTGGGACTTTTATTATTAGGACAGATTTTAATGGCCACTTTATCTCTCTCTCAGACTTTTACTCAGACCCTACCTTCCTATCTCTTTTTTAGTCTTACTTTTGTTCTTATTAACACAAAGTTGAACTTCTCTTTTGAGCTTAAATCTTTTTTAAAATATTTTTATTGATTTCAGAGAGGAAGGGAGAGGGAGAGAGATAGAAACATCAATGATGAGAGAGAATCATTGATTGGCTGCCTCCTGCATACATCCTACTGAGGATCAAGCTCATAACCCAGGCATGTGCCCTTGACCGGACTCAACCAGTGACCCTTCAATCCACAGATTGACACTCTATCCACTGAGTCAAACCAGCTAGGGCTGAGCTTAAATCTTTGATATAAAAGTATTCATTTAAAATATCTTAATTCATATAATATTTAACTCTATACAGACACTCATATTATCATCCTATTTTTTAGCTAAATATACATCAATCCACTCCAACAAACTATTCAAATACAAATTTTCATATGTGCTTTTAACCAATGAAACTACAGTTTCAACTAAGTGGTTTTTTTAAAATATATTTTTATTGATTTTAGAGAAGAAGGGAGAGGGAGAGAGAGAGAGAAACATCAATGATGAGAGAGACTCATCGATCATCTGCCTCCTGCATATCCCCTACTGGGGATGGAGCCTGCAACTCAGGCATGTGCCTTTGACCAGAATCAAACCTGGGACCCTTCAGTCCACAGGCTGATGCTCTATCCACTGAGCCAAACCAGCTAGGGCAATTAAGTGGTTTTTTAAAATTGTTTGCTTGTTGTTGCCTCCCCCCGCCACCCCCCACCCCTGAAAAAAACCTTTATTCTTTAAATTCTAAAATCTCTGATTTTCAATATGTGAGTAGCCTGCCAGGGGTTCTTTGTTCTGTTTTGCTTTTGTTTGTTTGTTTGTTTGTTTGTTTGTTTGTTTGTTTTAAGGCAGGGGACAACCTTTTTTGTGTTAATGCACACAGAGGTTTTACCATTATACATATGTATTTAAATATGTGCTCTGGGGGAAACAAGTCCATCATCCAGTGACTTGAAAGTAAGGTTCAGGCAGTGGAAGCGCTGATTTCTGTGAACAGACTTCTCCTGATGAGGGCCCTTTTCCCCATTCAGTGTGGGACGCTGCAGGACAGCACTTCCTTGAGTGAGGACCCAGACCTATTACTTCTAGATTGTATCTCTAATCTGTGGGGATGTAGTGATCATGTCATGGGACTAATTGTATTTCCAGACAATCTATAGAAGACTTCTTGGTATCCCTAGAGAAGGAATATATGGTAGTTTATGGGGACATCTTAGAAAGGTAGATTTGGGGCTAAGAGCAACAGCAGAAGTCGCAGAAGTTTACTTGGGCACTTACGTCCCCAACAGCCAGGCTATCATTACTTTTTAATAACAGTTACATTTTCTTGCAACTAAGTCCTTGAAGGTGTCATCTTTCATACTTGATGGCACTGTACAGAAACCTAAGAGGATTTTTCCTGTATTTTCCCTTCATGTTTTAAATGATTTTGCAACCTGCCTTGGGTATCTTTGAGGAAGGCAATTAGAAATTTGTCCTTCTCACAGGTACCATGATTCCATCTGGCTATAGTTCCAGGTTGAGTCTAGGACAACCATGTTGCACAAAGCCAGGGGGCCTCACATTTATTTTGTTTGACTGGTGACCCCTGGAGTTAGGCAACATAGCAGTTCTGCCAAGATCCAACTACAATTTGGTATACTAACTGGTTAATAAGATTAATTGATCAACAAGATCAATTTGGTACAATTCCGTATGGATACAAAGTGGGGCCCATACAATGGTCAAAAGAGGAATAGAAGTGATGAGGTGCTTCTTTCCCAGTCCTTGAACTTAAATTAAGGAGCACACATGGTAAAATAATCTAGAGTAGGGACAAACAGTCACATAAGAGATATTCAGAGCAGAAAAGGCTCTTAAAGACTAAACGGGCAGATAGACAAGTTCAAATTAATGGTCTCTCTCCCAAACTATGAAGCCCAGCCATCTGTGCACCACAGTAGGGAGGTGAAGAGGGAACTAAGGAGGATTTAAAAAATAAGGTATCAGAGGTCCAAGTATTTACTCAGTCCTAACCTGCTGACCACCTCCGCTATTCTCAGGGTCTGTATTGTTACAGATCATATCAAAACCACATCAAATTACTGTGGAGAAAAAGAACACACACTTAGAATTTAAAAATAGATCCATACTCTTTGATAAGAACTGCATTGCAAGAAGGAAGGAGAAGAGTACTCATCAGATCGTAACTAGGTGACCACCACACCCCTGTTTTCTAACACATCAAAGATACCCTTTCCTTTAAACATAAGTTCAACCTTAGACCCCTTCTGAGAACTGCTTTGTGATCAGCAGGGAAGTGAGCCTCATGACACTCAGGTAGGGGGAAGAAGAACTCATGACCTTTAGGGAGGAGAATCAAAAGAACTTCAATACTAATCAGAGAAGAAAAAGATGAATCTGGTAGTCATTGCTTAGCAAACCTCAGAAAGACTATTAGGGGGGAAAAAATGCCTTTGTCAAAACTTTGAAAGGAGACTCAGTGTTTGTGTAGTAAACACATGGATCTATCATTTTGGTAGACTTTATTTTTATTTAACTCTTGGAAAGTAGTGCTACCTTATTAGGAAGGGCTGATTTTTCTCATCAAAGTCATCTATTGAGGACAGGTCAGGGTGGCTCTGGACAGGACCTCAGAGTGCAAGGGAGGTGAGAAGATGATCTGTGAGGTTCCTTCCCTCACCAAGATTCCTCAGATCCCATCGTATTCACCAAACAAGGAGGAATGAGAAGAAGGGAAAGAGGAAAAAATATACCTGACAGGGGGGTCCCAGTCCAAAGCCCTTGGTGGCTTGATAACCTCAAAGTTGGGACCACCAGCAATTGACATTTTAGTCAATCTATCTCATTGCCATCTGGTTGCCATTAATTTTGGTATCTTATGACCAGAGTTCTTTCAAATGAGACATATTTCCCAAGATTCCTGTAGGGAACATGAAACAGAGGAAGTGGGACACCACAAAGTGACTATACCGCTGTAGCTCAGGAGCTTCTGCCCTAAGGGCATGTTATGATTATTCAAATACCACCAGGGTTTTCCTGTCGATCTGTAGCAATAAGCAGACCCTCACCCAAAGGAATGTCCTGGAATTCCACTGGTAAACCACTGATGACACAAGTTTTAGACAGGACCAGAAGGAGAAACATCTCCATGCTTCAGCCATGTGGCCTTCAAGGCTACTTGCTCACTCTCAGAGGTTGGAACAGTGAAGCCTGTTCCAAGGGAATGACCTGGCTACAGCCATTGGCAGCCATTAAAACTCAGCTCTCTCCTCAGTGGACATGTTCTAGGCTAACAGTCTCATGCGCCTGGATCTCTACTACATTCAGCAATGTGGTAGGAAGGGGGTTTCAAAGATGAGGGGTCCAATATTACTACAATATGATGGACTTTCTTCTGACCTTCCTTGAACAAAACATTGACATGAACTAAATCTCCCCTATAGAATGCATGTGGCCAAATCTTGTTAATTCAGATGAAACAGAGAATCAGGGTAAAGGGCATAACCTAAAATTTATCTGCATTATTTATAAGAAGAAATTCATGATTCTGTTATCATGCAAAAAGTATTTACTTAAGAAGTGGAGCGCTTTTCAAGCACAAGTGTAGCATCCAATGTTTATGTAAATTTCAAATCATTTTATGCCAGAAAGCTAGTCCACGTTGCCCTTTACTAGACCACCTAGTAAAGCTAGACCACCTTTGTTTGTCTAATTTTGCTTAAAAAAATAAAACCAAATTCTCTGCATAGGATGTGAATCGTACTTTTCACTTCTGGAGATAAACTGCGCACAACTGATTCATACAGATTAAAGACATGCTAGTTAGGAATCAAATAGTGTAACTTGCTGCCTGGTTTTGTATATAGACTAATTAAAAATAATCTCTGCTCAGCCACAAGCCCGCATTTTCCTCTATTCTAGAAACATAGGGGCGATTGCTGAGTAGCAACAGTGTACAAAGATTTCCTCCTCACCCCAAGCCAGATCTAACCCAGATCAAGTGTATGTATACCACAACCAGGAGATGATACAATAGATTCACAGACTCGAACTTGTTTCTAGACAGCCACAATTTCAAAATGTTATTGGTATAGAAAATATACATTCTCATTTCAGTCTTCACTCAAACCCATTATTATTGGAATTGCAACATAGATTATGTGTTCATTAGAGAGACTACATTGACTATGTTAGTCTCATAACAGCCATGTGAAACAGCGTAGGAAATTGAAGCTGAAGAAATTAAAATATAGCCTAAGTAAAAGGCAGATCTGGAATTCATATGGAAGCTGCCTGACTTTCAGGCATATAATCTCAATTGTTACGTGATTTGTTTCCCTTAAGCCCATAGCCAGAAAAGTATAGAATTCACAAATTCTTGCATTTGAAAGAAACCTGAAGTGAGTCATTTAATCTGATTCTCCCCCCCCATCCCCCTCCCCCCACCTCCCACCCAACCCCACCATGCAGAAATTTCTACTTAGTATCCCTAAAAGAGCAACCAGGGTCTATTGGATATTTCTCATTTGGGGATAATTCATTTTAATACTGGACTGCTATAATGGTTAAACAGATCTTCCTGACTCCAAGATAGCACTGTAAAAATCTTCTGACTGCTTTCTCCTCTAAAATTCACTAGCAAACAAGAAGAGAAACAGAAATAGAAACTCTAACTTCAGTGAAACCAGAAGAATTGAATCCATGAACCCCAAACCACAGTGAATGAGGACAAGAACACAAGATGTAATAGAAATGACCCAACAGTAAAAGTGTGCTTGACAGAAATGGGCTTGGGTGACTGCAGGAAAGGCAGCAGGAAATTGAGAAGCTAGCTAATTTGCCTGGTAGATTCTGAAAAGACTACAAAATTTGAGGTTAGTTCTCAGCAAGTAGAGATAATATCAGAAGTAGCAATAGGCTGGGGGGCTATAGTAGAATCATTTGATGGTTAGTTTTTTGTTTTCAAATTAGAATGAACAGTTAGACCTAAAAGTCCCAAATCCCACTCACAAAGTCAAGTAATTTGTCTCTATCCTTTCAGGATACCTGAGGATTGTTCTCTGATGAAGTTTAACCAGAAAGTTCTGGACTCAGGGAGGTGAGGTCCAGTGGAGGGTAAGGGTGAAAAACAATGATAAAGGGAAAAGGAAGTTAAACACATGAATCTCCTGATTAAAATCCCATTAAGAATCCAATACAATAAATGAAAAAAAAACATATTAAATTTTATCATTGTGAAACTTCATAATATCAGAGATAAAAAGAAGATCCTAAAAAGTTCCAGAGAAGAAAAAAGAAATAAATCATACACAGGACCAGGAATAAGAATGATCGTACATTTTTAAGGGGGGGGGGATGAAAATTAAAAGACAAGGGAATATCTTAACACATTTGATAGAAATATAAAAAAGTTATCAAAAAAATTTTTTTTTTTACATTTTGTAAAAGTTTATATCCAGCCAAACTATCAATCAAGTAAATTTAAGGATAGCAAAAAGGCATTTGAGACATACAAAATCTCCCATAAATGCTCTTTCAGGAAGCCAAAAGACAATGTTTCACTAAATGAGGAAGCAAAGAAAGAGGAAGAATGGGAATCAACAGGAGAGAAGTAAAGGGAATTCCCAGGATGACAGCGGGGGGAAGTGCTAGGAGCACAGCTGTGCAGCAGGCTAAGAGTTACCAAACCAGACTGGAGCAGGAAGTTGAGGTTCTGAGGGTATTTCTATGTGGGTGTTATCACCAGAAAATATATTATGATGTATAAATTGTCTAATAGATTTGATCTTGAGGAAAATTGCATAGAAAGGCATTTTATAGAGCTCTTGTGTAGTTAGGAAAAACAGAGTATCTTATATAATAAAAACCTAATATGCTAAGTGTCCAGTCAACTGGTCAGCCGTTCAACAATCAAAGCATAATATGCTAATTCTATGCTAAGGCAGCTCAACAGCTCGCTATGATGTGCACTGACCACCAGGGGGCAGACTCTCTGACCAATAGGTTAACTTGCTGCTGGGGTCCAGCCGATCAGGATTAGGCAAGAGGGGGCTGGACACGCCCTGGAGCCCTTCTGCAGTCCTTCCCTGGCCCCGATCATGCACCAGTGGGGTCCCTTGGCCTGGTCTGCACACTCTCGCAATCCAGGACCCCTCAGGGGATGTCAAAGAGCCAGTTGCAGCCTGCTCTTGGAGGCCAGGCCAAATGACCCCACTGGTGCACGAATTCATGCACCAGGCCTCTAGTTCTTAAAAATAAACAAGTTTTTAAAAAAGGTAATCATTAACTCCAGGAAAAAGACAAAGTTTTGAAAGAATGGAACTATAGTCACAGTGTTCTACCTGATTTAGCAGTAAACTTTATTTCAATAATGAAAATATAGAATATGAATTTAAAAATAAGATGTAATTTTATTGAGAAGTGAGGAGAGAAAAACAGATGTCAATAATTTAAACCTTCATCTATGGGAAGACAATAGGTTATGTCAAAAATGGATGAGTTGACAGGCAGCAAGATAAGTGTTTTATTTACAAACAAGAAAGTAAACCAAAGAAATATCTGCAAAAATTTCTGTCATATCTGGGGAGCATGACAAAGGGAGGACAAGATTATTGTTTCTTGTGATGAGCTCTTTAGCATCATTTGATTTTTAAACTAACTTTTGTAATATTTACATAAAAATGAAAATGCTATTTTCAAAAAAAAAGTTATTCCTTATGGTAACTCAAAGGTTGATTTTATAATAAGCATGGAGCTCTATTAATTTGTCTTCTAAATTTCTCTACTCAAGATTTTTGGGCCTTTAGCAGGCCATAGATGGATTCTTAGGAGCCACTGTGTGTGTATTGGTATTAATTTAATTTATAGTTAAAAATGTATAAGTCCATTCTGGATCATCTGGGTAGCTGTCACTTTGGTGTCAGTATGCATATCAGTCATTTTGGTGCCTTCACTACCATTAGTTTATCTAAGAAGTTAGTGAGGACCAATTTTAATAATTGCAGGAAAATGAGAAAGAGCGGTAAATGATGCATTAGTATCAAAGGAAGTCTAGAGAAATTATGGCAAGTCATATAAATAAAACATATAATAATTTGAATGGACTGAGTGTTGAAGAAATTGAATCATTTCATTGTAAAAGTGGTCCATGAATTCAAAGGACCAACATTCAGTACCATATTCATGTTTGAAGTTGCAGTTGGGTTTCAGCAAAATATTATCTGTCACATAAAATCAATGTTGTGATTTGAATCACATTTATTGATTTTGCAGTATTTTTAATAATATTTTTAAAAGTTTATCTCATATAATAACAATAAGCATCAGAAGTTTATACCTATTTTTATAGTAGTGCATACTGGTACAAATAATCCTATACTAATAAAAGAGAAAAATGGTAATTGGCGTACAACCGATACCTTTTTCATTGGCTAATCAGCGAGATATGCAAATTAACTGTCAGCCAAGATGGCGGCTGGCAGCCAGGCAGCTGAGAATAGGAGGCTTGGTTGCCCCAGCGATGGAGAAAGTCAAGGATCCCCGCAGCTGCAGGGCTCTGAGCTCCTGAAGCAACAACTCCAAAAGATACAATGTTTCAATTATAGAAGCTAAAAGATGGCGGTTAATTTGCATACTCAGGCTCCAAGCAGAGCGAAGCCAAACAGCCCTGAAGCAGCAGGGCAGAGAGGCCTCAGGGCCTGGGATCAGCAGAGTCGAGAGGCCTCCCGGCCCCACGATCAGCGGAGCCAAGAGGCCTCCCGCCCCGAGATCAGCGGAGGCCAGAGTCGGCCCAGCCCCGCAATCAGGGAGGCGAGAGTCAGCCCAGCCCCGCGATCAGCAGAGCCTAGAGGCCCCCCAGCCCCGGTTATCATCCCAGCCGAGAGGCCTCCCGGCCCCGCGATCAGCGGAGTCGGAGGCCCCGCGATCAGTGGATCCGAGAGGCCTCCCAGCCCAGGTGATCAGCGGATCCGAGAGGCCTCCCGGCCCCTGTGATCAGCGGAGCCGAGAGGCCTCCCGGCCCCGGTGATCAGCGGAGCCGAGAGGCCTCCCGGCCCCGTGATCAGTGGAGCCGAGAGGCCTCCTGGCCCCGGTGATCAGCGGAGTCGGAGGCCCCGCGATCAGCGGAGCCGAGAGGCCGCCCGGCCCCAGTGATCAGCAGAGCCGAGAGGCCTCCCGGCCCCTGTGATCAGCGGAGCCGAGAGGCCTCCCGGCCCCTGTGATCAGCGGAGTTGAGAGGCCTCCCGGCCCCGGTGATCAGCGGAGCCGAGAGGCCTCCCGGCCCCGGTGATCAGCGGAGCCGAGAGGCCTCCCGGCCCCGGTGATCAGCGGAGCCGAGAGGCCTCCCGGGCCCCCCCCCCCACCGATCAGCGGAGCCGAGAGGCCTCCGGGCCAGGGATCAGGGGAGCCGAGAGGCGTCCTGGCCCTGGGATCAGCGGAGCAGGGAGGCTTCCCAGCACCGGGATCAGTGTGACAGGGTGCGGAGCTCCAACCCTCTGATCGGCCCTGCTCTGTGCATGACAGGAGTGGCGCTGCAACCTCCCTATGGACCCTGCCTTGAGTGTGCCAGGGGGTGGTGCCCCAACCCCCCAATCAGCCCTACCCTGAGCATGACTGAGGGTGGCATCGCAACCTCCCAATCCGCCCTGCTCTGTGCATGACAGGAGGTGGGGCCCCAACTCCCCAATGGGCCCTGCTCTGAGCCCGACCAGGGGTTACACCTAGGATTAGGCCTGCCCTCTGCCACCCGGGAGCAGGCCTAAACCAGCAGGTCCTTATCTCCTGATGGGTCCCAGACTGTGAGAGGGCACAGGCCAGGCTGAGGGACCTCCTCTCCCAACCCCGAGTGCACAAATTTTTGTGCACCGGGCCTCTAGTAACATAATAATTTGGATCAACCATGGTGAGTTCTCTTTTTCCCTTTAAATGAATTTCAACATTAAGTTATTCTATTAAAAGAATCTGTACATTATTTACATGTGAGAATCATTCATTTATTGTTTGTATTTACTGAGATCTGACTGGTTCAGTTTGCTAGAATTCAATATGGGACACCACCCACTTGTGGCCCTCACTATGTACTTACAAGGAAGTACTTTTTTCTCTCACCCATTTTAATTCACCAACTTTATTATCAAATGATACAGTTTCACTGCCTTTATCACTGGAATTTCTTCATCCTGATCTCTACTTGTTGGGTACACTCATTATGGGAAGACAATAGATAATGTCAAAAATTGACATTATATATATAATACATGCCTCCCTGGAACTTGAAGAAAGGGGTGAAGGAAAATAAAAGGTTTAGGATATTTTACTTGCTATGATAACAATTTACCACACATCTAGTGTCTTAAGAACAACACAGATTTATTAGTTTACAGTTCTGGAGGTTAAAAATCCAAAGTGAGTTTCACAGCTAAAATCAAGTGTCAACAAAATTGCATTCCTCCTGGGGGATCTAGAGAAAATTCATTTCCTTGCCTTTCCAAGCTTCCAGGACTTCCCACATTCATGGGTTTGCACACACCCCTCTCCCCTTCACTCTGATCTCTGTTTGAATCATCAAATCTTCTTTTCTGATTCTGACCCTCCTACCCTGCTCTTTTATTTACAAGGACTCCTGTAGTTGCATTGGGCCCATCAATCCTATATAATAAAAGCGTAATATACAGATTGTCCCCTCGACAATGGGGAGTTCAACCACTCGCTATGATATGTGCTGACCACCAGGGGGCAGTGCAGAATAAGGCAGGTGTCCGCGTTGTGGCACTGGCAGCCGGTGGCAGTGGAGGCACTGCTGGCCCCAATGGGCCCCGATGAGAGCAGGACTGTGGCAGGATGGTGGAGCAGGTGAGCGGGTGGCGCCAGGCCAAGGCGGGTGCAAGCAGGGCCAATCACCCCACAGACAGCAACCAGTGGTGGCGGCAGGGGGCAGGGCTGCCACCCAGCTCCCTGGCACTGAGGGAGTTAGGTGGGGGGCCCGATGACTCAGGTGGAGGGGGGTGCATGGTGGTCCAGGGGGCCCAGGTGCTGCCCAGGGCCCAGAGGTCAGCTGGGGCCTGCCCTTCTATGCCAGACCCCCATGCTTCATTCCCCAGCCGGGCCTAGGGACTGCACCCATGCACAAAAGTCATGCACCGGGCCTCTAGTTATAGATAATTTCCCCCATCTCAAAATCCCTAATTCAATCATACCTATAAAGTCTCTTTCACTATATAAAGTAAGCAATATATTCACAGGTTCCTGGAACTAGGATTTGGACGTTACTCAGGTGGCATTATTCTACCTGCTACAGGGGTGTCACTAAATCCCACCTATCCCAAGAACAGAAACTCTGATGGAGGAATCCACTTTGGAAAAGTGTGGGAACACACTCTCCAAAAACAGCAAGTAAAAGGGAATGGATGCAGGGTTAAGAGAAGCATTTTATGGTGAATGGGGAGGAGGTGGTTCTTTTTCAAATGAATTAAGGAGCGGGTTGAGGGTGTGGAAAGGGTGGAACGGACTTGGCAAGGCTGCTTCGGAAGGTGGGGAAGCCTCCAACTAAGGAAGGAAGAGCACCTGCTTCGCCAGGGGCTCACCTGAGACGTGAAGCAGTTACCCAAGTAAGGCGTGGGACCTGGGGTCACACGGATTCCGTGCACATGAAGACGACCTAAACCCACTGCCAAGATAACCCTCTAAATTTTTATTTCATATTTTTCAAACAAACCAAACAATGACATCAGAATTAAAGTGGTTGTACCACCTCCTTTTGGTTATGCATGGTCTCTCTTTTTCCACGATTCTTATAAGAAACCTGATCCCAATTAGACAAGCATAAGAAGAGAAAAAAGGAGATGATTCATAGACCACACTGGAAATAAACCAAGAAATAAGAAAAACTGATCTCTGCCCAGAAGAACAATGGTGAAAAAAGTGTGCTAGCAAAAGGGTTGTATGCTGAGAGTTTAAATTGTTTAAAGGATAAAACATAGGATCTGATAAGACCTACCGGCTGTGTCTCCTTTCTAAGACATCTGCCCAAGAGACAGCTACCAAAGCTTAGAGGTTTTTCTCTCTTGCTATGTCATACCGTGTTCCTTTCCCCTCCCCCTCCCTGCTCTCCTGCTGACTCGAGTGTGTGTGTGTGTGTGTGCATGTGTGTGTGTGTGTGTGTGTGTTTGGTTTCTCTCTCCCTTGCAAAAACCCAGCTGCCTGCCTGTCTCCTGCTGTCACTGCTGTTCTGACTAGCTTTTTGCTGCCTCTTTGCCTCTCCTTTCCTCTTTCTGCTTAGCTCCTTGCCTTTTGGTAAGTATGACAAACACTCCCCCGACCAGGCAGTGTGAGAAGACGTGGGGTGTGGCTTGTGGTGTTTGAAACTTGCAGATTGCCAGTGAACTGTTTAAGAACTTTCCATTGTTTTATTTACAATTAAAATGTGTTGCTCAGGAAAGGATGTGTAATGATCTGCTGGAACTGCTAGTACAAGTGAAAAATTCTCTCCCAGAGGAGGAAAAAGGCAGGCAGGAAAGTTTATAAAAGCTAAAATTTACAAATGTTCTGCTGTAAAATTAATCTAGAAAGAGACGATTTAAAAGTAACAGTTCTTTGACCTTGTTTTTCCTCTTGTAGAATTATCTTGAGACTAGGCTACTTTTAGGAATTGAGTTGTTCTGTGGTTTACAATGACTAAGTTATTCCGTTTTAAAGTAAATATGGTACATGTGTTTAAAAAGTACTCATGGGATTAACATAAAAACATCAATGATGATGGCCTCTGGTGAATGAAGAATAAAACTAGTCCAAACAAAACACTTGCATGTATACTAACCACACTAAGACTCATAGAGAGTGTCAGTTTTAAATTCATTGCTTTGAAATTTGGTTTACTCTAGACTTTATTACCTCCTAAAAAGCCTTCCTAACACTTTAAAATCTGCATATGGATTTAAGCCAGTAAATGTTTACTGTTTTCAATTTGTATTAAAAGTACTCTCTTCCCTTGATTGTCAAGGATAAAGCACTAAATGCCATGGCTCCTTTTAGAAGAGCTTAAAATAGCTCTGGCTGGACAGCAGGTGCTACCCGTCTTTCTCCAAGTTCAGGGGAGGCATAGTTATATATAGATGAGTGGGCCCAACAAGTAGGGGTTGGGATAAAGAAATTTCAGTGATGAAGAGAATGAAACTGTTTACTGTATCATTAGATAATAAAGTTGGTGGATTAGAATGGGTGAGTGGGGATTTCGGGTGAAAAGATAAGCAAAAAGCAACAACAACAACAAAAAACCACCCTCATAAACAGACAATAGTATGGCAATTACCAGAGAGAAAGGGGTGAAGGAGGTAGAAGAGGATAAATGGAGATGAAAGGGGACTTACCTTGGGATGGTGAACACATAATATGATAGATGATGTGTTATAGAATTATAGACCTGAAATCTATATAATTTTATTGACCAATGTCACCCCAATAAATTCAATAAAAAAGAAAAAATAGAATAAAATGGGTGAGAAAAAGTACTTCCTTCCAAGTTAACAAGTACTTGGTGAGGGCCACAAGTGGGAGGCGATGTCTGTATGTTGAATTTTCCGTTCTTGTTGGTGTTTGAGCATTTGACATCTACTGCCCTGAGAAAGGGAGCAGGAAGCCATGCAATGCGTAGAGCAGTATGTTTCTGTTTTTGCTTTCATGCCACCACCACAGCAAAACCTGTGCATTATGGGGATCCTGTCATATTTTTATCCTGCTAATTAGCTCCATCACCATTAACTATCATTTGTAAATAAAATGCACCATAACTTAAAGGCTTAAGCTAAATCTATTGCAAGCCCAGATTGGTAATAGCCAGGAACCCTGAAATCCTTGACTCAGCTCATTCCTTGCCCCCTATTTCCAAAGAGCCCAAATTATATCTTGATTATTTCTCTAGCTCATTCCCTCCCTGTTCATTAAACATTGTTATTTCTTAAAAATTAAGTTACCCTAATGCTTCTTGACTGAGAATGTTGCACTCTCTTCTTTTTTTCTATAAGATAGTCAATTTTTATATTAGAACAAAATATTATAGGAATTCAAAGAATTATTATTATGAGCATCACCATGTTTCCATACCAGTTTGTTTGTTAATTTATACCTTTTCTCATTTCCTGTCTTATTCCCAAAATGATACTAGTTTTAACCTCAAAAAAAGTGTTTTCATCATTGGTAATTATATGTTGCTCATCTGGGCAAAGGAAAATACCAGAAAAGCAAGAAAGTATGTTTTGTATCCAGTATAATGATTTATCTTAATGTACTCATATCAAACAAATCTTCATTTATACATTAAAATAGAGTTAAGAAACATTATTATTATTATTATGAAGGATTTTAGTAAGTTCAGTGTCTCTTGTATTAAATATTTTCACTTTGAAAAAGTAACACCATTTAAAATGTAATTATTTTAAATATATACATCCAAGTACGCCTACTAATTGTAAATCTACACAGAATTATTTAAGAGAATGATAAGATATATTGACTAGTCTAAGCAAAATAACAAATATGGCCATGAAAAACAACATCTTGAGTTACTCTGTCAATGCCAATAATCGGAGATGCTACTGGACTTTAAAGACCAAAACCAAAGCTATGCTAACAGTATGACTCAATTTGGAAAAATAGCTTCCCACTGTTCCTAATATTTATGGTTTGTGAAAGTACATTCATTCTATGTTAGAAACTGTAATTAGTAGGTGCTCATTTGGGGATGTCCTTATCATTTACATGCAACTGGATTCGCCACATGAAACCTGACTGTGCTTGCCACTAGGTACCACTCCATATGGAGGCCAATCACTCTGTACAGCTCCCGGGAGAACCCCAGTCAACACCTCCAGGGGGCAGTTCACCATTACCCAGTCAAAATGGCCTGGGAAAGCCAGGCGATCAGGATTCCTCAACCCCACTCCAAGCACCATTGAAGGAGGCAGACGTGAAGCCGGAAACAGGGGCTCATGACATCACTGAAGAGTTGAATAGACAGCTGGAAGACATCATTAACACGTACGGGTCTGCTGCCTGCACAGCAGGGAAAGAGAGCTCTACCAAGGCCAAGGAGCAGCCTGAGAACACAGAACCAGCTGACAGCGGGGACAGGGACTGTGAGGAAGCCACTGAAGAGACCGAGAGAGAACCCGTGGCTTCTGGAGAGCCACCTGCAGCCAAAGAGCCTGCCAGCAATAAAGAGCAAAAATTGGAAAAGAAATTCCTAAAAGGATTAGGCAAGTAGTTACGTCCTATATTATGCTTTTTCTTTGAATTATTTCCAAAAGGGCATTTCCTCCAACCTTTACTAAAAGATACATCTCGTATTTGAATTACTACAGGGTTTCCCTACACTTCTCTTGCTGTACTGGCTTCCAGCTGCTTTCCCTCAAGTGAGCTAAAGTGAACTTTCAACATGTTACCCACCTCCCCGCTGTCCTTAATGGTTTAACTCGTAGAACAAAGAGCAAAATTCTTAACATAGTCTTTCAGCCCTTATGGTCTAACCCAAACCATTTTTCCCCAGCTTTATCTCACATCACTCTACCCCACAACATCCCCTTCCTGAACACTCTGCCCCTATCGCCACCACTCCTACAGCCGCCTAATAACTAGTCATTCTGATCTTCTCTTGCAGTTTTTTAAACCTGCCACTGGCCTGATTACATCCTATATTCTCTACCTAGAAATTGGTCCCCATTCCCCAGTTCAGTATTAGGACACTTACCTCATCATTGGGCTTACAACTCAAACGGCATTTTCTTAGCTGAACTATAGATGAAGTCTTACTTTTTTCTTACTATGTATCTTTCCTTCCTAGCATATATCAGCATTTAAGCATGTACATTTATTTTGTGATTCTTTGGTTAATGGGTATCTTCCCCACTAGCTCCTTTTTCAAGGGCAGGACAGGGACTGTACATATTCGAACATCATCAGAGGTCTAGTGTCCAGGACAATGGATAGCACATGGTAGGTGGTCAATAAATATTTGTTGTAAGGATGAATGGATGCATAAACGGAAGCTGTTTAAATCAAAGCAAGTGGAATTTGGATTTAAACAAAATATAAATGTCGGGATTGATTTGTACATATAAAATGATTGTCAGATCACTTAGTAATATGTCCCATTACTGTATATTTTTTTATTTAACAAAGCTCTTCAGAAATGTGTCAATTTCAGAATGTCAACAACTGCAGAAAATATTTTTACTCTCATTATTTCATTGGTTCAGCAAATACTTATTAATGTCTCCACTTTATGAGATACTGTGCTAAGTGCACAAAGATAATTAAATTGTCATAGCCTTTTAGTCAGGGAGCTCTAGGTATGAAGAGAGGGAAAAACATGTAAACTAATTATATTACATAGGGTAAGTGCTAGAACAGGTGCAGGGAAATTGTTAGGAGAGCCATGAGGGATTGGTAACATCAAAAATGGTTGTGAAAGAAGGGTGAGAGAATTAATGCTTTAGCTAGGAATGAAAGCATGTTACTTTGCATATGAATGCTCCTCTGCTTGTCCTCCTTGGTGAATTTTACTGAAACACTCACTATAAATACCACCTCCTATGTGATACATTTCCTGACAGGCCCAGGTCGAGTTAGCATCACGCTCCTTAGTTCATTATTAAATGTTCTGCAGCAATCATTTATTTATATAGCTTCCTCCCAAGCTGGATGGAGAATCTATCAAGGGCAGTGATCACATCTTACTCATTTCTGAAAGACAATGTGGCAGAGTGAAAGGTTGTGAGCTGTTGGAGCTAGAACTGGATTCAGACTCCAGTAACAGATTATCTGTAAACCCAAAAGTATGCCCATGCTGGCACAGGACATCCCTGTGATGCTTAAAGCCCATTGCTGGCAATGCTTTCAAAAAGGGCTAAAAGACACATTCGAAAAGCATACTTGACCCATCTAGCAAAAGGTTAACCCAGACAATACCAAGTTCCAATGTGCAAATTCTCTAGTGTTCGAGAACTTTTGGAAGGAGAATGAAATTGCTGTGTGTTACAGAGCTATTTTTTTCCTTCTCTATCCAGGACATCTCAAAAGAAAGTCTCTTTGCATTAGTCATTGTTACACTTCCCATAAGACAATAGAAAAATCACATGCAAAGGTGAATGATTTCAAGTGTTTCTAACCAGAAAAGTTATTTTGCTTTCTCACTCTAAAACTTCCTCTACATAGGAATTTGTATGTGTTGTACTGAGGGGATGATAAGAAGACAGTAGGAGTAAAGTTAAAGATGGCCAATTTTGGTTTCTATTCTGTTCATGAATTATTTCAAAATCTGTTTTAACCTTCTAATTACCAAATAATTTAAAAATCAGGAGAAAAAAATTCCACAACTCTCATTCTGCCACTATGCACAAGTTACCAAATTTCAGTTGAATGTGTTTGATCAGAACCAATGTTTGTGAATCAGTGCCCAGGTGGGTCCACTCTAATTACATGTATCTGACCCTTCCATGCCATTCCTCTGAACACCATCAGAATATTCTTCTAATCATTGTACTATTTCAACTACAATATGAGTTAAAACAACATTTTAGGCTAATCTAAACATGCAGCAACCACTATTTTAAATATTATTTCAGTTGCCCGCAAGTGATTTTAATATGCTTCTTGGCCGTTTATCAATTAAATGGCACTGCATATCATCTAGATCAGTAGTCGGCAAACTCATTAGTCAACAGAGCCAAATATCAACAGTACTTCTTCAAAAATACCCTCGCCCAGGCCGAAAACCGACTTCTGCGCATGAGCCACCTGCGCACCCACACGTGGTATTTTATGGAAGAGCCACACTCAAGGGGCCAAAGAGCCGCATGTGGCTCGCGAGCCGCAGTTTGCCGAGCACTGATCTAGATCAATGGTTTTTCAACTTAACTGTGCATTAGAATCAAATATGGAATTTGTCAAAAATGCCGCTCCTCAGCACATAGATTCAGCATTGGTAGGTCCGAGGTACCCTGGGTAATTTTGACACAAATGGCTTGTGGAAGCAATGGCTCTGATGCTTCTGAAAGTGCTTCCTCCACCTTTCGGGGAGAATAGAAAGCGCCAGCTGTGGTCCTCTTTGAAAGTCTATCTAGCTCTTTGGAGGATCTTATTGAATCATCCTACCCATACCTGAAGATACATGCTTCGACTTCATTTATGTACTTGGTCAAATGTGAGTTTTTAACTATTACATGTTTATCAAGCAATATTTGCTTTATTGGTATTTTTAAGGTTCTGAAATGTTCTGATCTCTAACCCAAAACCTTCCAACTTTGGGTTACTGGAAATTTCAGACCAAGTTAAAATTTCCTTAACTGCCAGGATTCTCTGACCTTTCATATAGCATACAACAAGAAAATCTCCAACAGTGATGGGCATGGTTTACAACATCTCCTAAACACACTGGACCACAGTACCCTTCTTTCGTGGAACATTTGTACGTGTCTCTACAACCCAAGCACTCAGGACTTATTTGTCCTTTAGAGGTTGCATATCCTCCCACAGTCAACACGCTATACACTGAAGCAGTTGGGTGAATGTTTTAAAACCTCCTTAGTTTTTAGAGTCACTTTTTCCTTGGCATCTGAACTGAAAGAAAACAGATTCCACATTAGATAGCACCATGACATATCCTGTTAGCATCTAAAGTATCCCCCTTGCTTCCCTCACACCATCCTCCAGGCTCACAGGTGTCTTATTAATCATGTCTCTGTTAACATTACGTGGGCTGCACAAGCACCACATAGTAACAAGCACAAAACAATGATAAAATATAATATACCTTCTGGTATTTCGGTTGATAACTAATTGTATAGGAAATCAGTTTGAAGCATAAGTCCACGAGAAAAACAGCTGATCTGCAGGTCCATTCTGAGTTCAGACTCCATCTAGTCAACCCACTGATTTTATAGACAGGGAAATTGAAGCCTAGATAGTTTTAAAGATTGGAGGGGAGGAGAGAGGAGGGAGTTTATTCAACTAATTGATGTGATTTGAGATTACTCATAATGAAAGCAAAGGGAAGCTCTGAAGTTATTAATATTGCAGAACCAAATCTACATAAAAATAAAAAAAATCCGTATATTGGTTGAGGAGCATTCACTGAGCTCACTTAATGTGCTTCATCTTTTAGTTACAGGTGAGTTTCAGTTCTACTTTCGGAAGGGCACCTTGACTAAAACATTGCTTTTCTAAAGTGTCTTCAGCCATTTACTTACTTTGCCTTAGAACAGCCACTTTCCCTGATGGTCTGTTTCATCCATTTTAGCTTGATTTCTAGTTTCACTGTGAGAGGGAAACACTGCTGCTTTGAAACAAATTCTAAATTTTCTGGAAGAGATAGTTGGAGACCAGATGAATTCATGGGGAAGAAGAACCAGCAGAGACTGAAGGGTTCACAGTAGATTCATAGGGAAGCTAAAACTTAGGCCAGATCCTGAAAGGAGAGGAGGGTCTGGAGAAGCAGGTAGAAGAAGAGAGAAAAATGTCTCTCAAGCAAAATAACTAGTACTCTCTTCTAAACTTGAACCGAGTTGAGAAAGGATGTATTCATTTCTTACTGTTCTTTCTGTTTCTTTTTTATTATAATGTTTGCTTTATTTTATTTTTCCTAGAATAATTTCCTCATTATTAGATTTAGAGATTTTTTTCTTTTTAAGAAGTTTTTCTTTATAGTTATAGCCAAGGAATTGCTAGTGGTTTAAACACATTAGCAGAACTAATAAGAAGTCCAAAACCACTCTCCAAATGAGTGAGAAGCCAAAATTCCAATTACATATAATAAGGTCACTAAAATACAAGAGAAATAAAATGTCAGCTGAATGGAAAACAATGAGACTAGAGAACACAGGGAAGATAGTATTTTCAAAACTGATGTAATTAGTAAAAACAAGCAAAGCAAACAAGAACCATGACTATACGAGGTGACAGTGAGGGGGTAAGAGAACCTTTATAAATTTTAAAAGTGGATCAGAACACTTGAGGTAAACAAATATGTCAACCAAACAATGTTATTTGTTGTTGTTTTCTGTATCAAGCTAAAAATAGTTAAAGCTACTTCAGTCATGCAGTCATCAAATTTTAGAGGCTGAACTCAGAATCCATTTAGTCAACTTATTAATTTTATAGACAGGAAAAATGGGGCACAGAAAGTTCAAGAGTCTGTAAAAAGGTCACTCAAGTAGTTGGTGAACTATGCAGTCAGTTCTAGAATCCAGGTCCCCCAAACTGAGTCCAGTGTGAATTTAAGTATACTGTCCTTCCTGTCTACATACATTGATACATACATATTTCCCTTAAAGGATATCTATAGGTGTTCAAGAATTATTTGTATTACACTCATTATCTTTAAATTATGTTAGAGGGAAAACAAAGTTAACAATGAAATATTCTGGGCCTAACATTTGAAAAGAACATTCACAGTTTTTTCTTGCTTTAAGCTTCCTCCACCACTTTTGGAAATCAAAGAGAAGATAGGCGCACATGTGTATTCAAGACCAAATTTTAGCACCAAAGTTCTAAAAGATAATTTTACAAGAGAAAAAGCAGTTTTGAACACTCATTAAATCTATATAATTTGTCACCAAAATTTGCATAAATAGTTATCATTCTGCTAAAGGTTTGAGAAAAATCTCAGTCTACATTTCTATAGCTAACTTCAATTGTCTTAATTTAAGATTTTAGTTTCTTTGATGTAGAAATAATTCCTTTATATTCCAATACTCCTGCAGTCTACAATAGCATCAATGGCCAGAGCCATGTGACATGGCTGTTCTTGCTGCACAGGTGGTTCTTCTTTCGTGTAGACTTACAACCAAACTGAGCATTCTGTAGGATAATGGCTATTTGCCACCATAAACCTTACCCAGCTTTAATGAGGACTTCAGGGCAGTCCCTTGCTTTCTTTATGACTAATTTCACAATCACGTTGCTTTCGAATGACACATTGAGGAGACAGATCATCCCTTCCCAATAAATGATCCTGAATAAAATAATTTTTCCTCTTGTTACCAACACTGCCACCAAATGACCCCATTTCTATGGAATTATAATTACAGCCTTTCTTAAAAGATGAGCAAATCTCTTTGTGTATTCCCTTCTTCTATGATAATCCCATACACCACTCCAGTCCAGCAAAATCAATGAAAGCTTAAAAAATAAGTTCTCTGGTGTTGCTAATTTATGAATTCTGCACATGCCTGATTCTGATTTCTTGGATTTTTGTTGTTGTTGTTGTTGAAGGGAGAAATCACTTTAGAAGAGTAGATGATGTTTCTGAATGTCATTCTTCTATACAAAATAACAGCATATGGGAAGAGACCTCAGTGAGTGTGATGATCAAAAAAAAGAAAGCAACCCTTCTCACAGTTAAAGAAAACAAAAAGGAGAAAGATACTTAATGTGGGGGAAAAAGAGAGCCATTGGACTCACTCAGGTGTTTCTATCGCCCCCCAAAGGAGACATGTAATGGTTTTACGTGTCCTTACTCACACTGAGTTATCCTAGCATACACTAAATGTCACCAGTGACAGTAAGACCTATCTTTCCTCTAGTCCAGTGGTTCTCAACCTTCCTAATGCCGCGACCCTTTAATACAGTCCCCCATGTTGTGGTGACTCCCAATTTCATTGTTACAAATTGAACATAATTAAAGCATAGTGATTAATCACAAAAACAATCTGTAATTATGTATGTGTTTTCCGATGGTCTTAGGCAACCTCTGTGAAAAGGTCGTTCGACCCCCAAAGGGGTCGCGACCCACAGGTTGAGAACCACTGCTCTAGTCGGTTATTCATTTGATGCTAGCGTGCACTGGCTGGCTTTGTTTTGTTCCATTATTACCTACATTTGCTGAGCACTTGTCACAGAGCAAGCACTGTGCTGGATCCTGGGCCTGATGTGATCAACAGTGCAGTGTCTTGCCTTTCACAGATGACACTAACTCAGGACAGCAGTCTTCATGTGGGCAACCTTCCCCAAACAGAAGACAAGAGTGAAGGGATGGCCTGACCTGTACCAGGCACACTCATCCCTGCTGCTAGAGAAATAACTCAAAACCCATGGGGGGAGCCGGGGGTGCTGGGGCGGGGGGGGGAGAGACAGCAGTGATGATCAGTTTAAAGGCAGCATGTTATTCCAGGCCATGATTGGAGAGCTGATGGGGCACCTCTCACACCCACCTTCTCCCCTGTCTTAGGCCATGTCTCTAATCTGAACTGACGCACTGGGCAAAGACAGACGAAACCATAGACGAAACCAGCTGTTAGGAATGAGGTCATTTTTTTTTTTTTCAAAAATAGTTTCCTTTTATTTCTCTTGGCTTCCCTGGCATCAAAATTCCACAAGGGAGTGAAGTGATTTAGAGCAAGTAGACAAACTTTGGATTCAGGCCTTGGCTCTGCCAGTACTAATCATGTAACTTTGGACTCCCTGGGCCTTAGATTCTTATCTGTAAAATTAACCAGTTGTCTATGTGCTCTTTGAAGTTCTTTCTAGACCTGAAGTTCTTTGAAGCCATTTGAGTTAACAGATTTATCAAATAAAAACAAAGGATGGCCAGGAAATTTTAATTTTAGATAAATGATACATAATTTTTTTTAGAACAACTATATTCCATGTCCTGTACCCAAATTTCATGATTTCTCTTCCTATCCGGGATGAAAGCAAAAAATTCCAGCAAACAGGAAATTCCAACATGAGGGAAAGGTTGTCTAAATCTATAATAATAAAAACGTAATATGCTAATTATACCGGACGTCCTTCTGGACATCCTTCCTTCTGGACAAAGCCGCAGCAGGTGGGGGCCGAGGCAGAGGCCCTTGCACAAAGTTCATGCATCGGGCCTCTAGTTGCTGATATTCTTAAGCATATTTATATTGAGAGACATGGGCTCCACTGTGGGGCTTGGCCTCCGTATTCTGATTAGACAGAGTAATTGTCACTCTGTTCCACCTGATTGGACTTTTGAAAATATATAATCAGTGGTACAGGTAGGCCTCTGGGTCTCTCTCCTCCCTATGGCTACTTAAAGACAAGATTTCTGGGCACCATAGGAAGGCAAACTGGACAGTTTGAGCTGAAGACAAAAGGAAGAACAATGGAGCGGAGGTGGAAAGAATCTGAGGCTTACCATCAAATAACCATGAACAGATGAGATTTTAGTGTAACACAAACTCATACTGGGAACAGAAAATGAGACTGTCAACAGAGATTAAGTCCTGGGAGGGAGAAGGGAAGGCCCAGGAAGGCTTAACCTGTAACCAAAGAGACACACAAAGGCCTGGAGAAGACCTTGCATGTCATGGGCCCGTTTTCTTTATCTACTGATTTTACTCTCTGCTTGATGGGAAATATGATCAGAGTTATTCACACCCAAAACTCATGGAAGGGATCATGCACATAAACAAGAGAATCTGATTCCCCCAAAAGAGAGGAAAAGGGTACTAAAAGAACAGCAACACCAAAAAAATAAAATACAAATAAAAAAGATAGACAAAACTGTCAAGTTTCTCTGGTTTGGGCTGGAATTATAGCAACTTTATGTATCAATGATGGCTATTTCATAGCAGTCAGAAATTTTGATGGACCATTTTTTTTTCCTTTTTTAAAATTAATTAATGTGGGGAAATTGATTATTCTTTCATAAAGTCAGTTTATTTTATTCTTTTGAATATTTTTAAAATACTTAAAATTCTTTTGAACATTTAGAATACGGGGGGTGGAGATTAACAAGAATGGATTCTTGGGCACTACTGTTATATTGAGACTCTACCATGAGCCTGATGTTGTAGCACATACCTTCACCAACTTCTCAACTAATCCTCACTCTGTAAGGTAGGTGTCATCCAAGATGCCTACGTTTCTTATAGGAGAAGAAAATGATATCTGAAGGTCAGGTTAAGTAGCTTGGTAAGGGTTGGATAGTAACTAGCAAATTGACAATCTGAGATTCTAGCCCATATCATTTGACTTCAAGTTTAACACTTACTTTTAAAAACATCTTCACCGTTCTTGTTTTCTCTTAAGGCAAAGAAGCCAACCTGCTAATGCAAAATCTGAACAAGTTGCAAACACCTGAAGAAAAGCTTGATTTTTTGTTCAAGAAGTATGCTGAATTGGTAAGATCTTTGATTAACGCTTTTTATCAGAAAGATTCAGGCTCAGTTAGAGCTGAGAAAAGGAGGCTGTTCATTTTTTAGGTACATCATTACAACCATGACTGGTTAGCTCAGATAAGCCAAAGATGGAATTTATAAAAGCAAAAAATTTTATAGGAAAAAGAAACAAAAAATCCGAGGAATAATAGCTGAGTGGGGAACGAAGATAGTGCTGGAGCCTACTCCACCTTTGAGTACATGTGTGATTTGGGGGATGGAACAGAAAATTATAGATAATTGAAAATCCTGGATATTTTAAAGTTCTTTTTAGCTTTGCAATCAAACAAAGGCAAACTTTCATTCCATTCTGTGCTCAGGTTTTTGGAGGGTGTTCCCTCAGGAAGAGGGTTGAGTTAATCCCACCCCCTCAGTTTGTGACACATTCTCATTTAGTCTTGATGACTTTTAGTTAGGTAGTCAGTTAGCTAATTAGTTATTCATTCATTTATTCTCTTTGATCTACATTCTCCTCCCCTTCCCTCACATGGCATAGTGTTTGATGTAAACTACATTGTGCCCAGTTCCTGGTCCTCCCCATTCAGTCTCCCTCGCAAAAAGTCAGGGCTACTGGAGGAAGGGCAGACCTCAGACCTCAGAGAAGCCATGATGTGTCTTGTATCCTCACCAGTACTCCTGCAGTGGGCAGGGAGGAAAAGGAGAAGCATTCAGTGAAGCCAGCCTGTCTGGTTTCAATGAACCCTGCCCAAACTTGCTGAAGGAGTGACATCAGCAGCCTGTGTACTACACTGGGGTGTGCGAAGCCCACAGCTGAGAGGTGGCACCCTCTCAAGTGAAGCAAGGCAATGTGCTTCTCTCTCATTTCTGCTTGTTTTCTTTAAAAAATATTAACTTACTTATTTCTGTTAGGGAAGTGTTGACAGAATGAAACTTATGTCCACTCACACAGCAGAACAACTCCTCCAGGCAGCGGGTTGCCCTGCCCCCAAGGGCAGATTCACTGGGCAGCCAAACAGCTATGAGTCAGGGCCTCTCGCTTACACGGGCCCCTCTGAGGCCCTGGACATACTCCTCTTTTCTTAATTATGTATTTTTGGGTTTTGGTTTTAAAAAGAGGAACTCCAGAACTGAATGAGCTTCAGGCCCACAAATCCCTTAGGTACTTGATGGAGTAGAATTTGAGGGACCTGTTTTCTTTCTTTTTCACTCTAATTTTAGTCCTGTAATCCTAGTTTGCTCTGTCCTTTCTTTCATTTATCTGTGCATCCTGTTATGCTAAATTGTCTATGCAGTAGACTCACAGAACTTCTGAAATCCTGAGAGACTAGCTTATTCCTAACTCTGCCAACAATGCTTTTTAATTATTTTTCACTATACAACCCATATCATTAAGATATAAGAAAAATTCTGAATACACAATTCAAGTAAAAATATCTCTAATCCCATATTAAAAAACAGAAACTTTGATTTATACATCTTCCTTTCCAGTTTTGCTATATATGCAGAGGTACCTTTTATTATAATTACCATCACGAGGTACATATAGAGTTGACTCTAGAACAACATGAGGATTAGGGCACCAACCCCCTGCATAATAAAATATCTGAGTATAACTTTAGACGCCCCAAAAACTTAACTGATAATAGCCTACTGTTGATCAAAGCCTTACTGATAACAGTCAATTAGCACACATTTTTGTATGTTATATGTATTATATGCTGTATTCTTACAATAATATGTTAAAGAAAAGAAAACATTATTTAAAAAAATATAGGGGCAAGAAAAATACAATTTCCCTGGCCTTGTAACTCAGTTGGTTAGAGCATCATGCTGATACATCAAGGTTTCGGATTCACCCCCCAGTCAGGGCACATACAAGAAGTAATCAGCGAATGTATAAATAAGCGAAATAACAAATCTGTGTTTTTCTCTCTCTCTCTCTCTCTGGAATCTGGTATTTTCGCTCATATGGCATATATTTTCCCATATAGTTTACTAGAGGCCCAGTGCACGAATTCGTGCACAGGTGGGGCCCCTCTAGGTGGCCTGCAGGGATCGGCTGAAACCCGCAGTCCAACACCGCCTGCAGCTCTTATCTGCTGCTCCCACGCATCCCAGCCCCATTGTGCCTGCCGCAGGCTTGCGCCCAATCAGTCCCAATTAGGAGAGGCTTTTGCTGCTGCAGCAGCGCTCCCCAGCCATGAGCCCAAGGGGAGTGGCCTGTGGGATCAGGCTGAAACCGGCTCTCCAACATCCCCTAAGAGGTCCTGGATTGTGAGAGGGTGCAGGCCAGGTTGAGGGATCCCACAGTGATTGGGCCGGGGAGGGACACCAGGAGGGCTCCAGGGAGTGTCTGGCCCATCTCGCTCAGTCCCGATTGGCTGCACCCCAGCAGCAAGCTAACCTACTAGTCGGAGCATCTGCCCCCTGGTGGTCAGTGCACATCATAGCGAGCAGTTGAGCAGCATTAGCATATCATTAATATATTATGCTTTGATTGGTTGTTCGGTTGTTCGGCTGTTCAGTCTATTTGCATATTACCCTTTTATTATATAGGATAGTCTTCATAATTATATTTTGTAAAAGCATTGTTATTTTCCACAAAGTGGACATATCTACTGGTTCTTTCATTTTGGGACACTTAAGATTCCTTCCGGTGTTTGCTGCAGTGAACATTATCACACATTCGATTTGTTCCTGCTCTCTCTTTTTCATATTAGGAAAAAGTTCCAGAATTGGGATCACTAAATCAAACAGTATGAATGCCTTTTGTTTTTGTGTGTTTATGACCATATTGCTTTCCATAAGAATGGTATAAATTTATAAAGTAACTATCAGTGTATCAATTTTATTGCAACTTATTTAACATTGGCTGTTAACCATCTATGAACAATTTCAATACCACAAAATAAGTTGTGTCAAAAATATTTTTCCAAAAAATATGGCTTCCATTCTCATCTGTCCATCCTGCTCTTTTCAATATTTTCCACATCATTTTTCCTTTGCCCCTTCAATGTAGCTATTCATGCCAACACCATGTTTAGTTTCTAGCGCCATGCTCCATACTTGACTGGACTGTGTGGCATTCCAGACTCACACAGAAAGCCATTCATGGTACTGCAGCCCCACAGCAGTACTTGGAAGAAGAATTACTTCTCCACTCTGCCCAATATTTTCTTCATAAGCCAGGGCTGCTCACCTTGGTCTCAGGGAACTCCCAGCATCTGCTCACCATCTAGCCAAGCAGTCATCCCCACAGAGGTTACTCTTCCAGAGATCCTCCTCAATTCAAGCCTTACTTACTATGCCTTGACATTTGTATCATGTCTAATAAACATTAAAACCTCAAAGAGCACTCTAGAAAACATAGGAGAACATTGATCCCAAAAAAACCATTAATTTTAATTTTCAGAAAGAAAAAATTATGAGAAATTTTAATCTTTTACTTGGAGACTAAAACCTATTTTCTTGCTCACTGATTTGAATATTAATACAGAAAGTGTCTGAAATATAAGTGTTAGCATAGAATAAATCATCAAATTCAAAGCTGTGAATCAAAGTGCCACTCCAGTTCACTCAACCTTACAGATTTGGAGTTTTGTAATAGTATCTACTATGGTATTCATTTATAAATAAGGATAAGTTCATTAATAAATAAGAACACCTTATGACTAAATTAAGAAATGAGCTAGGAGAAGTATTTTTTGCAAATTTCCTCAATATTGAAATAGTTACAACAACTTCGCTAATACTATTGTGATTTAGTTCTTGGCACCAATTTTACTTTTTTAATTTAATAACACAAAGGAGAGAACAGGAGAACTTTCAGATAAAAATCCTATATGCCTGTTACAAGTGTATAGAACTGTGTCTAAGTGCATTGTTAAACCACAAAGCCAGCATTGGACTGAAGTTGACTCAGTGGCAATATGTTTGTTTTCATTAATCAAGTCACTTCATATGCATTCACATAAATCTGAACTAATTATACAAAATAAGCCACACTCTAAAATAAAAAAATTATTAGAGAGTTTAGGGTTTTTATTTAAAGCAAAGCAAGACTGACCTAGCTAAATTTCAGATGTGTATGATCTTGTGTAAACTACAACACAAATGGTTGATGAGCAAGCACAGATGATCTCTTCCAACTTATGAAGCACATGTACTGTATCCTCCTTCTGACACTCAGATCAATCACATAGGGCAGGTTCCCCCAGAGGGGCCGTTTCGCCCACCATGGGACAATAGGAAATATCTGCCTGGAGGTACTTTGGATGTCACAATCGGGGGTTGGGGGTGTGCTACCAGCAGTGGGTAGGGGGCAGAAATGCTGCTAAACAGTGCACAGGACAACCCCCAAAACAAAATATGATCTGGCCCAAAAGATCAATAGTGCTAAGGCTGAGAAATGCTGATATATGGTTTAATATTCAAAGGGTAAAGTCTAAAGCAGGGGTCCTCAAACTACGGCCCGTGGGCCACATGCAGCCCGCCGGCCCGCCGGGTGTTTTTGCCGCCGCTGCCTGTCCTGCTTAGCAGCCGACTTGTCCCGGGCCCGCAGTGCGCATGTGTGGAATGTCTGAGGGACAGTGAACTGGCCCCTGTTTAAAAAGTTTGACGACCTCTGGTCTAAAGCATAAAGGCAATAACAACAACAATATATAAATTTCAAGAAAGGACAATAGCTCATTTCCAGTCTAAACATAAGTATGAGACGTTTCACCCCTATCTAATAAACATATGCAAAGTGAAAGGACCTCATATGTCCTATGAACAGGAGGTGAGTGTGAAAAATATATAATAAAATACAACTGATTTTTCCAATTGAAATTCAAGAAGAATATCAATATGTATAGTAATATGGGCCTAGGTTTTTCTGATGTTAATTCTCACTAATAATTAAATATTTCCCATAAGTATGAAGATAAAATATCATGTATGACTACCCCCACCTAAATGTGGCAAGGATGTATCATGATCATTTCAGTGTGGTAAAACAATTTGTGAACTGAGGAAAGTGTGACAGTCTGGTTCATCTAGTTCAGAAAGAACAAATGCTTCTTCAAGTTAGGGTAACTGAGGTACACATCAGGATTCGTGTCATGTGTGTATCCATTGGCCTAGGACACCTAGGGTCCTAAAGCATAGAGGGGCTTCCCAGAGCTTTCCCTCTCCCTTAGGCAGCAAGGTCATTATTACGACAAGTACATACCTGGCTTAACCAGCGTGATTCAGGTGATCAGACTGAGTCCAGCAGAGGACGTGGCTCTGGACAAAGGACGGCACTTGCTTGTGGTCACAGTGAATGTCAATCGGAGATCCACTCTCCTAGAGTGTGCTAATCTCTAAGGGCTGCTGGAGGTTGATACTCAAACTGCCCCAACCCAATTAGAATTCCATAAAAATGTTGCCAAATTTGCCCTGGCCAGTTGGCTTAGGCAGTTGGAGCATCATCCCATACACCAAAAGGTTGTGGGTTTGATTGCGGTCAGGGAACATACCTAAGTTTTGAGTTCCATCCCTAGTTGGGCACATAGATGAGGTAACCAATCAATGATTCTCACTTCGATGTTCTTTATTCTCTCTCTTTCTCCCATCCTCTCTCTCTAAACTCAATAAAAAATATATTCTTGGGTGAGGATTAAAAAAATGTTGCCCAATTTATCAAATAAAAATACAGAATAGCCAGTTAACTTTTCATTTCAGGTAAACAAACAACAAATTTATTTAGTAAAAGTATGTCCCATGCAATACTTTGGGTATATCTTTACTAAAAAAATTATCCCTTATTTATTTGAAATTCAATTTTAACTGGTCCCACATTTTATTGAGCATCCTGAGATGGAAGGTCCAGGGTGCACTGGCTCCACTTTCCACACCGTCCCTGATGCTTAGTTATGGCTGCTGGAGACGGGGAGAGAGGCCCCACTGTGCTCAGCAGAAACAACTGTCATGACTTATTCAGCATAAGCATGAGGGATATGTGAATGGGCAGAGAGCAAGGCACATTAGAAATACTAGTCATCATGCTAAGTTGTGTGGTGGCTATTTGTGAAATTTTGGTGGCAAATTGTCAATGCTTAGAGATAGTCAAGGGGTGCCTTCTCTTCTCCCCCTTTATCACAACCCACAAACTTCATCTTCTGTTTACCAGGAGGCTACTTTTTTTCTTTCTTACTCTTTAAAATAGTTTCTATAAGCTTATTTTGAGAAAGTATTGAAAAGTAAAGGTAAACCAAGCAGACACACCATTGACCACTGCCCCAATGCTAGGCATTAATTAGTATGACTTCTGGCAGTTTACAGATTCTGAAACATGCCTTTCCAATATTGACTGGCATCATTTGAGAGACTCAAGAAAGAAAACACTAGACCAGTGGTCGGCAAACTCATTAGTCAACAGAGCCAAATATCAAGAGTACAACGATTGAAATTTCTTTTGAGAGCCAAATTTGTTAAACTTAAATTATATAGGTAGGTACACTGTTATTAACTTAATTAGGGTACTCCTAAGGCTTAGGAAGAGCCACACTCAAGGGGCCAAAGAGCCGCATGTGGCTCGCGAGCCGCAGTTTGCCAACCACGGCTCTAGACTATGAAAAAGAAGACAAAAGTAAGAAGAGGTCAATAATAATAGTGATGATAAGGAAAAACTTGTGAATGTTAAGCTGTGAAAACAGTATCCACAAGTACTACAAAGGTAACATTGGTGAGGATCATTTGATTCCAGAGGGACGGTGATAATAACAAAGAAAATATTTCCAAACAACCACCGAGTGATCTTTAGGCATCTCCTCTTTTGCCCCTTTTTTATCAACTCCAAAGAGAGTCTTGCCATTTCCTTTTGCATCCCCACGCCCCTGTCTAGCTGGACGAACATCGCACTGAGCAGAAGACTTTAAAGCTCCTACAAAAGAAACAGGCACAAATCCAAAAGGAAAAGGACCAGTTACAAAGTGAACACAGCAGAGCTATCCTCGCTCGGAGCAAACTGGAGAGTCTGTGTCGGGAGCTGCAGAGACACAACAAGACACTGAAGGTATGTGTCACCAAGGCCCTGCTAACACCTTCTTCTGGCTGCATAGACACAGGCCTCTGCTACGCATGGAAAGAGCTTGAGTTTCAGAATCAGAGAGACTTGGGTTCAGATACTACCCCTGCCACTTGCTCACTGTGACCTTCAATAAATTATCTAACCTCCCCACGCCTGTTTCCTCATCCACAAAAAGGGGGTTGTAGGAACTTCACTGTGTGGTTGGGGAAAAATTAAATGAGGGCACATATGTACGGTGTCCATATAGTGCCTGACACAGAACAGGCCCTTAGTAAAATGCATGCCATTCCCCTCGCCTGTTTCGTATGTTGAGCTTGTTTAGTTTTGTGTCATAGGTAGGACTTCATTCTACTCTTTAAAATACAAACTTGTAAAAATGCAACATTTTTATGTGATAATGAAATCTGCATGACATGAATTGACACCAAGCTAATTGACACGGTAAAGCAAAATTGAGAGCCAAAATGTCAATAGTCATCTGAAAACAGAAGTTACTTGAGAAAACACTGAAGCTCTTCAGACTTAATTATTCAATCTCAAAATAATAGACTGACCACTTCATTCAGCCTGCATGGGTTTCATTAATTACAGCATAAGCCTCTAGCAGTGTGCTTAATTTGATTACACACAGACACTAGCCCCATTCAATGAAGCAAGATGCAGGGCTCTCCAAGATAATACTGCATGTGTCCACAATCCCCTTTCCAGCAGAAGATCCTAAAACTTCTGACGAACAAGTGTTAATTAGACGCCAATATTCCTGGGAGAGAGTTATTATTAGATGTGTTTAAAAGGAAATACTTAAAGAATCAGAGAGATTAAGATCACTGATGAGTTTGTACAATGAATTTAGAAAAAAAATAGAAGAGGATAATGTCTCCTCGTATTCGAAAATTGCTTTTTGATATCTGGGAAATGGGAAGCCAGTGTGATGAATTCTAACACCCAAATCATGAGTTGTAGGAGATGAGCTTCTGGCATCTCTTCAGTCACTGCTCTCAGGACACTCAAAACTGAGATTAGAGGGGAGCCTCATCGACAACTCAAGATATGTACTCCAGGAATAGCACTCTGTGTTTACACAAATCTCCTGACTTTCACTAGTGCTCTATAGAAAGGAGAGAAATTAACCAGATGTAGTGGAAAGATTTAGCAACAAAGAGATTTAAAAGTGGAATAATGTGCCAAGGTCTCTGTTGGGTGACATTCAAAGACAGAATGATGGAAGTGGCAATGGCAGGGGACCCTGTGGGAATACTCACACACCGTCAATAATGGCTTCCAGTTACAGACAATGAAATTTAGTATCATTATTATGATAGAAACTTGGGAAGATATAGGAAGAGAATGCATAGCTCTTTCCACCACCATAACATTTAGCGCTTACTGGTACTTATTAAAATTGATTCTTCAGTGAGTCAAAGCCCCCACAAAAACCTCACAATTCAACTTAATTTAGAAAAAGACCAGTGAAAGCCTGAAATATGGACTCATTGCAACAAAATACTACATATATTCAAAGCAATAAATCTGAGCCTAAAATTATACTGAAAAAGAACTGCCTTATAAAGAATAGCTAAGTGTCTTAGGCAACATTATTTTAGTAAAGGAATAAGTATGATTTGTTATAATAGAACTAGGGGCCTGGTGCACGAAATTCGTGCACTGGGTGTGTGTGTCATTCAGATCATGGTCTGTAAGGCTATGACTAGGGACTTGTTGATTTCTAAGCTAATTAGGAGCAATGAGGAAACAACCACTACCATATGTATATTCCATTTTTCTTAACAAATGGCCATAATCATTTTTAGTGAAATATGTAGAGTAACTGTTGGTTAGCGTACAAAATTCAGGGAAATAAGATCTCTGATACTTAATTTCTTCAGGTTAGGAAGTGTAGCTATCTTCTACAATATCCCTAAGATATTGTCACTCAACAAATGTTTATACCATGAATAAATTATGATTCTGATATCAGGAATCATGTTAAAGTTAGAAACTATGTTAAAATTGTGAAGGAAAGAGGACACCTGATGATAAACTAAAATATTTCCAGAGCATATACTTTCAGCATCAATTTTTATTTCAGCACATTATTCTACTATCATAATAAAGATTTGCACAGTTACTTCTGTTTAAATTATCGGTTCATTTTTTAAAAAATCTTGTTACATACTGTGATCAGAGTAGGCAACTAAATACAGTATAATTTTACTTGCCAACAATGAAGCAAGCTTTCATACTAACAATCTGAACTGAAAGGAATCCTACAAAGTCTGTATTACTTATCAGCAGTGTATCTTTGGTATGATGGAGCAAGATTAAACCCTTTTATTCTAAAAGAATGAGAAGAATAATCACAAAGCAAACAATTTTAAATATAAATATGGGGGAAATATGGGTACATTGTTAGTAGTTAGCAATGAAAGGCGAGTTTTGATTTTTAAGAGCAAAGAGAACAGAAATGACATAAAAGTTAATTTCCACTTTGTGAATGTTAACAAAGTGCAAGATGGGAAATTAGATGTTTCATTTTAGAGTTAAAGTATATTTGAAAATTAATATTGCTTTCAGTTTCAAAACTTACAATGAATGACTGAATGTTTCAATTACCCTACATGACATGTGGGATGATTGTTCTTCAGAAATAAAATAGCCAATGTATTTTTTAAGATTTCCTTTTACATTTTTGATTGCTGTAATTGATCTCTAGCTATCTTAGTTTCCTTTTCAAGCTTTCTGATGAAACCTTTTTCTTACCAAGGAAAAGTATACATTGTGATTACTTTATATTTACAAAACTTGGGTCATGCAAGTATGTGGTTCATACCCCATAATTTGTATAGAGGAATATACGATCTATTGTTCTTTCTGTACCAAGCAAAGGCACATATATATGATCTGTCTCATCTATCAATAAAACCAAGCGGCCTTTTATTCCCAGGCCACAATCAAGAGATCAAAACCAGGTGACTGTATGCTTGTTAGAAATTGTTGCAATTCATTCACTCCACAGGACACCCGTCATCTTTAAAACAAGCCTATTCATCACCAGCTATCAAAGTCAGGGCTCTCATTGCACCTGCTCTCAGTGACCGTGTATTCACAACTGAAACCTTTGCTCATACATTGATTTTGGGGCTGAGCAACATGGCTCTAGAGAACTGAGAAGAACCATCCTGCTCCCCTGCACATGAATCTCCTTTCCTGGACCTTGAACCCTATAACGGAGGGTGCGTGTAAACCAGTATAATGGGAGATTTTCATCCACAGGAGGAAACCCTCCAGCGGGCACGGGAGGAGGAAGAGAAGAGAAAGGAGATCACGAATCATTTCCAGAGTACCCTGACAGACATCCAGGCCCAGATTGAGCAGCAGAGCGAGCGGAACATGAAGCTGTGTCAGGAGAACACGGAGCTCGCAGAGAAACTGAAAAGCATCATTGATCAGTATGAGCTCAGGGAGGAGGTAAGAACCACATCAAACAACGTAGAAGCACTGGATACAGATCCTGACCTGGGTTGTGAAGGTAGGGAACGTGGTTAATAAGAAAGTTATGATGAGCCTTCTCAGTTGATTAATAGTCAGGATTGGATTTCTTCTACTAGCCAAATAATAACAGATGGTATTGCGCAATACCTGGCTGAAAGTCATGTGGAATTTCTTCAAAACTGGAATCACTGTGAAGCAAAGGCAATAAATAGAAAGTGATAGGCTGTGAGCACAGTTATCCTCAGCCTTTTTAAAATGCCCTCTACAGAGCCAAGAAATACTGCACACACTCCCTCTTAAGAATTGCCATGTCATTAAGGGTCTGTATTCTAAATACCCCACAAACCAATACCAGTATTAATAATGTAATAATTATAACCATCGTGGTATTATTGATTCAGACTTTAGTTTTGGTCATGCGCTAAGAACTATACATACAACGTCACTTAATTGTCTCAACAACCTTATGCACTAGATAATATATTATCCACATTTTACAGATGGGAAGCAGAGGCTATGACATTAAATCACCCACAGTCACAAAAGGAGGATTGCTTTAATAGTTCACCTTAAGGGGACTATAGGGATCTTTAATTATTCCAAAATTATAGTTTAATAGTTAATATGTTTTTAAGACTCCTAAAGTCCCATCAGGATTTTGAGTGATCATATTTCTTTCCTCATTTTAAACTTTCCTCATGTTAACTTAGTCAAAGTGGTTCTGTTGGCAACATGTTAAGGAAACAACTGAGCCAAAGGCACATGGGAGTACCACTTAGGTAAATCAAGAAACTCCTCCTAATAAGCCAAAATGCCAAGCGACCATTTCATCTTGTCAGGAAGATCAACACTGCTCCAGAGTGGAGGACCAGGTGAAAGCAGAAAGGAAGGAGCTAAAAAGAAAATAGCCATACTCTTCAGGAAGATCTCAAATGGGAATGGCCTGGTAGACTGGTTGTCAATTTCTGGGACTGGTTCTAAGTAAGGCCAAAGGATAGAATTCCATATGTCCTCTTGCCAATGGGACCTCCTAATGAGCAAGAAACTCTCCACACTGGGGTAGAGTTGGAAGCCTCTCCTGACCAAGCTAGCAGAGAGACCAAAAGGTACGGAGGCACACAGTTGCACATTTGCCTATCAACGCAAGCCCCTTGGCCTTGTCTTGCCCACCAGAGCAACAGACTTGAAGTCAGGGGGCTCCTGCCTTAGTCCCTGATCCAGGGCCACATGCTGGTACCCCAGAACTTCCTTACAATCCTTGAAGCAAGAACATGGAGGATGTGGAGGAGAGTTCACCATGATAAACTATATTAATGTTGAGCTTAAAAATTAGTTTTATATTCATAGAAAGTGCCAAAATACCAAGTGATAGTGCTGTTATGATATACATCACAGTCTGTGCTGCCTGGCCTATTACCAGCATCATATCAATAGCTACCAATTCTAGAAAAGTAATGTTGGGGCCTTTTGGAGATATAATTGCTGAATTCTAGCACCTCCACCTTTTGCCACCACATTTGTGAATGCAAAATGCAGGGGACTTCACCAATTTATGGTCTTCTGCAAAGCCCTAAGTGATGCTAATGTATTTATTCCCCTCTTTTTAAAAATCTTAAAACCTGGAGAATGTGTGTTTATATGAATATTACTTTTTATTTTCTATTTTTCAGCACCAATAACAAGTCAAGCTTGATATGCGCACTTTGTTTTTTCCTTAGCATCTGGACAAAATATTTAAACACAGAGAACTGCAGCAGAAGCTGGTGGATGCGAAACTGGAGCAGGCGCAGGAAATGATGAAGGAAGCAGAGGAGCGACACAAACGCGAAAAGGAATATGTACTTATCATCTGAGTCAGTGTGCTTGTCTGGTCTGCCTGGGGGTCAGAGGACCCTGAGAAAGTTGTTTTTGAGAATGGTCTCAGAGCCATAGACTGCTAGAGAAAGAGCCTGAGCTCCCCTGGAGACTAAATTGGCCAGCCCGGTAGGAGGCACTGTACCTAAACAACTTTCTACATAAAACAGTCATGCATCCATTCAACAAATCTTTTCCCAGTGCCTGTCATATGCCATGCACCATCCTGGGTCCTGGGCTACAGTGGTGAACAAGATGGAGAAGGTCATGACCCTTAGAGGCTAGAGTCTAACCGGAAAGAGGAAAGCAATTAACAAGCAAACACACAAGGAAGGGTAATTTCAGATAATAATAAGTGCTACTAAGGAAATAAGAACTGAGAAGGAACTGAGAAGGGGCAGAAGGAGGGGGCCTACTTTAGACCAGGTGACCAGAAAGGCCTCCCACAGGGGAGGTGGCTCGAGCTGAGCCCTACCTGATGAGAAGGATGTCTCCAATAGCAATGTCCAGCTGATGCTGGAACCAGCTTGGCATCCTCTAGAAACAGGAAAAGGTTAAGGTAGCAAGAACATGTTGACCCCATGGGAGAAAGTTTCAAACTGAAGTTGGAGGGGGAAGCAGGTGCCAAGTTGTATAGCTTTGTAAGCCTGGAAAGTAGTTTGGATTTTATTCTAAAAATAATGAGAAAGGACTGGGTAGCTTTAGCAAAGGAAGTGGCATGATCTGCTTGGCATCTGTACAAGATGAATTTGGCTCCTGGGTGGAAAATGAATGAAAGAGGGACCAGAAAGCAAGAAGACAGGAGGCTACAGCAGCAATTGGGCTGAGCTATGATGATGGCGTGAATTAGTAGGGGGGCAGTGGTGAAGGAGAGCTGGACATGGATAAAAGTTACATTTTCAATGCAAATCCAGCAGGCAATGCAGTGAACTGAAGGTAATAGTGATAAAGGGAGTCAAAATTGGCTCCTGAGTTTCTGGCTTAAGAAACCAAGTGGTGGCTTTTATTGACATCTCATTAACCCCAAATGCTCCAGGACAGCTGTAGGGCCATTCTACAGATGAGAGGCTCAAAGAAGATACACAATTTTATTATTAAGGTCACACGCTGCTACGGGACCAAGACGTATAGTACACCAAAGTGTATCTGCCCCCAAGCCCAAGCTCTGTGATAGTACATCACACTCAGGGGCATGTTTCAGAGGCAAAAGCTGAAGTGTGTGTCTATTGCTGGGGAGAGAGAGATTTAAGACATAGTCAATGGGCCAATCATTGGAATTTGGCCATTTAATAATTGATCATGAGCTTTGCCTTTACTGAAAATTAGATCAGAATCACTTCAGTTTGTTAGAATAGTAATTTAAAAATAACTTTGGTTTTCAAGTGTAGCAACAAAAGGACAAATTTTGGAGTACATAACCTAGTGGTCACTGAATAATTTCAAAGCAGAAGTCCATGTGCTCTTAATAAAAAGATTGATTTATTAATCCATCTATAACCTAGCTCTCAAAGAAAGAAATACATTTAAGAAAACAGATACTCTACTGTTGTCATAATTACTCCAGTAGATAAGATATGCTTCCTAGAAGATCAGTACCTGTGGTCTATAATATATGAGACATGACAGAGGAACATCTAGGCAAAGGTTCAGTGAAGGAGCCTGGGGGGCAGACGTGGGGTGACTGGCCCAGCCTTCGCAAGAAACTCCCATGCTACCTATTTTCCTATCCCTGTTTAGTAAAACATAGCAGGTTTTGAGGCAAAGAAAAGTAGCCTGCCTCGGTTCTTCAAAGCTGGCCGGCCACTGACCCCGTTTCTAGCTCTGATACTTTTCTCTGAAAGTAGTGAAATCACTTCAAAGCTGGGAAGTTCCTTCACTCCAGGTAGAAATGGCAGCCACCTGCCTCCCCTCTGCCAGGGACCACCCAGAACAACAGGGCTCCTTAACCGGCTTAGAAAGCAGGGGCCATGTACACGGCCACCATGCCACTCAGATGGCCAGAGGGGTCTTCCACCTCACAGCTGCCCCAGAGCACTCAAATTACTTCACTTCTATAATAATCCATCTTCACTGCACGCTGGGAGGTATAGAGGAATATATAAAACCCATCTTACAAATGGAGAGATCGAGCCACGAGAAAAAAGACAAACTAAGATAAGAACAAAGATATCTTCAAGGTTTACAAATGTAATACATGGACCTCATGGACACTTTTTTACAATAGAGACAAATACAAAGAAGAAAATTTAAATCGGCCTTTCTTCAAATCCATGAGAATCTTCTTAACTGACAGCCACCTGCCTAACTAACCAGATTAACTCATGATGTTCACCATCCTCTCTGTAAACGCACTGCTGACAGATGCCCACAACATGTTGAGTCCTGTGGCTACTAAGCCGATCTGGACTGTCTACACATGGTTGCCCCCAATAAGTAAGATGGAATTGACCAAGAATCAGCCCTTTGCTCCCAAACCTTTTCTGTCCAGTTATCCTTGTGTTTCTATTCTGTAAATCAACAGAATCACACATTAACTGAAGAAATAGGAGTATGAAAAGAAAGTTGTTTCTATGAAAATTATGAATAATGCTTCTTTTGAAAGACTACATATAAGCAAACAGCAAGAAACAACTGTCAAATTAGATGTTAGTAGCTATAAAAGACGGGGAGAATGTTGTAAAACTCTACAGAATAAAAAAAAATCAAGCTGGTTCACAAGTATCTGTCAGTCTAGCACTCTAGCACCTTTGTTTAAAAAAGAAAAATCTTATATGGCACATCATGGATATCATTTTTGTAAAACAAAATAAACCTTGCTAGGTTCCATTATGAAGGCCCATACCCCCAAAAAAAGATCAGAGCCCTACATCAAAATGGATAAATAGGTGAACATATCTCTTAAGTTAAAAATAACATGTCTGTGTCATTTTTATGCCTAAAACAAGTTCTTCAATTTAACCCCACAGCTCAGAGTTCTGATCCTGTTTCCTATGAGAGCCTTGATTATATTTGAAAGGCTACCTTATGGAAGAGGGACCTTATTTTGTAAACTTATACAGGACTTATTTTCTAAACCTAGCACAGGATTTGGGGCAATAGGTCAATATCTAACCCAGTGTTTTTCAAAATGTAATCTATGGACCACCAACATCCAAACCATTTTGGGTATTTGCTCTAAGTATGGATTCCAATCACACATCCTAAAATTCCTTATTCACGTTCTCTGAGAGGAATGAGAATTCAGACATGCTCCCTAAGTGATTCTAATATCTGCTCTGGTGGAGAACACTGGTTAGTTAGGAGACAAACTTTGGGTTTAATATAAAGAAACAGTTGTTCACAAAAGTGCCCCAGGTGGGGATGTTCTGGAGATGTTCAAGCAGAGGCCAAATAATGGGTGGGCAGAATTGCTAGAGAAGGTTCCAGAATTTGGTGGGAGGTCAAATTTTGTGTAATTCATGCTTGACTTGAAAATGATTTCCCCTTTTCCCCCAAATAAAACCACTAATTTTTAGTTGAGAATCCAACCATTGAGACTAGTTGTTTTCTTATATTTCTTAGAGTCTCTACAAAGTTCCCCCAAAATTACTTGAGTGGGTGAATTAGCAAGTTATTATGTCTTATACGCATATTACAACCAAATGATAATTTAAAAGACAATCTGACCGTCTTTTCCTGCATTCTCTCTTCTCACAGTTGCTGAACCAGGCAGCAGAGTGGAAACTTCAAGCCAAAGTGCTGAAGGAACAAGAGACAGTCCTGCAGGCTCAGGTGAAGTGAGGGGAAACATGCATGGGGTGTGCTCTCCTTCTGTCCCCAAGTCAGAGGCTGTGAACCAAAGGTGGTCTGCTGAGGGCTCACTTGTGGCAGGGAGAGGGGGCCAGGAGTTGAAAATAAAGAATAACTTCATGTCTATTAAGAAAAATAAAAGCTCTGCACCAACAACATCCATGCAGAAAAGGGCACCAAATGGTCAATGAGAATAAGCTAGTGTCCAGGTTCCCACCTACCTGTTCATACATATGTCCTCTCTCTCTCCCCACATCACCCTACTAAGCTAAGAATAAAATGTAAACTGTTCAGATGCACCATCTATACTGTCAATACTGAAAATGTCCTTGCTTGCTTGATATTTTCTGTAATAATAAAAGCATAATATGCAAATCGACCGAATGACCAAACAGCAGAACCACTGTCTGGACACCCTTCCCGATGACCACGCTATGACGCGCACTGGCGCCAGGCCAGCCAAGGCAGTGCAATGCAATCGGTTGGGGTGGCCCTGCCATCGCCCCACGATCGCACTGCAGAGATAGACCCAGGCCACTGGCTGGTGGGGCGATCAATCGGGGGGAGGGGATGCTCCGTGATCACCCCAAAGAGGGAGGCCCAGGCCACCCTCTGCACAGAGATCGATCGTGGAGCCCCAGCCAGATGGGTGGGGCCTCCCTCTGTGGGGCTATCAATCTAGGGGCCCTGTGATGGATCGCCCCAGAGAGGGAGGCCCAGGCCAGCCAAGCAATCACACCCCACACCTGTCGCCCACAGAGGTAGGTGACCAGTGGAGGGGGAGGAGGGGGCAGCGCTGCACAGATGGCAAGCAGTGGCAGCAGCGGGGGCAGGGCCCGCTGCCAGAAGCTGGGGGAAGGAAAGCCTGATAGGCCTTGATTGCCAGCCAGACCTAGGGACCCTACCTGAGTGGTCCCGGATTGCAAGAGGGAACAGGCCAGGCTGAGGAACCTCCCCCCTCCCATGCATGAATTTCATGCATCGGGCCTCTAGTTCATAATAAAGGGAAATTAGAAAAATTAGAATGAGCACCCAAGCGTTTGTGCTCTCAGAGGTTGGCTCTATCAGTGGCAAATGACTAAATGGCAGACAAGTCAGGAACTGTTCTCAGTTGGCTTTATGATGTCATATGTGTGTTTTGACTAGATTAAGGGAATTCATATTTCAGGATAAAAAATAAAGCCTCATGCAGCATCTGACTCTGGGGGAAAGCAAGACCTGTCCATCATTCCTGGGCCTTGGGGCCTCTGTCCCTCCTGCCAAACCTTCCCAGGTTCCAGGAGAGCCATTCTGCCCTGGCCCACACAGGGGCTCTGGCTCCCCTGCTGGGAAAAATGCCCAGGGTCCTACAGGAACTGTGAAATCACATAGAACAAATTCACACAAGATGCTGAAATCAGAAGACTTCCAAACTGGACAACATAAAGATGTGAGCAATTCACTTGTCCATGTTTATGCACTAACTGCTGAATATTTGTTCGTTATAAAAGAAAAAGCAAATAAGAAAAACAAGCAAGTTAAAATCACAAATTATACCACTACATAGATGAACCGCATCCAGCACAGCCAGGGGTGAACCTGAGGAGGGGCGGTGAAGGATTAAAATAAACGGACAAGAGAATACAGTTGGGGCCAGGTGGATCACTGTGCCTGGATAAGGAAACAGTGACACGCCTATGAGCCGAAGCTTTATTTTATAGTCAGGTCACACAAAGCAAAACAAGGGCAAGCTGTTTACAATGTTCTTGTGAATTTCAAATCTGCTTCTTTCCTATTGTTGCCATTCTCTGAACTCTATCAAGCCTTGTTTTGGCAGCACTTGCTGTACATGCTTCCCCCCAACCCTGCCCACAGCCCTTAGCTACCTAGGACTGCAGGGTCGGACTATAAGGTCAAGCTTACAACCATAGCCTTTTGGCTATAATTGTGCTGGGAGGGTTTTACCCTCCAAGCTGGGACTTGTATGTGGCTTTGCCACAAGTCAGTCCGAGGCTTGATCCTGTCCGAACGCTGTAGCCACTCTCCACACATAGACAAAAGTGTAGATAAAATTTGGAAAGCTAACCTTACTAAAGCACACTTTTCCAATGTGTGTACTGAATGCAAAATGAATTGTATTCCCCCAGTAATATATCAAAATAGTTTAAAAATACTAATTACATCAACATTAGAGCCATAAAGTTTTTGACTATTAATAGAATGAAGGAACTGGGAGTTAAAAGACTGAAGTCTCGAGTCATAAACTCCAGATCATCCTTCAGGCAGTCACAAGGCCCATCACATCACTGTGTGGGGTCGATGACAGGCAGAGGTGGCACTCTAACCAGAGCCAGGCAGCGGGGGGAGGTGTGACCTCACCAACTGATGGCACGAGAGAATCAAGCCAGGGTTTCTGGCCCTATCTCTTCCCTATTCAACACAGAGCCTTGCGGCTATACTTGCCACTACTCACATCATGTTACAAGCAATCTCTACTCCTCTTTGCTAAATAAAGAGAATGAACTTGAGAAGAGTATATTAATATCATATGATTCTGGGCTAAAGAGTGATTCACTCAGATGACATGACCTATAAAATAAAAAATAAAGTTGTGCCCTAATTTTCCACCTATATCCCCCTAAAACTTGAAAAACATCTATCCGGGGTTCTAGACTTGCCAATGTTTCTCGTTCATCCCTCAGTACTGACCTGAGCCCAGGGACCAGGGTCAGAGTCCTGGTTCTTCTGCTGAAAAGCTAGGTGACCCTGTGCAAAGCACCTAAGCCTCCCTAGACCTAAATGTCCTTGTCTGTAAAATAGGATGATGTAATGGATTAATGATCCCAAGCTGGAGTCCTCTGGGAGGCCCATTAGTTTTCAATATTTCCAAAACATAACAGCACACAAGGCAGCAGCTGCTATCCAAAATGTAGTTGTTTTTGACATTATATCAGTTCTCAATCACGCACCTATGGCTATGGATGGCAATTATTCATATATTTGATTAAATGTTTAAAAGAAAAATTAGTTCATGAATATGTAGTATATGAAGTTTGTTTTCATATTGTGCATGCAAAGCACTTAGCTCAGTGCCTAGATCATAATAAACATAATTAATTCAACTTATATTTATTGAGCACCTACTAAGTGCTAGGCATGTTTGTAGGTTTTGGAGATATAATCAGGGAGAGACAAAAATCCCTCCCTAATTAAATTTACACTCTAGTTATAACAATAATGTTAATAACAATTAGTATATGAGCTAATATCAGTACTATTTCATAGGTGAGGACCACATAGTGATATATGAGTCGAGGGGAGTCTTTATTTGCACAAAAGTTTAAGAACCACTGGAAATATGATATCAAGAACCTGTTCAGCTCTAGTTCATGAATGTAAAGAACTTCCAGAGCTGAAGAAGTGTAGCCATAAACTGAGATAACCCTGCCTTCTCTTTTCCCCCATTTTCCATGGCACGTGTCTCTTTCTACAAGGACCCACCTTTGTCTGTGTCTTTTGTCTTCAAGACACTTTCAAAACTCCAATAATTACTTAATTGTCAAGAAGAATATAGAGGCCCTGAATCCCTGTGTGTAATCATGTTTAGACAAGTTCCTCTTGACAAGTATCAATATTATACTTGTAAAACTTCTAAACCTTGAAAAGCAAAGTCTATCACAGATTATTTCGCACAGCACTTAAACCCTTCCTTTGGTTTACAATGTCTTTAAACGGGTGGATGACAGGAAAGGGAGGCCTCCGTTCTCATTTCTTCCATCTGAGCAAGGGAAATGTCAAGACGGATTGTGTTTTCCTTGACGGAAGTCACTTTTCAGTCAAACAGCTTGCCAGTTTGGGGCATGATTCTCACTTAGGGAAGAGATGTCTGGCTTGCAATTATACAAACCAAGGCAATAGACTAAATGTCAGAGATGATCAATGGGATGCAATCATCACTACAAATAGAGTGTTCACTGGATCGATCAGGATGAAGATGGTAGTAGATGTGGAAAGTCAGCAACCCCTGGCAACGCAGACACGAAATACTGCCCGAGGGGAAAGATCAGCGAGTAAACTGTTAGAGATGGGTAATCGTCATCCTTCAACCCCCAAATCCTCACCTTATCAATATACGATGGGAGAAGAGTCCTCTGCAACTACTATTATATTTGGATTTATTCCCAAATCAAATCTCAAAAGTTTGCTAAGAAAATCCCTGAGCACAGTTCTGTTCCCTATATGTTTTTAATGTCTGTAATTAAATATGGCGCTCGGTTAAAAGAATGTGTGTGTCAGCCCGTTTGAAATAGAAATGTGGAGACAATTATTGTTTACGAACCCGAGAACAGTTTGTTTCTATTTCTGCCTCTGGCGGGAGAGAGAGGGACTGTGGATGACCTTGGGATGTTCCTTCGACACTTCTCTGAAATGCCAAAGTGAGTGCAGGAGTATGACACATCAAAACAAACGTGCACCATGTTTGGTAGCGAGAGGAAAAATACAACCAAACAATTATCCATATAGTAAACAGGAAGTATACATCTTTAGGTGGTATAAGTGGAGGGTTAGAGTTGGTTACCTGAGAAAGGTATACCCCACACAGCTTTTGCCACATATGGCAATAGGGTTCAAATACAAAGAAAAGCAGAATATTAAGAGCAGTCACCCAAAGGGGAAAATGGGGAGTTGTTGTTTAATGGGTATAGAGTTTCGGTTTTGCAAGATGAAAACATTCTGCAGATTGGTTGCACAATGATATGAATATACTTAACACTACTGAACTATACACTTAAAAATGGTTAAGTGGTCAAGTTTATGATATGTATATTTTACCAAAATTTAAAATTGTTTAAAAGGGAAATGTTGAAAAAAAATCATTAGAAAAAGGCCAGAAAAGGTGGTAATGAAGCAAGACATTATTTCCTGGCACTCTGGATATGTCTGTCATCTCAATCAGCCCAACTGATACAATAAAAATAACAATATGCCTAAATAAAGGGGTGGATGTGGTTACTCCCACTAGAAGTGTCAAGGTTGCCTCTATGAGATGGACCATGCATGCGATCATTCCTGCCCTCTCCAGTGTGCAACCTGCAACTAAAGGGCTTCAAGAGGGCTTGGGAGACCATAGGATCTGAGACATCCATGTAATTCTGCTGGAATTACTGAAAAGTTGAAAAATAAAAGAGAAGAAGCAAGAAAAAAGTTAATAGGAATGCTTGGCCAAGAAGGCAAATAAATGGATTTTGTGGTAGAGAGTGAAGAGGATCAGTTAGGGGTAGTTACTCCCACCAGAGGCTACCAGATCATGTGAAATATTAGTAGCCAGCTCCATAGGAACTTACACTAGGAGAGAGGCTTGACCTATTCATGGGCCCTGAAAATAAATTCATTGGATCCCAGCCAGGACTTTGAAAAAAAATAAAACAGAATTAAATCTGTTTTGAGAATGCATTACAGGCAATAAAATTATTGTCTTATACAGTGAGTGTGTGTGTGTGTGTGTGTGTGTGTGTGTGTGTGCGTGCGCACAAAACTTCCCTGGCCATGAATTCCCCAATGCCCCTTTACCCAATCTTCCCTAATCTGTATGCATGGAATCAAATTTTAGACCACCAGAGCTGCCCCAAACTCTGTCACATATTCACAGTGCTAATGAATGATTTCAAATGATGGTCAGCTGTTGTCTGGCTTTTCTTCGGAAATATTATATCCAATGAAAAGGTTTTATGTTATCATTTTGTTGATCTTTACTGCAATAAGAACTGCTGTTCTGAATCATTTGAGAATGAACTATTCTAGATAAGCATATTTTATGAGTTCTAGGGTTGATTCCCACACGCTCCATCTCACTCCCACCTCCAAGACTAAGAACTCTACATTCTGCTGGCGTTCAATTGGTCAGTTCTTCTCTGCTTTTGAAAGGAAAATAACACAAGTATCACCAGCTGGTTAAGTTGGTGCCTGCCATCTGCCCAACCATCCCAGTCTACCAACAGCAGTCTCGGGTTCTTGTTTGTTGCTGGGTGTTGTAAGCTTGCTTCTTCATACAAAAGACATTTCTGTGCCCATTTGAGGACTTGGGGCTGTTCCAGGCACTCAAGGGTACCCTCCAAAGACTCATTTTAAAATGCCGACTTTTGTCACTTAAACCAGCCATATTAAATCAATCACCCAAAATATGCTATCCTAAAATTATTTTCAAACACAAAACTTTATTATTGTATTGCTGTCACTAACCATCAAGTATTTACACACCTTCCTTTTCTGTTCTGCTCTATTCCCACCCAAAGGCAAGCTTTGGAATTAAGGATGTGGAGACACAAAGGCTTCTCCCGGTACTCCCGTGGTGAGCCGCACACTTGCCAATGCTAACCCATACAATGTTGTTTTGTACAAATCAGAAAAAGGCATTCCTTCCTCAAGACTCATTATTTCCATCTGCAGAAAACTGATATAAGAAACTGATTTCGATGAGAAGAGACATTTAACAGCTATTGGCTAGAACACTATATTCATAAATACACAAAACCACAATGTCTACAATGGAAATTGCTTACAGTGGCACAACCTGCATAATGGCAGCAGCCACAGTCCATGTCCAGCCCACATTTCCTTTATCACTTTTTTTCATTTGTCTACGTTCTCACTTCCTCCAAGACCCAGTTCAAGGCTCACCTTCCCTACAGAAACATGGCTGCTCCCCTACATTGGCACTTTATTTTCACTGAAAACTAGTTAGATTGTCTTTGGGATTGTCTTTCCATCAAGATTACAGGTCCCTCAAAAGTGGGAGCCACATGTCAAACACTTTTGTATATACAATCCATGCAAATGTTGAGAGCTCAATAAATGTTTGTTGGTAAAAAGTTATGATGCAATGAAGTGGTAATGACATATTTTATTATTTCATTTTTCTTTAAAGATGTATTTAATCATAGTCACTGACCTCGGTTGATCTCATAGTAAATAAAAGAACTGAACTTATTACTAACACTGCATTAGAATTCCCTTAAATCATTTATCTTAACAAATAATGAACAATGACATGTTTTGTTCTGGAAGCATTCAGAAAGGAGCCCTAAAATAGATCCTCTCTCTCCCATGTACAGCTCACCCTCTACTCGGGGCGGTTTGAAGAGTTCCAGAGCACGCTGACAAAAAGCAATGAGGTGTTCGCCACTTTCAAACAGGAAATGGATAAAGTGAGTACAGCTTACCCCACACAAAGTATTGACATTTTCTATTTTGACGAGCAATTCTCCTTTGGGTTCATTTTTCTCTTGCTAAGATATTCCAGTGCGTTTCATGAAGTAGTGAAACATTTATAGGTGCCAATGAGATTTGGGGTGTATTTTTTCATTGGCAAATATCTAGTGTATTCATCTTAAAAAGAGCCCCAAAACACTAGGACACATTTTCATTCTGAGGAAGATTTTTTTTCCTACTCCATGGATGGCTTTTTAAAAAAGAAGAAAAGAGCTAGCAGTTTAGCAGTTTAACATTATGTTGTTTGTACTGAAATTTTATATATATATATATATATATATATATAATCTAAAAAATTTTTTAATAAAGCTTTCAGCCAGCTGATGTGCTCAGCGGTTGAACATTGACCCAGGAACCAAGAGATCACCAGTTCGATTCCTGGTCAGGGCACACACCCAAGTTGTGGGTTTGATCCCAGTAAAGGCGTGCAGGAAGCAGCCGATCGATGATGTTTCTCATCCATGTTTTGATATTTATACCTTATATCCCTCTCCCTTCCTCTCTCTAAAATCAATAAAAATATATTTTTTAAAAAGCTTTCATATAAATATGCAAGAGTAGAATTTTAAAGCAGAAAATGCCATTTCATAGGATCCTTCCTAAAAGAGAAGATATGTAGTATGATGGAACTGACAGAGTATTTGAATGAGATGATGAATTGAAATTCTGGTGTGTTCTTACACCTCAAGTAGCATTGGACAATTCACTCAACTTCCCTCAGTTTTATTTTTAATACAAATCAAGGCAATGTCCCCCTTGCTTCCTTCATAAGAATATGAAGTTCAAATAAATTAACATATTTTAAGAGGGCTTTCAACTTAAAAAATTTTTTTTACAAATAAAAGGTGCTCATATTATTGTGGGATATAACACTTAAATCTTATTTAATTCAGTGTTTTCCCAAAACAAAATCAGCATCACAATTGTGTTTCTAAAACATTGGCATTAAACATTTTTAAGTGTAGAAAGCTTCCTCTTCAAAATATTTTCATAAAATAATAAGTTTCACAATTCAGTGAGCAAACCTAAGTAGACTAGCTCTTGTTAATAATTACAGTTTTTCTACCCCTGGAGGGATCTGTCCGTTTAAAAAAAAACTTAATTATAGAGTTTTAAGATGAAAATTAAAGCATGAAAATTTGTTTTAATTTAAAATTATATAGCTTTAAGATTGGGATAAATCTTAAAGAGAAATCTAAAGATTAAAGATTAAAAGATAATCTGGAGTTTATTTATAGCCAAAAAATTTGATATGTATATTTGCATTTCTCTGAGTGTGGTCCCATAGACTTCAAATTCCTAAAGAACTCAATTACCTTAAAAAGTTCATAAACTACTAACTTAGTTAAGAAATAAAAACAAACAAAAAACACTCGAGGCTCCTCTATTGAGGCCAGTGGCCAGCGGCCGGGCCCAGCTCTGAGGGCACCCAGACTCGGGCCGATTGGCACATACAGCAAGTGCCAGCTGTGATAAATTCAGGTCACTGCTCCTGCGTTATGTGCCTTGTCTTTTACTTCATCCAAGCAGAGAGGAGATCCTACAATCAGGATCGTGAGCAGTTTCAGCTTCAAAAAGACAGCTTTACAAGAAGAGAGAAACAAACTCTACAAAAAGATTAGAGAAGCGAAAATACCTGAGAAGGATGAGCTTTTTTTTTTTTTTTTTTTTTTTTTAAGAGAGAAAAGCCAGTGACAAAACAGCATGGCCTTAAGTAGTTTCCTTTTTCCTGAACTGGCTCCGGTGCAAATACGTTTGTCCACCTCTGACCTCGATGGCGTAGGAATAAATGGGGACTTCCCCACTCACTCCTCATCCCTTCACATAGAACTCGTGTTTGCTGCAATAGCTGGAACAAAAGGGCTTTCCTTGACATCGCCTATGAAACTGATAGCTTCTTTGGTAGGTTAACTTTTCAGGAAGAATATTAAAACACTCTAATTTCTGCAGACGACTAAGAAAATGAAGAAGCTGGAAAAGGACACGGCCACGTGGAAGGGCAGGTTCGAGAACTGTAACAAAGCTCTGCTGGACATGATTGAAGAGGTGAGGGAGCCTTTCCCTTAGCTTACTCTCCCCTGGCTGGTCAAAGGATTCATACTTAGAACATTATATCCTAATGCTTACCTTTGAAAAAGGACTGACTTTTTCTGGGATATGATATATGAAATTATAATAGAGTAATAAGAGCAATTTAGAATCCTACCCAGACTCCTAAAGAGCCTTGTGTCCCTTAAGTCACATGCCTACTGTCCCCCAACGCAGCAGCAGGCCTGCAGGGCTCTGAATTCCTTAAAGGCTTGATGAGTGTCCTACTTGTCTTTGAATTTCCCTGGTGCCTGGCATATAACAGGCACAGAATAAATTAATTCATTGATTTGAACATACTGAGAGAAGACACCAGCCCAAGCACCCAGGGTACATGCTATTTTATAGACAGATATGGAGATATATTGTTTAATTCCTCCAACAGGCATTTAAACACTGATGTTATGTCAGGCCCTGAGGAGGTTTAGAGCAGGGGTGGGCAAAATTTTTGACTCGAGGGCCACAATGGGTTCTTAAACTGGACCGGAGGGCCGGAACAAAAGCATGGATGGAGTGTTTGTGTGAACCAATATAAATTCAAAGTAAACATCATTACATAAAAGGGTACGGTCTTTTTTTTTTTTTAGTTTGATTCATTTCAAACTGGCCAGATCCAGCCCGAGGGCCGTAGTTTGCCCACGGCTGGTTTAGAGATTATAAAGGCAACGATACATGGCCTTTGACCTGAGAGGCAGGACTTACAGGTAAAGGTCTCTCCATGTAAACACGTAAAAAAGCATCTTAAAGGGTACAGAGTAGCACAAAGATGGGGTGAGGGAGTAAGATAATTAGGAATAATTCCATGTACAAACACACTAAACATTTCTAGAGAGAAGGAAAATTGGACAGTTTGAGCAGCCAGCATCATGAATTAGTGTGTGGTGAGTTTCTCTGGTTATAATTACTGTTCTAACAATTCATCCCAAATTACAACCAATTCTAAAGCATGAGTTTATTATCCAAGAACATAAATCAAACCATTGCTGGATTAGCATATAGCAGTTTATCTATAGAAGAGATAAGGCATTGCTGACTGCCAAGACCCAATCTATCTCATTCATTTTACTACATGCATGTACTTACACCCTCTAAGTCTTGCAGGCAGAAAATTCATGTACAATTCTAGGGGCCCTGAACTGAAGTTGAGAGAGGCTTTGCCATCTTTCTTTTCTAAATTCTACCAGAACCTAGCATACAATGCAAATAATAATAATAATAATAAGTGATGCCTCTGACCAAGTGTCCATCCAGCCACCACTCTGTGGTCAAACCCCAGAGCCTGGTAGGCAAATTCCTAGACAAATGGTTTTGCTTATCTCCAGAGAACATTCTGGCAATTTTGCTTTTTGACATTTCGTGTGTGTGTGTGTGTATTTTCAAATCACAGAAAGCATTAAGAGCCAAAGAATATGAGTGCTTCGTGATGAAAATTGGGAGACTAGAGAATCTCTGTCGAGCTTTACAAGAAGAGAGAAATGAACTCTACAAAAAGATTAGAGAAGCAAAAATGCCTGAGAAGGATGACCAAGATCAGCACACCTCCGACGAAGAGCCCGAGTCAACGGTTTCTGTGGGTGAAGAGGCCGACGCTGAGAACGCCAATAGTGTTCACAATGCTGTGAAAAATCTGGCCGCAGCCTTTATGGTTATTCACCATTCAGAGTTGGCCCTTGACCAGTCCAAAGAATTCCAACCAGAATTCAGCAGTCCTCAAGGGGGTGGTGACATGGCCCTCAGGGAGCCAGAACGGCCCTCTCTGAGCCCTTCCTGCCATTCAGAGAGTTCCCCACCTCCCTCAGCTTCTCAAGCTGAGACTGAAGGAGGCAATGAGGTAGAACCTCCCCCCAAGGCCAGTAATCTCCCTGTGGGGTCCAGAGCAGAGCCCCAAGACCAGGTTCTCCCCACTGAAGTACTGGCTGATCAGGAGCCCCTTCTGGAGGCAGAAGCTTCTGGTCAGACCCAACAGTCCCCAGTAGAGGCCTCCCTACGGGGGATAGAGGCCAATGGTCCTGCTCCACCACCCCCAGGAGGTGAGAGAGTTCCAGCTGAGGTGCCTGGATGTGAGCCCAGTAGGCAGCCTCCGCCAGCAGCAGCAGCAGAGGGCCTGCTAGGAGGGGCCTCAGCTGGACCCCAGCTGCCCAAAGTGGCTGACACCAACGTGGAGGAAGTAGACTAAGCCTCATGGTGCCTCCAGAGGCTGTTCTTCCTGACTTCACATCTTCATCATAACAGACTCTTCTGAAAGAGGCTTAAGGGCTGGGGATGTCTAATGGAAGAGACTTAATTAGAATCAAAACATTTTTAAATGTTATGCAGAGCTCATTCAGCCTTTGCTATTTGTTCTCAATTTGGAGCTTTTCTATTTATCACTGGTTGATAGTATAATTTTCCCAAATGGCAACAAAACATGCTAATAGAAAATTTATATTAATTTGCCATTAAGATGGTACTTTACTCAATTTGTTAATCAACAGTAAGCTTTGGTATTTAAAGACTTCCACTACTATATATAAATACTGAAAATGTGATGTTCTATTTATTTCCATTTGTAGTTTAATTAAGTCCATAATAAGTAATGGATGTCCAGGTTCTATTTAAACATGATATCTGTAACGTATGCATATGTGTACATATACTATATATATGTACATGTATGTAAAGGCATATATGTGTGTGAATCTATACATATGTGTACTTATGCACATATATACACATGTGTGTGTCATCTATATGTATATATTTGCATACATTTCTTTCATCCTTTTTAAAATTTCTTTCATGCAAAATATTTAGATGCTAATCAAAAAATGATCTCTTACTTGTACTTGGGACTAAGGCTCTATGAATCAGTAGTAGGTTCAGAACACAAGTATTTAGGCCATGTAATGCGGGGCAAAAATAAGTAACCCAGTGGTAGGTCAATAAATTCAACCAATTGATCAAATGACATAACAGCAGTTGGGTTAGACTGCAAGTCTGTGTAAAATACATAAACACAAAGATGACCACAACAGGTTCTAAACAGAAAAGGGGGGAGATCACAGTTATAAACTGCTCACTTTTTCTAGCTGCTGTTTCTACTCAATTTAGCCCATTGCCTTGCAACCCGGCCTACTTATAGCTTCCTGCAAAGAAAGGGAGCTATGAAGAGAGGCCATGTTCACCCCTTGCCTCTTGTGACACAGAGGTCTTGAGACAGAATATTCACCTGGCCCTGCCAACTCCTCAGTTCCCTCCCTGTCACCTACCACTCTCTCCAGAGGTTTCTCACCACCTCTTGCTGTTACTGCCTCAGTCTAGAATCTCAAAGCATCTGCTCCTTCTTTCCAGCAGGAAATCCTCATTTCAATTATTGTTAAGTAAAAGCTATTATCTTTCCAGAACAGGGTCTCAATATGAGTGATGAGGCTTACAAACCAACACAGTTTCTATTTTGAGGAATTCTCTACTGCCAGAAGTACAAAGCAAAGGAAAAATGGGTTCCTACTCAAAATGACTTGAAAAATAAGTAAGGATCCAGGAGAAGGCAAAAGCTAGAAACACCTGAGGTTGTAGGTATGAGTATTACATTATCATTGCTTGGCAAGAACCTCTAATAATGAAAACAGCGTAAGTCACTCTGCCTAGGGTAAAGGGAGACTTCAACAAAAAACAATAAGAAGGAAGAGAGGGGGGTAGGGGAGAGGGAGGGAAGGAGGAGAGAAGAAAGAAAAAAAAGATCTAACCCAGTCCTACCTTAAAAGTTGAACTCAAGTAGAAAAATGGATGAAAGCAAGATCCTCTATTATTTATGCAGGAAATCATTCTTCAGTGTCGCATGTGGCTGTCTGCCAAGGCACACAAAGTGCTTGTAGGCAGCAACCATATGCTACAAGAATTGTAAACTGAATAAAATTTGTTTGAAGTAGACAGTGAGGATAATAACAAAATGCTAGTTGTGGGGGGGGGGGGAGGGGAGGGAGCATATCGCTATTTAAGAACCCATGTATTTTTAAAGGCTTAACATATTACAACCACAGGGTATCCAGCCAAATTCAACATTACATGAAGTCTTAGAGATTTAAAGATTCATTTAATTCAGAGCCAAATATTTACCATAACAATTCTGGAGGGTCCCTTTTTCCACTACTTACATAGGCTAAACTTCCAAGAATGGACTAAGATTTGATAATCATAGTAAAGTCTCAGTCTGCATGTCTAGCAAGAGGAGCCAAAATCCAGTAAATTAAATATTCTAATACCCAAAGTTTTTTGTGTTTTTTTTCATCCAAAAAGCTTTCATAGCAACATAGTACTCACTATATATCTTGGGCAGAGTTTCAGATATAATAACTTGCCTGAAATTTGCAAAACTCTAGGCTTTGGGAGAATTATTTTAATATTCAAAGAATGTTTTATTAGAGTCCTTTGTGTTAGAATCTGGCCTTACTAATTATAACAATCTCTATATCCTATATAATAAAAAGGTAATATGCAAATATATATATATATTTTTTTTAGGAGTCAATAGTATTTTACTGGCCAAAGTATGACTGGACTTCACTCTCTGTTCTGACATTAGGAAGAATTTTATGTGTGAGCCAAGTTAAAATATTTTCCTTTGGTCACATTACTCAAATAATGAATGAGCTATCACCCAGCAGCACTTACCCATACTCCAGGACTCAGTTTACGCCTATTCTGAGGCATTCATCTGCCCGTACATTTTGTCCTTCCATCCAGTCTACCCTTGGGATCCAGGTCCTTGATCAGTCTCCTACTCAATGTTATTTGCCTCATTATCCAGCATCACAAAGCAAATAGTATCACATTGGTGCAATAAAACATTTGTCTGGCCTAACAACAGAATGACTGGGAATGACTGGTCACTATGACACATACTGACCACCAGGGGCCAGACGCTCAACGCAGAAGCTGTCCCCTGGTAATCAGTGTGCTCCCACAGGGGGAGTTCTGCTCAGCCACAAGCCAGGCTTATGGCTACCAGCACAGCGGTGGTGGCAGGAGCCTCTCCCGCCTCCTCAGCAGTGCTAAGGATGTCTGACTGCAGCTTAGGCCTGCCGCTGGCAAGTGGACATCCCCCGAGGGCTCCCGGGCTGCCAGAGGGATGTCTGACTGCCAGCTTAGGCCCAATCCCCCAGGGAGTGGGCCTAAGCCAGCAGGTGAACATCCCCCAAGGGGTCCCAGACTGTGAGAGGGCACAGGGCAGGCTGAGGGACACCCCCGCAAGTGCACAAATTTTGTGCACCAGGCCTCTAGTATATATATAAAAGGCTAACATGCTAAGTGTCCAACTGTCTGACTGGCCGCTATGACACGCACTGACCACCAGGGGGCAGACGCTCAACGCAGGAGCTGCCTTGATGTGCACTGGCCATTTACAGAGAAATGGCACCATGGACCTGGTGCCTACAAAGCAACATTCAGCTTCCCGCAAGTGGAACACAGGCCCCGCCACCACCCCGGAGCAACACCCCACCAAATTACAGCCAATGCTGCCAAGACCCCATGGCACAAAATGTGGCCCACAGCCCAGCCCAGCCCAGCCCGCAAAGAGTCACCAGGTAGTGGCGTCATGTAGCAATACCTGGCTTCCTCTCCCTAGCGACTAGCCTCCTTGGAGTTTCTTCAGCCCAGGAACATGACTTGCTTTATAGCCAGGTGCAAACATTTTTACACTTTAACCAAATGTCTGTGAAGTGTTTTCCCATGCCTCATCTCATTTGATCCTCACAGAAGTCCTGGAATAGGTAGATAGGAGACTTGGTAGAATCCTATTTTCTTTTCATTAGCCAGAAAATGGAGATTTAGAAAGCTTAGAAACTTGATCCAACTGAAAAGAAGTAAGAAATAGTGGACCTTGAAAATGACTTCAGGTTTTCTCACTACACAGAATATAGTCAAACATTGCTGCAGTTAAATATTTTACCCTTTGTTCTCCCTGCATGATCTGCAATAATAATCTGCTTTGTGTTGATATTTACTGCTGTATTGCTGACAATTACCTGAAAGAGAAGTTGGGGTGCTTCACTGGGCTGGAAAAAGTTTAGCTAAATCAGAAACCAGGTCTGATTAAGCAAGTTTATTCTATATCCATAAAAGGCTAAGTTGACTCACGCATGCGTGATACATATAAAGCTCTCACTGGTGCCAATTGCACATGTGTATTTTGATCTCTCATTGTCAATCGTGAATTTGGTTGACACTTCTATTATAGAAAAAGGGCAAATAGCAATATTAAAATATTTCTTCTAATTAATTTCCTTTCAATGTGCATGAATTCATACACCAGGCCACTAGTAACTCGTAAGAACTGAAAGAATAAGGTCCTTATCAACTTTATGTAATTATTTCTAGAGATGCCAGAAACACAAGTTGTTTGGTGTGTTTCTAAATGAAGTAACTATAACTTATCTATTAAAAAGGTATTTTTCACCCCAAATGCTCCGGCAGTGGTTTTATCTTTTAATTTTATTGTATGTTTATGTTAACTTTTGTTACTTCAATGTCTCAACAACACCTAACAAAGATTATGCTTTTATTCTGCTGTTGGTTCATTGTTTTATCTCTGTCTGAGTAGAATGTAGTGGAGTAAACATTTTGCAAAATCGAGAGAGAGAGAGAGAGAGAGAGAGAGAGAGAGAGAGAGAGAGAGAAGGAGAAGGAGAAGGAGAAGGAGAAGGAGAAGGAGAAGGAGAAGGAGAAGGAGAAGGAGAAGGAGAAGAAGAAGAAGAAGAAGAAGAAGAAGAAGAAGAAGAAGAAGAAGAAGAAGAAGAAGAAGAAGAAGAAGAAGAAGAAGAAGAAAGAGGGGGAGGGGTGGAGGAGGGGGGAGGAAGAGGAGGAGGAGGAGGAAGAGAAGAAGGAGGAGGAGAAGGAGAAGGAGAAGGAGAAGGAGAAGGAGAAGGAGGAGGGGGGAAGGAGGAGGGAAGGAGGAGGGAAGGAAAATAGAACATGATGCCCCGGGCTAACAAGAAGAGAACAGATATCACGTGGCTGATGTTTCTCTCCAGTACCAGCCTCCCATGAGGTTATGTTTCCACAGGTTGCTCTGCCATGTGTCCTTCAGAAATACTCTGAAGAGCAAGGGAGGGTGTGTGGAAGGTGTCAACTCATTTTGCCTCAACCTAGTCCCTCTAACTACTCCAAGAATTTTCTTTAGCAAGACCCCAAAACTGTAGTCGGCAAACTGCAGCTCGCGAGCCACATGCAGCTCTTTGGCCCCTTGAGTGTGGCTCTTCCACAAAATACCACGGGCGAGCATGTTTAGTGCGATTGAAACTTTGTGGCCCATGCGCAGAAGTTGGTATTTTGTCGAAGAGCCACACTCAAGGGGCCAAAGAGTCGCATGTGACTCTCGAGCGACAGTTTGCCAACCACTGCCCCAAAAGACCCAGCTATTCTGCCTTTTGCTTAATTTCTCACCCCAGACCACACTAATCTAGGAGGGGCTTCCTGAATATGGCATTTCCTAGCATACTTGAGTAAGAGGATTGTTTAGCTAGAATGGAAGAAAGATTCAACCCTCCCCTTAAGGCTGTTTTTCCTCCTTTTTGCCTGGTATAGATATATATTTTGAAATAGCTCTCTCTTTTTTGAGATAATAAAAGTATTACGTGTTCATTGCAAAACTGAGACTGCTTTTCAGTAAGGCAAAGAGGTTATTACAAGAGGAATCATTTCAGGAAAATTTCCTTAGCCCCTCTAACTCTAACTAGTTAAATCTAGTATTTAGGAAAAATCGAAGTAATTTAAAATGTAGAGAATTCACTAAAAATCCTATATAATAAAAGCATAGTATACAAATGGTCCCCTTGACCAGGAGTTCGACCAGGGGGCAGGGCTGGCCAGGGGAAGGGAGGGAGGCCCCAGACGGCAGCTGGCAGCCACTAGGGACACTACCAGTGTATGAATTTCATGCACTGAGCCTCTAGTATGAAATAAAAATGATAACCTTCGTCTCTAAAATTTGTTCCTTCATAAACTGGCAAGTCAGATTTAGGAGGCACATTGCATATATGGATTACATGTGCACAAGATTTAAATCATTTCCTTTTCTGTACTTTAGAATCTGAAAATTAAAGGTGGTATATCAGCCATGAGGGCACTCCATTAGAATAGCATTTGTAAATGATGGCAATAAAGATTTTTCTCGACCCTGGTAAGCTATGTCCTCAATACCTGAAGTTAAGTCTCATTGGGGGTGTCTCCTGATAGTGCTAGTTGTGGTTGTGTGTGTGTGTGAATGCACATACATGTGCACACATGCACATGAACACACATGTATAAAATTTGACCTGGATTTAATTCTGCTGCTGTAGGTGAGTCTTTGTTTCACCTTCATGATTCTATGTCTAAGAGTTCAAATTTACAGACATAGTACAACAGAGATGCCTTTCATCACATTCAAAGTCATGAGGGTAACTTGTCAGATTGGAATGCTCCAGTGTTGTAGACGAGATTAGAATATAGCAACTGCTCTACCGAGACTAGTATAATCCCTCACAGATTGTTGTAATGCTCTGGGTACAGAAATTCATGTTTAATTCACTTGTTTTCTTAACATTCTTATCCAGGAATTAACTCCCTGGAAAAACCAGTTAAGTCTAATCAAGGTAAAAAGTGTAAGAAAGCACTAAAACAGGAATTAGGTTACTGGAGCCCTAGTTTCTGTTCTGCTACCAAGTAGCTGGGTAAATTTGGAGAAATTAATATCTCTGGGCCTCAGTTCACTCATCTATAAAAGGAGAGCCGTGGAGCAGATGTTTGAGGGTTTGGGAGTCTCTGATTAAAATCCTTAAGAGTGAGGTTATGTAGGGCTTTCTACTCTCCAGGGAGGGTTTTATTCTAAGAGATCTACACATCACCTTGGTCACCTTCATTAAGAATCAGGTAAGGGGAAGAAATTACCTAAAATTTAAAAAATATTTTTTTTAATTTTAAAAATTAGGTAAAGGAAGCATTAAGGGGGCAATCACAAATTCTTGGATTTATTCAACAAACACTGAAGGCTTTCTATGTGTGAGGTTCTTGGATGACAAGGCTAACTGAAGGATTTCAGGACCACCCATACCTCGAGCTCCATCTGCTCAGAAACAGAGCACCTGGTCATGTGACTAGGGCCTGAGAGTTCCTCCATTACATGCGCCAGGGACTCATTAGCAAGGAAAGGGGCTGCAAGAGGCGCCAAGAGGTCCCACTAAATCACAATGTTCAGCAACCAAAAAGCAGAAAGGAAACTTCTATGAGCACTTTATTACAAATGATACCCAGATCTCCAAGTGGAAAGTTTGCGTTCCCGGCAGAGGAAGGTTTTATAAAATGTGTCTGTGTGGTTATCTGTCTGTGACCATAAATGTGTGTGAGGGCATGCTTGTGTGTGAGTATGTATGAGTACTTGTGTGTAATACGTGCATATATACTTATATAGTTTTATGAGTGTGTTCTATGCATGTAGTTCCATGTGAATGTTTATAATTGTATGTGACTGTATTTATGCATAATAATTTGGCACAAGCCTATGTGTGTATAGTTGTGCGTGAGTTTACGGCGTGTGTGTGATGGGGCTGGGAACTGAAAAGCTGAAACACTGCAGATGTGGTTTAGTCCTGTGACTAGCTTGTTTTTTATAGGATCATGTCTTGTTACAGGCTTTTGTTTGCACAACTAATCCTCTTTCGCTTACAGTGTCACAGGGCTCATTCCTTTTTGGCTGACAATCTGGATTCTGAACAAACAGGCAGGTGGATGAGGCTACAAGTATAATAGAGGCTACTCGTGAAATAATTGCATCTACCACCGGTCCCAGGTGACAGCCACCACTGACTCACAACTCCCACCCTCAGGCAAGGCTATGGGTATGTCTGGATAAACTCTCAATGCTTTTCTTCACACAGACCAGCCATGGCTTGAGCAGGGAATACAAGGAGTGGTAGCAACCAGATTAACTTGATTCTGGTTATTCTAAATGAGAAGAGCTCCTCAGGTGGCCACTATTTCTAACAAAGTTGGCATCCTTGGAGGCAGAGTTATAGTCTGCTTTATCTCCGCTGCTATCATCCAGCTGAAATCAAACCCCTGAATATCCAAAACATTTCCCTGAATTAGAGACGGTGGGAATGGGTGGGAAGAGATTATATATAAAATGCATAACCCATGACTACAGTGTGGTGAAGGCCTGGGTCAGAGGGGCAGGTGTAAGCTAGAAGGAGAAAAAAAGGGACATCTGTAATACTTTCAACAATAAAGATATATTTTTTAAAGCCAAAGAGAAAGTGTCCAATCCATTTATGACTTAATTGGTAAGTCAGAGATAGCAAATGAGAGTTGATTGCAGATGCTACCAGCCAACCAGCAGGCCCATGACTCATTCTTTGCGCAGAGAGATTTTTTTTTCCTGTGATACAATTCATGTCCCAAAAATATCTACTATTGACTAGCTGTGCTGTCATAGCTGGGCCATCTGGCTGCTGCCTTGCTTGGTATTAGGAAACTGGTCCAGAAGTCCTCTGATTCATTCTGGGAGTAATTTAAAGCAATACCCAAAGGAAGGAGAGTGAGAGCTTTTTATAACAAATTAATTGCCCACCATACAAGTAAACTGATGATCTTAGAAAGTTAAAGGGAACAAAACAGCTAAACATAAATAAAATTAAAAGACAAGACCAGAAGGGAGAAGATAGTCACAATAAATACAACAAAGCACAAATGTTCATAATACAAACAGAAATCATACAAAGCAATAAGACAAATAATTCAAAAGAAAGTGGGAAGGGGCAGGGGAAGCCACCCACCCAGGTGCAGGTGATGAGGGGCATCAACTTCATCATTTTAAGATTCCAGAGATTCTTCATGTTTCCCTTGAGCTCTAAAATTAAATGATCCCTTGTGACTCCATCTCCTTAAAGTTTCTGTTTCTTTTAAGAATTAACTATGAAGGACCTGTTTTGTTGTTTCAGCTAATTTTTTGGCCTTTATTATTATCTAGTATAATAAAAATATTAAAGATCAACCATGGTTCAAACCAGACAAATAACTTTTATCCATGTGCCAAGTCTGATGGCCCAGCAGGAGAAGGTGCTGTGATAAATTAATAATCCTACCTTCGCAAAAGGGTGGTGCAGCATCCTTGTCAGGTGCTTATCAGACACATATGTGGTGACCTACAGGTGAATTCATCTCTCTGAGGAGTTCCTTTCTATTGTCTTAAATTTTAGAAAGACACAGCTATTGCCTCTCTCTTGAATGTGTACAAAATTTGCTAACATGTCAGATAGTCATCCCATAAACTAAAAGACTAGCAAAACTAAATCCCAATGGCTGAAGGTTTCCCATCTCTTTGTATAAGAGTTTATGAGTTTGAATTAGATGGAGAGAGGAGGCACACTGTTGGTTGTCTTAGTGCATGTGGGCTGCTACAACAAATACCATAGACTAGATGGTTTATAAACAACAGAAATTTATTTCTCATAGTTCTGGAGGTTGGGAAATCCAAGAGCAAGGTGCCTACAGATTCAATGTTTGGTGAGAACCTGCTCCCTGCTTCATACATGGCCATCTTCTCACTTGTATCCTCACATGTCAAAAGGGGCAAGAGAGCTCTTGGGGGAACTCATTTATAGGGCCCTAATCCCATTCGTGGGAGCTCTACCCTTATGACCTTATCATCTCCCAAAGGCACCATCTCCTAATACCATCACACTGGAGGTTAGGATTTCACATATGAATTCTGGGAAGACACAAACATTCAGGCTATACCATTGGTTGAGACTCAGCTGTCAGGAACTGGAGGGTAAGTGTGGTGACCATATATTCTAAATCCCACGTAGAGGCACCATCTGACAAGGGCTAATGTTCTTATATGAGTAACAAGACAGAACGCAGGAAATAAACACTGACCAGGGGAAGCCAGTATTTAGGTATAAAAAAATACAATTCTGTCACTAGTTCAAGATATTCTAGATTTTTACTAACTTGATTCCAGGATGGGGCTTCAGAGAGTTAGGCTTTTTGATAAAATTGTTCCAAACCAGAGTTACAGAAGGGAAGGACCAACCTGCGCTCTGGCCCCAGCCTCCACGCTGCTCCCAGGCGTGTCTACAGGGAACCAGATAACTGACTCCTAACCAGCTCATTTTGGACCAGTGGCTTCACTTCCTGACGTCTCCACTCTCACAGTCAGAATCCAAAAGCCTCTACTCTGAAACTGCCTGCAAGTAGGGACAGACAGCAGCAGCTGTCACCGCACGGATGATGGGCTAGTGCTGCTGCTTGCCCCCCAAAACTGCCATGAGTGGACGATTTGCTTTCCTGCCTGCCCAAACCCACAGCCACATCATCACAGAACAGCTTCAGCACGGAACAGGAGTGCCACCTACTGAAGCACTAGAGATGCAGCCAGCGTCTCGACCAGCCCAGGCCTGCTTGTCACCCAGCAACAGGACTGAAAACCACCTTTGTACTGCAATTAAGTAGGCCTCATCATCTGCCAACTTTGGTGATTGTTTACCACGGTTAGGCTGGAAAAGCCTCAAGGAAGTTAATTCAGCTCTGAACAAACGAAACCCAATTGCAATTGGGATCCCTGCTGTATTGCACTCAAGCAAGAAGTAGGCAAGCAGCAAATGCAGCTTAACACAGAGCACAGTTATTAAGTACTTATCCTGTATCAGGCACCGGGGAGACTCTAGAGCTAAAAGTGGGATTCACCGACACTAGAGAAACAATAGGAAAATGATACGTCTATATCTGTATTCCACAATTGACAAAATACACTCAAGGAACCCAGCCACAATTTATTGCATAGGAAACATGTCTCAAAGTATAGAACTGGAGATCTGGATTTTCCATTTTTCCCTGGGTTCTATCCCCACTGTCACTAAGCTTACATTAAGAAGTCATGGTGAATTCTTTAATTTTTTTGAGTCACCCATTAACAAATAACATATGGAATTTTGTGCTCAAAATAGCTGCTTTGCAGGTACCCAAAGCATCCTTTCAGCCTGCCTCTCAGAAACTGTTGCCAGGACAACTCTCAAAGTGCTAAACCCTTTCCCTGGATTCACGAAGTCCTTTACAGTGCAAATAGCAAATTTCTGATCATGATCAATAAATTACCTTTTTAAATGTTTTTAGTGTCTAATGACATCAGAAAATCTTACAATGTGTACACACATACTTATATGAGTAAGTAAACACCCTATCAAGTCAAGAATCCAGCACACGGTGATGTGCTCACACATCTGCAGCTGGGTGACAGAACCTGAACACCCCGAGGGGGCCCCTTCCCTACTGAGAAACACTGGTGCTTTAACCACTGTGCACGGCCACTGCCCAAGCGTATTCTGATGAGCTGTACAGGTGTGCCTCCTCCTCTCAGAGGAGACCAGGTAAGTACAAATGATAGGAAATGGGCAAAGAAGTGTCATATTAGATGCAAGACTTATAGACTTATAGGAGGAAGCACATTCACAAACTAAAATATTTTAGCTACTACTGTGAGAATTATATTTGAGACCCTGCTAAAGTTTCTGGTGTTATACTATGATTTTACTCTTGAATACAGTCCTAGTGGACAGAAACTTAAGGATTGTGCATTAAGTATTTATGCTATATTTTCACACATAAACATACAACCATCATGTTTCCCAGTAGTTTTGAAAGGTGTCTCCATTTAATCATTCAGATACTTACTGATAGAGTTTTCTTACATGCCTTATTCTGTAAATAAAATAATTTAGCTCAAAGGGGCCACTTCAAGCTGCTGTCAGGGGCTACAAATCCACATTCAGCAATTCGGTGAGCTGCTGAGAGAACAGGCATGCACTATGTTGAACATCTCTCAGAACCTTCCACAAAACACCAAGGCCACTCCAGCTCTCATTCTTGCCAAAACATCAGCAGTATTCTGAGGATAGGCCTTATGGCTTATCTAGTCTCTTTTTGAGTTATACAGACTGGTAAGTACTGGGCAGGACACAGAGGCTGAGTCTCAACTTTCAATCATCTCTCCTTCCCTCCATTCCTCTCCCTCCTGCTCCATCCTTCAAGGTCAGCAAGGACCTGCCACCTGACCAAGGCAAAAATGCTCAAGGCTTGTGGATAGCCTTGGTAAAAACAAACATGAAATGAAACAAGGTAACTTAACATAACCATAGATGCTTATATAGGAAGGAAACTTAAAACCAAGTGCCCTTCAGATGAGTGGATAAAAAAGCTGCAGTAATTTACACAATGGAAGAAACACTAAGCAGCTAGAGAGAAAAAAAAATAGAGGATCTCTTATACTTTACGACAGCATAAATGGACCTGGAGATTATTTTGCTAAGCTAAATAAACCAGTCAGAGAAAGACAAATATCACATGATCTCACTCATATGTGGAATATAATGAACAAAATAAACTGACAAACAAAATAGGTCCAGAGACATGGATGCACGGAAAAGGCTGATAGATCTTAGAGGGATGGGATGGAAAGAGATTAACCAAAGAACATATATGCATGTATGCATAGTCCATGGACACACACAATAATGCAGTGAAGGCCTGGAGTGGAGTGGAGTCTGAGTGGAGGTGGGCAAAGGGGGGTGAGGAATGGGGGACATCTGTAATACTGTCAACACTAAAAAATAAATTTAAAATAAAGTGTGTTAGATTATATAACAATAAAATGCAGAAAAACACAAAAAAGGTAAAGTTCTATGTGATCCCAACAGAGTACCCTTTCCTTGATGATAAGAGAACCAAATAATTTTAGAAGTTAAAACTGTTACACTTACAGAAGTGCAGACACCAAAACACTAAACAACAAAAAAACACAAAAATAAACCCCTCCAATTCAACCTCTTACTCAGAGCTTCAGTGCCCTCTACACTTCCCGCCAAAGAGTCATCAGCACATTAAACACCTCTAGCGATGGGAATTACTAACTCCCCAACAGCTCATTCCAGACTTAGATGATTCTTTTGTATATCAGCCAGAATATGACATAATAATAATAATAATAGCTAACATTTGTTAGATATTTTATTTTATATATGTAATGTTATTCTCCTCAAAATGCTGTGGGAAGATACTAAAATTATCCTGTTCTACAGATGAGGGAGCTGAGGCTTAGAGAGGGACCTGCCAGGGTCATCCAACAAATAGGAGACAGTATAGAATGTGAGCACAGGCTGTCTGACTCCAGAACCTCCCTAAATTATTGGGTTTGCACAGCATAATGATTCCTGCTTCCTCTAATATCCACGGATTAGTCTTTGGTCAACCCTTTGGGCCATGAGGTCCTCTAATTCCTCTCCCGTATGATAGCCTTGGTACTTAACAGATAGGAGGTGCTGTCTTTTCTTCTAGCTAACCACCCTGGCCCTTCAACATGTGTTATATGACACGGTTTTTATTTCTCTCACTTTCCAGGCCGTCTACTCTGACATGTTCCATTTGGCCTATGACCCTCTAAAATGTGTAATTCAAATTCTAACATAACCATATGCCTCACCAGTGCAGTGTAGAAAGCTATGAGCCACCTGCATTCTAGACTGGCACTGCCCGATACAACTTCCTGCAATAATGGAAATGGTCTAAACTTATGCTATCCTACTCAGTAGCCACAAGCCACTCTTGGCTATTGAGTGCTTGAAATGTGACTAAATTTTTATTTTATTTACCTAACTTCATTTTACAGAGCCACATATGTTTAGTGGCTACATAGTGGAGAGTGTCCTTCTAGATTCTATATTTCTATATCACATCCTCATCCTTGTTGAATGAAAGGTTCTCAATAAGTATGTCATCCTCATCCTATAACATGGAGCTAGCTTTGGGGGGGGACCTCTGAGCATATTTTACATTTATCTTTGACAAATGCCACCTAATGATCATTCCAGTCTATTAAGATCATTCCCAATGTGATTCTGTCATTCAATATATTTAGGATCTCTCATGCTTTATAGGCCACCTGCAAGTTGCCTACGTACACTTGCTACATCTTTACAGAATACAGTTAATGATGTAATAGTAATAAATGTATGTAACATTTATTAGAGTTCGGATCTGTGCTATGTACTCTATATACATCTCCTCATCTAAACCCAGGATGGTCTGGCTCCACCACTCACATTCATACCTACCAACTAGGCTAACTTCCACAATGAGGAAACATCCATGCATACGCATGCTTACACACACACGCACACACACAGAACAACACAGAAACTTTCTTCCATTTAGATATCAGTTATTAATCTACATTTTGCACATCATCATTCAATCACAATTTCCTTGCATCAATACAATATCACGTTCATAAGAATTTATTGAGAATCCTTATCAAATCTCTTATTGAAGCACATATTCAGAATGTCTCTAAGCACTCCCCTGAACTACATAACAACCTTTTGAAGATAGCATAGGAATTTAGGCCTGGAAATGGAGAATACCAAGAAGCCAAGTTAAGACTAGGTAGCCAGAAGGAATGTTAGATAAATTGACCTCAAGAATGGAGTGACCCTTCCACTCCCTACTCAAAAATACAGAGGTAGCTGATATTGTCTCCCTTCAAATTGCCTATATTGAAACTACTGACCTGCAGTTGCAGTTGACCAATGTTTTACTGCTATAAGGTCTTCCTAGGGTGGTGGTAATGAGCAGCCTGTCATCTTGCCTCCACAGCCCAGGCACATGAACATAGTTACCAAGCAACACGGTTGGAAAAGGAAGTCACCCAAGCCCTAAATGGAAAATTCCACAAGCCTGATTTTTCAAAAAGCTCACCCACTTTGCTCCCAGCTTATAAAAGCAGCCAAGAGGACCTTCTTTCCTCTGTGCTTCCTCCCTTGCGCTAGAGCATAAGCTTAATAAAATCTGCCAGGAAATTTCTCTGGGGCTTCCTCTCAATTTCTATCTTGGGGAACCCAAGAGTCCCAACGCCAGTACAATTTCAGAAATATAATTTGATCAATTTACCCTGGTTTGTTCTTGAATTCCTTCTGACTGTTGGAAATATGTATTCCTTGCTTAGTAATTCAGTTGGTCAAGGGCACATTCACATGTCCATCAAGAAAAATGTAAAAAAACTAAGACATTAACAAAAATGTTATTTCAACAAGCTGTCTAGCTTGTCAAACAGGGTAGAGAGATGCATTTAACATTTAGAACAAAGAACAGTTTGTAATAAAAAGCAAGACTTAAAATGAGAACATTTTTTAAAGATACACATGCTAACAGGTTTTGTTTTGGGTTTTTTTGTCTGTTGCCCCAACTTAAACTAAAGCCCCAAGATGGAATATAAGTGACAAAGCACCCTCACATTCTAAAGGGTGAAGCTGGACTGTCTTTGCAGAACTTGCTCAGGAGGTGGCCTCAAACCACCATCAGTAGTCTGTCAACTATCTATAGCCTATATTTGAGAAAATTAGAATGATGAAGGACATACTGGTGGGTGAGGATGTCTTTGCAGAGAGCTGTCAGACTGCTGTACAATTCCTATCTCCTCTCTACCAGAGGGTGAGTAGTAAGAGAAGACTTAAGACATGGATAGAGAATGACTGCAAAACATCCAGAGAGATAGAAAGAAAATCAGGTGAGTGCATTGTCATGGAAACCAAGGGAAGGGTTTCAAGAAAAAGGGAGTGGGCAGCTTTCTCAAGTGCTGCTGAGAGGTTAAGCTAAGGAATGAAAGCATTTACTGTATTTAGCAATAATGGGACATTGGCTTCTTTGATTAGAGCAATTTCTTCAGAGTAGTAAGGGTTAAAATGAGATTGCAATAGGTAAAATACCATCCAGAAAATCCAGACAATTCTTCAAATTAGGCTGTGAAAGGGGAGAGAAAGAAAGACAATTAACTGAAGTTAAATGTAAATTCCAGAGAAGAACGTTGAATATTTTAAGTCAACAGTTAAAATGCTTAAGGAATATAAACCTGCAGCTCTATATGTACTACATGGAGACCATATCCTGGAGTGCAGTGAAACAATGGATCTTGAAGGATTATATGTATATACACATAATTTTTTTAATAATCTTGGAAACAAAGGTCAAAGTTCATATGTTCAAGTCCTGCTTAACAAAAAGTAAAATAAAATAGAAAAGAAACCAACTGATGAGTTAGAATTTGAAATTCCTAAAATATCTGATTTATGCAACTGTGGAAGATTTCATCAAGGTTTCTGAGAAGTCTAGGACTGTATCAGCTAAACCAGAGGCCAAACAATTTGCATCATTTAAACGGCCCTGGGTTAATTCAATAAAATATAATGTATAACCACAGACATATGGATATGATCTTTGTTGGTTAGATTACTGATAAAGTCGGTCGCAAACAGGTTTCTAAACTGTGCTAATGTAACCACATACAATGAAGAAACTTTGAAATGAAAATTTTATATAGTGTTATTTCAATCAACAGAAAATAATTAAGTTAAGAATACATATCACTATTGGGAGAGAAAACAGTGGTTATGGATTGTGTACTAAGGGAGGTGGCGGGCCATCACACACCAAAAAGGTTAGCTTGTGCTGAATAGGAAGCATTTGATTTTCTCTGGTATCTTAAGCCTATTGATGTGCAGCTATTGAAAACTAGAAATGTGGCTTTTAATTTAAATGTTTAACAATTCATTTGAATGGCCACATTTGGCCAGTGGCTACTGTATTGGATGGACCAGTTCTAGAGGCCTCAGTTCTAAGCAATCCTTGGTCTGTTTCCCTATCTCTAAGGGGACTGAGAAAGAGGATTTTTAAGGTGCCTTCTATTTCTGACATTCTCTCATTCTAATTTTTTAATCTTAACTACTTAAGCAATCTTAAACTTGATCACCTTTATGCTAAACATGTGAGAGATAAAGTGGTTTTTACCAAAGGCCCAGAACAGAGGTTAGGTCTTATAATCCAGGTATCTTCTTTACTTTTAATATTTTGGTTGTTGACATTCTGAAAGGAATCCCCAGAAGAGCAGGCATCAAAGAGTAAAACCAGGAAGCACAGTACAGTATGAAGTACACCACAGCACAAGAGGTGACAGAAAAGATTCTCTGAATTCTCCCACAACTAGCTTATCTGTGTGTCTGGTGTGCAGAGCTGCCAGTCCATTCACTGAACAGGTTGCTAATGGGTAAGGCCCTGTATTCAGCATTATGAACACAGGATGTCAAACACATAGTCCCTGCCCTCGAGGAGAGAATAATCTCCTCGTGTATGCATGGAATCCCATCACATGGCTTCCAGCGCACAACAGCCTAGCAACTTCTGAGCACCTCACATCTGAGCAACTTCATGCCCAACAAGATCATCCTTGCTAAATGCTGACATTGCAATCCTGTAAACCTCTGTTTTCATCTGGCTCTGCCATTGCCCAACCCATACCTCCCACAGCTACAAAGTCAGTATTACCTTTGAAGAGTTGAGAGCTTACTTCCTTGGACAACTTTAGAAATCTGACTCAGAAGTATATACTTTCAAACTTAGTACATCTCCACAGCAGAGAACACGTACTTCAAGACCCGATTTCCTTTCTTTGGGGTTAGTAATAAATTTTGAAATTTTTAGACTCACAATTAATACCTTGTTTATTAAAATTATGTATAAAGCAAGAAAACTAAGTGCCAAAGTACTTGCTCCAACCTTAACAGAGGCAATTCTAGTAACAAACGCCTTCAACTTGACTATTTTAAACAGCATCCTTCTTAGATAAAATCATCTCTTTTGAACTTAGCAATTCTGAATAAGCTTTCTCGCATAGCTTAGATGATTTGCTAGAGATATTTCCTTAAAATTTGCACATCAGCTTGAAGAGAAATCATAGTTTTTAGCAACAGAAACAGAATATGCCTGTTATCTCCTTTGCAGTGTTTTTACCCCAAAAGTTATAATAAAACATTAGTACATTTTACAAATAAGCATCATTGTAAATGCTTAATGTCAAAATCCCAATTTCAAAAGAGTAAGAACCACAGCCCAGATCCCACCTACATAGCCACCAGATTAAAGACATCTAGAAAATGATGGCGATTCCAACTCAGTTCTTCAAAAAGCTCTTGCTCCCCTGAACAAGTACCACACGTGCCTTAGTAAGCCTGACGAAAATGTAAATGAGAGCCATGCCAGGAGTGAAATTTCTCTTCTGAATTTTTTCAATCTAACACAATTCTTCTTAATCTAAAAACGCAAACCTCACAGTCAAATGATTTGTTAGAATTCCAATTAGTCCTTTTAAAAAAAGAATCTACATTTAAAATTTCATTTCAGTGTTAGGGTAGAAGATCACAGATGAAGACAGTAATTCTCAGCGAGAACTATTTTAGGTGCATATACCTCAAGCAGACTTGTCACCTCTCATGGAATGCTGACACTTCAAAAGTAGAATGAGGCAACATTTTAAAAGATGTTCTCAGCCATTGAAGAGGATCAGCCTTTTGAGCAAATACGCATGGCTCCCTTTAGCTCCTATCCCTGCACACAGTATGTGCTCAATAAATGCTGAACTGAACAGCATTTAGCTGCACATCAAGCATGACATGTGAAAGGCCGATTTTAGTGAGAGAGTCACAGCTGCCTCACACCAAAGAGCAAAGGCATCTGGGATAGCTGCTGTTTTTTTAAATTTAGAAAGAAATGGAGTCATCACTGACTTGCTCACTTCAATAAACTCGCGTGTCTATTTCCCACTGAACAGTTTATACATTCATTTGGCCTATTAATTCATTAGCTCTCACTCAAGACTATTAGACAGTTGCATTTGTGTTTTCATGCGGTAACAAAAGCATGACCTACAGGTTAAGTGATTTGCGTGGGTGTGTCGGAAGCCCAGTGGAAACCCAGGCCTCCTACCTGAGACCAGCACCCTTCCAGGTTCTTGGCCCTGGTTGGCTGTTGAGTTCCGATGCCTTCCAGGGCACCCTGACCCTGAAGCATGTCAGCAGGTACAACTGGCAACCTAGATCCCCCAGGCTGGTTCTGGCCAGAAGCAGCAAACCCTAACCACTAAAGGGCCTCCTCCGGGCCAGCGCCGGGTGAGGTGAGGTTTCCATCGCATTCCGCGTGTTGGCCTGTGTGGCCTTCACTGCACTATGTCAAGAATGTGGATGCCATCCTTCATGAGCATTCTTCAGATTAAAAAACAACAACACATACACACAAAACAACACAAAAATCCAGCCCCTACCGCGCAACTTGTGGGCAGCCGCTTGTTTTCGCCACCAGGGGAACAGATGGATCATCCTTCACAAACTTTCCAAGCCGCCCTATGGAGTGAGAGCTCACCTGCTGATTCTTCTCACCAGCCTAGCCTTCTCCCAGCCTCCTCACCCCTTCTCACCTCAGCACGCACTGCGTCCTGCTTTCACCTGGCTTCTCCTGGTCCCACCTGGCTCGCAGGCCCACTGACGGGAATGCGGAGGAGCACCTACGATTCAAAAGCAGAATTCGGCCAATGGCTTTAGAAGATGCTCACAGTGCGTTCCGAAGAACCGACGAGATGGTGAAAGTGGAGAAGCAGCGGACCTTCCGCATGCTCACCTGCCGAGCGTGGGGCTCCCCCAGCTGCTGGGCTGGCCCATGGGGCGGTGGTGGAACCGAACCGGGCCTGGGCCTGCGAAGGAAGCCGCACTGGCCGCCCAGCGCCTGCGCCGAGGCCAAGGAGCGGGGAGGGACGGGGGAGGCACAGCCCACGGAGCAGGGCAGGTGGGGAGGATGCACCTGCGGGACAGGAACGGGTGGTGGGCCCACGGTGGCGTCTACAATTGACCGGGTGGCAATCAAGTCTGAGAGGGTTGGCCACTACCTTGGCGACTTCTCCATCACCTACAACCAGCCGGTGAAGCTCGGCCAGCTGGGCAAACAGGGCCAGCCCTCTCCTGCTGCTTCATCCCCCTCAAGTAGCCAAGAAAAGCACAGATTTCTCTTTTAAAAAACAAACAACAAAAAAATGGCCCAGGCCAGTGTGGCTCAGTTGATTGGATGTGGTCCTACGCACCACAGGTTGCCTGTTCGATTCCTGGTCAGGGCATTTCTCTCCCTCTCCCTTTCTTTCTAAAAATCAATAAAAATATTTTTTTAAAGTGTTCACAGCTATTAGATCAGCTTTGTTAAGAGTGACATAAGACCCGCAATTCCTCCCCTAGTGTTGGAGAAGCTCCAGGTTTGCAGGAGCCTTTAGTAAGAAGCCCCCAGGAGAGCTGCCTTAGGGTTACCCACTGGGTGAGGCACCAGACCTTGAGCCCTAGCCACGGATGTGTGTGCAGAGACATCTTCCCCTCCCCATCTGTAAAACAAATGTGTTCAGACAACAGTTAAGGTCCTTTCTGCCTAACTTCATGAGTGCTTTCTGAAGTAAAATACATGATCATAACCGGGCACATTTTCAGCACCCACTCCATGCCAGGAACTGTACTAAGCACTTTCCTTACATTACTTCACTTGTACCTTAATAGTAATACCCATACCCACAGGTAGAGAGTCTTCATATTTACAGATGAGGGACGTGATCATTAGAGAGCTCGAGCAGTGGAGATCTCCCTCAGTTGACCTTTGTGTACCCAGTTCAGCACATGCCTGACTCCAATTCATTTTGTAAAACTGCAGTGTGATGAAAGACCTCAGTTTGCGAATTCGGGTGGCTGGTGGCCCCACTATTGGGCAGGGTCTGTCTGCATTCGGTTTTCCCCGGCAAAGTTTGTGTGCTTACCCAAATTAGTTGTGTTTGTTCCCAAACTTGTTTATGCCAGTTACACTTGTCACTGCAATGATGAAATTTAATAAGAATTGCACATAAGCCAATACAATATAATTATAAAAAGAAAACACTATTTCAATAACTCAGGAGGATGTTTTCAAAAGATAAGGCAAACTATACACACATAAAAATATTGTTGACTGAAACATAAGGGATGTAAGAGTAAACGATTAGGGGACAAAAATCCCAAAATTCTAGAAAGTTTTTATATGCATAGTTTCTCCCACAATTCTAGAGAGTTTATATATATATACTAGAGGCCTGGTGCACGACATTCATGCACTGAGGGGCGGGGGTCCCTCAACCCAACCTGTGCTCTCTCAGTCTGGGACCCCTCGGCAGACATCCCCCAAGGGATCTTTAGTGCTGCCACTGTGCTAGCCAGCCATGAGCCCGGCTTCTGGCTGAGCAGCACTCCCCCTGTGGGAGCGCACTGACCACCACCAGGGGGCAGCTCCTGCATTAAGCGTCTGCCCCCTGGTGGTCAGTGAGCATCATAGCGACTGGTCATCCTGCTGTTCGGTCGATTTGCATATTAGCTTTTTATTATATAGGATATATATAATTTCTCATGTGTCTGTAAGTTCTTTGTTTGTTTTAAAGAGAATCAATGGAAAGTATTGTTAAAGAATGCATTACAAAAGGAGGTTTGCAATAAAGGTTCATGGTCCTACAACTGCAGGTATCACACATTAAAACAAAAGAACCAAACTGTCTAATATATGTGAATTCCTGAGTTAAATTTAAATAAAATGTTTATGGTATATAAATCATACCAGGGGAGGGGTGTCACAATAGATTCATAAGCATTTTATCTAAATGGAATCATACAGTATATATTCTTTTTTCCCTCGGGCTCCTTTCACTTCAGTGCCATTGTTTTGAGATTCATCCATGTTGTTGCCAGTATCAATAATTTGTTCTTTTTTTATTGCTCAGTAGTGTTCTACGGTACAGATATTCCTTTTTTGTTCATCCATTGTCATTGATGGACATGAGGATTGTTTCCAATTTGGGCTATAACAAAATAAAGCTGCTACAAACATTCATGAACAAGTCTTCCTGAAACATATTTTCGTTTTTCCCCAGGTAAATATAGAGAAGTGGAATGGCTGGGTCATCTGTCAGATATATGTTTTTGTGAAACTGCCACCTGATTTCCAGTGGCCGTGTATGAGAGTTTGTTACTTCACATCTCTGCCAGCAATTGGTATTGTCTTTTTAAAATTTCAGTCCTTCTAACAAGTATGTACTGGTATTGCATTGTGGTTTTAATTTACATTTCCCTAATGACTAATGATGTTGAGTATCTTATCATGTGTTGTGTTCATTTGTCTTTTTTTTGGGGGGGGTGAAGTCTCTGTTCAAATATTTTGCCCATTTTTTAAGCAGGTTGTTTGTTCTCTTATGAATTCTCTTTACACGTTTGTCAAATATCAATTGACCACATAGGAAAGTGTGATCTACTTCTGGTCTCTATCTTGCTGTTGATCCACTTATCCATCTCTGTGCCAACTGTCGGCATCTATTTTTTTAACCAACTTTTTTTATTTACTGACCAACTCATGTCTGGGTTTGTCAGGAGACTTTTACTGCGTCCTAGTGGTTAAGAAACTTGATGCAACAGGAAAGGCAGGAGGACAAGGTAGGAAAGAGATGGCCAGGTACAGAAAATAGAAAGCAAAAGTATCACACAGGAAAAGGATTAGAAAAAGTGAGCACTTTTTTAAAAATGGCATTTTCCAACTCTGTCCTCACCAAAGACCACCCCCCCCTTAATATGACCCTAACCAGCTTTGAAAGGTTATGGCTATAAAATAAATAGCATTTATTAGGTCACAATTCATTTGTGTTCTCATATATTATTCATCAAAGGCATATGCTACTGCCAGTGTTTCTGAGCAGTATGAGATAACCAAGGTTGCTTTAACTCCTGCCAAAAATAAACTGACCTTTTAGATATCCTGTGCAGCCTTGTGGTGGGCAATGTTATGTGATCTCTATTAAGCTTTTTGAAATATTCACAACAGCCCCCAGGACTCCCACCATCCGCTCCTGCCCGAACCACTCTCTCTTTAGAGCCATGGGAGATAAACCCGAGCCTAGGGGCTTCGCCCGACTTTTCTTCCTTCATCAACCACTTGCTGTGTCATCAGAACTTCAGAAAAATATATGAATTGTTAATATGATGAAAGTAATAACATGTAAAGCACTGATTGCCAATCCATGGTTTTGAAATAACTCGGAATATCACTAATCATTAGCCCAAAAGATAGCCCCTAAAAACCATGAAAAAAAATTAATTCTCTAAAAGAAACCTGTAACCAGAACTTTTTTTCCCCTAAGGTTGTATGGAATTTCAAATAAACACTAACCAGGTTTAACAACTCAAAGAAGTCTGGGATACCAAGACAAGAAAGTAAGAAACTGAAAATGAAACACTCCAAGCTATTTGAAAAGTTAGTCAAAAAGGAAAACCCTGTACAAATTAGATAGATCAATGCTATCAAATATGACAGCTTGTCATGTCTGAATCCAAAAACATCTCAAAGTCAGATCCCAAGGTGAATAAAATGATGGATTCATAAACTGTTGAAATGTCACCTTGCACCCAGTTCTCAAACAATGATCTTAACAAAAGGGAAGAGATGTCAACAAATTAATGCGTGAAAAAGGAGGATAGAGGACACAATTACTGATTTCAAATATAATTTTTCTTTTAGTTGTTTTTCTTAAGAATAAAAGTTGCTATCAAATGTGCATGTCACCCTTATGCAGGGGCCCCAGCAAGGACTCTCAGAATTACTTCCATTTTAGCACCTGGGCTGCTACACCTTTTAAGTTTACTGCCTTGTCAAAACAAGCCCAAAGTCATCTCTCAACTGAAAACAATGTACCCATTTGTTGATCTCATTTTGAGGAAGAACTAGGAGAAGAAATTCCCAAGTAGCCATTAACTACATGAACTTCTTTAGATTTAAGTTCTTTGGGCCTCAGTTTCTCTCTAAAATGAGTTTGCTCAATGAAATTTAACAAACATATATTATTCTGAATACAACAAAAACCATACCCCTTGCTCTAAATTCTGGCATCTCTAAATGCTGTGACTATTATGGCTATGACTTTTCCACTATTGGGTTTATGAAGAATGTAATTAGGTTGTTCTAAATTTGATTTTAAGATATGATCTACATGTTCAATCAAGTGTATCAGACCCACTTGGCATGGGGTCCATCACCAGGAAATGGTGCCGTGGTGGCCAATCCCATTTGAACCCTGACAAATGTAGTCAGTGCTGTTATACTGAACTCCATGAGACAAAGTGCTTTGTTAATTTTCATTTTTGCTCTCCCTAAGGCATACCAATAGCAGATCAAGCTTATATAAAGTAATTACCACAATGCTACAGGCTGTCATTAGAAGAAAAATATGCCTTAAAAATACAGTATTTCCACTGTATGGTAACACTGTATAGCACTTTACTATCTTCAAAGATATTTCACACTTATTAGATAAGGTGTATCTCAGGTATGGAGAGCTGAGAGAACATGAAACAAGCCAAAGCTCAAGGTAAACTTTGTTTCTTCCGAAATTTAACTCCTTATTACTAGAGAAACAGTGTGGTCTACATAATTAGCGATCTAATTGCTGCCAAATTTAAACTGATAAGAACAGATACTACACTTGATCTTAGCCAAAAGGCCGAGAAGCGATGCTGCCAAATTTAAGTCAAAACAATATTAGCAATATTTTAAGAAATGGAAACTACTAACAACAAATCATACTTTTCTTCCATTAAACTTAATTCTTAACAATTACTGTTTAACTTTATTTTTTCTCTCTACTACAGTAAGAATTACACTTTCCTTGCAACTGCAAAGGAATTTTGTTGACATAAATTATACTAGTAGAAATCACAATATCCCAAGTCCATGAGCCTTTAAACAAAACAAAATGCATGCCTCAGATGTCAGAAGCAAATAAGTGGTAAGACAGGTTTTGAATCTACTGGCAGATTGGGCTCTTTCCTCACCCACATTTCCACATCTTATCCTATGTTCTAATGATTGTGTGCATTTCAACCCATTGGCTAAGAATATCTGAAATGAAGGGCAACAACATGGTTGAACCTAGATGTTATTGTGGAAGTGAAATAAGTCAGCCAGAGAAAGACAAATAACATATGATTTCACTTATGTGTGGAATCTAAAACACACACACACACAAACACACACAAAACAAATGAATAAAGAAAATGAAACAGATCCCACAGATACAGATATAAGGCTGATGGTTGCAAAGGGGATGGGGGTAGGGGGCTGGTTGAAAAGGAAAACAAAAACTTTCTGAGCATATATCTAGACTTTAAAATATACTTGCTGAATGTTATTGAATGTTTCAGTAACTGATAAGGGCTCAAAAAAGTGAGGAGTCAAGGAGATTTGAAAGATAAACTACACTTGATCAAAGTGCATAAAGTCAGCAAGAAGTTTAATTATAACTCAGTTCCCATTTTCTTATCATGAAAAAGCATATGACCAAATCTTTTCATTACGAAAAATGTTACAGGCCTAGGAACCAAGGAAATCATCTGTAGAATAGGATTATCTATCTATTCAATAGAATTCCCTATAACCAGAACAATAATTTTAGATTATTCATAGGGAATCAACTGTTATACAGAATGCTTATTTTGTTGCAAAGGGAGTTTACCACGTTGTGACAAACCACTTTCAAACAGCATAAAAAGGTCAGTTTTTATTAGCCGCAATAGTGGCTGTGAAATAGTTACCTGAATGGTGAACAAAACCTCAGAAAGTCTTCTCCACTACTTTTTCTGTCCAAGCTCAAAAAATAAAGTGACACAATGTAAGTTTCTGAAGCTTTATTATTTTTATTACATACATTTCACAAACAGAAACCTTCTACCATTACACACAATTCCATAACCAAATGTTTCAATTTTGTCAACATTCTTGAACTATTTACACTGTCTTCCCTTCACAAAAGTGCAATCCAAGACATCTTGACAAGTAATCTTTAATGACAAGAATACATTTTTAGCTGGTTTTAAAGATGCCCATCCATTGTGTTTTCTTTCTATTACCTGGAAGGGTAATAAAGTCAACAGGACATGGAGATGAGCTGATTTAGGCAGCATCAGGTTATAGGAACCAAAACACCGAACAAGAGCACTTTCGCTTCCCTGCCTCCCAAATCTCCAACTAAAATTACTCAACAGCTGCTACCATGAGACTAATGAAAAAAGCAAGCTATAGTTACTGACCTGGCACAGGAGAACAGAGGGCAAGTTAAGAAATGGTCTTATAGGACAAAATGAAAGATTTCAGCACGTTAGTTTTAGTGGTCTAATCAATTATGTATCAGTTTATCTATTAGTTTTAGGGTTTAAACAACTAATAATATTCTTTTCTGATTAATTAACTTCCCCAAAACAGATATGAAAATACTTCTTACTCTGAAAATGAACTTTTTTTTTTTTTTTTCAAAAACTAAAATAAAGACTGGAGAAAGCTCTTTCTTAATTAGAATGGAGTAACTGACCTAACTCCCCAGTTTCATGCCAATATCTCTTTTCAGGTATAAACCCAGTATATTAAGTGCTGCAGATGCAACTAGAAGGAAGTGGAGAACTGAGCTGGTCTGAAGAGAATGATGAGACCATCAGAAATAGTTTTCTCACTAAACTAAACTAGGTAATTGTATTTGTTCAAGGTGTATAACTCTTAAAAATAAGTGATAAAAAAGTTAGAGCAGATAACAAATTGCTTTGAAATTATAAGTCACTGTGAGTGATTCAGACTAGTGAGCACTATTCATCAGAAAAACAGAAGATGGATCTCTTGGGTGACTAGTACCTTTTAATATCCAAACCACAACAAAAATAATCACCTTTTTTGACATATTCCAATTTCCATCAAGGTATTCAGAGCAAAATAGTTTGAGAAAGCATGGGGAAAATATTAAGGACAGCAGGTTTCCAAAATAAGTTTTATTCTCTATATTATTGAATAATCCATTATATTTTATTCTCAAATCAACCAAATTTTCCATTTCAGACAGGAATGCAATGCCTTGAAGGCCAAAGATATCCTCAGATGTGATACCTTCTATGCCTCTCCTTTTGTGTAACTGCAGCATCCATAGGATCCTTTTTCATCAAAACAAAGGTCAAAAGCAAGTTTTACCTAATTATGTCATACTTATTTTTTAGGAAGTAGAAAGTGATATAAGGAGAAAATACTGAATGCAGTAGACACTACGCTCAGAGCAGTTTTAGACCGAGGAACTTGCTAAATGGAATCTATACATAAACTTTAAGTTTGAGAATAATACTAGCAGGTTTCTCTACAAAAATTTAGGTGGGTTAAAGAACAGCATTACAAATACTTTACTATTAATTTTAAATTCAGAGGTAAAAGCCAAGTGGTGCTCAAAAGACAAAAGAAACTTTTGTACTTGGGTACATGAGAGAATCAACAGGGAAACAGTTAACCCACAATTACAGTTCTGTGTATTACAGACAAATTTGCAAAGGTTATGCCCCATAGACCTGTTGCAGTTGCATCAAATACTGTCAGACCAATGACGATTTTCTGCTTCTTACTGGCATTGAGCAGTTCCCCCACTGTGAAACACTTTTCAGATCATCAAACACCAAACCAGAGGCGGTAAGCTGAATTACAATCATCCAAACTGAAAGATGAAGACTATTAACATGTGGGTTCTTTTTAAGGCTGTGTTGTTTCAAACAAAACATCAATGTTCCATGTAGAGCTGAAGCTCACTTGCAATAATGCCTGAACACTTCTGAGAGGAAAAACAACTGTTTATCTGAGGGGAGAAAATGGTTTAAACCAAGTGAGTAATATAAATGCTCACATAACTCCGAATTTGGTTGCCCGTAAAATAATTTTATTTTAAGCTTTCAATTAGCATATATATATATCATATTTGAAATTATCAAATTCATTTTTGTGTAATATTCCAATCCTATAAGGGCTTAGGATGTATGTCTAATTAAATCACCAATATCTAATGAGCAGAAAGCTGTATGTTGAAAGCCCAGTGCTCTGACAAAATAAAGACATATAGAATCATCTTTTTTTTCACCAATGGTAAGGTATCATAGAGATCTTCCAAAGTATCTACTTTCAAACATATTGTTATACCTTAAATTCAGTGATTTTTCCAAAATGAAATACACTTAAAACAGAAATATTATAATTATTCTTTTCCTCATACCCTCACAAATAATGTTTTCCTTTCCTCCCTAGGGCCAAATTTTTTATTTTAGAAACTCAGCATTAAAGGGGTAAAACGTTGCTGTCAGCAATTTTGGGGAAGAGAAGTGTGGCCATGAGTGGTTCCCAAACTCACCAGTGAGTTCTGTGGCTGTGAGATTTACCTATGAGAAGGGTCTGACATGAAGTGGCATTTCGACAGTGCAACTTACATATATCGGTGCTGCCCAAATCATGTTATTATTCATGGATTCTCCTTGGGAGCTAATGTGACCAAATTCAAATCACAGTTTTCTACATTTCTGTCCTCTTAAATCCATGTGCATCAAATTCACTTAGTATATTCTCTCTGCTATAGGTCAGCTTCCCGAAAAATATGTGCAATACCAATAGCTCTCAATATGTCTCATAATTTGGATATTATCTTCAGTATGAAAACTGCCTATGAAACTAGAAGAGTGATGGAAATAGCCCTCATGTTAACTTTCAAATAAACTGTCAGTGAGTGTAAACTGCACGTCAAAGTGCGCTGCAGAAGCCAAACAAGATGGACTGACACACCATCAGCTCCAGGCACAGAGTTACATTCACCTGTCACAAGTCTTCCCACGGCCCAGAGAAGATCTAAAGCGGGTCTTTAAATGGTTGACTTTGAGTAAGAAGAGTGTGCTCCCAACTCCTACCAAACTCTTGGTTTAGAACCACATAATTCCTTTCTTAAACTCCGCCCATCCTCCCCACCACCTTAAACACTGCAAGAGAGACTCTTTGTGATAGGGAACCAATACGCCAACTCACAGGACTGCCCACCGGGCTCTGGCCGGGACCACAGACCAACACTGGGGAGTCAGGGGAGGGCAGGGGCAGCCCATTTCAGTGACCACGTACACAAAGGAACTTTCCTTTAAGTTAGAAAAGAAATTAACATCACAGAATGTTTCCCTAGAAAAGATATGTAATAAAGTAATAGTATCGATAAAATAGCTATTACCAAAACAAAGCTTTCATCAATAAGCTTCCAGAACTTTAAAGGAGGAAAATGGCTTCACAAAATGGTAGTCCAGGTTGCCACAGTGTGGACACTGCTGGACGTTGCTGTACTCGGAGAAGTACTGCATCCCGATCCGCACGTCGATCACCGGCTTCCCGCAGTGCTTACAGTTCAGCCGGGCCTGGGGGGAAACACAGGCACGTGAGGGGCCACAGCCTTCTGCCTCCCAAACCTGCCCAAGTCATCTGACCCCAAAGGCAAGGCTGTTACAGCCGCGAAACTGACCCAGAGTATAGTACCGTATCGTTTCTATTACCGAAAACAGGGTAGGCAAGGCATGAGATAAGCAGAAGACATACATGAATCAAGTATTCATTAGTCTGAAAGATTAACTCTGATTTCTCTCCCTATATGTAGCACCGCTACAAGAAAATGTAAACTTGTACCGCCCTAAATTTCTCCATTAAAGTCTCCAACAACAGGACATGCCTTCTTCCTCCGAGATTTCAAAGAGCGGCTGAGGCTGACTTCCCCCACCCAAAACTGCATAAACTTCTTTGAAGATTCTAAGTTTATTTTTAAAATTCATATACATGTTTTACTCTACTCCTAACTATATTTTTATTTTCTTTGTATGAAAATAAAATTTCCCTAAAATGCTAAAATAAAAGAAACAATCCAGGAAGCAGTGCTGTATTTATCCTGAGGCTTCCAGAACCCACCAGCACAGTGTATCTTCATTCACACCCAGGCCTCCCTAACGGCAAATTCTAGAGGTTTTCACCAACAGGCCTTAAGTGAATAACGAGAAATGATAAATACAACAGGCTCTCAATTTAGATTCATTCCAAAAGTGTAATAGAAAAGTATAACCTCATTTTGTCCCTGAAACACTGCCGGTGAGGTGGGTAGAATTGTGAATTTTTAGATGAAACTGAGGCCCACAGGGGTAAAATGACACGCCCAAGACCACACAGTTAGGAAGCAGAAAGGCTGAGATTTGAACCCAAGCAGCTTAAATCCAGAGCCCACACTCCGAGCCACTACGTGGACTACCTTTCTCTAGCCTGAGATAACCTCCCTTTTAACTGACTAACCTCTTTGAGCAACAGTAAAGGTGAGAGATTCTGAGCACACATCTTTCTTTAACTTGTTTATTCCTTTCTAATAACTAATCATTGCTTATGTTTGGCTCAAAGTTTGAATCAAGGAACACTTTCCTTGATTCCTTAGTCAGGTCTAACACTTAGACCTTCACAGTGACCACAGTTACTTGGTTTTTTTAAAGCCAAACAGCAATCAAACGTGTTTTCCATTTCAGTAGGGAGGGAGGCAGAAAATAAAAGTCTGGGCTTAAATTGTTTTAAGGGAGAAAGATACAAGAAGTCCAACAGGTTGGGTGTGCAGAAGGCCATTCTGCTTTTCTCCAAGGTAAGGAAACAACCCCATTGCCTGTCAGTGGTGCACTAGAAAGAACGCCAGCCTGGGAAGCACAGGTTTGACTCATCGCTGTGACACACGTGTGTAAAACCTTCTCATTTTCCAGGCCTCCATTATATGTGGAAAACAAGGAGGCTGGACTAGATGCCCCAAGTCCTTCCAAGTGATAACATGCTATGAATTACAGGCCCCACCATGCTTTTATTTCCTTGTTTCTCTAAAAGACAGACCTCTCTGGTGTGCGCGCGCGCGTGTGTGTGTGTGTGTGTGTGTGTGTGTGTGTGTGTGTGTGTGAAGAGAGAGGAGCCACTTCCTTTTGTTTCTCACCTTGTGAGCTGGCAGTAAAGCACAGTGAGTATTATAAAATGCTCCCATGAGTAACTGATAGACTGTAATATCTCATTTCCAAGGCCAAGTTTTAAACAGAATAGAATAGCATAAAAGTAGTCAATTGTGGAATTAAATGACAGGCTATGGATAGCCATTTAGGTCTCTCACGGCCCTATTGCACCTTTACTAGTAAGATCACTAGTACAGACGAAGTACAGGTGAAATGCCGACTCTGCCAACATTTTAATTCAACCGACACAGGGTATCCTCTGACTAAACTGCCAATAGTAAGGATACTCTCTTCACAAAAACCAAAGCATGCTAACGATGCAAGACTATGTAGTACACTAATAAAGTGCTTATCACTTTATTAAAAGCCAGGTGTGGCCACTGAAGAGTGAAAGAAAATATCTCTCCGACCCACAAAGATCAAGGAATTATACAACAAAGCTTGTTTTTTCCAAGCACTTGGAAATAAACCAAGATATTTCCAAGGATTTTGTTATCTCCTGTGTTTCTATGGACTTATTTAGTGTTTTTGCATGTTACTATTTCCCTGTTTTTGCTGGTGACAGCTAAATGTCAGATGCTCTCTGAGCAGTGCTAACTGCCTCTTTCATGTCAACCTCAAACACCTTACAAGGCAGGCAGGTCCTGGGTAACTGTACTGGTCTGACAGGAAGGAAATCCTGTCTGTTACAAAAAGTGAAGCTTTCTTCTTCCTTTTAAAAAAAACTTTGCTTATTAGAAACTCAGTACATGTTAACTATATAAAACATTAGAAAATGTAAGTAAGCAAAAAGAAAGCTAAAGAACCGCTCAGCATCCCACATCCAGAAACCAGCTGGTAACTGGACAGCAGATTCCTTTTTATGTTCATTTTTGACAAATGGGAACATTTATACTCCTTAGAATTTTTTAACTTAAAATACTGAAAACATTTCCCACATACTTAATCACTACGCTACAATATCCCTTTTTATGACTGCATAGTCCAGTGACCACTGCAGCACACTGCAGTAAACCCACCACCACTGCTGGGCTTTGGGGGAGTGTCTCAAATGCTCACTACTCAAGCAGCTTCCCCAGGCCATCCACCCCCCCCACCCCAACCCACCCCCCCGTATCTGCAACGCTGACTCTAACTCCTCCATGTTCACCTGGGGACAGAAGCCTGATGTCACCAGTGCTCCTTCTGTGGGGGTCAATACCAACCTGACAGCACGGAGAGGCGGCCAGGATGTCGTAGGTATACATGGTGCCCAGCTGGTGCCAGCTGCCGTCCCACCGCGACTTACACTTGATGCAGATGATCTTGTGAACCCCCTCCAGGCAGTCCACGCACACCGCGTACAGGTGCATGAGTCTCCCTGTGCACAGAGACACAATGCTGAGGGTGGCCATCAAGGAAATCCCCTTTTGCCGCCAAAGGGGGTTTAAAATTGGCGCATCTATCAATTATAAGCAAACATTTTATCATTTGGATAAATATAAAAAGCAAAGTAGATATCACATGTCCCCAAGTTGTCCTTTTGGAATAAGGATAAATTCCAACTACTATCAATGGAGCATGTACTTTAAGTTCAATATTTAAGTTTAAATATTGCTTCAATTCACTTTTCCAAAAAAATGCTGCCAGATTGCCAATACAGACATCCAAACTCGAATGACCAAGCCCCAGGTACGCAGAACCGGCCTGTGGCCAACAGGACTTTCTGCACAGAAGCCTGAATGTGGCACAGAGACCGGACCGGCAACACTGGTCTGTACTCGTGGGCTCTCTCACCCACTAACAAGTCCCATGATAAAGTCAAAAGTCTGTCCTGGCACTGCGAGCCCAGAGTTATACCACAGCCAAAATTGCTATGTTAACTGTCCTTGTCCTCAAAATTACTCAGCCATCACCACATCTAATTTAGGAACCAGAATTATATCTTACTTGTAAGTGGTATTTTAAAAGGAGTTCAGTGTCGTGTTATTTACTGGGCTCTTAAAAGCCACATCCCCATTCCTCCATTAGTTATTAACACCTAAAAAAGATGCCACCCAGTTTATATGGAAGGCTTAGGTTGGGGTTCAATCATTGGGAAAGAGTCAGAATGTACAGGATCTGCTGGAGTGATGAGTAACAGCAACAATGCTGCTCTCTGTGTGGGGGTCAGGAATTCCACTGTGCTAGTAACTACCATCAGGAGCACAGCTGCTCCTAGTGGCTTCTTATTCAAAATGTGCTGTTCGCTGCCTTCAGCCAGCCAGACCATGGCCCATCACTCCTCGGTGCTAAGGACCAGCGTGCTCCTTAAGCTGGAGAAGGGTGTACGGTAGTTCAGAGATCCCTTTCACAGCATTTTGTCTCCGCTTTGAGGACTCGGTCTTACTCATCCTTGTAGGCAGAGTCTAGCACAGTGCCTGAAATGTGGAAAGCACTCCACAATCGTATGGTGAATGAACGGACGGGGCATTTCAACAGCCAAAGACAACATCCCCTTGGGGGCCTCCAGGTCAAAACTGGGAAGGGTGGTGTGAGCTCTGGCAATACTGTCCACCTCTGCCCTAGGGCACTGAAAATAAAAGGTCGCACATACCATCCCCAGAGTGGCCCGGGGACATTTCAGGATGTTAATTCAAGCATCCAGAAGATTCTAGATAACACTTCATCCCCAGTTTCCCTCCTGGATTTACTGTAATTCTCAACTATGCAGACACACAGGCAGCTGCTAGGAAGGGTCGGGGCAGGGACAGACAAAGGTCAGGTGTTGGTAGCAATGACCCTAATGATGAGGTTGACAGGGAGCTTTTGCTGAGGGCTTACCAAGGGTCTGGCACTGTGCTATGAAGCAACCTGAAGCACTGCACTTACTAATAAGCCTCACAGCAACACTATAAAGAAGCTATTATTGTTATTCCCATTCAGATAGGAGGAAGTGAAACTGAGAGAGTTTGAGTGGCTGGCCCGCGTTCATAAAGATAATGAGCAGCAAAGTCCAGACTTCAATTCACATCTGCCTGACTCTTAACCGCTAGACAAACTCCTGGTGTGGACTGAGTCCCTGGATTTGTTTCAGTTACTATTATACATTGTCCTAAATACAGAGAAGTTTACATTTCTGAACTCTAGGGTTGTGAGATCAAGCAGAAAGTGGAGATTCCTGAGAGAACAGTCACCTGTGGTTCTAAGTGGAAAAGAAGTACAATAAAAACTTCCTCATTAGATCCATCTTAATAAATATTCAAGTCAAACAAAAATATCTAATCAGAGGAAGAGTCAGAGAATGAAAGCTGGAGCTGGAGCTGGAGGCTGGGGAGGGCACTGAGGGGTAAAGGGCATGGAGAAGGGGTGACCATCCATACGGCCAGCACTGAAAATAACAGTTATTTCAGCAGCATATAATCAGCTGCAGCCAGGAACCTGTGGCCTGGAACCTGGCCTTTCTGCTGGAGTTGAACATGCTGTGAGGAATACATGGCCGGGACTCTGATGGCAGAAATGATTTACACTCGTTTGCTATAAAAAGGACTGCATGGACTTCTCCGAGATGTGACAATAACAACACTGGCACATGTCAAGGCCCCCAGAGAACATGACAGACATGACAGAGCTCTTTATTATAGCTTGAAAGTGCATCTACAACCTGTTCTCCATCTACGCTACTCATTCTCCACTCTAGAACTTCTGCTCAACCAAATGGTTCTCTCCAGCTTTCTTACTGCCTCATTTTTTTAAACCACTATTCCTTTGCATACTGCTTCCTCTCCTTAGCAACAATCACCTGGTGTGGCTAGAACCTCTACCTAAAATCAGTCCTCCTTTTGATATATACCTTTCACATTGCCTCTGACTATGCAGGCCAAAAGGGCCCCTTGTTCCTTGGAAATTACAGGACGCTTAATGTACGTAATAGCCAGATGTTACTAGGTCCCCTTGTGGCACTAGAGCCATAGGCCAGGGAATTAGTTATATTTTTATAAAAGCATCATACATCCTAAGGTTATAAACCGATAAAAGGTAAGGACCAAGAGTACCCAGCACATGAAATTCGTAAGTTTGATTGGCTGATGAATGAATTAAATGAAAAGAATTTGTCCATCGTGAATGGAAAAAGAACACTACTACTCTCATGTACCCTCCACCCTTGTACCCTCATTCATCTTCATAAAGAAAATTTCCAGCCTAAAAATGGAGACTAAAGGTGTTTCAACTTACTATCCTCTAAAATTATCCCCAAACAGTATGAAGAACAAGAAAAACACAAAAACTCCATCTTCTGTGAAACTAAGAGGTATCTCAAACCTGAACCAGACTATGAGGCCAGAAGTTGGATGGAGGAATGGTGGTAAATGGTTTACCTTCAAACTGGACAGCGAACACAGGGAGAGTGGAAAGAAGTGCTGAAAGGGAACGAGTCAGGTATACAAGTAATCAATAGTCTATATAGCATTTTCCATCAAGAAGCAGAGTCTATTTCATCATCCCCTGAATCTGGGCTAGTCTTACAACTTGTTTTGATGAACAAAATGTAATGTTACTCAGGTCCACGCTTAACTTTCTCCCTCCTGGGAACGCCATGTGGAAAGCCTAGGCAAGCCCACTGGGAGGTGAAAGGCACTACAGAACAGGGATGGGCGATTCCAGCTGAGGCTTCCGAAGCCAACTAGCCTGCCAACTGTTAGATGTGTGGGAGAAGCCATCCTAACAAACAATCCATAGAACTGTGAGAAATTATAAATCACCAGTTTTAAACCACTAAGGTTTGGAGTGGTTTGCTTTATAAAAAGGCCAAACGATACACGGGATTGGGTGAAACTCTAAAAAAATGCGTGAGAACAATCCCTGCAACTTCAGCTTCCTACCCCACTGAGAAGGAAAAGAAATTGCATCCATGAAACAAGAACAGAATACTATTAAAAAGAGCTCTTAGAAATTATAAATATGAAGACAAAATCTTTAAACTCAGTATAAATACTGGAATATAAAGTCAAGGGAATCTTCCAGAAAGCAGAATTAAAATAGAGATGAACAATAGGGCCAAAATATAAATAATAAAGGTAAACCAAAAGTAATTTCCTCAAACTTAAGACCATAAGTTTACAAAGTCAAGAAAGCACCCTGTCCAATGAATGAAAAAAAGAAAGACCCATATCATGGTGAAAATGCAGAATGCTAGGGAGAAAGAGAAAATCTTAAAACCCTCGGGGGAATAAAGGAGAAGGAGTAATATTAAATAATATTAGACTTCTCAATAGCAACACTGGAAGACAGGAGACAGTGAAGAAATGCCTTAGATATTCTAAGGGAAAAATAACTGTAACTTGGAAAATTGTAACCAGCCAAACAGCAACTGAGAAGATAGACTCAAGATATCATTATACTTTCAAAATTTTAAAACATCTATTTATATGCTCCCTTTCTCAGAAAACTCATAGGGGATGTTTAGCAAGTTGAGGGAATAAACCAAGCAAAAAGAAAATGTGGAGTTCAGGAAACAGAAGATAAAAAATAAGAAAGAATTAAAGAAATTCCTAGGAGGGCAACTATGCAGTATAGCAGGTATTGCATGCACAAGGACAGACAGGAGCAAGAAGATGAAAGGTTCCATGAGGGACATTTCTAGGGAAAAAATCCATAAAATGTCAGAGGTATGTGGAAATGTTTTTGAAAGGCGGTTTGTATTGCTGCTGGAGAATGAGAACAACCAGCCAAAGATTCAAAAAAGGCTAAGCAAATGGAACATGAAGCAATTATTCACTTCAACAAAAATAAGAGGTAATATAGGAAATATAAGTACCTATACATCTTGGCTCAATACTAAATATTTCCATACTAATGGTATTAAAAAAAAAATTAAGGATTATCCAAGAATCCTATGTAATAAATCCCTAATATGCAAATCAACCTAATGGCAGAACGACCGGTCACTATGATGCACACTGACCACCAGGGGAAAGACGCTCAACGCAAGAGCTGCCCCCTGGTGGTCACTGTGCTCCCACAAGGGGAGCACCACTCAGTAAGAAGCCAGGCTCACAGCTGGCGAGGACAGCGGCGGTGGCGGGAGCCTCTCCTGCCTCCACGGCAGCGCTAAGGGCGTACGACTGCCCGGGGGAGCAGGCCTAAGCCATCAATCGGACTTCCCCCAAGGGCCCCCAGACTGCAAGAGGGCACAGGCCAGGCTGAGGGACATGCCCTAGTGCACAAATTTTGTGTGCCAGGCCTCTAATTGTGATATATTATCCTGAGAGAAAGAGTCAATAGGTAGTATCTAAAATTGGGAGAATGAAGATAACAGTTTTTAAATTTGATGATAAAAACCTGAAGAATCACAGAAGATTTTAAAGTCTCTGGGAACTCAGATAGCAGGGATTGGTAGGAAGAAGACAGGTGGGGATGTCATTTTCACTACAGGCCTTTTTAACACACTTTTTAAGTTATAAAGACATATGACATGCATCCCATCTTTACATAAATTCAGTAGTGTTACATGCATTGACAGACTGCTCACCTCTGCCATTCAACATACGGTTGAAATGTCCCTAAGTCTTTTTTTGTCATCCACAGCATTAATAAGCTCCAACCCTTCACCAACAAAGTAATATCTGAGTCTCCAATAATCCTCCACGTTCCTTTTGTTGCTATCAAGAAAGTCTCACCCTAACCAGCTTGGCTCAGTGGATAGAGCGTTGGCCTATGGACTGAAAGGTCCCAGGTTCGATTCCGGTCAAGGGCATGTACCTTGGTTGCGGGCACATCCCCAGGAGGGGGTGTACAGGAGGCAGCTGATCAATGTTTCTCTCTCATTGATGTTTCTAACTCTCTATCCCTCACCCTTTCTCTCTGTAAGAAATCAATAAAATATATTTCTAAAAAAAAAGAAAGTCTCATCTTTCATAAATGTCAAGATTAATTCAAATAATCTAAAAACACCCTGACCTTCTCCAACCCCTACTTTCATATGCTTACAAGGATCAAAGAGAATAATAGTACATATCTTGCTGGGCACATTAACACAGGTTTCAAAGGTAACTATTTTACAGTGAGTGACATTTTTGTGCAATTTCTTCTCCTAAATTTCCTCCCAATTATAAAGAACTATACACCAGGAATCCTCTCTTCAAATTGCAATAGAACAAACACATGAAATTACCCACCAGGACAACTGTTCTAGGGGCACAGTGACATTGGAGTAAAGCAGACCTCCACCACCTCCCTGGCAAAGCGGAAATATTCACATGTGACCTAGCCCCTGACTAGAACAAGAAAGCACCATCAGTTAACACTGAGCCAGAACAGAGGCGGCCCATCTTGTTTGCTTTCCAGCTCTCCACAAACAGAACGCAGGCAAGGTGAATGAACACCTGTACCTTGAAGGTGACAAGGAACATCATATTCGATCTCATCGTGTCTCGATGGGCTTAGGAACAGAGTTCCGTCCACCAGTGGGAACTGTTCGAACACCGGGAGCGCCCGGTGGCACAGGGCACAGTTTACAACGTTTCTGTGGCTGGCACTGAGGGCCGCAAGAATGAACTTGCGCAGATCCTCGCCCTGGCCCATTTGGGCATCGTCTTCCATCCGCACGTGGAAAGTGTTCAACTTATGCCTGGGGATGTGGGTGAGGAGCTCAGAGAGGTCCAGCCGCCGCAGGAACTGTACGGGAGTGTCAAAGTGGCCGCCCCTGTGAACCGATAACCCACCCGGACTGTAATCAAAGAGGGCATTTCGGAACACATGGCCCCCGGCCATGGCCTTTTTGTGAGGCTCAAGATGGATGGCGTTCTTTAAGAATTCCCCAAGGTATCTGGAGGAGCGGGGGCCGCTGAAGTGGGCAGGGGAGAGGATGGAGTAGCCGGTGGGCGGGGACTGGCCGGGGGAGCCACAGGGGGAGCGGCCCCCGTAGGCCCCAGCGCTGACCGCCTTCTCTTGGGAGTTCTGCCGGTCCATGGAATGCCGGCGGGGGGGGTCATGGTTCAGGCCTTTCTGGGGCTTGTTCGGGGGCCTGCACTTTTTAGCCTCCTCCACCACCTCGCCGGGAGGCCTCCCCGTGTTCTTCTCCGACCCTGACTTCTTCTTCTTCTCGTCCTGCATCCGCTTCGCCTGGTACCAGTCCGTGTCCTTCTTTAAGTGGCCCTGCCCACAGCGGCAGGAGCAGAAGCGGAAGGCCAGGTCGTAGCCCTTCTTGGTCCACATGTTCTGGCGGCACTGCTTCTCGTTCCAGCTGCGGGCCCGGCCGATGCAGTTGAACTGGACCAGGATGCTGCTCTCCCACTCGTAGAAGCACTGCAGGTGCATCCAGCTGCTGTGGGGGCAGTGCTCGTTGTTGCACACCACCTTCTGGTAGTCGTCCTTCTCCAGGTCCACCGGCCGCCCGAAGCTGCAGATCAGGGGCGTGGCACAAGGGGCTTCTGGGGAGAAACACAAAAGAGACATTCAGCCCACAGGACGAGGGGTTCCCAGCTGACACCGGGTCAGAGACCAAATCCCACAGGAGCCCATTCATGCCAAAGGTACAATTTTTCTGGTATCAAGATTTCCACCAGGACTTATGGAGATTGGCGTTCCACTGGTTCCTGCTATTTCAACGTCCACAATGTTTCAACAGGCCCCTCTGAAGGCTCGTTCTGCTCCCAGGTGGGAACCACTGAGCTTGATCACAAAGGTGCCACATGCCATGCTTGGGTTAGAGTTATCTGTTGTAGCTGATAAGCTAAATGAGGACCCTAAGCCATAGAGCCCCTCGGCAGAGCTGTTTTAGAAACCCCACCCTGGTGGCAGTGTGGGGCGTGAGGCTGGAAGCAGGGAGGCCAGAGGAAGGGGGCAGGGCGTGCAGGAACCCAGGTAAGAAATGACAAGGGTCTGGGCTAGACAGCAGCAAGTGACTCCCAGTGTTGAAGATGAGCAGATGCTGATGGACGGCGAGGGACAGGTTTGGAAGAAGACTTGGGGCTGGCCTGGTCTGGGCCTGCTGAATTGGAAGTGCCTGTGCACCACCGAGGTGGAGAAAGATGTTAGTGGAGTTCAAGAGGGCTGGAGCTGTGGATACAGATGTGGAGCCACGCAACCAGCCAGGGAGGTGTAACCCCTGGAATGTGAAGAGTGGAAAAGAATCCTGGGAAGCGACATTAAAAGGCTGGAGAAGAGTTCTCCACAGAGACTGGTAAGGAATGAACTGAGAATTCTATCAAGGCAGTCAGATGAGGCCTAAGAACAGGGGACTTGGACTGTCCCAGTGTGCCAGGTAAGATCAGTGTTTCTCACTCTGCACTACCCTGGTCATTGGGGGCTAGACCAGGGGTGGGCAAACTTTTTGACTCGAGGGCCACAATGGGTTCTTAAACTGGACCGGAGGGCCGGAACAAAAGCATGGATGGAGTGTTTGTGTGAACTAATATAAATTCAAAGTAAACATCATTACATAAAAGGGTACGGTCTTTTTTTTTTAGTTTTATTCATTCCGCATCCGGCCCGTGGGCCGTAGTTTGCCCACGGCTGGGCTAGACAATTCTTTGTTGTGGGAGTGTCCTGTGCACTGCTGATGTTTAGCAGCACCCCTACTAGATGCCAGTCACACCACCCCCTCAACTGTGACACCCCAAAAGGTCTCCAGTCGTTGCCAGATATCCCCTGCGAGCAGAATCAACCCCGGTTGGGAACTGCTGGGTAAGGCAAAGATGGAGAGGTCCTCCCCAGGATGAGCAGTGAGCCAGTCACTGACACCTTAGAAAGGACAGTTCTGGTGGGATGATGGGGGACAGGTGCGGTAAAAAAGCAGCAGCAGTACAGATGACCCTCTAGATAGGCCTTAACCACAAGTGTAACTGTAGAGGGAAGGAAAGAGGATGGGCAGGGTACACAAAGGCTGAGGCATAAGCACGTTTCTCAACTGGGGCAATGAATGCCAAGAACTCAGGGCAGCTTGAAGATCAGGAGAGGGAGCAAGCTACCAAAAACCTCCACAACCTCACCACTGCCCACTGAATTACAAATTCTATTTCTCCCACCAAGCATCCCCTTCAGTGTGGGATTCTTGGACCTCAGCAAAACAGCCCTAACCAACTTGTCTTCGTCCATGCCTGTGACCACTGTGGCCTCCCCATCTACCTCCTGGGAATCCACAATCCTTAATCTTCATTGGTCCAAATCCCACTCCCCTCGTGTAGCAATTCACAGTATGGGCTCTGCAACCAGACTGCCTGAGCTGGAATCCCAACAGCACCACGGATGAGCTGTGAGCTCACAGAAAAGTTACTTAACTTTCCTGTGTCCGTTTTCTGTGTAAAAAATGCATGTACCTTACACGGTGGTCATAAAGATGAACTATACCCATTCACAGGTGGTGCTTAGAGCAGGGCCTGGCACAAATAACCCTCATCCCCTGCTTTCCAACCTTCAAGGTCCACCTCTAGGCACCAATGACTCCTCTCTTCCCCTACACCCTGACCCCCACCAGCGCAGTCTGGTCTGAACCTTACTTGCGTCCCCATTCTGGTCCCCACCAGGTGATGACTCAGGAGAGGATCTCTGACTCGCCTTTGTGTCCCTGGTACCACTGGCCCAGGCCATACACACATCCAGTGCCAAATACAGTTGCATTAAAATGACACTGGCACATGAAAACCTATGTGACAAGCAGAGCAGAGGAAGAGAGATCTGCAATCCTAGACAAAGAGAAAAGACCTGAATGTACAGAAAAGAAGTAGAAGAAGAGAGTGGTTTGCAAACTGAGTAAATTAACTAGTCATGAGGTCTATGACCTTTAAAATGTTAATGAGTGAATTAAACAAAGTTCGTTTGCTTTTATCTTCAGTCCTTCAGAGGAAGAGACTTGAAGAGAGGTCTCTGAAATAGAATGGCAGTTATCAGAGTGATATTAACCCAGGACTAATGAAATCAAATTTAAAAAGGCCCTAACTATACTTTGCATTCATAATATCTAAAATTTAAAAATTTAAATGTTAAGATTGACTTGATATTTCTTTAAACGGTATTTTCACATAAAAAAAAAAGGTTGGCTAATACGGAAAAAAATCCTATTTATATCTTTCCCAAAAAGCTGCAAATGTATCACTAAACTAATACTGAGCACTTCCTGTGTACCAGGTCTTAGAAGCAGGAAAGATGGCAAATCCTGCTGAGAACTCTAACCCATTCAATGTTCATCTTTCATGGTTTATGTTAGGTTTTTCTGTCTTATTGTATCTTTTGAAAAGCTGTTGTTTCATTCAAACAGAAGACAGAAAGTGGAGGGTAGGAGGAAGAAGGGGAGTATCTTCCTCCTTTCCATCTAGGCCAGCGGTTCTCAACCTGTGGATCACGACCCCTTTGGGGGTCGAACGACCCTTTCACAGGGGTCACCTAAGACCATCGGAAAACACATATATAATTACATATTGTTTTTGTGATTAATCACTATGCTTTAATTATGTTCAATTTGTAACAATGAAAATACATCCTGCCTATCAGATATTTACATTATGATTCATAACAGTAGCAAAATTACAGTTATGAAGTAGCAACAAAAATAATTTTATGGTTGGGGGTCACCACAACATGAGGAACTGTATTCAAGGGTCGCGGCATTAGGAAGGTTGAGAACCACTGCTCTAACAGAAGTATATGCCTGCATCACAGAGGAGGTAACACTCCAAGTCCCTGTCCCTGTAGCCGGTCTGTGATCACCACAGCCATCCTCACCAGCTTTCTACCCTCCAAGACCCACAACGAGGAGTCCCCACCCCAACCTGCCAGCCCTGCTTGTTTACAGCTCTGCCACTTTGATGTGGCCTTGTGGCTAGACCTCAAAAACAAAGACAAAGCCAAGGGCTTGTTTAATACCAAATACTTTGTGCAACAGACACCTCCCGCTGTTACACACCTCCAGGATAAGGGCAAGGCTCCCAGGATTAGGTGAGTCACAGGGTGGGTCTTGGGGACAGCAGAGAACTGCTGACAAGGCTTCTACATCTCACACAGCATTCTGAGGAGCAAGCTGGCCTCTACCCTCAAAGACATGGTTTCCTTTGAAGTTTGGTTCTTAACTCCCTGCCTGGCTCCCCTCTCCTTCCCCCTGTCTACACTGCAGAGGCATCTAGAAGGTGCCTAGTTGTGATACAAATAATACAGTAAGTGATAAATAATAATGCAAGATTAAACTCTGTGTTTCGTGTACTCACAACTATAAACCTACTTTTGCCTACTCCTGTAAATGTGGAAACACACTGTAAACTGTCAAGTTGCATAAAAACCTTTCTCTGCTATCTTCAGCATAACTGTATACCTGCGTACCTGGCTCCCCAACTAAATGCAAATTGTTCCAATGTACTTCCTACTTTTTCTATCTAATGTTTTAGATACACGACAGGTGTTTAGAAAGTCAGTAAATAAATGAATAATGCCATGCCTTTTTTAAAATTTCCTAAATATCCAACACATCTAGGAAAAGACTTTGTAACTGTAAGAAACAGCAGTGGTGGCATTCAAAATGACACGTGAGAAATTAGCAGTATTACCGAAACACTGGATTGCTTCCTGAAAGCTGTCTCTAACTTTACAAAAACCCCAGCTCTTAAGAACAGCTGTCCCATAAAAGGAATACAGGTTGATAGGACACAACTAAACCTTAAATGGGGGAGCAGGGGAGAGGGGAGAAGGGAATCCCACGCTGACAAGGGCTTGTGCCACATACATCCCTTGGGACATTAGTCTAATGCCGGGAGCCGGTCCATCCTTGCTGTTTCAAGGGACTTGGCATATATGGCATACGGTTCTTAATATGTTTGCTCACCTTCTTGGCGCTGTGTTTTAACCAAGGTCACCTCTCCGAGAAAGGTTGAATCCCCAGGTAGGGATTTTCCCCTGAAGTTAGGGAGGGAATAAAACCCCTCAACTAAGTGCCAGGCGGGTAACTAATCACTTTAACTATGAACAATCATGCTTAAGCTACATAATCTTTACTCCCTGGAATGGAGATAAGAAACGCCCTAACCTTTGTAATAGAGATTGATAGGATTGAATCAACTGGTATAAATACAGATGTAACAAGACAGCAAGAGACAGAACTTATAAGACAGAACTCAGAACACAGTGCTTGGAAGACAAGACCAAGAGAGACAGAGCCTAGGCACAGAACCTACACAGAACGTTCTCTAGAGACAGAAGAACTTCGCTGGAGAGAGCATGCTGGAGGATCCTGGACAGGGACTGGCCTCGGAGCCTGGAGGCGGAGCCTGGCGAGAGAGCATGGCAGGGGATCCTGGACAGAGCCTGACTAGAACCTGGTGACTGAACCTGACTGGAGAACCTGGACAGAACCTCTCTGGAGATCCTAAGCAGAACCTCTCTGGAGATCCAGACCAGAACTTGGCTGGAGATCCTGGCTAGAGATCCTGGCTAGGCTGCTGATTAACTGAACACTGTCTCCGTGCCCTTCCTTCATCGCCGACTCCGTCCACGCCTTTGGGGACCCCTGGACCAGCTGGGGTTGGACCCCGGCAGTCTAAGCCGTGATAGCTTGAATAACAAGCAATATGGGAAAATGTTCCTTTATGCAGTGTCAGCAATTTTTAAAAATGTATATTAGCCCTCAGTGCCAGTTTTTACAGCTTCACCCTCAAATATTCAGTATTCAGCATCTATTTGTCTCTGCCCAAGTAAAAATAATCAGAGCTCACCTCATCCTGGGCAGCAATCTCAAATAGTTTGAAGTCTGGACAACAGGATGACTAGGCTGAGGTCACGAGGACAAAGTCTGTCACTCTCCCCAGCCTTCACATCCTCTACCTCTGCCTCCACCTATTAAAAAGGGAGTATCTGCCAGTAATCATGTACACTGGCTGCCCAACAAACACAATCCCCTTGACAAACGTGCTCACACTAACAAGCACTGTAAGACAGGCGAAGCCATCTTCAGCTTTTTACCTATAAAATTAAATGTTTCGCCCCTCTTAAAACAGTTGCAAGCATCAGATAGGGAGTTTGGCGGGGAAGAGGGGTGAGGTGGGGACTTGGACCTACTCATCCTTGTAAACCCACTACTGTGAAAATCCTATTAGTGTTTCATAAATGTCTTGTGGAAGAAAAGTATGGCCCAATCAGATTCAGTACTCCAGGTGACCGCATGCTGGAGAACACAGCCTGACTAGGTCCAGATGAGCTCTCAAGCGACCTTCTATAGACTCAGGTCCAGATGAGCTCTCAACAGACCTTCTAGACCAGGGGTGGGCAAACTTTTTGACTCAAGGGCCACAATGTGTTCTTAAACTGGATGGAGGGCCGGAACAAAAGCATGGATGGAGTGTTTGTGTGAACTAATATAAATTCAAAGTAAACGTCATTACATAAAAGGGTACGGTCTTTTTTTTCAATAGTTTTATTCATTTCAAACGGGCCGCATCCGGCCCGCGGGCCGTAGTTTGCCCATGGCTGTTCTAGACTCAGGTCCAGATGAGCTCTCAACAGACCTTCTAGACCAGTGGTTCTCAACCACTGGTTGAGGGGTAGAATGACCCTTTCACAGGGGTCGCCTAAGACCAACAGAAAACACATATATAATTACATATTGTTTTTGTGATTAATAACTATGCTTTAATTATGTTCAATTTGTAACAATGAAAATACATCCTGCATATCAGATATTTACATGACGATTCATAACAGTAGCAAAATTACAGTTATGAAGTAGCAACGAAAATAATTTTATGGTTGGGGGTCACCACAACATGAGGAACTATATTAAAGGGTCACGGCATTAGGAAGGTTGAGAACCAGTTCTAGACTCAATCCTGAAATTCTTTTGGGGGCAGAGCCTGGCCCTCTTCCTCACTTCCTCAAACTTAACCTAATCTATTCCATCCTCCTTTGGTAGCCAATTACCAAACGCAAATATCAGGGGTTTTGAACACCTACTTTATTACACTGATCTTTTCCATACTTTAATTCCTGTTCATGGGAACACACCTCCTTGCTTGCTGACCAAGTTCCACACAGGGTACGAAGTTCGACAAGAGGAGCTTCACCTCTAGCTTCCAGAGAGGCCACAGAGCTTGGGCACTGAGGACACAGGCTCTGGAGCCAGCCAACCCGGATCTTACTGTCAGCTCTGCAACTTACTCGTTCTCAGATTTTGGCAAGTCAACCTCCCTGTGCTTCTGTTGTCTAACGTGTAAAAGGCAGGAAGAACAGTATCTACCTCCAAGGGTCCCCATGAGGATTAAAGGAGTTAAGGCCCTTTGAACAGCCTGGCATATAATAAGCAATTATTAAAAGCCCTATCACCTGATGTGAAAACCAAATGACGTTGAATACATTTAGAATAAAGCTACAATCAGGAAGTGACCATCCAATCTCCACACATAAATACTAGTAGGTTCAAGAAATACATTTCTTCCCCACAACAAGCATGCACAAAACAATTCAATAAATATTTGCTGACACGTTTTAAAGAAACAGAAGCAGAATTCTCTTCTCTAACCCCTTAAAGATGTTCTCCTCAATGTCAGACAAATAAATACGTTGTTATATGTATTTTTCAACCTAAGTGATCTTTTCCAAGCCTAGGTAACAGGAATTCATAAAGCATGGTTGCATTTGATTCATGGGACGTGTTCCTGAAGAACTTAACATAATTCAAGACATTACCCCACAGTCTGGGGGTAAAGTGTGGGGAAAGCATCCTCCGAACACATAAATCTGCAGTCGCCATGCTGTCTGGTGCTTTACTGATGCTTGTATTAGCAGCGTTAGTTCTAATAGTTCTCAGTTGCATCTCATAAACTGACAGCATGGCATATCATACTGATTTTCAGCACCAGTATTAGCACACTTGGATATTCTGAAAGTTATAATAATGATCTAAATAACAGTTCATTCTAAAATAACACAAATGTCACCAGAGTCCTTGAAGTTCAAAAAAAAAAGAACAACAACAAAAACAAGTGTTCACATACTGCCAAGGGTTAGTAGGTTTTTTTTCCGAAGAAAAGGTGATGCCACTGGGTAACGGAGCATTTTTATGATTCAGTTGACCTGCTAACTTTGAAAATATAAGATGGCTTAATGCATAATCTGGAGAAATGTGTCCGCTGAAATTATGCACATAATGTGAAGCTTCTATTAATATTATTTATGTCATTAGTTGAAATTTGCATAATTCAATTTGCAAAACATGGGCTCACACTGTACTAGGAAATAAATCAGCAGGCTGCCTTTTCTCTTGTCGAACCATGATCTTGAGGGTGCGGGATCGGGGAGAACTCACCGCACCCTAGCATTCCATGTCCTGCACGCACTCACCCGAAGGAAAGGTAGGTGCAGAGGCTCTCAGGACCAAACCACAATCTCCTCACACGGGAACAAAACTTCAGATACATCCTATTTTCATAGACTCCAAAAAAAAACTCAGTGCTATTTTTTAATTTTAAAGGATTTTTCTTGCTCTCTCTGAAACACTACAGAACTTGATTTGTTTCCCTTGTCAAGTCAACGTCCTCCCCCCTGCCAGTAGATATTCAAAATGTGGCCATAATAAAAACTCCTAAATCATATTTTCATATGTGATCCCTATTTACCACCTAAGTTACAGCACAGCATTCCCAAAACGTCAGCCTGCTTCCTCTCTCTTGGTGGGCCCAAATGGTACCTGGAGACCAAAGGCCATGGTGGAGTGGGCCCCTCCCCTTACCTCTGATTCCCAATGGCCTCAGCTCAAAAGACAAATGACTTTACCTCCTCCCCAGTCTGTCCAACAGATAAAACATATGGCAGCATGATTAGCTGGCAACATGGGTCATGTGCAGACCAGGTCACAGAATATAAGCCATAATTCACTGCTGTTCAATACTTTCCAAAAGCTCTACTGAGGGAAACAAATTTTAAGAAAGATTTCATCGATGATGTCCACACACTCCTCTAGATCAGATTCCAGTGGGGAGGTCTGGCCTGCAGTGTGTCTTATTAAACCAGTACAAGGTTGTTGTTTTTTGTCATGAAATGTAAATGCAAATGCCTTTTAGGTGCATCAAGTACTCTCTGATCTTCTAGGCCTCCCCCCGCCCCCGAGCCCCACTCATGTATTTATTTATGTGCCAGGCCCATAGAGGTACTTGGGCATGTAACTCCTGTGCTAGGAAAACTCTGTCCCTCAGTGAAGCCAAGTGCCACAGAGCTGGTTACCAGGACCACAATGTTCCATTCCCTGGTCAGACTGCTTTTAATGACGTGAGCAAACCCAATAAATTTGTTTTATTTATGAAAGGGTATTGTCATGCACATCGTTCAGTATTTTACAGTGTCTTAGAAATGGCTAAGTGATGAGTGTTGCTTTTTTAATCAGATGGACACTGCAGAACATACCACTGCTTCTGTCTGCCTCATCCCTCTGTGTGCTAGAAATCTGAAAGCCAAATTTGTGACCTACCTCTTGTAATGACTCAGGACATCCACTTGTTTTCCTAATAGTATTGCCCCTATAACTAATATTCTCACATTTATTCTTTATCTTAAAGCATTACATGTATTTTTGAAAGCCACTTTATTTTTGGAAGAAGGAAGGTACAAATGATCAAAACAAAAATCCATTTGTCACCTCTTCCCATAACTTTCAACTCAGTTTTGCCTACTACATGTTAATCTGTACTTGACATGTACCAAGGTTCTCCTCTCCCTCTTCACTTTCCAAAGTCTGTAGAGAAGGGTGAGAGAAGTGAAAGGGGAGGCCAATGTTGACCCACTGGTGCCAAGAGCCCCACAAACACAGCACCTTTCCTGAATGGCTACCCTCTCTGCCACGCCCCGTGCTGGCTCCTCGGAGAAGCACCTGTGGCACAAGCACAAGAGCACACGAGAGCTCCTGGTCCTGAAGGCGCTCACCTCGCCCATCCCACACCTCTCACCATCTCCCCTTGGCTCAGCTCCCTCAGCTTCACTCTGCCATTCATTCCTGGGCCTCCACCTATTTCCATCTCACCTGCTTTCTCTCTCAGCTCTTCTCTCAGACACATCTTAGGCTGGCTCCTGTCACTCAGTGCTCTGCCAGCCAACTGAGTCCCCCACCCCAGTGCTTCTTGCCCCACCTGGTCCATGCAGGTCCTCCCAACCCCCACCTGCTCCCAGCCTCACTGGTGATACTAAGACATAGTGAAGTAGGTTTGGATTCATCCAAAATCTACCCCACCTTGTCTTCTTTCAAGGGGTCCCTTCTCCTTGGCTGTAACCGACCAAGCCTAGACTCCTTGGGATGCTGTTATCCTCCTCCCTCACCTATCAAATCTGCGAGTTCATTTCCAACAAATATGAAAAGGAGAGTCTCATATTTACCTGTGAGACTAGATCTATAAGGAGAGGCAGAGGAAAAAGCAATGAATGGAGAAATGACAAGAGATAAAGATGTGACCACATAATCTAAACCTGCTGCTGGATCATACCACTATTGACAACTAGAGTCCAATGGATCCCATCTTCTCAGGATGGCTACTTAGGAAATGTCAATGTAACAACTTAGAAATATAAATTAAAACCACAATGAGATATCACCTCCCACCTGTCAGAATGGCTGTCATCAATAAGTCAACAAACAAGTGTTGGAGAGGATGTGGAGAAAAGGGAGCCCTCGTGCTCTGTTGGTGGAAATGCAGGCTGGTGTAGCCACTATGAAAAACAGTATGGAGGGTCCTCAAAAAATTAAAAATGGAACTGCCTTATGGCCTAACAATTCCACTTCTGAATACGTATCTCGAGAAACCCAAAACAGTCATTCAAAAGAATATATGCACCCCTATGTTCATTGCAGTGTGATTTACAATAGCCAAGATATAGAAGCAACCTAACTACACATCAATAGATGAGTGGCGTGAAAAGCTGTGGTACATATAGATAATGGAATGTTACTCAGCCATAAAAAGGAGATGAAATCTTGCCATTTGCATCAGCATGGATGGACCTAGAGGGTATTATGCTAAGTGAAATAAGTCAGACAGAGAAAGACAAATGCCATATGATTTCACTTATATGTGGAATCTAAAAAGCAAAATAAATGAACAAAGAAAACAGAAACAGACTCATAGACACAGAGAGCAGACTGATGGATATCAGAGGAGAAGAGGTCTGGGGGACTGGGTGAAAAAGGTAAAGGGATTAAGCACAAATTGGTAGTTACAAAATAGGCACAAGGATGTAAAGTACAGCACAGAGAACACAGTTAATAATATTGTAATAACTATGTATGGTGCCAGATGGGCACTGGAAATACTGAGAACACTTATAATCTATATTATGATCTAACCACTCTGCTGTACACCTGAAACTAATACAAATAATATTCAATGTAAATTGCAATTGAAAAGTAAAGGTTTTTTTAAATTTTTTGCAAAGAAATGTCAATGTAACAACTTAATAGTGAGAATAACAAACTATTGCTCTTATCTGGGCTTTATTAATGGCATTAGTAATTATAATAGTAACTTGTTTTAACCAGTTAACTGCCACGATATTTTTAATTTAATTTAAAAAGGTCCACCGCTTATGTCTATAGATGCTTATGGCGTACAAATGGTTAGTAATACAAAAAAAAAAGTCATATTCATTGGTAAATTAATCCTATAATGTAGTCATATATAAGAATTACAAGGGGAGAAACCAAGATGGCGGCATAGGTAAACACCGAAATTGCTGCCTCCTACAACAACTTCAAAAATACAACAAAAAGACAAAACGGACATCATCCAGAACTACAGGAAGGCTGGCTGAGTGGAAATTCTACAACTAGAAGGAAAGAGAAAAGCACACTGAGACTCAGGAGCTGCGGAAATAAAGTGCAAAGGTACGGAGGCTCAAGCACACGCGTGGAAAGGGGCTGGTACCTGAGGATGCGGCTGTCTTTTTGAATCGGGAGGGAGTCACAAGCTCCCAACTGCTCTGAACTCCAGTTCCGGGGAGTCTCTGGGGACCCAGGACTCATACAGGGAGAAACTGGACTGTCTGGCAGCGGGCAGAACTCGGAACTCGAGGGTGGCTTTCCCTCAGAGGTGCTTGCAGCAATTAAATTACCGGGACACTGAGACTCACGGCCCCTTAGGGCAGGGCTGAGGATCAGCCATAGCTGCTTGCTCCGCCCTTTGATTCCCTGAGACCCCGCCCCACCCAGGCTGCAGCAGAGGCTTTTGCATATGAATGCCCTGGCCCTTTGCAACCTGAAAATTACCTAACAAATTACAGCTGGGCCAGACAGACCCAGAACTTCCAAGAGAAGGCCCAAGGACCCACAGCAGCTTGCATTGCTTCACAGCTGGGCCTCATCTGGGCACCTCCAAATTCCAAACAAGGAAGGGGAATCTGCAGATCTTTTCGTAGCTCTGCTGGGTAACCTCAGGCAGAGACTAAATTAGCACCTCCTTAGATCCAAGAGCCAGTGTACCCAGTGGTCAGAGTGGGACCATCCAGATTACAACTCCTCAGATCCATAAGGGACACACTCAGGGGGCAGACTCAGTGAGCACCAAAGCCCCACTGAAGCAAATCTTGCCCCAGACAGGTGTCTTCAGCACAGAAGTTCTCCCACTACAGACACAGCTGATTCTCACTGCTAATTGGCCTGGAAGTCAATTCCTCCCAGTGATACGTACAACAATCAAGGCATAACTACAACAAGACTGTGCACAAAGCCCACAAGGGGGTGCACCAAGAGTGTCCACCTCAGGTAACTGGGGAGGCTGAGCCACAGGGCCCTAGAGGAGACCTAGCACACAAAACCACTCTACCAACACAGGGAAGCATAAAAAATGCGGAGACAAAGAAACAGGTCACAAATGACAGAAATGGAGGAAAGCAAACAACTGGACATAGAGTTCAAAACCACGTTTATAAGGTTTTTCAAGAATTTTCTGGAAACCGCCGATAAATTTAGTGAGACCCTGGAGGATATGAAAAAAGACCAACTAGAAATTAAGCATACACTGACTGAAATAAAGAATAATATACAGAGATCCAACAGCAGACAAGAGGATCCCAAGAATCAAGTCAAAGATTTGAAATACAAAGAAACAAAAAATACCCAACCGAAAAAGCAAAAAGAAAAAAGAATCCAAAAATATGAAGATAGTGTAAGGAGCCTCTGGGACAACTTCAAGCGTACCAACATCAGAATTATAGGGGTGCCAGAAGAAGAGAGAGGGCAAGATATTGAAAACCTATTTGAAGAAATAATGACAGAAAACTTCCCCTACATGGTGAAAGAAATAGACTTCCAAGTCCAGGAAGCACAGAGAACCCCAAACAAAAGGAATCCAAAGAGGACCACACCAAGACACATTATAATTAAAATGCCAAGAGCAAAAGACAAAGAGAGAATCTTAAAACCAGCAAGAGAAAAAAAGTCAGTTACCTACAAGGGAGTACCCATACGACTGTCAGCTGATTTCTCAACAGAAACCATGCAGGCCAGAAGAGAGTGGCAAGAAATATTCAAAGTGATGAATAGCAAGAACCTACAACCAAAATTACTTTATCCAGGAAAGCTATCATTCAAAATTGAAGGTCAGATAAACAGCTTCACAGATAAGGAAAAGCTAAAGGAGTTCATCACCACCAAACGAGCATTATATGAAACGCTGAAAGGTATTCTTTAAGAAGAGGAAGGAGAAAAAGGAATTCTTATCATTTGCCACAGCATGGATGGAACTGGAGAGCATTATGCTAAGTGAAATAAACCAGTCAGAGAAGGATAAATACCACATGATCTCACTCATTTGTGGAATATAATGAACAATATAAACTGATGAACAAGGACTGATCCAGAGACGGAGAGGCATTGATTGGACTGTCGGGCCTTGGAGGGAAGGTAGGGGAGGGTGGGGGTAAGGGGGAAAGATCAACCAAAGGACTTATATGCAAGCATATAGGCCTAACCAATGGACATGGACAACGGGGGGGTGAGGGCATGAGGGGGGGGGGGAGTAGGGGGTAACGTGGGGATAAGGACACACATATGTAATATCTTAATAAAAAATGTATTCCAAAAAAAGAATTACAAGAAAATAATATAATTCTTAGACATAAGAATTAGGAAAATTATATATGTATACTCATATATAAGAACTAGAAGAAAAATAAGTTTATAACAGATGTCAATTGAAATAAGGCACACATATTCAGTTATGTACATGAGCTATGAATAACTAGATATAGCCTTATCCCTGAAATTTTATACACATGTACATGCATATATATTATGCACTACTCTAGATGCAATATTATTTCCATGGTGAACAAAGAAAATCCTTGCATTTTACTTTCATTTGCTTTAAAGAAAAAATCCAAAATGCTTTCATAGGAAAATTGCTTATTATCTTCTTATACTTTTTGCAAACAGAAAACTATGAAACAAAAAGAAAAGACAAGGGCTTGAATTTATTTTATTTTTTAATTTTTAAAAAATATATTTTATTGATTTTTTTACAGAAAGGAAGGGAGAGGGATAGAGAGAAACATCGATGAGAGACAAACATTGATCAGCTGCCTCCTGCACACCCCCCACTGGGGTTGTGCCCACAACCAAGGTACATGCCCTTGACCAGAATCGAACCTGGGACCCTTCAGTCCGCAGGCCGATGCTCTATCCACTGAGCCAAACTGGTTAGGGCTTGAATTTATTTTAAACCCAAACTAGTCCTCAAAAGCGAGTTATGGTTTCACTAACCAGGTTCTTGAACAGTTAAATTTTAATCTCATGATCCCTTGTGAACCCATCATTTTTTTGCCTTGATTACAACTGCCAGTAAACAACTGTTTACTTTAGGGGTTGCCCTTTCTCGTGTCACTCTTTGAATGTTGACCAGCTCAGTGCTATTTGGAATTCTGAGCACATTCTCTAAGACACTAGTCAGCCCTTGCCTCCCTGCTTGGCATCAATGCAAATTCAGGGCATCTTCTCCTGGCAGTGACACAGGATTCTGAAGCTTGCCAGTCTAGCAGGTTTGCTTCATCTTTTTCCAAACACTGGAGTAAACAGAATGATGAAAAATATAGAAGAATATACACAAATGAGTATTTGGAAACAGAAAATATTGATAATAGTCTATGCATAGATGTGATGACATCAGCATCCCCAGTTTCCTCTTTTCTGCTCCTGGAATGAATGTATATTATTGCCTTTAAAAAAAAAAAAAAAAAAGCCTTTGCATTTTTCAGGATACTAATAAACTTGTTTGGGCAAATGTATGACTTTTTTTAAAAAAGCTATCATTTAATCAGAACCCTGTTCTAGGAGACATAATAAGGACACCAGGGTTTAGCCCTGGCCAGTGTGGCTCAGTTGATTGGAGAATTGTCCAGTACACAGAAAGGTTACCTTAATTCCCACCCGGTCAGTGCACATACCCAGGTTGTGGGTTCGATCCCCAGTCAAGGCCTGTGCAGGGGACAATCAATCAATGTTTCACTCTCACATTGCTGTTTCTCTCTCCCCGTCTCTCTCTCTCTCAAACCAATAAAAACATGTCCTCGGGTGAGAATTTAAAAAATAAAAAACGAAACACCAGGGTTTATCAACACTTACTACGAAAGAAAGAAATTCATGGGATCTGAATATCAGCCAATTACAGCCAGCAATCAATGTGAGACAATTCAAATGCTGTTTTTGAACCCTGTTATGTGCCCAGTGCGGAGTGCAGAGTTTAGCATAGGGGATGGAAATGGTGGCGAAGATCATAAGCCATACTATGTTCCTATTTCCTTGAGTATCTTACATTTTTGTTGAATACTGGACACTTTAATAACATAAGATGGCAACTCCGGAAATCAGTTCCTTCTACTCACTGGATATACTATTGGTACTGTTGTTTATGTAGTAACTTAACTAGACTAATACGGCAAAGTCTGTATTATTTAGCCATGGGCAACCACTGGAGTGTCTACTCAGTCAGCTTAGTGAGAGTGCTGGATCACAGAGAACTATACAACACTCACCCTGAAGGAAAGGTAGGACCCAGAGTTCTCAGAACCAACTCAGAGTCTTAAAATGGGAACAGTACTCCAGGTTAAATGTAAGTGTGCAAGAGTGTGTGCATGTATGTGTGCCTATATGTAACTGCAGAGAAACTGTCCAGACCACTGTTAAACTATCCCATTTTTAAAGACTCCAAAAAAGAGAGAACTTGATTTATTACCCTTGTCAGCGTCCTCGCCTTGGCCATAATAAAAACTCCTAAATCTTATTTTCATATGTGATCCCTATTTACCACCTGAGTTATAGCACGGCATCCCCAAAACACTGGCCTGCTTCCTCTCTCTTGGTGGGCTCAACAGTACCTGGAGACCAAAGGCCATGGTGGAGTGGGCCCCTCCCCTTACCTCTGATTCCCAATGGCCTCAGCTCAAAAGACAAATGGCTTTACCTCCTCCCTGGTCTGTCCAACAGGTAAAACATATGGCAGCATGATTAGCTGGCAACATGGGTCATGTGCAGACCAGGTACCTGTCACAGAATACAAGCCATAATTCACTGCTGTTCAATACTTTCCAAAAGCTCTACTAAGGGAAACAAATTTTAAGAAAGATTTCATAGATGATGTCCACACACTCCTCTAGATCAGATTTCAGTGGGGAGGTTTGGCGTGCAGTGTGTCTTTTTAAACCAGTACAAGGTATTTTGTCATGAAATGTAAATGCAAATGCCTTTTAGGTGCATCAAGTACTCTGATCATCCAGGCTTCCACCCCAGTAAGTCTCCCACCCTGACATCGCCCAGGGGCTCTGTGTGTGTGCTGGGGCACATCTTCATTGCTTCAACAGTTTATGTTTCAACCATTACTTTCCTACTTCTTCCGAGCCTCAAGGTCAGCCAGAAGAGAGAATGAGGGCCTCCCAAGGTCTTTCCTGGGTATGCACACTGGTCTTCCAAAGCACCAGGAATATGTCAGAGCTTTTCAAAGCTCCTACAGATCTCTCACTCACAATATAACTTCATTAAGTTTTTGGCCCACCTCTTGTTTGCCCCCACTGGTATCACTGCTGCAGGCAGTGGCCATATTAAACAATTACTGCTGATTGTTTTCAACAGACACCCAAGGATAGGACTTTTACCACTGCGTGATCTCTGAGTCAGGTCAAATAAAGCCTCTGAATGAGGCTTTATCAGGGGGCTTCCATGAAGGTCAAACAGTGACAGTTCTCTAGGTCTAGGGCTTTGGGGTAGCTCTTAACCTATTCTTCCCCCTCCAAGGACTACTATACTGTTTGTTTTAAAGCTACTGGATGCTGGGGAGGAGTAGGAATAGAGCAAGTTAACATACACAAAACTCACTGTTCTTTAAGAAGTCAGTCATTTCCCTTGAATGAACACTCCTGGGATTATTGGTTAATTTCCAGATTTCTGAAAAAGTTATTTTGATCATTTCTGCCAGTGTTCTCATTGTCTTTATGGAGAAGCAGGCTTCTAGAAGTCCTTATTCTGCCATTCCAGAAGTGCTTCTCAATATAAATTTAAGTTTATATACATTTTTTATAGAAAAACATGATAGGATGATCAATAAAGAGCTTTCAAGCAGGACAACACTCCATCTTGGATCAAATTCTGGGGGAAAAAACTGAATAGAAATGAAGAAAAAAATGTAAAATTTCTCATTATTATTTTTAAAGAGCTGATAATGGTTATCAAGTTAATGTATTTGTATTCTGTTTTAGTACATTTAAATGGAAATGTTTACAGTTAAATGGAAACTATACCCTCTAAATTTATGTAAACCTTTAAAAAAAACTGATGTGACATCAAATGTGCAAGGATGACTCTGTGTTTTCAAATTCTTTTAGGGGATAAAAAACAAAAAGTCTGACCACCACCTTCATATCAGCCTTCTGAAAATTACACTATGATTATCTCATACACACATTCAGGCACTTCAGAAACCCCCAGACTAAAGTCACAAATCCTTTGGATACATTCAAGGAACTCCACAATCAGGCCTCCTCCCTTCCACCTGATCGTCCACCAGGCCCAGAAGCAAAACCTCTGCTTCAGCAGTGACCCAAAGCGGGTTAGAAGAAGTGGACACAGACTGGTTAGAAGACTAACTGCATCCCACTGGTGCCCCACACCACCACTTACTAGGTGCCTAAAAATCATTTCTTAATTAACTGGTAAATATTTTTAACTGAAAACTAAAGAGGCTTTTAAATAAATTTTGTCAAATATTTTGAGGCACCTTCTCCTACTAAAAAGTTTTAAAAGACACTAAAGCTGATATATAAAGAAAAGTTAAAACAAAAATATTTTTTCAACTTGCTTCAATTAGCATAGGAACTAATAGCAAGCTCACTTAAGCATATCTATCTTAACCTCTGATTTAGCTTATTCTCCCTTATGTTACTGTAATGTAAGAAAGCTCCAAAATGGGTAGCAAGTTGAGTACATGGCGATTACAATCAATTAAACATTTTTTTATGCTTAGAGTAGGGTTTAAACACAAGACTTTTACTCAGACAAACCACTCTATCCAAATACACATGGAAGCTTCACATAAAAAAAAAAAAAAAAAAAAAGAGCCCTTCAACTATATTTAACAACTTGGGCTTTTAACACTCAATATATTTAGTTTATTCCCCTAGACCCACTCTTTCCTTACTTTCAATTAAAACTCACAAGCCTACCACGCCTCAAATTCAAACTAAGCAGAAACCTACAAGTTTCTATTTTACCTAATTTTTATTCCCATTCTGGCCTCAATACTCTGATAACAATATATCAATATTGACATATAAATATATCATTGTTGTCTATAGAGTAGAAATTCATATTTTCCTTAACTAACAGAGGCCATGTCAGGACCCAAAACGACATGGACCCAAAATAAACCTAATTTAGGCTGAAAATCAGGATGAAGATAATGTTCATAGTTATTCCTGAATGTTTCTTAAAAATACCGAAGTTCCACAAACAGAAATAAGCAATCCCTTGGTTCAGATTCTACAAACTCTTCCTGAGCCCGCTTCCAGGTGATCCTTCAGTGGTCTGCCCCAGGTCATTCAATGAGTAAGTTTATTCAAAATGTTCAATACCATATGAATCCTCAGAACCACTTAAAAACTAGATATAAGGAAAACCAAGTTAAAGAAGCAAGTGCTTAAACCCAACTACAATATAAAGATTTCCTGACCTCAATCTTTGCATTCTTTAAAAACAGAGATAGACAATGAGGTAAATCTACTCAAGCTAACAGAATTGCTAAACTGAAGAAAAATAAGTCATGAGCAAAGGTCTACTTGTCAATCAATAAGAATAAAGCAATTTCCTTGTAAACAATGTAAAGAAAAAGGATTCCACCAGTACAGAGACTATCAAATTGGACAGCAGAAAAAGCACTGACATTGAGAAACAAAAACTCAGCCTGCCTTTCCTGGACCCTGTTTGGTCAACGAACTGGGTCAACGTACCAACTCCCAGGATGATTTTAAGACTACTGTACTTAGAACCAATAACACCCCAGCACAAAGTGCTCAATTCATTTCCCTACCTTTGTTTTCCATGTATCTTTACTGCCCTACTGAACTCCCTGAAAAATATACTTTCTGCTCCCTACCCTCCCTTCAAAATAAACCTGAGAAAATGTATATAGCGATCCCTCCCACCCTAGCAGTCACTCTGCTGGGATTAGGCAGAAAGACAAAGCTTTTGCCTGGGGCCATACTGCAGGCCAGTGCTTCAGCAACCAAACAAGTTACAGAATCTGTTTCAACAGGGAAAGACTTGTCAAAGGAGAAGGCGTGTCTAAGTCTTACACATGCCTCAGTAAAAATGAAAACTAGACTCACAAATCAGTCATGTCTTAAGTCCTGGCCTAGCAGTGCATCATCTAAGTACACTCACACAGCATGCTATGATATGACTTGTTTTCAAGAGAGCATCTCATAACATTTCCAACTGCAAAGTTTAGATCCCATTGATATATTATTAAACCAGCGATGTCGTGGGGAGGTTTTGTTTTGTTTTTGTTAATCCCCACCAGAGGATGTTTTTTCCCATTGATTTTTAGAGAGATGGAAGGGAGGGAAGAAGGGAGAGTGGAGGGAAAGAGAGAAACATCCAGGTGAAAGAAACACAGTGATTGGCTGCCTCCCGAATATACCCAACTGGGCTGGAACCTGCAACCCAGGTACTTGCCCTTGACCAGGATCCAAACCTGCAACCTTTGACCTTTCGTGTGCAGGCCAACACTCTAACCACTGATCAACAACGGCCAACGTGCCGGTATTTTCTTTTTAACTAGACATTCATTCCTTTCCCAATTACTAACTCTTACAGAACACAGATGTAATTTTACGGTATGATCATTAACAAAGACTCAAAACTATTCATTTCTAAACTAGAGGGAAAAAGTAATATATCATTTATAAAACAGCAAAAATCTGGCCATAAGAGAATTTGCCATATTACATAAAATTCTATTAACATATGTAAATATATACAAATGTACGTATGATTATATTTCAAATGAATTCTAAATAGTATTTCCATATCTGTCAAGAGAAAAACATTTCAAATTAATTCTTTAAAAATTCTTCCAAAATTCTTCCTGATGTGGCTCAGCAGCTGAGCAGTGACCCATGAATCAGGAGGTCTCCAGTTCGATTCCCAGTCAGGACACATGCCTGGGTTTGGGGCTTAATTCCCAGTAATGTGCACGTAGGAGGTAGTCAATTTATGTTTCTCTCTCATCGATGTTTCTATCTCTCTATTCCTCTCCTTCCCTCTCTCTCTAAAAGATATATTTTTTAAAAGTTCTTCCAAGTATTCCTTAGATTACATATCTCATAGAATGTTAAAAAAAATAAGTTATGAGAAAAACTGATTTATACCAAAGTCAAATTTCTTAATATGAATATATCAAAGGTGAAGCTTACAAATTGTTTTTAATCAACCAAATCCCAAGAATAACCAAGATTCAATATAAACACATTGATATATTTACGTATATATACACATGCCAAGAATCACATGCCTATACAAATTACTATGAATAACTCTGTAATACATTTTGATATATTCACAATTCTGTTAATTTATTTTTTTGAGGTAACCATTGGTTTATAACATTATCAAAGTTTCAGGTGTGCAACACTATAAACTGACATCTGCATGAACTAGATCATGCTGCTACCAAGTCTAGTTTCCATCTGTCACCATACAATTGAACCCCTTTACTCATTTCACCCTCCCTCCACCCGCTTCCCCTCTGGTAACCACCAATCTGTTGTATGCCTCTATAAATTGGTTTTTGTTTTGTTTTCTTTCTTCTTTGTTTTGTTTTCATTTTTCTTTAACTTAATTTAAAATGCAAAATCTAAAAGGGAAGTAAGGAAACAAATTAAAGTCATATGTAAGTAAGCCTTTTAATGTTTTTACAATAACACTTAAACTCCCACTCTCTAAGGCCCTAATGGTAGGTAAAGAGCAGAAGGCAGAAAGGCCTGAAGTGAATCAAAACACGAACTATGTTGAGTCATGATTACAAATACAGGCAGGCATCTACTCAAAAATCATGTAGTACAATAGGCCAAAAGCAAGGCTCTGTTAATCAAATGGTTAAAATCACAGTGGAATCTGCTGTTATAATGAAACCTGGGTACAGAATGATTCACAGATCACAAGAAAAAATCCCCAAGTCAGCTATACTTACACTGGTAAAAAAAAAAAAGAAAGAAAGAAAGAGAGAGAGAGAGAGAGAGAGAGAGAGAGAGAGAAGAGAGAGAGAGAGAGAGAGAGAGAGAGAGAGAGAGAGAGAAAGAAAGAAAGAAAGAAAGAAAGAAAGAAAGAAAGAAAGAAAGAAAGAAAGAAAGAAAGAAAGAAAGAAAGGATAAACAAAACCCTCCCCAAGGCTTCAGCTGCCATAGTTCTTCCCTACTCTGAGGTCAGAAAGGTCTTTTTCAGAAACTACAGAAAAGCTCAACTCATTCAAGGAGCTGGACTTACCCTGAGGCCAGCAGGCAAGCAGCACTGCAGTCTCTGGGAAAATCCACACAGCAAGAACTCCTAGATCTGAACTTAAAGAGAAACTAAAAGCTCCCCCAAGGAAGCTGAATACGGATTTTAGGAGAGCATCTGCTGCAAACTCCACTGGGGAAAGCAAAGGTCTGCCTGGGTTCTTCCAACTAACCAGAGTGTGCATTTCATTACAAATTGGGAAGCAGCCACACTACCACATGACAAACTAAAAATCAAAAACCCAACCAGAAAACACCAAAAGCCCCAAATCTTGACACAACTATTTGCTTTTTCAAACATCTCTACAGTTTGTTTGTAACGACTTAGTCACAAACAATGTCATATTATCCTTACTTTCTAAAGATAAGAACATTTATACTCAGAAAGGTTCCTTGGCCTGGCAAAATGGCAGATCTCAAGCTATAACCAAATCTCCAATCTCAATCCGCAGAACAAGCAGTTTGGGAACCTTTCCCAAATCTCAGACGTCTGAAAAAGCCCGAGGGCTACCAAATCAACATGATGTGTGGGGTGGGAATACACTCTTGTTTCAATTGAGTGCTATGGTGTCATTTTATTAACATACAAATGTAATTTCAATCCAAATGCCAGAATGAGAAAAACTAGAACTTTCTTATGATTCAGCATTTAAGTTTGCTATCAAAAGGAGGTCACGGGCAATTTAGCCTACAAGAGGCCTCCGTTTGCAGCTTGGTTGTTGAGAAGAGGTGATAAGGAAATAATGGGCCTTTATGTAAAAGTTTCAAAGTCCTGGGAACTGGCTGGAATAAAAAACTTCAAGGGGTTTTAGAAATGTACAGAAAGTGATAGGAGCTGAGCACTGAAGCTCGGCTGTCAACTGGTCAGTAGTGGTCAGGGAAGCTGAGGGTCAAGAGGTCAGAGAGGGCGGCAGGAGTTGCAAACAACTCTGTGAAAGAGCCTCTAAAATCAAATACAAAAAGGAAACAGCTCCTCACAAGTGTAACAGCATTACTGTGCACTGATGCCCAAGGGAACGCAGTCACGAATGTTCTGCCATGCTCAACCACTTTTCCTACAAGCAATTTCACAGACAACCTGCCTCACTCTCCCCTGCCTTCCTCTTGAAGGTCTCTCTCTATGTGGATGTTCTGTGATCATACAAAACTGTAACATTTCTAATGAATGAAAACATATTAAACAGCAAAAAAACAACCCATAAAACAGGGGAAAATGTACATCAAAAAGTATCCTGAGCCCTGACTGGCTTGGCTCAGTGGATAGAGCGTCGGCCTGCGGACTGAAGGGTCCCAGGTTTGATTCCGGTCAAGGGCATGTGCCATGTTGCGGGCACATTCCCAGTGGGGGGTGTGCAGGAGGCGGCTGATCGATGTTTCTCTCTCATTGATGTTTCTAACTCTCTATCCCTCTCCCTTCCTCTCTGTAAAAAATGGATAAAAAATTTTTTTTTAAAAAAGTATCCTGAATATACAAAGACCAATGCAGATCAATAAGAACCCAAATATCCCATTAGTGAAATGGACCAAAAACACAAACAGAAAAAAATGCAAACGAGCAGTATACATAAAATCCAACAGATACAAATAACAATGGGGGGGGGGTTTCATCCATCCAAAAATGGTTATTAAAATCCATGCTGAGGAGTGTGAAGAAAGGAACACTCCGTGCTGGGCCAGTGTTAGCATAAAGAGGTTGAACCCTTTCTGGAGAATGGGTTGGCCAGGTGCACCAAAGCCTGAAAAACCGCAGGCCTTGTGACCAGCGATCCCTCTTCAAGGACTTTAGCCTAATGAAGATAATCAGCTCTCAGTTATGAAACGTGACCCATTCAGAACAGAAAGTGCCCGTTCAAATGTTCACAGTCTCCACAATTACAAGAACAGAAGTCCTATCATGAGAAGGAATCAGATCATGAGTACACAAGGTGTGGGCAAAGTGCTTCCTTGCTCAGGTCTTTTCTTGTTTTACAAATTTAAATTTCAGCTCAAGTGTCAAAATGATAAGCATGAGACCTTTTAAAAGTAAGTTAAATGGCTCTATTGCTTCCTTGGGTGTTTTATACTGAACTTAAGTCCTTTACATAAAAACTTCGTATTTTATGCACACGTGTGTGTCAGTCAAGTTGAATCCAACATCAAAGAGGATCCAACTGTGGCATCGGGCCACATCTGCCTGGCCCAACGCGCCTTCACTGAAGGAGAGGCAGCTGTCTCGGGAGCTTAGTGTCCTGGTCCTCAAACCTAGACTGCAGACTGCTAGGTGTCACACCGGGTCTTGGTAAGCTCTCAATAAAGGGCAACGGTAGGACCATCATCGTTCCTATCACTGGCAACGGTCACTTCACCTTTCTTTTGATTCTATGGGTTTTAAAGCACCGACGCACCTACCACCCAGGAAGCTAACCTTTCTGGCTTCTGTACTGCAAAACCTCACCTGGACCTCTAAAACCGAAGGCCTAATAGAGTCGGACCACACCACCACAGGGCTAACGTTCCGGCAGCGTATACGTAAGTGCTGCCAGATAAGAAGAGACCTGAGGAGCTGGAAACCAGAGGAAAGAATTCTTGGAGCTGCCTCGTGTTAGGCGTGCACGTTCTTGCCTTTACCACTAGAAGACACTTCCTATTCTCAATGCCAGGCTCTCTCCATGGCTTCTGGCACACTGTGTGTGTTCATTAACAACCGTCACCAACCATCCCAGGCCCAGTCTCTCAGGTTACAAACTGCACCTGCTGCCAATCAAAAATAGCCAGAACGTGCTTCTGTACATTCCCCAGTTTGCTTCCACTTCTCCCCAGACATTGAGTTTTGTCGGGCATAACAAGGAGAGTGTCACTTTAATAAGAAATTGTGTTATAACAGAGTTCTACTAAGAATCATACTGAAATAATCATTACATTCAGGACCGCTGATTTAGAAACCTAAAATAGATTGTGATTCAGTTTCAGCATCAATGTCAAAAGATTCTCCAGAGTGCTTTAACTTGAAGAGACATGATGTAAAGCATCAACAAACTTGGGCTTACCCTTAGGGCAAAATACACATTTTAAAATTTAGCAAATATCTCCCTTACTCATGAGCAATTTGATATCCTACTAACTTTTGTCTAAATTCATCCTCTTTATCAACTTTATAAAGTCATATGCCTTAAGGCTCTCTCTTTCTAATAAATTTCCAATGAAATGAAAAATAAAAATCCTGAACTATGATACTATCTCTTGCTATCTGACTATCTATAATTGCTATTATAGGGGTAACATGATTTGAGTTGCAATATATTTTGATGGGGTCCAGAATACGCCATCGTGGCCTAAAAACTATTTTGAGCTGAAGGCATTTGAGTTCCCGAAATCTCCTACCTGCCAAAAAGAAAGGCCTCTCAAAAGAACTCAATTGTCATAAATCCCCTCCCTAGAAGCAACCAGGGAAGACTGACTCTTATCACCAGAGATAAGTCTCCACGCCACACTGAACTGCATTGTCGCAAAACTGTCATATCTCCCAGCTATTCTCTTAGAACCATTTGTCTTTCCAAGACGTTATTTGTTTTCCTAAAGGTGTCCTTTCTCTCCCTCCCCTTCTATTATTAGGTCATTTGTTTTCCCATAAGTGCCCTTCTCCTATGAAGATGGTATATGTACGCCACAAATTCTAACCCCTAGCCCCTATGAGTCACATTTTTTTTCTGTGATTAAATCTGATTTTTCTCTCTGCAATCTATCTTTTGTCAGTTTAATTTGCAGAAGGTAGAGAAAAAGTTTTTCTTCTCTGACAATTTAAATCTGTGAAATACACTGTATTATGAGTATATATGAGAACCATACTAACTTTCTTATTGATTACAGTCTAAACAATTACATGATTAACATTTAACACTTCCTCTTTATGTCTTCCTCTTTCCTCACTTTTATTTAAACTTCCTCTTAATCTTTCTTGTTTCTAACTTTAATTCCTGCAACTGTTTTCAAATATTATCCTCATAAGTATAATTTAGCAGAAATAATTTGTTTCCCTTTCTACTTCTGATAAATCAGAACATATAATTATTAAGTAATACAAATGCTACTCACTTTTTGTCAGTTTATAAAAACCTCTCAAGTACAATCAAGCTAAAACATCATGTTGATTAAATAAAGCAAGTTGCTATTTCACCAATTACTGAAAACTGGAAGCATTCTGAAACACAGAATTAAAACACACATACAGTCACTTTGTACAAAACAATTACCCCCCCCCACACACACACACACCTCATGAGTTTGTTGTTTTAAAACTGATTTGATGATAAAAGCAAAATGACAAAACAAGAAAATTAGTCCAACCTGGCATAGAGATATAGACTTTGTAGCAAAGTATGAAAAATAAACCACAGGGACAGCCCTACCCGCCGCCCCCAGAGAAAAGCCTTTCTGTGCTCCTGTGGCCCCAACCCCTCCCTTGGCATTTGGTTCTCTGAAGTTAACCTCAATTAGCTAACCTCCTATGGCTCGGAAGCACAGGGATGCTGGTGCCCCCAATTAAGACACACTTTGCACCCAGCAGCCTTGGGAGACACTGTCACCCTGCTGTGCAAAAACAGCAGTTCGTATGTGCAACCTGCCTACTGCTTTACTGAAAAACCACAATCAAGGGTCCATGGCAGGCGGGACTGCCGATCCTTGACTAGCTTGTCAACAACCTCTATTTATTTCCTTTTGCAGATGCAAGTGACCTTGTCCCTGCCGACAGACCTCAGGGGTAGTTCTGCACTGGCTACAGAACACCCAGATTTGACTGCCTGGCTGGCTCCCTCCTTTTCCATCCTCGCGTCCTACCTCGAACCAGCCACAAACTCCTGGCAGCAACCAGAACTCAAGGCTCATGCCCACCTCCCTCTGATTGAAACATCCTTCCTCCGTTTGCAGAGCTAACTGCTTCTCTTCCTGCAGGACTCGGCTCAACTGTCCCTCCGCCAGGAAACAAATTATTCTTCCCACTGGGCACCCAGAGCACATTATCGTGGCTCCGGTGTTTCCATACATGTCTCTATCCCAGCTTCACCGAGAGCCTGTGGGGGTGCAGATTCTGATACTCATAGGTACAATTCAACATTATACTTCCAGTCGCAGAAGAGAGTAAGCACATAATAAATGTCTAGTAATGGATGAGTGTATAGATGAACAAAACAATGAATAAGCAAACAAATGATCAAGTAAATTAGTGAATGAATTATTCTAACTGTTGCCTAGAGGAGAGAGGGTATTATTAAGCTCTGGCTGGTCCCTAAAGAATACACTGAGCTCCTGAACTCCTTTCAGCGACTTTTCAACTCCACATGCTCATTTCACTTCTCCACATCTTCACACTGAATTCAACCCCCACATTTAATCCAGTATTTTACCACCTCAGAAGATCCTGCACTTTATTTCATAGCTGCCCTTGTGTAGTACATGTAATTACCTACTTGCACTTGTTTCTGTAAAGGCTCCCATCGATGCCAAAAACCTCGGGCCCAGTTCTTTTGTCCTTGTAATCCCACAGCCTAACACGTGCCTGACAAATAGCAGGCACTCAACACATACAAGATGGGTAAGTGACTGAATGAAGAAATGAAGATGTAACCATTTTCACACTTCGCTTTTTACTTTTTCTTTTCTTTTTTAAATAAATAATCTGATTTTTCCAGGTACACTATGATCAGAGAAAGATAGTGAGGAAAGAACAGATCATTTATAGTTAAATCAGTACTTGAATAAAAACCTGTAAATACCAGTCTTTTTCTCTTATAATAGTCACAGATCCTTCACCACCACCTTATTGTCTCAGTGTCAGTTCTCAAGAGCATAACAGCTTAAGAGCTTTTGTTATTGAATAAGTTTGGAAAAAAATCATAAAATTTATAAAGCTATTGTTGACAGTAACCATATCTTCCAGGCCCTGTGCCAAGATTTTTCACATATATTTTTCTTAATCTTCGAAAACACTCCAAAGGGCTGCATTTAGAAAATGGAAACCAAAAAACTATTAAGTAACTTGCCCCAAACTAACACTGCTAGTTAAGTTGTAGCCCTTATAAATAAGGTTTACACCCAGGTCAGCTCAAGACACATGCTTTTTGACTAAAACTTTAAAAATGCTCAACCTTCCTTCTGAAGATTAGAATAATGGTACAAACAGGATTGATTTCAAAGCCTATGCTTTTATCTTCACTAAGACCACCTTCTAAAATATCATTAAGCATTATTAAATATTCTGTTGAATCTGTTAACCACCAAATCACTAAAGAGCACATAAGTCCCCAGCAGAAATCCATAAAGGCTTGGGAAGTCCCCCTCAGTGTGGCAGCATCTGCTCCAGGCTGTCAGTCCAATGAGGCCCGCCTATTGCTGAGACATTTGGGGGTACTAGCAATTCTCCAGCATGCCTTTAAAATACTAAGAACCAGGGATTAGCGAGGCCGTGAGCAAAGGGCACTCTGACCACAGCAGGGTCAAACTGGTACAACCTTTCTATAGGGCAATCTGTCAGCATGTATTAAGAGTCATAATAATATGCATATCCTCTGACATAGCAAGTCCACAGGTAAGAATTTATCCTAAGAAAGTAATTGGATAATGCCTAGAGATCAAATAATAGCAGAATGATCAAATGCAGACATATGATGGCACATTATGCATGTACGTTGGTTATAGGCTCCATTGGGGTGAGTGCAAGAGGCAACCAATCGATGTGCTTCTCTCACATCGATGTTTCTCTCTCTGTATCTCTCCCCCTCCCTTCCACTAGCTCTAAAAATCAATGAAAAAATATCCTCGGGTGAGGATTAACAAGAAAAAAAAGTGGTGACACACCGGTAAATTTCTGGCTCTGCTAAAATGCCCACAAAATATTGTATGTGTAAAAAGCAGATTACCCTATATAATAAAAGCCCAGTGACCGAATGGCAGAACGACCAGAACAACTGATTGACCAGTCACTATGACACACACTGACCACCGGGGGGCAGACGCTCAACACAGGAGCTGCCCCCTGGTGATCAGTGCACTCCCACAGTGGGATGAGTGGCTGTTCCTCAGTGGGCTGATCCCCGCAGGCCATGCCCCCCCACCAGTGCACGAATCCTGTGCACCGGGCCTCTAGTAAAATATATGGTCCTCTTTTTTCAAAAACTGTCTGTAAGAACAAAAATTTTAAGACTACAAGAATATATATCAAAACGTTAACAATGGTGATCCAACTGGTGGGATTATGTGTTTGACTAGAAAGTAAAAAAGAACTTTGCCTAACCCCTTTATTTTTTTTAAATTTTCTTCCATAATGCCCATATTATGACTGGTAAAATAATGAAATGACAAAATATCTTTAATTGAATCAATCCCTTAAAAATATTAAAGAGCTGGTGATCAAAATCAATCAGGACAGTTTTTTTTCCCCTAAAATTTTCCTTTTGGTGCCTTCAAGTTCTTTAAATTGCTCAGAGGAGGATTAAGCTGCAGAGAGTTCCCAGTTTTATCTACCGTTTTCAGTTTTCTTCACAGATGATATATATTCTTGGACTTGAAGGAAAGCTAACATCAAAGGTTTAGTTTCTAGAATTTAAGCTCAAGTCCTACAACAAGTAAAGAGAGAAAGAGTAAGGGCTGTGAATAAAACACCATTAGCAGAGCACAGAATAGTTCTTACTATAATAAACAAAGTGCACAAGATGAATCTTTGATGAATTAGGCAATATTTTCTACCAATGCCCATTACAAAGGTGGATTTCAAAGACAAGATCAAAAGTAGCAGATATTTTCAAGATCCAACAAAAGTAATTTCTAGATAAGGCAAGAAAATGTCTTCCAAGACCACAATGGTGGTCTATATACTTTATACCTCAATAAATATTCCTTAATTAGAAAATAATCAGCAAGCACTCTTCATTTTCCTTTCAATAGATATAAGCCTAAGTCGGCCAATATATATATACTAGGGGCCCGGTGCACAAAATTCGTGCACTGGGTGTGTGTGGGGGGGAGTGTCCCTCAGCCCAGCCTGCCCCCTCTCACATACTGGGAGCCCTCAGGCGTTGAACCCCATCACCCTCCAATCGCAGGATCTGCCCCTTGCCCAGGCCGGACGCCTCTGGCTGAGGCATCCGGCCCGGGCAGCGGGGACCCACAGCTGCAGCGGCCCCACGATCGTGGGCTTCGCTTTAGGCCCAGGCAAGGGACCCCTAGCTCCTGGGACTGCCAGCTTCGACCGTGCCCAGCTCCCATCACTGGCTCCACCCCTACTTCCTGCTATCACTGGCCAGGGCGGAAAAGGCACCTGATTCTCCGGTCATGGCTGGGGGGCAGGGCAAAGGCGGCCCCAGGGCCGCCTTTGCCCTGCCCCCCAGCTCTTAGCTCCCCCCTGGGTTTCCGATCACTGTCAGTGGCAGGGGGCTTCTTCTTGCTTTCCCTTTTGCCTCCCTGCATTGTGCCTACATATGCAAATTAACCGCCATCTTGTTGGCAGTTAACTGCCAGTCTTAGTTGGCAGTTAATTTGCATATAGCCCTGATTAGCCAATGAAAAGGGTAGCTCGTACGCCAATTACCATTTTTCTCTTTTATTAGTGTTGATATATATATATATATATATATATATATATATATATATATATATATGTGTGTGTGTGTGTGTGTGTGTGTGTGTGTGTGTGTATACACACACACACACATACATACAATCTATAAGGAACAGGTGGTGCTCTAAAAAGCTATTTGTAAACAGATATATGGAATTCAGAACACATATGCCCATCAAAACAATGTTATGATGGTTGGTAACTCCCAACCTGGCCCATGAAGCCTACACCTGTGTTTCAGGTGAATGGCGCTAAGTGAAGAAACCCATAATGCTAGGGGAGTAAGAGAGGCTCTCCTTCACTTGGAACCAAAGGCTCTCAATTCAGTCCCTCTCCACAGAGGCTCTCCAGCTAAGAGACCTTCGGGTCAGACCCTCTTCCCTGGGGCGGCCCAGGTCCGAATAAGCAGTCAGTAGGGGAGGGGAGGTTAAAGGCCCTGCCCCCATGCCTCCAGGTTAGATAACTCTGCAAGGCCATCCCAGCTCCAGAGCTCCATTATCACTGCATCACAGTTCAACTCCTCCCCCTGCCCTGCTCCCCTCACGACGCCACTAGTAATGATGCCAAGAGCAGCCACCGTAAACTACATGTCAATCTCCATCTCAGAGACTATTTCCAGGACCTAAGACAAACAGCTAACATTTAGTAAGCTCATTTTATAACTCAGACACTGTTTATAGACATACATACTTACATATAAGTATGCAATATGTATTACATACATAATAGGTAAATAGAGAGAGATATCTTACTGGATAAGTATGGGTAGGCACTATAACCCCAGCTTAAATATGCAGAAACTGAGGCTCACAGAAGTCAAATGACTTATTCTAGACCACGTGGGAAGTAATTTGAGGAGCCAGGATGAGAATCTAGGTCTACCCAATGCAAAGTCAATCACTATATTATAAACTAATTCCATTTCCTAGAAAGAGTTGTTAAATGAGTTGAGGCAGACTCAGCAGGCCAGGGGTATTGGTGGCAGACTGGAGTGAGTGGTAAACCATGGCCATTCAGAAAACAGACACTTGCAAAAGGATTTGGGATCCAGGCCCACTGAAAATGGGATACGATGATCAAGGGTTCATATATTTTTAGGCCTGAAGCAAAAAAAATGGAGGTCTAATGGAACCAGAATTCCAGAATGAAACTGCATAGTCATAATCAACTGTGTGATTACTACATCCTAAAAATGATGACTGGCAAATCCTGTCCACCTGCAATCAGAGTATGTGCAGACAGATGTTTACTATGTGGGAGGAGGAGAGTGCTTTTACTGTAATCCCTGCCAAAGCTGCATAAACATAAATAAACGGTATCTATAATGTACTCACAGCCCTGGCCTATGTGGCGCAGTTGGTTGAAGTATTGCCCAGTGCACCAAAGGGTTGTGGGTTCAATTTCCTATTTGGGCACATACCCAGGTTGTGGGCTCTATCCCCAGTTGGGGTGCATATGGAAGGCAACTGATGTTTCTCTCTCATATTGATGTTCTCTCTCTCTCTCTCTTTTTCTCCCTCTGAAATCAATGAAAACATATCCTCCCGTGAGGATTAAAATAAATAAATATACAAATGTATTAATAAATTTCTTATTGGGATACAAAATCCTTACTATTAATATTCAACTTACCCAAGATGGAAAATTGCAGCGGTTCAACTTCTTCAACTACAACCAGACCAAACTTCCCCAAGCTTTCCCTACCTAATAATAATCTGCTTTTCTAGGATAAGTAGTTACTTATACCTACTGACAAACAGTGTGTAACTAATAACTAATATTACCCTGCCCTGGCGGCCACACCACCCAAGAAGACATGAAACCATTCTATAAACTCTAAGCAACTACAAATAAATATTAACTTCTAGTGAAATCAGTAAGTTTATATGCTTGCAATGCAGATCACAACTGACTCAAACAGTGAGAACAAACCTTCTAAAGTTTAATAGAATGTAGATTTACTACATCCTTGGAAGAATTGTTTGATTTGTAATATTCATAACCACAAAATCTAATATCAATCACAGTTAAGTAAAAAAATTTGAAATATACTTAGAAATTCCATAATAGTCCCATTAGCCCGGCTGGTATTGCTCAGTGGTTGAGCATCAACCTATGAACCAGGAGGTCATGGTCCAATTCCTGGTCAGGGCCCAGGCCCAGGTTGCCAGCTTGATCCCCAGTAGGGGAGCATGCAGGAGGCAGCCGATCAATGATTCTTGCTCTCTTCCTTCCTCTCTGAAATCAATAAAAATATATCTTTTAAAAAATAGTCCCATTAATATCATTTTAAAAATCAAAATAATTGGGCCGTATCAGTTGATTTTGAGAGTTGGCACATACCTTTTGCCCCTTCCTTTAAAAATCCACAATGCTACTTCTCCCACCCCTACATTGTAATGCACAGCTTTAAATGGTAAAATGAAAAGCATCTGCAATTTCCTTATTTACCCCTTTTGCACACAGGAGGTCTCAGCATCCAAGTTCAGTTACTATCAACTGCAGTAAGAGTTCTTCGAATGAAGGTGGATCATTCACTGAGATCTCACACCATGTCAGCACCAAGAATTTGGGATCATAAATTTCAGCTTACAGCTCTAATACAAGTTAAGTTTGTAGCTTCTCTAACCCTGACTGTGGCAATGTTTAGCCCATTTCTTCCCTTTTCCCCCTACTCAATTAATAAAACAAGTTCCAAATCAGAAATATGTAACTTCACATAGATATATACAGAACTGCTAAATATACCTACTTCTGCCATTTCAGAGGAGAGTTACTAGGGACATTGTTTACAAATGAGGAGATACCACCAGCCTAAAAACAAAATTTCCCCACACCACCACAAAGTGGTCTAATCTTTTGGACAAAAAAGAAAAGGAAATAGCTAATTTGAAGCTTCCAAAAAGACAAAAACAGTAGGGCAAGCCACAACCACCCCCAGAATAGGAATACAAGCTCCATGAGGACCATGCCCTCTCCCTTGATTACCACTACCCCCTTTAATACTTAACATGGTACTTGTAACTGCAAGGGCTTACTATTTTTTGAATGAATGAATGAATGACTGCGATCATTGTTTATCACTTTTCTTGAGGAACTTTACTAAAGCTCTTACCAAAATAACAAGCCTTCAAAATGACCAGAACTAGGGGTGGGGTGGAGAAAGGACACTTTGAGCCTCACAATAAGCCTCTGAGGGGGACAATATAATCAGTATATTTCTCTCTCTCTCTCTCTCTCTCTCTCTCTCTCTCTCTCTCTCTCTCTCTCTCTCTCTCTCAAATTTTACAGGCAAGGAAATTGAGGTTCAGAAAGACTGACCTTCCCAAGATGACAAAGTTCTAAATGGCTGAGCCAGGAGTCTGTCTTCCTCCCCCTGTTACATCAAAACCAAAATGAAGTTTAGAGCCAGGAAAACACCAGGACACGAGAAGACAGTCTGGCCAAACGCTGTAGTACCTAAACATTCACATACGCGGTACATTTGGGAAACTCCCTATGCCCATATTGCAGAAGCACAGCCAGTGAGGCCTACTGTTCTGTTTCTAACCCGCAACACTTCACTGTGGGTTTCTTCTAAGTGCAGGTGCCCCGTTTTAAAAAGCGACTGGTGTACATAAAGAATGGATTCAAGAGCTGAAAGCTCCAAGGTAAAAGCCAGAAATAAAGATCTTAATCTTCTTCCATTACAAGCTACCTGCATTCCCTTCCCGGAAAATCTGGCTGACCACAACAGGCATGCAAAGGAACTGTCCAAGTAAGTGAAGTGCTCGCACCCTCCAGCAAAGCCTAGTCCCTGTCGTGACATCAGCAACCCTGTCACCTCTTCGCTGCTCTGTGTGTGCCCCTCCAAAGGTGCACTCGGGCACTACCTAGGAGTATCAGGCTTCCTTCTAAAAACGTGAAGCAGAATTGAATAGTGGATTTTTTTTTTTAACTCCGGGCTGAGAACGGAAGTCAAGTTCAGATTCTCTTCCTTCCTCAAGCAAGAACAGGATTAAAGAGCGACACACACACACACACACACACACACACACACACACACACACACGCCCGCCCTACAGTAAAAAATGTCTCTGTGGCCGCTTCACCTGTGGCCATGGACTCAGCCAGCCCGGATTTGCTGGGCTTTCAGGCTCTTCCCTCGGGCGGGGGGTGAGGGGAGCGCTGGGAAGAATGAACTGGTGCCTAAGTTTTCAATCGGATCATTCTTCTCAACTTGGGCAGCTCTACCCCCACCCCTACCCCCCTCCGGCCCGGGCGCACACACGAGGCTTTGCCAGCGCGGGCACCACGAGCAGGGCCCGAGGGGAGCGTGGCCGCAGACGGGCACCCGGGCGCCCCACGTCGTCCGGGGCGCAGGCGGCCGGCGAGCCGGGGCCGCAGATCCGTCGCCGCCGACAGGCGTGGGGTCCGGGCCGGGGCAGCCGCGGCGGGGCGGAGGGGCGGGGTGCGCACTTCCTGACTCTCGCATTGTCCCCGCATCGCCCGCGCCACCCGCGGCCCCGCCACCGCGCCGTCCCCGTCGGGGAGGAAGTTGGCGCCCGCCCCGTCGCCCCGTCTTACCGTTCTTACAGTCGCCCGCGGCTGCAGCTCCCGCGGCGGCGGCGGCGGCGTTGGCGGCGCCCGTCCCCGCGCCTCCGGTGCCCGCCGCGCCTCCGGTGCCCGGCGCGCCCGCCGCCGCCGCTCCGCAGCCAGCCGCCGCCAGGGCCCCCCCGGCCGCCGCGCCCGCCGCGCCCGCCGCTGCCAGGGCTCCGGCTCCATTTTCCTGCTCGTCCCCGCTGCTGTTGGCGCGTTTGTTTTTGCGTCCGCCTTTACTGTTTTTGGGGTTGGGCATCTCGGGAGCGTCCAGGTGCCCGGTGCCAGCGAAGGCGGCTCCCCGCGGCGCGGCGCGGCCGCTAGGGACCCTGAGCACTGCCGGCTCCCGGACGGAGAGAATGGAGGGCGCGGGCCGGCGGATCCTCCCGCACCCGTCTAACCGTGCGGCCCGCGCCGCGCCATCCCGCCGGCGCGCGGCACCAAGGCTCGCAGCCGCGCGGGCGCCGCGGGTTCGGGGCGCGAGCGAGACGCTCGGGGGCAGGAGGGAAAAGGCGGGTCTCCGGCTTGTTTTGATTCGGCTTCGCTGACACGCTCTGGCCCCGCCCCGCCCGTGACGTCACTGGGGACTCGGCCTGGCCGCGCCCAGCAGGTGACCTCACGGCGGACCGGCCCGCCCGCGTGACATCACGCCCCGCTCTGAGTCGGCCACCCTCGAGTGACGTCACCCTGGCGCTTTCAGTCCCGGCCTCGGCAGCTCTGGGGAGTCCGGGAACCGCCCTTCCTGAAATGGCCCGGATCGCCAGACTGATGGCATCTGAAGGTATTCGGTGGCCTCCTGACTTTCATGTGATAGAAGCTTAGCACACGATGGTTCGGAAAAATAGGCGGGTGGGAAGAACAGGAACGGAGAACAAAGGATTTCAGATTTTGGATTAATAATCCATTAAAAAGCGTTGCCATTCAGGAACAGCCTCAGATTCAATATTTGCAGAAATAGGGTTGAATTTCTAGACAATGGGAGTGAACTGCAGGGTCCCTGACGCCATCACAGACTAGTGGTGATAGTCATTCAAACAGGACTCACCACCCAAGGATGCAAATACATGTTGCCTGTGACCTAGAAGCAGGCCCTGCTTGGGGTAGGATACCCAACTAAGCCTGCGGATAGGACTGAGTTGTCCTGAAAGATAGATGGCCACGTTGTGAGCAGGCAGAGATTAGACGGTGACACCTGTGATGAGAGGCAATGACCTGAGGGCAGGAGACCCTTGGGAAGACTTGCACATGGTCTTTTTATGCAACTCTTTTCTAGCTTTTTGCATATCAGCTCCTTCCCATCCCCCTGGGTCCCAACTCCAACATGTCACTTCCTTCAGAGTGATATGACTGAGGAGCCTTCTGAGAAGAGCTATCAGAAGTATCACCTTCTTTATTTCCTTCATCCATCTCTAATTATTATGTCATTTTATATGTTTACTTATTTTCTATCTCCTTCTCACTCAAATGAAAGCTCCATAGTGTAGGCGATTTTTTCCGTCTTGAGCACCTCATGGAACAGCTAGCATATATTTGTTGAATGTATACATTAGGTTTTTTGTTAGCTGACAGTTTACAGTTTTCCCCTCCTATAGTGCGATCTTTAATTAACCCAGCTCTTCAGTAAAGGCTCTGTGACTGTGTTCCAAAGCATATAGAGACAGGCAGGGAAGTACAGGGAAGAGTACCCATGCTCACCTAAGCAGGGATTCTAATAGGGAACTCTAGGCATTCATTGCAGAGTCCATAGCAGAGCCTGGAGCTGCAGGGAGGAGTGCTGGATGGATGCTCAGGAGCAGTTGCTGGTTGGATATTCTGTGCCTATATTTTCAAGTCTATTTTTCCCCACCTGACATCCTCTAAGCCAGTGGTTCTCAACCTTCTGGCCCTTTAAATACAGTTCCTCATGTTGTGACCCAACTACAACATTATTTTTGTTGCTACTTCATAACTGTAATGTTGCTACTGTTATGAATCGTAATGTAAATATCTGATATGCAGGATGGTCTTAGGCGACCCCTGTGAAAGGGTCATTCGACCGCCAAAGGGGTCGCGACCCACAGGTTGAGAACCACTGTAAGCACTAGGAGAGCCAGGATGGTATCTATCTTTCTAACTAACTGTGGAGCCTAGAGTAAAGCCTGACCCACAGTAAGTGTCCAATGAAATTTTGTTTAATGGAGAATGCTTGAAGCATTCTTCTGCCTGCATTTTTATAAACCTTAGAGTCTCCGCTGAATCATTGATTGTCTAGGAAGTCTTCTCTGAAATCCCAAAGCTAGATTTGTCCCTCTGTGCACCCTGTACCTTCCCCACCAGCTTGCATACATGGTATTGAAATTGTCTATTTACTTGTCTCTTGTCTGGGCTCCCACGAAACCAGTGGTTCTCAACCCTTTAAAACAGTTCCTCATGTTGTGACCCCCAACCATAAAATTATTTTCGTTGCTACTTCATAACTGTAATGTACATATCTGATATGCAGGATGGTCTTAGGCGACCCCTGTGTAAAGGTCGTTCAACCACCAAAGGGGTCGCGACCCACAGGTTGAAAACCGCTGCACTAGACTATAAGTTTGGTGATGGCAGAAACTGTCTGTCTCAGTTGCCCTTGTATCCTTAGTACCTAGCACAGCACACATGGTACACAGTAGGTATTTAATAAATGACAACAAATACATCAATAAATAAATGGACAATGCTTTGAAGGTAGATGCAGCAGAATTTGGTAGCCACTGAATATGAAAGATGAAGGAGAGAGTGAAGTCAAGAAATTCTAAAAACTGGAGGAAATGATGATGGTTGTTCATTAAATGGAGACTTGGCGGGGGGAAGGCAGTATGAGTAGGAACTGTGGAAAAAGATAATGAGTTCAGACTTAGCTTACTTTCATTACTTCTATCCCTCACTAGAGATAGCTGAGAGATCTTAAAATCTTTTGATGACTTTGGCTTTAGCCTTTCTTCTTTTGTTTTACTTGTCTTTTTTTAAGTGGTGAGGATGAAGAAGCTTAGGTTAAGAAAATTGAGATAGCCTTAACCGGTTTGGCTCAGTGGATAGAGTGTCGGCCTGCGGACTGAAGGGTCCCAGGTTCAATTCCGGTCAAGGGCATATACCTTGTTTGAGGGCACATCCCCAGTGGGGGGTGTGCAGGAGGCAGCTGATGGATGTTTCTCTCTCATCAATGTTTCTAGCTCTCTATCCCTCTCCCTTCCTCTCTGTAAAAAAATCAATAAAATATTTTTTTAAAAAAGAAAATTGAGGTAATCATTTTCTTGAATAAGCACATTGCTGTTCATGCCATATTGGATCCAAGTAATTGTGCATGTACCCTGTAGACAGACATTCACACCAGCTGCCTCCCACCTCTACATAACTGAGACTTACAAATTGGAAACTTTCCCACAAAAATATCATAATTGGCTCAAAGCTCACAGACAGACAGCCAGTTGCTGTTCTTGTTCCTTGTGTGAGCCATCCCCTTCTCATTCAAACTGAAAGAAAATGAAAAGGAGAAGGAGAAGCTGGGTCACATCTTCCATACTCAACCGTGTATTCTATTTTTAGCCTTAGTCAAAAGTTCCGATTTATTGTTACAAAAAAAAAAAAAGTACTAAAATCAAGATGTTAAAAACAAGATTTAGGTGGTGTTAAAGGATTCCACTTCCTACTTTCATACACCATGTGGAATTTCATAGGAAGCCTGCTGTTTAACCCTTTTACCTTCCTCCTTTCTGCCCCTCCCCCATTTCTAAAGGAGAGAGAAAGAGAGAGAGAGAGAGAGAGAGAGAGAGAGAGAGAGAGAGAACCTACCTAAAGAGAAAGTTGGAAAATGACAGAAAGCCCTCCCCTCAGATGCTTCCAGAGGAAAATGCGATGAGCTGTAGGAATCCAAGGGCATCACTATAGTCTATGTATCCACACTTGGCTTCTCTTTCTGTGATTTCCCTGGTCAACTGGTGTGCTCTGAAATGAACTTCAAAATAATTGTACCTCTACCCAAGGTTTCCTTCCCCCAGACTTCGTCACCCACTCCATAAGACGGGTCTTTGCAAAATTAAATAAAACACAGCTACAAGTAGGTCATCAAAGTTAAATAATTTATACCCTTGAGAAAGGAGACAAGCTAATCCTCAGGGATGGGTCAGAATAAGTGGCCATTGTTCCAGTATTCTTGTTCTGTTCATTATTTTTTTTTTGCTTGACATGTGTGCCTGTCTCTAAACTCTTGGGGGGTCAACTAGTCATTTGAGCCACAGTTAGCCTGATCTGCCAAAGTCACTTCAGGTAAATATAGCTTGAGGAATGTATGTTATCTCTATGTACAGGTTTTTTTTTTCTGGAAATAGCCTCTCCTGTGCCCACAAGTTTACTTTGAAAAATAGTGATCATTGTGATTATAAATAACTTTGACAACAGTGGAATACTTATGCAAAAATAATATGGTTTATTAAATGCCACAGATCTGCTCTGCCATTTGACTATTCCCAATAATCAATATTAATATTTTTCTCAAATATCTTCCCTTAGGAACTTTTTTTTTCAGGCCTTTAGTTTGACTTTTACATTATTTCCATAATCTACAAAAGTAGTCATTTAAAAAATCTGAATTCTGTCTTCAGTGACCCCTGAACTTGCTGCTTTCTCCAACCTCGGTGTCTTCTTTGCTCACACTGTTGTCTCATTCCCCAACAACACTGCTGTGGACCCCAATAATCTAACAGGATGTTTCTTTTAAGAATCAGATCAAGTATAATCTTTTTCAAGAAAGACTTCCCTGCATTCATTCCACTCAGTACTCTCGATTTTACTTCATGTTGCACATGCTCACCACCTGCCTACAGCAATGTTTTCTACATTGTTTTAACTAAATTTTTGGTGATGTTGGGTGATTAAATTACATGAATTTAAAATAATTTTAGCAAAATTATTTGTATTTAAATTGTTTCAGTCCTCAATATTTAAAAAAAAAACAACAACAACTATTGGCATTTAGATCCAACACAACAGTATAAAATATAATTGGATCCAAGGACCTGCTTCAAGGACACCTTTTTTTAAGTGCTAAGAGTACTGCTATGCCTGTTTCAGTGAACCGTGTCCATCACGGCCAGTGGTGAACTTGAGGCAGAGTGGTGAAGGTTTAAAGAAAACAGACAGGACATTCGAGAAACCAAGAAGGCGGCATAGGTTAACACCGGAGATTGCTGCCTCGAACAACCACTTCAAAAAACAACTAAACGACGGAACAGACATCATCCAGAACCACAGGAAGGCTGGCTGAGTGGAAATTCTACAACTAGGAGGAAAGAGAATATCATACCCAGACTCAGAGGAGGTGCAGTGCTGAAGTAAAATACTCAGGTGCAGAGTGCGCAAGGAGCAGGCTGGCAGCGGAGGGCGCGGTTGTTGTTTTCAATCGGGAGGGAGTTTCAGACTCTGAGCTCCAGATCCGGGCGAGTCTCTTGAGTCCCAGACTCAAACGGGAGAAGCGGGACTGTCTGGCTTCTGTCGGAACTCGAAGGCAGCTTTCTCTCCGAGGTTTGCAGCAGTTGCTGGGACTCTGTGAGGCAGAGCCCCTAGGGACGGAACTGAGCGCAGCCATAACTGCTCCCTCCAGCCCGCCCTATAGATCCCTGGGGACCCGCCCCGCCCAAGCCCTGCGCAGAGCCATTTTCCGGATAGCCTCAGGCAAACGCTAGATTAGCACCGCCCTAGAGATCCAGCACAGAAGCTCTCCCACTGCAGACACAGCGGACTCTCATAGCCAGTTAGCCTGGAGGTCAAAGCACCCCCGTATTGCCGACAACAATCAAGGCTTAACTACAACAAGACTGCGCACAAAGACCACTAGGGGGTGCACCAAGAAAGCATAAAAAATGCGGAGACAAAGAAACAGGACAAAACTGTCAATGGAGGATATTGAGTTCAGAACCACACTTTTAAGGTCTCTTAAGAACTGTCTAGAAGCCGCTGATAAATGTAGTGAGATCCTCAAGAAATCTAATGAGACCCTCGATGTTATGATAAAGAACCAACTAGAAATTAAGCATACACTGACTGAAATAACAAATACTATACAGACTCCCAACAGCAGACCAGAGGCAAATATTTGAAATGCGAAGAAGCAAAAAACACCCAACCAGAAAAGCAAAATGAAAAAAGAATCCGAAAATACGAAGATAGTGTAAGAAGCCTCTGGGACAGCTTCAAGCGTACCAAGATCTGAATTATAGGGGTGCCAGAAGATGAGAGAGAGCAAGATATTGAAAACCTATTTGAAGAAATAATGACAGAAAACTTCCCCCACCTGGTGAAAGAAATAGACTTACAGGTCCAGGAAGTGCAGAGAACCCCAAACAAAAGGAATCCAAAGAGGACCACACCAAGACACATCATAATTAAAATGCCAAGAGCAAAAGACAAAGAGAGAATCTTAAAAGCAGCAAGAGAAAAAAAAGTCAGTTACCTACAAGGGAATACCCATATGACTGTCAGCTGATTTCTCAACAGAAACTTTGCAGGCCAGAAGGGAATGGCAAGAAATATTCAAAGTGATGAATACCAAGAACCTACAACCAAGATTACTTTATCCAGCAAAGCTATCATTCAGAACTGAAGGTCAGATAAAGAGCTTCACAGATAAGGAAAAGCTAAAGGAGTTCATCACCACCAAACCAGTATTATATGAAATGCTGAAAGGTATCCTTTAAGAAGAGGAAGAAGAAGTAAAAGGTAAAGATACAAATTATGAACAACAAACATGCATCTATCAACAAGTGAATCTAAGAATCAAGTGAATAAATAATCTGGTGATCATAGTAGAATCAGGGACATAGAAAGGGAATGGACTGACTATTCTTGCGGGGGGAAGGGCTGTGGGAGATGCGGGAAGAGACTGGACAAAAATCGTGCACCTATGGATGAGGACAGTGGGTGGGGAGTGAGGGCGGAGGGTGGGGCAGGAACTGGGAGGAGGGGAGTTATGGGGGGAAAAAAGAGGAACAAATGTAATAATCTGAACAATAAAGATTTAATTAAAAAAAAAGAAAAGAAAAAGAAAACAGACAGGAGAATATAGTGGGGACCAGGTGGATCACTGTGCCTGGATGAGGAAACAGTAACACAGCCTGTAAGCCAAGTCTTTATTTTATAGTCAGATCACACAAAGCAAAACAAGGGAGTGGTTAAGATGTTTACAATGTTTTTGAGAGTTTTGAATCTACTTAATTATGTGCACCTGAGAACTCTATCAAGCTTTGTTTTGGCAGTTCTTGCTGCACCTCCTGCAGCCCACATCCCTCCGCTACCTAGGACTGCAGGGTCGGACTATAAAGTCAAGCTTACACCCATAGCCTTTGGCTATAATTGTTCTGGATGGGCTTTGCCCTCCAAGATGGGACTTGTATATGGCTTTGCCACAAGAAAACTGTGCCCTCTCATCAGTCCGAGGCTTGAACCTGTCCAAACGCTGTAGCCACTCTCCACATTTCTGGAGTTAATTTTGATTGATCTTGAATAGAATTCTCTCTCAAGATTCCTCCTCCGCCTTTATTTCCACTTAGAACAATTTCTACCAAGAGTATCCTGAGGAACACTTGTTATATAAGACATGCCTCTATTTCTGTGGTTAAATTAGTCTAGAAAACACTATATTTTTTATGAGTCATAATTTACATTAATATAGTAAAGATCCTAAGAAGTTCAGCAATAAAGAAACCTGCTTACTCCCAACTTAGAATTTCCCAAGTATATACAACCTGTGAATTCCTTTACATGTAAATCAATTAACATCTTTGAAACTAGAGTTCTGCTAAATATTGGGGAGGGGGTGGAGATAGTGCCTTAATGCCAAAAAAAAAAAAAAATACCTCCTTTTAACATTAACATTCAAGTGAGTTGATGCAATGGTGAAAACTCAAGTGAAAGGCAGACAGTGGACTCCTCTTGTAAACAGCCAGTTCTTTAGAAAATGCTTTGGGGCCTGCCCAGTGTGATTCAGTGGTTGACTATCAACCTATGAACCTGGAGATCGCAGTTAGATTCCCTGTCAGGGCACACACCCTGGTTGTGGGCTCAATCCCCGGGGGGGGGGGGGGGGGCCCACGCAGGAGGCAACTGATCAATGATTCTCTCTCATCACTGATGTTTCTCTCCCTTCCTCTTTGAAACTGATAAAATATATATATTAAAAAGGAAGAAAGCAAATGCATTGGGAAATATCTTTAAAACTCTATAAACTCCAATTGTTATAATGATATAAATACATTAAATACTAATTCTAAATAATGTAAAACAGTTGAACAGTCACAACACTGCTTCCAATTGTGGAAACATCAATTATGCTATCATTGTTCCGTTGAAGAACAAAAATTAGTGTCAACAACCTATTGAAGACTACTTTTTTTAAATGTGAAGACACTTTACCAATATTATAACTAGAAGCAACTTCCATCTGTTCTTTAGAACCTTTGTTATAATAAATACTATAGAATCTAGAAATATATTGCCTTGTACCCTTTCAACATGATGGGGTTCTTTTCTTTACATCACATAAATATCAGTTTCACCTTTAAGTCCGATAATAAGGACTGTTATGTCAGTTTCTGGAGATAATTTTGATTCATTGTGAACAGAATTCTCTCTCAAGATTTTCTTTTCTTCTGCAAAGTATTGATCTTGAGTCCTTGTATGCAAATATGGTACTGCATAGATTAAAGATGGCCACAAACTTGCTACTGCTGTCTTTAAGACATGTGGTTTTCCCCTCTCCTTGAATCTGACCTGGCTTTGTGATTTACTTTGATCAATCGGAAGTGCAGCAAAAGGGACATTGCTTCAGTTGCCATCCTAGCTTTTGCTCTTACTCTCTTAAAGCCAGCCACCATGCTTGAAGGACTATGAATTAGACTATTGAACGATTAGAGGCCATATGGAGAAGGTGACAGAGACTCTCTCCTTGATCAAACGTGAGTGAGGCTCTTCCGAGTCCTCTTTTTTAAAAATATATTTTATTGATTTCAGGAAGGAAAGGAGAGGGAGAGAGAGATAGAAACATCAGTGATGAGAGAGAATCATTGATCGGCTGCCTCCTGCATGCCCACACTGGGAATTGAGCCCGCAACCCAGGCCTGTGCCCTGACAGGGAATCAAACGGTGACCTCCTGGTTCACAGGTCAACACTCAACCACTGAGCCATGCTGGCCAGGCTGAGTCCTCTTTTTGATGTGGTCCTCACCTTGGGCTCGGTCCTTGGCCTGCTTAATCCAATTTTAGCAAGAATTCTAAGTCAGTTTATCGAAAATACACACTCTTGGCATCAGATCGTTCTTGATACCTTCCCACCCTGCTCTGCTTTCAGCAAGAATCCTGTCAAGTCAGTTTAACCAAAATCTCTCTACTCCTGATGATTCCTCTTAGTAAATTTCCATCCAATGACCCCTACCCTGCTCCCTGGCTATAAATTCCCACTTTTCCTTGTTGTATTTAGAGTTGAGCCTGATCTTTCTCCACTATTACGAACCTCTTTATACTAGTTTCCTAAATAAAATCTGTCTTACTGTCTTTAAGAAGTGTCATTTCACAATGTATACATGTATCAAGACATTTGCATTTGTACATCATAAGTATGTACAGTTTTATTTACAGAATAAAATATTTTTAACAAAGGACTTCAAACACCTGGAAGATGAGAAGCCATCTCTGATGTTCTGGTCTCAGCTAACCTCCTAGCTCCGTGTTTCTCAGCCTGGGCAGTTTTGCCCCCTGGGGACATTTTTGGTTGCCAGTACTAGCAAGTTGAGGTCAGGGATGTTGCTAAAATCATACAATGCACAGGACAGCTTCCCCAACAATACAGGGTGTCCCCAAAAATGTATACACACTTTAACAGGTAATAGCTCAATTTTGAAAATGAAATGTATTTTAATAAACACTGCCTTTCTAATGACTCAAAGTGTGGGTATACATTTTAGGGGATATCCTTTATATTATCCAGAAGCAAATGTAGTGTCAAGGTTGAAAAATCCTATCCTAGCTGAATGCAGCCAGATGAGTTACCACAATGTCACCATATGGAGCAGATTGTCCAAATGAGCCCAGTCAATGCACAGAATTGTGAGAAATAATGCATAGCTGCTGTTTTAAGCATCTGTTGGGGTAGTTTCAATGGCATGCTCTTGTTAAGCCACGGGGCAAGGGAGGGAGCCCTGATTTGTGGTGTTTACACTTGCCCATGGTATAACTACCCCTACCATGGTCAATTGTAGGCTCCCACATAAGCCACTGGACTCAAGGCTGGAAAGGGGCATGCACAGTTTGGCTCCATGAGCCTATAGGACTTGGTTACACTGCAATAGCCAACTGAGGCCATATCCCTTGTACACAATTTTTTTTTAATATCTGAATTCTGGGCATGGGTGTTCCCTATCTTCATCTGACCACCTAGTAAGGTTCTCTACTTGTATATTGTGGTCACATTGCTATTGCAAGCTTCTCTTTTAAATTGGCAAGATGTTAATTCTACTGCCTTTATGTCTTGTGTTATTTTTTGCACCATTAAAATTGTCAAATTGGGTTTAGTTAAAAGGCTCCCACAGTGGATCACAGCCTGGACTCCACGCTTAAGTAATCCCATAACACCCACAACCCTCTCACATTTTAGTACTGAGGCAAACATTCTGATTGGGGATAGAACATTGCCCTCACTAAACTGTGGGTTTTATTTGTGAAATGAAACATCTGAACAGTAACTGAAGGAGCTAAGCAAAAGTGAAAGCAGGGGTGATGAGGGGACAGTCTACCTGTGCCAGGTTTGGGCTCATGAAAGAGCATGCTTCAGAAAAAAATGTTTTTCTTGAAGATAGAGGGAATTTCTTCTAGCACATAAGCCAAAAACGTTCTTATTTCCTAGATCAGCTGTTTCTCAAGTTTCAGGGTGGACACTGGATTTAGGTTTGGTTATTATAGTTTTGTGGTTAGGAGTCTGCATGAAGCCAAACTTCCTGGGTTTCCGTCTTGGCTTGCTAGCTGTGTGACCTTTTTTTTGTGCAACATATTTGTGAAATAAGGATAGGAATGGTGACTCTTTCAGAATTAAGATAGGTGATGTTTGTGTCGTGCTTACTCCATAGTTAGCTCTCAATAAATAGTAGCTATTATCGTTATTAGAAGTATTTAAAGTCTATAGTCACTATTGCTATTTAACTTTCCTCCTTTTAACTGTAAACAATATTTTTTTTTCTAAAAGTAACGCTAGTTCTAGGTCAAGGGTAAACTGTTTTCTGCACTCAACTTTCTTCTCCTCCAGGAACAAACCACACCCTACTTCCTGTTGCATGCAAATACAGGTACCTTAAAGAGACAGTCACAACCAGGCGCCCACAGGGGATGCTAAGATTGCAACAGAGCGCACTCTGGTGTACATGGTGGGAAGCCAGGATGGGGAGATAATGAGAAGCAGTGCTTTGCCCAAGAGTACTAAGTTGATTTGTGTGGATATAAGAAATTATTGCAAGTTACTAGACTTTTAAAAAAGGATATGATAGCCCTAGCTGGTTTTGCTCAGTGGATAGAGCATAGGCCTGTGGACTTAAGGGTTCCGGGTTTGATTCTGGTCGAGGGCACATGCCTGGTTTACAGGGCTCAATCCCCAGCAGGGAGCATGCAGGAGGCAGCCAATCAATGGTTCTCTCTCATCATTGATGTTTCTATCTCTCTCTCTCTCTCTCCCTCTCCCTTCCTCTCTGACATCAATAAAAATATATTTTAAAATAATAATAATCATAAAATAAAGTTTATTAGAAGCATGTGAGAAAGATAAGGCAAAGGGAAAGCAATGAGTGGGTAATACAATAGAGGTAGGCTAATGCACAAAATAAATACAATGGAGGCCTACATGTATTTCCTAAGGACCCACCAGGAATTTGACTCTAAGCCTTTAATCAATCTCTGTACAAGGAAAAACGTGATCAATTATACAATCCACAGGTTCCATCAGATGAAAGCAGACAAAAGCAGACCAGTTGCTCAGGATATAACTAGTCCGGATATAAGGCCAAACAAACAAACCCACAAGGATCCTGAAAATGCAATACCATGTGATATACTGATAAACATTCTCAGTAATATCCTTATAGCAAATGGAGTGGGGCTATTTCTTACAACACATCTCAGTATGGGCTGATGGCTTATCATCAAAGTCAAGTTCAGTGGAAGCAATTTTACAGAGGTTCACTTAAGCAGAAAATTTCATTGTACTGTGGTAAATACAGTGATAGAAATATGCATCAAGTGTTATGGGAGAACAAGGGGAAACAACTGATCAATGAATTCAGTAAAGTTGCAGGATACCAAAATAATATGCAGTTTATCTGTTGTGTTTCTATACACTAATAACAAACTATCAGAAAGAGAAATTAAAAAAACAATTCCATTTCTAGTTGCATCAGAAAGAATAAATACCTAGGAATAAATTTAACTGAGGTGAAAGACTTGTACTCTGAAAACTATAAGACATTCAAGAAAGAAATTGAAGATGACACAAATAAATGGAAGGATATACCATGCTCATGGATTGGAAAAATTAATATTGTTAAAATGTCTATACTAACCAAAGTGATCAACATATCCAATGCAATTTCTATCAAAATATGACTGGTTTGGCTCAGTGGATAGAGCGTCGGCTTGCGGACTGAAGGGTCCCGGGTTCAATTCCAGTCAAGGGCATGTACCTTGGTTGCAGGCACATCCCCAGTAGGGAGTGTGCAGGAGGCAGCTGATCGATGTTTCTCGCTCATCGATGTTTCTAGCTCTCTATCCCTTTCCCTTCCTCTCTGTAAAAAATCAATAAAATATATTTTTAAAAAAGTATGATTGGCATTTTTCACAGAATTAGAACAAATAAACCAAATATTTATATGGAACCACAAAAGACCACAAATAATCAAAGCAATCTTGAAAAAGAAGAACAAAGTTGGGGGTATCATGCTCCCTGAATTCAAACTATACTACAAGGCTATAATAATCAAAACAGTATGGTATGGGCACAAAAACATACACACAGATGACTGGAACAGAATAAAGAGCCCAGAAATAAACTACACTTATGTTATCAATTAATTTATAACAAAGGAGGCAGGAATATACAATGGGAAAATGACAGTCTATTCAATAAATGATGTTGGGAAAACTGGACAGAATGAAGATAGACCAGTTGCAAACAAAATGAAGATAGACCAGTTGATTACACCACACACCAAAATATAAATAAATAAACTCTCAAAATGGATTAGACTTAAATATAAGACCTGAAACCATGAAATTCCTAGAAGAAAATTAGGCAATAAACTCTTTGACATCAGTCTTAGCAATATTACTTTAATATAATATATCCTTAAGCAAGGGCAGCAAAAGAAAAAATAATAAATGGACTACATCAAATTAAAAAGCTCTTGCACAGCAAAGGAAACCATCAACAAAACAAAAAGGCAACCTACTGAATGGGCATATAGTAACTGATAGGATCATGTGTTGAAATGATATATTTAATAAAGAGTTAATATGTAAATTATATATAAAGAGCTCATAAACTTAACATCAAAAAAGCAAACAATTTGACCCAGTGATCCCACTTCTAGGAATATATCCCAAGAAACTAGAAACACCAATCAGAAAGGATATATGCACCTCTATGTTCATAGCACAATTCACCATAGCTAAGATTTGGAAACAGCCTAAGTGCCCATCAGCAGATGAGTGGATTAAAAAACTGTGGTACATCTACACAATGGAATACTACACTGCGGTAACAAAGAAGGAACTCTTACCATTTGCAACAGCATGGATGGAACTGGAGAGCATCATGCTAAGTGAAATAAGCCAGTCAGAGAAAGATAAATATCACATGATCTCACTCATTTATGGAATATAATGAACAACATAAAATGATGAACAAAAACAGATCCAGAGACAGAGAAGCATTGATCAGACCATCAAACCTCAGAGGGAAGGTAGGGAGGGTGGGGGTAAAGGGGAGAGATCAACCAACGGACTTGTATGCATGCATATAAGCCTAGCCAATGGACACGAACAACAGGGGGGTGAGTGCATGGGTGGGGGAGGTGGGGGAGTAATGGTGGGATAAGGATACATATATAATACCTTAATCAATAAAGAAATTTTTTAAAAATAATAAAATGTCCTGTAAAAAAAAATGGGCAGAGGCCCTGAATAGACATTTTTCTAAGGCAGTCATATAGGTGTCCAACCAAAAGATGCTCAACATCACTAATCACCAGGGAAATGCAACTCAAAACCACAAAAGGATATCAACTCCCACCTGTCAGAATAGCTGTTATAAAAAAGACAACAAATAAAACATGTTGGCAAGGATATACTAGTAGAGAAAAGGGCACCCTCATGCACTATTGGTGGGATTGTAAATTGGTGTGGCCACTATGGAAACCGTATGGAGGTCTCTCAGAAAATGAAAAATAGAACTAACTTATGACCCAGCAATTCCACTTCTGGGCATTTATTCAAAGAAAACAAAAACACTAATTTGAAAAGATATATATACCCCTATGTTCACTGCAGCATTATCTACAATAGCCAAGATACAAAAACAACTAGGTATCCATTGATAGATGAATGGATAAGGAAGATGTGGTAGATCTATATAATGGACTAGAAGCCCAGTGCACAAAATTCGTGCACTGGGGTGGGGGGGGGCATGTATCCCTCAGCCCAACCTGCACCCTCTTGCAGTCCAGGAGCCCTTGGGGGATGTCCTTAGCGCTGCTGTGGAGATGGGAGAGGCTTCTGGCTGAGCAGGACTCCCCCTGTAGGATGCACTGACCACCAGGGGGCAGCTCCTGCATTGAGTGTCTACCTCCTGGTGGTCAGTGCACGTCATAGCGACCAGTCATTCCACAGTTTGGTCAATTTGCATATTAGACTTTTATTATATAGGACTAGAGGCCTGGTACACAAAAATTTGTGCACTCGGGGGGAAGGGGGGGGGTCCCTCAGCCCGGCCTGTGCCCTCTCGCAGTCTGGGACCCCTCAGGAGATAACGACCTGCTGGCTTAGGCCTGCTCCTGGGTGGCAGAGGGCAGGCCCAATCCCTAGGTGCAGCCCCTGGTCGGGCTCAGAGCAGGGCCGATTGGGGAGTTGGGGCACCGCCCCCTGTCATGCACAGAGCAGGGCGGATCGGGAGGTTGCGATGCCACCCTCAGTCACGCCCAGGATAGGGCCGATTGGGGGGTTGGGGCACCGCCCCCTGTCACACTCAAGGCAGGGTCGATGGGGAGGTTGCAGCGCCACCCCCTGACATGCACAGAGTAGGGCCCATCAGGGGGGTTGGGGCTCCGTACCGTGTCACGCACAGAGCAGGGCCAATCAGGGGGTTGGGGCGCTGCCCCCTGTCATGCACAGAGCAGGGCCCATCAGGGGGGTTGGGGCTCTGTACCCTGTCACGCACAGAGCAGGGCAGATCAGGGGGTTTGGGCGCCGCCCTCTATCACCGACAGAGCAGGGCCGATCAGGGGGTTGGGGCGCCGCCACTGTCACACTCAGGGCAGGGCCAATGGGGAGGTTATGGCTCTACCCCATCACACACAGAGCAGGGCCTGTGGGGTGGGGGTTGCGGCACCGCCCTCTATCACCCACAGAGCAGGGCCAATCAGGGGGTTGGGGCACCACCACTCTCACATTCAGGGCAGGGCTGATGGGGAGGTTATGGCTCTACCCCGTCACACACAGAGCAGGGCCGATCAGGGGGTTGGGGCGCCGCACCCTGTCACACACAGAGCCGCAGGGCAATCAAGGGGTTGGGGAGCTCCCCCTATCAGGCACAGAGCAGGGCTGATCAGGGGGTTGGGGCGCCTTCCCCTGTCACGAACAGAGCAGGGCGGATAGGGAGGTTGTGGCCCCGCCCCCTGTCACACACAGAGCTGCAGGGCAATCAGGGGGTTTGGGCCCTGCCCCCTGTCACACTGATCCCAGTGCCGGAAGGCCTCGCGGCTCCGCTGATCCCGGTGCTGGGAGGCATATTACCCTTTTACTATATAGGATAGAGGCCTGGTGCACGGGTGGGGCCGGCTGGTTTGCCCTGAAGGGTGTCCTGGATCAGGGTGGGGGTCCCCACTGGGGTGCCTGGCCAGTCTGGATGAGGGGATGATGACTGTTTGCAGCTGGTCACACACCCTTCATGGTGGGGGTCCCCACTGGGTTGCCTGGCCAGTCTGGGTGAGGGGCTGAGGGCTGTTTTCAGGCTGGCGGGTGACTGAAGCTCCCAATTGCTCCTTTTTTTGTTTTTTTTTTTATTCTGGGCCAGCTTTAGCTTTGAGGCTTGGCTCCAGCTCTTAGGCCTCCACTGCTGAAAGCAGGTTTCTGGCCTTTGTTTACCTACTGTATTTGAAACAATGTTGTAATCCTGCTGGCTGAAGCCCCACGGACTAAAGCAGGTTTCTGGGGTTTTGTTTAGCTTCTATATTTGTAACATAGTTGCTTAGAGTTGCAGCTCAGAGGCCGGCAGCGGCAGGCGGGGAATGTTGGAGTCCTCTGTCACTGAAGCAAGCAAGCCTCATGTTCGCTTTAAGCTGCCTGGCTGCCGGCCGCCATCTTGGCTGGCAGTTAATTTGCATATTGTCCTGATTAGCCAATGGGAAGGGTAGCAGTTGTACGCTAATTACCATGTTTCTCTTTTATTAGATAGGATTATTAGTCAGCCATAAAAAAAGAATAAAATCTTGCCACTTTCAGCAGCATAGATAGACCTAGAGGGTATTATGCTAAGTGAAGTAAGTCAGAGAAAGACAAATACTGTATGATTTCACTTATGTGGTGGAATCTAAAACAAACAACAAAACAGATACAGACACAAAGAACAAACTAATGGTTGCCAGAGGAGAGGGGAGTTGGGAGGATGGGCAAAAAAGATGAAGGGGATTAAGAGATACAAACTTCCAATTATAAAATAAATAAGACAGAAATATAATAAACCACATATGGAATATAGTCAATAATATCACAGTAAGTTTATATGCGAACAGGTGGTTACTAGACTCGTCGTGGTGATCACACTGTAAAGTATATAAATGTAGTCACTATGTTGTACACTTGAAATTTATGTAATATGTAAACTGTACTTTAATGAAACAAACAAAAAAATATTTAAAATAACACATCCTAGGTCAAAAAGGTAGGGAATTAAGAGAAGGTGAAACAAGATATAGCACTAAAAGTATACAAGATACTTTTATATCCAACAATGCTTTTTGGATCCAGTAAATAATATAACTCATTATTCTAACTTATATTCAAGATACAATTAAAAAGTTATCATATACAGTCAAGACTCAAAGGTATGTAACCCTAAGTACAATGTGATGCTTTTTCTAACTAGATTCAACTGTCACCATTCACTTTCTTATGTTATAATTTTGGTAATCTCCACAGCCTAAAATAGAACATGTTAAAGGCTTTGGGAGCAGGACACATGGGGAAATAATATTTCCAAGAAATTTTCCCTGAAAATATTAAAGGATAGTATTTCTTTGTTTTATTTTTAACCCAATAAACTTGATGTTGAAATTGTCATTTATAATCAGAGGCCTTGGGAAACATTTTGCATTGCTCCAGCCTCCCACAGAACTTCAGACTTTGCAAACAACATTCTGAAACTCTGCCACTTCCCCTGATTCTGAGGTTAAAAGCAAGTGTTTGCCCTCCTTACTCTAGTTAAGATCTTATCTTCCCTTGTTTTTCTTTCTCTGATAGGCTGATCTGGTACTTCTCCTTCTGGGCAGAATAGAAGAGTGCTTTGATATTTGCTTTGCTCCAGGCTTAAACTGAAAGAAGACTATTAGGAACATGTAGACACACGCGTGCGCGCGCACACACACACACACACACACACTCACACATGGTCACTGCATTACTCCATTAGTCTTCCCAGGGCCTAAGGCTCACATTGTTACAGCATTTTTAACTCTCCTTCCTCATCTGTAATGAATACATCACCATGTCTGTCCTCTATCTGCTTCGGGTTTTTGTAGCCATCTATATATATAAAAGGCTAATATGCAAAGCGTCCCCTTGGGAGTTCAACCAGGAGACTGGGAGTTCTATCACTCTTTATGACGTGCACTGACCACCAGAGGGCGGCGCGAAATGAAGGAAGGCCCTGGCCAGCAACTGGAAGGCCCCAATCGGCCCTGATCACCGGCCAGTCCTAAGGACCCTACCCGTGCACAAATTTCGTGCACCAGGCCTCTAGTAAGTTCATAAAAGAGATTTGTTCACTTCAAGTAATTCTTTTTTTTTTCTTACTCTAAACAAATTTGGAAAAGAATATATTTTAAACATTATAGGTTAGTTCTCTCATAGGTTCCTAGTATGCCAAATTCCTTTTGAACAACAATGGTGCTTATATTTCCTTCACATGATTCAAAGAATAGAAGAGAATGAACCCCAGGGAGCATGCCAGATACATTTTATTTTAAATCCAAATGGTGAAATTAAGCCAGAATATGCTGGGAATCTTTGAGATATTTTAAAATCATTAGAACTTAATTCGAATTAAGAAACACCAATTCAAATGCAAAATAGTTATTTCTCTTTATTTACTGAGGTCAGTGAAAGAAGTTTCTTACTATTCCAAATAAAAAAGACCCTTGCATTAGATTTCTAGATAGTTATCTTCCAAACATCTTCAACCTAATAAATCTTGAAATTTTTCAAATGGTTCTCCCTGTATGGGCAGGAGTTTCCAAAAATAAGTTGGACAAGATGACCTCTAAGACATTTTTAAAACTCATGATTCTGTGAAATTACACATAAAATCCAGGGGGAAAAATATACACTTAAATATAGACATGTACAAGACAGGGAACTGCACCCTTTAACAAATATTAAAATGACCTGGAAATTTAAAAAACAAAACAAAACTGTGAGTGCCTCACCCTCAGAGAGTATGATTTAACTAGCCAGGCAGAGAGCTCCTAAATGAAAAGTTTTTCTTAAACTTTACTTTTTTAAAGTTCCCCAGGTGATTCTAAGGTGCAGTCAGGACTGAGAGCCACTGATTTGAGGTGTATCGGAGGTGTCTGTGGGGAGTTGGGAGAATGGAAAGTGGTCAGAAGACAGTTCAATAACTTTCTGTTCTTGAGAATCTATATTTCTGCTTGTGTTAAGGAGATTGTGGGGATAAATACCATAACTGTCACCCACTGGTTTGAGTCTGGGAAGGCTTTTAAAGGAGATGAAGCTTTTTTGAAAGAGAACAGAGTATAACTTTATTATAAGAAGAGAGGAGCCAAGATTAGGTCAGGGACTTGGAAGAGTAAGAGTAAATTATGTTCAGAGCTGGAACAAAGCTTTTAACTGAGTACAATTAAAGAATACCAAAAACCCATGAACAAAACTTTGTTTCCTCTAGGTACACAATAAATAGTAATTACATTTCATTGTAATTGAATTAAAATAATCTTAATGGAAAGCCCTTAAATACTCAGATTAAGTTTTGTATTTACTATTGTGTCCATTTAATCCTGACTCTGCTCTCCAAGATTTAGAAATATTACGACCCAAGAATCATTCTCTTCATTCTCCCTTCCCAGCACATATAATCTTTCTTGCAGCACAATGAATGGAAGTTATTCAAATACTTTTATTAGCAACTTCCACTCCTTATTTTCACAGGCCAAATGTTACCCTGACCCCATCAATAAAAGACAATTTTGAGATCTTATAAAATTTTCCAATATCCAGAAATACAGTGGATAGCTCTTAATGGTCCTATGATTATGACGGTCCCATTACCATGGAAAAAAGTTATATGTTAATAAAACATTTCCACTGAATTTTACAATCTAATAATACCTTATACCTAGTTCCTTTTTAAAATTTGTAAAATACTTCTCATCCTTTTTTAAATGTCACTTTTGTTTCCTAGAGGGAGTTGAGTCAAATATGCATAGTTTGTGAGACATAAAAAGAAACTATTCACTGGCTAATTAATCGAGAGTGGAATTTTAATGAGACTTGCTTGAAAATCAAACATGACCTCCCTGTAATATCTTTCTTAGGGACTGTACAATCATCAATTAAAGATTAGTAACTGGTCCAGCGGTGTGGTTCAGTGGTTGAGCATCGACCCAGGAATCAAGAGGTCACTGGTTCAATTCCTAGTCAGGGCACATGCCCAGGTTGTAGGCCTAATCCCCAGTATGGGGCATGCAGGAGGCAGCCAATCAGTCATTCTCTCTCATCATTGATGTTTCTTTTCTCCCTCTTTCTTCCTCTCTGAAATCAATAAAAATATTTTTTTAAAAAGATTAGCAACTGTAGCCCTAGCATCAAATACAATTTTACCAGTAGCCATCATCCACAGTAGCAAGGCACAACAGAATTAAACAACCCTTATCATCTTTAGGTGGTAATACGGCATCAGATATGCTGAATTCATTAATAGGATCTGTAGGAATAGTGTAATATTTGACCTTAAAATATTGAAACAGTCACAATGTGTCTTTGATGCCACTATACCTCAATCAAATTTATTCATTCTCCCATTCATTCATCAGCAAACACTGAGGCTGCACTATGTACCAGATGCTGAACAGGCAGGCTAGCCACTATCTCACAGTTTAGCTGGGGAAATTTTACCACTAAACAAGTAAACAAATTAAAAATTATAATTAAAAATTGAAAAGTAAATGCTGTAAAGGTAATAAACAGCAGGTTACCTGAGGGACTAACAAGAGCAAACCAACCCTGCACACAGTCAAGAGAAGGAATTCAAGAGAGAAGAATTCTGTAGATGAGGGTGGAGAGGAAGTAGGTCATGTTAGGGTGTATGAAGCTGCTTTTCTATTCGGCCTGGATCCTCTCTGCTGCCCAGCGCCAGGCGTTCAGGCTAGCCAAGAACACCTCTGCGGGACCCAGACCAGCCTGTGCCTTACTGTCTCCTTTGGGGAAAGTCTTCCACAGCAGACCCAGCCTTGCTCTGTGTATATGCACACATGCTCCTGTGTGTGTGCCTGTGTTGTATGTGGGTTGGGGAGGGAGGGAGGCTAGATAATTCAGGTTTTTTAATAAATCTAATATTTTTTTTAAACACTGTAGCTATAAGCTTAGTTTTTCAAGAATACTATGTGGGGAATTACTCTTGAGTACTGCTTGTGTAGGGAGCCCAAACACACCGACAGTGTAGAGGCTTCCCCAGTAAGACATATGAATCCTCTGATTTGCTGACTTTTGGGGGTGAGTGGGGAATAAAAGTTCCATTGCGAGGGCTGAAAGCCTATGATGCATGTCAGCAAGTTAGGAAGCAACTCAGGGGATCCTACTATTAAAAGTCAACGGTGGTAGCTCCACCCTTTAGCTTTGACGTTTTTTACCTTTTAAACCCATATCTACTGTTGATAAACCTAAGCTCACATACTCTTTTATGAGTTAAATTGTGTCCTCCCAAAATATATATCCTAATCCCCAGTATTTATGAATTTGACTTTATTTGGAAACTAGAGGTCTGGTGCACGACATTCATGCACTGGGGAAGGAGGTCCCCTCAGCCTGGCCTGCACCCTTTAGCAGTCAGGGAGCCCTTGAGGGATGTCCAACTGCAGCTTAGGCCCACTGGTGGGGTGGGGGGTGGGGGTGGAGAGGTGGGGGGTAGCTGCAGTCAGACTTCCTTAGTGCTGCCACGGAGGCGGAAGAGGCTCCTGCCACCACTGCTGTGCTTGCCAGTTATCAGCCCAGCTTGTGGCTGAGCAGCGCTCCCCCTGTGGGAGCACATTGACCACCAGGGAGCAGGTCCTGCATTGAGCTCCTTCATAGTGACCAGTCAATTTGCATATTACCCTTTTATTATATAGGATAGGGCCTTTGCAGATGATCAAGTTAAAATGAAGTCATTAGGACAGGCCCTAATCTAGTAAGACTGTGTTCTTATAAAAAGTGATGCATCTGCAAGTCCAGAAATGCCAAAGATCGCCAGCAAACCATTAGGAGCTAGGTGAGAGGTATGGAACAGGTTCTCCCTCCAAAGGAACCAACCCTGCTGATACCTTGATCTTAGACTTCTAACCTCTAGAAATGCAAGACAATGAGTTCCTACTGTTTAAGCCACCCAGTTTGTGGTACTTTGTATTGGCAGCCCTAGCAAACTAATGCACACTCCTCCAAGTCTACTGACATGTTCAAAATAAATGGAAAAGCAACTTCCTTTGGGTCTGTAATTATTTAAAACTAAAAAGCTAAAAAGTGGAAAATCATTACTAAAAGCAAGAAATAAGAGGATAAGAGAGTATCCCGTCTTCACACTCGCGGTTGAGAATCGCTGCTCTGGCTGCTCTGGGTTACATAGGAGTAAGGAGGGAAGGCTTGGGTGCCAGCCAGACCTCCTCCCTGCCTCAGAGGAGATGCATCCCTCCCATCCTCTCTCTTCACATGGCGTTCTCCCTGTATGACTGTGACTGTGTCCGAATTGCACCCATGTAATTAAAATACCAGTCATCTTGGGTTAGGGCCCTCACTAATAACTTCATCTTAACTTGATCATCTACAAAGACCGCATCTCCAAATAAGGTCATATTTACAAATATGGGGAGTTAGGACTTGAACATATTCGTGGGGGAGGGGAACACAATTCTATGCACAGCTGATACCAACATGACTTTCCATACTATGAGAGACTGAAGAACCTCAGTGAGGTTCTAAGAGGAGGGCCTGATCCAGCAGACCCGACTACTCAACCATTGTAAGGAAGCTTCCATAGGACGGACTCTGTCAGTGGGCTCCCCCTGCTGGAAGAGTCAATGATGTATTTAAACCACTCTAGCTGCATTTACACCTGTGTCTCCATGTAAAATTAGCCGATTACTTTTCCCATCTGGTTCAGTCCTTAGAATCAAGGTTACATTATTCTCATAACATGAATTAGGAGCTGTCCTTACTTAACTGTTATCTGGATTATTATGTATGAGATGGAAATTACCTGTTTTGTTGCTTGAAGATTCAGTTGAAATTGCTTATAAATCCACTTTGGCCTTAATATGTTTAGTTTTGTTTATAGGCAGTTTTATTTAAAACTACTGATTCTCTCTCTCTCTCTCTCTCTCTCTCTCTCTCTCTCTCTCTCTCTCTGTGTGTGTGTGTGTGTGTGTGTGTGTGTGTGTGTGTGTGTGTGTCTGTCTGTTTGGCTGTCTAACTTATTTCCTGCCTTCTTTTGAATGAATTTAGCTTTTTACATTTCCTTTTATTCTTCAACTAATTTGGAAGTCTTACTCTATATTTGTATTTACTTTACTTTTTCTTAAAATTTAACATGTTATGGTAGGTTCTGGTCAAGCTTGCTATATCTAAATGCTCTTCAACTTTGAAACCCAGGCGACAATTGATTGCTTAGATATTATTACACAACTTCTATACCCAGAACCAGATGTTCAAGGACCTATCTATATAAAGGCAGCTTTTGAAAACATGAAAGCGACATTATTTTGAAATTTGAGAACTGGAGTACAAGACGCTTAGTAAGCACTGCTTTACCTTAAACAGACAGAACATGATTGCCCAATTCAGGCATGTCCATGAGGCCTTTGGGAGATGCAAGTAGCCATGCTCATTGAATATCTTCCTGATGTTCTCTGTTAGGCTTAGAGCTCCTCACAGAAAAGTGTGACTGGTACACAATTTATTTGTCAAAGTGCTCATTTTCACCAAGACCTAGAGTCAACCTTCTATAGAACTACTTTGCCTGGATGCTTAACAAAATCTAAATTAATAACTTGGACCTCATATTTGACAGTACAAGGACTTGGAATACTAGTACTCTAAAAAAAATTCTTTCATCTCACATGTAACCATACTCTAGTATTTAGTTTTACCTTGTTTTTAACTCCACAAAAAAATAGACATTATTATTTGTTTTTCAGACTTATTTTATCATTTTATCCACTTTTCATCTTGCATTTCTAATTCCTGGGGCCACGAATCTTCTCGTTTGTTGTATCTGCTGACCTTGCCCATGGTAGATTTTTCCCGGTTTATTTTGTGACTTTATATATATCTTGAACTTGTTTTAACGGGTTTTATCCTGTGTGGATCATCCCATTCCTCCAAGGAAGTTTTGTGTTTGTCTCTGCTCTGACTTCAGACAGATTTTTATGTTAATGTCTACATTAGGAGGTGTATGTATCATACAGAGAGTGAGCAAAGACACGGATTATAGTAGACAAAAGATTTTAACATAGGATAAGGAAAGTCTTACCAATTCGATGTGAGGAAAAGAATTATTTTTTTTTAAGTAGCTCTGGATCCACACAGAGTGCAATCATGTATGCTACTTAAGAACCTAATGGAAACTAATTGTCTCTAATCTTGGAGTAAGAAAAGATAGTGAGCCCAAATAAATCATGAGACTACCATCATGGTAATTAACAATTTGAAATATCTAAGCCAGGCTCCTCTACATGTATCTCTCTTCCTTTCATAATCTTCTTCCCTAGGATATTTTCCCCTTGAATTACAACTCTCTAAGTTACGTATGATTTTGTCTTACTAACCAAAGAGAAACATAGAACAAGTCTGCTTTTAACCCATACAACTCACATGGAAGATTTTTACACTCAGGAGAGAAATTCACTGAACACTTCCCACCCTATCTTGGCCTCTAAATTAAATCCGCTTCGTTTGACAGTTGATGTTGTGCTAAGTCCAACTGTCTGCTCCCTCCTGCCGCACCAAAGGCTCTTTATGATTCGTGAAGAGAAGACAAGTGCCGGTATAATGTGCATAGAGCCCTGCAATCGGTCCATCTATTCAGGGGACAGTCTGTTATAGAAACGGGCATTTACAATTGCTGAGCAAACCCAAGCAGATACTCCAAGCGATGAGCCATGTCCCTTATTTATAAACTAGGGGCCCGGTGCACGAAATTCGTGCACTGGGTGTGGGGGGGGGGGAGTGTCCCTCAGCCCAGCCTGCCCCCTCTCACATACTGGGCGCCCTCAGGCATTGACCCCCATCACCCTCCAATCGCAGGATCGGCCCCTTGCCCAGGCCTGACTCCTCTGACAGAGGTGTCAGGCCTGGGCAGGGGATCCTCATTTCCCCCCATCACTGGTTCTGCCCCCAGCCCAGGCCTGATGCCTCTGGCCCAGGCATCAGGCCTGGGCAGGGGACCCCCAGACCCCTCTGATTGCTGGCTCTGCCCCTTGCCCAGGCCTGATGCCTCAGCCAGAGGCGTAGCCCCCCATCACCCTCTGATCTCCTGATCGGCCCCTTGCCCAGGCCTGATGCCTCTGCCAGAGGTGTCAGGCTTGGACAGGGGACCCCCATCTCCCCCCAATCACTGGCTCTGGCTCCCGCCCAGGCCTGAGGCCTCTGGCCCAGGAATCATGCCTGGGCAGGGGACTCCCATCTCCCTCTGATCGCTTGCTCCACCCCCCGCCCAAGCCTGACGCCTCTGACCCAGGCTTCAGGCCTGGGCAAGGGGACCATCATATCCCCCCAATCCCCAGCTCTGCCCCCCACCCAGGCCTGATGCCTCGGCCAGAGGAGTTGACCCTCATCACCCTCCAATCACCAATCACCGGATCGGCCCCTTGACCAGGCCTGAGGCCTCCGGCAGAGGTGTCAGGCCTGGGCAGGGGACCCCCAGCTCCCCGCGGTTGCAGATGTCCGGCCCGGGCAGCAGGGACCCGCAGCTGCAGCGGCCCCGCGATCGTGGGCTCCGCTTTAGGCCCAGGCAAGGGACACCTAGCTCCCGGGACTGCCAGCTTCGACCGTGCCCAGCTCCCATTGCTGGCTCCACCCCTACTTCCTGCTATCACTGGCCATGGCTGCAAAGGCGCCTGATTCTCCAATCATGGCTGGGGGGCAGGGCAAAGGCGGCCCCAGGGCCGTCTTTGTCCTGCCCCCCAGCTCTTAGCTCCCCCCTGGGTTTCCTATCACTGTCAGTGGCAGGGGGCTTCTTCCTGCTTTCCCTTTCGCCTCCCTGCATTGTGCCTACATATGCAAATTAACCGCCATCTTGTTGGCAGTTAACTGCCAATCTTAGTTGGCAGTTAACTGCCAATCTTAGTTGGCAGTTAACTGCCAATCATAGTTGGCAGTTAACTGCCAATCATAGTTGGCAGTTAATTTGCATATAGCCCTGATTAGCCAATGAAAAGGGTATCCTCGTATGCCAATTACCATTTTTCTCTTTTATTAGATAGGACAGTTTTTCTAAGATCACCAGACATTTGAGGCATGCAAAGGATAGGTCAAAATGAACAAACAAACGCTTATTCCAGAATAACCAGAGATAACAGGGAAAAGAAAATAAGATTGGGGACATTTTTTTTTAAATATAGATTTAAAAGATTAATGAAAATGATAGAAAAGTTAAGCAACATGGATAATATGTTCAGTAGAGAAGAGGTATTTCAGAAGTAATAAACATCAAGTTTAGGAAGACATGTGCAATAAAATAAATAATATAGAGTGATTTCCTAGAACTAAAATATTCAGTCATCATGTCAAAAGGGCTGGCTAAGTTCAAGCAGGATGAATGAAAAAAGACTCAGGAGGTGCCAGCTGCTCCAGCCTTACTTATAGAAGGGGTTTTCTGTTCAGCTGTGTAGAATGCAGTTAGCTGACAGCCTCCAGCTAGTGGTGCCTTCGGGATCTAGCTCACCTTTAAGTAGAGGCCTTGCTCTTTTCAGAGAGTGTCCAGCCGATGGCAGGTACTAGTACTGGCCATTTCTGTCCAAGGAGGGATTCCTCTAAAGGGCAACTTTGTTGCAGAGCTCCTTGTTGGGTTGCCCAAGATTTGGTTAGATCTGTCAGATAACAACCTCAGCCCTTTAGTTTCATAAGTATCAGCTCTGTATCAGGATCCAAATGTTCTCCCTGACAAATCCTTCTTTCTTTTCATTTTACTTTTCACAAGCATTACCCGAAATAAATCTCATATTCAAACACCTTCTCAGGTCTATTTCTCCCAGAGGTCATAACTGGCGCAGCTATACATATAACCATGGAATTTTTTATTTTTTTATTTTTTAATTCTAAAAACATATAAAACAAAATAATGAGAATCATATTGGTGTCAGACTTAGCTGCTAAACAGAGTGTTGAAATTATGAGCAAATTTTCACAAACGTTTAAGGATAACAGAAACCATAGTTCTATATTCAAACTACATAGTGCAAAGGAAAAAAATGATACATATACATTTTTTCTAAAAAGCTTGCCTGCCAAATACACTTTTTGAAAAATAGTCTTAAAGATTTTCCTCCAGAGAAAATTTAAAATAAATAATAGAAAAAAAATTTTAATTACTTAAATTTATTTTATTTGCAAGTAACAGGAATCTATGTGAACTAGCTTGGGCAAAAGGGCAAATTATAAAGATGCAAAGCTATTTTACAAAATCCGTCTTAGATTCAGTCCCCTAGAAAACGAAGCCGGAAGCAATAGCTTATGTGCTATTATTAAACTGGAGCATGCAAGCCTAAGGAAGAGTGAGGGAAAGGAAGCCAAAGGGAAAGAAGGGAACCAATACAAGAAGAGTATGTTAGCAATCTGGTCGTACTTGGCATCCTATGAGAGATCTAACGGGAGTATATTTTCCAGGAAGCTGTATGAATGGTTGAATGTCAGGTCAGTCTGTCCAACAGCTCCTGACTCCATTGGAGGACAATTTTTTGCCTCAAGAAGTACTTGCTAACTTCTAGGTTGCACCATCAAAATTGAGCACACAGATTCTGAAATTTCTTACCCTTTAGTATCAAAAGGGAAGCTCCAAGAAGTGGGGTGAGAAGAGGGAGGTGAGGGTAAGCAATGTAGGCCTGCAGCAATCCCAACCAGCTCTACCTATGTGAAGTTGAAACCTACCTAAAGCTACAGAACAGAGATTTATTTCTCTGCTCAGAACAACAATTGGCCAGAGACTCGAGATAAGTGGAGTTGAAAAGTTCTGAGATGCACTTCTAGAGATTTTCTGGTGGAGTCCAGGAAAAGGGGTGTGGTTGGATCTCTGGAATAAACTAAAAACAGTGATTGGGACCCAGGAAGAGCACAGCTGCCCTTATTTTCATTTCTCTTTTTGCTTTTCTCTGTAAGTCAGCTTTATTCTCTAAGACTTCAGATGGACTTTTTCAGAAATGAAGGGAAATTAAAAATACACCAGAGAATAGCCTTGAACAAACCAAACATGAGGAGGAGTATGTTTCACTCAACTCTCTGAACCTAAGTTAAAAAAAAAATGAAACAAATAAATAACTAGGAGGAACATATCATATAAATATATAGGAGTCAGTGATTTCAAATTAATTTATAGATTTATTACAATCACAGTCTCTATTGTAATGGAATTTAGAGTAGGATCTTAAAATTAGCTGGGAAAAGAAATGAATGACATAAACTTTTAAAAATGAAAATAAATGGCAATATGAAGAAACTATAATTTCTAGCTATTAAAATATATTTAATTATACTTGGCTTGGCAAAAGAATAAACAGATCATGAGAGATCAATGTACAAAAGAGATAGTTAAGATGTCCCTGGTCATTATGCAGACATTAAAATTTAAGTTATTAAGCTGATAGTGAATCTGATAATACCTCAATCTGGGGCTTGTGCTTTTACTACTCTCAGTCTCTGGGATTCAGGAATTTCAAATTCTTCCTTATGAACACAAGAAAGCATTAAAAATTTTATCTGCATCTATTCAGATGAGAAATGAATTCTTAAGCCATTAGCTCAAGAGAGAAGCCAAACTGAGGTAAAATCTCTGAGTTCAATGATAAGGTTCTCATGGAAAGGAGCTCGTACCCTAATTTGGGTCAGAAGTTCACCCCTGATATAATCAACTGTAACTTGAATGGCAAAGTCATGTATAGAACATGGCTGCTCCCTCTGTGACTTTGAAGATTGGGCAAGAAGAGAATAGACACCTCCAGAAAAACAAAAAGAAGTAAAGCTGAGTGCAAAGAAATCTGTAAAACTTAGAGTTAAGTTGGAATGAGTGATGATGATGTAATTACAACGAAAAAATTTCTAAGATATAAAAACAAAATAATGATCCTTGGGAAATAAAAGTCCAGATGATTGCAGTAAGAATTTGTTTGGGTGGGAGTTATGTATATTAATTACTTCTTAATAGAAAAGTATAAGCTAAGTATCATGTATTTCATAAATACTTTATAATAAGCAATTATTACATTTGCATTTGTTATAAATAATGAGGATTAAAATGTCCATATTCTATGATCCAGTTATTTTACTGGTAGGAATCTATCCTAAGAAATAATTTGAAATGTGAACAGACTTATGCACAAAACGTTAATAAAGCATAATTTATTTATAAGCATAAAAAATGGAAAATAACTTAGATATCCAATTATAGAGAAATTATTTTAAAGAACTTGACATATTCCTAGAAACTATGCTATTAAGCCATTAAAAATGATGTTTACACAGAGTTGTTAATAATGAAAGAAAATATTCTTAGGCTAAGAAAAACTAGATATGAAATTATATAAACTCAAAGATGTAAAAAAATATTTCATGATGCCAGAAAGTGCATCAAAATTCTAGGTGAAGAGACCCTCAGGATAATAAAGCATATCAGCAATTATTGGGGATTTTATTTTATTTTATTTTATTTTATTTTATTTTATTTTATTTTATTATCTAGAGGAAGAAATGGGTGAGAAATTATCTCTTACAAAGTGACAGATCCAGGTACAAAACAGATAGCCAAGAATATTATTGGCCTTACGGGTATGTAGATATTAAAATTCAAGTTCCTAAGCCAATACTGAATCTGATAATACCTCCATCCAAGATTGTCATAATTTTAACTTGTGCATTTTCTACACTTGGTTTAACTTTACCAAAATGACCTATTCAAGGAATAGAAGGATATCAAGGCTTTGAATGTTTTGTTTACTTTTGTCTGGGCTGGATCCTGGCTTTTTCTGGCTGGATGCAGCTCTGTACTATCAGAATGGAGGTTCCCAACATGAGATGAGTGTCATAGTCGCCATAAGAAGACAGAGGGAGTAGCAACCCTTCTCAGTGCCGCTTCTTAATGACGTTGGCTTATGAAGTCAAGACAACTTCCATGTTGCATATATGAGAACGGGTGTCAATCACAGAGCAGATGTATGACTTAGATGAGTTCTATAGCACAAAATAGAACACCTAGACTATTATGGTCCAGTGGTCTTTCTCAATTGGAGTCCTTTGACAAAATGAAACCCTGCAGAAAATGATTGGAATGACTATTTTCTCAATTATCCCTCGATGATACATTACAAGTGCCATTACAAACACAGAGGAGCAAAGTTAAGTCATTACATACATTGAACGCTTTAAAGCTAATTCTCTTGTGAAATTTTAGTTGAGAAGGGCCTGAGGAGAATAGCTAAATTTATACCAAGCAAAATGGGCCACTTTCTTTGAGCAATTTGATGTTTTAATATACAAAGTATTGGACAGCAAAACTTACAAGACAATATATTTTTATCATCTGGGTTATGACCTCAGGAAATCTTGTAACCTAAAAAAATCTTAGTGGCCCAGGTTTGTATCAGTTTGGTAGAGTTTCCATAACAAAGTGCCACAAACTGAGAGGCATAAACAACAGAAATGTGTTGTCTCACAGTTGTGGAGGCTTAGAAGTCTGGAAATCAGGGTCCTTTCTCCTCAGGGCTGTGAGGGAGAGAACTGTTCTAAGCTTTGTTGGCTTGTAGATGGCCATCTTCATGTTTACATGGCATGTTTGTATGGCTGTCAGTGTCCAAAAATTTCACCTCTTTGTAAGGACACTGGCCATGTTAAATAAGGTCTCATTCCAGTGACCTCATTTGAACTTGATTATCTCTGTAAAAACCTTATCTCAAAATAAGGTCACATTCTGAGGGACTGAAGGTTAGAACTACAACATCTGAATGTGGAGGGACACAATTCGGGCCATAACAAGGTTGTGTAAACAACTGCTAGTTGTGCCTGGTCAGCATCCATTGCACTTTCCTCTTGAACTGAAATTCTCTTATCAGTAATCTTTTTTATGAATCACCACTACTTCCAGGGGTAGGTATATTATCCAGACTTTAACAATCCAAAAAATACACCTCCCTGACATTATGATGGTTTAGGATGAGCACATGACTCAAATCAAGCCAACCAAAGTCCTCATTGGGACTTTTACTGTAACTACAAAGCAAGATTACAGATGCTAAGGATCACATAAGCCTGTCTTTAGTGGCATGTGAAAAGGCAGTGCCTGAGAATAAAGTCAACCAACTGTATGTGTGGCACATTCCTTCAGAACTGGAGCACCTATATTCCCAGTTACTTGGAATATTGGTTGCTGATGACTCTCAGCCAAAGATAGCCACCTGGCTCAGTGACTGAATAATGTGGAGGTGAGGTCTTACAAATGCCCAGACCCCTTTTCTCCAAGCAATACAACCTTAAAGGGATTGCCAACTCCAGAACTACTCCCAGAATCAGCTGTGTCCCTCTGCCCAGTCCTACTTTCCTCACTCTCTTCACATATGTTGATATCAAGAACACTCCCAACACACTTCATGCAAACCAATCTTTATCTCAAACTTATGAAACCAAAACAGAGGGAAGCGATATTTTAGGATCCAGATTACCTTATTTGAGGCCATGGATCTCTTGGTTCTATGAACCAATAAATTTCCTTTTGTTACTTAAGCTATTTAGTTTTAGCTTCCTGTCACTTTCACCAAAAGAGATGTGACTAATGGTAGCAGCACAGTTACAAGTATCAGAATCGCAGAGGAAATTTTGTACATTCATTTAGCAGGTATTATGGAGCATCTATCTACCCATCTACTCTGTGCCAGGTTCTGTTCTAGGCACTGGATACACAGAAGTACATAATTCAATGTCCCTGTTCTCAGAGACTTACATTTTAGTGGGGAGAAAAGAAATAAGTAAGAAAATAAACAGAGTAGAATTTTAAGTCAAAAATACCCACCCAAAGTTGGCCCTGGGGAATTGGAGTTCCACAGAGGGTGGCTCTCCCAGATGGGATGGCATTATATTTGAGTAGTAAAGGCCATCCCCAGGTTCTGTACCTATGCCACAATGTCTCTCTGGAGGGCATTGTGCAACCTAGGGACAATGATGTTAACTAGGGCCTATTAAAAAACATCCACAGTCCACTATTTGTAATACTTTAAGCAATAAATAAATAAATAAATAAATAAATAAATAAGCAAACAAACAAACAAACTGCTCTGTGAACTTAAAATAAATAAATAAATAAATAAATAAATAAATAAATAAAGCAGATGGGGGCGGGGGGGAATCATCCACAGAGACTAGTAAGGGCCACACTAGCCTCCTGGGCTGCCTTTGACCAAGGCCAAACTAGGCAATTCCAGAGACTGCTACCCAGATCTTGACATTCTGGGACCTCTGTCACCATGGACTTCACCTCAGTTCTTCACTTCTCAGATCATTACAGGTACCTGATTCGAATTATTTCATTGAGCACTCAAAACAGCCCTGTAAGGTGGGTGCTCCTGTCTTCATTGATAGATAAGAAGTGCAAGTCACAGAGAGGATAAGTAACTCCTCCTAGGTCATAACACTACTGAGTGGCTCTGGGCTCAGGCAATCTGACCAGACACCTTAGCAGCTCCTTTAGTGCTGGGAGCCGGTCCATCCTTGCTGTTTCAAGGGACCTGGCATATATGGCATACGGTTCTTAATATGTTTGCTCACCTTCTTGGCGCTGTGTTTTAACCAAGGTCACCTCTCCGAGAAAGGTTGAATCCCCAGGTAGGGATTTTCCCCTGAAGTTAGGGAGGGAATAAAACCCCTCAACTAAGTGCCAGGCGGGTAATTAATCACTTTAACTACAAACAATCATGCTTAAACTACATAATCTTTTCTCCCTGGAATGGAGATAAGAAACGCCCTAACCTTTGTAATAGAGATTGATAGGATTGAATCAACTGGTATAAATACAGTTGTAACAAGACAGAAAGAGACAGAACTTAGAACACAGAATTCAGAAGACAGAACCTACACGGAGCCTGGAGACAGAAGAACTTCGCTGGAGAGAACATGGCAAAAGATCCTGGACTGAACCTGACTATAGAACATGGCAAGAGAACCTGACTAGAACCTGGTGACTGGACCTGGCTGGAGAACCTGCAGAACCTCTCTGGAGATCGAGACCAGAACTTGGCTGGAGATCCTGGCTAGGCTGCTGATCAACTGAACGCTGTCTCCGTGTCATTCCTTCTTCGCTGACTCCGTCCACACCTTTGGGGACCCCTGGACCTGATGGGGTTGGACCCCGGCACTTTAGAAGCCTGCACAACTCTGCAATACTTGACCCAGTACCTGATTCGAATTATTTCATTGAGCACTCAAAACAGCCCTGGGTGCTGTCAGAATGCCTGCCTGGGTCTATTTCTTGGCAATGTCAAATGGGATTAATATTTACTGGGCTCCTACTCCATTCCAAATACTTTTCGTGTGTAAGGTCATTTAATTTTAAAAAACAAACAAGCAACCCAACAAGGTTGCCATCATTGTCCCCATGTTGCACATACAGGTTTAAAATGTGCCCACAGCTCTAACTAGTGCTAGAGACAGGTCTCAGACCTGGATCGGCTAACTCCAAAATATGCCCTCATTATGATTGCCATTGCACCTTACTACTTTTTCAAGCAGATGGTTACCTGGACCCATTGAGGTTTAGTTGTTTACTTTCATTCAGTTTCCTCTGGAAAAACCAAACTAAAGTTATTAAAAGATCAGATGTTATTGAAACATCCAGATAGGGTTCTGTATGATGGGCATTGAAAATTTAAAGAGATGAGTTGAGAGGAATCCAGGCTACACTATAGATTTGCCAAGCTTTTAACTTGGCCATATATTTGTGTCCTGCTGTCAATAAGGAGGAAAACACGGGACTGGCTTTCCTGCAGTCACCACATGCTTTCCCATTAAAGGACTGGTGAGCCTTTTCAGCCACAGGTGAGTGGGGCACGGCCTCACACCTTGTCATGGTCCTCAGCCTTGTACTCTCCTGGGTTCCGGGCCTGACCTGGCTGGATTGCTCGGTCTTTTGTAGTAGTCACGGATTTGCAAGATTCTCCCCAATTTTCTTAGGCTTTTTGCCTTTCCTCGGGCAACCACAGTTACTTCGGCGCTTTTATCTTGTACCTCCTATCACTCACTGTTGGCAGTCATCTCCATTGGTACACAATACAAACCCAGCACTTAGTGCCCTGCCCTCTCTGTGATCCCAAAGGTAGGACTTCTGGTTTTATCTGTGATTGGTTTTCCTTCCTTCTCAAAACTGTGATTTCTTTCCGCTCACCAGGCCTCAAAGACACTCTCCCAAGGGAATGCATCTTGGCTCCCAGATCACAAGGTCTTTATGGACTTCTTTAACCTGCTGGTTCACTTTTATCATCAATCTCAGGGCTGATCTTTCTCTGCATTTGGCTATGGCTCTCTGGACTTACCAACTCTCAACGTTCCTCTTATCTCCTAGAATCTTGGATCCCTGCTCACACCTTCCTGGGAAGAGCTGTTTCTCCCTTTCCTGTGGTTTTTGGTGACAAGGCTTAAGTTCCTTATAAATAGGTGACTCCTTTCTCTGTAGTTGCTTCCTGGATCCCCTTTGAAAAGTTCCCTCTTCTTCCACAGCTTCAGGACAAGGGACAAAGAGAACGTTACTTAATATGCAGACCTTGCAACCAGCCTTCCAACTGCTATTGCTGCAGAAAGCCCTTTTTAATACATAAATATTTCTTGTACTTCTGCATGCTCTGCCCCCTTGCATATGGCTTACACATTTTTATTGCAACAACTTTATAAACAATTTAATGATCTTTTAATATATTTTCTATAATTGCAGTGTATTCAAAGAACTGATGCTGCTCTTTAAGCATCTAAGTTAACTTACAAAATATAGACTTGAACTTTGGAGCTAAGAGTAAACATCTTTTTGTTGTTATTTTATCATGAGACTTTTACAAGTGCTCTGATAACATTGGTATATTATTGTTCTTAATGCTATTTCCTCCAAAAATGTACCCTTTAAATTTTAAACACAATTCTAGTCCATTAAAATTTCACAAGGTTGTTTGTAATCATTCTCTAAGGATGAAAGAAATAGCATGTACTTAATAAGAATTTACTACATGCCATGCTCTGCACTGAACACCTTATAGACATTATTTCATTTACTTCCTCAACAACTCTAAGAGGCTGGAATGATAATAATAATTTCCAATGAGCAAGATGAAGCTCAGAGGGGTTACATAACTTTAGCAGAATCCCAGAACTGGGCCACAGTGGAGCTTGATTCCAAAGTCCAAATCTTAACTATTAAGTGACATTACCTCCCCAAACTAGGTAGAGATAAAAAGTGTGTGTGTGTGTGTGTGTGTGTGTGTGTGAGAGAGAGAGAGAGAGAGAGAGAGAGAGAGAGAGAGAGAGAGAGAGAAAAGAGAGAGAGAGAGGGAGAGAAATGTGGAGTAAGAAGTCCTCTGCATCTCAGTACCCTCCTACCCCAATCAGATTCCCTTGTGTGGAACTCCACTGTAAACAATGCCACTATTGCTAAGACTCAGAACATTCCATTCATCTATATATATAAAAGTCAAGAGAGGGGAATGACAGAATGACCAGAACTGGAACAACTAGTTGCTATGACGCTCACTGGGGCAGCCAACCAGCCCAATCAGGGCCCCATCACCCCCCTCAACCTCCCGCAGCCCCTCCCTCCAGCCTGCCCCACTCCCTATTGCCCCCCACTTCAGGTGAGGGGCTCATGGCCAACCGCCCATGGCTCCTCCCCCCTGATGGCCACACCATCAATCAGTCCCTCCCACCCCAATTAGGGGTGGGGCAGGCCAGCCAACTGCCCATGGCCCCTCCCTCCCTCTGGCCAACCCTGGCCCTGATCAACCCCCATCAGGCGGGCTGGCCGGACCCCACCCATGCACAAATTTATGCACTGGGCCTCTAGTATGATAATAGAAGGGACACTTTTTTTTTCAGATCACTAAAGAGGACTTGTCTTTTGTTCTCTCATAAAGTAACCTCCTCAAATCTTCCTTAATTCATGGTCTGTATTTTTCAGACCACAGATGTACTCAGATTCAAATCTATGGACACTCTTCAACATATGAAAAGTATGCATGGTTTTCTACTGTGTTGCTTTGGCTTTTTGTGACATTGCCAGCTTAAAATATGCTATTTTTGTTCTAAATAGCCTATCATTTATATAGTTTTACAAGGTTACAAGAAAATTTATTAAGACATAGTATTAACATATTTGTTTTGATTTTTCAATGTGGTTCATGAGAAACAAATAGCAAATAAACAGGATAATCCTTTAAGTCCAAATCATGTGTTCATGGTAAGGTGCCCAGCAAGTTGAATTCTTTTTTTTTGTTTTTCTTTCCACCTAAAAAATTACCATTTGGTGTAGTGCCACTTCAGAGTGACAAAGAGGCAAACACTTTACACAGATTTCATTGTAAAGAGGGTTGTAATGTTAATAACAGTGTTGGCAGTGAGTCATTGTAGTGGCAGCAACAGCAACAGCAATCTTGATACTATCTTTATTTCATGGAGATGGTGTTTATTAAGGCTACAAAGCCAGAACATGACACATCCATCTCGTCATTCTGCCATTTATCTGGAAAGAAGCAAATGACTGATGTTCAGTCCCAGAATAGGTCCAGGAAGCCCTGATTTATCCCTAGACTGATAGTAAAGTTTTAGGACCACTTTAGGCCCTCTCCCATCTTGCTGAGCCAGTGCTAGCCCAGGATAACTGTTTGCACAGTCTGTATTGCCTGCCCTGTCAGAGGTGTTGGGAGCACCAACTGCTGCACACTGACATTCACAAAAATTCCTTCTGAGTAAACAATGGGGCTCTGGAAATTTCCAAACACACACCTCCCAAGCTATAGGACTTAAGGCCTTCTAACCATGCACCAAGATCTCCTAAATTAACACCATTGAGACTCACAGTGAACTTCCTAATGAAAATAAATACATTCTTTTATAACCCTTGTGATGGATGCTGTGGGTTAGCTAGCTCAATGTTCAACCCTGCTCCTTCTTGTTGGAAAGATTGGGAATCTGAAAATGATATTTCCAAAACTCCCTTACAGATAGGGTTCTGGACATGAGTTGTGTTCTGTCTGGTGCGTGCAATCATGTGAGAGGTAGAAGGTAGAAATGAAGCCCATTTTCCTGCCATGTTTTGGTTGTTTTGTTCTGCAGCAGTGTTCCAGGTGCTATTCTTAGCTTTCTGAGTGCGAGAGCAGTTGGAGCAGCAATGATGATGCCTTGATTCCAGCTTCCTGGCCACTGGAACACAGCAGCAAAGCTGGATGCTTGAACTCACGGTTCTAGTGACAGTCTCAGGGGGAGTGCATCCCCTGAGTGTCGGAGCCACATGATTCTTGGACCCTGAAAGCAATGCAGGTCTTCAATCCTAAACCAACAGATCTACTGTGAAAGGTGTCGGCCCTGGGAAGAGCACACTCTCCAGATGCAGCCAGTGAAGCTAATGGACCAGGAGAACAAAGCCAGGGACTGTGGAGAGAAAGGGAGAGAGGTGAGTCTAACCAAGGACCTCACTTCATTCCCAGGGCCCAAGTTGTCACATCTCCGACCTACCAGATACTCATAATTCTCATTGACCAATGACCATGTGCTTTCTCTCCTCTTTTCCAAATGACAGTTACCCTGTTTCTACTTTTCCATTGCATTTTGGGCACTGGGTGGAGGGAACTACACCTTCCTATTCATTTATGGGCCAACAAACCAAATGATGCACTTCCAACCCAGCTGGAAAGGACTGCTCATCACCCAGAGCTCTTTGCTTTGAACTGATTGTAGTGACTGGAAGGACGTTTGAATTGTCTGCTTTGGTGAAGGAGTGAATGTGTTCAGTGTGTGGGAAGTAGAGCATGCATATTTGAAAGGCAAGAGGAGAACTGCAGCAGGGACTCAGTGTCTACCAAATCCCCTTTTCCCTTTAATGATAGAACTCCCAAGTTCTAGGGGGCATAGGACTGCCAAGGTGTAAAAGATATCTCTCAGCAACACTTCCAATGTGGTGTCATCTTATGACTAAATGTTGGCCCATGGGACATGGATAGAAGTGATTTGTGTCTCCTCAAAGTGGTACCCCTCAAAAGGAGAGCACTGTGTTCTCCTGCCCTTTCCCCCTCTCCGCTGGGTGGAAAATGAGGAACTTTAGCAAAGAGGAGACACTTATTAGGGATGGTAGAGCCTCCCCCTGGCCTTGACAGAATTAATTCTGGACTGTTACATGACAGAATTATATACCATTGTCCTATTCAAGCCACTATATGTTGGGGTTGCTTTGTTCCAAAAGCTCATCTTGTACTCTAACATTTGTGGTTAACTGTACGAATCTAGAAACAAATACAAAAGGTAATGGCTTAGCTGAACTGGTGGCAAAATCTGGCCAACCTAGAAATTAAAATTAGAACGCCATATGATAACTACCAGTCGTTACCATTGCAACCCCTGGGACCTTCCATTTCTGTGGTATCTGTGGTGGTCCCCAGTGCATCTTCATTTCCATCTCCTCCTCTTTTTTCAGATTCTGGTGTCCTCATTATCTTTCCATTGACCCCTTCTCTGAACCCATTAGAATAAATGGTAAATAAAGGACAACTCACATATACTGATCGCTTTCCCTATGCTTGACACTATATATGATGTGAGGTAGACAGTATTATCATCATTCATTCTCAGAGGAGAAAAGTACAGTTCAGAGATATTTATTACCTTCTCGTAAAGTCACTTTTCTAATAAGTGTATGAAAATCAGCCCCTCTCACTAAAACTTGAAGATTTACAGTTATACATGTTTCTATTAGTATAATTCCAGGTGTCTCTACGTTGAATAGAATTCCTGTTTGTGTTCTGTGTAGAGCCATTGAGTCATGGAACAGAAATATTAACCCATGACTGGAAGCATATTAACACTTTTAACTCCTTTGGGCAATTTTCATTAATGTAATAAGGATGCCAATATAATGCATGTGACTCTGGTGGCTTTTTTTTTTCTTGTGTTGATTATTAAGCACTCTAGGTATTTTGCTAATGTATTATGTGTTCTCTTTCCGTTAGGAATATCTAGTTCAGTGCTTTCCATACTGCAGATTTATTAAAGGGAGCATGATATCCTAATGAAATCAATATATTCATAGCCCAATATTAGCCAAAAATAAATAAACAAAATATAACAGAGTATACCAAAAAATAAAATATCAGTGTGCATTGTACATGGTATAGGTGAGTATTATTGTGTGGGGAAAACATGTATTGGGATTGAGAGAGAGCGAAATAGGGGTGGATATCCATGGTGTCTGGTATGTAAATTCCCTTAATAAAATTTTAATGTAATAAAGTTATCAGCATCTTCCTATGGTCGCTCAGCCCCCGGGAAATTTCCCCAACACTAAATCCATTCGATGTTCTCCACATAAATGTATCCAAATGTAATATCATTCTATGCTTGAAAGCCTTTTATAGAGAACCATTTTAAATTATCTGCAACAAAACATGTATATATTTTCAACATGTAATATATATTTTCAATATGTAAATTGAAAAAATTTTACTTTATGCACCCATTATGCTTTAAATGTTAAAATTTTCTATCATTAAAATTACTAGTACACAGTTGATCAAAATAACATCAATATGCTGACACTTTTGATAGATAATTATTAAGCATAAAAGAAATTTTTGTTGGAAATGCATCTCTTAATGAGATGAGTGAGGCTGCATTTAAAAAATTAGTTCAGCTATTGAACCATGAATATTATTTACTAATATGAGAATGATTTGGTATCTTCCCCCCCCCTTATTTTTTATTTTTATAAATGTAAAGTCCAAGAAATCTTGCTAAGATAAATAAGTACGTGGATAGGCAAAGGAGGCTTACAGTTGTGAATATGCAGAACAGAGTTAATGAAGCTATTGTAATAATCATAAGCTGCATGTGTTTTTCTATATGAACAACTGTAAACCTACTTTTGCCTGCCCCTCTATATGGGGATAGAAAAGGTTTTGCTGAAACGAAGTCACTCAGTTCTTGTGTCAAAAATCAGCTGATTTGCCTTGAAATTATTTTCATGTTCTATGAGATGACAACTTGATTAGGCTTGCCTTGAGTTTTGCTGGAAGAAAAGATTTGGAAACTACCTGGCTTGCAATCAAATTTTTATCTAGTTATTAGGTCTTTTGCCAAAAAAGCTTTTGTCAAGACTTATGAAATTACTGTTAATTATAGATTGTAGTTTTGACTTTAAGGTACTTTCTGAAATAAGATATATTCAAAAGGGGTTGAAAACATTATTTTTATATTTTTTGCATTGTCATAATTTTTAATAAAATTTTATTTGTCAAAAAATTATTTTATTTTACCACATATTTTAAATATGTTTTTTCAAAACCCTGATGAACAAGAGATTTAGCTCACTGAGGTTGTGAAAATGTTCACCATCTAATCTAACTGGCAAGGCCAGTCACATTCTAATTACTTTCTTCAGAAAAACTGTGACTTCGGTTCAAGTAAATCCTGTACTAATAAAAGAGAAAAATGGTAATTGGCGTACTACCGATACCTTTTTCATTGGCTAATCAGTGAGATATGCAAATTAACTGCCAACTAAGATGGCAGTTAACCGCCAAAAAAGATGGCGGCTAATTTGCATATTGCAGGCAGGATGGTACAGCGCCATCAGAGAGCGGGTTGGGGGTGTGAGTGCCAGCAGTCGCCTGAGACCTGATCCCGCCGGTAGACCCAGACGCAGGCCGGGTTGAGCGCGTGAGTGCCGGTGGTCGCCCGGGACCCGATCACGCGGGCCTGCGGGGCGGCTGCAGCGGTCACCCGGGACCCGATCCGGCTGGCAGACTTGGATGCGAGCCGGCGGGGCGGCTTCCGCATCTGGCTGCACTCAAGCCGCCAACCCGCAAGAGTGGGTTGGCGGCATGAGTGCCAGTGGTCGCCCAGGACCCGATCCGGCCGGCAAACCGGGACGCGAGCCGGCGGGGCAGCTGCGGCGTCTGCCTGCACTCACGCCCTCAACCCGGGAGAGCGGGTTGGGGGCGTGAGTGCCGGTGGTCGCCCGGGACCCGATCACGCGGGCCGGCAGGGCGACTCGCCCCCAACCCGCTCTCCCGCCCAGCAGGGGACCCTCATTTCCCCCCATCACTGGTTCTGCCCCCAGCCCAGGCCTGATGCCTCTGTCAGAGGTGTCAGGCCTGGGCTGGGGTCAACGCCTGAGGGCTCCCAGTATATGAGAGGGGGCAGGCTGGGCTGAGGGACACTCCCCCCACACACACACCCAGTGCACGAATTTCGTGCACCAGGCCCCTAGTATATGAATATATATCATTCTCCAAGACTCCTTTGCCTCACTCTCCCCATCCACCTGGTTGGTATACGTGCCCTGATTATTTTATCTCCCTAACCTCACCACCATCATGCACATTTTGTCTGTCCTACAACCATGGCCTTAGTTTGAGCCTTTGTGTTTGTCCATTTCTCTGATGGTTGTTTCCTTAGAGCCTCAGCTTGCCACCAAAGCTTTAAATGGCCTCTGCTGGCTGTAGAATGAAGTGGCAACTTCTTCAAATGAAAACTAGGTCCCAGATTATGAACTTAATCCTGTTTGCCTTGCTAAATTAACTTCTGACCATGCTTCTCCCACTCCTCATTCCAAACTGAGCTACACTGAAGTTGTCTCTTGTTTTCAGACCTTTTCTTTCTCTGTGTCCATTAAAATAACCTTCATCCTTCACATCATCATGATAGACATCTACTCTTCTTTTAACACTCAACTTATATTTCTCTTGAAGGCTTTCCTGATCCCAACCCTCCTTTGCTGAAACACATAGAGAAAGATAATTAAGGGATTAATACGAATTGATTTAATAATAAGTTTATTATGTCCCGAGAAATGGAAATTTAAAACACTACAATCTCTATGTGTATAAAAATTGCTTTTAATTAAATATGAATATTATACATGTAAAAATTCATGTATATGAATTATAACTCAAACTATACCCTAATTAACTCTGCTTTAGCTGATGTAATTGTTTATGGATTTCGTAACTTTTATGAAGTTAATATTTTCACAGAAGCTAAAGGTAAAATGGAATCAGCCCATGTCTATCAGACTGGTGTTATTATTTTGTATCTTATTGGCATTGTTGTTTATTTGGAATAATTAATGATACCTGGGTGGTTACCTATCTGGCTTATATAGAGTCTACTCGCAGTTCCATCAATATGTGAGCATTTAATAAACATTTGGGGATAATTGAATACTAACAACATGAATTGTACATTTAATCATCATAATACAGACACCATCATGCCTTATGTGTTGAGTGTATACTCAGAGTTGAGAAGAGACAATGATACTGAGATTTCAGTTTGACTGTATTAAAATAAACAATGAGTTTCAAACATCTGGCCAGTCTTTGTTCCTTAGAATACACAATGATTAGTTGCTATTTTAAAGGTCCTTCCTGCAATGCTGGAAATCTGGCATGAAATGCACATAGAGAAAGAAGATTGGACTTAAAATAGTATTTCCTTAGCTTTGTTTAGGGATTTATTTTTAATTATCATATAATATACTCGCTTGAAACACACCTGCAAAAAGTGACAGGGCACAGTGCTCCCGGGATGTGGTGCAAAATATACAAAGTAAAGGCACCTTCATTTACCCTTCAGCACACACAGTGTGAGCTTGCTTCAGAAAGGGCTCTCCCTTTCAGGGTTACACACAATGTCCCTTTACTCTTCTTCCTTCCAAACATCGCCAGAGCTCATTGTGTCCCCTTTGACACTTCTCATTCTCCCCACCAAGCACCACTCCCTGCTTTTCATCTGTACTGAGTGCACTGGCAGATGGTGGATGTGTGACAGAGCCCCTAACAAGGTGTCACAGAGTGTCCGCATGACAGAGGTCACAACTCAAATGCCTACACGGACCGCTAGTAACATAGCAGTGAAGCCAGCCATAGGTTGGTGATCTAAGGCTCACAAACCAAGGACTTCCATTACTTTGCTCATGCCAGTATTTACTGTGAGCTGGTCCTGGCCTCGTATAACCAGATCTCCCGGTGTGTGTGTGTGTGTGTGTGTGTGTGTGTGTGTTTCCCAAGAGAATCCAGAGAATCTAGTTCGATTTGGTTTGAAAGATCTCCTGACTTTTAAATGTCAATAATGAATTTTAATTGTTTTTTAACATATGGATCAAAATGAAGAACTTCTGTGAACGAGATATAATCCATAGGGCCATTTGTCAATTACACATTTTTCTGTTCAGTGAAGTTCTCCATATAACTTTGTGATAAAAACACCTGATCAGTCATTTCTGATATTTTCAGAAAGTCAGAAAAAGGGAAATAGGCAATCTGGAAATTAATTGTGCAACTAATTATCTAAAGAAATTGTTAAAATTACACTGGACCCAAAAAGGAGCTCTGCAGTAAATCTAACTGAAAATACCCTCACACAATGATCTGATCATAAATTCCCAACTGGGCAGGTCCTGGTGGGTAGTCACACCCAAGGCTTATAACTTCTTTAGTAAAAGATTTAAGCAAGCCCAGTCCAGTGTTTTTGTGCATTTAGGGTAACGCACCTTTGAAATGTCAGAAGTAATCCTCTTTTCCAGACCCCTAGAAAATGCCACCACCCTCAAGAGACCACATCATCTTGCTAACTATCTAATAATCCAATCCACGCCTTGCTTTCTTTCACCTTCATGTAATCTTCCTTATGTTCCCTCCTTAATTCCAAATGTATAAAAGAAACTACGAAACTGTCATCTTCAGAGCATGTACAATCTTGCTTCCCAGCCATGTCATCAGTTTTGGCTCAAATAACCTCATAAAAATTCTCTGCAGGTTTGGACACTTTTTACATTGACAACACAAATGGAGATACTATCTATCTAGGTTTTGCTGGGAGCCTGGATGTGTGACAGAGGCCCCAACAAGGTGTCACAGAATGTTTTATAACCTGATTTTGGGGGAAATCATGTTTCAAGTTCCAACAACAACAAAAATAAATAAACTTTTGGAACTCAACCCTTTCATTCATTGAAGGATGCCCTGGTGTTCAGCAAATGGGAGAGTTTTCTATGAAATATGATCTGGCAATATTTTGGAGAATTCCTGAAGATTTCACAAGCTAGCTGATGTTTTTGAGATAACATGGACATCTAATTTCCTTTACAGCAAAGATACCTTAGGCAAGAATAGTATCATTGCCTGTGGCCCATGCAACATTAAACCATAAGATCATAATAGCACTTGGAACAAAATGTAAATATATACCAGAAGATTAATGTGCTCTGACTAAATGTATAGGCAGGGCCATTTAAGCAGGGTACATAACTGTCTGTCTTAACTTTAAACAGGATTTATAGATGCTGTGATGGTTAATTTTATGTGTCATCTTGGCCAGCCAGTGGAGCCCAAACATTGGCTTAGATATTACTCTGAAGGCATTTTTTAGATGTGGTAAACATTTATAATTGGTTGGCTTTAAGCAAAGGAAATTATTCTTCGGAATGTGGGTGGGCCTCATCTAATCAGTTGAAGGCCTGAAGAGTAAAGACTGATATTACACTGAGAAGAAGAAATTCTGCCTTGAGACTATAACATAGAAATCCTGCCTGTGTTTCCCACCAGGCAGGCTGTCCACTTGCCCTACAGATGTCAGATTTAACAGCCCCTGAAGCAGGGGGTCCCGTGGGGGTGAGGCCGACGGAATCCTAACGAAGCATGCCCGACTCCGGAGACCAGGTTCAGTGACACAGATCTAAGTTTATTGTGTAAGTGCAGCAGTATATATAACATTTTGAACCAATCAGAAGTTTACACCATCCTTAGGGCAGCCAATAGTAGGAAAGATCAGGGAACTATGTAGGGGCTCTAGAAGGCTTGCTCAGGTGGGCGCTGCCACTTCCCGGTGTGCCGAGGAAGCTTGTACAGGTGGAGTGTGCTCACGCCATTGCATCTGCCACTGCACTGAGATAAATCTCCTGAGCTCTTCCCACAAGCCCCTATAATCACAAAAGCCAGTTTATTCCAATAAATCTCTCAATATAGTAATATGCTGCTTAACAATGGCAATGTGTTCCTTAATGTGAAAAATGCATCCTTAATGTGATTTCACAGTTGGTTGAACATCATAGAGGGCATTTACAGAAACCTAGATGGTAGGCTATATGGTATAGGCTTTTGCTCCGAGGTTACAAAACTGTATGGCTTGTTACTGCACAAAACAGCATGAGATTAAATTAATTGCAAGAGAAAAATGATACAATTAAAAGAAGTGGTAAACACAAGATGCATGAGGCTGCTGCTGGTGTAACATGGCATGTTTTACCACAAACCTTTTTTTTATAAGTAGAGAGAATACACTCTAAAATAATTATTAAAAGTGTAGTATAGTAAATACATAAATCAATAACATAGTCATTTATTATCATTGTCAAGTATTATGTACTGTACATAATATTATGCACTATACTTTTATATGACTGGCAGCGCAGTAGGTTTGTTTATACCAGCATCACCACAAACACGTGAGTAATGCTCTACAAATTATATTGATGTAAGAAAAGTCCAAATCTGTGAAGAATTTTTATAAGAAGTTTATTTGATCCAAACTAATGGCAATGGCTGGGAAGCAAGATCTCAAATGTTCTGAGCAATGACAGTTTTGTAGGGGTTGTTTTTAATGCATTTGGAATTAAGGAGGCGCAGTAAAGAAGATTACATGAAAATGCGGGAAAAGCAAGGCAGGGATTGGATAGCAGGGTAGTTAAAAAGATTATGTACTCTCTAGAGAAGGTAGTGCCACTTAAAAAGAGGCATTTCAAAGGTGTTAGCCTAGTTGCGAGCTCGAGCATACACACACACACACACACACACACACACACACACACACACACACACACTGGCCAGCGCTTGCTTACTGCAAAGATAAACCTTTTACTAGGAAAGTTATAGGCCTGAGGCTTGACTACTCACCAAGACCTGCCCAGTTAGGAATTTATGATCCGATCACCTTATGAGGTTACTTTCAGTCTTATTACAGCTTTCCTTTTTTGTTTACAGACATAACTAGGCAATAGGAATTTTCCAGCTCCGTTATAATGTGATGGGACCGCCACCATATATGTGGCCCGATGTTGACTGAAATGTCACTATGCAGCACATGACTGTATATACATGCATTTATATCCTATTGGTTCCCTTTCTCTGGAGCACGCTGCCTGATAGGATGCCCACCTATGAGTCTAGAGTCAGATAGTCTCTCTCACCTGTTCACCAGTTCTACCCTGAAGCATTCTTTCTTTAGTGTAAGGCTTTTAACTGATAAAGTGTGAATGTGATAAAGTTACTACTTTATGATGGGCTGTTCTCATGTTGCATCACAAGTTCTAATTCTACCTTTGGCTGCATCTCTTTAGTCAATGGAAAAATAAGAGCAAAAAAACCTAATATTTATGGAGCAGATACTTTTTATACTTCATAAACAGATGTCTTAAGTAGGCCTTATTTTCATTATTATTCCCACTTTTACAGAGAAGGAAAGCATCTCCGGAGCACATATCAAATATGTTCAGCTTGATGAGTTTTTACATTCTGAGCACACGTGTGTAGCCAGCACCTAGACTGAGAAACAGAACCTATCCAGCACCCCCAAGCACTATGTTGTATATATGTGTATATAACTATGCATGTATGTAACTGTATACACACGTGTGTTTGGGTGTAAACACTATTCAGATCAAGATATAAAACAAGCCCTGACCGGTTTGGCTCAGTGGATAGAGCGTCGGCCTTCGGACTGAAGGGTCCCAGGTTCGATTCCTGTCAAGGGCATGTACCTTGGTTGCAGGCACATCCCCAGTAGGGGGTATGCAAGAGGCAGCTGATCGATGTTTCTTTCTCATCAATGTTCCTAACTATCCCTCTCCCTTCCTCTCTGTAAAAAATCAATAAAATATATTTTTTTAAAAAAGATATAAAACAATTCCAGCATCCAGGCAGTTCCTCTTCCAATCTCTACTTCCTCTCAAAGGTAACCACTATCCTAACTTTCAGCAGCAAGGATTATGGTGCTTCTTTTGTACTCTAGATAAATGGAATCATACAATGTGTACTTCTTTTGGTCAAGCTTCTTTTCCTCAACATTTACTTTAGTAAGATTCATCCATGTTAACATAAAGTTAATATGTTAGTATGAGACTCAGAGATTGCAAACCACCATTTAAATCATATAAATTATGTGACCAAGTTCACACAGCCATAATAAGCCGCAGAGCCAAGAGTCCAACCTAGTAATGCCTCACTCCAAAGCCCATGCCTTCTTTCTGCTATACAATGTTTTCCAAAGTAGCAAATGTGAAATCATTTTGGGTGGTACATGCTTTTATTTTAAGGTGTATTAGGAAAAAGTAACACATCAAGTCCATAATAGAAGTTCCTTTTTATAAATAGGTTTAGTTCGAAAGCTAGACCTGTGTCTACCCTATGACCCGGTACTTCTATTCCTATGTAGATATCCACCAATAGACAAGTATAAGTACAAGTTTCATTCTTAATAGTCATGCTAAGCGAAATAAGTCAGAGAAAGATAAATATCACATGATCTCACTCATTTGTGGAATATAATGAACAACAGAAAACAATGAACAAAAACAGAGACAGAGAAGCACCGTCAAACCTCAGAGGGAAGGCAGAGGAGGGTGGGGAAAAGGGGGAGAGATCAACCAAAGGATTTGCATGCATGCATATAATCATAACCAGTGGATACAGACCCTAGGGGGTGAGGGCACGAGCGAGGAGGTTAAGGGGGTAATGGGGGATAAGGACACATATGTAATACCTTAATCAATAAAGAAAAAAATAGTCAAACTAGAAACAAACCTACATTTCCATCAACAGCAAAATGAATATATAAATTCTGGAATATCCATATAATAGAATGCTACACACTAATACAAAAGCAACAAACTATTACTACAAACAGCAACATAGGTGAATCTCTCAGACATTGTGATGATCACGTATTGGAAGCACAAAAGAATGCATGCTGTACAATACCATTTTTATGAAGATCAACATCAGGCAAAACTGATCTATGGTGACTGATGTCAGAAGTGTGTTTACTTGAGGGAGTGATATTCACTGGGAAGGGGCATGAAGCCTTCTAGGGCTGGAAATGTTTTATGTCTACATATGAATGGGAATCGTGTGTGTGTGTGTGTGTGTGTGTGTGTGTGTGTGTGTGTGTAAAAATCCATGGACCTACACCCATAGGACATGTACTGTATCATTCATTCTAGAAAAATCACTAAAATTTAAAATAAATATTTTTATTTTTAAAAGTGAATTTATTTAATCAAGAATTCTAAATTAAGAGCGATTCCTATGTTTCCTAGATATTGCAAGAATTAAGAAGGCAGGAGTTACTTTCTAAAAGACACTTGAAAAACACTGCCCACAGCCACTTCTAAACAGCAATGCCTGGGGAAGGGAAGAGAAATGAATCCCAGTTTCTTGAAGCGTGGTCTGGGGCCAGCCCCTGGAAGCTTATCCGACACGGAGTATCTTGTGCCTCACTGAAGACCTACTGAAACACAACCTATATTTTAATAAGATTTCCAGGTGATTCTGATGGCTTGAGTGGAAAGTAGAAGCACTGAGAGAGACAACAATGACACTAATCATTTCACATGCATCTATTTATCTTCCCAACTAAATTGTAAACTTCTTGAGGACAGTGTAGAATAGTGGTGGAGAGCTCAGACTCCCAGTTATGCTACTTCTTAGCTGAGTAACTTTGGAAAGTTACTAGATTCCCTTAGCCTATTCGATGAGTGTTACAAAGATTAAATAATATGTGTAAAGTACTCAGTACATTGTTAAATACATAGCAAAAGCTTAATAAATGTTGACTATTACTATGACCTTCCATGGTGACTGAGGCGAAGGACATTTGTTCATTTCTTCAAAATATGTTTATTGAGCACCTATGTGCCAGGTATTGTTCTAAGCACTAAGGACACAACTCTGAACAAAACAGACCCCCCAAAAAATCCTTGCTTGTTTCGGGTTTCTGTTCTAGTGCGAAGGTGTAGCAGATGAGAATGTTAAGACAGATCTCAGGAAACAGAAAAATGAAATCTCCTCATTGAATCCAGGGATATCTGGCACCACAGTTGTACTGATTTTTCCTCCCAGATGGGCTGAGACCACTGTTAGTAAAAGAGGTATGCCAAGATCTTTTCACACCTTCCCTGGAGACAGCTTGCACCAATGAAAGGGAAAACTTAGCACCTGCAAATCTCCTGCTTAAAAACTCTGTTCTAAGAAATCCTTCTTGTTCTTTTGATATGTGTGCCTCTATAAATAAATTGGAAAGAAACATCTTCATTTGCATATCAAATAAAGGAAAATTACGAAAGGATGTCACATGGGTCCATGATTTCTGCTCCAGGGGAGGTGATAGCAGAGGTCATAATCCTCCCCTCACAGCTGGAACACTTACCCAGGTGGGTAAAACTATAATGTGTCCACCCCGTAAATGTCCACTCTATGAATGAGCCACAACTGCCCTGGTTCAAACTCTCAAAGCACTCTATTTTTGGCAGAGGACTGAAAACAAAGCAGATTATACTTGAACATTTAGCATTTGATTTGATGAAGAAGAAACCCTCTCATAGTTCTCTCTTGGTGTTCTTCAGTTTTTGCCTTATTGTACTTAAAAGAAACCTGAACCTAGCCCAAAATGGAGTCATCTTGGATTTTGGCAGATTCTAAAAGAGAGGCTAGTAAGTTGCCATGGGGAACCTTAATCTATTCTTGCCTTTTCTTTCCCTTCTTTCATAACAGGAGTCACTGTATACAAAACCACTGAAAATACCTGAACCCATTCAGAAAATCATCCTGGGCCCAGACCTTTATTCTCAGCCTTCCTGTCCCTCCCTTCTCATGTTGTCCCATTGAGATTTGGGTTGAGTCTTGTAATCACTCTAACACAACAGGGAGTAGTTAGGCCTGAGATGCAAATAATCCAGAAGCATCTATGTTTTTGCCTAGTTGAAAATCTAGGATTCTGGACTAGAATTCTGCATTCAAGCAGCCACCAATGTCAACATCTCTGAATTATAGGGATTGATGCCTTCAACATCATCCAGTCAATGTGGAGTTTCCCTCATACCCAGATACCATGACCACTTCTTAGAAACCCATTGCTACAGATGTATTTTCTCCCTTGCTCCTGGGTTGACCAGCTCCTGGCTCGCTCCTCTTCCCTTCTGCCTGACGCTGGTCTATCAACATGTTTTGCATTCAAGTATTGCTAAATTGTAACACCTAGACTTCCAAGAACTTGATAATACAAGTGAAGGTTCTTTCATGGGAATTTCAGCTTTTCAGGACATTTTTTTAATGTCACCAACATATAAAAAGTAGCTGCCCATTGTTAAAGGTTTTATCAAACTATTTATTTGAACATTGTATCTCAAACTTTTTGGACCACAGCACATTTAAGTAAGGAAAATGACCCACGCGCCACCAAAAAGTTTCATTTTCTTATAGGAGAAAAAATTGAGTAATAAAAATAAACTATCGCTCCATAAGCACTTATTGTGGGTTTTATATTTACATCTACTCTAGCAATAGAATAGTATGGGTTATTCTTATCTCAAAGTCTAGTTTTAGGGGAAATTATAGGCCCAAAATACCATTGCCTCAAATATGTGTCATCACTTGCAATGTTCTAATTGAACAACCAGCAAATTTGAAAGAATGAAAGTAAATCCACAGTTAGTCATTAAGTAACCAGAATGGTAGCAATTGGAAATCAGGATCAAGTCAATAAAACACTGATGACACACCATAAACAAAACACTCATTCAAAGAAAGTGTGGGAATTCCAACCGTCATGACGTATGCATGCAATAAGAGCTCTATAACATTGCGATGCTAGTCCAACCAGCTTTTTCAATAGGCTACTGAATCAGATGCTTTGTCAACTCTGATAGTTACCTTAATTTCAGCTTACAAACAACTAAGTTTATCAACCCTTAGCTTCCTTTGTAGGTTATTGGTTAGCATCTCTTGGCCCTATGTAAAATGAAAATAACTTTCCCCTAAGCACCCAAGAAATACCTAGCATGTTTAGATCAATTGTGGACTCCTCATGAAGACCTTACAATGAACCCCATTTTGCAAACCATGGTACTAAGGAAGAATATGCAAACAACCTTTCCTTTAGGCCAGCGGTTCTCAACCTGTGGGTCGCGACCCCTTTGGCTGCGAACCCTTTCACAGGGGTCGCCTAAGACCACCCTGCATATCAGATATTTACATTACGATTCATAAGAGTAGCAACATGACCGTTATGAAGTACCAACGAAAATAATTTTATGGTTGGGTCACAACATGAGGAACTGTATTTAAAGGGCCAGAAGGTTGAGAACCACTGCTTTAGGCCATTTGCTGCCCTGTACTTCCTCCACTGGTATCTTTGCCCCAGACCCACTAACTACTCTCCCTTTTCTTAATTCTATAGTCTAGTCTTATCTTTGTCATTTCCTCTCTCTCAACCCAGTTTGAAGCCTCCCCAAATTTCCAAACTGATTGTCATAAAATAAAAGTTCTCCAAACCTTTATCCAACTCTAGCATCCCCTACTCTTGTTCTTTAATGACCTTGTAATGTCCTACTCAACAAGAGCCTCATCAGCCAGACCTATCATTGTGGACACTTCTCTGGCCACAGCTCTCTGAGAAGGCAGCTGCCATCCTATCTCCTCCTGCATCACAAGCTCCTGTGTATGTGGGGCTCTAGTTCCTAAATATGTACTACCTAAGACTAGATTGTTCTGGATTCATCCCAAAACTTTTCAATTTTGGCACAGCCTTGCAAAGGCTCATTTTTATTTCTCTAATTATGAAACATATTCTAAAAACCTGGCAATGAAACGAGGGGTTTGTTATTTCATAAAATACAGGAGCCATGTGTTACCTTTCTGTAAGAAAGTACTCATTTATCATCCAAACACTTTGTAATAAAAACTGCCAAAAGAGATTTTAAAAAACTACAGCACACTGCCAAATCAAAGAACTTTAACTGCCAATCCATATTCTTTCTTGTTATTTTAAGTTGTAAGTGACCATGATACATGAGCGTACTTCTGATGCTCAGAACAGCAACCAAGCTCTTCTTCTAAACTAATTCATCCATCCACCCTTTCATTCATCCACTCATTCAACATTGATTTATTAAGCATCTATTAAGTGCCATTACTGTTCTAGGGAGTAGAGTTCACCAGTGAACAAAAAGACAAAGTCTCCGTAGAGTGGACAATGGTATGTTGCGTGATGGGAAGAGGAGAGTTAACCTTCAAACAAAAATCCACCAAAAGAAAACTATCATTTGTAAGTTTGTCTCTGAATTTAATCCTGTGACTTGCAGTGAGCCTTCTTTCCTCCCCTGGAAGTATGATAGAGTGAAACCTTGACTGTGACCACGTCCCCTGCTTGCCATAAATCACCCCTGGTGCTCAGGTTCCTTTCAGTACTGCATGAAACACATAATGATAACAATTACAACCCCAACAACAGTGTCCCTGCCACGACAAATAATAGTAACAACTAATAATTATTGAGCAATTACTGTGTTTCAGTTAATCCTCACAATAATCCTAAAAGTTTTATTATTATTTTTATTATTATTATTATTATTATTATTATTATTATTTCCCCATACTACAGATGAGAAATCAAGGCTTAGAGGTTATTAGATTTGTCCACTACTCTAATTCAAGGATTTGCTTCTTTGATTTGCTGAGTGCTCCCTGGCTATAATGGTAAAGTACTGAACTCTGTGGTTAACTCCAGCTCCAAAAATACCTCGCCTGTATTATGGGCTTTTGTCACTAATACCCCTCTCTGCAGTCAGATGTCAGCAAGCTCCTTCTCTGTTGATCACAACATCAACACACAATAAATACTGAATATATGTTTAGACTATTTACTATTTTAATCAAGTAGTGCATTCCACAAAATTAATTTGGCACCTATTTAATGAGATACATACCTGTTATTGAACTGTATGGGAATTAGATAAAGTTGTCCCAATAAATTCTGCTCCCAAATAATTATGTTTTCTGCTCCTATTTTGCAATATATACTATTTCCTGATGTGGTATGCTAATTCTTTTTCCACTTCCTCTTTAGTTTCTGCAGAACACATGCACGTGAAGTAACATATGATGATCCTAGATTGTGTTAGCTAATGACTTAAGTCCCACATGCTCCAGGGATGAGATATTTCTGGGCTTCTCCTGGCACCCACATCTACTTTCCTCATCCTCATCCTCATCTCTGTCTGGATAACTTGGAAGCTGAAGAGACAGCAAGAATCAGGCGAAGTGGGTCTTGAGAGGGTTACAGTTATAGCATACATTGGGGAACTGGCATGGCAGTGACCTCCAACCCAGGTGATGATGAAGCAGAACTAAAAATGAACTCTGGATTTCCTGCATTAAAGATTCCCAGGAATCTTAGAGAAAAAAGAGTAGAGCAAACAGTTAAGTCTAAGAAAAAGTAAGAGATTTTCCCAACTAAATTTGGTAAATTGGTCAGCTTTTTTATATTCTTTTAGCTCTGAACCTGTTCTTAACTGTAGCGAACAAATGAAGGAAGTCAAAATTTCACAAGGACAATGAGAATGTGAGAGGAGACAATAGCTGATATGCAATATCAATAATCTTTGGAGGTTACAAAGCAATTGGAAGAATAACAATAGACTTGAGAAAGCTGTCACCTAAACACCTATGGATAGGGATACCAGTAGGAACTAAGCCCTCCCACCCCACAGAGCCCTAGAAAGGCTCAGAACATGGCACTTCCAGGGGACCCTAAAGGCAGAAAGGAGATGTGTGACTGAAGTCAGGGGGGTTGGTTGATCATCTGCACACTGAGCTGATGGAACTTCCCCAGGTCCCATCTCCCTTCCAATGAATCCCGACAACGACCCCTCCTCCCCACTACACAGAGACTAAGGTCTCTGGAAAATGGAGAGCAAGTAGTTTTACACCAGAGAACCCAAATATGGTGCAGAGCAAGGGTGATGGGAAGAGCTGAAAACAGGGAAGCTGGCTGAAGAGTAGGACCAGCCTCTTCCTCCACTCTGTTTCCAGAATGCCAGCACCAGGAGACACACCCAGGCCGGAAACAGCTGGATTCTCCTCAAGAGAAAAAGAATGGCTTCAGAGGAAAAAACAACAACACAAAACCAAACACAATGCTGATGTTTGGGATTTTCACAATGAAAAACGTGCTAGCCATCTGATTACCAAATAGCAAAGCTCACTAGTACGAGTGGGCAAATACTGCCCACCAATCCAGAGCCTCCTAGCAGCTTTTTTAGTTACTATGAAACATTCATAGAGAGACAAAGATCTCTAGGACCTACCCTCTGAAATCACTAGCATCACTTCCACTGCATTCCATGGGCTAAAGCAGTCACAAGCCTACCCAGATTGGAGAGGAGGAACTGCAGAACTACCACAGACTCTGAGAAATGAAGTTAGTGAGTGGTAAGCCCTGAGGCACAAATGCAGGCTTTCCTGATATAGGATCTGTGATTATTGTACCACAGACCATGCCTAACCTGTGCACCTTGTACCCTAAAGGAGCCACAGAGTTATTTCAAGGAATCCAGGAAACCATATGTGCACCTAGCATTTTCTGTGGGTAAATGCTGTGCCTTATATACATGCCGGGAGCCAGTCCATGCTTGCTGTTCCAAGGGACCTGGCATATATAGCATACTGTTCTTAATAAGTTTGCTCACCTTCTTGGCACTATGTGTTTTAACCAAGGTCTCTGAGAAAGGTTGTTTCCCCAGGTAGGGATTTTCCCCTGAAGTTAGGGAGGGAATAAAACCTCTTAACTAAGTGCCAGGCGGGTAATTAATCACTTTAACTACGAACAATCATGCTTAAGCTACATAATCTTTACTCCCTGGAATGGAGATAAGAAACGCCCTAACCTTTGTAATAGAGATTGATAGGATTGAATCAACTGGTATAAATACAGATGTAACAAGACAGCAACAGACAGAACTTAGATGAAGATCCGAGAGACAGAACTTAGAAGACAGAACTTAGAACACAGAACCTATACACAGAACTTAGGAGACAGAACCTACAAAGAACGTTCTCTAGAGACAGAAGAACTTCGCTGGAGAGAACATGGCAAAAGATCCTGGACAGAAACTTGCCGGGAGCCGGTCCATCCTTGCTGTTTCAAGGGACCTGGCATATATGGCATACGGTTCTTAATATGTTTGCTCACCTTCTTGGCGCTGTGTTTTAACCAAGGTCACCTCTCCGAGAAAGGTTGAATCCCCAGGTAGGGATTTTCCCCTGAAGTTAGGGAGGGAATAAAACCCCTCAACTAAGTGCCAGGCGGGTAATTAATCACTTTAACCACGAACAATCATGCTTAAGCTACATAATCTTTACTCCCTGGAATGGAGATAAGAAATGCCCTAACCTTTGGAATAGAGATTGATAGGATTGGAATCAACTGGTATAAATACAGATGCAACAAGACAACAACAGACAGAATTCAGAAGACAGAACTAAGGAGACAGGACTTAGAAGAGAGAACCTACAGACAGAACCTACACAGAACCTACAGACAGAAGAACTTTGCTGGAGAGAACATGCAAAAGATCCTGGACTGAACCTGACTACAGAAATTGGCAAGAGAACCTGACTAGAACCTGGAGATCCAGAACCTGGCTGGAGACCCGAAGCAGAACCTTTCTGGAGATCCAGACCAGAACTTGGCTGGAGATCCTGGCTAGGCTGCTGATCAACTGAACACTGTCTCGTGTCCTTCCTTCTTCGCCGACTCCGTCCACACCTTTGGGGACCCCTGGACCCGCTGGGGTTGGACCCCGGCATCTGGCGCCCGAACAGGGACCCTTAGGTAAGCCCCCCATTCTCCCAGGTAAGCGCCCCACACTCGGGACGGATAGGACTCCACCATAGGAAAAGGGTGGATAGTCTTCGCCGACTCCATCCACACCTTTGGGAACCCCTGGAACAGGATTCCCCTAGGTAAGCCCCCCCCATTGAGAACCCCCACACTCAGGACGGATAGGACTCCACCAGGGTGCTACAGACCCCCCCTATAGAGGATAAGTAGGGTAAGAAAGTGGATAGTACAGAACTTAGATTGAGAAGATGTGCCATACTGAGTCCAAAGAAAGAAGACTCTGTATTGATCCTTAGATTGAGAAGATGTGCCATACTGAGTCCAAAGAAAGAAGACTCTGTATTGATCTTTAGATTAAGAAGATGTGCCATACTGAGTCTAAAGAAAAAAGACTCTGTATTGATCTTTAGATTAAGAAGATGTGCCATACTGAGTCTAAAGAAAAAAGACTCTGTATTGATCTTTTAACATATATGCTTGCTAGCAGAGGAATTAAGGTTACTCCCAGTCAGACAGAACGTTTTATACAAGAAGTATGTCCATGCTTTTCTGAGGAAGGAAAGGTAAATGTAATGGCATGGAAGAAGGTAGGCCCAAGGAGCCTTATCCTTAACCCCACTGCAGCCTTTCTACCCTGGGAAAGTGCAGGATTGGCAAGCTCTCCCTGGGATGATAGATCAGGACTCAGGTAATAGCGGAAAGCGCCAATCCTAATCTTAAAATGGATATAAGAGAGCATTTGAGGTTTTTCTTTTTAATGCTTGCTTTTAAAAAATAAAAAAGGGGGAATTTGCCGGGAGCCGGTCCATCCTTGCTGTTTCAAGGGACCTGGCATATATGGCATACGGTTCTTAATATGTTTGCCCACCTTCTTGGCGCTGTGTTTTAACCAAGGTCACCTCTCCGAGAAAGGTTGAATCCCCAGGTAGGGATTTTCCCCTGAAGTTAGGGAGGGAATAAAACCCCTCAACTAAGTGCCAGGCGGGTAATTAATCACTTTAACCACGAACAATCATGCTTAAGCTACATAATCTTTACTCCCTGGAATGGAGATAAGAAATGCCCTAACCTTTGGAATAGAGATTGATAGGATTGGAATCAACTGGTATAAATACAGATGCAACAAGACAACAACAGACAGAATTCAGAAGACAGAACTAAGGAGACAGGACTTAGAAGAGAGAACCTACAGACAGAACCTACACAGAACCTACAGACAGAAGAACTTTGCTGGAGAGAACATGGCAAACGATCCTGGACTGAACCTGACTACAGAAATTGGCAAGAGAACCTGACTAGAACCTGGAGATCCAGAACCTGGCTGGAGACCCGAAGCAGAACCTTTCTGGAGATCCAGACCAGAACTTGGCTGGAGATCCTGGCTGGAGATCTTGGCTAGGCTGCTGATCAACTGAACACTGTCTCCGTGTCCTTCCTTCTTCGCCGACTCCGTCCACACCTTTGGGGACCCCTGGACCTGCTGGGTTTGGACCCCGGCAGAAACTGGCCTCAGAACCTAGAGACAGAACCTAGTGAGAGAACATGGCAAAAGTTCCTGGACTGAACCTGACTACAGAAATTGGCAAGAGAACCTGACTAGAACCTGGTGACTGAACCTGGCTGGAGAACCTGGCTGGAGAACCTAGCGAGGGAACATGGCTACGGAACCTGGCTGGAGAACCTGGCTGGAGAACCTAGCGAGGGAACATGGCTACAGAACCTGGCTGGAGAACCTGGAGAACCTAGCAAGAGAACATGGACACAGAACTTGGCTGGAGATCCTGGCTAGAGATCCTGGCTAGGCTGCTGATCAACTGAACGCTGCCTCTGTGTTGTTCCTTCTTCGTCTACTCCATCCACACCTTTGGGGACCCCTGGACCTGCTGGGGTTGGACCCCGGCATATACATAAATAAATGTACTATTATCTTTAAAGTAGACATACTGATCTTATGGTTAATAAAATGCAAATATTTAAAATCTTTGCTGAAGTCATAGTAGCTTTTCATATTTTCTATTTTTTTAGTATGTATTTTGTATTATGTATTCTCTTAATCATGGACACTAAAAGTACACTTGTGGAGGGAATATCTTTTATGCTTAAAAGGGGAATTTTTAAATGCGTATTCTCCAAACTGGAAGTTGCTGTCTTTATGGTCTACCATAAATCACAGAGCTCTCTCAGGAAAGTCCTGGTAGACTGCAATCATACTGCCTGCCAGGCCCACGGGCACGTCTAAGGCAGTTAGCTCACAGGCCCTGTGCAGTGGCTGTAGGCTGCATGCCTTGCCCTCCCCTGTTTTCAGCCGTAACTGATTGGATGAGGGGACGGCAGCTGACCCAGTCAATCCTTAACCTGGCCAATGACCAATGGAGTGGCTTGGCACAGAAAGTTCTGTCAACTACGCACAAACCAAGCTACTCAGGCTCTTTATGTTAAGCATTTTAATTCAGACACACAGCATATGAGACAGCTAGAAGCAAGGGACACTAATAAAGTAATAAGGGGGCAAACTAAAGTTTAAATAGAAGCTATGAATTTAAGGGATGAGGAATCTTATCAGAAGCAAAAGGAGACGCCAGTCAGTAGAATTGGATCCATGAAAATAGTAGAGAGGTGTTATTAACAGGGAAGCTCTATGCCCTGCGGGGTGCTTCCTTCCCAGAGCTGTGCATCCTAAAGAGCCTGGGGGAGTCAGCCCAGGAGATGCTTTCTCAGGGAAATGCTTGGGCCCCACCAGTTCTACTCCCCAGCACGTAGATGTTGAGAAATTTTTGCATCGCCAAAGCTATCCTGATGCTCTCGGGTTAGTTGTTCCATATCTCCTGAAACTCCACCATGGCACATTTCCCCAACTTGAATTACAGTGAGCTAGTTACCTTATCTTCCTAACTGGCACATATAGATCTAATTGTTAATCCCGGATACCTAGCTAAGTGAGTCTCCATTCCTTCCAACCCAAAGTGTCTTCACTAGAAGGAGAACTACACACAAAAAAATTTTTTTAATGAGACCTTTTGTTGAGGCAGCTAAAGAAAAACTACAAGATATGGGTCTTCATATAGACTCCTCTTCCAGAAAAATATGATCATTTCTGATTTCTCATCATACATAAAAAGCTTTTGAGTACTGAGTTTTCTTTGAAGAGTTATTTATATCTTTTGCTAAGGAAGAGGAAACTCCAAGATTATTTGATCGTAAATAACTTAATAGCACATGCCTTTCTCTTGACTTTTCCTAGATATACGAGGCTATATATGAATGAGGCCAATACCGCATGCCACAGAGGAAAGGCTTGTCCCTTGGCCATCACATATGTTTGTATTTTGTCTATCAGTCCATAGGCCTTTTTTTCCTTATTGTCTGGAACCATAGGAAACAGCTTAGACACCAGAAAAATCCGAGATGTTAGTGTTTAATTAAGACAAATTCCTCAAGTCAACTTTTCCATAACTTATTTTTAAATGTGCCTCCAGGCCACAAAAGGGTGCTTGGATTTTCTGTGATGGGAACTTGAGTAAACTTGAGTGCAAAAGTGGTAACATCAATTTTTCAATTAGCAGTCATTCACTATAAGATGATGAGCTATACTTATAGATTGTCTTACATAATATCAGTATACAAAATAGCACTGTTGTGGAAACCTACAATTAAAGTTATGTCATAAACAGTGGTACTTACCAAATTATTTCACATTTTTCATAGTTCTTTATAATGCATCATTATTAAGACATACACTTAAAATTATTTTTTCTATCTCAGGAGTACAATATAATGTCTCAACCAACTTTTCCAACCACAGCTCTCAATATTCCTCTTTCCTCCCTTCCTTCTTTGCCTTTCTCTCCCTTTGTAGGCAGTAACGACCATCAGTAGAGTCCTTCCCAATCATTGTGCTGCTTTAAGACTAACTTCACTTCATCTCAGCTCCCCCCGGAATAATTCATGATTTGTGCATCTGTATCCCTATGTCATTTACACAAAGCTTCTATATTTAATACATATTGCGCAAATGGTTTTTCTTTGAAAATTGGAATCAAATTGTATTCTTATTTTGCTTTGCTTTAATAATCCATATTGCCTACCACAGTGACTTGCCCAAAGTAGATGCTATAAAATTTCATTTCATGAATGACAACGTTTGTGTACACTATTTACATTTTTAACTCCCACCCACCTATAGCCAATGGCACTCATTACTGAGATGATTAACTGGAATGCAGTTTATGGCCAAAAGGATTAGTTGCACTGTGAATCTGGCTCGAAAAGAAATCAAATTGATGATTCTGAATTTTTAAGGCCAGGATCCAAATAAGAGAAACTACTACCCATATATGAAGCCATTACAAAGGGCTCTCGAATCTAAAGGGAAATATTTGCATTATCACCACCCCCATGATATTCTTGGGCAAGGTTTTAGCTGGCTTGTCTGACTGCATCTTTACTCTCTACAATCCACCCTAGTTACCAGTGACAGAGTGAACTTCACTGAACATCACTGTTATTGTGGAACTTCCCTGCTCCAATTTCTGTTCAGACTCTTCTCCCTGATTCCCAGGTTCCACCTCAATTACCCAATCTGAATCACCCCTCTCCCTCATATTCCCGTCAACCTGATGTTCTCTGACCTTCCACAAGATCATGCCTTGCTCATTTGTGTCTCTCTGTCTTTAGTCATTACCCTCCCACAGTCTCATTTTCCCCCTCTGGATAATCAACTCTGATCATGTGAATTCTGCCTCCTCTATGATACCTTTGCCAACTGTCATGCTTCCTCTGATTTCATCCTCCTTGAGATTCTATATCACTTTCAATCCTGTACTACAGGCTGCAACATGCAATTATAGACAATCCTGTATTGTGTCAGGTGGGTCTAACTAATCCAATTAGAAAGTGAAGTTTTTAGGTTCCATGTTTTGGCGTGTCCCCTAACTCAATGATAAGCATACAACAGGCATCAAAATCAGTATGTTTTTCATAAAGCCCACCATAACATGAACCACCCCAACTTTTTAATTTTTAAAAAAATATATTTTATTGATATTTTACAGAGAGGAAGGGAGAGGGATAGAGAGCCAGAAACATCGATGAGAGAGAAACATTGATCAGCTGCCTCTTGTGCACCCCCCACTGGGGATGTGCCCACAACCAAGGTACACACCCTTGACCGGAATCGAACCTGGGACCTTTCAGTCCACAGGCCGATGTTCTATCCACTGAGCAAAACCGGCTACGGCCTACTTTTTAATTTTTAAACTATTCTGTAGTTTTAAGAGAATTTTTCTTCAAATTAAGATAACTTTCACTGCAAGAGTAAGTTACCTACTCTTGATGCAAAAACTCGATTCTGAGAGGCACATAAATCTTCAATGACAAAATAAAACAATAAGGCACTTTTAAGATAGTAACATGTTTTTATTACATAAACATTAAAATATTCCTTGTGGGAGCTGGTCTTTAGTTTGCTTCTTGCTTTCACAGAATATCAATTATCTATGGAAATTGTCTAAGAATGATTTATGAAACTCTCACACGCCCACCACAAAAACCTCAATGCCTACATTTTTCAACCGGATTCCTGAGAAAAATAATCAGTTTTGTTTATTTTACAGTGTAATACATAAATTTTCTTTCAAGATATGAAAAGGATGGACTTCTAAAATGAGTCTCCTTTTGTTTACAAAGTTCTATAAAAATACATTAACTATGCTCATGTTTTTCCTCTGACTTGAAAATATTCCAGTTTACCAGAAAATAACAATGAACAATGATATGCAAACCACATTAATCTTGCAACAATATAATGTCAACATCATCATGAACACCTTGCAAAAGTAGCTCCCCTGGGTATGTAACAATCTTCCTTCGTTTTGCAGCTTTGAGTGTTCCTACCAATGCTTCAAAGAGGTTGGCACATTTGTCATCTCGGAAGAGGACCCCAAATTTCACACTTAACTTCCCATCAGCATCTAATTTGAAAAAATACAATGTTAGTTGATGCAAAGTCTGTTTCTTGTCCCCATGTATAGAAGAATTATATAATCTTTAATACACATCTAACCATAGGTTAACCAAAATTACAATTTAACACTGAACAGTCATTATTTCAGTGTAACCTCTTGCCAGGTCCAAAAAGTGATGAAATAAATAAAACATGTTGCACACCTCTTAGCCTCAGTATCCTCTGAAAAAAGACTGGGAAGAAAACCAAGCAACATTTGCAAAAGGTGAATGTGTTAGTGCTACTATTATGGACCAATTTCTCTCTCTAAATTTTGATGTTTTTAATTGTGTTAGTTGTTGAATCAATAAAAATAACAAAGAGTCAGGAGCAATGCTTCTCTCAATGTGTTATATATGTACTCAGAACCCCCAGGGAGAGAGTGAGGACCTTAAAAATGAAAAAAATCTGTATTTACTGAGATCCCTAGATTATCTAGATTGGCGACCAGTTCTTAATACAGATGTTAAAAATTAAGGTATAGCCCTGGCTGGTTTGGCTCAGTGGATGGAGTGCTGGCCTGTGGACTAAAGAGCCGTAGGTTTGATTCAGATCAAGGACACATGCCTGGGTTGCAGGCTCGATCCCCCCAGGGGGCATGCAGGAGGCAGCCAATCAATGAGTCTCTCTCATCATTGATGTTTCTATCTCTCTCTCCTTCTCCCTTCCTCTCTGAAATCCATATATATTTATTTATTTAAATATTTATTTATTTTAATTAAGGTATATACTAAAAGAAAATATGAGTTACTAAGCCATAAAAAGACATGGAGGAACCTTAAATACATATTACAAAGTGAAAGAAGGTAATGTGAAAAGGCTACATGCTGAATGATTCCAACTACAGAACACTCTGGAAAAGGAAAAGCTATGAAAAAAAGACAAAACTAAGTAAAATGATCAGTGGTTTTCATGAGCTGGGGTGGGGAGAGATGAACAGGCCAGGCTTCCCAATACATGCTTTCCGTTTGCCTGTCTTTCTTCCTGCTGCCTAAGAGACCCACAAGGGCTGAGATGGAATTTTGTTTATTTTCACATCTCCAGCACTTAAGCACAAAAGCAGCACTCAAGAAATATTTGTTGAATGAAAGAATTTAAATCTCCAGATAATCTTTATCCACTTAATTTTTTTCTACTGGGTGGAAAATGAGAGCAGAATTTTATTTTTAAAGAAACAGATAAAACTAAATCAATTTCCAGCTTCAGCTAATATATCATATTGAGATTAGTCTAAATATGATTAATCTATATCATAATTTAGATCCATCAAATTATTCCACAACTTAAATAATTTACCATAGCATGTCAGTAGATAACACATCTCCATAGATACTTTCCAATTCATAAGTCATCCATTACCAGAAACAGGTAAGTAAAGAAGGCCTGGTGAAACGGCAATCTTCAAAATATTTTCATCCTTATAGAAGTTATGACAATTACTTCGTTGTCTTCTAGGTTGTAAAGCTGCTAATTTTGAAGTGTGGGCTCAGTTTACCCTTGCAGAACAGTAACACTGTGCTAGGGATATAGAGGCTGGACCTTTACACTCCATCTTAGCCAAAAGGCTGAGAAGCGATAGAGGTTAGGCTTTTAACCTATTTTTTTATTATCTTTTTTTGGTTAATCCTCACCTGAGGATATTTTTCTATTGATTTTTAGAGAGAGTGGAAGGGAGGAGGAGAGACAGAGAGAGAGAGAAACATTGATATGAGAGAGACACATCAATTGTTTGCCTCTCATACAAACGCTGACCAGGACCGGGGATCAAGCCTGCAACCAAGGTTAACCAGAATTAAACCCAAGACCCTGTGAGCCAAACTGGCTAGGGCTAGACTTTTAAAAGCAATGAATCTGACCAATTAACACTCAGCTGACACACAGAAAGATCTAAGAGAAAAAAGAATGCTATGAATCTTTGGAAATACATCTTTAATACCTTTAACCAACCAAACAATAGTACTACTCTATTTCCTAGACTCTAGGGCCTAGAGTAACATGACCTCACAGAGCTCCGCAGAAATTGGGAATGTAGAAAAAAGGACCAGCCCAGCCGGCATGGCTCAGTGGTTGAGTGTCGACCTATGAACCAAGAGGTCACCGTTTGATTCCTGGTCACGACACATGCCCGGGTTGTGGGCTCGATCCCCAGTGTGGGGCATGCAGGAGGCAGCCGATCCATGATTCTCTCTCATCATTGATGTTTCCATCTCTCTCTCCCTCCCCTTTCTTCTCTGAAATCAGTAAAAATAAATTTTAAAAAAAGGAGGATCCACGTAGATGGATCATTGTTGAAAAGAAGACTCACCAAACTTCCACCAAGTGGGTATGATGAAGTGGGTGGGAAAAAAATGGGGTTAGGAAAGATTATTCATTGGTTTGATTGAGGAACTAAATAAATGACAACCTCCGCTGTCTCCTCCTGTTCTCCACAAACACTCCAAATGCAGCTCATGATTTCCTCCGGAACTCACCTGTCCTACACTCCAGAGTCTTACCTAATAGCCAAGGATTCATTAAGTGCCCCCAACTACTACAGTTTTCAAGAATCTTTTTCTCTGAGACCATACTAAATTGGATGACAGCACTTCACAGCTTAGCATACCATTTTTCCTGATAATTAGCTCATGTGTTTTTAACCTATTTTTCTCACCTAAGTAGTAAGATCTTTGAGGGACAGGAACACACTTTATGTCACTGGTACCTAACACAATGCTTGCATACACAGATTTCCAACAAATAGTAACTGACCATATGATTAAATTCGGTTGTTGAGCCCACACTAACTTTTATATGCCTAGTTTATTTTTTTCTTGGTATATTTCAGTGATGATGACCTAGGTTTAATGAAGAAATAAAAAGACTAGAGAAGACCAGAAAGAACAATGGCCCCCAAACACATCCATGTCCTAATCCCCAGAACCCATGAATATATTACCTTACATGGTAAAGAAAATTTTGTAGATGTGATTAAGGACCCTGAAGTGGGGAGATTATCTGGGACTATCTGGGTGAGCCCAATGTAATCAATCACAAGTATCCTTTAAAAGTGGAAGAGGGAGCGCTGGATGGTGTGGCTCCGTTGGTTAGAGCATCATCCTGTACACCAAAAGGTTGCTGGTTTGATTCTCAGTCAGGGCACATACCCAGGTTTTCGGTTCGGTTCAGTCAGGGCACGCACAGGAGGTAACCTATCAATGTTTCTCTCTCACAGGGATGATTTTTCTCTCTCTCTCTTTCTCCCCCTTCTTCTCTCTAAAATCAATTAAAAAGACATATCTTTGGGTGAGGATTTTTATTTTTTTAATTGAAAAGAGAGGCAGAAGATGAACTCAGAATGCCAGCTTTGAAGATGGAGAAACAGGGCCATGAGCCAAGAATGCAGGTTGCTTCTAGAAGCTAGAAAAAGACTAGAAAACAGATTCAGATTCTCTAGGACCTTCAGAAAGGAATGCACCCTGCCAACAACTTGATTTTAATCCAGGGAGACCCTTATCACACTGCTATGGTTTAAATGTTTGTGTTCCCCTCCTCCCTCCAAACTCTTAAGTTCTAAATTGCTAAAGGTCCGATACTAGCAGATGGTGCCTTTGGAAGATGCTAAAGTTATGAGGGTGTAAGGATTTAAAGTCATGAATCATAAAGATTAATGCCTTATAAAAGAGGCTGCAAAGAGATCCAAGCCCATCCACCATGTGAGGATAAAAAAAGAAATCTGTGGCCTGGAAGAGGACTTAACCTACCATTCTGGTACCCTGATCTTGGACTTCTAGCCTCCAAAAATATGAGCAATACAGTTCTGCTCTTTATAAGCTGGTCTGTAGTATTTTGTAATAGCAGCACCAATGAACTAAGATAGACTCCTAAACTACTTTACTCTTCGGATATTAAAAGCATTGTTTCACATCACTAAGTTTGTAGTAATGCTATGGCAACAATAGAAAACTAATACAGGGACGTTTGATATGAATGGCTTAATAGAATTTTCAAAGTATGTCTTGTTATTTCAAATGATTTGTAATTCATAAGCAGATAGAGCCGTAAGTAAGAAGAATTAAGCTATAACGATAAAACAACTCTTATGAGGTAATTTAAAACCGTTTTTCACTAATATGATATAATTTTATAACTTTGAGTTCCATTATCCTAGTTATTGCTGAATATGTCTAGTGCTCTTACATTTTCAAAACATTCCCCAAATCTTCCATGTCTTACCTGAGATGTACAAATACCCAAAGGTACAAGTACAATAGTTACTTTCATTTCACTTTGGGAAAGGAACACTAATACTACCAATTTTACATATCCATAATTTAATGGTAGCTTCTTAGATGCTGCTGAAGAAAAAGCTGACTTTAAAAAAAAATTGCCTAAAGGTTGGTTTAGTTATCTGTACATAAATACCTGATTATATAAAACTCAAGAATTTGGAGAAAATAAAGGAAATTTAATATAATTTCAATCTTAGTCCCTAGACACTTGGAAGTTTAAAAAATGCTGGCAGGATAAAGCAGAAAATAAATTTTAGTAGTGTGACAAAAAAAATTGAATATGATTCAATTACCAGATTTCAATGCAGCCAGATTAAAGAGGCACAGCAATTTTCATTCCATTCAAGGGATAATGAAATATCTTAACCATTCTTTGCATCAGGACCCCAATACCCCACAAGCTTTGTGTCTCCACATATTAATTCATGGCTGAGGGCACTTGTCATCTGTGACTGAGGGAAGGGCTGTCATAGTTGTGTCCTGAGGCCTGGCGACTCCTTCCTAGGTTTCTACCAAAAATGCTGGTCCTACCTGCTCTGAAGCAAACTCAATAGAAATACTGTATCTGTGTTATAATACTTACTTTTTGAACCCAAACGGTGAATTTCCTCCACTAAGAGGTTAACCTCGTGTTCCACATTCATTGCTGCCTGAGGGAGAAAACAAAAAGTCTGTATTATTGCCATTTCTACATTCCATTAAGCACTTCTTGCCAAATCCAAGGGTCCTTTCTTTTATGTAGCAATTGTCAGAATTAATTTACGATGCTCCTCTTCCTAAAATGACTTGTGTGATGTGCATGGCACTAGAGTACTTCCATTTTCCCTCCATCTGCATAACTTCCCTCTGGGCCGATCCCACTCTTAGTCTACACATTCTATTGGGAAGAATGCAGCCATTTTCCTTGCGCCCACTCTTAATTCTAAGTCCATCCTCTTCATAGTGCGGCTGCAGGCCATCAAAAATACAAAGGTGAGTTCATTGGTTGATCTCTTCCATGGACACAGACAATAGGGTGGTGAAGGCCTGAGCGGTGGAGGTCAATGGGGGAAAAGGGGTATATATGTAATACTGTCGACAATAAAGATTTTAAAAATAATACAAAGGTGAGTGACACAAGGACTTGCCCTGAGGGTAACTAACCCTCCAGAAAGGAAGAAAGGCCTGGAATGCATAGCAGTGTGACTGTACTCCTTTATGGGAGCACAAAGAAGGAAGCCACAGGCTTCATTGAGGTCACTGGGGAGGTGTAGGCCAGGTAGATAGTTAGGAAAGAGTGTTCGATGCATGGGAAAGAGCATGTACAAAAGCACAGAAGCAAAGGGAAAAAGGCAGGCCCTAAGTTAGGAGCTGGAGATACCAACATAAACGTACACACCGCCTCCCCTCTGGGAGCCTGCAGTCTAGTGGGGAAGGAAGATTGATACAAGGCAATTTTAATAATGTCAGGTCAGTGCAACAATGACTCCTGCGTCACACACAGGGACATGTCGTTACCTGGACAATACACAGTGTACCTGACGACAATAAAGTAGTGGTGAAGACCGTTCATCTTCAGATAACGGGAGCTATTAAACTTATTTTGGCCTATTAGGTCCTCCACAGGCTGGGTTCTGCCCACCATTCCAGCTTCCTCTACTCACTCCACTTGAACTCTAGCTACAGCTACATGGGGCTTCATTTTGTCCTTCAAATGTCCCTCAATCTCTCACATCCAACCTTCCCATATGCTGTTCCTTCAACCCAGACTATGACTATTCCTCTTTCTTGGGCTAACTCCCACACATTCAGTCCCAGCTTAGATATAACTTCCTCCGAAGCCTTCCATGAAGCCTGCAGTAGGAGAGTTCCCCCACGGAGTGTCCCCAAAGCATTGTCCACCCTCATCATTTCATTTGATTGGAATAACGGATTTCTTAGCTTTCACCGCAAGGTAAAGCTCCTCTAAGCGGGGATCTGATTGTAATGCTGTCTGCTGTGTTGTCTGGCACCAAGAGCACAGGTTCAATAAATATTGTTTCTATGGACTGAAATAGCAAAGGCTTGAGAGAGGATGGAACTACAACTATGGGATTGTCACCAGAAAGCTGCTGATTTAAGTGGAGAACAGAGAGGAGCTCTCAGAGGAAGAGCACAGAGACAGAAAAGGGAAAGTAGAGGGGCCTGGCAAACAGCTAGAGTGAGAGGAGAGAAATACCAGCAAGAAGAGGGGAAAGCAGATTGAGGTGGAGGAGAGAACCCTGACCGAGTTGGGTCAAAGAAGTAAAAGAAGAAGAGTTTCCATAAGAAGGCAGTAATCTACAATGAAAGGGACAACAGGAGGGTCAGAAAGTATGCATCAATCATCAGTCTGTTTTCCAATCCTAAATTCTCCAAATCAGATAAGAGACTAAAAAAGTGTGTGAATGGTTTACTCTGGGGTGACAATTTAGAAAACAAACAAACAAAAAAAAAACATTATCCAGACAGATTGTAACTAATTCCTGGTAGCTTTTAAAAACAAGAGTGACTTCTAGGTTTAGACTATACTGAGTGGGACCTCAGATTTTCCATCAGCTAATAATTAAAAGCACAACTGCCATCTGCTATATTACATGTAAGAATATTACAATTTAAGAAGCTTGTATTGCAATGAAATGCACATAAAACTATAAAAATTATAGCATCCAAATATTAGGAACTTTGTGTTGGTGAATTTTATCTATAACATTATATACTCAATTCAAGATATAGTTTAAGAGAGATACTCATAAGCTAAAATACACCCAAAGCATTTTTGGTAGAAACCTAGGAAGGAGTCACCAGGCCTCAGGACATCACTGAAAGGCATACCATGAGAATTATGGTAGAAAAAACACATCCCTGTAAATGTCAGCATGGGAGACAGCTGCTGTTTTTACCTACCCAGCACCCATTCCCCAGGTTGGCACCATTAGTCTAATTTTTGTTTGAATCAAGTCTTCCTACCTCTAAACTCATGTACCTTGGATAGAGCCTTGCCCTAAACTCCAGTAATGGTTCAGAGCCAGAATAATTGATTGGGAGGCATAGGTAAATGATTTCATCCCGAACAATGAGGTACTGTCCCACTGGGTTCTAAGATGTAAGTTTACAGCCCCTGATGTAAACAGCTACCATTGAGAGGAATCTTACAGGAATAAAGCTGGAACAAAGAAAAGTCCAACCACATAAAAATGATTGAGCCAATACAGGGCCCTGGACTTTCCCGTCACATAAACCAATCAACGTTCCTGATTTTGTGTTTTTGAATGAGTTTCTGTCACCTGCATTCTAAAAGTTAGCCTGGAGAAGACCTACCACTATTTTTATTTTAATTAAAGCTCCCTTTATGTACCTATGTGAAGAGTTTTATGTTGCTCTATTGGATAAGATGGATAGATGTAATAGAAAGGCAGATATGGGAGCCATATAAGAAAAATTTCTCTAACAATCAAAATTGCCTAACAATGAATAAAGGTGACACCCTGTTCTCAAAAGCATTAATGCAGAAGTAGTGTGGATCTGTGAGGGTTGTTGAGCAAATTAGCCCACATTGGTTAGAAGGGAGAGTGAGATGTCCAAGGGGATTATGGTCCTAATTCTCAGATTCTATGATTTCCTCCCATTCTGAAAATTTCTCTAACACCATTCTCCACTCCTTCCACCTACCACTAGCCACACACTTCAGACAAAGCTCTCTTTTTATAATGAGACTCAAAATGGAAATCCCTCTATTATGTATAGTGTGAATACCTGCACCATGTTAAACAGATGTATGCTCATCCAATTTTAAGAAGGGAAGGCAACCAGCATTTCTTTATAATTAATTACATATGAGGCTCCTTATCTGTTAATTCATGTAATCCTAAGAGCCTTGCTGAGTATTTATTATTTATCCCCATTTTACGAATGATGAAACTGGCTGTTGTCCCGGGGAGTGTGGGTGGGGGAGGGGGAGAGTGAGGGGATGCTAGCACAATTAAATGCTGTTGCTACCACATCCTCATCCTCTTCCATCTCCCCCTCCTTTTGTTCCTCTTTTTCTTTGCTAGTTATTATGCAAAGTGCAGTAAATGCAATAGAGTTGCATTTGTATGAAATATTACAAACTGAGTATTTACTGAGGCAGAACACTTGCAGAGAAAGAAGGGCTCCCTGCCCAGACCCCTCCAAGTAGGAAAATAACAGGCATAGGAACTATTGCTAGCATACACGGTTCGGCATGATTTATTTATTTTATTATTTAGCGGGGACAATGGGGTAGAAATATCCATTGTTACACAATCCTTGGAAGGCCCATGGCATTTTATGAGGCTTGGGACTGGAGTAAGCAGCAAGATCAAAAACAATGAGAGGCCTGAAGCAGGCAAGCCCGGAGGGAAGAAAGAGCTCCTCAATGGGCCAATAGGCGGGAGAAGGGAGAGAAAAGGAGGAGGGAGGGGGTGGGGGCGAGTGATTAAGGCAAGGCGGTGGCAGATGCTGGGCGGCCCTCTAATTGTGACAGAATGTAATTGGGCAGCGTGCGTGGGAATCACAAAGAAAGCGGGATGTCAGAGGACTCCGCATATGGTAAAATGCTCTATCGTTAATACACATCTATGTAGAGGCCTTGATAAATCTTTTTTTTTTTTTAAGTTTGGAGGCAACACATGGACATTTTCTTACGTTGGAGGACTGCAGCCTCCTGGGAATCAGGAGCCAACTCCATGTGCTAGGGCGGGCCACTTTTCCAGCCTTCCCAGACAATCGCAGACTAGCAGCTGGTGCGGGTCAGAGGGTGGCTGGGTTCCTTCCCGCCTGCTCCCGGGCGCGCACACTCCTTATTTGGTCATCTCGGCTCCAAGTTTGGGGGCTGGCCCCGAAGGTGTCCCCAGACCCTGTCCCCAAAGGCCATCACACGCTCACCACCGCACTGGTGCAGAGCTGGGGAACGCGGGATCTGACCCCCTGCTCCGGGCCAGCACCGCGGGCCCGGGGGCAGCCTCCCCGGGAAGGGCCGCGTCCCGGAAGCCTTTGTCTCCGCGCTCCCCGAGCCCCGAGCGCCCCAGCGCGCCCAGACCCGGCAAGGAAAACGGACCTGCTCCGCCCCACAAACCCCTAGTGTCCCGCACTACCCCCACCCCACGTACAAGCAGGAGAGCACAGAGCCGCACCTCCGCCCGCTCGCAGAACCCGCTGCCAGGAGGCCATCAAATTGCTCCTGGGCGTCTCGCCCCGCACCCCTTCCCTCCCCCTCCCTGCTCTGCAGATCGGGCTCCCGACGCGCCGCACCGCAGCCGGTCTCCCGGTGCGCCCCCGGCCCGCTGAGCACCGCGGAGCCGAAGGCGGAAGTCGGCGGAGAGGTGGGGGCGTGCGGCGCGTCCATCCCGCCCCCAGCTCCCACTCAGCCCAATTCCAGGAGCAACATCCACGCGCCTCAGCCGCCCCCGGGTCCTGGCTCTCCACCCGCAGCCCACGATCCCCCGCCGCTGGGCCTCCGCCGGATGCCGGGTCCGCCCCGGACACCTGGCCACCTCTTCCCAGGGGCCTCGCTCACCTCTCCGCCTCCCAGGCTGGTCCGTAGAAAACCCGGTGCAGTCCGCGGGGGCGGGTTGTCTGATGAACCGCTCCGAGGAGGAAGAGGCTGAGGTAGAGTGATGAGGCACCGAGAAGGGCTGGTGTGCGGGGAGGGGAGGAGGAAGAGGAGGGAAGGGGGTGGTAAGAGTTTCTGCGCTCAGGAAGTGGGCCGCCCACACTCCCAGGGACAAGCCTATGAGGAAGAAACGGAGAGTGGAGACGCCCGATAAGGGGACAGAGTCCAGGCAAGTGGGAAAGGGACCCAGACCTCCACCTTTTCGATTGCCGCCACCTTTCCTGCGCGCTACCCGGAGACAGTAGTCCCCAGCCCCCTGCATCTGACGCCTGATCTCCTGCCAAGGTCCCGCTTCTAGCAGAAGAAATAAAGCGCCCCAACGTGCTGAATGCTGAGGTCTCCCAGGAGAAACGGGACTTCGGTTCTCTCGGCCAGGAGCAGGGGTCTCCAGAAATCAGCAGGACAGCAGGATGGTGTGATGTGCAAACAAAACTCATCTTGAAAACCAATTTGTTCTGCAAAGAAATTTTACATGGATTCTGGGTCGATAGAGGTGTCTTCCCTTCTTCATTCATTACTTCCTACATTTAACTGCTGAATGCAACCCACTTATTCATACATTTCAGTCACTGTTGTTTTCGTGTGTGTGTGTGTGTGTGTGTGTGTGTGTGTGTGTGTGTGTGTGTGTGTGAGAGAGAGAGAGAGAGAGAGAGAGAGAGAGAGAGAGAGAGAGAGAGAGATGCTTGCTGGAGTCCCTTTGGAAAGGAAACCGAGGCTCTGCTGAGGTGACCCAAACCACTCCTAGGGCAGAGGTTGCACAACCACCCACCCAGAAAGCACCCCCTTCTCCAAGGAGTGATCCTGTGGTCCAAGAACACGGTCCGTAAACTGGCCCTCATCTTCCGGGGTCACCTGGAACAAGCAGTTCTCCCGAATAGTGACTCTGGTAATTCTGTAAGCCATTCAGATTCTCCCTTGGAAATTGAAAGGGGAGAATACTGACAGTGAGCCATCTGATAGGAAGGCTGAAGCTGAAAGAGGGCTTGAGACAGGGGGAGTGAAAATGGGCCTCCAGAAAGCAAATTATTTGAATGAGCAGACACCTGAGGATGAAGTAGGGGCAGGTGGGGCGGGAGTGGTAGACACGGACTCTAAGAGAAGCTGAGACCCAGTGATGGAATAAGATGAACAAATACCTGCTCCCCAGGGACCTATGAGTAGCCAGTCCCTGGAGGGGCACTGGAGCCATCCCCTTCCCAAACTGTGTTCTACTGACCCCTTCACAGTGAACATCTATCCGCCTGGGTGTGACTCTGAATGAGCCTCTGTTCCCTGGGGCCAAAGATTCCTCTTCAGCCTAGGTCTGATGCGTCTAGGTTTCTCATGTCATGTGACGCTTAAGGTGACACCAGGATCCTTTGAGGCCTATTTTTTTCTCATTAAAAGAAATCTGAGAAGTTATACTTTATATCTTTAAAAATCTACATAATACAAAATTGATAATTTTTTAAAAAGATTGTATTTAGCAATTCTCCAAGCAGGACCTGGCTATTTTGGCCAGTGTCCATGATCACAATTCTTCATTCATCCAATGAAATGAATAATTAATCTGTAGTGTGACACTTCTGTTATGACTAAGTAATTAGTGTTTCACAGTATTCTGCCAGCAAGCAAAAAAAGAAATAGATTACCTAAACAAGTAGAAGTCTCTGTTAATATATAACTCTTTAAAAATACTTTGTTTATACATATGCTACACTAAACATAACATAAATTTCATGTTAATTTATAAGGAATTATAATTCAGGAAAGTTGTTTTTTATAAAAGAAATGTTATAGATTTTGCCAATTAATATTTTCATACCTAATTCCTACTTTCAGTTTCCATGTTTGCCATCTTTTCTTGATATTTTAGGAATATTTTCACCAGGTAGCTAAAAAATGTGGAATTTTAATCTAAAAAGCAAAGAAATAAAGTTTATCAAACAGCTGAGAAGTATTCACTAACTATCAAGCATGTGCTAGTCCTAGAGGATACAAAGTAGCTTACAGCGTCATCTTTGTCAAAAAGAACTTTTGGTAATCCTAATCAACACTAATAAAAGAGAAAAATGGTAATTGGCGTACGGTGATACCCTTTTCATTGGCTAATCAGGGCTATATGCAAATTAACTGCCAACTATGATTGGCAGTTAACTGCCAACAAGATGGCGGTTAATTTGCATATGTAGGCACAATGCAGGGAGGCGAAAGGGAAAGCAGGAAGAAGCCCCCTGCCACTGACAGTGATCGGAAACCCAGGGGGGAGCTAAGAGCTGGGGGACAGGGCAAAGGCAGCCCTGGGGCCGCCTTTGCCCTGCCCCCCAGCCATGATCGGAGAATCAGGTGCCTTTTCTGCCCTGGCCAGTGATAGCAGGAAGTAGGGGTGGAGCCAGCGATGGGAGCTGGACACGGTCGAAGCTGGCAGTCCCAGGAGCTAGGGGCCCCTTGCCTGGGCCTAAAGCGAAGCCCATGATCGCGGGGCCGCTGCAGCTGTGGGTCCCCGCTGCCCGGTCCGGATGCCTCAGCCAGAGGCATCCTGCAGGGGCAGGGGCGGAGCCCGTGCGATCGCGGCGCCCCCCGCTGCCCGGGCCGGACGCCTAGGCCCGAGGCGTCAGGCCTGGGCAAGGGGCAAATCCTGCGATTGGAGGGTGATGGGGGTCAACGCCTGAGGGCTCCCAGTATGTGAGAGGGGGCAGGCTGGGCTGAGGGACACTCCCTCCCACACACACACCCAGTGCACGAATTTCGTGCACCGGGCCCCTAGTCCTAATATATAATAAGCCAGGGTCTGTCACAACCTAAACGACCAAATGGATGACTGAACACCAGGTTAGGGTCCTGGTCAGCACAGCGGGAGTCAGTCTGGGTCCTGGCCGCTGCGCTAGGGAGCTGTGGGAACAGAGCCATGCTGCCATTGGACTGGCCTCTGGGTCCCTTCCCCCCACCTGCAGGCTCCGGGGAACCAGAGCCATGCTGCAATGGGACTGGACCCTACCTGAGAGGTCCTGGATTGTGAGAGCGTGCAGGCTGGGCTGAGAGACCCCCTCAAGTGCATGAATTTTCATGCACTGGGCCTCTAGTGTACATATAAAATATTAAAACAATCTTTACCCATTTATTTAATTGCATAGTGTAGATAATCATTGTCCGATAGAAATATAATTGTGATCCACATCTGTAAAATGTTCTGGTAGGCACATTGAAAAACACACACACATGTGAAATTGATTTAATATGTTTGTTTTAATCCAGCATATCCAAAATACTATGATTACAACCTGTAATGGCTATTTAAAAATTATTACTGACACATTATACATTCTTACTTTTATACTGAGCCATCAAAATCTATTGTGTTTTATACTTACATTTCAGGAATTTGTGGTGAAGTGTGCACAATCTTCTAATACTCTAAAAGACACTGAATTATACACTTAAAATGATGAGGTTTATGGTATATGAATTATATGTCAATTTACATGTTTTTGAATAAGAAACAATGAAAATGTTATAGGCAATTAGACAGACATGAGCAGAGCAAGGACAATGAGCCAGGTACAGAAACTCACCAGGGCAAAAAGCCCCACATGCCTAGCAAGGGGAAAAACAAGAACTCCCCAGCCCCCAGGGTAACCTTTCCCCCCCTAGCATACTGCTGGTCATGTGGTTTAGAACCCCCTGGCCTTTTCCTCCCTAAAGATAACATCTAGGCCTCGGTTGTATTTTAGCTCCAGGCCCAGAAAAGCAACAAAACCAGACAAGTGAGGGGCTGCCTCAGGACCAGCTGCATTGACTCACCCCTGTTCTGGAGCTGACCAATCAGTGGAGACCGCAACCCTGAAAGAGCACACCCGGAAAGCTGATGAGTATTCTATTGAGACCCTCCCCTGAGACCTCCTCTAAGATGTTCCACCTGCAAGAGAGATAAATAAGCTCAGGATGGAGGACTCAGTTCGTGCTCTTCCCCAGGGGAGCACCCCAGAGCCTCTCCCTTTCCTCTTCTTCCCTCTAAGGGACCTGAGGAGACTTGCAACTAGGGGAACAGTGGGCAGCAGTAACTCATCCTGGGCTAACCCCCTGAACCTGTCTCCAAGGCCCCCTTTTCTCTGACTCTCAGTGAGCTGCAGCAGCCCAGCCTAGGCTCTCCTGTTACTTTTCCCATGCCCTTCCTTGTTTCACTGTCCTAAGTATATTTTTGCTATGTCCAATAAATTCTTTCTTAGTTTGCTACACTTTGTCTCTTGATTGAAATCTTTCAAGAAGACAAGAACTGAGGTCTTGTCATCTCATTGGTAACAAAACGTTAAGACTAATAGACAATTAACAATTAAGAACCAAACCAGAGAACAAATAGAAATGCTATGGCTGAAAAACAAACGAACAAAAACTGTTGAACAAAAGGATTAATCTGACTACCTTAGGAAGATGCTCTATTTGCTGTATTCCCCCACTGCTCCCTCCTTCTTTTCTTCATTCCTTCAACAAATATTTATTGCAAACCATTATGAGCCAAGCCTGTGTGTCTCTTAGAGAGTGGTCAAAGAGAACAACTTTCCCATGTGAAAGAGAAATTTTCTTTCTCACCTGAAGAATGGGACTCTTCTAAGCTGGCTTATTAGATGATATACATAATTTTATAAACACCATTATTTCTAGAATATACACTAAGATGTTTTCTTATTTTTATTTTTTCTTCTTGCCTCTATATATTCTTAAATATATTTTCTCTTCTCTAACCCCCAAATTAGAAACAATATTTTTAACAAAGCTCGGGTATTATGTGTACCACTCACACATGATTTCTTCTCTCTCTTTCCCTCCTCCTCTCTGATCATCCCCAACTCCCTTGTTTTCACTACATAGTTTCTAGTCTGCACCCTAACATAACTTCAGGTTGCATAAGGCTTTGGTTTTCCATGGCACAGTCTCCAGTGCCAACCCTACTTGTTCAGCTCATTAGTAGCAAATGGATGCAGCTTTTCAGTATCTCAATTCCAGAGTCATAAAAGAGAGAAACTGATGGACTCAGTTTGGATTGACCCAGTTCAGATAGGCCAAGTTAAAACTTTGATGTCCAATACATAGGGCTGTTCTTTCCAAAAACTGTAAATGAGACAATTTCTCTGTGAAGGTATGAGAGATGAATCACACCAAAATATGTTTACCACAGACAGCAGCATCTCCATAGATCTGCCTTGTACACTAAGTAGCTCCTAGACCAGTGATGGCGAACCTTTTGAGCTCGGCGTGTCAGCATTTTGAAAAACCCTAACTTAACTCTGGTGCCGTGTTACATATAGAAATTTTTTGATATTTGCAACCATAGTAAAACAAAGATTTATATTTTTGATGTTTATTTTATATATTTAAATGCCATTTAACAAAGAAAAATCAACCAGAGGTTCGCCATCACTGTACTAGACCCATGTGGACATTTTCATTTGCATTTAAATTAATTGAAATGGAATAATTCTAAAAATTCAGATCCTCAGTCACAGTAGCCTCATTTCAAGTACTACTCAATTGCTACTGTTTTTTATATTTTCCCTGAAAGTTCTATTGACTAAAGCTGTTATGGATGGTAAAAACTAAAAATAAAACCAACAACATTTGGAAAATTGTTAAAAAGCTTAATAATTTGATAAACACTATTCAGTTTTTGCAATTCTTCTCCCACTCCTAACCCACCAACCAAAATAATTATAACTTACCTTTGTTCCAGGTTTTCTACTTTTCTGACAAGAAATCTAAATTATTACCTCAAAATGATTACTCAGAAAGGTAAAATCTGGGACGGTCCCAGTCAATTTAGGACAGTTGGTCACCCGACCCATATTTCACCCTTCTCTTTTGTAGATTTGTTTCTTTGGTTTTCAATTCTTCCACTTTCTTTTTCCTGAGTCTTTTTTGTAGCTCCAGTAAGAGAGAGGCTACATTATCCTTTATTGAACCTGGGCCAAATGGTCAGCGTTGCCAGCTGAGAGTTAAAATTTCTAGATCATTGAACTTAGTCATGAGAGGGTAAATGCTGAGTGCAAAGAGCAGCTAAACTGGTAGCTGTGTGATGACAGTGGAGTCAGGTGTCAAGGTGGACTAAGAAATACAATGACTAGTTCAGATGTCCAGGGTGTTGTCTGGGGGTTACAGAAGGCCTGGAGTAGAAGGGATTAATGCCACTAAGCATGACAATGGTAGGTAATTTGGCTAAACCACCTGCCAAATTCTAAGAAGCAGGGCCCCGAACTTACTAAAATTAATTCAATCATAATCTCTGGGCCATCTGTATTTTAAGGTCCCAAAGTATTTCTAATTTTCAGCTGAGGTTGAGGAGCACTGATCTAGATAACCTGTGAATTCAGCAGCCAGGGCAAGCTTAGGCAGCAGTTGCTCCAAGGAAATCTAAGGGATTTCTGCTGCTTTTCAGCTGTAATTGTTCATTAATGTCTTTTTAGTCCATTCCACAGAATGTAAAGGGTCTGTTCTGGTCTCTGCCCAGGCTCCCTCACTCATAGTATCTCTGGGCGGAGAACTTTTAAGGGTGAGCAAAGGACAGTCTGATACCTAGGCAAAGTAGGGAGTCATTATAAGATGTGAGGGGTGATCAGAAAGGTTTTATTTCTCACCTACCACCATAATTTATGCCTGGAATTTCAATCAATGTAGATTGCTTTAACACAGACATTGCAAATTCAAATGCCCTTAGAGATAGCCAAATAATATAAATGACAGCTGCAGGAATGTGCACCCAAAGTTGCTAGCTCTTACCATTTTTGCAAGAAAAAATAGAAATCTGGATTTTAAAAATATATACAGTTCTCGTTTTTTTAAAAATGAGGCAATTGAAATACTTTTAAAAGATTGTCCAGGCAAAACAAAACTTAACCCACAAGCTGGAAATGTCCCTTCTCAAAATGCGAATGTCCCTGTCAGTAGCAATAGATGGTTTCCTTTCTCTCTTGTCTCCATTTGGAGCATTTTCCTCTTTCTACAATCCTGCTAAATCCTCTAGTATACAGTATTCACAATTCCTTCCCTCGGCTTGCCTCTAATTTGAGCTTCTATTTTATCAACAAACGTCTTCAAACACTTTATACTAGCTGCTTCTAACCCTCACCATCCACCATATATTGCACTATTTGTAATCTGGTTTCTGCCTTCACCTTTTTATTAAAGCTACTTTCTCTAGTCTAAGGTCACTAATGACTCCTGATTGGCAAACACAATGGCCTGTTTCCAGTTCTGATTGTCCTGTAGCTCTCTGTAACACTTGGCATTGTGTCCACTCCCCTGGCTAATGCCCATTACCCAGTAAGGAAGAGTAAGTGGCTCTAGGCTGCTAGAGATCAGGAAGAAGTGGGACCTTTTGAGATGAGGGAGAGAGCAGGAGGCAGGGGAATGCAGGAAACAGGGGCAAGCACAGTCCCTTGGGAGGAAGTGAAATTCTAAGGCTGAGTTCAAAAGATGCACCGCTGAAACAGTTCATAGTTGAGGTTCTGATCTGGAAGTTTGAGACTTGGGAGAAAAGGTAAAAGGTTGTATGCCTAGCACACAGAAAAAAAACCACTAAATAAACATTTACAGAACAGAACTGATCTCCACCCATCCCCTCACTATTCCCTGGACCAGATGCAGGAACAGAAGCAGAGATCTTGCCACTGGGTCCAGGCTGGGGATGGAGGGGAGAAAAAGAGCTCCAAGCCAGGGCCCAAGCAGAGGAAATCATAGGTCAGTTCCCCAAAAGCTCTCAGTAGGAGGTTGGTGAATAACCACTGCACACTGGTGGGCAGCCTCCCCTTCGCAAGGGACTCTCAGAAAAGCTGGAGTCAGACAGCCTCCATTTCCTTTAATCAACTAAGGGGGAAGAGTGACGACCGACCGGAAAATGCTCCCATGTATACACAGAAAGCCTGGGAAGGGACAGAACAGTGCATGAGGTCAGATCCCTTCCTGTACCAGGAGATGGACAAAGAGCTCTCTTGAGGCACCCCCTATTGCCATTTCTTCCTTTCTCTCTATGGGGTTCTCAGATTCTCAAGCCCACCCACCTCCCTGGGTCAGTCTCTAAGGCAGAGAGCTTGTTAGAAATGCAGAACTGCGGAGTCAGCATTGCATTCAAGCCTGAGATGTCCTGCTCTAGGACATCCTTCACCTACTGCCAGGGTAATTTTCTGGAAGTACAGCTTTAATAAGTTATACCCCTGCTCAAAATCCTCAGTGCCTCCAAAATGGTCTACTAAATCAAGTACTGTACATGTTTTACCACGCCTTTAAAAATCTTCCACCGCTTGGCCCCTACTACCTTCCAGATTCCTGACCACCCAAAACCATCTGTGAAAACCATGAGTCAGTAAAATTGAACCATATCCTGTTCCTGCATCTGGCCCATAGTGCAGTGTGTAGATGAGGTGGAAATTAGTTTTGTTCTGTAAACGTGTAGCTAGTACTTTCTGTGTGCTCGGCATACAACCTGTTCCTCCTCCTCGCCCAGGCCTGAAACCACCAAATGCCCATTTTCTTGCCTTTGCCCTGATGAGTCCTCCCCTCCAACATATCGTATCTTTGCCTCCTGAAATCCAAGGGCAAATCCGAATGCCAGCTCTTGCACAGAGCTCCATGTGTTACGTATCTTTAAGGCAGAGATGACCCAGGCACCCTAGCTGGCTCCAGGCCTGACTATGTGTCTTTGACCAGCCTCAGTTTTCTAACTTAAAAATTAGTGATACTAAAACCTACTTGCAGGGTTGTTGTAACAATTGAATGAAATGGTGTCTCTTTGAGAGTCCTCTAGCACTTTGGACATCTTTAAGGACAGTTATCTCATGACACCTTATGAAATGCAAATATCACCATCATCTTTGAAATTAAAAAAAAAATCAATTCAAATGCATCCTGTAGGAAGTCTAGTGCTCTTCCTTACATTTTAGCAAATTCTCAAGATGCATGTTCTCCTGCTTTCTGCTGGCTCTGAGCTCTCTAATCCTATTTACGTATCACAGTTCACCATTTCCACCCAAAATAGACATGAAGAGCTTCATTTCATTAATTCACCGCCACACACCAACTGCTTCTTTACTTTGCCCCTCAAAACACTAACATTTGGCATATGTGCTGGATGGCAGGCTTCAGCAAAGGCTTAAGGATGAAGGCCATTTAATGCAAGCAAGGCAAGCCATTTTAATGGACTACGAGATACCCTTCTTAAAGTCCCTTCACTGTCCTGCCTCTGGAATTGCTCACTGACCCCTCTCCGGGCAGTCCAGCCTCCCATCTGCTGTGGGGCACTGCCCTCACATCTCCCCATCTGTTCTCCAAAGTCCTGCGGCTCAGGCTCCAGAGCCTCCAATTACGCCCTTTATTATGCAGAGCAGTTTAGCTTTCTAGTTAAAAACCGTCTCATTACTGTGCTCTGCTAAAAAAAACTTCTTCACTGACCCCTGAGCATCTTGGAAACCTAGAAGAGCTTTTAATTTTACCTTATTTTTTCTTTTCTTTCTTTCATTTTCTTTGCTTTTCTATTCTCTTTTTCTTTTTCTTTTTTTTTTGGTGGGGGAGCTCTCCATCATTATTTTGTATCAGTGAAAGTAAGCCTAAAGCAAATTCTTTTCATGTGAATTATGACAACCCTCTTAATAAGACAAAATTTGCTATAGTCTATTGTTTTAAATAGGACATTTAGTTAAATTTGCTTTGGAACTTGTACCATAGTCATTTCCCCTTAGTAGACTATAAAGTTCTTGAGGATGGACAGTGCCTTACTCATTTTGTATCCTTTGCAAAGCTTGGCACCAAGTATGGCAGGGAGTGGGTGCTCGGCAATGAACTGGTTGAGTGCACTTGAGGGTTGACTCTCTAACTTCTTGGCTCTTCCCAGGGCTATTTAAAATGAACGATTAGACGTGTAAGCCAGCTATCTTAGCCATTGTAGACTGAATATCTTTTTCAATTTCACCCAAATTTAAACAAGTTTCTGGGGAAGAGTTAATATAAGAGAATAGTATGTATTGAGTACATATTAGCAACATTTATATTCCATTTCCAGAGTCTTTTTATTATGAGATTAATGTTTAGCAGCTCTGCCCTCAGTATCAATACCTTTGGATCATATTCAATTAAAATAAGCCACTAAAATAAGTAAAATTAGTTGGATACAAATTTAATGGGATAAAGTGCCAAGTAATCACAACAATGAAAGTTTCATTGATATTATAATTTACAATATGATGTGAATTTTATTTTATTTTTATATTTAACATTTCTCTTATTTTATTTTTTAAAGAATTCTTAGGTTTTATTTTTTTTCCATCACCATTTATCCCCTCTATGCCCTCTTCCACCTCCACCCCCCCTTAACATGATGTGAATCTTAAATATTATTAAATGCATGTGAAGTTCTTCATAACAACTGCCTTTTAGCTGTCAGTGATTCATAAATATTCAAACATCAAACACATTTAACTCTTCCTTAAAGAAATTTCAGAGAAAGATAGCAGAAACATGGTTTGATGTTTTGTCAACATAAATTTAAAAGATCTATCTACAAGAGTAAACCTTTCAAGTCTTTGTGGCAGTTGTTCTATACATTTAGCTAAGGGGGGAACAACAAAAATATGTGGGGAAGGCATGTATACCACATTTTCTTACTTCTTGGTCTTGGCAGTGCCGATTAAAGTGTTTGATGAATAGAGTTTTTAGTTGCAATGTATTCATTGATTTCTTAAGAACTCAGAACATGGTTTTTATTGCCACACACTTCTTACTAAAATAACTGAATACTTATTCAAACATTTAGATTTCAGTTTAAAAGTTCAAACATCCAGTTTCTAGATGGGTTTCTTTTCTGAGTAGTTAGGTGGTTTCAGGATGCTCATCCAGGTATGACATCAGAAAAACTTGCTGTATTAACCATTTATATAGGTTATTTTCTTTGAAATATCAATATTATTGTAAGAACAGTAACTATATAAAAAGTTAGATTCCTTTTATCTACTGAGGGGCATCCATAATTTACTGTACTTGCAAAATCAGATTGGTTTCTACAAAGTGGTTTTCATAATCACAGAATTAAAGACAAAACTACTTGGATTATTCTAGAAGTTATCTAATACTTTCATATTAATAGAAATTCAAAACTTATGAGAGAAAAGTAAGATGGCTAGATATGCTATCCTATCTAATAATAGACAAACATGGTAATTAACTGTACCTTTGCTACACTTCCCATTGGCTAATCAGGGCGATATGCAAATTAACTGCCAACCAAGATGGCGGCCGGCAGCCACGCAGCTGAAGTGAGCAGGAGGCTTGCTTGCTCCAGTGATGGAGGAAGCCAAGGTTTCCCACGTGCCGTGGCCTGGCTCTGAGCTCCGAAAGCAACAAAGTTTCAATTATAGAAGCTAAACAAACCCCAGATACCTGCTTTCAGCAGGCCGTGGCCTCAGAGCTGGAGTGAGCAGGAGTGGCTCTCAGCTCCAGTGATGGCAACAAAGTTTCAATTATAGAAGGTAAATAAATCCCAGAATAAAAAAAAGAAAAGAAAAAAGGAGAGGCTGGGAGCTTCAGTCGCCGGCCAGCCTGAAAACAGCCCTCAGCCCCTCACCCAGATTGGCCAGGTACCCCAGTGGGGACTCCCACCCTAAAGGGGGTGTGGCCAGCCTGAAACCAGCCATCAGCCCCTCATCCAGGCTGGCCAGGCACCCCAGTGGGGACCCCCACCCTGAAGGGGGTGTCACCAGCTGCAAACAGCCATCAGCCCCTCACCCAGGCTGGCCAGGTACCCAAGGGGGACCCCCACCCTGATCCAGGACACCCTTCAGGGCAAACCAGCCGGCCCCCACCCGTACACCAGGCCTCTATCCTATATAGTAAAAGGGTAATATGCAAACTGACCTAACAGCAGAAAGACTGGGAATGACTGATCACTATGACACACACTGACCACCAGGGGGCAGACGCTCAATGCAGGAGCTGCCCTCTGGTGGTCAGTGCACTCCCACAGGGGGAGCTCTGCTCAGCCACAAGCCAGGCTGATGGCTGCCAGTGCAGCAGTGGTGGTGGGAGCCTCTCCTGCCTCCTCAGCAGCGCTAAGGATGTCTGACTGCAGCTTAGGTCTGCTCCCCACTGGCAAGTGGACATCCCCTGAGGGCTCCCGAGCTGCCAGAAGGATGTCTGATTGCCAGCTTAGGCCCAATCCCCCAGGGAGCAGGCCTAAGCCAGCAGGTGGTCATCCCCCGAGGGGTCCCAGACTGCGAGAGGGCACAGGCCAGGCTGAGGGATCACCCTCCCGCGAGTGCACAAATTTTTGTGCACCGGGCCTCTAGTAGTAATATAAGAGTTTGATACTAATATTTTGTCAGTTCAAACAGTTATATTGGTCATTGATGATTATAACCATTAAAAACATTTATTAAACAAATATTTATTGAGTACCTACTATGAACTTGATAGGTGACTCCTTTAATGGGGGCTTTTGATCTGATATTCAGGCCATGGAAGGATAATTTACTCTGATGGGGAATCTAAGATGATGCATCAACAGATTGTGTGTCTTTTATTAAACTCTCCCGGTTTGGTACCTTACAATGATCTTCTGTTTGTAGTTGTTAAACTATTGTTCTGTCCCGCCTCAGTAGAGAGCCTCTGATAGCTCGCTAAATCCAGGCTTATTTTCAAACCAATTAAAGGTAGAGAGGCCTTAGTAAACATGGATAAGGCAGCCATTAGTGTAGAAAATTTGAGATTAAAAAGATCTACTACTAAGAATAATGGTTGCCAGGCTATGTTTCAAAACATCTACTTGCACTTCCATAGACAAAGATTTGGAATTGGTCCATATCAAGTAAACCACTTTACTATCAATTAAGCATCAGTATTATCCTGTGATGATTCTTATCTTTGCTGTTATATGGCTTTTAATGATCATAAATGTATTGTTAAGTATGTTTATGAGTAATTAGAAATGACTTTTAGTTGAATACATCATTGTTAATTTAGCATATATCATATGTTTGCATCAGTTTTAATTCGGGCCCATAATTTTTTAATACCATTGCCAAATGACATGTACTCCTGAAAACACCCCAAATTTGCTGCATGGTAACATTAAAGTTAATCTGTAATTTAACCTTGTGTGAGTGCATAGGATCCCTCTGAGCCTCCTTCCCATCAGCTGGACGTGACATTTCAGGACTTGCAAATGAGTTCCTTTCAAACCATATCAAGTGTTTAAGAGAACAAGTAAAGGTGTGTATGAAAGCCACAAGTCTGAGCTTTCACAGTTACCTGGCACATCAGCTCACCCAGGGCCTGGTTTTCTATCTTTAGGGCAGAATACAAAAAGTTTTTCCTCTGAAATTGCCAGAAAGCTGGGATGAGTTAGGAAACTAATTTGCATGGTAACTAAGGAACTTGACTGGTATCCCTTTCAGGTAGGTTTAATTGGAAACAGGACAGTGTGGTCATAACCTGGACTTTGTCCTGGGGCTCAGGAACAGGGTCAGAATCTCACCCTTCCATTTGGTGAGGGGAAAGGAGAACACAGCCTGATTAGAACATGGGCCAAGGGGTAGGTGGTGGACTGGGCTCTATGTAGGGCAGGGGATACCAAGGCTGTAAAAGTAGGAAAAGTCAAAATCACACAGGATAGCCAAATTCCAAAGGTCAGAAGTAAGGGAAGCACCAAAGCTGTGGGTCTCGTATAAAGATCCAGTTCAGAGAAAAGGCAAATAATATAAGAAAGGCAAAATCAAATATGGCAGATGGGCCCTGGCCAGGTAGCTCTGTTGGATAGAGCATTGTCTTGATTCACCAAGGTTTCAAGTTTGATCCCCAATCAGGGCAGGTACAAGTATCAACCAATGAATGCATAAATAAGTGGAACAGGTCAATGTTTCTCTTTCAACAAATAACAATTTTTTAAAATGTGGTAAAGAGGTGCATAAAAGAAAGGAATGACTGGTGTTTCTGAAAAGGTTTTAGAATATCAGTTGACATTTATAGTTTACATCTAATGGGGACTGCTATGGAGACTGACAAGGCATTGGTGGCAAATGGGCATGCGGATGAGCAGAGCTTAAAGAGCCTGGGGAAAGCAAACAGGTAATAGGGAAGTCAGTTATTATTTCAGCCCAGGCTGATTTTCAACTTCTTTGGTTCAGCTCTTTAAGTACAGAAGAACTACCCCACCCCTCCCCCCAACTATGAGTAGAGCCCTTGCCCTTTTCTCTTGAATGTATAAATATTCTGGTTCATTGAAAGACTGGAGGGGGTTCTGCTTGGGTGATCACATGGGGAGTAAACTTGAGTGGGCTTCGCTGTGCTGGGCAGTACTGGGTATAGATAGGGAAATGGCTGCTTTGGTCCCTGTGTCTAGGCAAGATGCTTCTCTGGTGAAGTCAGGGGTCCTGAGACTTGTGACTATTGGGACCTCAAACAGTGACCCTCTTGGTTGCCCTTTCTGAGGTCTACTCACCCTGCTTTTCTGGAGCAATGGTCCAAAGCCTCCCAGGCTGCTTCTCTAAGGATCAACTCCCAGACTCCCAGGGGCCCTGTGGGAAGCTCCTCTCATGAGAAAATCCCTCTGAAGCCCTGTCCCCCTTCATGTTGCCTTCTTCTCTTGTGCCATTTTCACAATAGCCTTTCATCATTTAGAAATTAACTTGTTAATTAAAAACTGAAAATGTAGTTCTCCTTAAGAGCAAGCAGAGCTTAATTCCAAATCCTCCCTGGAAGTGAGGCGAAATGTTTGCATGCCATCTTTTTGTGCAGCCAAGCAAGGGAAAACAAAACTTGCATAGTAAGCAGTCTGAAAACTCACAAGCTACTGCAAAATGTTCACATAAAAGGGGATCAAAGGCCATTAGAGGAGAACCAGACATCCTCACACCAGGAACAAAACCAAGCTGGCAGTCAGAGGTGGAGGGTGGGGGCAGGAGAGGTCCATAGTTATAAAGTACAACACGGGAAGGGAAAAAAATTATGCAGTATGTAGGGTGTCCCCCACAAATGTACACCACACTTTGAATAAATATAAAGGCAGTGTTTATTAAAATACATTTCATTTTCAAGATTGAACGATCAGCTGTTAAAGTGTATATACATTTTTGTGGGATACCCTGTATATTTGTCTCCTCTAAGAAACTATAAATTCCTCAATGATGGTGATCATGCTATTCAACTTTCTGTTCTCAGCATACAGTACAGTTATTAATTCATAATAGGTGATCAATAAATGTTTACTTGAAATGAACTAAACTTTCCAAACTGTTTTCATGACAGGACTATAGTTATGTACAGTGCCCCCAGGATGTCTTAAAAGCCCTACGCATCTCAGATAACTCTTGAACCTTTAGAACAGCGATTTTCAACTGGTGTGCCACAAGAATGTTTAAAATATACAATACTCGGCTGTTTAGTCAGGGACACTGACCTCTTTTCCCTTACATTGTCAAATAAAATAATGACAACAGCCAACACAACAATAGCTGTCTGGCATGAATGAATAAAAAATTATACTTATTTTTTGTCAGATAGGCTATATATATATGTATATCATGCTATTCAACTTTGGTTGTGCCACAGAATTTTAGTAATTAATATTTGTGTCATGAGATGAAAAAGGTTGAAAATCACTGCTTTAAAGGTTTAGAGATATATTGAAGCATCAAATAAATGCATATCAGTGAATGTCCTAGACTGAGAGGAAGACAAATAGAAAGAAAATAGGTGGAAAAGTACCTGGTTCTAAAAAAATAAACAGTGACTCTCCTATTCCAAAGCTAATCACATTAAACAATCCCGTTAATGCTAGTTGATATTTTTAGAGCAGATTTAGAAACATCGAGTTACAATCTTAGCTTCAAAAAAACTTCTCAAAATGATTAAAGCGGTGGAGAAGGGATGACAAAGGGGAACATGGCAAGTTGAATCTGGGGTCTGGCTGCATGGAGATCCAGGCATCACCCTCTGCCAAGGCTCAGCCTGGCCAGCACAAGGATTTGTATCGTGGGAATATTGTTGCTGCTGTTATTTCTAATTTATTATGGTAAGGACTCTGAACATGAGTTTCTACCATTTAAAAAATTTAGATGCATAATATAGCATTATTATGTATGCTGTATGGCAGATCACTGGAACTTATTCATCTTTGGTAACTTTCCTTTCACCTTTTCCTACTTTTCCTCACTTTCTTTCATTTACTTTTGCCGTCAGCATCACTTCTAGTTCCATTCTCCATTTCCCCATCTTCAATGACTTAATGTGAAATGCCATCACGTTAATCTCATTAACTATCACAGGTCCTGTTCTACCAGCCAAAGTATTGATAATCATTATAGCGTTCCCTCCTGAAGGAGTAGTCAAGAGCCAAAGATTAAACTGACCTTATTTCTTACCACTGCAGGTCTGTGTAGGGCAACTTTTCTATATATTCTGGGAGTATTCTGTTTCTCTCTTAAACCATGTACCACACTGTATTGCATTCGTAGTGAATGTCAGCCTCACTAGCTTTTTACCTCTTTAAAGGCAAGACATCTTTTCTTCAAATCCTCAGACTGAGCATAGAGCCTGACATATAGTAACGATTTAGTAATTGACAAATGAAAGGAAGGAAGGGAGACATCAGAAGGGAACAAAACAAAAAAGGAAAGAGGATGAAAGAAGTTAGTGAATTGTACTCATAAAAGAAAATATGATACTAAATTTGTGGAAGCCAATTATTCATAGGCACTCTTACAACAAAATCACTGTAACTACTCCTCAGTCTGCTCACTTGAAATGACCTGGCTCATGAGGGAGCACGTCTTAAGTTAACCTCACATGCAACATATGTGCCAGTCTGCAGATTAAAGTAAAAATTAAAGCAACTACTTGTTTTGTTTTGTTTTTTAAATTAAATCTTTATTGTTCAGATTATTACAGTTCTTCCTCTTTTTCCCCCCATAGCTCCCCTCCACCCAGTTCTCACCCCACCCTCCGCCCTCCCCTTCCCCCCTCATTGTCCTCATCCATAGGTGCACAATTTTTATTTAGTCTCTTCCCGCATCCCGAACACCCGTACCCCCCCCCCCCAAGAATAATCAGTCCACTCCCTTTCTATGCCCCTGATTCTATTATAATCACCAGTTTATTCTGTTCATCAGATTATTTATTCACTTGGTTTTTAGATTCACTTGTTGATAGATGTGTATTTGTTGTTCATAACTTGTATCTTTACCTTTTTCTTCTTCTTCCTCTTCTTAAAGGATACCTTTCAGCATTTCATATAATACTGGTTTGATGGTGATGAACTCCTTTAGCTTTTTCTTATCTGTGAAGCTCTTTATCTGACCTTTAATTCTGAATGACAGCTTTGCTGGATAAAGTAATCTTGGTTGTAGGTTCTTGCTATTCATCACTTTGAATGTTTCTTGCCACTCCCTTCTGGCCTGCAAAGTTTCTGTTGAGAAATCAGCTGAGAGTGGTATGGGTACTCCCTTGTAGGTAACTGACTTTCTTTCTCTTGCTGCTTTTAAGATTCTCTCTTTGTCTTTTCCTCTTGGCATTTTAATTATGATGTGTCTTGGTGTGGTCCTCTTTGGATTCCTTTTGTTTTAGGGTTCTCTGCGCTTCCTGGACTTGGAAGTCTATTTCTTTCAACAGGTAGGGGAAGTTTTCTGTCATTATTTCCTCAAATAGGTTTTCAATATCTTGCTCTCCCTCTTCTTCTGGCACCCCTATAATTCGGATGTTGGTACGCTTGAAGTTGTCCCAGAGGCTCCTTACACTATCTTTGTATTTGTGGACTCTTTTTTCATTTTGCTTTTCTGGTTGGGTGTTTTTTGCTTCTTCGTATTTCAAATCTTTGACTTGATTCTTGCGATCCTCTAGTCTGCAGTTGGGAGTCTGTATAATATTCTTTATTTCAGTCAGTGTATGCTTAATTTCTAGTTGGTCCTTTATCACAACCTCGAGGGTCTCACTAGATTTCTTGAGGGTCTTATTAAGTTTATCAGTGGTTTCTAGAAAATTCTTGAAAAACCTTAAAAGTGTGGTTTTGAACTCTATATCCAGTAGTTTGCTTTCCTCCATTTCTGTCATTTGTGATCTGTTTCTTTGTCTCCGCATTTTTTTATGCTTCCCTGTGTTGATACAGTGGCTTTCTGTGCTAGGTGTCCTATAGGGCCCAGTGGTTCAGCCTCCCCAATTACCTGAGGTAGACATTCTTGGTGCACCCATTGTGGGCTTTGTGCACAGTCTTGTTGTAGTTAAGCCTTGATTGTTGTAGGTAACACTGGGAGGGATTGACCTCCAGGCCAATTGGCTGTGAGAATCAGCTGTGTCTGCAGTGGGAGAACTTCTGTGCTGGAGACACCCCTCTGGGGCAAGACTTGCTTCAATGGGGCTCTGGTGCTCACTGAGTCTGCCCCCTGAGTGTGTCCTTTATGGATCCGAGGAGCTGCAATCTGGATGGTCCCACTCTGACCACCGGGCACACTGGCTCCTGGATCTCAAAGGAGGTGCTAATCTAGCCTCTGCCTGAGGCTATCCAACAGAAGCCAGCTGTGACGCAATGCAGGTTGCCCTGGGGCCTTGGGCCAGCTGCAGTTTGTTAGGTAATTATCAGATTGCAAAGGGCCAGGCCTTTCATATGCAAAAGCCTCTGTGCATGGCTTGGGTGGGGCGGGGTCCCAGGGGATCAACAGGGCATAGTGAGCAGTTATGGCTGCTCTCAGTCCTGCCCTCAGAGGCCCTGCTTCTCAGTGTCCCAGCAATCGCTGCAAGCACCACCGAGAGAACGCTGCCCTCGAGTTCCGACTGATGCCAGACAGTCCAGTTTCTCCCATATGAGTCTGGGTCCCCAGAGACTCACCCGGAACTGGAGCTCAGAGCTTGAGACTACCTCCTGATTGAAAAAGACAACCATGGCCTCAGACACCAGCCCTCTCCGCATGCGCCTCTGTACCTCTGTATTTTACTTCTGCACTGCACCTCCTCTAGTCTCGGTATGCTTTTCTCTTTCCTTCTATTTGTAGAATTTCCACTCAGCCAGCCTTCCTGTGGTTCTGGATGATGTCCATTCCATCTTTTAGTTGTATTTTTGAAGTGGTTGTGCAAGGCAGCAATCTCCAGTGTTTACCTATGCCGCCATCTTGGTTTTTTCTCAACTACTTGTTTTTTAAGGATTCCAAATTCTATAAATAAAACCACCAACAACAAATACTAAGTCAAACTAACCAAACAACCAACTTCATTTTTGTTTTTAGGCAATTTCAGGGAAACTTGTAGTTTTGACTCCTTAGCTACATTTCTCTTTCTTTTGTTATTTCACTTTGTACATATAATACTTATTTTAATGACTACCTTTCTCATAAATAATCCTTTGAAAATTATTCTCTTTGAGTGACTTACCTGGTTTATTGAGTTACTTTGGTAAAATAACTTTGTGTCTTTAAATCAAAATATTGTTCCAGGACACATGGGTAGCGTGGATCCTGGGCCCATTGAGACTGAATCTGAGTGTGCTTATTGACTTCTTGTTGAACTGACCTTTATGAGTTTCTTTATTATATGCCACAGGAAGTAGCATACAGTAAATTTTATAGCTCTTAGCTGAAATAACTTACCTTGGTAAAACCAGCTTTGCTACTGTTCAAGCAGAACATTTTCACAATGAGATTTTTTTTTAAATTAAAGGCAGTATAAATCTATTTTAAATAATCCAAGAAGGTAATTAAACTTGTCTCATATCTTGAAACTTAATTATGGTCTGTCTTTAAAATAGTTACATAAGGCACATTAAAGAAGATTGATGTCAATTTTAAAATATCAATGCAATGGATAAATTTATGAGGGGAAAAAAATTCAGTCAACAAGAAAAAAATCTGACTACACCAATAATCTAGGAAGAAACTGATAAAGTTGACACACACAAAAAAGAACACAAACAAACCACAAAACCCACAGCCCAAATAGTTTTATAGATGAATCATTCCCATGATAAATAGAAAAGGTTAATTTGGAGACTTAAATATAACCTTGGCAATAGTAAAATGCCAACAACAGCAAGATGTGAGATTGATTGAGTGACAAAAAGAAACCCAACCTAAAATATATCTCTAGTTAGTTGTACTCATTTTTGTCAGTTATAGTATATATGGTTTAAAAAGACAAGTCATTTTATATAATTTATTCATTATAATGAAAAACAATGGACACTTCCATTAGGAGGTGGAATATAAATAATTCTCCTCCCATTAAATCTAGTCTGGCCTTCATAACACCTATATTCAATAGAATGCATTGAAATGATAATGCATAATTTCTGCCTTGATTGCTTGGAATGCTTGCTTTTCAGATGCTTCCTTTAAAAATGCAACTACCATCCTGTAAGAAGCCTGAGCAAATGGAAATGCCATGAGATGCTGCAGGAGATACCCCAGATGAGCTCCTAGATGACTGTCAGCAGTAATGGCTCCCCATGTGAGGGAGTCACCTTGGACATGCAGCCCAGTCAAGCCTTCAGATAACTGCACATAAAAGATAAGGGCCTGGTCAAGCCCTTCCCAAATCCCTGACCCACAAAATCATGTTTTGTGCCACTCATTTTGAGATATGTTATGCAACAATAGATAACCAAACCACCTGCCTAGACCAAAATCTCAATTCTAAGAAGCAACCCCCGTGCTCACCCCTGCAAGTTCCTATATGGACCATGGAACTACTAATGGAAAGACTGGTGAATGACAGTCCATCAAATGCAGACTTAATGATTAGAGGTTAAAGGCTACAAGTGATTTTTGTGATACCAGCCTGATGTCCTTAAAGGGCAAACTGGATCAGCTAACTCTAAGGATGCCTCATCATAGACTTACACTACACCAGCCCCCTTACAGTGAAACCAGAGGACAGTACAAGGAATCCTGTAGATTTGAGGCCCCTTCTCTCTCACAGTCAAGAAATTATGCAAGCTGTCTCTATCTCCCCCCGCCCCCCCATAAACCCCTCCATGACATCTGGGAGAAGGCCAGGGGAAAGAGTATGCAATATGAAAGGCTGAGCATTTAAGTGGGAGACTAAATTACTTAAATGATTACACTTTACCAGAAAGATCCTAAGATAATTGACAAAATTAAATTCAACCCATGCTGCTACTGAGGAAGATTATATTCATTAGAGAAAATTAAAAAGCCACTTATAGTGTTTAGAATGTTTGATCCAACTACTTACATACCTGTATTGAAATAATTATTTTTTTAAAAAAAAAAAGAGAGATAAGTTGCTTGGCCAGTGTGGCTCAGGAGGTCATGGTTCAATTCCCGGTCAGGGCACATGCTCAGGTTTCTGGCTTGATCCCTGGTAGGGGACATGCAGGAGGCAGCCAATCAATGATTCTCTCTCATCATTGATGTTTCTCTGTCTTCCTCTCCCTTCCTCTCTGAAATCAATAAAATCATATACCTATATTTTTATTATTTTTTAAAGTAATAAGTTGATTTAAGCACTAAATTGGTATTGGTTATTACACTTGCTATATGTACCCAAAATCACTAGCCACAGGCCAGGCTTTCTTTGTCCATAGTTTTACAGTATGGCAACAGCTTAAAGCCTAAGGGGAAATGGATGTGATAACTAATAATGATATGTTTAAAATAATTATTTATATCTTAAAGAATATCCTCCCTGATTGTTTGAATTATTTGAACAAAGAGCAAGAACAAATATAAACAATCTAGATGTTAACTGATCATGTTTGTCATTGATAATAGCTGCCATTGGTAAAGCACCAATTAAATAGCAATCTTTTTCATTCATTATTCATTTTCTCTGGTTCTTGCACTGGCCAAATAAAGTATCCCATTTTACAGAAGAAGGCACTGAGCTTGGGAGTTTAAACTAGCCCTAGATTACTTGACTAATAATTGCCAAAATCAGGCTTCAATCCAAGTGAATTCTATTTTCAGGTGTACAACATAATGATTTGATATCCTATCTAATAAAAGAGAAAAATGGTAATTGGCGTGCGAGCTACCCTTTTCATTGGCTAATCAGGGCTATATGCAAATTAACTGCCAACTAAGATTGGCAGTTAACTGCCAACTAAGATTGGCAGTTAACTGCCAACAAGATGGCAGTTAATTTGCCTATGTAGGCACAATGCAGGGAGGCGAAAGGGAAAGCAGGAAGAAGCCCCCTGCCACTGACAGTGATAGGAAACCCAGGGGGGAGCTAAGAGCTGGGGGGCAGGGCAAAGGCGGCCCTGGGGCCGCCTTTGCCCTGCCCCCCAGCCATGATCGGAGAATCAGGTGCCTTTTCCGCCCTGGCCAGTGATAGCAGGAAGTAGGGGTGGAGCCAGCGATGGAAGCTGGGCACGGTTGAAGCTGGCAGTCCCGGGAGCTAGGTGTCCCTTGCCTGGGCCTAAAGCGGAGCCCACGATCGCGGGGCCGCTGCCACTGCGGGTCCCCGCTGCCCGGGCCGGACGCCTAGGCCAGAGGCATTAGGCCTGGGCAGGGGTGGAGCCTGCAACGCGGGGAGCTGGGGGTCCCCTGCCCAGGCCTGACACCTCTGCCGGAGGCCTCAGGCCTGGTCAAGGGGCCGATCCGGTGATTGGTGATCGGAGGGTGATGAGGGTCAACTCCTCTGGCCGAGGCATCAGGCCTGGGCGGGGGGCTGAGCCGGCGATTGGGGGGATATGATGGTCTCCTTGCCCAGGCCTGAAGCCTGGGTCAGAGGCGTCAGGCTTGGGCAGGGGGTGGAGCAAGCGATCAGAGGGAGATGGGGGTCCCCTGCCCAGGCATGATTCCTGGGCCAGAGGCCTCAGGCCTGGGCGGGGGTCAGAGCCAGTGATCGGGGGGACATGGGGGTCCCCTGTCCAAGCCTGACACCTCTGGCGGAGGCATCAGGCCTGGGCAAGGGGCCAATCAGGCGATTGGAGGGTGATGGGGATCAATGCCTGAGGGCTCCCAGTATGTGAGAGGGGGCAGGCTGGGCTGAGGGACACTCCCCCCCACACACACACCCAGTGCACGAATTTCGTGCACCGGGCCCCTAGTTTGTATATATTGCAAAATGATCACCACACTAAGTCTTGTTAATATCTATCACCACACATAGTTACAATTTTTTTCTTGTGATGAGAACTTTTTAAAATTTACTCTGTTAGCAATTTTTGTAATGGAAACTGGAACTATTCTGTTTCCATTGCAATTGGATACCTTCTTATTGCTGTAGCCATTAAGATTGGTTTATATTCATGTTTACACATTTTTAGTTTTTAAGATTGTACAGAGATTACCTCCATGTGTCCTTGGAAAGTGAAATATTGACAACAGCAAAGTATGATTTAGGATTAAAATAGAAAAATACTTCACAAAGCAGAAAACTTCTAGCTCTTAAGCACCATGGAAGCTTATAGAATCCAAGACACTAAAATATTTTCATGGCCAGGTGATGGGTGGATAACAAATACTAATATAGGTTATAGAAGTAGAATAAAGGACAGATTACTTTGTTTTATTTTTGTTAAATTAATAGTTTAAGAAGTTGAAGTGTTTGGAGATGACTCTGCCCACGTGCAAAGTTTTGCTTTAGAAAACAGTGCTGATGGCAAGCAGCGTGCTTCAGCGTTTTCTACAACCACCTCTGCATGCTTTAGTATAATGAAGAATAGGGACACCATTTGACTTTTTCCATGTTAAAAATTCAGAATAGTGGAAGCACACTAAATTAAAAGTGTTTACAAAGGAAACGTAGAGGGAAAACTGTCTTACCTAGTGTAAGTAATAAATATCTGTTGGTTTGATTTTTATTTAGAGAAAAGTGCTTTTCATTTTGGTTCATCTCTCCTGAGAATTCTACTTATATAAAGAGTTGATTTACTTTTACTGTGCCAACAATTTTGTTAAGATTTCTATGCCTTTGCTCCTGATGAACCTCATGGGATCTTATGGGATCTTAAGTTTACCTGGCATTTTCTATCTCATTATTAAACCACCAATTTACAACTGCAACGTCCACAAAAATGATAATTTTATGATTCTCTCTGATTTAGGTAATGAAAATAGATACCATTGGTAGTGTAGTATAAAGATTGCCGCATACAGTTTTTGGAGGCTACACAATATTTTTAAAAGTTAATTGATTATGTCCTTTAGGGTGACTCCAAAAGAGGAAAATAAATGATTCATATTAAGTTGCATAGTTGAAAATTGCTAACAGAGTAAATCTTAAAAAGTTCTCATCACAAGAAAAAAATTATAACTATGTGTAGTGATAGATATTAACTAGACTTAGTGTGGTGATCATTTTGCAATATATACAAATATCAAATCATTATGTTGTACACCTGAAACTAGCATAATGTTAAAGTCAATTACATCTCAACAGCAAAAAAAGTTTTTAAGTAAAAAATGGGTAATTCACTTACAAGTACATTTTGGAAAAGGCAAAAGGTATTGAAAAAGAAAAAAGTGGTTGCTAGGGGCTGAGAGTAGAGGGCAGAGTTAGTACAAAGGGGCAGCAGAAAGGAATTTGGGGGACACAGAATGGTTCCCCATCTTGCTTTTGGTGGTGGTTACATGACTATATACGTTTGTCAAAACTCGTAGAAGTGTGTATCAGAAACAACACATTTTACTGTATGTAGTTTATTTTTAAAACTTAAAGATTTCCAATTAAAAAACAGTTGATATTTGCAGGCAGTAACCAACTGTTTGATCTTACCTGAAAACCAACATCTTTAAATGTGTAGCTATATAATATAGAACATGTGTTTTAAAATAGCTTTCTCATGATGTCACTTTTTAAAATTGACATGTCTAGAAATGTAAAGGAAAGAAAATAGACTTGACCTCAAAGAGCCCATGTGTTAAATCATTTCTTTCCCTTCAAACCTGGAAATATCAATTTAAGTGACAGATGTAGAGAAAAATCTCTTTCACTTGTGAAACTGTCAAACCCTCCAGCACCAAGCCCACCCAGTATCCAGCCAGGGGCCCAGAAGGTCTCCCCTTCATCCAGGCCTCCCTGATTTTTTGAGCTCCTGCCTCCACGGAGGATGTGTTTATCTAGAAGGGCTCTCAGAAACTCAGTCTGGTGTTGAGCTGACACAGATCCAGGTTCTTCCCCACCTGGGGAGTGGGTCAGTGGGGCTGAGGCTGTGGCTGCTAGCTGTAGGGCCCATCCGGTTGCTTCTAATAAGCCCTTACCGGGAGGGGGATGGGGGTCTGATTTGATTGTTTTTCTTTAGAACATGTGGTACCTTTTGTCCTCAAGTTGGTCTTGGTCATCAACAGGAAAACTCCTACTCTGTCCTAGGAAAGCCTCACAGAGCAATAGGACCACAGGAAGAGAACCACTCAACATCCTGTAACGCATGTGGCCAATTCAGTGTTAGCCTTTGGCAAGGAATTGGGAGCGGGGAGGAAGGACAGTACAAGGAGGATTCGGGGTGCTGCAGAGGGTGCTTGGCATGGCTGACTGGGAGGCCTCTGGAGTGAGTGCTCCCTGAGGAGAAGATCTTGCGGTTCCTTTCACACTGGCACAAGGTGCTCCAAGGGTATTTTTCAATACATGAATTATGTGTTGGATAGAGAGGAGAACCTGAAGGTTATAATGAGCAGGTTTATTTGAGGAATGGGAGGCGAGAGTAAAAGGGTAGCACATATGGACTGAGAAGGGAATGTCAGAATCCCAGAACTTGGAAGTGAAGCAATCCTATAATTATTTCAGGTTGCCACAGAGGATGGAGCTGGAGCTTGCAGAGTTAAGGGAACCACACTAGGAGATGATGGTCTTGACTGGCTCGTCACACCATTTGTTCATTTATGCATTCAACAAACTCTTGATGAGTACTACATGCCACATACCAGGCCTTGGAGTGATGGCAGGCAATGAACAAATATTTTCTGGTAAATGCAGGGATGGTAGCTGGAAAGACTTAATTAAACAAGTAAGAACGGCACTATAGTGATTTTGGAGTTGAGACTGTCTGGATCTTGAATCCCAGATCCAGACACTTAATAACAATGTGACTTTTAAGTTACTTATCCCATTTGTGCCTCAGTTTCCTCATCTGTCAAATAAAAATACTAATAGGGTTTACTTCCTAGAGTTGTTGTGATTAATGCAGTAATTAGTGTAAAGTTTTAGAACAGTGCCTAAAACACAGTAAGTACTCCATAATTATTAGCTATTAAAAATATAAATGGATACATACTTTAATATCAGGTAGTGTTATGGGTTCATTCAGCGAGATAGACCACCAACTCAGAATTTAAATTTAAGAGCCTTTATTAAGCTGGCCAGCTGACTACAGTTACAGCACCCTGCCAAAGCAGAGGCTGAACTACAGCGCCGACTTCCATGGCCAGCGACTACATTTACAGCACCCTGCCGAAGCAGAGGCTGAACTGCAGTGCTGACTGCAAGAGTTACATTTTATTATTAACTTTTGTGGAGGCCCAGAGAAAAATGTGTCTTTTAAATTCTGGGCCCCCAATATGGGAGAAACTCTCTTTATTTATACTTTTTCCAGTCTTTTGTCTCCCAAATTTGGAATGAGACTTCCGGGCCTTCTGAGAAAGAATGCCTGTGTGCTGGGAAGGGGCCATGAGACCATATCTCAAGGCCTGGCCTGATGTCAGTACCTTCCTATTTATGTGTTTTAGGAACAGACAGCACAGCATGACCCGTCTGGCCAAAGCGCCAGATATGCAGCCCAGTACAGTAGTAAAAAGTGCTCTACAGGAAAATAATTCAGATAGGGGCTAGCATGCAGTAGTGGGTTATCTTAGATTAGGTGTCGAGGGGAGGTCTCTTTGAGGAGGTGATATGTGAACAGGGACCTGAGTGGTGTCAGAGAACAAGCCACGCAAAGGTTCGTGGCAGGAGTAGTTTAGTGGCAGGAAGGGAGACCTCAGTGCCTGGGAAAGGAGGTGGAGGAAACGGCGCTGAAGACAACTGTGAACCAGCCCCTACTCCACGGCGTTCCTCCCATTTGTACCTGTGGAAGACAGGCCACCTGTGGGGCTCTGACCACCTGTGGCAGGTGCCCTATTGGGGTGTGCAGGTAGGTATCTCTGTGGCAAACTGAAAATTTTAGAGATGGGGAAATATGTGCTTAATGGCATGTGATATTTGTGCCTATATAAAATGCTACTATTCAGTTAGAAAATGTTCACAGCTCCACAGTCCCTCATCTTTTTTAAACAAAGAATGGTAACAAAATGCCTATAACAGTGTGTGTGCACACACACACACACACACACATATATACATATACATACATATATATATATATAAAATTAAAGCCTATAGTAAAATGAATAAATATTGACACTAAGGGGCATATATAAAGACTGCAAATAGTCTCATGTGAGTTAGGATTTTTGCCTCCAAATGAGGCACATCAGGTTTTGCTGCCAGAGAGTTACAAAAAAAAAAAAAAAAAAAAAAGCAGCTTGGCTTTACATTGCTTTTTTATTTTGGAATTCCAGAATAATAATTTGCAGGATCAGCCCTCTGGGGAGCAACATGTAGAAGAAAAATAAAAACCCAAACTGGAAAATCCGGATCCTTCTGCCTTAGCTGCTGCTTTTGAGATACTTCGTATTTGTTAGGTATAAACTCTTGTTAAGATTTTCTACTTGAGATACCTTCAGAATTCCCCCCTTCGGGGACCCACAGAGCCGTGCAAGCGGCTTCCCGAGGGAGAAACGAGGGGCTTATGGAGCTGATGGTGTAAACTGATAGCACCACGTTCCTGGTGCCAGGACGACTTTGTGCAAAGGAAACTCGTCCGTTTTCCCTCCAGTCAGCAGGTGTTCTCAGGTAAACATGGCTTAAAACCAGAGTGGGGGGGGGGCGGGGGGGCGTCCCAGTGCTCGTGTCTGGATGAGGAGAGTTTCCAGAGGCATTGGGTGTTCACAGCCCTTCAGAGCACGCACAGCCGCTGAATTCGTTCTCAGAAACTTCTGACATCACAAAGGCACGAAGGGCTACCATAACCTGAACAACGTTCCCTTGCGATCAAATACTGGTCGGACGCTGAGCGCCAGAAGCTCCGAAACAATGCGCACTGCAGGCCTGATCTCTGGTTCTCCGGCTCTTTAGGAGCCTTGGGGGCCGCACGCTGCTCCCGCCCGATCCCGCCTCCCCCGGGTCCGGCTCATCCCGCCGAGGGAGGGCGGCTCGGGCCCCGCCGCGGGCTCCGGCCACCAGGGGGCGCTGCGCCCCGCTCTCCCGGAGCGGCCGGCCGCCCGGTGGGTGTTCCTCTCTGCCTCTCGCGCTCTCTCCTCGCGGCCTCACATCCGGGTCTGGAGCGCGGCCGCTGTCAGTGTCGGTGCGGCGCGTCGGGGGCCGGGCCGGGCGCAGTCAATGGCGGCGCGGGGAGGCGGGGCGGCGGCCGCGCTCAGCCCGGAGACCCCCAAACTTTAGGCTCGGAGCCCCACAACTTTCTGGGAAGTGCGGCCGCTCCGGGGGCGTGGACGGAAGGGGAAGCCGAGGCGGAAAGTCCAGGGGGAAGCGGCGCGGAGCCGGGGAGACTCGAACCCGCGGCGAAGGCGTGCGGAGTCCGCCCGAGCCTCGCGCCGCCGCGCCCCCGCCTCCTCCCCGCGGCCCCCGAGCGGAGCCGCGCGCGCGAGCCGAGCCCGGGACTGCGCGGGCCTCGCCGGCGGCGGCGGCGGCGGCCGAGCCCGGCCGGGCGACCTCCGGGCCCTGCGGCTCGGGCGCCCCCCGCGCGCGCGAGGCCGGGCTCCCGGGCGCTGCGGGCCGCGGAGGAAGCCGGGCCCCGCGTGTGGCCTGCGGGCCGGGGGCCGTGAGCCGGCGGCGAAGATGGAAGGCTTGACGCTGAGCGACGCGGAGCAGAAATACTACTCGGATCTCTTCTCCTACTGCGACATCGAGAGCACCAAGAAGGTGGCGGCCAACGGGCGGGTGCTGGAGCTGTTCCGGGCCGCGCAGCTGCCCAGCGACGTGGTCCTCCAGGTGAGGTCGCCGCGCCGGCTCCGCTGCGCCCGGGGCCTGCCGGCCTCCGCGGGGTCTTCGCGGCCGCTCGGGCCTCCCGCCCTTGCCTCCGCGGTGGGAGTGGGTGCCGTTTCCTGGGCGGACGGCGGTGGGCAGGTCCCCCCACCTCCCCCCTGAACACACACCTCACCCCTCCTCCGCCCCGGCTGCACCGTCCCCGGCGGGGGCCGCAGGTGCCCGGGCCCCGCGCTCCGCCGGCCGCGGTCGAGGGGCCGGGGGTCGCTCTCGGGGGAGAAGAGTCAGGCAAAGAGGCGGTGGGGCGGGGGTCTGTTCATCATCTCTCGCGGCCGCCCCTCGGAACCTGTCATGTCCAGCCTGGAGGAGCAACTTCAGGTGAAGACTGTCGGGCGGTTGCCATGTCTGAGTCCCAAGTCTTGTTGTGGATACACAGCTCTTCGGATCGTGCAGAGTAGTCCTGTCATCCGTAGAGGCAAAATGTTTTCGTGTTTTTTTTTCATTCTTGAATTAACCGAGCAGACACGGTGAAGTGGATCTTGTAGATCTGGGAATCGAAGAAGCAGGGGTGTTTTTTTCCCCCACAAAGAAGTGAAATTCTTAGGGAGATTAACAAATGGGAGCTCCTAGTGAGTAGTTCACAAGAAGAACTTGCAGTTAACAAGAGAACGTGCGGCTGGTGTGAACGGGGCAGGTCTCCGGTCGGCCTCTGGTGGACCTTGTGCATTTGGGGTGGGAGGTGAGCTTTGAGCAGCTGGGGGTCGCAGGTGTTTATTCGCCTCCCCCGTAGTCCTAGAGGAGCAAGCCGAGCGAGTTTGAAGCTTTCTCTATCACATCCGTTTTTAAAATAAAAGGCTTCCTAGAAGGTCTTATCTAATGGACGTGGTGGGCATGGATGTTAACTGTTTAATGATTCATCACTGCTAGTAAGAGCCTGTCTGAATAGCAAATCAGGAACAGGTTTTTAGCTTTCATCTTTATGATGGTTGAAACTAGTTGTCAGAATCTCCAAAACTTAAAGCCCGATGCGTAGTTACGGTGCAGAGCGCACTGGCTCAGGAGGCTTGAGGCACCATTCTGGGTCTTGGACACCGTTCTGTTGTTAACCGACGCTGTGACCTGGGGCCAGGCACCTTCACTCTTCCAGCATATACCACGAGAGTCAAGTTCTTCCAAACAAAAATTCTGGGAAGTATAAAAATTCACACAGGCCTCTCTTTCAGAAGGTACCTGTGCAGTAACTGTGGCTAAGATGAATGAATTCTATCTTTTTTGCATAATCATGTATGTTTTAAATTGCTTTTTTAAAATCTTGGGAGGAAAAGTTGGGTGTCTTACATAGCGAGGAGTCTCAAATTCATGTTGCTGAACAGGGAGTTTTAGGCTTTGGCTGCCACGGTCTCTGTCGCATATTCTTCTTTGTTTTTTACAAGCCTTTAAAAAATGGAAAAACCAGCCTTACCTCAGGGGCACACAAAACAGGGCCTACAGGTTGCTGACCTTTCTAAAGACTGTTAGTTGCAGTGTGGGGTATATACTCTCTTCATATGGCTTTGGTCTGGTCAGAACATGGTCTTTTTGTAGAAATAAAACATACTTTCAACTCCCTTAGGAGCTAAAATTCAGGAGAAACTTCCCATGTTATATTTTGGTTTATGTCCTGGGTGGGGAACCTTTTTTCTGCTAAGGGCCATTTGGATATTGATAACATCATTCGCTTAATATAATTAACTTAATATAAACTTACGTTGCTCTGAAAAAAGCTCCTAGGTTTATTGGATTTTGAATCCCACCTACGGTTGCCTTGGCAGGGCCAGACCAAATGATTTCTCCGGCCTTACGTGCCCCAAGGGCCGGCTATTCCCCACCCATAGTTATGTCTTTGGGGGGGGGGGGGCGGGGGGGGGGAGCGGAAATAAACTGACTCATTTATTTAGGATTTTAAATGTATTATTTCAGATAGACAAATTTGTTCATTAACCTTTGCTTAAAATATGTTTAATTCAATCCACTTATTTTCATGTTTTGCTTAATTTTATTAACATTGAAAAATATCTATTGCCTTTTTGTATAAAGAGAGAGCTTAAATAGCATAAGTATTCAGGATTTAATTATAAGTTGGAAGCTATAAGAAATCCCTACAGTGGAATTCTTGCAGTAACATATATTGCAGTGGCATTCTGGGTATCTTGAAGGCAGTTTATCTAAAAATTGGCTTAAGACATAAAATGTGAGACAAAAGCGAGGGAATGTGAACTTAATTGGCTTAAGGGAGTTTGAGATTGAAAACATAGCCCTCCATTGCTTTCTAAATGGGAAGCATTTGGGGAAACTCACACTGTTGAGTTACCTACCTAACACTGGTTGGGCATCGCAGAGTATCAGTAGGGTAAGAAGCTCTCAGGGACCTTGTAAATTACAGGAATATACATGTGTATCATAAAGCAAAATATGAATACCATAGGAGAGGTACAAAGGAAGGATGATCAGGAGAGGCTTCTTAGTTCTGATGGAGTTTAGTGTGGAGGAAGGGCGGTGGGATTAAGAGAACTTCCAGGCAGAGAAAAAACATGACCAAAGGTGGAAAGTGTAGGAGCCTTTCCAGGGAGTAGCAGATAGCTTGTACCCAAGGTAGGGTATGTTTTCCGGGTAATGGAACATAGAATTAGACCATATTAGGAAAGATTATAAGAACAGATGGAAGATTTCATGTTTCCGTAGGCAGTGGAGCTCACTGGTAGTTTTTTACTTTGAGTGAGGAAGAGAGTAGAGGCTGGGCTTGGAGGCTGGTGCAGTGGTCTGAAATGGATGCTAGGTAATGGGCATCCAAACGAGGGGGACAACAGAGGAATAGAAAAGGAGTGGCTGGATGAACAAACAGGTCTGTTATTGAAGGGCTTCTGAATAGTCACTGTGTGAGATGCTTTGTGGGATAATGTTTAATTGAGGCCAGATTATCAAGGCTGGGTGGAGAGCTTTGAACTGTGAAGGCAGCAGGTGGTTGTAGATATAAGAGAAATGACACATAAAAACAGTGCTTTGGGAAGTCTTTAGGAGATCAGTAGAACAGGAGATAGAGGGAAGAAACTGGAGATGAATTTGGGGACTGATTCTAAGTGCTTGTACGAAGTGGTGATCTAGACCATGGTACTCCAATATAGGAGGAGGGGAGGCATTGGTGAGGACAATTATTTTATCCGGGGGGGGGGGCGGGGGCGGGCAGTTGCCACAACTGGGGAGAGGGAGCAGTTCTACTGGCATCTGGTGGGTAAAAGGGAGAGATTCTTCTAAACTTCATACAATGCACAGGACAACCCCCCAGCAAATAATTATCTGGCCCAAAATATCACTCGTGCTGAGATTGGACCTGTGGTGGCAGAAGGACAGAAAATGAAGCTAGAGATAGAGTAGAGATTATGAAGGTAGGCTTGGTGATATTTAGATGATATTAAGATGAAAGAAGACTAGGACAAGGATTAGTCTCTGTTGGACCCCACTCACAATTAGAAAAGGGGCTGGAAGAGGGCCCAATTTTTAAAAGAGATAATGAGTTTGATGTTGGCATTTTGAGATAGCAATGGAAATCTCCAGGAGATGGTTGGAAACAGGTAGAGATTTGTCCACCTAAGTGCTGGTTCTTACAGTGAAGTTCAGGCGTCTGGGGTCTCTTTTTCATCACCTAAGTGCCTTGCTTGGGGGCAGGGGACAGATAGCTCCTCATACTGTGGGCATGCATCTATACATCAGGGCTTTGATTGATGAAATCATTTTCAGCATTTTGTTAATAAAAGTCGTGAGAAGGCTGAGTCATCTAGGGGAATGAGTCTAGGAACAAAGAACAGAGGGCCCAAAACTGAAGGCGGAAGGAGCTGGCATTTATTGAGTGCTTATGTTTCTTTTACCAGGCAAGTAATTTTCATGGAGGAATTCATTTGATCCTTGCAACAACTCTGAAGTGGATATTATTTTTGTTTTTTAACTAGGAACTTGATAAGCAGAGAAATTAAATAACTTTTAGTGAACAGAGTCTCTCTTCCTTATCATTATTCCTTGGCACCTCTCAATTCTTTCTTTTTTCTTTTTTTAAAAATATATTTTATTGATTTCAGAGAGGAAGGGAGAGGGAGAGAGAGAGACGGAAACATCAGTGATGAGAGAAAATCATTGATTGACTGCCTCCTGCAATCCCCACACTGAGGATCAGTGAAAGAGCAACCCAGGCATGTGCCCTGACCTGGAATCGAACCGTGACCTCCTGGTTCATAGGTCGATGCTCAACCACTGAAACACACCGGCTGGGCTCAGCTCTTTCGTACTTTCACAGTTCATGTGATTGTTTTTCCCAAAGTTCTTATGAAGACTGGATATTCTAAATTATTTGTTTTGAGTTATATATGGATTTTCTCCTTCACATAGTAAATAGTTTTATGTATAATAATGTCTTGAGACACAGCCACTTAAGAGAAATAGGAAGATTCTTGAAGTTGGTATCATGGGCACACAGACACACAATTTTACATTACTACAACTGTCAAACATCTTAAGGTATGTTCTGACTTTAAGGGTTTGTTTATGGAGACAGTATGGCAATACACAAAGTGAATATGAATAGCTAACACTTTATAGAATTATGCTCCACACCAGAAAGGAGCAGAACTCAGGGGGAGAAAAATCTGTCTTTATAGGATTTAATTGTAAGAAATTCTGCTGTCTGCTGCACAAGAAAATATTCAGAGGTTTAAAAATATTTTTTTCCAGAAATATTTTATTTTTTAAAGATTAGGGAAGGTATGCTATTTACCACGCTAATAAGTATGTATCTTAGCTTTTGCTTAAAACCTCTTTGCTGGGAAATGTTTTAAAGCTTCTTACAAACTTTGAATGTGTAATAATTTGATAAAAATGTCTAGTACTAACTGTTCCTTTGTTGAAGGTTATAAACAATGTACCCTATTAATGAGGCTGAAAAAATCTTTTAGATCATTTGTGTTGAGCAATGTCTTGTTAGACTATTTGAATAACACATTATGTTAATGGGGGGAAAGTGACAAGAATTAAACATAAACCATTTTGTCTTTCTCTTAAAATTTGTTCAATTATAAGAACTACTCATTAGTGATAGGATAAAATAGGAAACAGAGCCTCATTATGCACTGAAAATTATAAACTTAATACAAATAAATGTCAGGTTTGTTATTCTGGAGTAGGGATTATTTTCATTTATAATTCCTGAATCCCTAAAGAATTATAAGAAACTATAAAAATAATCTTTCCTTAATTAGACACTTTCTTATACACAGTTGAAAAACCATACACTGTGAAAAATGTCACACTTAATGACTTTATGTAGTGTAATATTTACTTTAAAATGTCTCTTTTTTTATATTACATTGTGCTAGTTTTGGTCTATTTTTTTCCTTAACCAAGTCCCATGGTTTGAATCTTAGTATTTTGGGAATTCATGCTAAGTATTTTGATGGAACAGTAAAGAGCATGAGAGATCTGTGTAAGGAGCACTAAATATGGGAGGCAAGTTCCAGTCCTGTCTCTTGCTGGCTTTGTGACCTTGAACACATCACTTACTATCTGGGTATTCTCACTACCTGAAGTGATTGGATTGGATTTTCAGACTCTCACCACAACCTTAAGAAAGTAGCACAAAGACTTGAAATTAGTTCTTTCATGATTTTGACACTGGAATTGATTTCTTTTTATATTCTTTGGGAGATTTGAGGTCCATCGTGCTTGGTGACAGACTTTGCATTTCCAGTGTTTTTCCTCATAGATGTTTCATTTTTCCATAGTCTTTTCTGTGATAGATGCATTTTCATTTTTCTTTTCCCTGCTTTACCTCTGTGTAAGGAATTTATGTCTGATGGATTGCATACGTATAGGCATGACCTAAAAAATCAGGATATAATAAGTTTGACTCAGAGATCTTTTTTAAAGTTCATACCATACACCAGATTTCATTGGGATTTGATAAATTATAGGACTTAGATTTTAAAAAAATTACATCTCTTCTTCATTTTGTTTCAAGAATTGTATGTTGAATTTGAGTTTATCTTGTTAAATGATGAAACTGGAATTTATCATTTATCTCCTTCTAACCTCTTAGGTTTTGGATTCCTTTGAGATTCTGGCATACACACTGGACATCTGTTTAGACAACATAGTTAAACAAAATTTTGTGTATAATTTTGTTGTCAACCTCCCCAACCTAGTCAAGTTCATCCCATGGACTACTACAGTAAGAAAGTTTTAAGGAAGAGCAGACGGATCTGTGAAATGCTGAATGAACATGTCTTTCTTAAAGTTTTGTATATTTTTAATAAATACTTCTTCATGGTTACTGTTTATATTTGGGGTGTATATGCAGTAGTGAAAAACCAGAAATCTTCCCCTGCCTTCTTGGATTATACTTGTGCTAAAGTAAAAATGGAAAAGAACTGTGTACAGTTAATAGAGTATCATGGGAGACTGGGGGGATCTACTTAGGTGTAAGGGAAGGCCTCACTGAAGAGACACAGACATAAAGTAAAGGAGAGAGAATGAGATGTTTCACATAGAGGGAACAGCATGCAAAGGGCCTGATGCTGTGAAGGGCTTAATGTGTTTGAGAAAATGAAAAGTTGGAGTAATATGAACAAGAGCGGAGAATGGCTACAGGTCTTGTACACAGTGATAAGGAGTTTGGATTACAAAATACTAAAGGAGCCAATATCCCTGATGAACATAGATGCTAAAATCCTTAACAAAATATTAGCAAATTGAATCCAGCAATATATTAAAAAGATCATACACCATGACCAATTGGGATTTATTCCAGGGATGCAAGGCTGGTACAGTATTCATAAATCAATAAATGTGATATGTCACAAACAAATTGAAAGACAGAAATCACATGATATATCAATAGATGCAGGAAAAGCATTTGACAAAACCTAACACCCATTTTTGATAAAAACTCAGCGAAGTGGGAATAGAGGGAGCACACCTCGACATAATAAAGGCCATATATGACAAAGCTATAGCCAACATCATACTCAATGGGCAAAAACTAAAATCATTTTCCCTAAGAACAGGAACAAGACAGGGATGTCCACTTTCACCACTGTTATTCAACATAGTACTAGAATTCCTAGCCACAGTGATCAGACAAGAAGAAAACATAAAAGCATCCAAATTGGAAAGGAGGATGTAAAACTCTCATTATTCGCAGATGATGGGATATTGTACATAGAAAATCCTAAAGGCGCCACCAAAAAACTACTATATTTAATAAATGAATTCAGCAATGTAGCAGGACACAAAATTAACACCCAGAAGTCGATAGCATTTTTGTACACAAGAATGAATTCTTAGAAAGTGAAACTAAACAAACAATCCCATTTATCACTGCAACAAAAAAATTAAGATACTTAGGAATAAACTTAACCAAGGAGGTAAAAGACTTGTACTCTGCCGGGAGCCGGTCCATCCTTGCTGTTTCAAGGGACCTGGCATATATGGCATACGGTTCTTAATATGTTTGCTCACCTTCTTGGCGCTGTGTTTTAACCAAGGTCACCTCTCCGAGAAAGGTTGAATCCCCAGGTAGGGATTTTCCCCTGAAGTTAGAGAGGGAATAAAACCCCTCAACTAAGTGCCAGGCGGGTAATTAATCACTTTAACTATGAACAATCATGCTTAAGCTACATAATCTTTACTCCCTGGAATGGAGATAAGAAACGCCCTAACCTTTGTAATAGAGATTGATAGGATTGAATCAACTGGTATAAATACAGATGTAACAAGACAGAAAGACACAGAACTTAGAACACAGAACTCAGAACACAGAACCTACACTCAGAACCTAGGCACAGAACCTACACAGAACGTTCTCTAGAGACAGAAGAACTTCGCTGGAGAGAACATGGCAAAAGATCTTGGACAGAAACTGGCCTCAGAACCTAGAGACAGAACCTAGCGAGAGAACATGGCAAAAGATCGTGGACTGAACCTGACTACAGAAATTGGCAAGAGAACCTGACTAGAACCTGGTGACTGAACATGGCTGGAGAACCTAGCAAGAGAACATGGACACAGAACCTGGCTGGAGATCCTAAGCAGAACCTCTCTGGAGATCCAGACCAGAACTTGGCTGGAGATCCTGGCTAGGCTGCTGATCAACTGAACACTGTCTCCGTGTCCTTCCTTCTTCACCGACTCCGTCTACACCTTTGGGGACCCCTGGACCTGCTGGGGCTGGACCCCGGCAGTACTCGGAAAACTATAGGACATTGAAAAAAGAGCTAGAGGAAGATATAAACAAGTGGAAGAATATACCATGTGTATGGATTGGTAGAATTAACATCATTAAAATGTCCATACTACCCAAAGCAATCTACAGATTCAATGCAATCCCTATTAAAATACCAATGGCATATTTCACAGATCTAGAACAAATACTCCAAACATTTATATGGAAACAAAGACCCTGAATAGCCTCAGCAATATTGAGAAAGAAGAACAAAGTTGGAGGAATCACAATACCAGACGTCAAGTTTTACTACAAAGTCACTGTAATCAAAACTGCCTGGTACTTGCATAAGAACAGACATATAGACCAATGGAACAAAACAGAGAACCCAGAAATTGACCCAAGCCATTATGTTCAATTAATATTTGACAAAGGAGGCAAGAACACACAATGGAGTCCAAAAGTCTCTTCAATAAATGGTGTTGGGAAAATTGGACAGATACATGCAAAAAAATTAAACTAGACCACGAACTTATACCATACACAAGAATAAACTCAAAATGGATAAAAGACTTAAATGCAAGACGGGAAACCATAAAAATCCTAGAAGAAACCATAGGCAGCAAAATCTCAGACATCTTGGGGGGGGGGGGGCGGTGGTCAGTCGGGGAAAAAGGAGACATATGTAATACTTTAAACAATAAAATAAAAAAGAAAGAAAAACAAAGTCTCAGACGTCTCTCGTAGCAATATGTTTACGATACATCTCCTAGGGCAAAGAAAACAGGAGAAAGTAAACAAATGGGACTACATCAAAATAAAAAGCTGCACAACAAAAGAAACCATCAACAAAACAAAAAGGGAGCCCACTGTATGGGAGAACATGTTTGGCAATGATACATCTGATAAAGGGTTAATGTGCAAAATATATAAGGAACTCATACAACTTAACAAAAGGAAGACAAACAGTCCAATTAAAAAATGGGCAAAGGACCTAAATAAACACTTCTCCAAAGTGGACATACAGACGGCCAAGAGACATATGAAAAAATGCTCAAAGTCACTGATCATCAGAGAGATGCAAATTAAAACGACAAGGAGGTATTACACCTGATAGAATGGCCACCATCTACAAATGACACAAGTGCTGGTGAGAATGTGGAGAAAAGGGAACCCTAGTACACTGCTGGTAGGAATGCAGACTGATGCAGCCATTATGGAAAACAGTATGAAGTTTCCTCAAAAAATTAGATATGAAACTGCCATTTGACCTAGTATTCCATTTATACCACGGAATACTATGCAACAGTAAAAAGGCTTTCTTACCTTTTGAGACAGCATGGAAGGACCTAGAGAGTATTATGCTAAGCAAACAAAGCCAGCCAGAGAAAGACAAGTATAACATGATCTCACTCATATGTGGAATCTAATGAACAAAATAAATCCAAAGACATAGAAGCATGGAACAGACTGTTGAATCTCAGAGGGAAGGTGGTGGGGGGAGTGTGGGTGGAAGGGTGGTTGGGAAGAGATAAAGGAACTTGTATGCATATATGCATAACCCATGGACACAGACAATAGGGTGGTGAAGGCCTGGGATGGGGGATAGGGATGGGCTAGAAAAGAGTCAAGAGGAGAAAAAGGGAACATATGTAATACTTTGAACAATAAAGATTTTTAAAAAATATTAAAAGATTTTCAGCAGGTAGCATCATATGAATTACATTTTTAAAAAATTACCCTCCTGTATAGAGAAGAAAATACTGGGACAAGCAGAAATAGATTGACTAGTGGATATGCAGTAATTTAGGTAGGGGACAATGACTTACATTAGTGGAATGGAGAGGAGTGGACATATTTGAGATATTTTTAGGTGGTAGAAATAGGAGGTCATGATAATGAATTGGATTTGAGATATTTTTACATGGTAGAAATAGGAGGTCATGATAATGGATTGGATGTGAAACTTAAGGAAGAGGGAAGAACTCAGGGGTATTGCTGGATGTTGTCATTATTGGATTGCTGGGGAAAGAATTTTTTTTGTTGTTTTAGTTTTTTGCTTGTTTTATTTTGGAGGAGGGATAATGTGAATTTAGGAGTTTCCTTTAGTCAGTCTTGAGTTCTCAGAAGCCTCTGAGATTGTCAAGTAGGCCTCTATCAGAGAGAACCAGTTATCTTAAGGAACTCAGATATTTGGCTTGGAGATATCAATTTGAAGATTATCAGTGTATTAGTGATATTTAAAGCCATGAGAATAGGTGAAATCTCTGAGGAAGAGACTGTGGGAGTATAGGTTTGGCTAGAAATAGAATGCTGAGGATCTCTGTACATTTTAAGGTTGTGTAAACTGGAAGGTCACTAGGAAGGAGGCGTAAGAAGGACAGCCAGAGTGATTGTAGGGAAATTGGAATGTATATTGGATCATGTCATGGATGCCAAGTAATGCAAGTTTTCAAGGAAAGGATAGTTAACTGTATTGAGTTTGACTTGGAGGTTGAGAAGATGTGGGCCATTGGCTTTGACAACCTAGAGGTCATCAGTAACTGAGATGAGCCAGTTTCATGGCTTTGTAGAGATGGAAGCCAGATTTAAGTGACTTGAGGGGTTACATGATACCTCAGGCCTAGAAATTTGGTGTATAGATAGCTTTATAAAGAAGTTTGCCTATGAAAGGAAACAGATACGGGGTAGAAGATAGAGGTGTATGAGGATATAAGGGAAGTCTTTGTTGAGTGTAAGAAATACTGCAGCATGATTTTAGTTGTTAGGATTAATAAAAGAAGGAAGGAAGATGAGAGAAGTCCTTGAGAAAACAAAGTTCAGGATCCTGACTGCATAGAGCAGTGGTTTTCAACCTTCCTAATGCTGCGACACTTTAATACAGTTCCTCATGTTGTGGTGACCCCCAACCATAAAATTATTTTCGTTGCTACTTCATAACTGTAATTTTGCTACTATAAACAATATGTAATTATATATCTGTTTTCCGATGGTCTTAGGCGACCCCTGTGAAAGGGTCTTTCAACCCACAAAGGGGTCACGACCCACAGGTTGAGAACTGCTGGCATAGAGGGTCAGTTCTTTGATAGGAAATGGATCATCCTCAATTTTAAAAGGAAAGAAGTAAAAACATAAATACAGAGAGAAGTAGGTATATAGATTTAATGGAGGGAAATTAGAATATTCTAGCCTAATGGCTTTTACTTTTTCTACAAACTGAGGTGAGTTTAACAATTCTGTAGTGAGAAATTATCTGAATATGAAAGTAAGAAAACTATTCACCGTGTCATCAAAATAAATAAAATATTTAGGAAGAAATTTAACAAAAGCACCAAGATGTTTTTACTACAGAGACATTGCTGAAAGGAATTAAAGAAGATTTAAATAAATGGAGAGACAGTCTGTGTTCATAGTTTGGAAGATTGAATGTTGTTAAAGTGATGGTTCTCCCCAAATTGATCTACAGAGTCAGCAAAATTCTTATCAAAATCCCAGAAGACTTTTGAAGAAATTGTCAAGCTGATTCTAAAATTTATAAGGAGATGCAAAGGACCTAGAATATCCAAAACAGTTTTGAAAACGAACAAAATAAGAGACTTACCCTAGCTAATTTTAAAATTTAACTAATCTCAATAATCAAGAATGTGTGATTGGCAAAAGGATGAGCATGTAGATTAGTGGAACAGGATTGAGAATCCGGAAATAATTCTTACATTTATGATCATTTGGTTTTTGAAAAAAGTGCCAGGACAGTTCATTTGGGAAAGAATAGTCTTTAAACAAATGGTGCTGGGAGAATTGGATATCTGTATGTTTAAAAAATGGCGTTAGGCATATTTTTGTGCTATATACTTAAGACAGCACACAAAAATTATCTCAAAATATATCACATACTTAATTGTAAAACCTAAAACTATAAAAATTCTAGATAACATAGAAGAAAATCTTTGTAACCTGTGTTAGGCAGAATTCTTAGATGTGACACCAAAAGCATGAATCATAAAAGAAAAACTGGTAAGTTGGACTTCGTTAGCATTTTTTAAACTTTTACAGTTTAAAGGATACTTAATATAAAAAGTTAAGCCACAGAATAGCAGAAAATATTAGCATGTTAAAAACATGATAAAGTTCTTTAATCTCGAATACATAAAGAAATCTTGCAACTCAATTATAAAGAAAAATTGTATTAAAAATGGGGAAAAGACTTTAATAGATATTTCACCAAAGAAGATAATATGAATGGCCAAACCACATATGAAAAGATACTCAGTATTCATCATTAGGGAAATGCAAATTAAACTACAGTGATATGCTCTTACACACTCGAGTAGCTATAATTAAAAAGAATAACATGACATAGTATTGGTATTGTGGAGGAACTGGAATCTTTATACACTGCTCTTGGAAAATGATTTGGCTGTTTTTTAAAAAGTTAAACATATTATATGAACCAGCAATTCCATTCTTAGGAATCTACCCAAGAGAAATGAAAACGTGCACACAAAAAAAGTGTAAATGTCTGTTTAACAGCATTATTCACAATAGTCAGAAATTGAAAAGCAATAAAAATGTCCATCATATGATGAATGGATAAACAATATGATATATCCATGCAATGAAATTCTGTTCTGTAGTAAAAAGGAACAAATCACTGATAAATGCTACAACAAAGGTAAATGCAAACACGTAAGTGGCAAAAGCTAGACACAAAGGAGTACATATTGTGTTTGCTCTCATGATGAGTTTCTTTTCTATATTGAGATATTTGCAATCTATTTTTTATAGTGTTTTTTTTTGTCTTCATAATTTTTATCCCAGGTATAATATTTATCTAATCTAAGTCATCAAGAAACATCTTTATAAGCTTATATTATCTGCCCTGGCCCATGCGGCTTAGTTCAGCGGTTGCCAACCTGTGGTCCACGGACCACTGGTGGTCCGTGACATTTGAAAGGTTGATGACCGCTGGTTTAGTTGGTTGAGCATTGTCCCATGGACCAAGAGGTCCCAGGTTCCAGTCCAGGTCAGGGCACACACCAGGGTTATGGGCTTGATCCCCAGTAGGGAGCGTGCAGGAGGCAGCTGATCTATGTTTCTCTTCCTCTCCTTTCTCTCACTAAAATTAATAAAAATATTTTTAAAAAAGATTGTGTTGTCTTTTATGGAATTAGAAAGGTACTTGAAATAATAATTTAAAAACTATAAAATACCATTCATGTTTTGTTTTGTTTTCATTTGATATCCTATTTATTTGAACTTTTCCCTGATCTTCTCAATCAGATAACCCTCCTGTAACCTTCCCACATTGTTCTATATGTTTTCACTTATATACATCTTATACTTTTAGCCTCCTGTTCAGGTGTCTATGTTTTTCTTAAAATGTGGCAAGCAACTTGAAGTGTTAGTTTATCCTTGTTTGTTTCGCTCATATCATTCTGTTCATGATAGGCACCCAAAACACATTGGACTGGTTAATTTAGCACTTCAGGGCTTCATTTCTCATCAGTACATTGGTGAGTGCTAGCCTCACCTCTCACTTTGTCATAATACTTTAAAAATTCCAAACACCAATTATGAACCTTTTTAAACAATATGGAACCTCTGAGACCAGATTGTATAGATCTTTCAGTTAGACTGTATGTTAATGAAAACTTTTGAAGTTGTTCAGTCAGGTAACTCTAGTCAAATATAGTGAGCATGCATATTAAAAACTTTTCTTTAAGGTACTGTACCTTAATGCTATTCTCCTCTTAATTTTTTTGAGATGTCAGGTTCACGTTAGTAGTAAACTCACATGAGTTTTTTTTGCCTATCTTGAAGTATAATTTCCAGTTCTTGAACTTGACAATGAACAGGTAGTGGTAGACAACTAATTTAAATAAGGAAAAGTCAGTAGTTTCTCATTTAACTTAGTTGACTCTTTCGGAGGGAAAGTATAGCACTCTCATAAAATGCATGACAATAGTGAAAGCATATCAAATCTGAGTGGTCATGCCTAACCAGCCTTAAAAATTATCTGCCAACTCTCACCCTCACATCTCACAATCTTGTTTCCTATTATTCTCCTAACATGGAATTTGGGTTCCAACCCAGCAAATCCGTTTTGTGTTTCTCACAGTTACTTGCTCTTTATCGGTTTCTTTTCATCATGCTACTTTTTCCATGTGCTGTACCCTCCCCTCTCAACTTCCATGCTTCCATCCTCCCCATTTTTCAAAATGTGACTTAGTTTTTGTAGACTTTGGAAATTTAATTTGAACAACCTCACCCTCACTCTGAGGCTTTCATTTGCCCATCCTTTTGTAGGAATTTTGCACTGTGTATAGCTTTTTGTTTGTCATTGCTTAGCTGCCTTTCTAGTATATTTACATCCCAACAGTACTGTAAGCAAACTGAATAAAACTCAGGTCTGTTTTCTTTCGTGACCTCATGAGCTCTGTGGCAGCAAAAGTGTATAGTAGATGTTTAGGAAACAGCTCACTTTTTAGGACAAGCCACTTGCTTAACCTTGCTGTTGCTCTGCATTCATAAATGTGATTGGGATGATGAATTAAAGCAAATCTAGACTTCTCACCCTCTGAAGTAAAAAGGCTTGGTTACTCTCTTCCCAGCCCAGTCAACATTCTGGGGTTGAAGAGAAACAAGGAGGCTGAAAGAACAGGAACAAATAGCATTCTGAGCTCTGACTTCGCTGCTTTGCTGACCAATATTGTCAGTTCCCCTCCTTCCCTTTAAAAACCTTTTCCCCCCTATATTTTATTTTATAGCATAGTAATTGTAAGTTTTAAAAAATAAAACTAGGAATTTATTGGCAACTAAAGAAATAAATTGTGGCAGAATCTGGATATCTTGGCACATTCTATATTCTTTTGTAAAACGTAATAAAGCACAACTTGAGTTGACTCCCAGTGCACCTGGCTGAATGTGGAAGACCACAAATCCATGTAGAGATGAGCATGCTGGTCACGCTCACAGTGGTACCACATAGGGATAGCACATTCCCTAGCACAGGCCACTGATACTGTGCCACGTCAAAATTACAGATTATGCTACTTGTCATGGTCCATATAAATCTCACAGGAATAGTGAAAACTGCAGTTGTTAAACCTTTAAAATCTGAGAGTCTACTGTATTCTGTGCCTGCCTTCAAAAAAGCTAAGGATTTAATAACCAGAGGAAGAGAGTTTATGGTTAGAATTTCTATTACTACCTACAGTTTTGAACCCCTAGAGACAGAAATCGTTTACTTCCCTAATCACATTTCTGCTGATTCCCCCAAGACTTGATTCTGGAGCGAATGCAAACATGGTGTTTTCCACTTGCACCTAACAAATGGCAAAAATAGAATTGTCATAGTTACTAATTGCATTGTATCATGGTTATTTTCTGCTTAGTGTTCCCTTTTGCTTCCTGTGTTATTCATTTGACCCTGCAGACCCATTTGCTGTCTTCCTATTTTTCTTCTTCTTTTTATTGCCAAACAGCAGATGACCCAGATTTCTTCTCTGCTGCCTGTACCCTCCCTAAACACTAGTATTCTAACGGTTTTATTCCCCTTAATCCCACCACCTTAAAAAAAAAAAAAAAAGATGCTCTCAAAGTTCACTTTTATCCTAGTCAGCAAATCCAGTAACCATTTCTTAGGTCTTATTCTGTTACCACCTCCCTTGCAATTAACACTGAATTACTTCTTAATGGAAATTATCTCATCTTATTTTTGTTCACCATGATGCTAAATTATTATGTCTTTAGTATCTATAAGTTTTTAAGTTTGGTACTTGTGTTAGTCTTTTAATAAAGAATAGATAGGCCTTGATGTAGACACAAGCATGTTTTGCAGACAATGGTATTTGGCAGAACTTAAATAACAGTTTTGTTTTTATTGAATTTATTACTGTTTTTGTTATCTTCTATTTATTTCAAGTGATATTTATTTTCCATTTATATTGTGATATAACTTCCTTTTAAAATTAATTTATTAACTTTTTGAAAAGTTTTGATCTAAAGAAGAAATATTAAGAACATAGTAGCACAAGTGGCCCATGAACATGGCAGAATTTGTGAAGGTGATATGCCAGTGTCTGAAGTTTGGGAAACACTGGCATGATGGAAAAAGCCAGGCTTTGGGGTTTCACAAAGCTAGGCTCATATTTTGTCCATGTTGATATCTCTTCTATGATCTTGGGCAAGAACTTTTCTCTTTGCCTCACTATTTTAATTTGTAAAATGAATGTAACAATGCTTGCTTTTTAGGATTTGAGGATTGCCGGGGTCCAGCCCCAGCAGGTCCAGTGGTTCCCAAAGGTGTAGACGGAGTCGGCGAAGAAGGAATGACACGGAGACAGTGTTCAGTTGATCAGCAGCCTAGCCAGGATCTCCAGCCAAGTTCTGGTCTCGATCTCCAGAGAGGTTCTGCTTAGGATCTCCAGCCAGGTTCTGTAGCCATGTTCCCTCGCTAGGTTCTGTCTCTAGGTTCTGAGGCCAGTTTCTGTCCAGGATCTTTTGCCATGTTCTCTCCAGCGAAGTTCTTCTGTCTCCAGGCTCCGTGTAGGTTCTGTCTTCTGAGTTCTGTGTTCTAAGTTCTGTCTTGTTACAACTGTATTTATACCAGTTGATTCAATCCCATCAATCTCTATTCCAAAGGTTAGGGCGTTTCTTATCTCCATTCCAGGGAGTAAAGATTATGTAGCTTAAGCATGATTGTTCATAGTTAAAGTGATTAATTACCCGCCTGGCACTTAGTTAAGGGGTTTTATTCCCTCCCTAACTTCAGGGGAAAATCCCTACCTGGGGAAACAACCTTTCTCAGAGGTGACCTTGGTTAAAACACAGCGCCAAGAAGGTGAGCAAACATATTAAGAAAAGTATGCCATATATGCCAGGTCCCTTGAAACAGCAAGCATGGACCGGCTCCCGGCAGAGGATTATCTTAAATAAGTACTAGCATACCACTCTATAAATGGTAAATTTTTCATCATCATCATCAATTTTGTTACTTTGTTTGTTTCCTCATTTAGTCAACAAAAAAATATTTCATATAATTTTAAAGATACAGTTTAATTCTTAGGATTTCTTACTCTCACATTAGTACTTAACTGTTCTGGGCCTTAGTTTCCCTGGGCATTATTTTTTTCATCTGCATATTGAGAATAATATAGCACCAGCCTCATAGGATTGTTTTGAGGACTAAATTAATTGATAAAATACCTGGAATAATCCCTGGTACTTGCAGTAGTACTATAAAGCTATGAGCTATTATTGTTGTTAGTTATGTTTCTAAAATGTTGGTTATAAAACAAACATGATAAGCCAAATTATTTCTCTATTTTTTAATTATTAAATTGGTACTTTCCTACAAAGGGGAAAATTGACCCTGAGACAATAACAGACTAGATGAAGTACATAAAGTTTTTCATTATCAAATATTTAATACAAAATCATGATAAAATACAGAATAAAACACTGTGCTGATACTTGAATTTTACACCAGATCTTATTCCTTTGGAGCTAGATTTATAGGATTTAGCAGTGGCTTTATTATTCCCACTTAAATCCCTAACACAGTTAACTTCACTCCTTATATTTTTGTTTATCATCTTATATAATAAAAGCCTAATATGCAAATCGACAGAACAGCGGAACTACCAGTGGAACAACTGGTTGCTATGATGTAAACTGACCACCAGGGGGCAGATGCTCAACGCAGAAGCTGACCCCAGCCTGCAGGCCCCAGGCCAGCCAAGATGGGTGCCAGCAGGTGCCCCCCAATCGCCCTACTGGTCACCCCACAGATTGACCCTGATCGCCAGCCAGGCCTAGGGACCCTACCCATGCATGAATTTCATGCATCGGGCCTCTAGTAATTCATATTTAAGTATACATTTGTGTCATTTTTTAAAGGAAACATAATAATGTATGATTGGCACTTTGGCAGAAATAGTTTTCAGAGGGTAGTTTGTGTTATAATTACATGTATGATATGTAATAGACAATATAAAATTTACACTCAGATAAATAATATTTGCACTAGAAAAGATCTTCGAGATAGAATCCAATCTTTTCATATTATTTAGGAAACTTGAGATAGCTGAGTTACCTATATTTACATAGCAAGCAGTTATCGAAACTTGATTCTGTGGCCTATCCACCAAAAACTAACAATTCTTGTTTTACAATATAACAGAACTATTTTATAATACAACTTATATGAACCTACCTCTGGGCAAATAGGATCCCTTATAAAATAAATTAGTTGTTCAGGGCATGGGTTTCAATCCATGTTCTGTTACTTGCTGTGTATCCTTGAGCAAGCTTACTAGTGTGAAACAGTACCTCTTAGGGTTGTTAGAATGATTATATTAGTTAATATGTTACTGAGCTTGGACAGTACCTGACACATATATACACCACTTATATTAGCTTTTATCATAATCATCATTGTCATCATCCTCACCCTGTAATAGCCTGCAATAGCCCATAGCACAGATTAAAGCAGTATCATAGTAACAGTGGAATAAATAGGTGTCTCTTTATCACAAATAATAGAAATTTCCCAGGCCAAGGTTTGCTGCTGCCTGACCACTGGTAAAAAATATGTACCAGAAATTATATCACAGTTACTTAAATTTGTTCAGTCTGATTCTACTCACTGACTACACACACTTCAGCGCTCCACTTGTTCTATGTGTGTATGAAAAATCATGGGCTCCCAATTCCTCCCACTACAGGAGCAATAGTGGTGACATAGTACAGTAGGTAAAAATACATTTTGGAATCCTCAGCTCCCCCACTTACTTTGACCATGGGTGGGCTATTAACTTCTCTGTGCTTTAGTTTTCTCATCTGTGATGGTGGGATAAAGGTCCCTGTCTTTCAGGGAGAAAAATTCCTGTTATGAAGACTGAATGAGCTAATTTATAAGTGCTTAAAATGATGTCTGGTCCACGGTGTTTAAATATTTAACTTCTATTATATTTTTTAATTTTTTTTATTAAGTAGGCGTTGCTGAGACTCTAGAATAGTCAGTTAAGCCTCCAAGTAAGAAAACCAGGGGGTTTGACCTGACCAGTGTGGCTGGGTTGGGTGTCATCCCATGCACCGAAAGGTTGCTGATTGGATTCCCACAACATGTGCCTGGGTTGTGGGCGCCATCCCCAGTAAGGGGCATGCAAGGATAGAGGGTGTGCAGGGGAAGCTAATGGTTTGCTCTTACGTCATTGTTTCTCTCTCTCCCTCTCCCTCTCCCTCTGTCTCTAAAAATTAATAAAAATATTTTTAAAAAACGAAATAAAACAGAGAAGTTTGATTACTTGTAACTGGGTACCTGAAAAATAGTATTCCTTAATCAAAAATTATAATTTAATACTAGAGGCCTGGTGCACAAAATTCATGCACGGGTGGGGTCCCTCAGGGTGGCCTGCAGAGATTGGGCCCTAGCTCATGTCCCCAGCCTCGCAGCCCCACAGCCCTGCCTGGCACCCCGCCTTGGCCTGGTGCCACTGGCTTACCTGCTCCACCATCCTGCTGCAGTCCCACTGTCATCGGAGCCCATTGAGGCTCGCAGCACCTCGACTGCTGCCAGCGCCCATTGCCGACACCTGCCATATTCCCCGCCGCCCCAGGCCAGGGCCTCCCTCCCTTTCCCTGGCCAACCCCGCCCCCTGGTCAAACTCCCTGAAGAATTCCCGGTTGAGGGGACAATTTGTATACTATACTTTTATTATATAAGATGGCATATTATAAGGAAACAGGTTGTGGATGTTGGCTTTTCATGTTATGTTATATATCTTACTGGTTTAATGTGACCATTTATCTTGAAAGGTATTTTAGAAGGACATTTGTAAGTCTGGTTGTGCTTGAGACAGTACCAACTTACGCCTTTTGTCCAGTCATTACTATAAATAGTGCTTCCTTTCATTCTTGCATATGTCTCAAGTTAGATGTAAATTTTATGGTCACCCTAAGTATAGTTTATTGGCCAGATTTACTTTACTAAACTATCCCCATGCTCCAATATTTTCTAAAGACAAATTCTACTATTTTAACCTTAAGTTTTAGATGTTTTGTGGTATTCTTGAAATCACTTTTGCATTTTTGTTGTTTTTACCTTTAGTCTGTATTTCAGTCTTTTTTTAAGTTTTTTGTTGTTGTTAAAGTAGATAATGTGAAAAATTGCTGTAATTGGGAATTTGAGATTTGAATTCAACTACCAATAAACATTATAGGCAGTCATATTGTTTTTCATATCAGAGTCCTTACATTTTGAGGCTATCAGAAGTAATTTATTTTAGATAACTAATGACATACTGATTATAAGCAGTAAAATATTTATTGGTCTATATGTACTAGCCTTATCATAGTAGACTGTCAATGACAGTTTATATTGCCTAAAGCAATATAAAGAATTGAGTCAGCCCTAGCTGGGTGGCTCAGTTGTTTAGAGTGTCGTCACCATATGCCAAGGTTGCGGGTTCAACCTTGGTCAGGGCACATACTAGTACAAGAACCAACCATTGAATGCATGAATAAGGGGAATAACAAATCAGTGTTTCTCTCTCCCCCCCTAAAGTCAATAGATAAAAATTTTAAAAAAGAATTCAGTCAGATATTGCTAAGAGGAATCTCTTTAATTATCTATACTATCAAGAAATTCAACTCAATAACTTTATAAACTTTTGTTGTTGTTAATAATCTTTACCCGAGGATATTTTTCCATTGATCTTTTAGAGAGAATGGGAGAGAGAGGGAAAGACAGAGAGAAACATTGATGTGAGAGAAACACATGGATTGGTTGCTTCCTGCACGCACCCTGATCAGGGCCCAGGCCAGGGAGGAGCCTGCAACCACGATACATGCCCTTGACCAGAATCTAACCAGGGACCCTTTTTTCCGCAGGCTGACGCTCTATCCACTGAGCCAAACCAGCTAGGGCTGACTTCATAAACTAAAAATCTACTTCGATTCTCTTGAATGTTGATTACTTACCACATTTCTTATGGCTCCTTTCTTTAGCAGGTAGAATAAAATCTGCCTTTCAAATATTATTAAGTTTCCAGGTATTATATCAGTAATCTATATTGTTATAGTATGTTCATATGATAAATTTCTATGGTAATATTACCAGGGGGGTAAGAATATATGTAATATATTTGAAATTTTTCTGCTGAAAAGTTATTGTATGGAAAAATTTACTTCTTACAAATGCTTGCTTATATAGAAGGGGGATTAATACTTACCCGATACTTACCTAATATTTCAGTGCCTGATATAGTTAGTAAGGGCTCAAGAAAAGTCTGATATGTCTATTTTGCTATAGTACTTATGACAGATTTTATATGTTTCTTTTTTTTGAGGTGGTTTGTAAACTAATGTATGTCATTTGTCAATAATGTATACAGTTTCTTATTTTTACCTAAGGATACTGTTGGGGAAAGACAAGGAGAACTCATCCTTAACTGAGATAGGACAGTGGTTGATATGTGAAAAGGAGGTTATACATGAAGGTATGAGTGGAAAGAAGAAAAAAACCCAAAGAATTAAGATAAAATCATAGCAGGAGAAAGCAAAGAAGCAATGTGATCTTGAGCAGCAGGCTTGAAATAAAAGATCCTTTGAGTTGTGTAAGCCAAGAAATAAACATTAAAGATTTTGGATAAGAACGTATTATAGTGAAAGTGAGTTGAGATATTTGCTCTAGTACAATTAAAGATCTCAAAAGGGTTGGTAAGATTGCATTTCACTTTAGACCTGAGTTTAGTAAAGAAATTTGGCAGTGAAGTTGGTGATGATAGCTAGTCATCTGCAAACATGCTTCATTAATACAGTAATGGATATTAGTTACCTACTTGTTTGTTGGACTGTGCTCAGTATTTAAATTATTTTTGTAACAAAGGAAAGTTTTAGAGATTAATGTGTCCACATGGCTTGTGTTGACAGCAGTGTTTGAAAGAAAATTGTCATGTTGGAATGAGTGGGCTTTGATGTATGCCCCTATCTTCTCTGCTATTGATTTTTTTTTCTTGATCTTTTCTCCTTGTCATAATTTATTGCAGTGGTGAACATGATATTTGTGGATCATGTATAATAGAAACTATCTGGACAAAGCAAACAATGTTTAGTATTAGAAAATATTTAAGTTTTAAAGAAATGTTAAAAATGATCTTTCCAAATAAAAAAGGTGCAATTCAAGTGAAGACTGTCTAACAGAATGAATTTGGTAAATCAGAGGGGTGTGAGCACCATCAGGGAGCGATTCTCTTCAGTACTAAGTGCCTTCCTGTGCAAAGTACAGAGCCAGGTTTTGCAGGGGAATTCCAGTATGACTAAGTCATAGTCTCTGCCCCCAAGAAGCTTGCTGGAGGGACGGGGGTATAGGGAGTGTGTGGTGTAGTTAACATTAAGACACAGATAACAAATAACTCAAATGGTAGAACCTGGAGTACTAGTACAGAGAAAGAAAAAGTCATTTGGTTGTGGGTAAGAAGTATAGAAAATGTTACAGGAAGGGGGAGGCTCTTATGGTGGGTTGTGAATGAAGAGTGTAATTTAAATAGGCAGAAATAGGTTAGAGAGTAATCTGGTGAGAGGATAGCAGCACGTACAGGTTTGTACCTTATGCCGCCATCTTGGTTCTCCTCTAATGACACTACTTTGAATAATATGCTAAATTAATATCAAATTTTGGAAGCAATAAATGATTTTCTAGGAAATTATATATTTTACAGATAGAAAACCTAGTTTATACCAAATAATAAGGAATAATATGGAGACACATGTCAAAGGTATACAAGTCCACCTTGTGTCATAAGTGAATTCTTCTAAATTTTTAAGGATTACATTATTCCTAATCTATTGAAAGAATTGTAGACCAGAGAGGAAAAAAGTAAAGCCAAACCTTTCACATTTAGGTTTTTTGTTTGTTTGTTTGTTTTTTAAAATATATTTTATTGACTTTTTACAGGGAGGGAGGGAGAGAGATAGAAAGCTAGAAACATCGATGAGAGAGAAACATTGATCAGCCGCTTCCTGCACACCCCCCACTGGGTATGCGCCCACAACCAAGACACATGGCCCTGACTGGAATCGAACCCGGCACCCCCCCAGTCCCCATGCCGACGCTCTATCCACTGAGCCAAACTCGCCAGGGCTATAGGGGTTTTTTTAAAGCTTAATCATTTTAAGACTGTGGTTAAAATTTTATAAGTATTATGTTTTTAAAGTAATACACCATTACTAAATAGAATTCATTACAGGGATCAAAGGATGGTTTGATGTTTAAGAACTCTGTTACTAGAATTATTAATCTTAATAGACCAAAGAGAAAAATTAGGATCTCTTAGTTTTTTGCCCGGACATGCACAAAATAAAATAACACCTACTTGTGATTTTTGAAACTATGAAACTCAAAGACAAAACTCCTAGAGGAGTGGAACTAGCTGAATAGTTTCTTAATATAACAAATATATTGTAGGGTGTTAGCCAGTATCATCCTTAATGATAAAACACTAGATGTTGTCCTGTTAAAGTTAGGAGTATGACTATTAATAAATGCCATCCCAATTAAAATCTCAATTTATTTTGATAAATGGTTCTAAAGATTTATTTGGAAGAATAATATGAGAATAGCCCAGAAATGGTTCTAAAGATTTATTTAGAAGAATAATATGAGAATAGTCCAAAAATTTTTAAATAAGGAAAAAAAATTGAGGGCTGCACTAACCTTATTGGAATTTAAATATTATAAATCTAAAGTAATTAAAAAAGAGGTCTAGGGTTCACTATACAAAACTGTGTAACATAGGGAGCCAGAAATCCTATCTAATGAAGAGGGAATATGCTAATTGACCCTCACACCATCACAAAGATGGCATTACCCACAGCCAATAAGGAGGGAATATGCTAATTGACTGCCATGTCCTCAAAGATGGTGGCGCCCAGTCCTCTAAGCCCCACCGGGGCAGCAGGCATGTGGCAAGGCCAGAGTCCCCCAGTCCCCTCAGCCCCCCAGCCGCCCAGGGCCAGCCTGAGGTGCAGGCAAGCCTCGGATGGTGGCTGCCCAGCCTCCCAGGGCTGCCTGAGGCTCAGGTAACCAGGGCCGGCCAAGGCTTGTGCTGCCGGCAGTGGCAACAGCAGAGGTGTGATGGGGCGTCGCCTTACCATGATCGCCGGCTCAACTCCTGCCCCTGAGGGCTCCTGGACTGTGAGAGGGGGCAGTCCGGGCTGAGGGACCCCCCTTCAGTGCATGAATTTTCATGCACCAGGCCTCTATTGTATATAAATAAAAGCCTAAGCAACCAGCCGACCGGCCAGTAGCTATGATGTGCAATGACCACCAGAGGGCAGACACTCAACGCACAGGCATGGAAACATGGAACAGACTGATGAATCGAAGAGGGAAGGGGGAAGGGGGGAGGGTGGGAAGATATTAACCAAAGATTTTATATGCATACTAGAGGCCTGGTGCACCGGTGGGGTCCCTCGGCCTGGCCTGCAGGGATCAAGCCAAAACCGGCTCTCCAACATCCCCCAAGGGGTCTTGGATTGCAAGAGGGTGCAGGCCAGGCCGAGGGACCTCTGGTAATACTTGTAAGTGTGAGTGGTTTTTCATGTTACTGGAGAAAAGAGAAACAAGCACTCTCATATTGACAGTGGGAGAATAAATTTTAGTAACTTTTTTGAAAGGCAATTCGATAGCTGTTACATTTCAAATATAAGAATACTTTGGTCTAGCAGTTTTGCCTTTAGGAATTGGTACCAAATATTTCTTTAATGACACATTTTGTCTAATTCACAAATTGTGATGATAAATCAGACTTCTCGATACTGTTTCATTAGGAATCATTTTTGTAAATTGTATGTCACAGCCCCTTCCCTCCTTTCTCCTGCTTTCAAGAGCTTGTGGCCCCTAAAATTGGTATAGCTTGAAGAGATAATTAGTGATAAAGTGAGTTTTTTAGGTGGCACAACCAAGATCAGTTGTAGAGAAATAACTGCAAATGTTGCCTTTGAGCCATTTTTCTCCCCCTTTTCAAACTTCTTTTCATGCTTCCTGGGGTGGAATTTTTGGCATGCAAACTTAAAATTTTGTTATGTCTAATACAGTAAAAAGATAGTATCCTTTAGGTTTGGAATAAAAAAAAACCTGGTTTCTAGGGCCAGTTCTTCCACTGACAAGCTCTGAGATTTGGGGAGAAGCAAAATTACCCTTATAAACTTTGTTTCAGAGCCAAGCATCTTAACCTGTTTAGTACCTGTCTTTCTACTTCAGTTCTTCCAGTTCATTCCTTAACCCATTGCAAACTAGATTTTACCCTGCCACATCTCTACTCAAGCAGCAAACACCTCCTAACTTCAAAATACAGAGTACATTTTCCTCCTTTTTTATTTGGCCCTGCTGTTTCTCCCTTTTTAAAAATTATTTATTAATTTTCTGAGTAAATTGGTAGTGAATACAGACTCATGTAATGAAAACATAGAAGTATTCCTTAATTTCAGCACCCAGAAAAAAACACTGGCATATTCACTGCCATTTATATGTACACTAGAGGCCCAATGCATGAAATTCGTGCAAGAGTAGTCCTTCCTTCCCCCAGCTGCTGGCACCAGCTTCCTTCTGGCACCCGGGACCCGGGCTTCCCTCCAGCCGCCAGCAAGCACCCGAGACCCGGGCTTCCCTCACGGCCCGGCTTCGTCCAGAAGGTCATCCAGAAGGACGTCTGGAAGGATGTCCAGTCTAATGAGCATATTATGCTTTTATTATAGATATCTAATAAAGTTGGGATTATATTTGTACACTGCTTTGTATCCTGTTTTTTGTTTTAATAACATTAATATTGTAAGCAGTGAATTTTAAAGGCTGTGTAGTTTTCTTATTATATGGTTTTTCCACAGTTCATTTTATCGGTTTTTGTTTTTGTGGTAATTTTAGTTTGCTTCTCTTTTTTGTACTTTTCCCCTGCCTCTTTCTTAGGTTTCTTTTCACACCTGCCCTTTAGGTTGTGGTGTTCTCCTGATTTTCCTTTCACGGCCCCTGAGTCTCCCACAGGTACCTGCAACAGATGTAACAAGGATAAATAAACTACATGTTTCCCTTAAGGGGTGTCAAGTGTGCAGAAAAGGGTAGTAGATAAGGGCAATAATCCTAATGAAATCCTGTGCAGCCTGCAAGCCTGTGTGCCTTCCTTCCTTAACTCTCCAGCCGTCCTTTTCCTCGTAGTTCCCTTAATGTAAACCTGCTTTTTTATCTTCTTTACTCTTAAATTTACACACGAATGATACCCCTTAGTGCAGGGGTGGGCAAACTTTTTGACTCCAGGGCCACAATGGGTTCTTAAACTGAACTGGAGGGCCGGAACAAAAGCATGGATGGAGTGTTTGTGTGAACTAATATAAATTCAAAGTAAACATCATTACATAAAAGGGTAAGGTGGTTTTTTTTAATAGTTTTATTCATTTCAAACGGGCCAGATCCGGCCCGCAGGCCATAGTTTGCCCACGGCTGTTAAAGGAAGAAAAAGGAACTTCTTCCAGTGCTGATCAATCACAGCCAAAATTACTGTATTTTCTTGTGCATGTAAACAGATTATCATTCTTATACGTTACTGAACCACTGATAGGTGCTTTTCTGAATTCTAGTAAATATGAACTTTACTTCTGATTTATTATCACTTCCAAGGTACCTTAATCTTCCTTTTAATGTTTTAGGGAAGAGGAAACAGACTAAATACGCTTCCTTTCTACAGGAATTTATATATTTTGAGAAATTGAGATAAGGATACTTAGTGCTTATTTTACTTTAAGATTATAATGTCTGTTTAATAGACATCTACTCCAGCTTTTGGAGTTATAATTTAATCTTGTAACATAAAATTCACTTTTGTAGTCTGATATGTAATTGCTATAGCCAATCTAGAAATGCTTATTGAATGACTAGAATGTCAGTGAAAGCCTAACTGCTTTAAAAAAACAAAACAAGCAAACAAATTGTTGTTGTAAAGGAAAGAGTATAACCACATTAAATACAATCTGGAAAATAAGAGGCAAAAGTCCTACTCTTTTTTTTTTTTTAATATATTTTTATTGATTTTTTTACAGAGAGGAAGAGAGAGAGATAGTTAGAAACATCGATGAGAGAGAAACATCGATCAGCTGCCTCCTGCACATCCCCCACTGTGGATGTGCCCTCAACCCAGGTACATGCCCTTTACCGGAATGGAACCCAGGACCCTTCAGTCCGCAGGCCGACGCTCTATCCACTGAGCCAAACCGGTTTTGGCAAAAGTCCTACTCTTAATCTCACTTAACAAAATTGCTCATAGAATTTTTATATATTTGGTTGTTTTCAAATTTGTGTTTATGTGGTTTAAATGTGTTCTGCTTTTTCCCCACTGAATATGTCATTTTATGACTATTATTTAAAATGGCTGCGTACTAATCTGTTAGTTGCATGACCCTGTTGTATGCACAATGTTAATATAGAAGAGTGTTTCTAAAAATACATATATGACTCTTAAGAAAAAATAGTTATTCTAATAAAATGAAATTGTTTAGCACATGGGTTTTAATAAGTAGGCAAATGATAACCTTCTTATTTAAGGTCAGTGCCTTTTTGTTTTCAAACATATGAACCTGAAACTTGAGGAAGTTGGTCGTCAGGTGAGAGAGAGTAATATGTCAGCTGTGTATTTTGGAGACGTTATCAACAGAAGTTAGTTGCTTATTCAAAGAATTATTGTCATGAATCTTATGTTACATTGTGTTCTTTTATAGATTATGGAGCTTTGTGGTGCAACAAGACTTGGTTATTTTGGAAGAAGTCAGTTCTATATTGCTTTGAAACTTGTAGCTGTTGCCCAGTCCGGTTTCCCATTAAGAGTGGAAAGTATTAATACAGGTAAATATGCGACACATTAGTAATTGAAATGAAAATAGACTTCAAGTCACAAATGAAGTTGAGTCTTTCTGATATTACAGTGGCATTTGTGACCTTGAGAAAAATGTCATGACTTTATTCTCACCACCTTGCTATTTAAAATTTGTAAATATTAGAACACATTTATATCTATTTTAAGTGTTATGGCATATATGTACTTCCTGCATATTTGATTATATAAATCTGTTAAAATGGTGATTGTTATAGCATAAATTTACCAAGACTTGTTTAGAATTTAGGTAAGTAATCTTATCAAAGTAAAGGGTGCATTGCAGTGACCCTGATATATGCTTTCTTTATATATTTTTCTAAGTATAAAGCAACATTATACTTTCTTTTCTTGTTTGTGAAAACTGAATGCTCCATATAAAATTAGAAAGCATTAGTTAACCAAAACTTTCTGGTTGATAGAGATACTATTAAAATACTGGCAGATTAGAACCTAGTTATAGGCATCTGACTGCCTTATGTGTATCACCTAGGAAAATTTATTTTTCTATTATTTGGAGGTGTGTTGATAATGAAGTAGATGGAAATTTTATAAGGTAGGCACTTAAATGCAGAGAGTTTTGTGATTTTTCCTAGGGAAAAGAGGAAAGAGAGAACTGCATTTTCTGTAACGTTAGGATTTTTATACAGCAGTATTAGCACCAGCTGAGTTTTAAGTGCTCAGTGTTTAATGCCAGCTTGGTTGGAGGTTTTCATTGTGGACCCCTGGTGTGACCACATCCTTCTCGTGTTGAGAGTTTACATTCTTTTCAGGTAGTTTTGAGTACTTTGCATAAACACTGAATAAACTTCATTTCCTCCTTAGTGTGGAAATTCTAGGGGAGAGTCAGGGAATTATAGTGGAAGGAAGTACATTTTCTTCTGAAAATGATTCTGCTATGTTATTCTGGTCTAGACTGACCTACGGAATTCTTAGTGTTTTATTTTTCTTCTTTATTTAAAACAGAATGTAGAGCAGGGGTCCTCAAACTACAGCCCGCGGGCCACATGCGGCCCGCCGAAAACATTTATCCGGCCTGCCGGGTGTTTTTGCCGCCGCTGTGTGCATAGGAATTTGTTCTTCGTTTTTTTTTAAACTATAGTCTGGCCCTCCAACCGTCTGAGGGACAGTGAACTGGCCCCGTTTAAAAAGTTTGAGGACCCCTGATGTAGAGTATCTGCCTGTAGTAGTGAAGTAAGCCAGGCTAAAGTTGGTAGATTGAGCTGCTTGTACTGTGTCTTTGGTAGGTGAACAGTAAGATATTTTCAGGAATTTCTGCCATGAAAATGTTTGGATTAATCTAGTCTCAAACTTAGTGACATATTCTGTGTTTTACTTAGAACTCGAACATCTTACTTTAGAGAATTAGTGTGAGTAGAAACAGCATAGGCTTTGGGGTCAGACTGATCTGGGTTTAGATTTTGTCACTTACTGTCAATGAGCTTCAGTTTGCTTACCTGTAAAATAGGGACTTTGCAGGGTTGATATGGTTATGAGTGCAAACATAGGACCAGACATGCAATGGACATTTAATGCAGCTATTTTTATAACCCCTTGGAAGGACAATTTGGTATTACTATTTCTTTCTAGGTTAGGGTCTCACTAAACAATTTAAGGAAGAGGATGAATTAAATTTCGTAGTGATAGACATTTTGTTTCTGTTGTTTCTGTATCAGTTTTGCAAAAATTCTTTCTAATATCTAATTCACCTCTTACTTCAGGTTTTAATGTGTGCATCTGTTTTTATTTTAAAGTAATAATTCTTTTTGCCGTTAATAGTAAAGGACCTTCCTCTGCCAAGATTTGTTGCTTCAAAGAATGAACAAGAATCTCGCCATGCAGCCTCATATTCTTCAGATTCTGAAAATCAAGGGTCTTATTCTGGTGTTATTCCTCCACCACCTGGAAGGGGGCAAGTGAAAAAGGGGTCTGTAAGCCATGATACTGTCCAGTCTCGTACATCTACAGATCAACAGGTAGTCACGTGCATGTCAGTATTATCAGTTGACATCCTGTGTAGATGTTTTCACTAAAACTTTTACTGAATGCCTTAACAGTGAAAATGCTATCTTAAAATTAAAATTTAAAAATAATGATATTCTTTCTAGGAACCTGCATCTCCAGTAGTTTCACCACAGCAGTCCCCACCAACGTCTCCACACACATGGAGGAAACACAACCGTCACCCCAGTGGAGGAAATGGTGAGAGGCCTCTTGCAGGACCTGGGCCATTTTGGTCTCCCTTTGGTGACGCACAATCAGGTATTTAGAAGTTCTAAATGTAACAGTCATTTATTAAAGGTGTAAATTGAAGGAAACTTGATAACACTCCTTTAAGAGTTGCCTCCAAGAAAATTTTTAATTATAAGTTAAGTGCCTTAAATGAAAGCAAATGCTGTGAAAATTTATAAGTAGATGTATCACTTTGAACATTGGTAATTGCATTTATTTATATCTATGATGCTTAGATAAAAGTTTATAGATACCAGATTCTCTGAAGGTAAAATGAATAAGTGATTATTTCCTAGAATATTATATATATATTAGATTAGTTTCAGTAACAATTTAAAAGATTTAAATGAGATAATTTTAAATTGACAGAAAATATTTCATTTTGGAAATTAACATTTCTACAAAGTTAGAACTCGAAAGAAAACTTATATAATATGTGTATGGTGAATTGTTACAATAAAAAACCTGATAACTTTAAATTCTTTAAAAGTGAGTCAGCATGTTTGCCCGTTCTGCTTGTAGGTTCTGCTGCTGGTGATGCAATGTGGTCAGGGCATTCTCCACCTCCACCTCAAGAAAACTGGGTCAGTTTTGCAGATACTCCACCAACCAGTACTCTTTTAACCATGCATCCTGCTTCTGTCCAGGTGTGACATTTTATTGGTATTGCATTTTTATTTGCTTCATTCAAAATACTGCTGCAGTCATTATTTTATATTTTGCTGTTGCGAATTTTATGAATGCAAATTCACTTTTATTTAAAAACCACAAAACAAACAAAAACCAGAACTCTACTCTATGCCTTTTCTTTAAGTCTGTTATCATTGAAATGTTTCACTAAAAGTTTTGACTGATTTTCTTTCTAATTTCTTAGGGAACTTTTGAAAGATTTCAGCATCTAGAAATATATTTGCTTGGCTTTCTTGGCACATTTTCATAACTTTCTGTTGCTTACACATTGCTGTCATTCTATACATTTATATAATCATTGTCCAAAAACATTCAGTAACCTAATTATAAGTATGTGGTTTGTGAAGACTTCTTATATTTTAAACATCCACAAAAAGTAAGTTTTACTTTCAAAGATAAATAACCTAGCAATCTTGGTCCATGTAATCATATAGATAGATACTGTACTGAGGAAAAAATGTTTCATTACAGGACCAGACAACAGTACGAACTGTAGCTTCAGCTACAACTGCCAATGAAATTCGTAGGCAATCCAGTAGCTATGATGATCCCTGGAAAATAACAGATGAACAAAGACAGTATTATGTAAATCAGTTTAAAACCATTCAGCCTGATCTAAACGGATTTATTCCAGGTGAGTTGTTAAGAAACAAATTTTTCTAGATGGGACAGTTCAAAGTCTCAGTTTCATAATCTCAAAGACATGGTTTTATTGGTCAGAGATTATAAAAGACTAGAGGCCCGGTGCACGAATTCGTGCCCAGGTGGGGTCCCTTGGGGTGTCCTGTGGGGATCGGGCCAAACCCGCAATCCAACACCACCTGCAGCTCGTACCTGCTCCCGTTCATCCTGGCCCCACTGTACCTGCTGCGGGCTCATGCCCAATCAGTCCCGACCGTGAGCCCTGCCTCTGGTGCCCTCCCAAGGGGAGTGGCCTGCGGGATCATGCTGAAACTGGCTCTTCAACATCCCCTGAGGGGTCCCGGATTGTGAAAGGGCATAGGCCAGGCCAAGGGACCCCACCAGTGCATGATCAGGGCCAGGGAGGGGCTGCAAAGGGACCGCTGGAGGGCTCCAGGGCATGTCTGGCCCTCTCTTGCCCAGTCCCGATTGGGGCTGATCGGGGCCAGTAAGGGCCAGCCAGCTGAGGAGGGACACAGGAGGTTGGCCAGAAGGGGAGGGACCGCGGGAGGCCTCCAGGGCATGTCCGGCCCGTCTTGCTCAGTCCCAATTGGCTAGACCCCAGCAGCAAGCTAATCTACTGGTCGGAGTGTCTGGCCCCTGGTGGTCAGTGCACATGATAGCAAGCAGTTGAGCAGCCTTAGCATATCATTAGCATATTACGCTTTGATTGGTTGAACAGTCGACTTGTCACTGGATGACCAGACACTTAGCATATTAGGCTTTTATTATATAAGATAATTAATTCTCAGATTGTCTAAAAAGAATTTATAATTACTAGAGACCAAAAACATGACATATACACATGTTAAGGTTACCTTTTTTTTCCATGAGAAAGGTCTTAAGACCACATTTGATTCTTGGGTCTGTAGGTTCAAAATAATGCTAAACAACACTGTTTTAATATTTCAGGATCTGCAGCTAAAGAGTTTTTTACAAAATCAAAGCTTCCTATTCTTGAACTTTCTCATATTTGGTAAGTGTGGTGTATATTAGTTGGGTAATGTGGGTTATTTCAAAGGAGTTTCCAGCAGGTACATTTTTTTAACCTTAAAAATAAACTATTAGAATAACCTTTTAAAGAATGTTCTTATAACTCCGTATTGTCATAAAATAGTCAGCTTCTCTCTCACTCTCTAGAGAAGAAATAAAGTGATACCAGTAGAGTAGTTCTTTAAAAAGTGCTAAAAGTCTTTAAGCTATAGTAGCTGTTTCTTATTGCTGGTATAATGCATGGAATAAAAGCTAGTTTGCTCATACATGGTTGTATTTATTCCATTTGGTTTTAAAAAAATTTAGTAAGTCCTATACCAGCCATGAGCTTAAGAACAGTGCTTACATGCATATCAGCATAACCAGTGGACACAAGACACTGAGGGGTAGGGGAGGCCAGGGGATTGTCAAGGGCGGGGGGAAAAAGGAGACATATGTAATACTCTTTGTAATACTTTAAGCAATAAAACAAAATTTAAAAAAAAAAAGAACAGTGCTTAGCACCCATTTAAATACCAACTGAAGACTCAGGATGGTTGCTGTGTGGTTGGAATCAGTCATTAAATTACAATCACAAATTACTTTTAAAAAACAATTGTCAGATAAACGTGTTGTTTCCACTTTATATCTACATATTTCTCTATATTCTAAATTTTATTAATAGGGTTTTTAGTAGCATAGAATGCTATAGTAGGAGATAGGTAGATAATGCCTAAAACCAAAATGTTAAGAACTAGCAATATATACATGCTATTTATAGTTTAAGGTGATAAATTTAAAAAATGGTTGTTCCTGCATCTAGGAAATGGAAGGATAGCAGGGTGGGGCTGCTGTCTTTTTGTATCAAGCCTTGTAATTGTATTGGATTCTTTAAAATACATATAGACTTTTAATAACAATAAAAACAAAGTTTTAAGAATTTTTAGTGACTTATTAAAAAGCTTGATTTCAACTAAGTCCTGCACCTAAAGATACATATGGTTAAAGGCCATTTCTTTGGTGACCTTATTTTTGGGGGGCTCTTTTTTCAGCATTTTATTATGAAAATTTCAAGCTCTTAGAAAAGTTGAAAGAATTGTGCCTTAAACCACCCACATGGCCATTGCCTGTAATCTGCAGATAACCGTTTGCTATATTCACTTTGTTACACATCTTCCCATCTATGGAATTTTTAAAATTATTGATTGCTTGCACTTTTTCTGAAAAAGGATTTCTCTTTTTCTCTTTTTCTGAGACATAAAGGGATCCAAAGTAGAATAGGATCCATTTCTGATGTTTTTCTTCTAGGGAACTCTCAGACTTTGATAAAGATGGAGCATTAACACTGGATGAGTTTTGTGCTGCTTTTCATCTGGTAGTTGCTAGGAAGAATGGCTATGACTTACCAGAAAAACTCCCTGAAAGCTTAATGCCCAAGCTGATTGATTTGGAAGACTCAGCAGGTAAGGTCCAGGAGCTTGAAGAGACCTGATTGCGTGCCTTGACAAATAACACTTGGTTCTCAAAGCACAATCTAGATGTTAAAACTTAGCTTAAAAGCATAAGCCTTTCATCAAGGGCATGTACATTTGCCATTAGAATAAGATGTACAGCCTGAACTGGATCAATATTTTGTCTGTTTAGTCAACTGTAAACAAAGATAAAGAATATATGCCACTATTTTATTTTACACTTGTGACCTGCTGAGATTTGAAGAGCATTTCACAGTGTCTTGCTATTTTGTCATCCTTTAATTACATTTTATATTATCTGAAGTGGGGAAAGTAGCCTGTCTTCATTATCAACACTTTTCCATTTAATGCATCTTAATTTGTTGAAGGGAAATACCTGGTTTATCATTAGACCTTTGCAGTCTTCAAGCATTTTCCTTTTAAAAAGCCAATTTCTTCAGATGCTAAAGAAATCTGGAAATTTTGTGTTTGATGTAGATAATACTACATTGTTGTCATGTTTACAAGAATGCTTTTATAAATGCTCATATTTACAGATAGTTTTATTTTAAAAGAAATAGAATATAGGGGGTAAAAAATGAGTACTTTCTTTAAAATTCTGAATGAATAAAAGGAAATCTAATGTTAAATAAATGAGTCTAATTAAAACTAAATTACTGTCTTTGGTTTTTCTATCTAAATTCCTTTTTAGATATTATGATGGAAGGAATTTTATACTTTTTAAAAGAGAAGTTAAAAACAGAATTTGGCTCTCAAAAGGGTATTCATCTATTGGGCAGCTTCTGTTTAACCCAGAATTGCATATGATCTGACTTTATTGTGTAAATTATTCAGTAGGAATCATATGCATATTATTATTGCCAAAAAGAGGACTATCTCCTTAGATTCAAGAATCTGTGTGCTTCTAGTTTTGCTAATTATTCCTGTGATTTTGGGCAAGTTCTTTTTGTTTTTCTACCTGAAATGTGTATTTGATGCTATTCACATTTCAGGGCCTGAACACACTGACTTTTTACCAACCAATAAGTCTATTTAAAATTTTAGGGTTGGTTTTAGTTTTTTATAGAACCATTATCCTGTGAGAATCCTAGAGTTTTCCTGATCATTTTAGGCAGTTATTAGGTATCAGTTAACCTCTAAAAGAACTTCATTTGGTTTATTTCATAGTAGCCAAAAGGGAAGAAATTGTGGTAGCCACATATTTACTGTGCCATTGATTTTAAAATTAGGCTTTGTGTCTAGAGTTTTTCTATGACTTTAATCCTTTAAAAACTGACAGCATAGTATAATTTAAATCAAGCTTATTCTGTTGTATGTCATTTTCTTGAGACTTGTCTGATTCTGTTATCTGTTGCATATAGATGGGTGAATCTGGCTTTTGCATGTAGTCTTTTTTTCCTCTCTTTTATTTAATTTAAATAAAATCTGGGATTCTTTGTAAACTTGATCTACTGCCAGAATTTTAAGGCTAATGATTTAAGTAGAGGTTCTTTTCTGGGCATTTTTCTTTTTACTCCTGTTAGATCTGTTTAGCACAGAGTCACTCTTATTTTTCCCCTTGCATATATCTCTATACTATTGTTCTAATTATAATTTTAAAGGTATCAAAGGCTCATAGTTGTGTGTTTTTTTTACCATTTGCACATAATCTATGTAATTTTCTGATGAAATTTATTGTAAACATTTGACCACACAATATTAACTTCAAATCTTCTTTGCCTAACCACTAAGTGATAAATTTGGAATTTTGTTAATTTAGGGTTGGGGGAATGATTAACCTTTTTTTTTCTCCCAGCTATCATAAGCCGGAGATTTATATGCCACAAGTCCTTTGAATATAGAAATTGTCATGTGACACTGTGGATCAATCAAGATCTGTAAAAATCCTTTTAAGTAGCTGTGTTTTTAGAAGTTCACAGTTGAAGGGGAAACCACCCAAGCGGTTCCTTTTGGCTGACCTAAAAATTGATCATAAATATTTCCTCTATGGAGCTTTTCTGACTTTCAGACAAAAGTAGTTACTATCTTCTCTGATCTCTCATAGTATCTCCTATGTGCTGTTTATTGTGGCACCTATCACACTGTTCTTTTTTTTCTTTCTCTTTCCATCACTACATTCTGAGTTAATTTAAAAAACAAGAAAAAAGGAAAATGTGTCATATTCACTGTAGTATCCCCAGGCTCTAGCACTTTGTAGGCATGTGCTCAGTTGCTCAGTAAATAACTGCTGAGTGAATTAATGCTAAATGTGTGCCATTTTTAAAGTAGGATATTTTTCTTAACATATTTCTGTCTTTGAAAATATAGTCTTTTGTTATATGTTTGTAATGTTGGGACATACTAAAATATTCACTCTATAAGTATTTTATATTTACAATTTAATAACTCATAAAAAATAGATGGTGAAAGTGATTACTTGAGTTACAGTTTGGAGAAACGAGCTAGGCTTTCTAAAAACATACAAACATGGGTGGGATAGATACATATTTTTTCCAAAATTATTTGAACAAGTTTATGGTATTAAATAGATAAAATAAAATTGCTAAGGTTCATAGGTATAAGTACGTACACAGACCTGAATTAAAATACTTATATTTAACATCAGCACTAAATATGGCAACTAAAGTAAATAAAAAGGGAAACTTGATTTTTGTTGTCTTACAAAAGAAAGCATATAAAAGTTCATCTGTGGAAACAGTTTTCTGAACCTGAATTCAAGAAAGAATGTTTATCTTCCAAGAATGGTTATCTTCTTTAAAATAAAAAAGGATTAAGGTGACCTGCTAGCCTACCACAACAGTGTATCATAAAGGGAAAAAAAGCATGTTAAGATACTTTGCATCTTAATCTCAGTCTCCAAAGACTCTTTGTTGTAGCACAGTTGCAGTTTTACATACACTGTATTTTATGTGATTACTAGAGGCCCAGTGCACGCATTCATACACCCATGGGATCCCTCGGCCTGGCCTGTGCCCTGTCGCAGTCCAGGACCCCTTGGGGGATGTTGGACTGCCAGTTTCGGCCTGATCCCCTCAGGCCAGGCCGAGGGACCCCACCAATGCATGAATCCTTCTGAGTTAATTTAGTCTGTTCCATGTTTCCATGCCTGGGTATTGAGCATCTGCCCCCTGGTGGTCAGTGCATGTCATAGCTAACAGTCAAATGGTAGAATGGTTGTTTAGGCTTTTATATATATAAATTTGATAGACTAGTGCCCCGGTGCACAGATTATGCACATTGAAAGGAATTTAATTGAAAGGTAGCCAGCGGGGTGGGACTGGGCGAGACAGGCCAGACATGCCCTGGAGCCAACCTCCCACGGTCCCTCCCCAGCCAGCCACACCTGGGGCAGCACTGTGGCTCGAAGGGCATCTGCGGAGGGAGCAGGGTCCCTCAAGTAGGTAGGGTCCCTTGGCCTGGCTTGCGGGGATTGGGCTGAAACTGGCTCCCTGACATCCCCAGAGGAGTCCCGGATTGTGAGAGGGCGGTTCTCAGGTGACCCACCCCAGAATCAGGCTTCCTCCTCTCTGGTTCTGGGGTGCGTCACCCAAGAACCACCGCTGCCAAGTCAGTGCAGCTCAGCAGCTCCTGCATTGAGCGTCTGCCCCCTGGTGGTCATTGCACGTCATAGCTACCGGTCAGACGGTCGCTTAGCCTTTTATATAGAAACTAGAGGCCCGGTGCACAAAAATTTGTACACTCGGGGGGGGGGGGTGTCCCTCAGCCCGGCCTGTGCCCTCTCGCAATCTGGGGCCCCCTGGGGGCCCCTTCCCCTGGCTGCTGGCACCAGTTTTCCTCCGGCGCCCAGAACCCAGGCCTTCGCTCTTCGCCGGGAGGGGCCCGCACGGTGGGCGAGGGGCTTAACTCTTTTAAAAATACTTCTGAATGTTTGGTAAATAACCCTGTAGGAATCTACTTTCTGAAACATGCTGGTTGTTAAGGGCTGATTTGGGTAATCAACAAAATGTATGTTAAAATCCTAATCCCCAGAACCTCAGAATGTACCTGTATATGGAGATACGATCTTTAAAGAGGGGATTACATTAAATTGTGGCAGTTCCAGTGGGACCCTTAGCCCATCTCACTGAAGTCCTTTTAAGAAGAGGAATGTTGGGGTCCTGCCCCAGCAGGTCCAGGGGTTCCCAAAGGTGTGGACGGAGTTGGCGAAGAAGGAATGGCACAGAGGCAGCGTTCAGGTTATCATCATAGCCAGGTTCTCTTTTTATTGTCCTGTTACATCTATATTTATACTATTTGATCCTATAAGCATGCCTCTATAAGCTTTTTTTGTTTTTGCCGAGGAGAGCATTGGATTCGTTTATTGGGGGGGTCAGTCAAAGGGGGAGCTGGCTAGGGTGGGGTAGGGCAGCAGCTTGTCTGGCCCCCGAGAAACCCAACTTGAGTCCAGAGCCTCGACCGCTTTGAAGCCAAAGTCTTCCTTCACCTTTATCTGCATGGGGGCCAGTTCTGGAGTCAGCGGGACTCCCGCCTGGCGCCCTTCCCATGGCGCTCGCCGCCTCTTCCTACCGCTGGGCCCCTCGCCAGTGGCCGGACTGCTGGCTTTTGCGGGCGCTGGCGTCCTCCTGGGCGGGGACAGCCCCTCTTTCTCCGGAGGCTCCTTCTCAGCGTTGCCTGGGGTGGGGGCGTCTGTGCCCTGGCTGCCCTCATCCTCCAGTAAGATGGTGAACTGGCTGGCCTGGTAGTCATCGCCGTAGGAGTCCAGCACCTTCATGAGGAACCTCCGCTCCTGCTGGAGTCTCCGTGTTATTCTCTATATCTGATGGAGCCTGTTCAGGACCCGCTCCTTCACCTGCTCGATCTCCCTGCAGTGCTGATCCAGCGCCTGGTACTTCCTGCAATTGAGTTCCCATTGGCACCGCCGCCACCAGCCTCAGGCTGCCTCCTCCTCTTCGTCTGGCTCCTGGAGGCTGGAGCTGCCCAGACCCCCAGACACGAACTCCACTTTGGTCTCAAGCTCACTCTCCAGGATGTGACCACCGAACAGCAGAGGCAGCGCCAGCTCTGAGCCGGGAGGTGCTGAGGACTCCTCAAAGCTCACGGCTGCCATGGACCCCTCTCTCTGCTCCAGCTCCATTTCTCCCTGGCTCCAGGAGCAGAACTTCCAATCTTGCAAGCCTCTAGGTTAAAGTGACTTGCAAAACAACACGCTCCATCCGATTTCATGGCCAGGCACCCAGGCCCCGGCCACTAAGCCTCCTGGGAGTTGTAGTTCTCTATTTCCGGCTCGCCTCCCTCACCCCACCCCCACCCCAGTCCCGGCTGAAAGGCCCTGCTGGCTGGTCTAACGCCTCAGCCAGGCATCTGAGTCACCTCCGTCTTTATTCCTGTCCTGACACCGCGCCCTCTGACCACGGAGACTCTCCTCTTGGGAGGCCCCTGGGTCTCCTTCTGGGGCCGGGGCTGCGCTGCCGCATGGATCGCGTGCCCCAGTGGCGATGCAGCCCTGGCCCCTGGGTCTCCTTCTTGGACCTGGCTGCATCACCCCCCAGGGACAGATCGTGTTCCCCAGGCAATGACGCAGCCCGGCCTCTGGCCCCGCATCTGGGTGTTCTCCAATCACTGGTGATCGGTGATCTGAGAAGCCAGGCGGGGCAAGGAAGAGGTGGACATCTGCTGTTAGGGTCAGTTTGTATATTACCCTTTTACTATATAGGATAGAGGCCTGGTGCACGGGTGGGGGCTGGCTGGTTTGCCCTGAAGGGTGGCCCGGCTCAGGGCGGGGGTCCCGCTTGGGTGCCTGGCCAGATTGGATGAGGGGATGATGGCTGTTTGCAGCTGGTCACACCCCCTTCAGGGTGGGGGTCCCCACTGGGGTGCCTGGCCAGTCTGGGTGAGGGGCTGAGGGCCGTTTTCAGGCTGGCAGGTGACTGAAACTTCCAACCTCTCCTTTTTTTTCTTTTTTTTTTTGTTCTGGGATTTATTTACCTTCTACGGCTGTCACTGGAGCTGAGAGCCGGCTTTAGCTCTGGGGCTCAGCTCCAGCTCTGAGACCTCAGTTTGTTTGGCTTCTATAATTGAAACACTGTTGCAACTCCAGCTCTGAGGCCTCGTTGGCCGAAAGCTGGTTTCTGGGCTTTGTTTAGCTTCTATAATTGCAACATTGTTTCTTAGACTGCAGCTCAGAGGCCAGCAGCGGCAGGCAGGGAACCTTGTCTTCCTCCATCACTGGACAAGCAAGCCCCCTGTTCGCTTCAGCTGCCTGGCTGCAGGCCGCCATCTTGGTTGGCAGTTAATTTGTATATCACCCTGATTAGCCAATGGGAAGCATATCGGAGGTACAGTTAATTACCATGTTTGTCTATTATTAGATAGGATATTTCTCTCTTAAGCTACACTCGAGACTTTTGGGTGGGTAACTAGATTGGTCTTGTTCATTTTATCTCAGCACCTAAAGCAGTGGTCGCCAAACTGCGGCTCTTTGGCCCCTTGAGTGTGGCTCTTCCACAAAATACCACGTGCAGGCGCGCACGTACAGTGCTATTGAAACTTTGTGGCCCATGCGCAGAAGTCGGTATTTTGTGGAAGAGCCACATTCAAGGGGCCAAAGAGCCGCATGTGGCTCGTGAGCCGCAGTTTGCCGACCACTGACCTAGAGGATGCAAATTGAGTACATAAGTAGATGTTTTTTAAATGACTAAATGGCTGAACTAGTTTTTTTAAACTGTTTTCTGTTTTCACGCACAATGCTCATGTCAACAACTCAATATCTGACTCAACACTCAAAGAGGGAAAGGAATGTGCTCCCCATTCTGTCTCTTTCATAACCACTGCTTTATACAGTAAATTTGAGCAAATTTTCATTATTATTAATACTATTGCCGTAAATCCTCAAAATCAAAAGTACTTCTAAAATGAATGTTTTTAATGATGTTTATTATGCAGATTTATAGTTGAAACTAGACTGATGTGAGTTAATCACTGTTAAGAGTTTTTCTGTATTCATCCAGAAAATTTTAACATAAAAGCTTACACAAGTAGCACATGCAGATATCTGTTTTAACACAAGTGCATTCACACTGTACATCCTTGATTGTTTTTTCTTATAATATTGGACATCTTTGCACTTTGTCATCTACAGACCTGGTACCTTAATTTAACCAGTCTCTTATTGATGGCTTTTGAGGTCGTTTCTTGGCTTTACCTTTAAAACAGTGCTGCAGTGGATATGCTTCTGCATATATTTTTATGGAAAGAACCCAGTATTTTTTGTTTTTGAAAATTCACTCTCCAAGTGCCCTTAGTTGCAAAGGAAAAAAATAATGAAAATATGCATTAATATTGATCATTAACTTTCAAATTAAGGAATTACTTCTCAAGCCTCTCCCCCCGACACACACACACAAATACACTTTTAACACTAGAATTATTTATCTCAAGATAGTTGGGTATTATAGCTCAGAAATCAATACAATTACAGATATTGGCAAAGATGCACCATTTAATGAAATTGGCCATAATAATTAGAACTGCTTGATTTTCTGGCAAAGACATTGACAAGCAAGGTTGGATAGATAATACTTGAGCAAACCTTTACAAGATGACACACTAGGGGCTTTAAAAGATGATAGTTTAAATATCAGTGGATTAGTAAAAGTCCTTGGAATAATTAATTGTACCTTTAATTTTTTTTTTTTCCTCAGAAATTGCCTTTTTCTTTACTATTGTGTTGTAAAAATCAAAAGTGAAGTAAAGGGTATCTGTCTTCTGCTAAAAAGAAAACTCCATGGAAATGGGAGTCTTGTCTTTTTGCTCAATACATATTTTTATTTACTGTATTTATGTAGGTCCTCAGTAAATTTACCGACTGAATTCATGCCTTTATTTTGCCACCAAATTGCACCCACAAAATTTAACATCTTTCATTCTTTGTTTTCTGTGCACATTTTTATAATTTTCTGTGTACATTTTGAAGACAAAATGCCAATCAAATTTCTTTTTCACTTTATGAAATTAAAGTCCTTATTGTAAGTTGACTAACTTAAAAAGGGCTTTTTCTTCTTTCTTTTTCTTTTTTTTTTAAATTAAATCTTTATTGTTCAGATTATTACTTTAATTACTCTTTTTTTCCCACCATAACTCCCCTCCACCCAGTTCCCACCCTACCCTCCGCCCTCACTCCCCACCCACTGTCCTCATCCATAGGTGCACAGTTATTGTTCAATCTCTTCCCTCAACCCCACACCCCTTTCCCCCCTCCCAAGAATAGTCAGTCCATTCCCTTTCTATGTCCCTGATTCTATTACAATCACCAGTTCATACTGTTCATCAGATTATTTATTCACTTGATTTTTAAATTCACTTGTTGATAGATGTGTATTTGTTGTTCAAAATTTGTATCTTTACCTTTTTTTTCTTCTTCCTCTTCTTAAAGGATACCTTTTCAGCATTTCATATAATACTGGTTTGGTGGTGATGAACTCCTTTAGCTTTTCCTTATCTGTGAAGCTCTTTATCTGACCTTCAATTCTGAATGATAGCTTTGCTGGGTAAAGTAATCTTGGTTGTAGGTTCTTGCTATTCATCACGTTGAATGTTTCTTGCCACTCCCTTCTGGCCTGCAAAGTTTCTGTTGAGAAATCAGCTGACAGTCGTATGGGTACTCCCTTGTAGGTAACTGATTTTCTTTCTCTTGCTGCTTTTAGGATTCTCTCCTTGTCTTTTGCTCTTGGCATTTTAATTATGATGTGTCTTGGTGTGGTCCTCTTTGGATTCCTTTTGTTTGGGGGTCTCTGTGCTTCCTGGACTTGGAAGTCTATTTCTTTCAACAGGTGGGGGAAGTTTTCTGTCATTATTTCTTCAAATAGGTTTTCAATATCTTGCTCTCTCTCATCTTCTGGCACCCCTATAATTCAGATGTTGGTACGCTTGAAGCTGTCCCAGAGGCTCTTTACACTATCTTCGTATTTTTGGATTCTTTTTTCATTTTGCTTTTCCGGTTGGGTGTTTTTTGCTTCTTCGTATTTCAAATCTTTGACTTGATTCTTGCGATCCTCTGGTCTGCTGTTGGGAGTCTGTATAATATTCTTTATTTCAGTCAGTGTATGCTTAATTTCTAGTTGGTTCTTTATCACAACATTGAGGGTTTCACCAATCTTCTTGAGGATCTCACTACATTTATCTGCGGTCTCACCAGTCTTTTCGAGGGCCTTATTAAATTTATCGGCGGCTTCTAGACAGTTCTTTAAAGACCTTAAAAGTGTGGTTTTGAACTCTATATCCAGCAGTTTGCTTTCCTCCAATTCTGTCGTTTGTGTCCTGTTTCTTTGTCTCGGCATTTTTTATGCTTTGCTGTGTCAATAGAGTGCCTTTCTGTGCTAAGTGTCCCAATTACCTGAGGTAGACACTCTTGGTGCACCCCCTTGTGGGCTTTGTGCACAGTCTTGTTGTAATTAAGCCTTGATTGTTGTAGTTATCACTGTGAGGAATTGACCTCCAGGCCAATTGGCTGTGAGAATCAGCTGTGTCTGCAGTGGGAGAGCTTCTGTGCTGGAGACACACCTCTGGGGGTAGACTTGCTTCGATGGGGCTTTGGTGCTCACTGAGTCTGCCCCCTGAGTGTGTCTTTTATGGTTCCATGGAGTTGCAAACTGGATGGTCCCACTCTGACCTCTGGGCTTCCTGGCTCCTGGATCTCTAGGGAGGTGCTAATCTAGCCTTTGCCTGAAGCTATCCAGCAAAAGTCTCCCTGCAGGGCTTGGGCGGGGCGGGTCCCATGGGATTTACAGGGCGGGGTTAGCAATTATGGCTGCTCTCAGTCTTGCCCTCAGAGGCTGTGCTTCTCAGTGTCCCAGTAATCGCTCCAAGCCCCATGGAGAGAAAGCTGCCCTCAGGCTCCGACCGATGCCAGACAGTCCCGCTTCTCCCGCATGAGTCTGGGTCCCCAGAGACCCGCCCGGAACTGGAGCTCAGAGCCTGAGACTCCCTCCCAATTGAAAACGACAACCACGCCCTCAGCCACCAGCCCGCTCTGCATGCACTCCGCACCCTAGTATTTTACTTCAGCACTGCGCCTCCTCTGAGTCTCGGCATGCTTTTCTCCTTCCTCCCAGTTGTAGAACTTCCACTCAGCCAGCCTTCCTGTGGTTCTGGATGATGTCCGTTCCGTCCCTCAGTTGTATTTCTGAAGTGGTTGTTCGAGGCAGCAAACTCCGGCGCTTACCTATGCCGCCATCTTGGTTTCTCCCCTATATCTAAAAGGGCTTTTCCCATTTTTAGTTGTCCTGGGTAATGGGAAACTCCTATATATCTATAGGTAATATTCTTTGAAGTAGAATAGCTGAATCAAATAGTAGTTTCTCTAAAATGTTCAGTACTGCCAAAAAAGGCATTCAGTACAATTTAATTCATATTTTGGGTAATTGCTTTGTTTCATTTCAAACTTTGTTGGACCCATTTTACTTCCTTTTTTTTAATCTTTCATTTTAATTTAAAACCTGTAGACTTCTATATAGACATTCTTAAGGTCAGCCTACTGAATAAGTTCCATTTTATGGCATGTTGAGAGAAATAGAATGAATTTTGGAAATAGAATATAGTTTTTGATGTATATAATATTCAAAACAAAGTGTATCTGAAATTGTCTTTAATTTCTTTTCCTGTCTTTTAAGAATGAATGAAAAAGGTCCCATTTCTAGTTTTTATTGAAGACTTAAAATTTATCAAAACCTGTGTATCTTTTAAATATTTTTTCTCATAAGAATATTATTGCTATTTCAAATAAATAAAAGCTATAGTTTACTTTTTCTTTGAGGAAGCTATTAAACGAAATTGGAACCTTGAATCTTTATGATTGAAGAATTTTTCCAACAAGTTATTGCTACTTGAAAACAAAATAAGTTTAAAACCATAAGACTTTCAGGAATGTATGTACTAGTATATATTTCTATAAGATTAATAATAGCTGACAAGTCATTTTTGAAACAATTTTTTAGTGTGTTGAATGTAATACTAAGAAAATAACAGAAGTCCAGGGTGGGTAGGTGATAAGCCGAGGTAAAAACTGAAGGTCTTGCCGTAACCGGTTTGGCTCAGTGGATAGAGCGTCGGCCTGCGGACTGAAAGGTCCCAGGTTCAATTCCAGTCAAGGGCATGTATCTTGGTTGCAGGCACATCCCCAGTGGGGGGGGTGTGCAGGAGGCAGCTGGTTGATGTTTCTATCTCGTCAATGTTTCTGACTCTCTATCCCTCTCCCTTCCTCTCTGTAAAAAATCAATAAAATATATTTTTAAAAAAACCTGAAGGTCTTTGAGAAAGGTGGTTTGGCAGGTACACTGCACTGAATTGAATCTGCAGACTTTTCAGAGTCTTTGGAGGCTAGAAGGATGAGACTACTGAGAGCATTTTTATTTTCTAGTGCAATACAGAAAATATGGTTTGCACTCATTTAATTTGCACTTGTTGCTAACTTTTAAATGTAGCCTGACAGTATGTCAGTCAATATGATCACACAGTGTTGTGTCTTCCAGGCTCACTTTTATACATGGAAATACTTTTTGCATAAAGCCCTTTTGGGGTTGACTTTAACAAATAATTTAGGCTCATGCTCTTCTTTTTCAGCCCTGATGCTCTGATGATGTCAGGGGCAGAGCAGAACCCTCAGGAGGGAGGCAGGGTTGACACAGTGTTCCAGCAGGAGGCTAGGTTGGAACACTGCATCAGGTAAGAGTAAAACTATACCCCTGCCTCCGTGAGGATACGGACTGTAGACCAACATTTGTGGGCGGGCCTGAAGCTCTTTGTTGGAATATTCAAAGGGAGCCAGGTTGGTAGAAGGAGATATAGCTTATTTACAGACTTAATGCTCATGACTGTTATTTTCTAGAACATAGGTAATTTGCTCTTTTTCTACTGCCATTTTTTGTTCTATATATGAAATAGGAAAGAAACAATGTGTAATTCTGCTAATTCATCCAGAAATAATTTTGGGGTTTTCAAAGACAGACTAAATTTTTTTTTAAATATTTTAGTCTTAGAACCCCTTTACATTCTTAAAGATTATTGTGGATCCTAAAGAACTTCTGTTTATGTGACTTAGATCTATCAATAGTTGCCCTATTAGAAATTAAAAATGACACAAATTTTAAAAAATTTTACAGCTTTTTAAAAATTACAATTATAATCTCCCTAAATATTAGCATACATATTTTAGAAAAATAACTATATTCCTCAAAATAAAAGAAAAAATTATGAAAAGGATAGCATTGTTTTTACATTTTGTAAATCTCTTTAATATCTATTTTAGTAGAAGACAGCTAGATTTTCATATTTGCTTCTGCATTCAGGCGGTTAGATATTATTTTGTTTGAGGTATCAGGTGTCTGCAGTCTAAGCACTGAGTGCCAAATCTGGTCAGCCGACTGTTTTTCTATAGCCCACAACAAAAAAGTGGTGGTTATTTATTTTTCTTTTTAATCGTTGGAGAATAAAGAGAATATTTCATGACACATGAAATTCAGATTTGTAATTATGGATATTCTTTGCTACCACACCAAATGTCAACAAATGGTAATTTCTTAAAGGTTAATTGCAATGTGAAAGCTGAAACCATATTAATGAATTATTTGTACTGTTATGTTAAATTCCATAGATCTGTTTTGCAGTTTGAATATATTTTGGATTAATCTTTTGCCCATGCATGATTTTATAACATAATTATTTGTAAAATATTGGTTCATTGAGTTATACAGATATGGATACACATTTTCCAAAATTCTAATTTTCTCTTAAAAGCGCAAAGTTTGTCATTAGTAACAATACTGAAGACAGTTGTTTTCCTGAAGTGACAGGCTCACTTAACTCATTTTTGAGAAAATGCGTAAAAGTCTAAATAATTTGTTTGTCAGCTGTTGTTTAAAGAAAAGTCATGTTCCATGAAAAAAGTGGCCTGTTCAGCTCACAGCCAAATCACTCAAGACCACTTCCTGGAGATGATCATCACTGTGCTCTGATAAAGAGCAAAAGTGCAATATATATTGCACCTCCCCATTACTTTGGGACTCCATTATATAAAATTGCAAACATATATTTCCCCTTTTTCCTACAAAGACTATTTAAAAGATGTGTATTCAGGGCTGAGATTTAATAAAATAATTTTTACCGCTTAATTGTGAACGTTCTTCAATGACATTGCCATGCCTATTTATTTAAACTGGAATATGTGGGGATGAAGAGTACAATGACTAGTACAGGATGGGGCAAAAGCTGGTTTACAGTTGTTCCTATGGGAAAAAATGCAATAATTAATAAATAAAAATACAAGGATAAACTCTGTTTCGTGTCCTCACAACTGTAAACCTATTTTGCCCACCCCTGTATTATTTTGGTGCCACTGCCTTGTTTCTTGTTGATAAGCCAGAAGTTTTACCCACCATTGCTTTTGCATCATCAGTTCAAATGCCAGCACAGGAGAGAAAAATAATAATATGATGATTACAAAATCTTTTTGACTTTTCAGATGCCCTAAAAGAGTCATGGGGATTCCCTGGAGTCCATGATCCACAGTTTGAGAACTGCTACTCTAGGAAAATGACTCTGTTGGAATACTTATGAAGTATAATTATTTGAGTGAATAGTATACTTCAAGAAGCTACATCCACTACAACTTTGTACCAGTGAATCACAGAGCTTCCCAGAATCTATCCCAAATTATAACTGCCCTGATGTGGGGGTAGGGTACCGTCTGGACCTAAATTTGCTAGTAGAAGACTGACATGAGAAAGCCAGGCCAGGGCCCCAGCTTACCCTAAGATGATATGTGAAACTAAAGTAATATAGTCTGACTGTAGATAAGTTCTTTTGAAGATTAGTCACCTTATAGTTAATACTGTTTTAATTCTATTTATTTTTCTTCAACAACTGCTTTGCTGGATCTCTTAAAGATACTTTTCCATTCACCATCCTCCTAACAGAGTTTCAGTTTCATTAAATTCAGATTTATAGCCATTATATCCTTTCCTTAACTTTCTTTCTCTTTGTTATCATAGGGAAAAAATCCATAATTTTTGTTCACACTAAAGCCACAAGCTATTCCCATGAGGAATTTGCTGCTACTATTCATTATAAATATTATTTCATTAGCTTTTTCTCTAAGAGCTTTGATTTAAGAGTTCTTCATAGAACATTACTGGAAGCCTTTCTGCCTCTTATTGTTTCTATACTACAACATTTTTATCAAGAAAGGGATAGAATTAAGAAAGAAATAGCAACAATTTCCAATCTTACAAAACAAAAATTTATCAAAATCTGCTGCTGGACTGCAAATTAGAACTTGATATGACTACAAAAAAGGGGAAGTATTTTGAGATAGTAGTCATGTAACAAAGGGCAAAGAGAAATTGAGTACTTTTTCAAAATACTGGTAGTTAGCTTTGGTTCTGGGAAAATAACAGCAAAGGAGAATGAATTTAATGAAGAAGAACACAAAAAGCAACTCATTCAGTAAAGATTTGTGTACATAGTATGTATTAGGTTCTGTGTTAGGCACTAAAATGTGAAGGATTTACTTTTGAATAGATTGAAAGGTTAAAACCTATACATTGCTAAGTTATTGTATGACTGTTTATTTAGGAATTTGAACTACAGTGCTAACGTTTAATGGCAAATGTCTTTCTTTCTGATGGAGAAACTCAGGTGCTGTTTTATTCAGCTTGCCCATGGTCAAGCAGTGAGATAGTGACAGATGCTAGAACAGTGTTTTGATACAGGTTCTAAATAGATTAGGTACTCCCCATAAATTTGGCAATTATTTCATTTTCAGACTGGGATTATATTCAAAGATATGTAAAGCTTGGGAAGATTGGAATGAGAATTAAGTTACCATTGAAATTCCTTCTGTTCTCAAATTGAAATTCAAGTGATATTTTAAATTAGGGCTTACCTACTCACAAGCAGAATGTGATACCACATAATACTTTAAAAACTGCTTTGCAATGGTGTCATGGATTTGTAGCTTTCTCAGTGAAGGTTAAGTGCCAGGGGCTTAATGATAAAACTTTCTTTGGTGTGGGCTCATTGACTGCTTTTCACACATGCCTGGGACTCTTCCTCTCCTTTTACTCTCTGCCCTGCAAATATATGCTGCTTTTTGGTAACACAGGAGCCTTGTAGAGAAAATGTGAGTGACTTAGTGTAAATTAGCATTTCCCAAAGTATATTCCAAGAGAATATTGAGGGATTTTATTTGATAAAAAAAGGTTTGTGTTTGGGGAAAAGGATTTAAATAGTTAATTTGCTCTGAGACATTACAAGTCTTTCATATACAAATGTTCATGGAGTTGCTCCAACAGGGAGTTACAGTATTCCAAAATTTGAAGAGAAAAAATTTATTAAACCTAATTTTTTAAAGTACCTCACATTAATATTCCATAAAATACACTTTGGGATCTGCTACAAATTCAGCCCTATTATCAGAAAATGATTAAAAACGTCTGTGCTAGATGTATTATTATGCCTAACACTCTTTTTCTATTTCTAACTAGAATTTATTTTCATGGAAAGCTTTGGTTTTGGGTAGACAACAAGTAGCAGGAATAAGTACCGCCTAATTGTCTGACTGTTAAAATGTTTATTTTTCGATTACAGTTGACATTTAATATAAAAATGTTTATTTTAGGAACATGAGGACAGGAAATTCAGATTATCAATTACTACTTGTCAAATCTTCAGGGTTTTTTTATAAGTAATATTCCTAAACTAAATTATATTATTTATGGAGAATTTCTGTTTTTCAATTGCAGATGTTGGGGATCAGACAGGTGAGGTAGGTTATTCCAGCTCACCTGCAGAAGCACCTCCAAGCAAGTCACCATCAATGCCGTCACTAAACCAGACTTGGCCAGAGATGAATCAGAGCAGTGAGGTTAGCAAAGCTTCCCTTTCCTTTCATTAACATTAACTTTGTTAAGGTAAGACGTTCCAAACAGTAATTTCAGCATAGAGCTCTTTCAGCAGGTATGCATAGCTAAGAGAGCATATAAAGTAGGGCTATGATAAGTGTTTGTAATTATGTGACTCTGAGGTTTTCAAAGTACTTTTTCATATATATATATATATACTGTCATTTGGTTTTCACCACTCATTCCTGCTAAAACCCTGTGAGTTAGATGGGGCAGTAACATGCAGGTTATAGTCAAAAGGGTGAATGTCTTGGCCAAGATAACTCATAACCACTGAAGAACAAGTGCTTAGATTTGAACACAAGTCCTTTGACCTGTAGTCAGTTACCACACCCACCATGTCACACTGCTTCTCATTCCTGTATGTGATAATAATTTTGGAATCTTAGTATTGGAAGTGATATGAGAAGTCACTAATCCTGTCTTCCACATGAAAAAAGTATTTTCTTCAGCCCAGGCTATTGATAATAATTTAGTTTTATTTAATACAACATGGAATTAAACCCTAATAAGTGCAGTGGTTTAAGGATATTATATATAAGACCAAGGATAACATGCAAAACAGAATTTGAGACAAATGCACTCCCTCTCCTCCTCATTACTTGGGAACTCCATTATATAAAACTTTAAAAGTGGGGCCACTCTCATTAGAATCAGAGAAGTAGGCCGGAGGCCTCTATGTTAAACCTTAGTGCTCTATAGAACTTCAGCTAAAAAATAGCTGTTCTAGCCTGTTAGAGCAGTTTTCTTTGTGAATAAGTAACTTTTTTTGCCTTAAATCACTTTTAGGCAGTGCTTAAAAATTTCAAAGTTTGTTGACTTTCAGGAAAAAATTCTAAACGTCTGGACTTTTCATATCTTTTAAAACCAGTAATAAAGTACTGAATTAAAGAGACATTCATTAATTTTGGAGAGTTGAAAAACAGAAGTAACTGGCAGGTTTAAAGTACTTGCTGCTGCTTTATGACATAATCACAGATACTGTACCTAACACATAGCACTTGTCATACTGTTGGATGTAAAGTCATATATATAAGTTTTTCTAGAGGGAGGAATTAAGCCTTGAAATAATTCACTAGTAAAGAGGCTTTATAAAGAGTAGGGTCATTACTCTTGAAACTACTTGTTCATTTTTAAAAAGTAATATCAGATTAAGAGTAGTTATTCCATTGATACCAGCTCATAAATAAAAGCAGCTCTTTCTAAAGCATCTCTATTCTAAAGCCCATATTCATTCTAAATAAAATTGTGTGTGATCATTAAAGACCAGGAATAGAAGTCCCTTCCATATTCTGATTTAAGCAGTTGCACTTTTTCTTTTTAGATAGTCAGAGCAAGTTTCAGTTTGTAGTATTCAGTAATAATTTGGCTATGAATGTCGTGTTATTTTTCTTTTAACTCTGTGGAAAATCAAAATGCTAATAAAACTAACATTGATTTTGAGACATCTTAATAAATCTCTACACAAAGCTCTAATGATCCTTTCAACAGATAATTATTCGGCATCTAAACATGGATGAGACATTGCAAGGAATAAAACTACTAATAACAACAGCACTAATAATAAGCCTTAATATGTGTTGAGCACTTGGGATGTGCCAGTTCTGTTAAAAGCTCTTTACATATATGAACTCTACTTCCTCATAACAATCTTATAGTATTATTAATCTCACTTTACAGATGGTGAAACTGAATTACAGAGAGGTTAAATAACTTGCCTAAGGTTGTACAGTATAACTAGGATTCCAGTAGTCTGGATCCAGAGCTGTGCTCCTAACCATTATACTAAAGTTATGAAGATAAAAGTGTCTCTCTGCTCTCTAGGTAGCTTGCATACAGTCTTGTGAAACCAAGTAAAACTTCATACAACCAAATAGGTAAATAAATCCCTTCTTTTTGGCAAAAATCTACATGTAAAAGTTTAGATCATTAGGGTTTTAAAAATTCCTCTGTGCACATGCAACAATAATTATTGAAGAAACAATAATTATTAACAACAAATATTGGTAAATCACTTCTTTGAAGTGATGTCCCATGATAAGAATGAAGTTTTGTTATTCAGGAATCACTTTGAATACATCAATGTCTTAATTTTCATGATTTTAAAATTTGTAGGCAGAGTTGTTGAATGATTGTATTAGCCATTTTTGTAGATAATTTTCATCAATGTATTAATTTGCTAATATTTTATTTCTACAAGTCTTCTCAAATGGAATATCACTATTTTAAATAAGTCGAACTTTGAAGCATAAAAATGTATACTTTTCCATGCTGAATTACAAAAAGAGGATTTTGGTTAATGGGATAGGTTTGTCTGTGTGTAAACATTCGTTTGTATATATTGTATATGTGTAGATGTTTTTCCCTCCTCAGAGTAAAATTCTCAAGAATCAAATTTTAATGCAGTTTTGATATAAAAATTCTATACTATTTTATTACCAAGATCTTTAAAACAAATGGAATTTGCTATAATTATTATTGGCTTATCACTCCACCAATTTTAAGAGGTATGATATTTGTGTGCCTCTTTTAGGAGAGTAGTATTTCATATCAAAATACATCCTCTATATATAACACATACCCAGATGCTTGATTTGCTCTCATTGTGGCCGCACTCTGATTTTTCTAGCATGGGGGAAGCGGGGGGCGGTGCCTGATTGGCAGCTCTGTCTTTCGATCTGGCATGGTCCTGTTCATAGTGCTGATTTCAGGGGTTGACTTGCTACAGATTCACAAAAGCTCGAACATATATTATAATTCCAGAGTTCTTTGCACTTTATCACAATTATATTTTATTAAGTATACATATGTACAAAATATGTGCACATACATAACAAAATCATCTTTCAGGGGTGGCACTGGCAAGTCACAATGACTTGCTTTGTTTTGACCAAAAGTTTGGTAGTCAAGATTCACCAACATCACCAAATCAGTACATTAGCATTTAAATTTTAAAAGGAGGATTTGAAGTTATTCTTTCTCTAGTCAAGACAAACCCCTTTACATTTTTACCTTGTTGCTATTTATACCACTTAGACTCTATTTGTTCCTATGTCTCTTTTGAGGTTGAACTCTGTAAGGCTTTGAATCTCTTCATAGAGATTGCAATAAATTGTTACTATACATTTGATTGTGAAGGTGTTCACCTTACCTTACAAGATGACCCAGCATAGATGAGTATAAAATGTTTATTTCAAAAATAGAAATTACAGAATTTTGTCAGGCCTATGAAACACAACTTGCAGTGCAACCTCTGAATGACTTTGCTAAATCTTCTCCAGTGATCTTTTTACTCCATCTTTCTCATCATGCTGACTTGTCTCTCCTCTGTCTGTTCAGCAGTGGGAGACATTTAGTGAACGCTCTTCAAGCTCACAAACTCTGACCCAATTTGATTCTAACATTGCACCAGCTGATCCTGTAAGTCAATCACTTAGCTTGCTTGTTTGAAATTAATTTTATTAACCCAAATTTCCATTCATTATGGTTTTTAGCAGATATGCATGATTCAGTGGAGTGCTTAGAGAGAAATGGTAGCAAGCTTTTCAATTTTTGTGTGCCTAATGGTGGAAAGAACTTTTTTTTTTTTTTACCATTGTTTGTATTTTCTAGTTATTTTGGTGAAACTGTATGTTTTAAAAAGCTGGTACCTGTGTCTAAAGAAGCATTTTGTGACAATTGATTTAGTTGACTTGTTTTCATTTGCTAATTGAGTGTATGTTCTATTAAACATACTATTTATTTTAGTGTAGTTACACTTAGTAAATACTGTTTTATTTGTATGCTTACATATCATGTAATATGTACTACATATGTAAATATGCAATGTCATCTTTTATTTTAATAGTCCAGATGGTATGGCTTTGACTTAAATAGTATGTTTAGTTCTGTTACAAGAGAATCAAGTTCAGCAAAACAACAGAGTTGTTAGTCAAAGATTCCCATTGTGCAAAGGAGCCTGTCTTGTCTTCCTGTGGTTTACTGTGTTGCTCTGAAAAATGCTACAAAGTTCACATCATGATTTAAAAAATAAATTATATTCCCTTAGATTTAATTTAATATATGACCCACCTGTCCCTCAAGTTATTTGAACATTTCAAAACCTTAGTTGCTAATCGTTCTTCTCACTGTTCACTCCTGCTTTTTCTTTTTTCTTTTAAAAAGAAGGACATGCTAATAACCACTTTTCAAAAAGAAAAGAGGAAATAAGTAGGAAGGGAAGAAGAGTGTAAAGGTAGGATTAGAAAATGAGTTCAGTGGAAAGATACGGAGAAGGCATTCTTTTTAGATGTTTGATCAAAGACAGCCAGCATTCATGAATTAAATGTAAAAATGGTCTTCTTATTTAATGTGGATTTGGGAGAAGTGGTATTTAAAGATAATAGTACATCAACAGTTTAATGAATCTTTGGTGTGTTTTATAATTTTAAAGACTTTATATCTATTTGAAATACAGAGGATGTTAAATTGAATTCAAGTAGATAATGTATGGAAGTGTTTTATAATTAATAATTTAAGAGTCAGTTAATATGTAAATCATCTGTGCCTTTTGCTTCTCTTGCTACTTTTTTTTAAAATATATTTTATTGATTGTTTACAGAGAGGAAGGGAGAGGGATAGAGAGTTAGAATCATCGATGAGAGAGAAACATCGATCAGCTGCCTCCTGCACACTCCCCACTGGGGATGTGCCCGCAACCGAGGTACATGCCCTTGACCGGAATCGAACCTGAGACCCTTGAGTCCGCAGGCCGACGCTCTATCCGCTGAGCCAAACCAGTCAGGGCTTCTCTTGCTACTTTGAGAGCATTTATTAATTTTTTATTTTAGTTTCTGAAAAGTGAAGGAGAAATAAAAAGGAAACACAATTTTTGCTGCTTCTTATTAAGGTCTCTTGGGAAGTGACAGGTGCTATAAGCTAAAAGAAAATTTTTCCATATTCTTATCTTCTACTTACACAGTTAAGTTAGTTTATTTAAGGTGCTTCATAAAAGTACCTCTTGGGAAGCAAAGGTTTGCTGTAGCAATAAAGAAACTCTCTAGTCTGTAACCCTTAAGAGGCCATGAAAATAATTATTCATAGTATTATGATTATTTGTCAGGCCAGGAAAGAACATTACATATAAAAACATAGAATTTGGGGGCAAAATAAATTAATTCATAACTTACAAGAAATGCAGGAAAATATTTGGCTTAATAACAGTGATGTTCTTGTAACCTATTGGAAATAATATCCAAATTTGTGAATTCTTGCTCTAGGGTTTAATATGGCTCAGTACTTTCTTTTGTTATCTCTAGTGTGGCTGGAGGCTCTAGAAAAATTAAAAATTATTAATTGATATTTTAAACTCCAATTTAGACTTCTGAATTTGATAGAGTTGCCAGTCTTAAGTATTTATAATATGGTACCTAGAAACATCCTTTTTCTTTTATGGTGGCAAACAAATCTAAACTTTGCTCCCCAACTAGTAATTTCTCTTTAAATTTTGAATTAGGAGAATATACTGTTCTCACTGAAGATCTGAATTTCTTAACCCTCATTTAATACTTATTGACATAGTTCCTATACATACACTGATAGTAGCTACAATTCCAAATGGTCCTTTGCAAGGTTTATGTAAAGGATTGTAAGTAAATAAGGTCCATTCAGATTAGAACAATCATTTAGGAAAAAAACACACACCACAGTTCTAATGTGAATTTAACATACATTACAGTGTTGGAAATATTTAATGTAATATTTTTTAAAAGCTAAAATTTAATAATTATCCATTTGCTCAATAAAGTGAAAGTCCATGAAGAGCTCCAAACTGCTCTGTAGCGCTTAGAGACAGTGCAGTGACCTCACATGCAAACTGCAATGGTTAATGATTAGGCTCCCGGAATAATGATGAAATTGAGTTTCTGACATTTCATTTCCAGAAACTTGATTACTTTTGTTGAACTTCTTATCAGTTAATAGACTCAGGAAGAATCTGCTTCTGGTAGGAAATTCTAGACTGATGAGAAGTGTCATGCACTAGTCTTCTCCATGATATCCCTGATCTTGAGTGCTATAGAGCTTCTGAGTACTTTAGAGTACAGAGGGAAGTGAGTTTGATCACTGATTATGCCCAGCCAACTCACCTGGTTTGATGTAGCTCCTTTCTAGGTGCCTGTGATATTTTCTAAGAATACAAAAATGTCAGGAACAAAATTCCAGTCTTAAGTAGACCACACCACAGTTCATTATAAGCTTGATGATTGTAATTCATCTGATTGTGATAATTACCATCCATGGCTATGAACAAAACTCTAGGCAGAGAATCATGGGCCAGCTTACCCCAAAAGGTTTCCATAAAGGAGCTTTTATGCTGAGTTTTGAATGGAACTATGAATTGCCAGATTTGGACAAGAGCATTCCAAGCAGAGCGAGTATCATGAACAGGATTAATTCAGTGTGGTGAGAGTATAGGCTAGACATGTGTATGGGGGAATGATGGGACTGGGAAGATCTTTGTATATTAGACCAAGGATCTGAACTAAATCTCATTGACACTGTTGGCTAATAAGAAGTACCATGAGCCCTAGCTGGTTTGATTCAGTGGATGGAGCATCAGCCTGGGGACTGACGGGTCGTGGGTTCGATCTGGTCAAGGGCACATGCCTGGGTTTCGGGCTCAATCCCCAGTAAGGGGCGTGCAGGAGGCAGCCAATCAATGATTCTGTCTCATCATTGATGTTTCTATCTCTCTCTCTCTCTCCCTTCCTCTCTGAAATCAATAAAAATATATTTATTTTAAAAAGTACCATGATAAAATGGGGTCAAGGGAGAGCTATAATAAGAAGGATTGATGGGATCAAGAGAGAGATGATGAGCACCTGAACTAAGAAATGGAAAGTAGGCAGGGCTGGATTCAGATAGACAGGATAATGGGATTTAAATCAAGTAGAAAATATAGATTATGTGAGCTTTAATATAATATTCAATAAAATACTAAATTGTATGAAATCAAATACCCAAATAGATGACACAAATGTGCCATGAGAAATTACGAATGGGTTTCCTAAAGGCTTTGGATGATTTGAATAGGTGATCTCTATGTTTACATTTAGGGATGCTAGTTTGGAGCAGAGAAAGTGTTACTTTGACATCTTGTAACTCAGGACTCAGAGGCTAGTAGGCATTCATGGTTCTTCATCTGGGATGTTCAAATGCTTAAAGTCAGAGCCCTCTATCATGCTTTGACTCATTTGTAACATCGCAGTCATAAATGAAGCCTCTGATATACGGTCTCTGGTTTTCAAGGAATTACCTTGTCCTGCTAAGTAGCTAAGACCCGCTGGACTAAAGCTATTTTAGGCTCTTAGCAACCAGTCAGTGTATGGCTGAAGTATGCTATACAAAAAGCTTTTTTGGTACAGAAACTTAAGGAAATTATTTGGATAGTGAATAGAACATTCATGATTATTTTTTTGCAGTCATTAATGTATTTTCATTATTGTACTGAAAATATATGAAAAGACTAATTAATATTTCCAACTGTTATAAGCTTTATAAATTTGATTTTATAAACATACACAGAGAATATATGTTAGATAAATACTACGAGTTTAAAGCATCTAATAAATTATCCTTGCTTGTTTTTTTCTAGTTTTGGGGGGTTTGTAATAAGAACTTATTGTGTCACAAACTATCATTTCTTTCTCCTTTAATCTTGCCTTATATTAAATTCCGATTTTCATGACAGCTATTTCTACTATTAAAATTGGAAGTTAAGAAAATAGTATTTATTCCTAAGGCCATGTTTTCATAACAATAACAACATTTTAAGTGTATTGTTATAAATATTTCCCTGTGAGTGATTCATTATTATGTGAGAAATCTAACCTTCTATCCACTTCTAATGTCCACCTTTATAACTGTAATTGTAGAGTTGTAGGGGAAATGTTAGTTCATTTCAATTGGATAATACATGAACCCTGTCCAGTATTTCACTGATATAGAGGCAGGAAAATGCTATGAAAGGATTTATCAGTATAATTGCAATAAAGAATTAATTTGTTTGTTATAAATTGTTCGAATTTAGAGATTATAAGAATAACCCAAGGAGAGCTGCAAACAAGAAATGGTATATTGGAACTTTCTCTAGCAGAGGCTTGGTGTTAGTACTGTCACCAAAATAGTGTTGGATTTAAACTGAAAGATCATTATCCTTTACACTAAATTATAAACTTAACTCAACTAGATATTCAAAATTTAAGGATCTAATATTCAGTCCTTAGCAGCAGCACACACAAAATTCGAACTGACTCCTCATACCAGGAGCTGAGCCTCCTTCCCAGTGTTTTTCCTCTGGCCTGTAGCTGTTAAGCCAAATGCTTGATCCTATTCTGGTTCTGGCACTGGTATGGCAGCTCCCCGCGCCAGGCTTACCTGTGCACCCAGGTGTACCTTTCTCTTCCTTTCCTTCCAGAGAGGCTACCACCTGTCTTCATCTTCTCTTCCTGGCCTTACTCTCTCACTCTGAAAAGTCTCTTCCATCAGTTTCTTTACCCTTCTAACTAGACTTGCCACTAATGAAGTTTAGGAATATCAGATGGATTATAATCTTGAATGGCTTAAGAAAATATTAGAATCTTAGAGTAGGAGTCTTACTTATCCCTCTTAAAAACTGGATCCCTTGGTGGAAATGTTAGGCTAAATTTTAAAGTTCTATAAACTAATCTGTGAAAGTATGCATTGTGCCTACTGTTACAATATAGCAGGTATCTCTTTAACTCTGTTTTATAGATGAAAAAGAAAAGTTTCAAATTTTCTTGAGCAGTTTCTTGAAAATGAGTTTGGTCTACTACTTAATTTTGGATTCTAATGAAGTAGTTTGTTTCACTTTAACCTGAGAGGTTCAAATTTGTATGATTTCATCAGATCATTTCACACTTTGAATACTATCTTAAACTGTATTTTTATAAGGTTATTGTTTTTATTCAAATCTTTAATCACTCACAAGTTAAAATGTATTTTTAATAAAAAAAAATCAGATTATTAGACATGTACTTGATTTTTTTACGTATAATTCTATAATTTTAATTTAAAAATTCATTTTCATGCTTGCTTTAGTGTGAATGAGAGAGTCTATCCACCAGTTTTTAAAATATTGTTAATTTTTATTATTTCTTGGTATCAATTTGGCATTTTTAATACAAATTCTGTATTTCCTCTCATTTGTTCCTAGGATACTGCTATTGTTCATCCAGTTCCCATTCGTATGACTCCAAGCAAAATCCACATGCAGGAAATGGAACTTAAAAGAACTGGCAGTGGTAAGCAATCTGTGGCTGGTCTATATTAGGTTAGCAGGTAGGATTTTAGATTAGCTTCAACTACATAAATGCAGAAGTAATTATTCTATCAGGCTTCAGATTTTTTTCATAATTGCTTATTTTTTAACATAGTACTTTCTACAGTTATACATATATGTGTGTGCTTATATGTATATTTTAACTTATTTTACAGTTTTTAAAAGGAAATTATTGAATTTAAATTATAAAACTTAAATAAGGACATTGAAAATATGAATTTTCTGATACGGTGTTTTATGATCATTTTTGTGAATTTACATTTAAAGTATGTTAAAATTGTAACTGAAGAAGCATATGTTAAAGTGAGTTTTGGCTTTGAAATTCTTTTGCTTAAATTCTTGAATTTTCTTCTCATTTTAGTTTTTTTATCCTCACCCAAGAGTATATTTATTGATTTTTTTTATTTTTTTTGAGAGAGAAAATCAATCAGTTGCTTCTCATATGAGCTTCAACTGGGGATTGAACCCACAACTTGGCTATGTGTCCTGACCAGGAATCAAATCCACAACCTTTTGGTGTATGGAAGGACACTCCAACCAACTGAGCCACCCAGTCAGGGCAATTTTCTCCTCATTTTAGATTAAATGTTTTATAATTAGGGATTCTCAAAGATAAATTTATTTCCTATATTAGTCAACATCATAAATTATTTATAACCATTTGTGTGATGTTTTGTTTAAATAATTACTTATCTAAAGGGATAAAATTAACAAAATATGAACATGCAAATTGACTTTTTATTGTAAAATATCTTCTATATGGCAGAAAATAAATTCTATATAAATAGATTTATATTTGTGTGTTTTTTGTTTTTTTAATTTTTTTTTGAAAAATATACATTTTATTGATTTTTTACAGAGAGGAAGGGAGAGGGACAGAGAGTTAGAGACATCGATGAGAGAGAAACATTGATCAGCTGCCTCCTGCACACCCCCGACTGGGAATGTGCCCACAACCAAGGTACATGCCCCTGACTGGAATCGAACCTGGGACCCTTCAGTCCCCAGGCCGACGCTCTATCCACTGAACCAAACTGGTCAAGGCTATATTTGTTTTTGTTTTTATTAAAAATATTATTTTGTATTATTTTCCATGGATTTATTGGTTACTTCTTTGGAATATCTAAATTAGGTCTCATATACTCTGAGCTTTATAAATTTATTAATACAAATGCCTTTATCTTACATTTTTACTTACTAATTTTCTTTTCTACTAGATCATACTAATCCCACTAGCCCATTACTTGTGAAAACATCTGACCTTTCAGAGGAAAATAAGATAAATTCATCAGTGAAATTTGCTTCTGGAAATACTGTAGGTAAGTGAAAGATACCACGACATCTTCCACTAGAAGTTTATTAAGTCTGGATTTAGAGCCTGAAATATACAAATGTATAGCCATTTAATATTATCTTCACTAAATAAAGTAGAGAATAGTCAACCCTTTTAAACACCCTACCCGCTGTATGAGTAAATGTGTTCCCATTGCCACCTGAACCTCTTCAGGGCAGGCCTCCTGTTTGCCATTCCTCTCAATTAGCCAGATTTAGTCCATTGGCTCTTTCCCACTAGATCCTTTCTTTCTCTCACAAGAAGTTGTGTATATATTCAGTCCTTCAGCCAGTGTTGATTGAATACTATGTGCCAGGCTCTGTTCTAGACACTGAGGATTCAGCAGTAAAATAAACAAACAAAAACCTTTGCCTTTATGGAGCTTACATTTTGTAGGGGAGATAAGATGAAAAGCGGGGGGAAATAGCTCATGTCCTAGGAGGTGATTAACACCCTGGATAAAAATTAAGTTGGGAAAGGGGAAAGGAAGTGACTTTCAATTAGCTGGTTAAAGAAGGCCTTACCAAAAGATGACATTTGAGTTAAATCTTAAAGGAGTAGAGGGATTTGGCTGGGTGAATTTCTGAAGCAAAGGCATTTAAGGCACAGAAGTAGCAAATGTGAGGCCCTGATTTAGGAAACATGCCATGCTTCTGCTGGGAACAGCAAGCAAATACCTAGAATAGAACTACCTAGCAAATTGAGCAAGTAGAGGTAGCAAATGTAGAATAGTAACCTGAGAGCAGGTTAAGATGGAAAGTGAGATGAAAAGCTGTTAGAGGGTTTTGAATGGAGAAGTGACATGGTCTGACCTTCCTTCTTTAACAGAATCACTCTGGCTGCTATACTGGTAACGAGCCAAAAGGCAAGAGCCAAAACAGGAAAGACTATTTGGGGGGCAGTTACTAGTAATAATGCAGATAAGTGAAGATGATGGCTTGGTCGATGGTGGTGGCAGTAGAAATGCTGAGAAATGGTCCAAGTTCTGGCTGTATTTTGTAGGGAAAGACCACAGGATTTGCTTATCTATGTGACATAGGATATGTGAGAGAGGACTCGGGGTGGCTCATGGGATTTTTGGCCAGGGCAACTGGGAATTGAGGATGACTCTGGTAGGAGTAGGTCTGTGGGGGAAGAATAGGATTCAGTTTTAGACATCTTAAGTTTGCAATACCCATTAGAACATCCAAATAGAAATATGTTAGCCTTTTTCTTTGCCAATTAAATAATTCAGTGATTTGACAAGAAAAGGGATACATTTTGAAATATGTCCAAACAACCAATCCCTTTAAGTTATAATTCTTGAAAATGAATAGGTAGTTTTCCTTTATATTGTTCCTCGAGTTCCTATTTTAAAATTCCTGTATTATGTCACAACTGTCAATCTGCTTCTGGATTCTCTGCTCCTTCATAGGACTTTGAAGAAGTTGAAAATGATATTTCCTCAGGTGAAAAATTAGGAACCTCTAGTTAATTTCATAAATTTTATTATTGCCTAAGCACATTTTATTTTCTTGTGAAACTTTTAATTTTTCACATTAACAGTTTTTAAATGTTTTATTTAAAATACTTCTAATTTGTTCTTTAAAAAGATTTTTATTACAAAAGTAATTCACACTTACTGTAGAAGTATAATAAAAATAAAAATGTTTATAATCTCACTGTTTCACAAATGACCATGGTTAGCATTCATTGTCAAGCTTAATTCCCATTCTGTGCATATGCCATATTTTTATATAAAATATGTACTGTAATGTGTGTACTGTTTTGCGATCCTTTCTATGTGACTTATTTTGAATATTTATGGTATTAAGTGTTAACTTTTCTAGATTATAACTTACACTAAATGCATAGTATTTTGTTGTATAAATAAGCAATTATTTGATTTATATTTAATTTTTTTACAATATACAAAATACATTTAATTTTTTATAATAAAACTGGTATGAACTGTTAGCCAGTCTGAATATCTCTAATTTGAAACAATAATGCAGTTATATTTGTTGGGGCACATAGAGTTAAAGTGAAAAAAATGATTATTATTAAGTAGGTTATATTCCATTTATCAGCAGATGGTTACAGTAGTTCAGACTCTTTTACTTCAGACCCAGAACAGATCGGGAACAATGTAACTCGTCAAAGGTCAGTATTTCTGTCAATAAAAAGCATATTAAAATATCTTGTTACATTTTAATACTTAAAATTATGTAGGACCAAGTATAAATTACATATTTTTGTCTATTCTTTAGTTCACTTCTCTGAAGGCTGTTAGGTTATCTATTGATTTATGTAAAAGGGAAGTAATTTTTATTTTTTTTCCAACTTTAAAAGAAAACAGATGAAACCCTTATTATCGCATGGCATTCTGTGGAAGGTTTAACACTAGAAAGACTGAAACTTAAGTATATACCTATATTGCCCAAAAGCAGTCAAAATGACTGCGTTGTGAAAGAATAATATCGGAGCACTCTTAACTTATGTTCCTTAGCTTTTCCAATAACTCACTTCTATTCGACATTTCTTTCATGAATTTAGGGTGCAAAAGAAATAAACAACTTATTAGAACAAGTATCACTGCATAAAGATTCGAATAACAAGTACTAGTTTAGCTTATTGAGCAACTGCAACTTATCAAGTATCGACAATTTATCATGTACTTGTATGTTATCATGTGACGGTAATCGAAAAAAAATGAAAACTGTTATTTCAATACAGAGCCGAACTGGTCATATAAGAAATTTACTCAATTCAATAATAAGAGTCATTTGATTATTTAAAATTTCCCCAAGCAGTCAAAATGACTGCTTTTGGGCAATATAGGTATAACACATATATATATACCGGAAATGAAGGAGGGGGGAGGTAACTACAATTATTAATAAACGCATTTATATGTTGTACAAAAAGTCACAAAATTCTAAGACATTGTGTCCTTATATACATAATTGTTTTTCTAATTGAAATTAAAAAGCAGTCAAAATGACTTCCTTGGGCAATCTAGTGTTAAGAAGGACTGGTAACTTCTTGATAGTAGCAATTTAATGCAGTTCTTTCTTTAGATAAACTGAGTCTCTTTAAGTGATAAATGTGCAGATTTTCTTTTATAGCCTTATGGCAAGTACCAAAAGAATTCCATGTTTTAAAATGCTATCCAAAATCTCAGCCCAGTGTTGGGCTACCTATTTACCCTGAAGATCTGTGTTACATACAACTTTTCAGGCATAAACTAAAAAGGTGAGGGTGGAAAGGGTTTGTCTTCAAGGCTTTACTGTCCACAGAACACTGTGTGCAGGACAGAAGTATCTTTCTCCTCTCACTTCTTATGTGTGGTAAGTATCCTTTTGCCACATGCCTAGAGGATGTAGAGAGAGGCTAGTAATATAGAATCACCAATGAGCTCAGAGTCAGAGGCTGCTTCTTCATAGTTCTTCCTGTGTTTCTTAAAATTCTCAGTCATCTTGGATTTTATTCTGCTTTTTATCCCTATAAGTGAGGATTAGATTTCCAGAGTCCATGAGACTCTTTTCAGAATATAGAAAAAGTTGGTGGCAAAGAAGTGCATCTCCAGGTGAGTTGAGCGTGAGTACAGCCACCTCTAAAATGGGATGGCCTGTGGTAACACAGGAATGGGAACTGCAGATAGTGAGCCAGATTCTACCTCAACTTGCCAAACTCCAGACTTTAAGTTGAACACTGTCCATGTCTGAAAGTAGTTTGTTTGTTTAAGATTTTTTTATTGATTTTTAGTGAGAGAGGAAGGGGAGGGAGAGAAAGAGAAACATCGTAAGAGGGAAATATTGATTGGCTGCCTCCTGCATGCCCCTTATCAGGGATCGAGCCCACAACCCAGGTATATGCCCTGACTGGGAATCTAACCAGCTACCTTTCTGTGCATGGGATGGCATTCACAGAACCCTGAACCACACTGGTCAAGGCTAGAGTTTTGGGGTTTTTTTTAAAGTAAATATTTTAAACAAATGCCTATAATTGAATGGGAAAAAATTACACTAGTTTTGCAGTCTACCTTAAATTCTTGTTAATAACTTTCTTTTCAATTTTTTTGAAATATTGTTAAATATAAAATTATACTTTATAAAAAAGATTATTTGCCATATTAAATAACCACTTGTGGAATGCACATCATAAATAATACTGACTTTACTCATTGTAATATGTGTATACCTACTTGAGAAAATATCTTTTGCTGCTTAGCCAAGTTTGAATGCTTAAAAAGAAAAAGCTCCTGTCTCAGTAGCATGACCAACTGTAATGTGGTGACTTTTTGCAGGTCTCATTCAGGAACATCCCCTGATAACACTGCACCACCACCTCCCCCTCCAAGGCCACAGCCCTCGCATTCTAGATCGTCATCTTTAGACATGAATCGGACCTTTACAGTCACCACAGGTAGGGGTTAGAGAGCTGTGAATCAAATTATCATTTGATTTAAAGTCATTAAGGACACACAACACCTTATTTCCGCAACATGTCTGTTTTTATATTTATCCAAAGAAAAAATTGGGATTTAAAAAGTATCAGAGAGGGAATTTTTTTCTTACTGTCTATGAATTCAAGTGATAAAGATGGGAACCTGAGAGATGCCGCAGAGATTGTAAAAGTATGATATGATGATATCAAGGAGGAAAAGCTAATAGGTCTTAAATTAGCAACAAAAGAGAGCGAGGACCCACAGCTTACTCCAATTTTAATTTTAATATAATTGGTCATATAATTATATAATTATGTTGATCAAAATAAAAAATTAGGACACTGGGTAATGATGTCCTATTTGGATATTGTGAGTTTAGAATTATGAGGAAAAAGAAATAATCAACAGGCCACTGGATTTGTGGGCTAAGAAAGATTAATCCATTATTTGAGAATCATTTTCATAGAAATAATAGAGTGAAGTATTAATTAAAAGAGAAAATTGGAAGTCCTCATATTTGATAGCTAAAAATTAGTCAGAATGTGGAAAGAAAACCAAGAATGTATAGTATTATGGAAACAAGGAGGAACATGTCAAGAGTGCCCTGTACAATTGAACAAGAGAAATGGATTCTGAGAAAAGACCATGAGATTTGGCCATTAGATCACATCTATGCCTTCCTATACTTAACAAAGCAATCTTTTAGAAATCTTTATCATTTGATCATATTCATTCAACCTGTTCTACTAGCAAAGTAATTATATACTTACTAAAAAGAAGACTTGTATATTCACACAGGACAACAACAGGCTGGAGTTGTTGCCCATCCTCCTGCCGTGCCTCCAAGACCACAGCCTTCACAGGTATTCTGCAACATATTCATTACTAAACATCAGTTATTACACTCCTCATGATTAACTTATCTATTAGGTGTTTGATTCTATTCTAGAATTATTTTGAAGATCCAGAATTACTGAATTTTCATTCTTACTGAGCATTTAATTCAGGGAAGATAAGTCTTCTTTTGAAAGAGAATTCCAATAATAATTTCAGTTATTTTTTTAAAGAAGCTGCTAGTGAACCAAATGATAGTGTCTTGACAAAGGAGAGTTTAGTTAGAAGAACTGGATTGGGAGACAGGAGATAGAGATGGCCATCTGTGTCTTGGATCTAGCAGTGACTCAGAGCGACCTCACTGCGTCGGTCTGGATGTGTTACTGCATCAGTAAAGGAAGTGTCAGATGACCTCTGCATCCCTGCCAGGTTGAAATTGTTTTGATATGCACAAAACTATTATGTTCCAGGGTAGATTCTGGATTATAGCTGTTAGTTTTATGTCACTGACAGACTACCTTTTACATGAATGAATTTGGTTGATTTTTTTGAGTTAGAGTCTTAAAATGAAGTTGAGTATTTACAGTTAAAAAGATGGTTGCTTAATCATAAAAGATGCTGAAATTTGAATATTCCAGTATTTATTTTATCTAAAGTGCCAGCAAAAATATTCTTACTGGGGTTAAGCTGTGAAACCCAGTGAGTTGGTCTGTTGACTCAAGAACCGGACTGGTGGAGAAGACAACTATAAAGAATTGTAAAGGCAACAGTAGATATGTTTATGAAATGTTTTGCTACATCTTTACTAGTTAATAAAGTCAGGGATCAGTGAAAAGGTATAAGTAAAGTAAAGGAAGTAACACTTAAGTAGAGACTTGAAAGATAAAGTTGTATTGGTTTGGGAGAAGGCTTTCCAACCAGACAGAATGGCATCCACAAAGTCATACAAGTGTGGGGTAAGTCTTCAAGGAAAAATGAGTTAGTTTAGAACAGCTGGAATGATGGGAAAGGAAACTGAAGAGGTCCGAAAGGGGCAGAGCATCTCCTATATCATTATAAGAAGGATACAATTTTTCTCAGAGGAGATGGAAACTTTTTAAAGGGTAAGCAAGGAAAAGATTTCTGATTTATTCCTATAACATCCTATACTTCCTTTATCATAAAACTTTCACACTCTATTTTAATTCCTTGTTAACCTATGTCTCATCCTGCAGCAGACTGTCAGCTTTATTGGGCATGGACCTTATTTGTTTTGTTCATTGTTATCACCATAATGCTTGGCCAAAAGTAGATTCTCAAAAAAATATTTTTGATTGAAGATTGTAGAAGGATTGGCCTGGCAATGGAGTAGAGGATAAATTGAAGAGAAGCACACTGAAGTGTTAGAAGAATAATTAGCACACTGATTTCTACACTTTAAAAAAATAACCTTTTTATAAACATAATGAAACATTAAAAAAAATAACTTGTTTGAAGAACAAACAATTGCACAATAGCCCAAGTAAGAAAAAAATAGATGCAAGTGAGAATCACAGAGTAGAACCTAACTTTCCCCTCTCCTTATGCACTTTCGTTACAGTAAGAATTTTGTAAAGGTATTTGTCTTATTGGGGTTTTGTATCTTAAATTTTTTTTTTTAGTGTCTTAGCATTTCTCTTCTGGGTTTTTTAGAGCTAAATGTTTCTGTAGCTCACCTCCCTGAGTTTACAGATAATAAAACAGAACATCGTTTTAATAATATTTTAGAAGGAAAAGAGGCCACTTGGTGACTGGTACACCAATGAACTGTTTGTTCCTCTATTCTGAACCATCGTGCAGGCTCCTGGTCCCACGGTGCATCGCCCAGTGGATGCCGATGGCATGATAACTCACACTAGTACCTCACCTCAGCAGATACCAGAACAACCAAATTTTGCAGATTTCAGCCAATTTGAAGTATTTGCTGCATCAAATGTAAATGAAGAACAAGATGATGAAGCTGAGAAACATCCAGAAGTCTTGCCGGTCAGTTTTTAAGGGCTTATCTAATTTTCCACTGGGACTCTTTCCATATCTCTGCTCAGAGCTGGTCTGTAAACAGAGGAGCTTCTAAAAGAGCAGATATCAAATATTAGAGCAGACATCAGTGAGCAAAATATTTGTTGCTGCTGCTTTACGAGGATTTATATTCCCTAGGCCAGTACTTCTCAATTTTTTCATTGTCCTTAAACTCCTGCTAATTGCAGTGTATTACTTTAATAAGAATCAGAATCTGGGTGGGGGAGAACCAAGATGGCGGCGATATAGGCAGACGTGTCCCAGGTCGTGTCCCGGAGCAAATGGAGCGAGCAGCTGTAGCTAGTAACACTCACACCGAATTGGCGAAATTGCTCAGCTGGTGAGAGGGTTTACAGCCGGGAAGAGCAGAACTCCCCTGGTAAGGTAAAAAAAAAACCAGGGATTTGGGCAGGAAAGTTTGCCAGACCTCTGAGCCCAGAGAGTCAGAGGGAGACCGCGTGGCAGACAGCCGCGTCCCTTGGGACAGGCACAGCCCCTGACGGGGGAAAGGAGAACCGCGGGATTCCTGGCGCCGCCAGGGAAATTGAGAGCTGGGTTCTGTGACCGCGGAGGACTGAGCCTAAAGGGGGCAGCCTGAAGAGCTGACCTGACCATGCAGTCCCGGTAAGAGAAGAAGCTTACAGAAACCAAGCCTTCCCCGTTTCCGCGGCCGGCATTTGTTTGTTTGTTTTCACTGAATCCTGTTCATGGGACATCTCGGATACAGACACTCACCTGTGCTGAAGAGAGGGAGAGTGTGCTGAGGAGTGGAATCTGGGGAGAGACTGGGGAAAGAGGGGGAGCCGGGAGAGGTGGTAGTGAATTGAGTGCTGAGACACCCCAGAGCCCGGGACTTGGGCAGCCACCCGCTCCTGAGAGGGAGTCTCCTCCCCCCAGCCCCCAGGCAAGGAGCACAGCCACACCCAGATTCCACCCTGTAGGAGATCAAGGATTAAGATAACCTGATCAGTCCCTGGGAGTTAACAGGGTCTGGCCTATAGGGGGATTTTCAATCCCAGCAACAACATAGCGCTGGTAACTAACTATTATGCAGTCAGCCCTGGGCAGTGAACTTCCACTGGACAGAGAGGCCCTATAGCCTCAGAGGCCAACCCCAGAACACTGCCACCCAGAGGCTGACCCACAAACTGACTCTTTGCTAAACACAAAATAAGGCAGTCTGGGAAATAAATGCGGCATGCTTTAAAATAAGGACTGTGGTTTACAATACAGAGGAACAGTATATCGCAGGGAAACTCAACACTCTCCTGAATACCTGGAAGGTCTAAGGCGAGCCACACTGAAGAATAGAAGAAACGAAGGACCTTCACTACTGCAATTTTTTTTTTCTTTTTTCACTTTTTAACTAAGAAACCAATTTTTTTTTTCATTCTTTTTTTTTCTGTTCTTTTTTTTTTCTTTCTTTTCTTCTTTTTCCATCACCTGATTTTACCCTTTTAATTACTACCTTCTTATTTTTAACCAGTATTATTACTGCTACCATTTTACCATTTTTTAAAGTGCCATTTTATTTTTTTTTCTTTATTTTATTTTGGGATTAGTGTTCACCATTCTATTTTCATCGTTATATTATTGGTTGTTTCTAGTTTGCATTCATATCCAGGGATCTGTTGCTGGAATTTGTTGGGATTAATGGCTGTTCTATAGGAGTATTCTCCTCATATAAAAAGTCTCTTCCCTCTTCCACTTCATTCTCTCTTTTCACTCTTTTTTTTTTTTTTCTTTTATCGCTTTTATTTTCCCCCTTCCTTTTTCCCAATTTCATTTTGGCACTCCCTTTTTTTGGTCCCTACTTTTCTTTTCCTTTTTCTCTTTTATCTTTTTCTCTTCCTTCTTCCTTATCCCCTAATTCTCTTAATTCAGGTGGTCACCTTTAATTGGGGTTATTAATATCGTGAATATATTTGTGTATAGTGCCTGGTACGTGGTGCCTTGTTGTGTTGTATTTTGTGCCTTTAAATCAACGCAGCAGATCCAAGCAACAGCAACTTCCTGAGCACATCATCCTCTGCTGAGGAACAGCAGCTGTACGTGAAACCTCGCCCCACCAGCCGGAAGAGCCACCACAGCTGTGAACAGCACCCACCAGAGGAGCTGCTGCCAACTGAAGAGCAGCTGCTACCACAACCGCCCAAAGAGCAACCACAGACCAAGGAGTCACTGCCACCAAGGGAGCAACCACTGAACAACTCAACGTCTAGATATGTCAGTGAGATCAAACATGGGTAGACAAAGAAACCCCCAAAGGAAAGAGAAGGAGGACTCTCCAGAAAAGCAGCTAAGTAATACAGAGGCATGCAACATGACAGATAAAGAATTCAGAATAAGGATCCTAGAGTGCATAAACCGGATGGAGGAAAAAATCGACAACCTCTTCAAGAAGCAAGAAGAAACAGATGAAAAAATCGATAACATATGGAAGAAGCTAGAAGAAACAGATGAAAAAATCGATAACATATGGAAGAAGCTAGAAGAAACAGATGAAAAAATCAACAACCTAAGTAAGACCCAAGAAGAAATGAAGAGTGATATAGCTGCAATGAAAAACTCCATTGAAAGTATCAACAGTAGATTAGGAGAAGCGGAGGACCGAATAAGTGAATTAGAAGACAAGGAAGCAAAACACACCCAAAATGTACTGCAATTGGAGAAAAAAATTAAAAGACAGGAGGAGAGCCTAAGGGAGCTTTGGGACAACATGAAACGAAACAACATACGAATAATAGGAGTACCAGAACAACAGAAGGATGAACAAGGATTAGAAAACCTACTCGAAGAAATAATATCAGAAAACTTTCCTGAGGTGGGGAAGAAAAAAATCACACAAGCCCAGAGAGTCCCAAACAAGGTGAACCCGAAAAGACCCACACCAAGACACATCATAATCACCTTGGCAAATGTTCAGGACAAAGAGAGAATCTTACAGGCTGCAAGAGAGAGACGGAAAGTTACATACAAGGGATCTCCCATTAGATTGTCAAATGACTTCTCAACAGAAACACATCAGGCCAGAAAAGAATGGACTGAAATTTACAAAGTGATGCAAAGCAAAGGACTGAATCCAAGAATACTCTATCCAGCAAGGCTATCATTCAAACTTGAAGGGGAAATAAGAAGCTTCACAGACAAAAAAAGACTAAGGGAGTTTGTCACCACCAAGCCAGCAATGCAAGGAATGCTAAAGGGACTGGTATAAAAATAAGAAATAAAAAGCTCAGAAAGAAAACAGCCACACAAAAAAAGAAATGGCTACAAACAAGTACCTTTCAATAATAACTTTAAACGTAAATGGACTAAATGCTCCAACCAAAAGACATCGAGTGGCTGAATGGATAAAAAAACATGACCCATACATCTGCTGTCTACAAGAAACCCACCTCATTAGAAGGGACTCACACAGACTGAAAGTGAAAGGATGGAAAAATATCTTTCAGGCAAATGGAAAGGAAAAGAAAGCTGGGGTAGCAATACTTATATCGGACAAAATAGACCTCAAAGTGAAGGCCTTAACAAGAGATAAGGAAGGCCACTTCATAATACTAAAGGGATCAATACAACAAGAAGATATAACCCTGGTAAACATATACGCACCCAATGTAGGAGCACCCAAATTCATAAAAAAACTCCTGGAAAATATCAAAGGAGAGATCGACAACAATACAATCATAGTAGGGGACTTTAATACACCATTGACAGCACTGGATAAGTCCTATAGACAAACAATCAGCAAAGATACAGCAATCCTAAATGACTCACTAGATCAGATGGACTTAATAGACATCTTCAGAACACTTCACCCCAAAGCCAGAGAATATACGTTCTTCTCAGGTGCTCATGGGACATATTCAAAAATAGACCACATATTGGGTCACAAGCAAAGTATCCCCAAATTCAAGAAGATTGAAATCATAAAAAGCGTCTTCGCAGACCACGATGGCATAATATTAGAAATAAACTACAATAAAAACAACCCAAAATACTCAAACACCTGGAAGCTGAATAGCATGCTATTAAATATTGATTGGGTTACCAATGAGATCAAAGAAGAAATTAAAAACATCCTGGAAACTAATGACAATGAAAACACAACAATCCAAAACCTATGGGACACATTGAAAGCAGTCCTGAGAGGGAAGTTTATAGCTCTACAGGCCTATCTCAAAAAACAAGAAAAAATGGTAGTAAATCATCTAACTCTACAACTCAAAGAATTAGAAAGAGAGCAACAAGAAAACCCCAGAGTGAGCAGAAGGAAGGAGATAATAAAGATTAGAGCAGAAATAAATGACATAGAGACCAAAAAAACAATACAGAAAATCAATGAAACCAAGAGCTGGTTCTTTGAAAGGATAAACAAGATTGATAAACCTCTAGCCAGACTCACCAAGAAGCAGAGAGAGAGGACCCAAATAAATAAAATCAGAAACGATAGAGGCGAAATAACAACAGACCCCACAGAAATACAAATGATTGTTAAAAAATACTATGGACAGCTTTACTCCAACAAACTAGACAACCTGGAGGAAATGGACAAATTCCTAGAAAAATACAGCATTCCAAAACTCAATCAGGAAGAATCTAAAAATCTCAACAGGCCAATAACTATGGAAGAAATTGAAGCAGTCATCAAAAAGCTTCCATCAAACAAAAGCCCAGGACCAGACGTCTTCACAGGGGAGTTTTACCAAACATTCAAGGAAGAACTAAAACCTATCCTCCTCAGACTACTACAAAAAATTCAAGAGGAAGGAACACTTCCAAGCTCATTCTATGAAGCCAGCATCACCCTAATACCAAAACCAGGTAAAGACAACACAATGAAAGAGAATTACAGGCCAATATCCCTCATGAACATAGATGCCAAAATCCTCAACAAAATCTTAGCAAATCGGATCCAGCAGTACATCAGAAAGATCATACACCATGACCAAGTAGGATTTATCCCAGGGATGCAAGGATGGTACAATATCCGCAAATCAATAAACGTGATACATCACATAAACAAATTGAAAGAAAAAAACCACATGGTCATATCAATTGATGCAGAAAAAGCATTTGACAAAATTCAACACCCATTTTTGATAAAAACTCTCAGCAAGGTGGGAGTAGAAGGATCATACCTCAACATAATAAAAGCCATATATGATAGGCCCACAGCCAACATCATACTCAACGGACAAAAACTAACACCATTTCCCCTAAGAACAGGAACAAGACAGGGATGCCCCCTCTCACCACTCCTGTTCAACATAGTACTGGAAGTGTTAGCCATTGCAATTCGGCAAGAAGAAGAAATAAAAGGCATCCAAATTGGAAAAGAGGAAGTAAAACTGTCCTTATTTGCAGACGACATGATATTATACATACAAAACCCTAGAGATTCCATCAAAAAGCTACTAGACTTAATACATGAATTTGGCAATGTAGCAGGATACAAAATTAACCCCAAGAAATCTGAGGCATTTCTATACACCAATAGTGAACTTTCAGAAAGAGAGATTATAAAAACAATCCCGTTTACCATTGCACCGAAAAAACTAAGCTACCTAGGAATAAACTTAACTAAAGAGGTAAAAGACCTCTACTCAGAAAACTACAGGACGTTGAAAAAAGACATAGAGGAAGACATAAACAGATGGAAGAACATACCGTGTTCATGGATTGGTAGAATCAACATCATCAAAATGTCCATACTACCCAAAACAATCTATAAATTCAACGCACTTCCCATTAAAGTACCAACAGCATACTTCAGAGATCTAGAACGAACTTTCCAAAAATTCATCTGGAATAAAAAAAGACCCCGAATAGCTGCAGCAATCCTGAAAAAGAACAAAGTAGGTGGGATCTCAATACCAGATATCAAGTTGTATTACAAAGCCACTGTTCTCAAAACTGCCTGGTACTGGCACAAGAATAGGCATATAGATCAATGGAATAGAATAGAGAACCCAGAAATCGGCCCGAACCAATATGCTCAATTAATATTTGACAAAGGAGGCAAGAACATACAATGGAGCCAAGATAGTCTCTTCAATAAATGGTGCTGGGAAAATTGGACAGATATATGCAAGAAAATGAAACTAGACCACCAACTTACACCATACACAAAAATAAACTCAAAATGGATAAAGGACTTAAATGTACGACAGGATACCATAAAAATTCTAGAAGAATCCAAAGGCAAGAAAATCTCAGACATATGCCGAAGCAATTTCTTCACTGATACAGCTCCTAGGGCACTTGAAACTAAAGAAAAAATGAACAAATGGGACTACATCAAAATAAAAAGCTTCTGCACAGCAAAAGAAACCATCAACAAAACAACGAGAAAACCCACTGTGTGGGAAAACATATTTGCCAATGACATATCTGATAAGGGCCTAATCTCCAAAATTTATAGGGAACTCATACAACTTAACAAAAGGAAGATAAACAATCCAATCAAAAAATGGGCAAAGGACCTAAATAGACACCTTTCAAAAGAGGACATTCAGAAAGCCAAGAGACATATGAAAACATGCTCAAAGTCACTAATCATCCGAGAGATGCAAATCAAAACAGCAATGAGGTACCATCTCACACCTGTCAGACTGGCTATCATCAACAAATCAACAAACGACAAGTGCTGGAGAGGATGTGGAGAAAAAGGAACACTTGTGCACTGCTGGTGGGAATGCAGACTGGTGCAGCCACTATGGAAGACAGTATGGAGTTTCCTTAAAAAACTGAAAATGGAACTCCCATTTGACCCTGTGATCCCACTTCTAGGAATATATCCCAAGAAACCAGAAACACCAATCAGAAAGGATATATGCACCCCTATGTTCATAGCAGCACAATTCACCATAGCTAAGATCTGGAAACAGCCTAAGTGCCCATCAGTAGATGAATGGATTAGAAAACTGTGGTACATCTATACGATGGAATACTATGCTGCTGTAAAAAGGAAGGAACTCTTACCATTTGCAACGTCATGGATGGAACTGGAGAGCATTATGCTAAGTGAAATAAGCCAGTCAATAAAGGAAAAATACCACATGATCTCACTCATTCATGGACAATAGAGACCATTATAAACTTTTGAACAATAATAGATACAGAGGCAGAGCTGCCTCAAACAGATTGTCAAACTGCAGTGGGAAGGCCGGGGAGGGTTGGGGGGCAGGAGGTAGGGGGGTAAGAGAGCAACTAAAGGACTTGTATGCATGCATATAAGCATAACCAATGGACATAAGACACTGGGTGATAGGGGAGGCTAGGGGACTGTCTAGGGCGGGAGAATAAAATGGATACATATGTAATACCCTTTGTAATACTTTAAGCAATAAAAAAAAAAATAAAATAAAATAAAATTTAAAAAAAAAAAAAAAAAAAAAAAAAAAAAGTTATCATTGTTCCTAATGTGATTGAAATAGAATGTGGAAAAACATGAATCATTCTTCCAGAATTTTGCATTTTAAGATGCTTATTAGGCTCATTTTTGTATTGTTCCAGCGTCTGCCCTTCCCCCCCTTCCCTGTCCCCCTCCCCCTGCTCCCGACACCCCTCGCAATGCACTTCATCACCTGTGACCTCTGCGCTGCAGGTGGTGATCCTGGTTCTTGTCGCCAGTCTGCACTCCCCTGTGCCTGATGCTCTCACCACTTAAAACATTGTTTGTTGAATAAATAAACTGCTTAGTCCAGCCAAAAAAAAAAAAAAAAAAAAAAAAAAAAAAAAAAAAAAAAAAAAAAAGAATCTGGGTGGGAGTAGCTGTAGTGTGAAAAAACACTGCTCTGGGGTTTGCTTTTTTTTTTTTTTAAATCCTCACTCGGGGATATTTTTCCATGGATATTTAGAGAGGGAAAGACAAAGAAACATTGATGTGAGAGAAACACATCGATTGGTTGCCTCCTGCACATGCCCAACTAGGGCCCAGGCCTGGGCCAGGGAGTATCCTGCAACTGAGGTACATGTCCTTGACCAGAAACGAACCTGGGACCCTTCAGTCCCAGGCTGACGCTCTATCCACTGAGCGAAACCAGCTAGGACTGGGGTTGCATCTTAATGCTAAGCTTCTGACTGTGTGATTTGGTGAAGATATCCCTGTAGCAATAGGCTGTGATTGCCATAGCTACACTCCGTTTGCAAGTCAATTTAGTTAGACTTACAGACTACAGGATGCCAAAATGTACCGTAATCTCTGGGTACAATGCTCCTGGAGACTGTTTACTTCTAGTTGCAAAACCTTCTCTAGGGGTCCCTGACCCACTAACTATAAATGTGGAATTGGAGGGACCAAAGGAATTCTAAAACCTTGATTCTGATTGTCTCAACCTAGATGGAGCCTCTCTGACAGATCCCAAAATCCATGTTCATTTGACTGGCATCATTCAGCCAAAGGTTTCTTATAGATCTGATCCGTAATAAATTTCTACTAGCCACTTCTTCAAGCCTGTAACCTGTCTCACAGTGGGGTCACAGGGTATGGCCTGCACCTCCAGGAAGGCAGGGGGGCAACTGAGGGGAAGTACGAGTGTGCACAGGGTGCTGGTCCTCATGCCCCTGGATGGATGCATCCCTCCCAACCTAAAGAACTTCCTAAATTCCCTATGGCTGCATCCTCAGCCCTCCCCCTAGCCCTCACATCTGTTACCTTCCCTCCTCTCTGCTCTTCAGTCGTAGAGAATGGTCATTTTACAGGGTTTTCTCAAATTCCTTCTCATCTTCATCTCAGATTCCTTATTGTCATAACGAATATTTTCTTAACATTTTACTCTGGTGCTTTATGTATGTATTTATGCATAATTATATATTACTTATATTTAATTAGTAATAATATATTCATTTCTAGGTTGAAAAAGCTTCTGATCCTGCAAGTTCTCTTCGAGTTGCCAAAACAGATAGTAAAATTGAAGAAAAGACAGCTGCTAGTGCTCCCGCCAATGTGGTATGCAATAAGTCTTTTATAATGTTGATTATTTTGTACATAAAAAAGAGGAGATCATTTATACTTTTTAAGATTTTAAAGATGACAAAAATCTTAGAAATAAAGTTAGAGAACATCTAACCCATTCCTTTCACTGTAGCATCTTTAGTCTGTCTCAGAATATGATCTGCCTGTTAAATATTCTAGATGACAGTCTATCATCCATATAACTAAATGCCACAGTTCTTGAAAGTTATGTGGTGTTACAGTCTTCTAAGTACATAAAGTAGAACTTCCTTATTGATCATATTGAGGTGTGGGGTTTTTTTAAGTATAATAGGGAAAATTATATTGACCCTCTAAGGTTAATGTTACAGTCTGTGCTCTTTTCTTCAACTGTTTTAGGGATAATTTTTTTCTCCAGCATTTTATGAAAATTTTTAAGCATACAGAAAATTGAAAGAATTTTACATTGTATATCAATTATTATTTTACCATACTTGCTTTATCACATATCTTTCTATTCTTGTATCTATATCAGCGATTTTTAACCTTTTTTATCTTATGGCACATATAAACTAATTACTAAAAATCTGTGGCACACCAAAAAATATATATTTTGCAAAAAAATAGACATACTTTTGATTCATTCACACCAGATGCCTATTGTGTTGGCTGTTGTCATTTTTCTGTTTGACAGTGTAAGAAAAAAGAGGTCACTGCCCCTAACTGAATTCAAGAATTGCGTGGTTTAAAATTTTTTGTGGCACACTGGTTGAAAATTACTGACCTATGTCAATCCTTAACTGCTATTTGCATACTTTCCCCTTGAAAGAAAAATTTTGCTAATTTTTTTCTCTATTTTCATCCAGTCATTTCTGATAGTTATTAAAGTAGCATTTGTTTCTGAAAGTGTTTAAATTCTACTTTATGAATGCTTTATTGTTTACTACATTAGTAATTCTGTGGTGTTTTTTAATAGTTAATTTTTGTCAGCTCTTGTTAACAAATTAAAAATAGCACTTAACCAAAGAGATGACAGTTGAGTCTTTTCATTTATTAACAAGTCAAGTCAGACTATGGTAAATACTAAAATACCATATTTAATTCTGTTGAAGGCAGATTCACAGTTTCCAACAAAATGTCTACTCATTTTCATTAATTATAATTATTATGCACCTTAGTGAAGGGTTTTTTTAACAGTGCCTAACTTACCACTTCTTTATAAATGGCTTTATTCATTAAGATGATGTATTTTTATATTTTTGAGTAGGAAGTTCTATGGTGATAATGGGTGTACATTCCTGGACACTTTTTTTATATTTATATTTATTGAACAGATATATGGCAGCATGTGTCATAATCATGTTAAATCTGGGACTATTACAGACTTGAGTCAGATTCAGGTCTGATATTACCCTTTAAAAATTGTCTAGTCAGTACATTCACAATTGTGATGTCAAGTAGGAACATCTCCTATTGTAACTTAAGTCAGGTGTTACAACAAATTGTAAATTGTTTTAAAGTAGGAAAAGTGATTTAATTTTTGGAGAATAAGTGGCTTTTACGGAAAGCAAATGATGTTGACAAAATTCTGACTAACCATGAATGTCTTCAGGAAATGCTTCATTATTAATGGAATTCTTGTCTTCCAGGGCAAAGGTACAACACCTCTTGCTCCACCACCCAAACCTGTTCGAAGAAGATTAAAATCAGAAGATGAGTTAAGGCCTGAAGTTGATGAACATACACAAAAGACAGGTGTCTTAGCTGGTGTTCTTGCATCACAGCCTTCTATTCCTAGGTAATCACAGCTATCCTAAGTACAGTTAATTACTAGGAACAAAAAGTACAGCAATTAAAAATATCAAACGGAAAGAAATTATGGTCAGACTAGTTCTGTAGTTGAAGAAAGCTTCTTAATTGTTGCTCTTTGAGAGTTTTCTCATTTATGAGTAGGTAGAATATTCTTTCCACTTTTCCCTTCTATTATTAAGTTCTTTTCCAATTTCATTTTAATACCCTATTGCACACTTTTAAAAATTAATAGTGTAGAGTAACACTGATATTTTAACTCTAGTTCTTTTAGACCATGACGTGGCAGGCTAGGTCTCATGGGCCAAAGTCAGCACATGGCCTGTGTTTGTAAGTGCCATGAGCTATGGCTTTTACATTTTTGTAAAAAAAAAAAAAAAAGAGAGAGAGAGAACAAAAATAAGGCCTTCAAAACCTAAAATACTTACTGTCTGGCCATTTATAGAAAAAGTTTGCTGATGCCTGCTCTAGACTAACTTTACAGAAGAAGAATTAAAACAATAACAAAAATTAAGCTTCTGAAGCTTAGATACTTTTGGTTGCCGTTGAAACTGAGTAAATGAGGTTACGCTAGACTGATAAGGCAAAAAATGCTCCTATTTTCTGGTTTACAGGTAAATCATGGAAGAACGGAGAAAATTTAAAGATAAGAAATGACAAGGTTATTTACTTATTTTGCCCTCTTTATCTCTCAGGTCTGTTGGGAAAGATAAAAAAGCTATTCAGGCATCAATTAGACGCAATAAGGAAACCAACACAGTTTTGGCCAGATTGAATAGTGAATTGCAGCAACAATTAAAGGTAATGTGGTTTCTGAATGTTTGGGAAGTTCCATGGGCACAGAGCATCTCAGGGTTGAACTGGAACTTAGAGGTGATCCAGCAATGCTTATACTACTATGAAACCTGCTATGTAACAAGAGAAATATGTATCTAAAATGTTTTATATGCCTTTGAGTCTTTTAATTTTAAAAAGAATATTTTATACTAAATGCTGATATGCCTTTACCTTATAAAGGCATCGCTATTCTTATAGTGTTCCTTTACTTTTCATAATGAAACACCAGAGAAGAAATTTGGTGACCTCTAAGATCACATACATGGCTCTCTCTACACTCTCATTTAATTCTCATTTGAGTATTGTCAACCTACCCTTTTATCAAAGATAACTCAGATTCTCTTAAAGGGACTAAACAAGTCTAAAGAAGAAGAAGGATGGAGGTAAACTGGAACTGTCCTAGATAAACTTGTAACTATCTTGTCTCCATCCCCTAAACCTAGCACATGTTAGGTCGTTAGGGTTCCCAGACCCAATTCCAGTATTAGGAGGTGGTCCCCCATGCCAACAAACAGTTCTGACACTAGCAGGGTCTCTGAGAGTTCAGCTTAATTCTGACATTGTCTACCTGGAGGTAATACTAGATTCCAGAGGTTAAGAGCTTCTGACCAACTGGCTACAGATGGAAGTTCCAATACCACCACTCCCCACCTCCAACTAAGAATGCTAATCACAAGTCCAGGTTATTACTGGTACTTCTGACCAACTGGCTGTAAATTAGAGGTTCACATAGCCCTCTCCTGGGGTTCCATTAATTTGCTAGAACTCAGAGAAATGTGTCCCTTATTAAGAACACCGGTTTTAAAAGATTCCAACTCAGGAATAGCCAGATGAAAGAGATGTATAGGGCAAGGTATATGGGAAGGGGGCAAAATGCTTCCATGCCTTCTCCAGGCGGCACTCTACCCACATCTCCATGTGCTCACCAATCCAGAAGCTCTCCAAATACTGTCCTGAGGGTTTTTACAGAAGCTTCATTACTTAGGCATGATTGATTAAGTCATTGGCGGGTTCTGTTGATTCAACCTTCAGCCAGGGATGAGACTGAAAGTTCCAGCTTTCTAATTGCTTGGTTGGTTCTCCTGGCAACCAGCCTTAGGTGCTTTCCAAAAGTCATTTTCATTAGTATAACAAGATACCTTTTTCCCCCAACCCAAATGCTTGGGAAATTCCTAGGGCTTTTGGGAGCTGTGAGCCAGGAACTGTGGATGAAGACCAAATATGTATGAGATATACAGTGTTTGGGCATCTGAATAACAAATGTATTATTTCTTATAAATCATAATATCACATAGGCATTTGATAAATGTCTGTTGAATGAATGATATTCTTACAAAATTCTTTGATCAAAGAAGACATAGTTGGTCTATGATTATAAATTTGGTTTGTTGTAAAGGAATAATATAAAACTAAGGACAAGCTTGCCAGTACCAAACTGAAGATGAAAATTTTGTTCATGGGTCTTTTTCTGAAGAACTAAAGAAAACCATAGAAACATATATATAGAAGCCATTTTAAGAATCACCCTTCTCATTATTTCTGAGAATAGAAAATACGAAATATGGTACCAAATAGGGAAAGGTAGTTCTGGTTGAAATATGATATTGTCAGTATTATGGGGTGGTAGGGGAGTAGATAAATTAGAATTTGCTGGCTATCTGCAAAGACTGCTCAAATTCAACAGTGATTAGAAATTCTATTGCAAAATAAGTTTATTCTTTGTGAAACTGAAACTCAAAATGAGGTTCAGGCATTGCTATAACCAGATGTAATCACCGGGGGAAAGAATTTATGTTAGTTAACTTATCTACAGTTACTGCAAGGGATATGATTCACGCATAATAGCCATTGTTGTGGCAGAATGCACGGAGAACGATCAGCCAGCACTCTGAGGGAGGAAAGTTTAACCTTTATTTTGCAGATCTGATTGTTCAGGAGAATTCTGGATCCAAAGCCTAAACTGAACTTGTGGGGAGGCTCTGACCTATATAACTCCTCCCGTGGCTGGCCCCTGAGCGCCCGGCAGCTCTGCCCAAGTCAGTCTTGGCGGGGGGCCTTGGGGGCGTGCTCCGCAGCTCCGCCCTCATCAGCTGTGGCAGGGCTCTGGGTTAGTCTCTGCAGCTCTGCTCAAGTCAGAGTGGGGAAGTAAGACTACAGTTTTAACCAGATACTGAACGAGGTTGTAAGCCTCCCATTTTCCTTTTCACCATCATTTGCAAATATTGGCTTTTCTAATAATTAAACAACAAAAAACGTTTTATTACCCTGATTTATATAATAAAATATTTTAATAGTGTCTTTTAATATTACATACATAAAGAAACATTTCTAAAGTGTCTTTTAAAAAAATGAATAGCTGTCCCTTTGTTTTCTTAACAAATTTAAATTGTTTTTTTGATGCAGAGCTGTTGTTAGATGTGTCTTAATTTTTATAAATGTTGAAACATAACTTGGCTTTGCATCTTTTTCAGGATGTTCTTGAGGAGAGAATTTCCCTGGAAGTTCAACTGGAACAACTTCGACCATTCTCTCACCTATAAGCCAATTGCCGTTAACTGTGAACATACCCATTTTTAAGCAGTTTTGAGTTCAAGCCAATTTGGAGGCCCAAACATTCAGCTCACTGCTTAACTCAACATTAAATTTTATGATTATGTTTTGCCCTATATGTTCACCATTGTATTTAAGTATCTTTTATTTTTTAATTTCAACAATAAAAGGGTAAGGACGACTTTTTCTCCAGGGTATATTGTGTTTGTTGGCACAGCCCACCCTTGTTATTCCAAAGATCAGTAGTACATAACATTGGTCCATTAGACTTATGTGGCCAAAACTTCACACTGATTTGATTTACAAAATGGGCTTCTTTTTACATCTCAAGAATATTTGCAAAAGGAGACAAAATTAAGTAAATTCAATTTGTCTTCTCTTAAGTTAAATGTTTCACATAAAGTATCTATATTTGTTTTGTAAAATTCTTTAAAATTAGTTTTCTATTTAAATTTTTTATTTGAAAGAACTGTGTTGGATAAGGCCTTCTTTAACCATAAGCTCTACAGTAATCAACATTCTCTGGAGTCCTTGGTATTTTCAGCGTTCTCCATGTCAACTTGGAGTTCAGGTTCTATATTTTCTTTATGAAAATTTTATCAGTTTCACCAGTAACTTAAAATTGTTTTGTGTGAGATTTTAATTCAGCAGCATTCAAACATATGAAATAGCTATGAATATGGAACTTTCTTAATTAATAGTAGCCCGGTGCATGACATTCGTGCACATTAAAAGGGAATTAATTGCCCTAACCAGTTTGGCTCAGTGGCTAGAGCATCAGCCTGCTAACTCAAGGGTCCCAGGTTCAATTCCGGTCAAGGGCATGTACCTTGGTTGCGGGCACATCCCCAGTGGGGAGTGTGCAGGAGGCAGCTGATCGATGTTTCTCTCTCATCAATGTTTCTAACTCTCTATCCCTTTCCCTTCCTCTCTGTAAAAAATCAATAAAATATATTTTTTTAAAAAGGGAATTAATTAGCAGAGATATCTTAATATTGCTATTTGCCCTTTATAATAGAAGTGTGAGAGATGAAAGGAAATTAGTAAAATGTATATGAAAATAATATATAAATTTATTAATAAACAGTAACAAAAGGATATAACAACAACAGAGGCATGATATGAAAATGACAAAAACATGATATGAAAACAAAAACATGATATGAAAACAACAAAAACATGATATAAAAACAACAGTGATGCAAACAATGACTGATAAAGTGATTAAACTTATTCTAATATCTCCCTGTACACCACATTGAGAGTGAAAACACTTTCAGAGTGCTTGACTAATTTCCCTTGTGATGAAGTATTTAGAACTTTAACTGTAATGTCACATGCTCTTCAAACTTGAGAGAAAGCAACATATAACTGACCATGTGCGAAAACGGATTCAGGTAGGAATATGCCTACTCTGTCTAGAGTTTGTCCTTGTGATTTATTAATAGTCATCACAAATGCTGGCATCAAGGGAAACCGTCGTCGAATCAATTTAAATGGGAGGCCAGGTCAGATGGGGACAAATTAATTCTTGTAATCAGAACAGTTTCTCCCTCTGCAGATCCTGTTAATACTTCAGCTTCGATAATGTTAGGTCGTAATCTTTTGATAATAAATCTGGTACCATTACAAAGACCCCATTTACTATTGAGATTTCTCAATACCATGATGATTGCACCCACTTTCAATTTTAATTTATGACACAGCATTCCCGAAGGAGTAATACTATTAAGAAATTTGATGGGAAAAATTTTCCTTTTCAGCATCATCTGTGGAATCAATGGAATCATCACTCAAATATGTGTGAAAATCTCCGAGTATATCCAAATTTACTTCATTTAATTTTTGAACATACTCATTTTTTGGACAAAGAATTGCACGTTTAGATATATTTTAGTATTATCTATAGCAGTGGTTCTCAACCTTGGCTGCACCTTAGAATCACCTGGGAATCTTTAAAATCCTGATTCCTGGGCCTCATCCTCTGGAAATTCTGTTTCTTTGGTATGGGGTGGGGCCACAACATTAGTAACAAAGAAACAGAATTTCTGGAGGATAACGCTCAGAAATCAGGATTTTAAAAAGATTCCCCAGTGATTCTAATGTGCAGCCAAGGTTGAGAACCACTGATCTATAGATACAGTATTTCCAAAGGTAGCCTCAATAATAGATCCATTACAAATCATTTCACTTCCATGCTCTGCTCCGTGGGCAGGTTCCTGCCTGAAACCTCACCCTCCAGGAAACAGCTGGGGGAGTGCCCAGCCGTTTCCAAGACAACCCCTGCAGGACTGACTTCCTTCCAGTTGGTCGCGCATCTGGCCGTGATGTTACACCCAGGGTTTTTATGTAAGTAGATACCCTAAAAGTTGAAGAGAAAGTGTTGAACTTTCACAAACAACCTATATACCATCCACTTGCAAACATCACTGCTTTTTGCATGACTTATACACTTAACTCTCAATTAAAAGCTTATACTCATCAGTCTCTACAGAGATTATTTTCAAGTAATATGTTTTAAAACTTCTGAGGACATTATTCACAAAATAAATAGAAATGTCTTAGGATTTCTAGTTTATCTTCAGCTGACTTGTCACTCACTCTTTTGCCATGTAGACAGGTTTTTCCTATTAACGGAGTTTCTGAAGTGTGCCCTATTTAGGATGATATACTGTCTTAGAATTTGTTTCAGACCACATGGTATATATACATTTGGTCAAATTTGTAAGTTTATATTCTTACAATGGCAGATGTTCCCTTTAATGGTTTATTCTGTCTGTGAGATAATACATAGTAAGCTGCATGGATATATCATAACTGAATCAAAAGTGTGGTTTTACACTAATGAAACTTTCAAAGTTTTATACAATTTTTAACAAGAATTTAAATTTTTAATAATTAGAATAAATTTATATTTTCATTGTTGAAAAAAAGAAAATGTTTCAAATAGCCTAGTTCACAATCCTATAGTGTACTAATAGATTGTATTACCTTACAGGAGAATATGAAACTAAAAGGAAGCTGACAACCAAAAGCTTCCTAGATTAATACACCTTTTATCTACCATTAACTAAATAAAAATATTTTTACTACATATATCAGCTAAAGTTTCCAAGTACCTGAAAGGTTATGGCTTCAGTTTTTTAAATACATAAATGAAGACTTTAAAGAACGGCCCAGAAAACTGCTCAACACCTACTTTGCTGTTTCTCTGTTTTGAAATAGACTTGTCTTCATTTCCTTATTTTATTCAACTAAATTCCATTACAGGTAAGTTTTGGTAGGCTTCCATTTATTTTTCCATCCAGTGTTGTTTTTTTTCCAGCAGCTTTTCAATGTAATAATGTCACCAAATGTTAAAGCTTTTTATTTGGAAGATCTAAGAATTTTATTTAGCAATCAAAGAACACTTAAAAATTACAGAAAACTTTTTAGTACTTTGTAGTGGTATATTTTTAATGCTCTCTGGAAGATTACATTCATATTAAGGATATATGTGACAAGTTACTGAGTGAATTGCCATTTATATTTCCTATACATATTTTTAAATTAATAATTCATGAAAATGTTAAAGATGATTGATAAATCACCAACAAATTGAAATATTTCTCTAGACCAGTGATTGGCAAACTCATTCGTCAACAGAGCCAAATATCTACAGTACAACGATTGAAATTTCTTTTGAGAGCCAAATTTTTTTAACTTAAACTATATAGGTAGGTACATTGTTATTAACTTAATTAGGGTACTCCTAAGGCTTAGGAATAGCCACACTCAAGGGACCAATGAGTCGCATGTGGCTCGCGAGCCGCAGTTTGCCGACCACGGCCTAGACTGATGATTTAAGAAACTTTATTTTGATTTTATTTTTTTACTAGATCATAAAAGAAAACTTTAAATATACAATATGCTTGTTCTGTCTTAGGTTTTGTCAGTTAGGTAACTCTATCTAATAGTGTCCATGAAAAATAACTACCAAAAGAGGTGGTTCAAAATCTTGGACTCAACTTATTGTGCATTTCACATACTTGAACACAGATGATAAAGTTTAAAAGTTAGGAGGAAACTTATGGACCGTCCTCGCATGGGACAAAAAATACATGTCTATCTTTGCCAGGAGAATTGGCAGCCCTGATGTTTTCTTAAAGTCCAGTCTCACTTCTCCATGGTACTTTTTATTGCATTTAGGAGAACTGACAACCATAGGAACTTGTCATCTTCAGCTTCTGTGGCACAAATCCATTCATGTTTTGGATCTTGAAGAATAAAGACATTCTTGATATCTGTAAAAATATTTGAGGTTCACTAATTAATCTTCGCAGGTAACAATCAAAAGGAGAAATTGTTTAAAATTCAAGAATTGACCAGTGTCTTCTATTTATAAGAATATTTTGAATATTAAAAGGAATTCAAACAAATACAGTTTAGGATATAACTTAAGTTTAGAATAACTCAAATATATGACATCTAAAATAATATTGTCTTTATATTATAACTGATTTTAATTAGCAATTATATTTAAAGACTAAGTGATAGATAAGTAATGTTATTTAAATCCTTGCCTTAGCCACTCCAGAAAGAACTGGAACTTGTAAAGGTCTTCACTGAGAGTTAATAGATGGAGATGTGGAGAGCTAGACCTAGACAACTTTGTTAGGAGGACTGATGACAGAATTAAGGCATTCATCTAATACTTAGATGAATGGCCACTATCTCTTAGGGTACATGATGATATTTTAACATAGGGCATAGCTAATTAAAGGGAGTCATACACTTTTAAACATACCCAGTGGTTATAGGTAACCCATTTAATCTGAGTGTGTCTTCTAGGTGGAAATACTTATTCCCACACTTGGTTTTCTTTTTTTCTTGGGCTCATATTTAAAATGAGACTGAAGCTAATGAGAAGCAATTCTTTTTAGATTTTTTTTCTCTGAGATCTTGGTTCCACTTTAACCTTGAGTCCTGCCTTTACATGCATGAAAAATACTGGAATGAGAGTGCTCCCTTCAGGTTGTCTGGCCCAACAAATAAAAGAAAGAGACATAGGTCCTTTCAGGTGTGGGAAGTAGAGGGTAGGAAAACTAAAAATAGGCACAGTTGGTTTAGGTTTAAGTCAAAATTGTTTTTATAACAAACTAGAGGCCTGATGCACAAAATTTGTGCAAGAGTAGGCCTTCCTTCCTCCGGCTACTGGCACCAGCTTCCCTCCGGCACTCGGGACCCAGGCTTCCCTTGCAGCCCCAGCTTCATCTGGATGGTCATCCAGAAGGATGTCTGGTCTAATTAGCATATTATGCTTTTTTATTATTATAGAGGCTATTTCTATTGAGGTTATTATGAATGAAATGTTTGTTACTAAACATCCTTTGCAAATCTGTTGATTTCTTTTATTCCTTCTTGCAATTTAAATATGAATTTAAGAAAAGGTACAGTCAAATATGTAATAATCACTTAGTTCTAGCAGAATGGAAAAGTAATAGATAAAAGTCTACAATTGTAACATCCACAGGCAGTATAGGGTATGGGGTAGTGGTTAGGGGCTCCCACTCTTCTCAGACTACTTCAAAGAATCCCTTGGGATGATGTCGAGTCATGCCCCTTTGTGAATTTTGAAACGTCTTAATGTCTAGAGTGCATGTCTGCATTCCCTTCTTTTGCTCTTTTAAGTAGATGAAAATTTACATGAATGAAATCCTAAAAATATTTGGGGAATTATTTGCAAACTGCAAAGTATAATTCCAGTCTTTTTTCCACTTTTCTATTGTAATAGTTAATGAGCTTTACTACATAATAAAGCTTTCAAAAGGTATTAAAGTCTTGGTAGGAAAAGAATACATACATTTGGAATCTGGAATATCTTCTACGAGTAACCTATGAAGAGCTACTGATGCAATGAACTGGTAGGTTGATTTTGAAGTCCTTTCAAATGGGGTGTGAGAAGTGCTCCGACTAGCAACAAGCAGTGCATCATTGAAGAGGAAAAGACTGAGGTCTCGGGTGTGTTCATAGAGCCTGTGTTGAAATGCAGAAGGCGCACTTTCAGAAGCGTTCCATATGCAATGTGGGGAAAGTGAACATTCAGCTTTCCCTCCTTTATAACATTCATCATGCTAAAGGTGTGTTTTTAAACTTTTGTCAAGTTTGATATTTTGTGTATGATATATTTGGGCAACCTGGGGAAAATAAATTGTTTGGGTTCATTTTTTAAGGGTAACAGGTTGGGGTGAAGAATTAGGGAGGCGCAAGGTGTCTTAAGTAGAAAGCATTGAACTGCTGGTAGGAAATACTAATTTCTAATTTTGATTGGAGGGAGAGAAATGGATGTGTAACCTCATGAGTATGATAGGTTAGAATTAAGTAGCTCTTGATTTTCACTGAGGTTGCCACCAGGGTCAAATGTAGACATATGTATCAACGGGCAAAATGTGTCCACAGCCTCCATCTCTTTATTATCCTCTTTGCTGTTCTGTTGTTGGAGCCAGGTCAGGTAGGTGTCACTGTGTACTAAATGGTTGGTATAAGTACTCAACTGAGTATCAAGTGACATGCCAGGGAGGAGCTTGGGGTAGGCCCACCCCCCATGCGTAGCTAAGTAAAGCAAGGTCAATGTTTTGATGGAGGGTTACCAAAAAAATATTTTCTCTTAAAAGTATCAAGCAACCTTGGTTACTCTGAGGAAGGGAGTCAATTTACTGGCTTGTTCAGAGGAAACCTCTTTTTTTTTTTTTTACTTTCACCACTTTCTGTTTAACTTTTTTTTTTTTTTAATATATATTTTATTGATTTTTTACAGAGAGGAAGGGATAGAGATAGAGAGTCAGAAACATCGATGAGAGAGAAACATCGATCAGCTGCCTCCCGCACATCTCCCACTGGGGAGGTGCCCGCAACCCAGGTACATGCCCTTGACCGGAATCGAACCCGGGACCCCTCAGTCCGCAAGCCGACGCTCCATCCACTGAGCCAAACCGGCTTTGGCCTGTTTAACTTTTAATTTGTCAATTTACATCCACATACAGTTTCAATAAATGTAAAGTGATATCAATCACATCCCTCCACTTAGATCACCCTAGATACCAAGCTAGTACATATATTTCCTATTTTTTATCTGTTCAGGTAATCACACAGATGAACATATATACACATCTAGGTAGTTTGCCATTATTTTACAAAAATGGTAATATTCATCTCTCTCTCTCTCTCTCTCTCTCTCTCTCTCTCTCTCTCTCTCTCTCCCCGAACCTCAGACCCTTCAGTCCATAGGCCAACGCTCAATCCACTGAGCCAAACCAGTCACGGCTATTCTCCTCTCTGCTTTTTCCCTAGTAGAAGGAAAGTGGAAAGGCAGAGGGTTTTCAATCCATACCAAAAGGAGGGGAAAAGAACTCTACTTGGACATAGAGCAGTCTAAGTAAGACCCCAGCGGCTTGAAATAGTGTATAAGTTGGGGAATTATGATGTGTTGCAACCATAAAGTGAAAGAAAGGATGGAAGGAGATGAGGTTGGAGAAAGGGGTTCCAGGCTGTCCTCACATGGAAGTCATTACAAAGCCTCTCTTTCCCACACTCCCTCCTCACTCTCTTTTTCCCTTTCTCCCTTTCACCAGGTTCATCTATTTGCTTTAAAATAATCCCTCAATTGAAAATTGAAAACAATTCAGGAAGAAGACTTGCAACATAAATGGCATCTGTGAATGCGCTGGAAATTAATCCGTTATATACATCATTCTTTTTGAGGTGGTTTTATCTTCCTTCTAAAGAACTCAGAAATTTAATGGCACCTTGAAACAGAGCCCAATTTAGTCCTGTCATTAGACCAAGAGGGTTTTATTCTCCCTGGTCCTCTGTCAGATTTTAAATGGATGTGGTTTTATTCCCCTTTTCATCTAATACTGGAACATACCCATCTACAGCAAGATCTCACTTTTAAATGATGTTGTATTTCAAGACACCTTTTAAAGGGGAAAAATAATAGCTCCCCTCTAGACAAAGCTCATGGCTGGAAAGTGAGTCTATTTATCTCCAAAGATTCAACAAATTCTTACAAAGTGTTGGGCCCAAATTCTTGGTGGCTAGAGGAGGAGGTGGGGTTCAGAAGGGGGACATGACTTGCTCAGAGTCACATAGCTAAGTTAGTGTGTCACCTGTGTACTTTCTTTCTTCTCATAGCTATTGGGTACTTTCCCTTGAAGTGAGACCCAGACTCTGGTTGGAACAAGAATTCCTGTCCTATGCTCCTCTGAGATATAGCACCTTAGAGAATTAACATGTTCAGCTGTTGCTATTGTCTGGTGTAAATCTCTCTATATTCACCTGTTTCCCTTAGGAGAGTGTTCCTCACTGGACCATGGCTGAAAACCCCATAGTCCAAACCTTGGTGATTTCTCAGTGGTTGGTTTATTCTCTCAATGGGCCTCTTCTCTGTAGCCACACACACACTCTGTCCATTCCTTGTACTATTTACAGGACCTCCCATCACAGGGTCTGTGCATTTATGTATTTCCCACATTCAATCGTCCTAGCCCACCCTACCAGCCACTGTTCACCCACCTAATCCTCTCTCATTCTTTAGGTCTTATTTTAAATGTCCCCAAGGCAACCACCATCAACCACTGACTTCTCAGACTATCAGAAATATAGCTACCTGTACCATTTATTCATCACACTGATCACATTTGTGATTATTTGAGAGTCTCTCCCACTTCTCCATAAACTTCATGAAAAGGGGAACAGAGCTAGTCATTCTCTTCATCGCCATAGAAGTAGTCATGTGTTGACCAACTAGCCAATGTGGCCTTCAGGCTCTGGGGTGGAGGAGGAAAAGCAGGTGCTTTCATTATAAAGGACAATGGGACTGGCAGGAATTTGTCCACTCTCCTTTATGATGGGCCTTTCAAAAGGCTTGTTTAATCCCACAGGGTCCCACAGGACCCTATTAAGCTCCTGGATTTTGTAGCTGGCATCAAAGAAAGCAGGTCTCTAATACCCTCACTTCATTTACAAGCTAATCTTCAAATCTTCCTCCTTAGGCCTCCTCATGTTCCAGGACGGCTTCTCACCTCTGAGAGTCTCCGTCTCTGATTTCATTTCTCCTGCATATAACACTGCCTCCAAATAGTTTTGCCTTTCTCCATCCCCAAACCATGGTTGGAGCTCCATCCTTCTTAGCTGAAGATGTGCCTTGTCCATGTTCTGGTTCCCCCAAATGCAGCTCTATGGATACTCCAGCCTGATTCATAGCCTTTCAGTTTCTCAAGTCCTTTGCTCCCTCAACCCCCAGAGTTCTGCATATGCTTTTCCACTGCCAGGAGTATTCTTCTTACTCTGCTCATTTGGTTAACTCAGACTCATACTTAAGACGTTGTTATGCAAATAAGAACCCTTCTTTGACTCTTAGCTTCTGTTAACACCATAAACAGGGCATTTATAAAAAAATTTTTGGAGCAGTTTATAAGGTTGTATTTGTGAGGTTATTAATGTCTATCTGTTCTAGACTTTAAACTCCAAAACGGCTGTCCTTTTGTTGTTGTTTTTGTTCATTAGTACAACCTCCATGCCTGGTATGGAGTGTGTGCTTAAAATATTGGTTGAATGAATAAGGGTAGAAATTCTTCAAATTGGATACATCCACCTTGAGCCTCTGCCCTTTTCTACTCTAAGAAAATGCTTTGAAGAGCATGGACAGTCTCTTATATAACCTTCTCTAAATGTCTCTTACAGTAGGGAGGGCAGATACAAATGCCCTCAATTACTAACAGTGAGGGATGAAGAAGTACTCACTTGCTCTGCCCCTCAGTCTCTACCTTTCCAAATGATTCCTAGAATAACTGCCTCAAAGGGAATGTTTATTTATTCATACAACCATCCATTCATTCATTTATTCAGTAAATGGCATTTCTCAAGGTGAGGTCCTAGGACCAACTGCATGGAAACTACCTGGCTACTTATTAATGATGTAGCTTCCTAGCTCCTATGAGAAGATTGTAAAACTAAAATCTCTTTACATGCAATTTTCATTTTAACAAGTATTATTAGTGATTCTTATGCACCTTTAAGTTGAGAGCCAATGGGTGTCGTGGGTTGTGATGATTGAACAAGATGCTCTATATAAAGGATTTGGGAGCCGTTTTATAGCACAGAGCCTGGCACATGGTTGGTGCCACACACCAGTCCATCTTTCCATCTACTTAACCATCTGTCTCCCTAACCATCTATCTTTCTCCATCTTTTCTAATATAATACTTTCTTTTCTCCATCTGATTCATCCTATTCTTCTCTTCTATTTGCTTTTCCCATCTTATCTTAAACTAGAGGCTCAATGCACTAAATTCGTGCAAGGGGCTCAACCCTCGCAGCCATGGCTCTCAAAGCTGTGGTGGCTTGCCTCAGCCCTCACAGCCCGGCTTCATCCGGAAAGTTATCTGGAAGGACATCTAGAAGGTCGTTCGGCTGTCTGGTCTAATTAGCATATTACCCTTTTATTATTATAGATATCTTACTCTGCCCAAAACTAACAGGAGGTCCATCACTGAACTAAGTGATGAGAGAAATATAGAAGACAAAGACCTGGTTCTCAGGGCGCTCCTAGCAAAGAGAGGAGATATGGAACTCCACAGATGTATACAGATGTGTGGGCATATCCTGGCCCATGAGCCTTGACCTGTGCAAATTGCCCCTCCTCTGCTCTTTTCTCCTATCCCAGGAAGCCTAGTTCCAAGCTCCCCCAAATGACTCTAGCTCTGGTTCTCAAACTTCTCCATCCTGTGCTTCTTTGTCACTTGGAGATAGACACAGTCACTCATTCACCACATCCCACCTGGGCATTCAGAACTTCCTCCTCAGGGTAATCACAAGATAAGATTAATTATGCTAATCAGCCTCTGCAGGCTGACACAATTAACCAGAGCATGAGATAGCTCCATAAATCTGTATAGGAGCTGCCTACCTGCTGGGTTTAATTTCACCATCCAGCACAGTAATTAGAGGGGAGAGGTGGGTGGTGCGGTGAGAGGAGTTTGCTCTTTTCAACTAAGGAGCACATTGCTCCATCTTCCAATGGAAGTTGCAGGAAGTTTTCCATGGACTGTCTAGCCATTTAATTTCCCCTCTTCGGACCTGCCACTGGACACCTTCTTGGGGTTAAGTACCAGCACAGTAGCCATTTTTTTCTTGATGGTGGTACAAAATGAGGTACTTGTATTTTGATAAATTTTTAAATCCTTTTCACTCCCCTATCTACTCTTAAGCACCTTTAGTATTTTAAATATATATTTTTATTAAATATAAGAGAAGTTGGCCCTGGCTAGTGTGGCTCAGTTGGTTGGGAATCATCCCATGTACCTAAAGGTTGATGGTTCAATTCACTGTCAGGGCACATGCCCCTGTTGTGGGTTCAATCCCTGGTTGGGGGTGTGCAGGAGGCAGTTGATTGATGTTTCACTCCCACATATCTCTCTCTCTCTCTCTCTCTCTCTCTCTCTCTCTCTCTCTCTCTCTCTCTTTCTTTCTCCCTCTCTCCCCCCCCCTTTCATGCTAAAAATCAATAAAATATCATGTGTGTTTTTTAAATAAGAGAAGTTGCAAAAACTTTAGATCAAGCATCCCTAACATGAGAGCATCCCTAACATGAATTTCAGGGAGTGCTAGTTCTGCAAGTTGCCTTGGGATAAAAGTTTACAGTTCAAGTTTGGGAAGCCCGAATTTCTTTATCCCCTCTTAGAGAGCCATGATCAACATTAGCATATTAAAACTTAAATTTCTGTAGCAAAGAAAACATGTTTAACTACAGTTAAATGAAGATTTCCCAAATTTATTTTATCATATATTTTAGTTTTTCTCTCAAAGGTGACCTAAGATAAGGACTTGAGTACAGTTAGTTTGTTGAGAGACAATTTCAGAAAACAAAAGTGAGGGGATGGGAACAGTGAGGCAAGTTAGGAAAGAAAGACAATCAAGAAGTATTAATGAGCTCATTACAGCTATAAACAATCGGGATTTAGTTTTGCTAAGAACTCTCTAAAGATTCATATAGAATGCACCACAGAGTTGTCGTGCTTGAGGATAGAAAAGATTCGGCATTCATCCACTGACTCACATCCCTTATTGTTTGGGAGTTGCTCTAAGGGACTTTAACCTTGGTGTACTACTGAGTTCATCAGTTGAGAAGCCTTCTCCAGCTTTGGAAAAGCAGACTGGAGAGATTCCGTGACTCACTATGGCAATGGTTCTCAACCTATGGGTCAAGACCCCTTTGAGGATCAAACGACCATTTCACAGGGGTCGCCTAAGACCATCGGAAAACACATATATAATTGCATATTGTTTTTGTGATTAATCACTATGCTTTATGTTCAATTTGTAACAATGAAAATACATCCTGCATATCAGATACTTACATTATGATTCATAACAATAGCAAAATTACAGTTATGAAGTAGCAACGAAAATAATTTTATGGTTGGGGGTCACCACAACATGAGGAACTGTACTAAAGGGTCATGGCATTACGAAGGTTGAGAACCACTGGTGTAGATGGACCATTATTTATTCAACTCGTCCCTTTTTGATGGACATTTGCTTTGTTTCTTACATAGAAACAAATTTCTTATATGTGCTATTCTATCATAGGATTACCAAGGGTAGGATTGATTGGCAAAAGGGTGTATTCATTTTAATCAAAGACTTCCAGATTGTTCTCCATAGAAGCTGCTAAATTTCATATTTAGAGTCTACTTCATGTGACAAATGTCTCTGACTTGTACATAGTACAAATTTTAATGTGCATTTGAATTACTTAAAGATTTTGTTAAAAATGCAAATTCTGATTTAACAGAGCAAGAGTAGCCTGAGACTATTTCTAAAGCGCCCTGGTTATGTTGGTAAGCAGGCCATACTGAGTAGTGAGGCACTTACCAGTTACAACCATCCTGTAATCTGGGCAGAGGACTGGATCAGGGAGCTCAACATTTCTAAAGAGCACTATACCTCAGGTTCAGCTATTGGACGAGTGTTAGGAGTTCAGGTCGTGTTAGTTGCATGAATAGGTAGACATGGTCATCCAATCCCTAGAGCCAACTCTCATATATTTCCTTCCCATCTCTGGTTATGACTCTAGCTGGAAGGAGTGGGTTGCTGTACATACACTGATACCTTACAAAAAATAATGTTCTAGATCAAGTTAATCTAGATAATTAACAATAATGGATCAAATAGAACTAAGTATAAAAGAAAGGAAGCAAGAAAGAGGGTGCATTTCAAGTATGTGTGATGGGTGATATGCAGTGAAAGGCCACTTCAAATAGGCAAAAGAACTCCATCCATATTCTTGCCCCACCACTTGTTTGAGATTGGCCCCACCACTTGTGTGTGTGTGTGTGTGTGTGTGTGTGTGTGTGTGTGTGTGTGTTAAATATATATATATATATTTCAGAGAGGAAGGGAGAGGGAGAGAGAGACAGAAACACCAATGATGAGAAAGAATCATTGATAGGCTGCCTCCTGCACGCTCCCTACTGGGGACTGAGCCCAAAATCCAGGCATGTGCCCTGACCAAGAATTGAACTGTGACCTCCTTGTTCCTGGTTTGAGGCTCAACCACTGAGCCACGCCAGCCAGGCACCCCCACCACTTGTTTTTGTAAATGAAGTTCTATTGGAACCCAGCCACATTCATTTATGTATTATATTGTTTATAAAGATGGTGTTTGTTGTGTGTTGTATTGGTTATATAACTGCCTTTGTGCCTCAATGACTAAATTGGGTAGTTGCCATAGAGATTATTTGGCCAGCAAGACTTAAATGTTTACTAGCTGACCCTTTACAGAAATTGCCCATCTTTTTTCCACAGGAGAAAATTGGATATTGGATGCTAGTTTATGGAAATTGACACCCTCCCATCTTTTGTTCTTACATTACTCTGAGCAGTGTGCAAACTAGATATGGTGAGACCGCAATATCATGGTGATCTTATGGTGAGACCTTTTAAATACTGACCACAGTAAATATGAGGATAAACTGGTGTTCTCTTTCTTATAGTTGAGCAGATCATACATGCGCTATCCCACAACACTTGGATCATCTCTCAGTAGGGAAGTGACTAACTTTAGAATTTCTGTTTCTGTGTAGTTCATGGTCCTGGCAGAAACGATTTATTTTCTCCCATTTTCCCAGTAGCTGCTTGGAATTCATGTAAGGTGATAAAGCATCTCGGGGGGGTAACTTTTCAGTTCAACACACAGATTATCATAAACTTATACTATGTCAGACATTGTACAGGATACAGGGTGTGAGTAAGACACAGTGACAGCTGCAAGACAGTTAGATGTTTACCTTAAATAGAAACTTATTTCCTCATCACAGCAGTGAAGTTGGGCTACATCTTGGACTCTAATCAGATATCTGTTTACTTCTGATAGAATCTATGAAATAAAAAAAAAATTAGAAACATACATACATTTTTAGAAAATAAAAGGCCCCACTACTGCAGAACCATTTTGTATCCCAGAATATGCAAGTGTTGAGTAGAACTCAGTTCAATTATAAAAAAGCCAATGATTTTGTTTATAAAATAGGCATTCTTTAGATAAAGACCACAGAGTTAACAATGAAAACTTTATTTTAGGGTGTTGTCTAATTTCTTAAGCTACTGAAATTGTTTTATTTATAAACATTTTCTTAGCATCAAAAATAAAGTGGAAGTGGGGTGAAAAAGAAGTAAACTATCAAGAAAAGGAAGGGAATGAATTGTTACAAATTAAGAAGTCAGGCCTTTGCCCTGATGTACGGTAGCCATGGAGATGATCACTTGGTGTGAACAGTCATCTAGAGATGAAGTTCCATGGGCTCTGTGAGTTCCAAGATTTTGAACTTTTTGTATTTCAATCAACTCCACTTCATTTTCCCTACCAAAATATGCAGATCTAAGTTACAACAAAATAACTCCATCTTGCTTCCCCAATTTGACCAAATAAAAATAACATCTCCAATCAATTAATAATTTAATTCAATATAATTCATGTATCGAGCTCCTGTTATATGCCAAGCACTAGAAGACAAGTAAAACGTAGCTCACACCGGATAGAGTTCCCAGTCTGGTGAATAAAGGATTGTAATAAAATGTGACAGATGTTCAAGGTCCTGCAGGAGACCCAGAAAGGGGCAATTCCCAGCAGGAGATGGTGGGAGCAACTACAGGAAGATGGTGATTGAACTGGATTTGTAAAGGATGAATAGGAGTTTATCCAGCAGGGTAGGAAAGAAGGTTATTTTCAAGAAAGAGTATGGGCAAAGCACAACTGTGTGAGGAGAGGCTAACATTACTGGAGAATCATGAGTAGATCTGTATGGTTGGCTCATAAAGTGGTAGGCAAGGCAGTAAACAAAAAGATAGAGTGGGACCAGGTGATATTCTGTAGGTAACAGCCAACAGAGGGCTTCTAAGATTTTTTCAGGTATCCTCAGTGTGCAAGATCCTAACCAGGAACTCTGCATAGAGAAATATGAAGCAATAGAATACATGGCCCTTTCCTCAGAGGGGGTCATGATCACAGTAGTACCACGAAAGGAGCTAAGGGATGGGGTCAAGCCCACGTAGCATCCTTGCCGATAGAAGGATGTGAAATATGAGGGCTTGGCAGCACCAGGCACACAGCAGGCATTCAACAGAGGTTAGCTGATTGGATATCTGAATGTCTCCTGTTGCCAATGATATGAGGTTTTATCCATGAGCATGAGATGTAGCAAGTACATCAGAATACGTACAGGGCACCCCCAGATGATTCTCTGTATGTCTGACAGCTGATCTTTCATATTGATGTTTTGCTTCATCTAGAAAACAAAGTGATTTTAAGGGAAATAAAATTGTGAAATGTGTAAACATAAATGGCACTTGATACAGGGCTTGCTATTTCCATACATTATAATAAGAATCTAATTTCATAGACCCAGTGTTTTAAAACAAAGAGGCAAATGACAAGACTGTATTCAAAAAGCATCTTCTGGGCAGAATATGTCATCTGTTTACACTCAGCCTGGACCCGTGCAGAGTGCTCATCACAAAAATTGTTCAGAACGATAGTACCACACTCAGGTGCTGACTTAGTTCAGGAAATCTCAGACATTAAGTTCTTTCAGCAAAAAAGGATTTTACTTTTTTATTTTAGTCCTCTAGAAAAATCAATCCAAATACCCCATTCTTCACACTTTCATATTGATAAAGCTTTTCTTGTACTTGTATAGTTATCTGAAAACATTCTGTCTCATGTTGCTTGGCTTAAAATAGATGCCTGTAGTGCTCCAAGTCTCTGAACACAACGATTTCACATGCAGAGGCTGAAGAATGTGAGTGAGACTACCAAAAAAGCATTGTGGCGTTTTTAAAGGACACAGACTCTTGTCAGCAACCAACCTGATCTATATAGCCTTTATATGTTTTCATTTGGTCAATTGCAGTGGTCAAGTCCCCACGGTCAGCATGTTCTGCAGGAGTATGAAGCCTCAGGGCATAGAGAAGATGAACGTACTCAGCAAATCTCCGGGACGGGTACAGCAGCAGCTCCGGCAGGCTGTGTGGGGCATAGGGAAGGGAACCTGGTCTCTCCGAAGGTCAAAGAAGGCCCTGCCCTTGGGGCGCCTCAGCTGTGCTCTCCCTCAGAACTTACCTCAGCATTTTGGTGACAATGGTTTTATCATGCCTCTTCAGGAAAGCTCGGAAGGCTGGTACCATCTCTCTGCACTAAAGGTGAGCATAATACTGTCAAAACTTCGCTCTGTGCGACAGTTGTAAAGCATTCTGTTACACCGGGCAGACATGATGTATGAAGCTCTCAAAGCAAGAGGGCAACATCTACTTCTAGTCAAAGTAGTATTAGGACTTACTAATATAATGTACTAAGTATAGTGATTTATTCATACCATGGAGATAACCCTGATTTATTCATACATTGAACTTAATCAGTGTTGACAAATGAAAACAGACTTTGCAACCAGGGAGGCCTGGGTTAGAATTAGAATTCTAATCTAATTCTACCTCATTTTTTGTGAACTTGTTAAGTTACCTAACTCCCTGAGCCTCAGTTTCCTCATGGATATCATACCTAACACTTGTGAAGGAAAAATAAATCCTGTCCACAACATGCCTGTTGCACAGTAAGTGTTATTTCCTTGTAGTAAAAGACAATTGATGGTATTCACCTATAATACCTGCTGCTAATCATTATAAAGGTGTTCCATTGTATTTAACATCTGCTTTAAAGTGTATTCATTCATCACCAGTAAAGTGCCCAGGAAGTACCCATTTTTCTCAGTAGGGACATGCCTAAAAGATGCCAGTAATGCTAATTTCTAGAAATCAAATAAATACTGACTGATTTCAATAAGAGTAATAGCTAACAGTTATTGAGTACTTAAATGCACACCCTATTTTAGTGAGCCAGATATCATTATTATCCACAACTATAAAAAATTTGGCACAAATCTGTTTCTGATAATATGTCACACTTTACTCCAATTCTTGTCCTCATGGTCAGTTCTATGAAATTGCCTTATTTGTGCAATTTTCACCCAATACATAATTAGTATGTCTAGCAGTGTTAAACTCTCTGGGCAGGGTGAAGGTGTACCATAAAGGGAGGTGCCCAAGGCCAGGAAACGGCCCCGGGGGGCTCAGTGTAGCCACTGGCAGAAGTGTGCCCCAAGTCGCAAGGTAGCTCTTCGGCTGCACTTCTGATACAAATTGAGGAGGGGAGAAAGGGCTCTTACTGCCGTTAGAAGAGATCCCAACCAGAACAGCAAGGGATGCAGAGGGAAGCGAATATTCCTGCTCAACTACAGATGGCACACGTCACAATGGACTTTCTGAGAAATGTACGACAAAGAAATTCCTTATGCATAGTGAAATTTCAGCCTTACCCCAAGAAACATGGACAATTAATTTCTTTTCTTTATAAGACAGCCACCTTTGTCAAGGTCACACAGGTCTGTGGGGGCAGAGTGGGATCAGAGCTCACGGGCGCCACTGTATCTAACAGCTAAACATTTCCCTGTAAGTGACCCACAGGGTACCTGCAGCTAATGGAAGTCTGGCAATTTGCATGAGGATTAGTTCAGTCCAACGACCAGTTTCTGGGCCCTGCTTTGTCAAGCACTGTGCTTGCCACTCGTGATACAAAATTAAATGTCGGGTCCCCGTCCTCAGCGTACACAGTAAACTGGAGGCGTGGGTCTGGAAGCCAAGCCCTATTAGTCTTAGTTCTTTGGATTGCACACAGCACTTCCTTTCAAGTTCAGGTCTCGTAAATGCCTGGATGGTAACTCAATCATTTACCTTCTCAATGGTTTTCAGAACAACAGGGTAATTGTTGAAGAAATTGGTATATGTGTTCAGCTGGCTTCCAAACTTTAAGAATATTTCTCCCACACAGTGAGCTGGGCCCCATTCCTGTAGTCTGTCTCTCAGGTTATCTAGAAACTGCCTGCAAGACGGGAAAGGCATGACCATGAAATATTGGCCAGTGATAACCTATAAACTTAACAAATGAATCAGTTTGCTGCTTGCTTCAGCCGAGTCATTTTATGGTTGGGCTTTTGTCGCATACTGTTGTGCTAAGACAGAGCCGTACAGATTCGACAGGACAGGAGGAGCTGGGAAGGGAGGAACTAGGCTGACTGTGGGGGAATCCCACCTCCTCACCTTAATCCCTTGAGGCTGAACCCCACGCTGGCCTCCATAGGCTGCCCCTGACTCTCCCATTCCCACACGGCCAGGCAGGCAAAGAAGGTTTCTTACAGTCCCCAGAGCACAGTGCTCAATTCATTTTATATGGCCATAATCTTCCCTCAGGCCATTTCCCTGTAAATCTAAGGTTGTCCTTCATTCAGCCATCACAGGCCTTGAAAACAGAACAGGCCTCGTTCAACCTCTTTATTTTGTAGGAGTTGTGCCCAGGGAAGGGAAGGAACTTGTTCCCAGTCATCTGGAACAAGCATGTCAAACTCGCAGCCCAGCCAATATAACAGTATGTAAGAAATGGCTTAATAAAAATTTCCTAGCTTAATTTTTACAACATCCTGTTACACATAATTATTAATAACAAACTACAACATTCACTAATGACTGATTACTATAATCGTGTTGCATTCATTTCCCTTACGCGCCTCACGCACAGGCACACCATTTCTCTCCACTAATACTAGCAGCAAACATGTTAGCAGCCGATGGCCAAGTCATTAGTCTTGGACCGACTTGTTTGGTGTGCGCAACAGGAAATACTTTGCTTTTGGAGAACAAGAAAAATAGGCTTATTTGCGTTACGCTTATTAATTTGTGCAGTTATTCAGTTCTGGTAAGTTAATGTTTAAGAAAAAATATTAATTTTTATTAAAATGTTCTATTATTTTATGTTAACACTTACTCATTTATTTCAGCCCTTTGTATTCAGCATGTCTCTGTCGAAATAAACCTACATTTCTATGAAAATTCAAGCTTTTGTTTTTTTTCGACCCACATAGACTTAAACCTTGTTTATTTGGCCCGTGTTAGCCTTTGAGTTTGACATGCTTCTTCTGGAAGGTTACTGGCAGAGAACCACAAGCTTAGTTTGTCTTTACCACATATCAAATGATCACTTCCTCTGTGTCCTATGACATTCTCAAAACATCTACTGTTATTAAGCTGACCATGGGTTCTCCAAGCAAAATATCCTAGTAACTTAGTCCCTTCAAATCCTTCAGTTTCTTTCTCATTGCTCAACTAAACATACTGTCTTGTCTTTTGCATGAACAATAGGTTGAATACAAAACCACCTGGCACTGACCTCCACTCCTAGTACCAGGGGTTTGAACTGAGGCAGGGATCAGCCCCTGAGAATCATCACTACTGGTTGCAGCCCAGTGGCAAAAATTCTCTCTTTTCTGTGCAATAATCAGGAGAGGCAGAGACTGCCTGAGCCTCGGTCCAGGTAAGTGTGGGTTCCTCCCACCACATAGTATTTCAGAAAATACGTATTCAGGAATTACCTGTTGAGACTTAAAACCTGCAGGATATCAGAGAAAATGATCTGGAGGTTTGCAGCACTCAGAATTGCTCTGTTTGAGGACAGTGCTGCTCTTAGTGGTGCAACATAAACATCCCTCACAATTTCCAGCATCTGCACGTATTTTCTCTCACTCTGTAAGAGTTCCCCGGCAACTCTAGTTCGTTTTGCAGCCCAGTCCATCTGGAGCTTTCTCTCCTGTAGAAAAGCATTAAGAACTCAGAAAGCATAGTGATTCTTTCCAGGCTTACAGCCCCCCAAAAGCCTGAAAGTGGAGGGAGACAGAGCAATGGAAGCACTAGCAGTCGGGCAGTCACTCTGAGATGGCCCTGGCTGGTCTGTGACATGCAGGACTGAAGGGAATCTTTATAGGGGATATGGAGGACCTCGCTGAACCTCACTTGTCCCTAGTGTCCCAAATAGCCCCTCCCACCGGGCCAGTGTGATGCTGTGGTAGAGATGGGACTTTACTCTTGGATCCTGAGAGGGCAGATTGAGACTTTACTTTTCTCAATCTGTCCTTTGTGTTTTTTTTGTTTTTTTTTAATATATTTTTTATTGATTAAGATATTACATATGTGTCCTTGTCCCCACGTTACCCTCTACCCCCTCCCCCCCCTCATCTCCTCACCCCCCCGTTGTCCGTGTCCATTGGTTAGGCCTATATGCTTGCATATAAGTCCTTTGGTTGATCTTTCCCCCTTACCCCTACCCTCCCCTACCTTCCCTCCAAGGCCCGACAGTCCAATCAATGCCTCTCCGTCTCTGGATCAGTCCTTGTTCATCCATTTATGTTGTTCATTATATTCCACAAATGAGTGAGATCCTGTGGTATTTATCCGCTCTCCAGTTCCATCCATGCTGTGGCAAATGGTAAGAGTTCCTTTTTCTTCTTCCTCTTCTTAAAGAATACCTTTCAGCATTTCATATAATGCTAGTTTGGTGGTGATGAACTCCTTTAGCTTTTTCTTATCTGTGAAGCTCTTTATCTGACCTTCTATTCTGAATGATAGCTTTGCTGGATAAAGTAATCTTGGTTGCAGATTCTTGCTATTCATCACTTTGAATATTTCTTGCCACTCTCTTCTGGCCTGCATGGTTTCTGTTGAGAAATCAGCTGACAGTCGTATGGGTACTCCCTTGTAGGTAACTGTCTTTCTCTTGCTGCTTTTAAGATTCTCTCTTTATCTTTTGCTCTTGGCATTTTAATTATGATGTGTCTTGGTGTGGTCCTCTTTGGATTCCTTTTGTTTGTGGTTCTCTGCGCTTCCTGGACTTGTAAGTCCATTTCTTTCACCAGGTAGGGGAAGTTTTCTGTCATTATTTCTTCAAAAAGGTTTTCAAATCAATCTGTCCTTTGAATACATGCTGTGTCCTGTGCTAGCTGCTGGCTGTAAAAGTGATGAGAAGACAGCGTCCTGCCTTCGTGCTTGGTGAGGAGGCCTTTGGGTTGCCCACTCTTATTTATGTGTGCTTTCCCCTAGTAGTGTTTTATTGATTATCCCGCAGTCAGGAGACTGAAATGAGCTAGCCCTCTCATTATCAAGTAATTTGCTTCCCACGGGCACGTTATGAAATATGGAAACTCATGCTCTTCTTTCAGTATTTAGGGAAAAGCACCTAACTTGGGAACTGTGAACCCATCTTCCCTGGGTAGCTAGGTTGCCAAATGTCCTGTTTCCTATATTTCAAAGTCTTGTTTTCTTTTCTTAATGCAGAGGGAAAAGTCATACACTGGTGTAAAGAAATTCCACACCCTATTATTATGTGTGCTATGTGTATATTTGGAGAAATTAGTTTTTATTCCTGGGAATAGGTAATTCTTTTCCTTTTATCTGTACTTTTCAAAAGTTGTAAAATGAGCAGTGCCTTTACAAAAGAAAACAATTATAATATTTAAATTTTAAAAATTTAGTGGGCTTGTATTTGAGCCTAGAACTATTAATATTCTTAGAACACAATTTCCTCTTTCCCCTCCAGTCCTTAGTATACCCCAAGCCCCAAATAAAATGACAGGAGTAAAGCCTAGTGCCATACGATGTTCACTCAAAACAAGTCAACCAGAAGTTTATGAACTAAAATTAAAATGGAAAAGTAACTTAAGAGAAAAATTAGAAAACTCTCTGTTTGTAATACTATAAACATGCAGTTCTATGTTAATTTTATCTTTCAAACACATGGTCTGCATATAATGCCTATTTAGATATATCTAATGAGTTAAAAAATACAACTGCTTCCAACTTGAGGATTGGCTTGCAACCCATATTATATTTTTATGTGTATTTGCATATTTTTAATTCATTGGGGCCATCCAACATTTATAATGATTTTGACTTAAGGTTTCAGTTGTCAAACTTTTTGTAGTCTTAAGACTGTTGTCAGGTATTTATTTCCCAATCATACTCTCTGACACCCAGCCAGTGAGGGCTGGTCTGCACTGCAGTAGGTGTACCCACCCAGGTGTTGTCGGCTGAAAAACAGCCTCGGGGCTGAGGTCAGGGCCATGGGATTCAAGTTTCTTCCTGCCAGCTGTTGTTGTTTAATTTTAGAGGACGTTTGTTAAAGCTGGGGACAGTGAAACCAGAAAGGGCCGGGGAAAGGTGCCTCAGCTGGGCTGCTTTGGCCACGAAGGAGTCAGAGGGAGAGGGCCCTTAAGGACAGGCTCAGGGGGTTTCCCAGGATGAAATGCTGCTTCCCTTTGCTGTCTTGGTTGCAAGCCTCAGGGGTCCCTGAGAGTTTAGGAGATCCTTGCCTGTGGGAAAAGAAGTTTGCGAGCAAGTGGGGGATGAGGGTGTGATCCTGGGAGGGAGAGCATGCCCAGGGACCTTTGTTTTGGGAGGTTTTAAAGGCTGGGTATTTAGGGGAGGATCTTAATAGAATATTCAGCAGCTTTATGCTCATGTACCAAAATGAGGTTTATTCTGCTCCTCTGTCCTTGGATATGGTTGGCAAATGTCTGCCAATTATTTAACCTTAGAGGAGTCATTTAAGTCTTCTAACTTTAGTTCCTCATCTACAAAAATGTGGTTACTAATATCTATGTTAGAGGATCTCGAGAATGAAATATGATGATAAATGTGGATATGTGTTGAAGAAAAGCAAAACAGCACGCACAGCTGTGCACTGGGGCAGGACGGACCAAGGCTCTGCTGTACTGAGCCCTACCGTTCTGGCCTGAGAGACGGAGCCCTAAACGCTATACTGGTTTTACTGGTTTTACTCAGCGTTTGAAGTCAGACCGTGAATTGGTGGATCGGATAGACTGTAAAACTTTGTGCCTGCACCGTTCCCTTGTGCCTGCCGTGCTCGTGCCATGTTAGCTAGAAAAGCATGGAGTAGCAGAGGTGGCTTTTGCTCCCAGGATGTGATACCTCCATGTCCTCAACTCAACTTCCTTTCAGACCAGGAAATATTCAAAAGAAAAAGCTACTGCCCTAACTGGTTTGGCTCAATGGATAGAGCATTGGCCCTGGGTCTGAAGGGTCCCAGGTTCGATTCCGGGTAAGGGCACATACCTCAGTTGCAGACTCGATCCCCAGTCCTGTGTGGGAGGCAACCAATCAATGTGTATCTCTCACATCAATGTTTCTCTCTCACTAACAAACAAATAAAAGAAAAGAAAAAGCTACTGACTGGATTCCCCCAATTACATTTGGGAGTTTTTCCTCCCTTTAAATATTTTTACTTTGTTCTTGAAACTTTCAAGAAAAAAAAGAACCAGAATAAAGGCGAAAGTGGTTGGGTGTTGTTGTTGTAGGGGTTTGTTTGGATTTGGGGGGGGGGGGCAGAGGGGAGTGGGCCTCAGGAGAAAAACAAGCGGAAAATTTTTATTACGTAATAATTGGCTTACCAGCTGAACCAGCACCTCAGCATTTGGATCATCTTTGCCAAGACTTGGTTTTGTGTCCTGAGGATTGTCTTCCAGAACATTTCTTTCCTGAGGATTCAATGCAGACTTGATTACACGGAGTTGGTGCTGTGCCCACAGGAGGCTCTGTGGCCCTGCCTTCAGCCCTAACTACGGTGTTCTGAGTCAGTGAATCAGCGCTGGACAAAATCGATGCCTCTTTTAAAACAAATGTTATGTGAAAAATAAAAAACCCTTTAGCTTCCTTTGCATTGCATTACGCTTGAGAAAGTAAATTCCGGGCAGCTCCCTTTTCCCCGGGAGCTGGGGGAGTGAGTCTGCTGCTCAGAAGCTCCTCACAGGCAGGGGGTCCCACATGGTCCAGGTAGGCCTCTGCCTCAGCTCTGCTCCTGTCTGTCAGAGGCACACAGGGTACCTGACTTTTATTAAGATTCCAGAAGTCTACACCCATTACCAGGCTCCATGGGGGGGGGGGGGGGGGGTAGGGGGGTTGTGTTGGGGCTGGTACCCAAGCCTGTGATCATGCAAGACAGGTAGATGACTTTCTATGGACATAAAATGGTTCTAAAATGACATTTTTATAGAAATCGGCTCTCTGACAATGCAATTTCCCGTGTTTTCTGAATCCTGATGATTTCACTTAAGAAAGTATGGGTCCTGAATACAGTACTGGCAGAATATTACTTTTTGCCTGAAGTACTAGCTTCAAACCCACTTTTCTGTTATGAAATTGAATCTCAACTAAGAAAAGAAAAATAATTCTTAGTTTCACACACACACACACACACACACACACACACACACACATGCACACACACACACACAAACTGTCCTGGGCTGCAAATGAAAAAAAAACAAAAAAACAAACAAAAAACTTTATGTTATCTCGGGACTCAACTGAAAAAGAGCAAAATGCAAATGTCCAACTTTTCCTCCATGACCCAGAGTATATTCTAGTCCAGTGGTCAGCAAACTGCGGCTCGCGAGCCACAGGCGGCTCTTGGGCCTCTTGAGTGTGGCTCTTCCACAAAATACCAACTTCTGCGCATGGGCCACAAAGTTTCAATTGCACTGTACATGCGAGCCCGCACGTGGTATTTTGTGGAAGAGCCACACTCAAGGGGCCAAAGAACCACATGTGGCTCGTGAGCCGCAGTTTGCCGACCACTGTTCTAGTCAATGTGGTGCAGCTGATGCCTGTAAGTGGCTTTAATGTCACTCATGATCCTACAAATACCTTTTCAAGAAAATAAAGTTCTTAGAGGAAGTGACCAGTTGGAAGACAATAATTATCATTATTGTCTATGAATTTCTCAAGCACATGTGTCTAACTCTACAGCGAAGCAATGGCATAAAAATGCAGCAGTAACTTTACCTTCATGTATAAATTGAATGTTGCCTTTGGGTCAGATTTTGTCAGAATAACATTTTCTTCCAAATCTTTGCTCTTTTCACTACATTTCTTCAACAGAAAATATGACAAAAATTCCAGAGGTTTGTCCTGAAAAATCCACACCCCCAACCCCAAAAATTAATATTTAAAGCATTCATTGGAAATATAGGTCAACAAAAGTGCAGTAGAAAAGAGGACAGATTTTTTTCTGGTAGAGTTTTCAGTTTTTTTTATGTATAAGTCCAGAAAACAAAGTAACGACTGTTCACGTAGTCAGTAAATGGGACTTCTGACTTCATCACATATTCCAATTACCATGTATACTGTTGGTTCTCAACCGATTGTCACCATTCAGTTAGGTCGCCAAGGCCTCATGGTATGGGTCTCAATATCGTCAGAACCAAAGTGGCCCTATCGGCCTCTTGGCCAGATGAGGAAGGGGACAGGAGGGATCTTGTCTTTCAGGAGAAAGAAGGCTTGAGAGAGGCTATAGCAGCTGAATTACTGGGAAAAACACTCAAATTTGGTTCCCTCTCAGGCTATCGTTTGAGCACCATCGAAAGTATATCATACCAGGTTACTTTTAAATGATGAGGTGGCAGTAAGTACACTGAACCTACACCAAAAGCATTTAGTAAATCGTTGATATTTCGGGAGACAGTGCAGGATCTCTCACAGCCTCGGGGTTATCCCTGTGAATTTCCCTGATCATTTTACTGGCAAAGCTCACCAGGGCCTTCAGCACTGGGCTGCCCCTGGGTTGGCTAGTGTTGGGAGCTGAGACTGCAGAGGCAAATCATGGCCACCTGCAGCCTCTCCGACTCCACACTGGACAGCTAACCCTGGGGACACCTGGTGGCCACCCAGGAAGCCAAGGTGAAACCAAAACACACATGAGAGATAAGGAAAACATATGCAAAGACAACGTTAAGTCTACCCACAAAGTTGAATCACCTCAGTGGAAGAGAAGGATTTGAGAATCTCTCCTTTGAAAAGACCTGACAATATGTTACACATTGAAAGAGCATCCGGCGTGTTAATGTCAATCCTAGTCCCCGTCCTGTTCTCCACTTCCCCCGCCAGGCTGCTTACTGCACTTCCAGTTGCTCGGAAGATCTGTTCTTTTGTGTTCGCTTTCCTTCTTCTCATCTAGCCTTTTTACCCTTTCATACGCTTAATTGTTTTAACTATTGAATAATGTTTACGTGAAATATAAAGCCACTCATGTGTTTAAATAAGTCACTTCTGACTGAAATTAATCACAAGACAGAAAACAGTGCACCACGGAGTCAACTTTTAAATAACCTAGATTTTACTATTTGCCTATTTTGTGTACCTAATAGATCTTGGGCCCAGAATCTCTCAGTAGCTGTTTTTACAAACGGATGTAATTTCTCTAAGGAATTGCGCCCCTGGATGGATATACAAATTAAACAATAAATAAACACAAACTACAAATTTATTTAAGTGTTAGGGTTTTTGTAGTGTGCTTTCTTTTTAAAAAATACTTACAGGATTTTCTTTTGAAAGCGCCGCCAATCCATCTGCCAGAGCTTGTGCAATTTCTTGGTTATTCAGAATGTTAGTCACACTCATGGTGTCAGACATAAACTGTCCTGTAAATATAAAGCCATATGCGCTGTAATTAATTTATGTAAGAGATGTGGTCAAGAAGAACACAGCTCAGTCCTCACAGTTGCTTTTTAGTGGATAAAAATGCAAAGAATAAAAATTAAAATTCTATTATGCCATGAGGATTATCTTCCATGATAAAATATAAAACAAGTAATAGCAACTAAATGTGCAGCACATAAAAAGTACCCACCCTGACAGAGCTGGTCTTGAATAAAATCTATAAATTGAACAGTAAGGAGAGAACACATGAAAATGAAACTTTTAAGTTTAAAAAATTTTTTTATTGATTTCAGAGAGAAAGGAAGAGGAAGAGAGAGATAGAAATATCAATGTGAGAGAGAGGCAATCATTGATTGCCTGCCTTCCACGGGCACCCCACCGGGGAACAAGCCTGCAACCCAGGCATGTGCCCTGACCTGAAATTGAACTGTGTCCTCCTGATTCATAAGTCAACACTCAACCACTGAGCCACACCAGCCAGGAATAAGTTTAAATTGTAGAATCGCAATCCCACCAAAGATTCCTCCACACTCCCCTTTATCTGTGCACTCAAATACATAAGATTTCAAGCACACAGAAAATAATATAGTAACATACATACACAGATATCTTTTACATTTAAAAATGTTTTAGACAACTTGAATTTATATGAAAAGAATTATCTTCTATTCTACTTCTTATGCTTACATATATCATCAAAAAATACTTCTATCTTTAAAGAGATCATCTTTCTACTTTTATGTATAGTTTTTATATCAAGGAAATACCAGGAAAAATAATTTCTCCCTATTTATTATCTAATAACTATTTGAAAATACTGGTTGAACATCTACTAAATGTGGTAGAGTTAAAACCAAGAAGACAAATCCCTGTTTTAGAGGCATTTATGTAAAGATATATACTGACAATATGTTATATATTGACAGAAAATATCTGCATACTTACTTGTGTTTCCTGCTCTTGCATAGACAGTGACTGTATAAATAGATGTTAAATAAGAAGGAGTGCTGGGGAAGGTAAGGAAAAAAATAAGGATATAGATATCTAAAGACTTGATTTATAGGGTGGTTTATTTAGTTAGATGGGAAGAGTTAGGGGAAAGCCAAACAGGTAAAGATGGAGGGAAAATTCATTTACCCATATGATAAAAAAGTACTTTAGACAATGGACTGATTTTGCCTGGCCAGTGTTCTCAGTGGTTGAGCATCGACCTATGAACCAGGAGATCACGGTTCAATTCCTGGTCAGGGCACATGCCCAGGTTGTGGGCTCGATCCCCTAGTTAGAGGGTGTGCAGGCAGCAGCCGATACATGATTCTCATCATTGATGTTTCTCTCTCTCCCTCTCCCTTCCTCCCTGAAATCAATAAGAAAAAAATTTTTTAAGTTATTTAAAGAATGGATTGCTTTAGGTCAGTGGTTCTCAACCTTCTGGCCTTTAAATACAGTTCCTCATGTTGTGACCCAACCATAAAATTATTTTCGTTGCTATTTCATAACTGTAATGTTGCTACTGTTATGAATCATAATGTAAATATCTGATATACAGGATGGTCTTAGGCGACCCCTGTGAAAGGGTCGTTCAACCGCCAAAGGGGTCGCGACCCACAGGTTGAGAACCTCTGATTTAGGTGAAGATGCAGTTGACATAGGACATTGTTTCCAAAGCCTCTATTGTGATAATTTGATCATGGATATGGGACATAAATGAGAGCTTTAATAATGCCCAACAGGTTCCACAGAAGGCCGTGGAATCCATCACCCAGTTATACGTTTTAAGTAAAAAAATAAATAGAACACAATTGCAGAACAATTTAAGCAATGGGTGCTGTGATTTAAGAGTTGCTTAGCTTTGAGAGCAAATTGCAATGAGAAAAGGACAGAGTTCAATGGCTGAGCAAATAGTGAATTTTGTCTAGGTAAATAATTGACTGACACAGGATTAATAAGATGGTAAAATCTGAAACCAGGAACTAGCTTCAGTGTTTTGAAGATGACTGTAACTATTCATCTTTATATTTAATATTTATTAAGTAAAGTTTAATGTTTATTAGAGAATATTTAATGTTTGTTAAATAATACTTAATGTTTATTTAATACTATTTAATACTTACTAAATAATATTTAATATTTATTCTTAGTGTATATTTGTTATATTTGAAGGAAGATATGAAAAACAAACAGAATAAAGTAGTACTGAAGATGTTTAGGAGTCAACTAGACATCTGCAACAGGAGTAGCAAGAGCCCTCACCTATTATCCTGCCACTGGCGTTCTTCTGCAGCTCCTTGAAGAGAGGTCTGAACTGTTTCCGCACTGATATCAAGGTGTCTTCCAGGAAGTCCATGAGGCTGGACCACGTTTGCAGCTTTGATTCACTGAAGTAGATGGAGGGGGGCGCCCTTTCCTGCTGTTGTCCCAGCCAGTCACTAAGAACTGACATTATTTTCTCCTTTTATTATTGCAGACATAAGCTTGGGTGAAACAATTCTACTTCTTGTTTATAACTGTATTTATATCAAGCTTATTATCCTTTCTCATTACAAAACTAAGATAGTCTGCTTTCAGAGATAAAATTAGAAACTCAAAAAGACTACAATGAATAATAGCAAATGCCTATCTATTCATTGATAGATAAGGTTGTCATTATGTTTGACATTAAAAATTAAATAGCTGCTGGATTTGTGCATCGAGAAGTGAAGTAGGCATCTGAATAAGAACATACTGTTTTATATTTATATCCTCAAAATGAAAATACAGGGAAATCCACTCTGCCTGGCTTCCCCATCATGCCATCCAAAGTCCTCCGTGTCATAGCCAACCCTGTATCTTTCTTACAAGCTGCTATCTCTCTATATATCTCTCCACGACTCTAGTGGGTGCTTATGCAAGTTTCTCTCCTTGAAAACCAGTTACTGAAAGACACAGTGCCGTGTTAAATTTGATTTTCTTTCCTGAATAGACTTGTTTGGCTCTCCTCCCATTATGTTTATTGCTAAACATGTGAAAAATCTATATAACAGTTCTTCTAGATGGGAATAGGAAGAGTAGGGGAAAGAGGATGAACAGGAGGAAAAGGAGACAGAGGAGCAGAAAAGAAGAAAACTTGTTCTGTAAACGACAGTGTCTGCACCCTGCTCTGCTCTGCTAGGGGGATTCCTCTCTCCACGGGGCCAAATATGTTATCATAATATAAACTACAGCTAACAAGTGACTTCTGTTATAAAACTCTATTAAGTCAATGTGCTCTCTGTTACATCATTTCCCGTACAAGTTCCCCAATCATGGCAGCTTTCCCGTCTTCAAAGGCCCCTGGCATTTGAGACCAGAGAACAAATGCTTTATATAGTTTCTGCATCACCCCAAACCTTCTTTGATAAGAGGCTGGGAGTTTTAAAGGGGAGAATGATGAGCAAACAAAGAAATTTGGTTCTCCTGTTGGTCAGCCAATGTTACGTTTTGATCCAATATCTTCAGCTTTCATATCTAACGGGATATTACACACACATTTTTGTGTGTATAATATCATTGACTGTTTTTCCTCTCAGATAATGTTACACCAATGGAACCTGAGCAAGCCTCTTCTTAATCATCTCTTTGTTCATTTTTCCAAATGAAACCATATTAATTATATTTACTAAAAAACTATTCTTTGTACTTATTATGTCTCTAGATCAGCAACTAAACATGTTTGTTTAACTGTTAAAGATGATGTTTTCAACTGAGTTTTACAAATGATGGCTTGAAGCAAATATTTGCAAAAAATAATCCCCTTCTAAGCAAATGACTGAGTGCTGGGAAATGACAGTTTCAGAGAAGGAATGCAAGACAGTTGTTGGCATCAGCCAGAACCAGTATCCTTCAGCGGCGCTTCATCTTTGGTGATCCCCGAGTTAGTGCGTGGGCACGATGGTCAGCCCCATAGACACTTACTGTGTTGGTAAGAGCCAGTTGCAATCCCAGCGGGGGCAGTAAAGAGCGTGCCGGTTAGTTGAGACAGCTGGGAAAGAACTTCTATTCCTGCCTCTGCACAAAAACACTTTCATTAGTTTACTCACAGGTTTTGCCAGGGAACAGTTAAGTGTTACTGAAGAGCACTAATGAGCTGGCCAGGAAAAGCCATAGCAGTTCTTGTTCTCAATTCAGATCCCTCGTGGAATAGTTTATCAGCATGTTACAGTTCACCCCTGAGAGCGGAAGTCCAAACACTTCATTTATGAGGACTGCACAACAGGGTGGAAAAGAGGGCATGAGGTCTGACCTGGGGCTTATTTTCAAGCTGGAATACTCAGGCCACAGACAGAAAGCCTGCATGTATTTTCTAAAATAGCGTGACACCAGGGAGAAGTCTCATTGTAAAGGGGCAGATTTAAACCTGTTAAACACAGAATGGATACAATGGTCAAAGTTTAGCATGGCATTAATTTCACTCCTTCAGTAACCTGTGTAGATGGAAGTATGCTCATTATCTTTATTGCTTTATGGTTTTACAGGGTATATTACACATGTCAAAATTTATCTAATTGTACATATAAATATTGTAAGTCAATTATACCTTAATAAAGCTGTTTTAAAATTTTAACAATGCTCCCAAAAGATGAATTTTAGGTGTTTGGCTTATGAAGTAACTGGGAGAGTGACAACATCTTAAATGAGGAATCCTGGGGAGGAGGAGGTCTGGTGCTGAAGAGGCAACCAGGAGTTTGTGTTAACTTTAGGAGCTAGCAGAAATGCACACTATGAAGATAGCAAGTGGGAGCTAGATATGAGTCTGCAGCTCAGAGATATCAGAGCTGGAAGCATAAATTTGGGAGTGTCCAGCATATATACTGAATTTAGAGTCTTAGGAATAGATGAGACTGCCTAGGAAACAGGTGTAGTCATGGAGAAGGAGAGCCCAGATCTAGCCCTGGGCACATTTAAAGGTCTTGCTGAGGAGGAGAAGCCAACAGAGGAGAATGAGAAGGAGCTGCGGCTGAGGCAGGGGGACAACAAGGAGAGCGTGGTATTAGGGAAATCGAGAGAAGAAGGAGAGTTTCAGGAGTGTCCATCTGCATCAAGTGCTGCTGAGAAGTCAAAGCAAAGAGGATAGAGAAGGGACCACTGGATTTGGGCACATGGAAGTTATTTTCTTTCGAAAGCAATTTCAGTAGAGATAGACGACTTGTAGGAGCTTGAGGAGCGAATGACAGGTGAGGAAGGTAGAGGCAGTCAGCATAGAACAATGGTTCTCAAAGTGTGGCCCTTAGATCAGCAGCAGCAGCAGCACCTGGGAACGTGTTAGAAATGAAAATTCTCAGGCCCCATCCCAGACTTACTGAATCAGACACGCTAGGGTGGGGCCCAGCAATGTGTATTTTAACAAGACCTTTAAATGGTTAAAAAACACACTAAAGTGTGAGAACCACTGGTATAGTCGATTCAAAATGTGGTGAGGAAAAGTTTATGATCTCTCCTCCCTTTTTTTAGGACAGAGTTACTACAGGTGTTCCTGATTTAATATGAATGATCCAATAAAGACAGAGGATTGAGGCTACACAAGAAGACTGAAGCATGGAAGTGAAGTCAGAAGGTGAAAGGCGGTGGGATACAGTGTCTAAGTGGAGTAGTCAAACTTTGATATGAACAGGGGTGCTTCTTCCGTCGTCAACAGAAGGGAAGACAGAGAATGAAGGTAAGAGGCAAGTAGGTGGTGGATTTGGAGTTGGGAGGGAAATTAGGGCGCTTTCTTAGGGAAGTCGAAGGTGAGGTCAACAGCTGAGAGAGTGTTGTTGGAAAGCTTGACTAGGGAGGAGAAGGGATGTAATAAATAGTCATTTCAAAGAGTAGAAGAATGAATTTACCAGGAAATGTGGTAGGATTGTGATATTTATGCCATTAAATAAAGTTAGATCTATACAAACAGGTGTGTTCCTTTTTCCAGCAGTCTTCAGCTGTCTCCGTGCAGGCAGGCATAGATTTTGCAGATGGCTGTGTTTTAACCAGCACTGGGATTTAGCCAAATGGTGGGGATTTTGCCAGGAAAAAGACAAAGAGGTTCAGAGTCTTTGCAAGATAGTACTGTAATAATAAGCCATTAAATCCAAGTTTAACAAGGAAGAAACCAAGCACAGAAGCATAATGATGGAGACTGAAAATGTGGGAGTATGGATTGGAGGTCTTCAGGCAAAAAATCGATAAAGAATGGGAATACTTGGTACATGATTTGGAAGTGGGACTCAGAGAGACATATGCTTGAAATCCAAGATATTACAGGTGACACCGCTACCAGGGATGACAAGCTCAAGAATGATGCCTGAGGTGAGGGAAAGAGGTTTTTTGGGCTGAGAAGCCAGGGATAGACGACTTGTAGGAGCTTGAGGAGCGAATGACAGGTGAGGAAGGTAGAGGCAGTCAGCACAGAACAATGGTTCTCAAAGAGAAGCCAGGGTCTTCTGACTGAACCAGGGTCTTAAGCAGTGGTTTTCAACCTTGGCTGCACATTAGAATCACCTGGGGATCTTTTTAAAATCCTGATTTCTGGGCCTCATCCTCCGGAAATTCTGTTTCTTTGTTACTAATGTTGTGGCCCCACCCCATACCAAAGAAACAGAATTTCCGGAGGATGAGGCCCAGAAATCAGAATTTATAAAAGATTCCCAGGTGATTCTAATGTGCAGCCAAGGTTGAGAACCATTGGTCTTAAGGGTTCATCCAAGTGGAAATTACATTTGACAAGAAATTTAGGGATGGCTTTAGGGCCCAGAATAGTGGTGGAAAATCTAGTGTTTGAGTGCCATTAAATTTCACTTGAGACAGTTTTTATGTCACAAAACTATTGTTCTTTTCCTCTTTTGCCTTTGTTGTCTGCCTTTCAATATTATACTTTCCTGCATCCTTTTTTTCTCCTTCTACTCCAACGAGAAAATTGGCTTTGTTCTCATTATAAAAGAAGGTAATACTAGTTTATTACAGAAAATAGAGGCAAATAAGATAAAAGAAAATGTATAGATTCTGTTAATATTTTGCTATATTTCTGCATAGATTTTTCTATGCATAGTTGAGATTATATAATTGTAATAACTGTAAAAAAATTTTGTACAATAACTTGTATTTCATTTTCTTTTAAACCCCTTCACCTCCTTTGGTTTTTATCCTTTCCCCTGGTTGAAGCTTGACAGTGAAACTTGAAAATTAAGAACTTTAAAAACACACAATTCTCTAAAGAATGGGTAATAAGAAACAGTATGAGAAAATTTAATTTCACACTCCCTCTCCCCTGTTCTGCTTAGTAAACAAACAAACAAACCCAGTGCCCATGAATGCAGAGCTTTTATTTAACAGATAACCCAAAAGTGAATTTAATTTAATGTTTCAAAATTTCCCTTCAAGTACTGAAATCCACTTTGATACTAGATAAGTACGCACTTAAACTTATATCAGCAACCATGCTCACCTTCACAAAGCACTTCACTGTTTCTAGTATTCTAATATTAGGTATTTATATTATTATGTATTTGTGTAATTGAAGTTTCTGTTATTTGGGTATTCACAAGTCCTATAAGGTAAGGTGCTACTACCCTAACACTCATAGGAGGAAATGGAGGTTCACAAACTTGCCTAAGGCCACACAGCTGAAGTGGGCTGAGTGGGGTTCCAGTCCAGGTCCTTCTCACCAAGTTCAGGCTTACGCATCCCGGGTTCAGAAACAGCAGGGAAAGCTCTCTCAGATTTCCGTGCTGGTCAGGCCCTTTCCTCTGTGTTGTGCAGGCTGATTTTACTGTGTTTTCCAGAAGAAATAGAAATAATGTTCCTGGCTGGCTCTTGTCACTAGTGGCTTTATTTCTACAGGAACAGGTTACTCTGACTGCTCACCCCAATGCCCATTTCCCCTAAGTCCCCAAGTATATGATGTATAAAGCAAAAAAGAAATAAAGAGTAAGTGTGACAGAATCATTTGAACAAATATCATCATAAAGTAGGCATGACCACGACCTTTCAAAACTGACCGGATGCTCCCAGTGGTACAAAGAGGTCCACGTGACCCCCTCCTTCTTTAGGGGCCACGAAGCTTCCTAATTTCTCCCAGAAGTCTCTCACATCAGGCCTCAATACATTTTTAATACCAATTTTATAGCCTGAGGAAAAAATCGAAAAGTCACATCAATTTGTAACACTATCGTGAACAGAAAGAAACTCTCAGCAGTTTGTGAAAACGGAACCACAATTGAAAAAGCCAACCTCTGCTCCTAAGACCAAGATCCGTATGGCACCTCTGCTTCAACGCCATGCCATGCTAAGGCCCCCAAAGGTACCGCTGGACTTCAGCGTGGCCTCGGTCTCCTTCACATTCTGGATTTATTGGACACTGTGCACTGTGTTTAGGATGTTGTTTCTGCCTCCACTGTGTAGCGGTGTGAGTTACCAGGCTCACAACAGGGTTGAGAATGGATGGCCAGTCAAGTCCTGGGATTTTACAACCAAGTTCCAAAGTAGAAATGTTTCCCACAGTTGTCAATCAAAAAATAAATTGTTCAGCCCTACCCAGTTTGGCTCAAAGAATAGAGCATTGGCCTGCAGACCGAAGGGTCCTGAGTTCAATTTCAGTCTAGGGCACGTACTTTGGTTGCAGGCTCCTCCCTGGCCCAGACTCTGGTTGGGACGCCTGCAGGAGGCAACCAATCTATGTGTTTCTCTCACATCTATATTTCTCTCTGTCTTTCCCTCTCTTTTCCACTCTTTCTAAAAATCAATGGAAAAATATCCTCAGGTGAGGATTTAAAAAGATAATTTAAAAAAAAAATTGTTCCAAGCAGAAGTAATGCTCCAGGAGATGGAGCCCCCTCCCTAGGAATCTGTGTGATGACTCAGCTAAACTGAGTGTGTCTGGACCCATTTCTGAACCAGTTCTGGAGACTCTGCATTCCCGAACCCCGGAAACATAATGCAAATCAAGTCAGTCACGGGAATCCTGACGTCTAAATACGTAAGGAAAGGTCCTCTTCAGGTGACTGGACTAAGAGATGTCATTCTATTGTTTTTAAGGCAAAAGCTTTTGAGAAAACATCACAATTATATAAAAGGAAACTTTAGTTTTCTGAGGTATTTTTGTTATTGTTACTATTCCTTTAATAAGAGAAAACAAAGAAAAGCAGAGTTTGGAAACTTTTCTCACCTGGAGAACAAACAAAGCTGAGATCAGGAAACCCCACCAGGCTCTTATGCTCCCTAGGAGGTGAACCAACTACCACAGTGTAAACTTGCACTTGCTGCTTCTCCACCATTTAGAGCAGCCGTGGGCAAACTACAGCCCGCGGGCCAGGTCCGGCCCGTTTGAAATGAATAAAACTAAAAAAAAAAAAAGACTGTACCCTTTTATGTAATGATGTTTACTTTGAATTTATATTAGTTCACACAAACACTCCATCCATGCTTTGGTTCCGGTCCTCCGGTCCAGTTTAAGAACCCATTGTGGCCCTCGAGTCAAAAAGTTTGCCCACCCCTGATTTAGAGAGAAGCCACCATGTAATTAATCATAAATTTAAACGCCAAATAGCATCTGTGCTCTACTGTTGGGGGCATAAAAGTTTAATGTGGAACACAACTTGCTTCAGGCACAGGTAAACTAAATAAGAAAAGCCAAAAATAAGGTGAAACTGATCCAAAAGCAGTTAGTTTTTGCTAATAATACAATTCAGTGAAACTATTCCAAGTTGTTGAGTTCCAGCGCAGAGATGGCAGTTTGATGGGTGATTCAGGGACTCACTCTGCCATCTAGTGAGATCCCTGCCAGCTGGATCCTTGGCCATCTCCTTCCCTCATCCCACAGAGATGGAAGATTCCAAGTTAGCAAAACTTAAAACAATTCTATTTTAGGTATAAGCAAGGAAAGATGCGAGTTATAGTATGAGAAAGAATAGAAACTAAAAGTTTATTTCTAAAACATTTATCATCTCCTTCCCCCCCAAAAAAAGGTAACTATTAAAGTTTTTAAAAGATGGCTCATAACAAGTTAATGCTATCAGCCAATCCCTTCCTTTGTGGCATAGCCATTGGAAGTATAATGAATGCTGTGAGTGCACACCAATGTATAGGTCTTGGTTATTTGCTATTATTAAAATTGCTTAACTTTCATCAAACTGAAAAATTTTGTTCAAGTGATATAATCAACAGAGTAAAAGGTACCTTAAAAAATGGAAGAAAATATTTGCAAGTTATATATCTGATAAGGGGTTAATATTCAGACTATTTAAGAATGCCTACAACTCAATAACAAAAAATCAAAGAACCAAATTAAAAAATGGGCAAAGGCTTAAATAGACATTTCTCTAAAGAACTTATACAAATGACCAACAAGCATATGAAAAGATGCTCAACATCATCAGAGAAATGCAAATCAAAGCCACAATAGATATTATCTCATACCCATTAGGATGGCTACTATGAAAAAAAACAAACAAACACAGAAAATAACAAGTGTTGGTAAGGATGTAAAGAAATTCAAACCCTTGTGCACTGTTGATGGGATTGTAAAGTGGTGTAGGCACTATGAAAAACAGCATAATGTTTTTTCAAAAAATTAAAAATTGAACTACCATATATCCACCAATTTCACTTCTGGGTATATATAAAGGAATTAAAAACAGGATCTCTAAGATATATTTGTGTACTTATATTCTTTTTTAAAAATATATTTTATTGATTTTTTTACAGAGAGGAAGGGAGAGGGATAGAGAGTTAGAAACATCGATGAGAGAGAAACATCGATCAGCTGCCTTCTGCACACCCCCTACTGGGGATGTGCCCGCAACCAAGGTACATGCCCTTGACTGGAATCAAACCTGGGACCTTTGAGTCCGCAGGCCGACGCTCTATCCAGTGAGCCAGACCGGTCAGGGCTTTTTTTTTTTTTTTTAATATATTTTATTGATTTTCTACAGGGAGGAAGGGAGAGGGATAGAGAATTAGAAACATCGACAGGCTGCCTCCTGCACACTCCCCACTGGGGATGTGCCTGCAACCAAGGTACATGCCCTTGACCAGAATCGAACCTGGGACCCTTCAGTCTGCAGGCCGACGCTCTATGCACTGAGCCAAACTGGTTAGGGCCGTATTTATATTCTTAACAGCACTATTCACTATAGCCAAGAGGGGGAAGCAACCCAAGCGTTCATCAATGAATGAATAAACCACATGTGGTTATGGGTACAGTAGAATATTATTCAGCCTTACAAAATAAAAAGGAAGAAACTTGTGTTACATGCTATAATAGGGGTGAACCTTGAAGACATTATGTTAAATGAAATAGCCAGTCACAAAAAGTAACTGTATGATTCTAGTTATATGAGATGTCTAAAATAGTCACACAGGAACAGGAAGTTGGAGAGTAATGCCTAGAGGCTCAGGGGAGGGGGGAAAGGGAGTTGTTGTTTAATGGTGTAATGGTTAATTTAACCTGTCACTTTCCCCAGAAATTTGGTCCAGCATTAATCTGGGTGTGTTTGTGAGGGTGATTTGGGGTGACATTAACATCTGAATAGATAGACCGAGTAAAACAGATTCCCTAGTGTGGGTGGGCCTCATTAAATCAGTGGAAGGCCTGAATAGAACTCCTGCCTGATTTCTCTGAGCTGGGTTATCAACCTTCTTAACAAACTGGAATTTCAATGGTACTCTAAAGGTCATACACTGACTGGGACAAATACCACACCCGTGTAAAGTGGGTTGTTCTTTCCAACCCCACATTACCTTGGAGTAAGTTGATTTCCCTGCTATTTCCATCGCTGAATATTCCCATGCTCTGTGCCTTTTGCCCACCCAGGGCTCTATCTGTGAGATACAGCAGGCTCTCCAAGGTCATGCCACTGTGTTCGTACACCACAGAAATGACGCCTGCCTTAACACTGTCCACCACCATCTAGAAAATAAAACCGAAGCTGTAGAAACCAAAGCCCATTACTTTAGACTATCACTAATGAAAGGAATTTAATGAATTTGTAATCTGTGATTTGTAAAGACTTTTTTTCAGAAATTATGGAAAGAGAACGATAAGCTTTCTTCTTCACTGGAATTTTAAAAAAATATTTCTTTTCTAATTATAAGAGGAGAAAATTATATACATTTGTAGCTCCAGCACTCAGAGATAAATTCTATTAAAAGTTATTTTCTCCCACTCAGACACAGAGACATATATACAACAACTTTTAAAAAATAATAAAATTGAGATCGTTCAATTTTGCAACAGACCTCTTAGGTTTTGTTTTCTTCTAAGTTGTGAATTTTTTTTTAAATAGAGAGGAAGGGAGAGAGATAGAGAGATAGAAACATCAATGAGTAAGAATTATTGATCAACTGCTCCTGCATGCCCCCTACTGGGGATCAAGCAAGTAACCTGGGCATGTGACCTCTTTGTTCCTAGGTCAACATTCAACCACTGGGCCACACTGGCCAGGCTGAATTTTTGAATTATAAATATTTTCTATTTAAACAAAAATTTAAAACACTGTTCCTTGAATTCAACTAACGAATAAACTTTTCATTGTGATTAAGTTTTATTAGGAGCAGACAGGTCAAAAAGTCATTGAAGTCATTGATTTTTCTTTCTCAAACCTCATGCCACTTTCTGGAGGTCACAGTTCAACAGAATAGAGAATTACCACATGGTTACACTCTATTTTTTACCTAACCCCCTTTATATTGATAATCAAATAAGTAATTATGACAGTCTTTTATAAAGAAGACAAATAGGAGGATGGACTTACTTCATACCTGCTTATTCACCCATACCCTGTCACCAATTATCCTCTGCACACGCAGCATGACGCACTTCTAAACAATTAGGGAAACTATCTGTGGCCCATGTGGAGATCAAAACTCTGACCTTGCTTCCATGTGGACATGCTAAGCGAGCCACTGTGAATGACCAAGGTCAACTCCTAGATGCCCAGAGATAGATGTGATTTCATATCTTGAAAATAAACATTTTGTTGTAAATAGAAATTTTATTGAAAAACTTTAAGTAGGCCAATGGATATAACCTACTAAATGTTATCGCTTACATATATCCTGTGTGTGTATTAATGTATATGTATACTTCCTTTATTTGTCTTATTCATATTAAAATCAAAATATATAACTTCATTATAGAAAGAGCATATTTAATTTAATGACACCCTCATTAAATAGATCGCAAAATAGGATTTCTGACATTATTTTTTTGAGAGATGGTGGGTACATATTATTAAATTCCTTGGTATTCCAAAGAAGTTTTAAAATAATCTGTAATAACCTTGCTCTTTTGTGGTTTAAGTGCAACAAATTCAATTCAGTAAGACTTTATTGGATACCTACTAATACAAGGCAGGTTAGGCCTTTAAAAAAATAATTTTAATTTATGGTTATCTTTACTGCTTCTCATTTTTAAAACTGTTTTGGGTCTGTAAATTTCCACTTAGATCAGACCAATTTTCTTTTAGATGAACCATTTTCACACACACGGTGGCCAAAAGATTGCCGTACAATTTCTAATGTCAGTGAAAAAACTTGATTCCGGAAAGGCTTGGCCTTCTAGCCCTATACCTCATGCGCAGGAATCCGAGATGATATTAATATGAAGTGTGTCTGGAAAGCATGTGAAGGGCTGTCATCATTTTTTAAAACTCCACGCCAACTTTTCTTTGATAATGAAGGGTAGGAATGTCTTCCAAAAACATGACTTCTGTAGGGGGGAAGGGGAAATAAGTGAGGTTCTCATTTTCTCTCACTTTTTAAAAATATTTTTAAAAAATGTTTATTGATTTCTAGAGAGAGGAAGGGAAAGAGAGAAACATCGCATGCGCCTGTCCGGGGTTGAGTCCGCAAGCCTAGGTATGTGCCCCGCCAGGGAATCAGACCAGCCATCCCTTGGTGTGGGAATGACGCTCCAACCAACTGAGCCACCCTGGCCGGGCTCATGTTCTCTTCATTTGATTTTGATAATATGTCCTCTGTGGTCATCAGTGATATTGTACACAAGGCAAGTGGCCTCAGCACTTCCGTTTCTCCCTGTAGTTTGGGGACAGAAGCAAATGGGTCTCCTGGGCAGGTTGGGGCCAAAGCTGCTCTCTAGGCCTCCCTCCCTCCATCTGTGGGATGCCAGAAAGTTCTCTTGCAGCTTAGCTTTCGTGGGGCTCTGAACATGAAGGTAGTGGCTTACTTAGGGGTTCAAGACGACATTTTGAAAAGGGACAGCAGGGAGATTTTATATTTCCTCGGTCATCCAGGCCTCATGGTTTTCCGAGTGACATCTCCATTCTCTCCACTCACTCCCACCCCCACATTACCACTGGGATATGCTTAAGCCCTACAACAAATTTCTGCAAAAAAAGGATATTTTTGCTCAATAACTTTATATGGAAAATATACTATATCCACCATACAGCCTCTTCATAGAAAGCTTGCTAAAGACCATTGTTATATATTACTCTCTTCAGAAAGCATGCTAAAGACCACTGTTACCCTAGCCCAGTGGTCGGCAAACTGCGGCTTGGCAAACCGCAGCTCACGAGCCACATGAGGCTCTTTGGCCCCTTGAGTGTGGCTCTTCCACAAAATACCGACTTCTGCGCATGGGCCACGAAGTTTCAATTGCACTGTACGTGTGCACCCGCGCGTGGTATTTTGTGGAAGAGCCACACTCAAGGGGCCAAAGAGCCGCATGTGGCTTGCGAGCCGCGGTTTGCCAACCACAGCCCCAGCCCAATGGTCAGAAAACTCATTAGTCAACAGAGCCAAATATCAACAGTACAACGATTGAAATTTCTTTTGAGAGCCAAATACCTGCAGGATTTGCAGCTGGTTGGAAAAATACAGGTAACTTTATGCTTTGAGTATGTACTTTTGTCACAAATGCGTGATTTGCGGACACGACTGGCACTAACCACTGCACATGAGACTGCTGACTGTCTGGCTCACTCAACTTGTGCATGAATCGCGCATGCCTCCCCCGCGCTGCATATCCCGTGGCCCGACCGACACCCCCCACTTCTTCTAACGCCACTTCTTCAAAATAGACTCTCCCAGGCCGAAAACCGACTTCTGCGCATGGGCCACGAAGTTTCAATCACACTGTACGTGCATGCCCGCACGTGGTATTTTGTGGAAGAGCCACACTCAAGGGGCCAAAGAGCCACATGTGGCTCGCGAGCCGTGGTTTGCCGACCACTGTCCCAGCCGATTTGGCTCAGTGAATAGAGTGTCGGCCCTGGGACTGAATGGTCCTGGGTTCAAATCCAGTCAAAGGCATGTACCTGAGTTGCAGGTTCCATCCCCGGCCCCCATCAGGGCGTGTGCTGGAGGCTATCAATTGATGTGTTTCTCTAGTATCAATGTTTCTCTCTGTGTCTCTCTCCCCCTCCCTTCCACTCTCTCTAAAAATCAATAGGAAAATATCCTGAGGTGAGGATTAACAACAACAAAAAAGACAACTGTTCTTGCTGTATCAAAGGTTAAGAGCCGTATAATGGCGAGAGATCCTGCATGTTAGCTGATTATTCTAGAACTGGTATCAGGGGGTGGTCCTGAGCCTTCAGTAGATGGAGGTTTGCTTACCGCTTGGGCAGAGCTTCTAAGGAAGCCAAAACAAGCTGTTTCTTCAAAGCTTCATGTAATCCCACTCGGTCCCTCACAGTCTGGGGGAGACGTGGTTGGCATCGGGATTTGAACAATCTAGAGCAGTGTGTTCCGCTCACCCAGGGGGGTCGGGCTCGGAATAACTCCTCTGAAAAACAAACAGCAGCCGGCTTGGCTGTTGACTGCACGCTTCTCCCAGCCAAGGCTCCATAGACAAAGGCATCAAAAATAAAGCTGTCCCAGGGCAGTACTCCAAGCGGCAATCATTATAGCCACTTTCGTGGACTCTGTTTGGATTTCTTATCCTGTCAGCACTGTGGCTGCAAGTTCCCAGTCATTTGAGGTCAAGAAACAAAGCTCAGAGAACAAGCAACTCTTTTCTTGTGGAAGCCAGTTAATTTATAGGCTTCCCATCCATTTCTGTCCTTCTTCTGGGCTTCAAGTAATTTCCCGTTTGTTACAATCTCACAGAGGGCGATTCAGTAAAAAGACAAAAACAAAATGGGAGAACTCAAGTCAGCCTTGTCAATTCACTTTACACACAAATCAGAAGGCTTAGCTGAACATGTGTCTTGTCCCAGCTCCCTTTCCACTTAAAAAAAAAAAAAAAAGAAGAAGCCATTCTTCCTATTTTCATTCCCTTTCATTTCTCCTCCCTTTTCACCAATCCCAATTCTTCTGCACTGTTCTGAACCTATTTATTTGCTTTTGCCCGTGTTTGTACTTCTCTCTCCTCCTTATCTTTGGTCTTGTAAGTAAAAGAAAAACTAGGACAGCAATGGAGGTACTGACAATTGACCTTATATAATTCACCTGAAATCCCTTTTGCTTATCCATTATGTTGAAATAGACAGTGAAGAAAAAAAGAGCTTGTTCTGAACATACTTCAGAGGATGCCATCCACATGCTGTTCCTCTGGGAAGTTGTATGTAAACCCATTGGTTTCTACAGCACTTGGTTAGGATGTGAAGTTTTTAAATGCCACTCACTCTTACGCAGTGCAATTTCCCCCCAAATTAGTTTCCGTAGGCACTTTTCTCTGTGTCTCTCCTGCAGCTCCTCGCCGTCTGTTTTGGGTTCATTCAGGGTCCCATAAACAGCAGCGGCTTCCCTGGGTGTCAGCCAGTCTAAGTTGCACACACACGCGATGTAATGGTGCTTCCAAGCACCGTACTCATGATCCGTTGGCGTATAGGGCAGAAACCATCCCAGCTTGATGCATTTGGGCATCCATATGCAGTCCTTCGGAGAAAGATGAGTTGTGAGTTTTTTAAAGGTCAGTTTCCTAGTTATAATGCTTTTAGGTACACAAATAATATTTTTTAATGCTTTCAGATTTCTAGTGCAGTTGATTTGCCATCTAATCTTGATGCCGAGAAATAACATTCATTTCTCCATAGCAAAACTACCCTTTGATTATGTATGAATATATGTATTAGTCATTTCGGTCTATACATCCAGTGCCCCATAGCATTTGGTTACTTTAAGCCTAGATTCTGGGACTTCTGCTTCTACAATGATGTAGTTGTTTGTTTCAGACCAATCCTCCCAGAGAGAACAACTTTGATTGAACCATATGATATTGCCAATATGCAACCAGTTTTGATATGTAAAAACAGTGGATTTCATGTGGTTGAATCTAATTAAATATCTTGACAAAATATTATACAACGATTATTTGAAGTCATTGTAGAGCTACCAGGGCAATAAGGACTGTGCAGCCCGGACCCAGGGAGCAGGGAATCCAGAGAAGCCTGATCCTGGGCATCACTCTCACAGCAGGGAGTCGGACAGCTCCAAAGTGAAGTTCAGGCTGACAAGCTGAGCAGAAAGCCACAAGTGAAGACTTAGAAGCTGTGAAGACTTCTAGGCATTTTCACAGGGAGGAGAGGAAACAAATTTAAATTTAGGGCTCATTAAGGGGAGGAACCCTGATAACCACACCAGGCTTTCAGTTGAGATCCTTTTCAGCAAGGACGATGAGGAATTGGGAACACTATCACCAGGACTGAAGCTAGTTTGAAAAGGCTCATTCTCTGATTGGATTTCAGGGATCTATTCCTAACCAAACCAAATGCCAGAGCCAAAAGCAAATTCTTTCTGGAGGAAGATAACATCATCCAGAGACTCAAATGATCACATTAACTACTTATACTCAGTATGTGGTATTCAATCAAAAATAGCAGGCCGCCAAAAAGACAATTATTCATTTCTTCTTTTGTCTTTGAGTAAATAGAAAGAGACCCTCAGGAGATCCAGATGTTGTAATTATTAGATATAAACTTTAAAAAAAAACACCTATACTTAATATGTCTAAGAAATGAAATGGCTAGGTGGAAAATTTTGGCAAGATAATCAAATCAACATTCTAGAACTGAAAAATATAACTAAAATTTAGAACTCAATGGACCAGTTTAAGAGCAAATTAGAATCCAGTTCAAGAGGTAATTAGTCAACTAAATGACAGGCCAGAAGAAAAGTCCAGACTGAAACAATGACAGCCAAATGGAAGGAAAAGACATATGAAAAAATGTGAAACTTATGGGATATGGTGAGTCAGTCTAAGATAAGTATTGGAATCCCACAAGGAAAAGAGAGAAAATGGGGCAGAAGCAATATCTAAAGAGATAGCATCTGAGAACTTTGCAAAATAGATAAAGGACATTAAATCTCAGATTCAAAAATCACTGCAAAACACAAAACAGGATAAATGTACAAACACACACACATGCACACATATACAAACTCTAGGTACATTATGATAAAATTACACAAAACAAAAGAGAGAAAAAACATATAGCAACTAGAGAAAATAGAAATATTACCTTTAAAGGAACAACTATAAAACTTCCTACTCCTCAAAAAATAGTTGTAGACGCCAGAGAACAATGGAAAAATATCAAATACTATAAACAATTAACTGCCAACCTAGAGTTCAAATTTCCAGTGACACTAGCCTTTAGTTATGAAGGTGAAAAAAGACATTTTAAAAATAAAAACTAAAAGAATTTGTCATCAGCATGTTGCATGAAACGCAATATTAAAGAGAATTCAGAAGGAAAATGATCCCAAATGGAAACTCAGATGTAGGAAGGTATGAAGAGCAACCACAAAAAAAGTAAATATGTTGTTACTTATAAATATTGACTATATAAAAAATATATATTGACTGTATAAAATAATACTACTAAGGGGGTTAGGGGTTGGTGAAAAAGGTTAAGAGATTAAGAAGTACAAATTGGTAGTTACAGAATAGACACAGAGATGTAAATTACAGCATAAGGAATATAGTCAATAATAACTTTGCATGGTGCCAGGTGGATACTAGAATTACAGGGGGGCCACTCTGTAAAGTGCATGATTATCTAACCACTATGCTATACACCTGTAACTGATACTGAATAATATTGAATGTAACTGTAATTGAAAAATAATAATTAAAAAATAATTGTAATAAAGTCATGTGAGGTTAACATTTATATTTAAGTGTTTGTCTTTTACATATGTTGGCTGTTTGGCTGATGGCTGTTTGCAGGCTGGCCACAGCCACTTCAGGGTGGGGGTCTCCCCTGGGGTGCCTGGCCAGTCTGGGTGAGGGGCTGAGGGCTGTTTTCAGGCTGGCTAAGCCCCCCAGTGGGGACCCTCACCCCATGAGGGTGTGGCCATTCTGGGTGAGGGGTTGATGGCTGTTTGCAGGCTGGCCACAGCCCCCAGCCACACAAGCTCCCAGTGGAGGCTGGCTGGAAGCAGGTATCTGGGGTTTATTTATCTTCTATAATTGAAACTTTGTTGCCATGAGTGGAGGCCACAGCTGGCTCATGGCAGGCGGGAAGCTTGGCTTCCTCCATCGCCTGAGCAACCAAGCCTCCTGCTTGCTCCAGCTCTGTAGCTGCAAACCACCATCTTGGCTGGGTTAATTTGCATATAGTTGCTCTGATTAGCTTGTGGGCGTGGCTTAGGGCATAGCGAAGGTATGGTCAATTAACATCTTTGTCTTTTATACTGTAGATTATAGATGGCATTAGAATATCTGACAACAAAGCATAGAAATCAAGGGGGACGAGAGGGATGGAGTTAAAGGATTCTAAGCTCTTTGCCTTATCTCATAAGTGAAATAATAATCCTAGCATGCACACTGTAATCGCTAGGGTAGCCATGAAAGAACTTCTGAAGAATTCATAATTAACAATAAAAATAAATAAATATTTAAGTACTCCAAAAGAAGACAAGGAGAAAAATGAAATACAAAACACATGGAACAAACAAAAAATAAATAGTAAAATGGTAGAGTTGGGCCCAAATATATCAGTATTAACATAAATGTAAACAGACCAAATTACCCCAGATAAAAGTCAAAGACTGCTAAATGTTAAAAAACAACCACCACCACCATATTCTGTTTATATGACATATTTTTTAAACATAAGGACATAGAAAGGTTGAAAATAGAAAGAGAACAATACACCATGCAAACACTAAGCCTGGACTTTTTTGTAGCAATAAAAAAGTCCATAGTTGGCTCTTGCATGTGGCCCCATCACAGTCAGTGAGGTGTCCTCTGGGATCAGAAGCTACCATAAGCCACCCTGGTAAGTGTGTACAGGTTCTAGAAGTAAGTTATTGACTTGTTTTTAAAGTATGTCCCCATCACATTTTATTAAGCCTTTTAAAAAGAAATGAAGGGACAAATATGTCAGAGGCAGGCTTATCTTCTTTACAGATATTAGTCAAAGAGAGCTCAGTTGAAATTGTGAATTACCATGGATAAAATAATCCTATATAATAAAAGTCTAATATGCTAAGTGTCCGGTTGTTCGGTCAGCCACTCAACCAATCAAAGCATACCATGCTAATGATATGCTAAGGCCACTCAACCGCTCACTATGATGTGCACTGACCACCAGGGGGCAGATGCTCCAACTGGTAGGTTAGCTTGCTGCTGGGGTCCAGCCGATCAGGACTGAGTGAGATGGGCCAGATATGCCCTGGAGCCCTCCTACTGTCTCTCCCTGGCTGGCCAACCTCTCGCATCTCTTGCCAGCCCCGAACGTGCACCAGAGGGGTCCCTTGGCCTGGCCTGCACCCTCTTGCAATCCGGGACCCCTCAGGGGATGTTGGAGAGCCGGTTTAAGCCCAATCCTGCAGGTCAGGCCGAGGGACCCCACTGGTGCATGAATTCGTGCACCAGGCCTCTAGTCTATAATAATAATACTGTAATATGCAAATTGACCGAACGGCCAAATAGCAGAACGACCGCCTGGACTGACCACGCTATGATACCCACTGACGCCAGGCCAGCCAAGGCGGGTATGATGCAATTGGTTGGGGGGCCCTGCCATCACCCCATGATCACCCCGTAGAGCAGTGGTTCTCAACCTGTGGGTCGCGACCCCTTTGGCAGTCGAATGACCCTTTTACAGGGGGCACCTAAGACCATCCTGCATATCAGATATTTACATTACAATTCATAACAGTAGCAACATTACAGTTATGAAGTAGCAACGAAAATAATTTTATGGTTGGGTCACAACATGAGGAACTGTATTTAAAGGGCCAGAAGGTTGAGAACTACTGCTGTAGAGGGAGGCCCAGACCACCGGCTGGCAGGGCGATCAATCGAGGGGCTCCGCAATTGCCCCAAAGAGGGAGGCCCAGGCCACCAACCAGCGGGCTGTGGCAGGTGGGTGGGGCCTCCCTCTGCGGGGTGTGATCCATTGCGGAGCCCCTGCCAGGTGGGCAGGACCTCCCTCTTTGGGGGCCCACTGTGGAACCCCACAATCGATCACCCCAAAGAGGGAGGCCCAGGCTACCTGGTGGGTGGCACTGAGGCGGGTGGGTGGGGCCTCCCTTTGCAGGGAGATCAATCATGAGGCTCCCGGACTGCGAGAGGGCGCAGGCTGGGCTAAGGGAGCACCACCCCCCATGCACGAATTTCATGCATCAGGCCTCTAGTCTATACTAATAAAAGGTTAATTTGCTAATTAGACCGGACAGCCTCCCAGACATCCTTCCGGACAAAGCCACGGTGGCGAGGGCCGAGGCAGAGGCAGTTAGGGGCGACCAGGCCGGCAAGAGAGGGCAGTTAGGGGTGACCAGGCCAGCAGAGGAGGGCAGTTAGGGGCAACCAGGCAGACAGGCAGGTGAGCAGTTTGGAGCCAGTGGTCCCAGATTGTGAGAGGGATGTCATACAGCTGGTTTAGGCCCGATCTCTGTGGGATCTGGCCCAAACTGGCCATCGGACACTCCCTGAGGGGTCCTGGAATGAAAAGTGTTCAGGCCTGGCTGAGGGAGCCCCCCTCCCTGCACAAATTCTGTGCATCAGGCCTCTAGTATTATATAAAAACCAAAGCTTAAATAATTTTTAGGAAAGAATGGACATTTTTAGCCAAGGTAAAATATTTTCTAAATAATTGAGTACTTAAAAATATTATAATTACATGAATTATTAGAATAATGTATATCTGTTACTTACAAAATAAAGTAATGTACTTATCCCTATTTTTTTCCTTAAGGATAAGTTAGGTATGGTTCAGATACCCCTGTTTATCTCTGGGAAGAAAGTTACCCCAGTAGCCTCATTACAGATGACTATTGTATTTGAACCCGAGGTAGGAAGTAACAAGTAGTAAACCTGTTCAGTTAAAAACTTCCAGGGCCAGCTGACTTGTGCAGCTGCACACAAATCTTTTGGACTCAGAAAGGAAAAGATGTAGAGAGAAATGAAGCGTGGTAACACTGTGGAGAAATCCACGTTGGACACTTCCATCCTTTCTGAAAACTGGTCATGGACAAACCTAAGAAGAAAGACACAGAAATTTAGTTCAGAACACTAATATCCATGAACTGTACAAAACAAAGCATCTATTTAAATTGTTGAACTTATAAGTATAAAATTATTGAAACTTTTCTTATAATACCCTTTTAATGTTTGTAGGATTTATAGCAATACCCCCTTTTTTAGTCCTGACATTGGATAATTTATGTTTTCTCTCTTTATTTCTTTGTTACTCAGTTTGTAAACTTTGTTAATTTTTTTAAAAAAACAGCTTTTGTTTTCATAGATTTTTTAAATTGTTCATTTCCTATTTTATTTATTTTTACTATTCATTATTGTTTTCCTTTTACTTGCTTTGGGTAAAATTTGCTATTTTTTCTAATATTTTTTTAATGTAATACTGTTCATTTAACTTCAAAAAATATTTCGGTATTCTAAGTATATAAAAGTTAAAAAAAAAAATTCCAAATTGTGTTTAGTACAGAAGGTTCTTGAACTTTCATTGATGCAGTGAGTCTTCACTTTGCTGAAAATAAAGAATTATACAGTTTAAGAACAAACAGTTTAAAACTACCACACTTAACCAAAAAAGACCCAAACTCTTCTCACGCCAGCTGACCCCCCTTTTCCAGAGCTAAGAATAGCAGAGTGTTGTGTCACTATGAACAAAAACAGGACAACCTGAAGCTAAATGGATGCCCACTGCAGTGTCCCTGGTCCACTCTTCACGGCACCTTGCCCACAGCCTCGACGCCAAGCAAAAAGCACCAAGAGCTCGTCTCGGTTGTTTTGTTCTTTTTACAAACTATAGATATAGATAACTCAGAACTTCTAGCCAATAACCAAATAGTTAACACCATCTTACAGATTAAAAAAAAAAGAAAATGCCAGAAACATCTTTAAATGTCTTCTCACATCAACTGCAAAGTGCACGGAGTGAGGAGAACACGAGAGCCTTTTCATTTAAAAATGTTTGGAAATATGTACAACTTTGATATAGTCCAAACACCCAGGGCCACTTCATGTAAACCACTGAAAATTTCTAGGGCACTTTAAGAGACTACATATGATCATGATCCAATTGTGTAATTAATCCTAATGTGGGCAACAGACACCTCTCAAATAGAGCTGTGTCAGTTATGGCGCTCCCCTACTCTAAGGTATTCACAATGAGACAGATACACAGGTTTTTAAAATTCTTCTTCTTCTTCCTCCTCCTCCTCCTCCTCCTCCTCCTCCTCCTCCTCCTCCTCCTCCTCCTCCTCCTCCTCCTCCTCCTCCTCCTCATTTCCCCACTTCCATGTTATTTTAAAATAACTCCAAGACATCATATTTTATCTGTAAACATTTCAGTGTGCATACTAAACAATGAGAACATTAAAAAATATATTATCTAATACTATCATCATACCTAAAGAAATTCAATAATTTCTTAATGTGACATCTATAAAGAAAACTTTTTTATATGACATCCATCAAGAAAACTTCTTACACTGCATTTCAAGCTGCCTCAGCACAGCTCTTGAATAAAGACAAAAGCTAAGGCCCTATTAAAGTGATCATCTTGGGGCTATAGAGGCCAAAGAGACATTCAACAGCCCATGAAAGATGCATTGCTGGCCCTGCAGCCACCAACTGTATAAAAACAAACAATAACAAAAATGACTGTCCTTTTTGGATATTAGCATAAACATCTGCCACAGTCCCAAGCTAATAGAGGATAGTCATCTTGAATAAGAATCTCTAGAATAAGAAAGTTTGGGAGCAATCCAGGTACCAGTAAATCAAACTCTTCTCTGGAACTTCTCATCTCCTCCAAACTTCATGGAATTACAGGCATTTGTGACCAGTCTCACAGATGATTGGAAACTTTGACAATAAGAATCTACCAGAAATCATTTACCTCAAGCCATTGAGACTAGAACTTTTTCTCTCTTCTAAGGGGCTACTGCTGCCCTGTTACTGGATCCTAAAGGACAGATGAATTCACTGCAAGAAAAGTCATGATTCTGAACAGATCTCATTCTCCCATGGGTCTTCTTTGACCTACATTCCCATAGAGTGGGTCAAGCCTCAGAAAGTTTCCAAGTGAAATGAAAATGGCACCTCCAGTTAGGGACAAAAAGACCTTAGCTACATTCATGAACAAGTTGCTGAACATCCACTAGAGTCAGAGAGAGTCTTGACCAGGAATTTACCCAAACTGCTGGCTTAGCTAGAGCCTCATCTACAAGTCGTGAGAGGAGGGCAAATTCTACCTTGCAACAGAACACCAGCTCACACATGTAGAGGAATTAGATTAGAAAAATCACCACTTGGTAGCTATCATAGTAATAAATGCTTCAGATAAGAATCACCAATGGATGCAGCAAACAAGTTTGATGAGAAACAGGATATTTGCATGAATTCAAATATTTTTAATTCATTTCAAAGTAATCACTCCAATACTTTTTAGTTATTAATGAATTAGTACAAAATACTTCATAATTAGTCATCTTTTTTTAATATATTTTGATTTTTTTACAGAGAGGAAGAGAGTGGGATAGGGAGCTAGAAACATTGATGAGAGAGAAACATCAATCAGCTGCCTCCTGCACACTCCCTACTGGGGATGTGCCCGCAACCACGATACATGCCCTTGACCAGAACCGAACCTGGGACCCTTGAGTCCGCAGGCTGATGCTCTATCCACTGAGCCAAAACGGTCAGGGCAATATTTAGTCATCTTAACCAAGCAGTAAAGTCAACATCACGATCAATGGGACACATGGACACGGCTGGCCCCCGCTGTGATCCACTGAGAACACAGCATCGCTTCTGTGTTCTTCCTGCCCAGAATGTAATACCTGGATGTGATCTTGAGGAAATGTCAGCCAACCACAGACTGAAGGTCATTCAACAAAGTAGCACATCTGTGCTCTTCAAGTGTCAAGAGAAAACAAGGAAACACTGAGCAATTGAAAGTGGCTATAGAGACATAAAAATTAAATACAATCGGTGACTGTGGATTGGATTCTGGAATGAGAAGGAAAGGATGATTTATAAGGGACATTGTTGGAAAAATCAGGAATATTGAACGGAGTCTGTGAGTTGGATCGTAGTGCTCAATAAATGCTGATGTCCTGGTATTAGAGGATGTACTTGGTTTTTCAGCCGACTGTCCTTGTTTTTTTAGGACTTACTGAAAGGCATAGGGTTAGTGGGGCAACATGTTTACAATCTACTCTCAAATGATTTGGCAAAAAATGTTAACAATTGAGGAATCCAGATGGACAGTGTAAATAAATTATTTATACCGTTTTTGCAACTTTTCTGTAAGTTTAAAGTTATTGCAAAACAAAAAGGACTTTTTAAAAAAAAGAAAAGAGGCTGCCTGTTTTAGTTCCAAGGTGTAATGATTGCCTATTATTGTGTGTGTTTCTACTCCCCTGGCTCTATCTTAAGGCCCAGCTCTCTTGATTCCTGCCCATGCAGCTTTGTCACAACCTCAGACAAAACAAAGTGGCTTTAAAATGAACCTGCTGGTATATCAGTCTGGGGAAAGCACGGGTGTGTGTGTGTGTGTGTGTGTGTACGCGCGCACATGTGTGCCTGTGTGCTCGTGTATGCATGTACGCATGATGTAAGCAGGAGGGCAAAGAATGGAGTGGTGCATGTCCTGCAGCATATAGTGTCTGCAGACAGAAATGTCCCTTGGGGAATCTTCTCAGTATTTTTAAAAATATATTTTATTGATTATTTACAGAGAGGAAGGGAGAGGGATAGAGAGTTAGAAACATTGATGAGAGAGAAAAACATCAGCTGCCTCCTGCACACTCCCTACTGGATATGTGCCCGCAACCAAGTTACATGCCCTTGGCCGGAATCAAACCTGGGACCCTTGAGTCCGCAGGCCTACGTTCTATCCACTGAGCCAAACCGGTTAGGGCTCTTCTCAGTATTGATAGAGATTAACATTCAAGTTGAATGAGACTATGCCAACACCAAGAACAGTTAACCCCAATGGATCACTGATCTAACTCATCACTGTCTGAGGCAGGCTTCTCAGTCATTTCACTGGCACCAAGAACAGTTAACCCCAATGGATCACTGATCTAACTCATCACTGTCTGAGGCAGGCTTCTCAGTCATTTCACTGGCTTTTGACAGACAATTTGCTCTCATTTGGAATTACAAAACACATCAATAAAATAAGGTGCAAAGCAGGAATGTCTTCAGCCTCCTTTTCAAAGAGGGGATTCAGTATCTCTGGAGTTTTTATTCCCATCCCCTTCGCACCACACAGCTTCTACTGATTCATACCAGCAGAGCAAAAGGGAAGAATTGAATTACTTTTTAAAGAAAAACCCCAATTATACATGTTTTATAGATGTGCCAACAAGGACACATTAAAGCATAATGAATGAATGAATCCTAAGCAAGAAGGAAAGAAAATGCTTCAGTCACATTTAAGAAATCAGTGCATGAGCAGCAGAACGGGCGAGTTTGCAGTAATGACACCGTGGCTGGTTGCATTTTAGTTAGTGTTGCAAAGGAATAAATCTGTGAAGAGAAATAACAACACGTAAGGAGACAATGAACAAAATGTGCTTTGCTCATTTATTGTGACAAGGAAAGCTTCTTTTAAATAATTCATGCTAATGTTTTGCAGTGTGCTACTGAATGTACAATGTGTACTTTGCAAAAATAACAAGGCTTAGTAATATGGGACTTGAATTGAATTCTCTGCTCTTAAGTTTCTGATAGGAAGTGGAAAGAAGCTGTCAAAATTGTGATGAAAGTGACTGGGGAAGAGCTTGGGGAGGTGGCCTAGAGAGGGGCAAGTGGGTTTGGTAGAGGTATCCGTTTCCTAGTTGCCAAGGTAGCACGTCTTGAGTCTTGTCTGGTGGCTTTACAAACACTCTATGGCAGTGATGGCGAACCTATGGCACGTGTGTCAGAGGTGACACGCGAACTCATTTTTTTTGTTGACTTTTCTTTGTTAAATGGCATTTAAATATATAAAATAAATATCAAAAATATAAATCTTTGTTTTACTATGGTTGCAAATACCAAAAAATTTCTATATGTGACACGGCACCAGAGTTAAGTTAGGGTTTTTCAAAATGCTGACACGCCGAGCTCAAAAGGTTCGCCATCACTGCTCTATGGCATGGTAAGGGTGTGTATGAGATGGGTTTCCGTGTGCATTCCAGTGATACATAGAATAATGACTGGGATTGGGGTACAAAGGAAATGAAGAACCAAGTGCTAAAGTCTTCAGTGATTAAGAGAGCAACCATAAGTTTGTTCTTTGTATCTTAGTCTGTTTCTGTTTGTTGGTTTTATTTGTTTTAGATTCCACATATAAATGAAATCATATAGTATTTGTCTTTCTCTGTCTGACTTATTTCAATTAGCTTAATACTCTCTAGGTTCATCCATGTTGTTGCAAATGGCAGTATTTCATTCCTTTATATTGCTGAGTAATACTCCATTGTATATATGTACCACTGCTTTATTTATCTATTCATCTATTGATGGACAAATAGGTTGCATCCATATCTTATTTTTAAAAAAATTAGAGAATTTTAAATAATTCTGCATTGAATATAGGGGTGTGTATATCTTTTCAAACCAGTGTTTTTGTTTTTATTCAGATAAATACCCAGAAGTGAAATTGCTGGGTTGTAAGGAGTATTTATTAAATGGATAAAAGTGCTTTTATTATCTGGCAGTACAATTCTTGCTCATTTTTTTATATTCAAATTTTTCTTAACTATTGTCCATTTCTTTTCTGGATCAGTTTTAGAATAAGTTTCTCAAGGTTCATAAGGAAATTCTATTGGGGGATTTTTTACTGAGATTTAATTAAACTTGAAGATTAACTTAGAGAAAATTGGCATCTTTAAACATAGTATCCAGGATTATTTCTTATTACCCTTTACTACTAATTTATAATTTCCTGATTAATGGTCTTGCACTTATCTTTTTAGTTGTATACAACACAGATAGGGAAGCAGAGCAGGGAGAAGGGAGAGAAAGAAGGAGGAGAGGAAGGGGGGGGCGGAAGGAAAATCAGTCGCACAGAGAGAAAGAGATCTAGTAACATCATTTGATTCCAAGGATCTAGCCCAGCCCAAAGCTAGACCAACCTTTTTTTTTCTTAAATTGATTTCAGAGAGAGGAAGGAGAGGGAGAGAGTGATAGAAACATCAATAATGAGAGAGAATCATCGATCAGCTGCCTCCTGCACACCCCCTACTGGGGATCGAGCCTGAAACCTGGGCCTGTGCCCTGACCGGAAATCAAACCTCCTGGTTCATGGGTCAATACTCAACCACTGGGCCAGGCAGCTAGACCAATCTTAAGTCAATAAATTCACATTTATTTTTAAGCTGGTTTGAATCCATTTCTGCTGTTTGCACTTGAAGCATTCTGACCATGAAATAAAAGAATAGAGCCCTGGCCATTTTGGCTCAGTGGATAAAGCATCAGCCTGTGGACTCAAGGGTCCCAGGTTTGATTCCGGTCAAGGGCATGTACCTTGGTTGTGGGCACATCCCCAGTAGGGAGTGTGCAGGAGGCAGCTGATCAATGTTTCTCTCTCATTGATGTTTCTAACTCTCTGTCCCTCTCCCTTCCTCTCTGTAAAAAATCAATGAAATATATATTTTTAAAAGAATAATGGAGAGAGTAGGAGGAGTGATGGCATATGTCACTGAACGTTCACTGTGCGCCATGGCAGGCTACTTCTGCTTCTGAGACTTGCTAGGCCACTTCTAACCTGATTCTGCTGCGACCCTCCTGGACATTTCTTAAAGAGATTCTTAAATACAGAGCACAAATAGTCTCTTAAAACCTTGTTTCCATTTCCCCTGATTATCTGTGAATTTGACTCCTCTTGCACAGAGGTTAAGAGGACACTTGGTGGAGCTGAAAGCTAATATCATGTACTTCATAAATGGCTGGTCGTACTATCTGGGCTGCTGCGTTTGGAAAGCTGTGCAATGAACTTCGAGAGGTGCCATTCACACAGATGACAGTGTGGAGTAGCAGCCCGTGGAGTTGTGTGGCAGGAGCCCCTTAGGTCGTATTGTTGTGCACAATTCCTTTGGATTGCTCTATGGAGGTCTGGAATTAATTAAATAATGAAAAGTTTTGAATGAAGCAAAGTATTAGTAATCGCCTCTATTCAAAAACTTGGCATATCTTAAAAAATGTTTTCCTCCTACAAATTATCAAATGAAAAATATTTTTTTTCTGATCACCTTTTGATTGTTGTTGTAATGGGAGTGTTTTAAACATCTTCATTCATTCGATAAGCATTTATTGAGTGGCTGCTCTGTAGCTGGTATTGCTCTAAGTGCTAGGGACAGAAAGAGTCACCAGAAGAAGTCCTTACATTCCATGGACATGTAGACAGGAAATAAACCAACAAGCACTGTATATAGCATAATGCCAGGTGGTGCTTAGTCTACAAAGATAAGTGAAACATTAATAAGTAGAGACATCATTTACCCAATAGGAAGTGAGAACGTCAATGCACAGGTTTGCCATCTGCTCTCCTTCTGTCCCCATTCCCACCCAATTAAACAGCTTAGGGTTTTTAATTGGGTTTCTCCTTTTTTTCTTTTAAACTCAGGGGTTTTCTTTCTTAACTTCACCCACCCCTAAAAACCACCCCAACAATGAATGTTAATCCATACAGCAAGCATGTCAAACTCAAAGGCTAACATGGGCCAAATAAACGAGGCATGCGGCCCACAGGCCGTGAGTTTGACATGCTTGACATACAGTATTTCATACAATTGCCTATGACCATCTGGTCTATATGAAAGAACAGGAACATGTCCAGACTACGAGCTGAGGGGAGGGAAGAGTCAAGATGACTCTAATTTCTGTGTTAGATAGTCAGAAACCCATTGTGTCTCTTAATACTCTCCTCTCCTCTCCACTGCCTCCTCACAGAAATATTCTAACGGGTGTGCAGTAACTCACAGTGATGTAGCTGTTCTGTATTCAAAATTAACCTAGAAGTATATTGTCTCTGAAAAATTTATATACAAGACTCCCTCACAACTGAGTTATGCATCCTGCATTGAGCCCTCCCAGGGGTGCTTGGAAGAGGGGCAGGTGTACTGAAGTGAGAGGTGATGCGGGGGGGGGGGTGCTCTCTCATCTGTATGTTGGTTGGTGGGTGTTCTGCCCTGCAACCCCATTTCCAGTGGCTCCGAGGGAGACCAATAATTAGAGCCCGTCACTGATCATTATCCCTCTCTCCCCTGAGACACACACACCCACAGAAATTCCATCCATCTCTGGGGAATGAATTTGCATGCATGTGGCCGCACCCACCAGGGAAAGCGACAAGTTTGAGCAGCTCCAGAGAGGCCTTCGCGTGGGGCGTTCCCTAGTACTGAGCAGAGGCAATTTGGAACCGGTCTCACCAGTGTGGCTAGGAGACCGAAGCAAACTTCTCCTAGGTTTCTCCGAGTGTGACAGCCATAGCAGCCCCGTTTCCTTTAAGGAGTGGCAGGAGGGGTCAGCCCAGCCAAGCGGCAGGGAGACGACACCACTGGAAACCATTAGACACGTGGCCATATAAGCATCATGTATTGGGGAAATGCCGTGGTAGAGGTTTGTAAAAATTGCTGGTGGTGAAAAACGAGCAGGGAAGGCTTCCCGGGAGAGGTGACATTTAAGTCAAGGTGAGAGGGAGAATCTCTGCCAAGGGGGTAATTTCAGAAGCTGAACCTTTGAAAAATGTCTTAACTATCATAAAACTCCATTTAAGAAATCTTCTTAAATCATAACAATACGGAATATTTATTAGGAAAAAAAATATTAGATGTTTGACTACATCTCATAGAGATTAAGAAGAAGCTTTTAAAGGAAACTTTTAAAGGTGATAGCATGTTTCTGACCAATACTGCATATCTTGTTTAAGCGTTATAGCTGTAACTGCCTGAATTAAAAACAATATTATGCATAGCCTACGGACACAGACAATAGTGTGGGGAAGGTCTGGGATGGGGTGGGGCTGAGTGAAGGGAGGCAAAAGGCGGGAGGGAAATGGGGAACATCTGTAATACTGTCAATAATTAAAAAATCTTATTCAGGAATTGCAAAACACCTAACGCTTGGCTTCTCTGCCTTGATAACAAGGTAATTTGAATAACTATAGCTTGGCTTATTTATAAAAAATGCTAAATTCTCCTGTTTATTCACAGGCTTATTCACAGTTACCAAGGAACAAGGACTATAGGAATAAATGTGATTCAAAAGAAATGTTTAATAGTTAAAAGTCAATTGTCCTGCCACCATTTGACCCAGCAATTCCATTCCTAGGTATATACCTCAAAGAAATAAACACATCCATATAGAAAAACTTGTACACTAATGTTTATAGCAGCATTATTCACAGTAGCCAAAATGCATAAACAACCCAAATGTCCATCAGCTGATGAGTGGGTAAATAAAATATAGCATATCAATACAATGGAATATTATTTGGCAATAAAAAGGAAAGAAGTGCTGATATATGCTACAAGATGGGTGAATGGTAAGAATATTGTAATACTTGAAAGTAGCAGTCACAAAGTGTATGATCCCATTTATATGAAAAGCCCAGAAAAGACAAATTTATAGAAACAGAAAGTAGATTAGTGGTTTCCCAGTGCTGGGAGGTAGGGATAAGGAGTGACTGCTAATGGGTATGGGGTTTCTTTTTGGGGTGATGGAAACGTTCTAAACTTCAGTTGTGGTAATGGTTGCACAACTCCGAACTTACTAAAACCGTTGGCCTATACTCTTTAAGTAGATACATTTTGTTGTATGTGAATTATCTCTCAATAAAGATGTTTCAAAGAAAGGTGATTGCTCTTCCTTTAATCTAAAAAATAAAATGAGTTGGGCTTTTAAGATTTAATTAAAATTTAGCACCACTCAGATTGGATAACACTATGAACCCATGGGATCTGCAGATGCTGGTAGGAGAGAAGGAATGGCTAGCTGAAAGAAATGGGGAGGAAGTGGTACGAGAAAGACTGAATCCAGACTTTGGGGAGTGAACTGATTGATGTTAAACAAGAAAGACCACCACTACCAATTAAAGATGGATTCAGGATGCCAAATATAGAGACCAGAAATTGACATACAGCTTCCCCTAAAATCAGCAGCCCAGAGGATGTAATAACAGATTTGTGGAATGATGAAATACAAACAGCACCCTGCAGAAACACAGCTGTTAGGAAACAAAGAAAAGTAATCTTCCTGAATAGATTAGTCCCATACCTTTGTCCCATAGAAAGAATTCAGGTACTAGACAAAGGATGCAATTTCCAGTGACAAAATGTCAGCCCGAATGTTAATAAGCCTCAAAATATACCAGAAGGTCTCTAGTGACCTCTAGTGGTTACAAGTAAAATTGCTTGGTCTATGATACATGAGACTACACCACAAAGCAATATGGATATGGGGTTTGGCCTATAATTCTCTTATCTTGAAAGCTGTCAAGCTGGAGTAGAAGCAAACCTGGCCAATGACTGCCATAAAAAGTTCCCTTCCCTGACTTTTCAGCACTGACTGGAGAGCTGTTTCTCTGTGGCTTGTTTTTGCAGCTTCTTTAAACACAACCAAGAAGGTGTCTGTCTCCCTCCAGTGACTCAGTGGCTTCATAAGGGACAGTCGATTAACAATCCACTATGTGCCCAGGATGCAGGAGAAAGCTGGCAACGGAGAAGGTGAGCGAGTGGGTAGGAGAGAGGAAATGGCTGAGCATAATAGATGGGCAGGAAAAAGTGCGAGAAAAAGTGGGAGGCGGGTATTGCAAACTGGAAAAGCCAATTTGGTCTTGCACAAGTCTCCAGTACTTTTCAGTGGCTACCTAAGGGGTTCAAAGTCCCCCCAACCTTCCCACCAGGTTGTAGGGAAAGCCACTCACACGGAGTGATGCCATACTTAGAGGTTTACGAAGCAAACCTGGGTGAATAAGCCCCAGCCGGCCTCTTCTGTAGGCTGAAGTCCCAGCGCTCTGTCCTTTGGGTGAAAGGTTCACTCAAATGAGAAAGGACGAGAAGCAGTTCACATTCCAGAAACAAGTCTGTCATCACCCTCGTGGTTGACCTCAGACTCCCAGACTGATAAGGCTATTCGTTTGGGGATGAAACCCGAGAAACCATCCTTTCTCTACCAGCTACCAGCGGGGCTGGATTCTTCAACCATGTCCAAGCACACTGCAGGGCTCTCTAGAATATTCCGGTCTGTCCCACATCTTCAATTTCACCAGAGACACTCCATTCCTAACACTCATCTGGCAAGTTAACCAGCTGCTAGTTGCTCTGATAATAACTAATGCCAGATATTTGCTACGTTAATTAGTAAGACATGTGGTAATGACTGAGATGGTGACCCTTCCAGTACAAAGTTAGCTAACTACCTCCAGAGTATTAATTTCTGATCAGAAAATGAGCAACCCCTGGTATTTCAACTAACACCTTCAAATAGCACACCGTCTTTGCTGCAGGATTTCAAAGGAGATAGTAGACATAGTAGGAGAGAAGGGTACAAACGAGAACAAGGACACACAGGTCATCAGTGACCACTGCTGTGCAAGTCTTGCCCATGTTCCTATGTGTTGCTGCCATGGTTACTGCTCAGCTGTGTTTCAGATACAACCATTCAGGTAACAAATATTTATGGAGTGTCTACCTATGTACCAGGTATCTACTTGATGTATCTCATCATCTAATAGTTCCCAAGGGGACTTAATACACGACGGGGTTGTTAAACGTTCACCGGCTGAGGCTATTGACAAGTTTTTGCAAAAACTAAACATCCCCCCGTGATATGAAGATGTTAAAGCCCCAGAGGTTCCGTGTCGCTCTCAAGGAATCAGCAGCAGAAGCGTGTTTATAAACCTTCAAACGTCAAAATACCAATGGCTTTGTTTTTTTTTTTCTAGGGGAAAATACCCTTAAAAGTTATATAAACATTTTGTTTTCATTAAGAACCAATAATAACTACATCAATCAGCTACATTTACCTTAGTTGTGATTTAGTGCAGCGTAAAAGTATCGTGAATAAGAATTCTTGACGTTGCTTGGTAGTCCAGAGGTCAAACCAATGACTTATAAGAGCAACTCTTTCCTGAAAGAGCTGTAAGGGGAGGGGGAATGACATTTTTCTGTGTAGTTTAATATATTCTTAGTTGCTAAGCAAGTTAACCACCTCACAGCTCATATTTGCACAGCAGTTTACAGTTCACAGAGCACATGCGTAGTGGAGGTCTCTCCCTCCAGCTTCACCTGCTTGTATCCCGGGCATAGACAAGCCCAGGCTTGCTGGGTGCGCTGGTGGGAGATATAATTACAGAGGGGCCCACGGAGGCCTCTTTCAACACAGAGAGGTAAGGAATCCTGGCTCTTGTTTCTATCTTGGCTGATATAGCCTGGGGAAACAGATTCCAAATATTTCATCTTGAAAGCACAAGCAGGCTACCTACCCTTGTTGAACTGTGAAAACGAGGCCATTTGAAGTAGGTATGATTTTTACTAACCCACAGTCCTATAGCTTCATGGCACCCACCAAAATGAAAGTTAATAAATATTGCTAAGTAGCCATTGTTAGACGTGTCTCCAGGAGGACATTCACCAAGAACCAGCATCCCCCCAAACCTGGGTGTCAGCCCAGCTTTGCTCAGATGGCATAGACACACTCGCTGATGTATTACTCAGTCAGGCCTTGGTCCCAGCTCGTGTGGTCTCCCTCCCTTGTGAGCGGGCCTGAACCACGCACGAGCTCTAAAGGCCCAGCCAGCCTTCCGCATCAAGGTCTGACAGAGCCGGTCAAGGACTACTTCCTGCGCTACCTGTCAGAGGGGACATCCCCAGGCCATCGGACCACACAGCTGGCACAGGAGGGAAGAGCAGATTAAAGAAATACACAGAGAAATATCCAAGGGCGGCTTAAATTGCCAGTCATTATTACCTAAAAGATAAATCATAAATAAGGATATGAAATAACTAATATTAATAATACAAATAAATAATACAAGAATAAACTCTGTTTAACATACTCACAATTGTAAACCCACTTTTTTTTAAATCCTCACCCAAGGATATGTTTCTATTGATTTGAGAAAGAGAAACACCCACGTAAGAGAGAAACATCAATCAGTTGCCTCCCATACATACCCCAACTGGGAATCCAACCTGCAACCTAAGTATGTGCCCTGACGGGAACTGGACCCACAGCCTTTCTGGTGCACGGGAAGATGCTCCAACCAACTGAGCCACCTGACCAGGGCTGTAAACTTTTGCCCACCCTGGAATGTTAACACTCCACACCAAAAGCACCTCGCTTTTCTCTTTCCTGTCACTGTAAACAGTGTGTGTTCTGGAGGTTTCTGTTTTGTCCCTGGAGGTACAGAGCAAAGGGAAACAGATCTGGAGCCTTCCATAAGGTAGGAGTTGGGGACTAGGGTGAGACAAATGTAGGTTGATTTTTATTCAAAGTGACTCAAAAACTAAATCCTTTAGGGGTATTTTTAGAAAATATATGGCAACATGAGACCCAAAACGTCATAGAAAATGAGCCTTACAAATTAAACTTGTTCTATTCTAGAGTGTGTAACTCACCTGTCTGTTCAATGCCTTGTTGCTACATGGTGTCCAGGCACTGAATCGCGTGTGGAAGCTCTCCATTTCCAGGGTTTTCCTGGAAGAATCCCCAGCTGACATTCCAGAAAATTCTTTTCTTCCAGTCCTAGAAACTATAGGTTCCTTTCAAAAGATGTTTCATTAAGATCACCTAGAAACATCCAGTATATTAATATTGTCCTTATAGGAATTACATAATTACAGCAATGCATGGACATATATATCCATGGAAGAGAATCCATACAAATATACACAGGAAGTTCATGTACTCCAAGTGATTGTAATTTATTCTGTCCTCCTCTGATTTCACCCAAATGTGAATCTAAGCCAGTTGTTTTCCCCTTTGCTGGGAAATGACTCCGAAATTGGAGTGATTCTGTATCAGAGAGGGATGTGGATTTGACTCCCCCATCACACACACACCCTACCCCCACCCTGGAAAGCAAGAAGGCCACAAAGACAGCACTCCACTTGCCTATCTTTTGAGGACACAAGTCAAACAGAATGTAGAGGGGAAAATAGGCTAACGTATTAGTTTTCCATTGTTATATAACAAATTACCTAAAACTCAATGTTTCTATGGGTCAGGAGTCTAGGCACAGCTTAGTGGAATACTGTCTTAGTCTACTAGGGCTGCCATAACAAATACCATAGACTGCGTGGCTTTATTTTTTTTCCGTTCTGAAAGCTAGACGTCCAAGATCAAGGTGCTATCAGGGCTGGTTTCTGGTGAGACCTCTCTTCCTGGCTTGCAAATGGCCATCTCCTCACTGTAGTCTCATAAGGCCTTTCTTCTGTGCACACACAGGGAAGGGGATGGGAGAGACAGACAGACAGACAGAGACAGAGACCTATTGTCTCTTCTTCTCTTTAAAAGTCCTGTTGGATTAAGGTCCCACCTTACAACCTCATTTAACTTTCATTACCTCTTCTTAGGTTCCTGTTTCAAGCTACTAAATGTCAGGGTGGTTTGTTATCCAGCACAGACTGACGAAGCCATGTGCTGGTGTGCAGCCAGGACTCTCACATACAGCTAGTGTGATATCAGCACTTTGAAAAACTGCTTGGCATTGTTTCCTAAAGTTGAACATGTGCATACATTTGACCCAACAGAAAAACATGAACATGTGGACCAGTTATATCCACAATATTCCCAGCTGTGTCAGAGAGCTCCAAGCTGGAAAAAGCCCAGGCACCCAGCTACAGTTGAATGGATAACCATGTTGTCATATATTCATGTAACAGGATGCTGCTACACACAAAAATATGTAGGGCTGACATACGGAAGACATTAAACAAAACAAGCTGAAAACAAAATAGCACATTTTCTATGGTTTAATTTATACAGAGTTCTACACTATAGTGTTAGAAGTCAGGATGGCGGTTACCTTTGGGGAGGAAAAAGAGGGTAAAGACAGGGAGGGACGCGAAAGGAGATTCTGAGGTGCTGGTACCAATCTGGTGGTGGGGAGCCCATGTCAGTCATTTGGCCTTCATTGAGTTCTACACTTATGAGTTGCATATTTTTCTATGTCTTCTCTTTCAACCAAGGTGTTTTAGAAATGATACCATTAAACATTATGAAGTAACTAAAAAAATAAAAGCACAAACTTTACGAAGAAAATTATAACACTTTATTGAAAAACATTTTCAAAGACCTAAATAACTGGAGAGGGATATTTTATTCATGAATTAGAGACTCGGGAGAATGAAGAGTTTAATTCTCTTCAAAATGATCTACAGATTCAATGCAACCTTGATTTTTAAAATCCCAAGAAATATTGTGGGGGGGGGGGTGTGAGTGAAAAGCTGATTCTAAAATATTTATGAAGTTTAAAGGGCCAAAAATAATCAAGACAGTCTGGAAGAACAAGGGAGGGAGATGTGTTTCCAGATATCAAGACTCAATGTAAAGCTAGATAGGATGACATGGTATTAGTACGGAGACAGACACTGGTAAGATGATAAATCAAAGAGGAAGAGATGGATTCTTACATTTATAGAAAACAGAGTATCTGGGTTTTTTTGTGTTTTTTTTTTTTAAAAGGACCCCTTTCTCTCTCTCTCTCTCTCTCTCTCTCTCTCTCTCTCTCTCTCTCTCTCTCTCTCACACACACACACACACACACACACACACCAATTATCTGAAGGCTTTTTTATATATATAATCAATTTCATATGGTTTGTAAATCCCCAGAAGACAAAATTAGAAACAATGGATGATGTCAGAGAAACAGATTTTGGATCAATCTAAGTGGGAAAACAACCACTTCAGCAGCTTTAGCTGTCTCAGGAGGTTATGTCCATTACTGAAGATATTAAAACACAAATTCACTGACCACTTGTCAGTGAAATTCTAGCTGGGATTCGAGCATCAGAAATGTCTATGTTTCTAAGCAACCATCTGTTGCTATAAATTCCAAGAAGCAGAGAACAATGGGGCCTGGAGTAGCTGAGAACATTTTATTGGAGAGCCAGAAGATTTCAAGCATAAGACAAACATTTGCAGTGCCTCTACTCTTACTACGTTTCTATAAGATAGAAGCACATTTTGAAAATGAATATATTGGAAATGCATATACCGTATTAGGAACAATTTTAGAAATATTATAAGAGCAGTATGACAGCACCAAATTTGTGTCCCTGCTCTAACTCCTCCCCCAGTTGAAGCTTTACAAGTAATTTAGTCTCTGAGCCTCCGTTTCCTCATGTGTAAATCAAGGCAGTGATGTGTTTTGTTGAACTATAGTGTAATAATGTGAGGTTCAGAGGAAAACCTCATGGCAATGTGGGAATACCTACTTCTGAATCAACATTAAATCAAAACAAACAGCTTCATCAGATGCCCAGCTGTTGTTCTGTGAAATCCCTCCAAGAGCCCAAACAAGGGAATTTTATGTAGGCAGTTCTCAGAGTTATTATCCTCATGTTAACGGCTTACTGAGCCAAACATTGCTGGTGTACACTACATCATATATATATAGATAGATAGATATAGATAGATATAGATATAGATATAGATATAGATATAGATATAGATATAGATATAGATATTATTAATGTAGATATGGACAGAGATAAATTCCCACAGGATTATGTTTATTCTCTAAGATATCAACTTTGCTGACTCTTAACCCATGGAGAAATGGAATGCTGACAATCACTACTTCTTTAAATGGAATGATTTCTTTTCATATTCAAGCATTTTCTATTTCTCCAAACAGCTCCATAAAATATTAATAGGTGTTTCCCAGGAAAAACAGGATCCATGGTTCAATATGCTTGAGAAAGACTTGATTGAACAAAATTAAACATGTCTCATTTTGTAGGATATTTTGGAAACTTTAATATTTAATATTTCCAAGAGGAGAAAATGGCATTGGTTATCTTGTGTGTAACAAATCTAATGCTGTGTAACAAATTGTTCCAATACTTAGTGGCTTCAAAAAACACACATTATTATCTCAGTTTTGTCAGGAGTCAGGCATGGCTTAACTGGATCCCCTGGCCAGGATCTCTCATGCTCCAAGTGTCAGCTGGGGCTGAAGTCATCCCAAAGCCAGATGGGAGGATGATCTACTTCCAGGCTCATGAAAGTGGTTTTTGGAACAAGGACCTCAGTTCCTTGCTGGCTATTGGCTGGAGGCTCCCCTCCCATGGAGGCTTCTCCATAGGGTAGCTCACAAATGGTATCTGGCCAAGTGAGCAAGTGAAAGAGCAAGAGAGGGTAGGCAAGATGGAAGCCAGAGTCTTTGTGTAGCATAGTCTCAGAAGTGATTACATCACTTTTGATTAGTCAGAACAGAGATCAGCAAATGTGGTCAGCAGGCCATAATTGCCTGCCACTCATTTTTGTAAATAAAGTTTTATTGGAACACAGCTAATATAACTACACCAGCATAGTTGAGTGATTGGAAGAGAGACCATATGGCCCACAAAGCCAAAAATATATGCTACCTGGCCCTTTACAGAAAACTTTGGCTCTCCTGCACTAGAAGCAGGTCCGACCCACAAGGGAAGGACTCACAAGGGCATGGACACCAGGAATTTGGGATCATTGGGAGTCATTTTACTTTATTTTATACTAGAGGCCTGGTGCACAAAATTCATGCCCTCGGGGGATGTCCGAATGATGCCTTAGGTCCGCTCCCCACAGCAGTCGGACATTCTTAGTGCTGCTGTGAAGGCGGGAAAGACTCCCACCATGGCTGCTGCCCTCCCCAGTCGTGAGCCTGGCTCAGGGGTTCTGACTGAGCATTGAGCGTCTGCTCTCTGTATGCATCATAGCGACTGGTCGTTCCACCGTTTGGTAGATTTGCATATTAACCTTTTATTATATAGGATTAATGTTTTTATTGATTTTAGAGAGGAAGGGAGAGGGATAGTTAGAAACATCAACGATGAGAGAGAATCATTGATCGGCTGCCTCCTGCACGTCCCATACTGAGGATCAAGCCCGCAACTCAGGCATGTGCCCTTGACTGGAATCAAACCCAGGACCCTTCAGTCCACAGGCCAATCCTCTATCCACTGAGCAAAACCAGCTAAGGCCACTGGGAGTCATTTAGAAGCTGCCTCCCACATAACACCTGCCCATGAGTAGGCATTTGATGAGTATCTGATGAGTAATTGAATAATTATTCACATTTTATCAATTTTCCAAATTCCAGGACTGAAAAGCAAGTTACTGGCTAAGAAAAATTCCTTCACTGATTATTAGGATTTGACAACTATGTCGCCACGGTGGCAATTTATCAACTTATGTGATCTTCTTATTAGTAAAATTTTCATCATTATGTTAAATGAGTTATATGGTAAAATCAGGTTAGAATTGAAGTATTAGGTAGGTCTGACAGATTATTCTTTCATGACTTTAGTGAATTGGAAGAAAGGGAAGTATTTGAGGGTACTTGAGATAAGAATTCACTCTGGGGCAAGAACACTGACTGAATTATGCTTACTACATGGTAGTAGTCAATATCTTCTAATACCTTTAGAAATATGTACCTGGCATTTCTTCCTTAAGAAACTTTTAGATTCTATGCATTGGAGAAAAATCTATTAGCAAGTCTTCCTCCTGAAGCATGAAGAAGAAATAAACTACTAGGGGTGGAGAAAAAATTAATCCCTTAAATATGCTCCCCAAGAAGTAATCTGGTTCTAAAGATCGCAGGGGGGGAAAAACAGAGTGAAAGAAAAGTGCATGTGATTAGTAAAAAACAGAAATTAAAGACTATTCCAGTTAAGTAAAATGTCCTATTCAAGGCATGGCTTATTTTGAGCATAAACCAGTATATCATTTTTATTAAATGCACACACGTAATGAAAGCAATAGCACGTTTTGAGGAAATTTTTGTTTTTGGGTAGCACAGGAGGAGATAGGAAATGGCGTGCCTGTAAGCTCAAACTGGACATAATCAAATGTTGATTTGCTCAATTTAAAGCTGTAAAATTAAAGCTATAACGAGAAGCAACTGTCCTATCTAGATTCATTCAGGAAGAGTAACCAATTATGTTGCTCTAAAACTTTCAAATTTCTAACCCTACTCTCTCTCACTGAAATAGTTTTTAGAGTGTGATTTTTGAGGTTCCTGGGGTGCACAAATATCGGGATGGGCCTGAAACCAAGATGGGTCTTGCTAACTCTAATACAGATGAGGTCTGGAGATTCTGTTCTGATGCTTACGGCGAGATTTGTTAATAAGCACGGGGTAAGTGCTTTAAAAAGATAAATATTTCTACCACGGTTTAATTATGTGTCCTATTCCTCAAACCTTAGCATATGAACTCAGAGCTATACAATTATACCCACTCACCGTATTCGCTGTAGAGTCTATTTCTCCTTCACTACCCTCCCAGGCAGGGCACTGGGCTCCCCACCCATGACCTCGGAGAACCTGAGCAGCTTCATCATTTTCCAAAAGACTGAAGTGGCTCCAGGAGAAACAAAACAATCTCTGCACTGGACCAGGTTAGGACTGGGCTGTGACAAGTGAACGCTCACCTCCCCCAGGGTACTCATTTGGGATGGGGGGCGGGGATCCCCTCCCTGCCGCCCCACCCCCCACATTTTGGACTCCATGGTAGGAAAGAGAGTGAGAACTGGCAGATGGAGGGAGTTTGACGGTGTAACCACTTTGGAGTCCTAAGAAAATCTGTTTTCCATGGGGCCCCATAACTTGACTTTATTTCCATCCCCAGTGAGTGCTGCGGGGGAGGTTAGCGCTTACTTGCCACAGCGCAACTCAGACCCGCCCCTGCTCAGAGACCGGGTAGCTTCTCCCCAGCGCCACCTCAATCTTGGAGAGTTCCAAGGTTCTCCAAGGTTATCTCAGCGCTGCGTGGGATCGTCCTAGGCTGCAGGGGGAACTAACCCAGCCCGGGCGCAGTGCCCATGATGTCCCCAAGCAGAAGACGCGGCCACAGCCAAGGGCTTTACCTCGGGAAGGTGGCCGAGAGACGGCGCCCAGCGGCTGCCTCCTTTGGGATCTTGTAGTGAAAATCTGGAGCAAGACCTCCGCTGCAGCCTGGGCGGAGGGTGGAAAAGATGGCCCCACGCTGTCTCTGCTGTCTCCATAGAGACCTGACAGCAGGGGAGCGACCTGCTCCGCCCCCTTCCCACCCGGAGGGAAGGTCGCAGTTCCCCAGCGCCAGCACCAGGGCCAGGGCTGCAGCGAGACCCGCATAACCGCTGGCTGGGCACGCCCGGCCTGAGTGCCCAGGAGCAGGGGTGAGCCGCCCGGAGGCCGAGCTCCGGGAGGAGACCTGGATGCCCAAGCCGGCGTTTGCTTGGTCCCAAAGAAAGCTAGCAATTTTAAGGCCACGCGTGGGAAAGGCGGAGTTTCTTATCTTCAGTAAATCCTCAGAATATTCTAATACTTATTATTGTCAATTTTAGAATGATACATAAGGTACCAAAACCAAAACGCACCCTTCCTAATCGATTTCTAATGATTCTGGTCAAAATGTCTTTAAATAGTTATTGTGAAGCCTGCAAGTTTTTTTCTTTTCTATGGAGATGAATAGTTGTAACCATGGAAAGAGATCCATAATATGAGAAGCAGGTTAGAAAACCATATAAATAGTATGATTAAATATTTATAAATGACGGATGTGAGGGCGATCTGGCTGCGACATCTGTCACCCCATTGATCGCCAGGGTTGATTCGGCTGATCTGGCTGGCTAGGCGGGTGTCCCCCTCCTCCCTCACCGATCCATGTGCGTCCCTCCCGAAGCTGCGCGCTCGGTCGAAGAGGACGACCTTCCCCCTCCCCCGCCCCCCCCAGAGGACCGGTCTTCGGTCAAGGGTATACGAGTAGCTGCGCTCCCCTGCTAGAACCTCCAAACAAGCTCTCAAATATTTATAAATGAATATTTATAAGATGTCTGGAAGTTGGTGTGCTCTGGTAGAATTTTTTAAAAGCCACTTTAATTAAAATTTATACACAAGGAATATGCAACATCTATACATTTTATTCTAAGCCAGGCACCTCATTATTTTCCCGGTTGCCTTTAACATGTAAAAGTTGTGTAAACAGATACAAATTATTAGATAAGCTAAAATGTTGTTAGCTGGGACGTGGGGTCCCTTGATGGAAGGACAAATGGGTAAACAAGGCCAAACGCTGCTCTGTCACTGACCCACAGGAAGCAGCTTCAGCTCTCCCGTGGCAGCACCCATCCAGGAAAAACATGTCTCATGCCAGCTTCCTTTTATTGTCAGACCCTAGAGTGCTAGTTCTCCCCCCAAATCCCTATTCTTTCCACCCAACAGAAACATTTCCTGGATTGTAGTTGATGTTCTAGTGATTTCCTCATTTTTAAAAGGGATATTCAAGAGACTGATAAATTGATCAAAATTCTTTTAACTCAGAATCCCCCAAATTGCTAAAACCATCACTTATAAAAATGGTCATTGAATGGGTTCCACTCTCCCCACCCCTAATTAGGTGCTTGTTTCTGTGGCCTGAAAATAAGGAGGCAGAATCATGGAGGTCTCTTGTCTATGGTGAAGGCAACTGAGCTATATGAATCGATAAACAAAATGTGACATATCTGTATTATGGAATATGATTTGGCTGTGAAAGGAGATGAAGTACTGATACATGAATGAACTCTAAAAACATTACACTAAGAGAATCCAGTCACAAAAAAACAGGTATTGTATGACTCCATTTGTAGAGGATGATGTCCTGAACAGGCAAATTCATAGAGACAGAAAGTAGATTACTGGTTACCAAGTGCTGGGGGGTTGGAGGCTGGGGGGTGACTGCTAATGGGCTTTTTGGGGTGATGAATTAGATTATAGTGGTGGGTGCACAACTCTCTGAATGTACTAAAAACCACTGAATTATACACCCCAAAATGGTAAATTTTACGGTATATATGTGTGGGTTATTTCAATCAAATTGTTTTAAAAAGGGTCCTGAGGCTGCTGGCTGACGTTACTGGCGTCGGCCACTGTGCTCAGCATCTTAGTGCACACTTTTACTTCCTCCTAACACCTCTGGGAGATGGTTATTAACCTCTTTTTCTCGATAAAAACAAACATTAAACTCAGATAAACTGAATACATGTTCATGAAACATGTAATCTACTTTCTGTCTCTATGAATTTGCCTGTTCAGGACATCCTCTACAAATGGAGTCATACAATACCTGTTTTTTTGTGACTGGATTCTCTTAGTGTAATGATTTTAGAGTTCATTCATGTGGTAGCATGTATCAGTACTTCATCTCCTTTCACAGCCAAATCATATTCCATAATACAGATATGTCACATTTTGTTTATCGATTCATATAGCTCAGTTGCCTTCACCACAGACAAGGAGCAGAATGGGGATTCAAATCAAGGTCTGACTTTAAAGCCCATACTCTTTTCATTACATCCACATGTAAATGGGCACAAGGTGCAAAATTTGCAAGGAAATTACAGAACCTCAAATTTTATAAGAACAGTTTACTTTTGAGAATTGAACCTTATATTCCCAGATTGAAGACTACAGGTTTCTTCCAAACAGACAACAGAGACAAATTTAAAACAATCACTTTATTAAAAATAGCAAATTTCACAAATACTCATTTCACATTTTGTTACCACTGGCCATTGGCAAACACACCAGTGTGTGTATGATTGTCTGACGTAAACTGAAGCTGGGCTGCCACAAAAAGCCTGGGCATCATCAACTTAGATCAACAGTGGAGTAAGTTTGGTGAGCTCAGGAAGGATAATCCCTCGGCCCTATCCACAACATTTAGCACAATGCATTTCAAGTATAACCCAGAAGGCAACAATAATAAGCATAGCAGCACAGCCTGTGTACCATGTTTCCTGATTAAGCCTTCCACAAGGCCTAACCTCCAGTTATGGTGAATTACAGCAAGTCAAGTTTACCACAAGCAGTTATGAGAAAATCATTACAGTTGCGCTTTAATTACTTTAATTCCTTATTGTGGGAGATGATTCTGCTGCTGGATTCAGCTGGAAAAGTAAATAATGCTGCTTTTCTTCAAACCACAAGAAAGCAACTGCATTTCATTTTAGCTGGTAGAAGTATTTGGAACGTCTTGTGCATCTGTCAAATGCAGTTTTTGTCTGAATTCATGAGTTAAGATTTTCATTCTACAATAAGTAATTATTTTAAATTTCTGAAAATTACATTCGGGAGCTAAGAGACAGGGGAATTAAAAAAAAGAAATATGTCTAAAGGGAAAGTGCCTATGTGCTTTTGAGAAGCTTAGAAGTGGTAAGACAATTTTTAAATGTAGTGAAGTAATTATAACTATACCTAGAATTTGAAGACTTTCAAGAAAAAATCAGACTCAAGACTAAAATTCAGCAATTAATAACAGTATGTGTTACAGTAATAAGAGTAATTTACATACATATATAAATATATATATTTATACATTTTACATATATATAATGTGGTTTGGAAAATTTCACATACACATTATTATGTGTAGCAATCACCACATATTACAGAGGACACTGAGATGTTAAACAATTTGACCAAGGTTACATTACCAAAATGTGGAACCAAATTTCAAAAATTAAATCTCTTGACTCTATAATAACCTTTCTAATATCTCATTTTTGGTTCAAAGGGGATGTCTTACCTCTCAAATGAAATTATTTTGTAGGTAGAATCATTTCTTAGTGTTCTTATGTACCTCACATTGCGCCTATCACTATGTTTAAAAAATTTTTTTAAGTTCCTGAAATAGCTGCTCTGAATTAAAATGTCAAAACCTGAATATTTTACATGTACCTTGGTGCTTTCCTTTAAGCAATCTTATAATACACGTTGTACACTTAATTATGAAAATGTCACTTCACAAGCTATGGAAGTATCCCTTAAATGTCCGATTCTCAATTTTATGCATTTACAATATTATATGTAATAATATTAAATTAAGCACAGTATATCGGGATATCCAACTGCCATTTAGCCTCAGAATATAAGAGTCAAAATAATTTATATGACAACTAGCCTAATCCTCAATTCTCTTGATGAAAAAGTATTTTTAATTTGTTTTAAAAATACAAAACAATATACAGTAAAGCAGAACAAACCAAAAACAAACAAAACAACTAGAAAATTCCATTTGGAAAACAAAGGGGAAGAGAGATGGCCCTAGTAAATAATAGGTATCTTTGTTCAATACATCTAGAAATCACATCTTTCTAAAACACGATTGGGATTATTCACCAGAAATTATAATTTGTAGACTTTTCACTGTTGACATTAGACAAAGGATACATGGAAGAATTCAATTCTTCTAACTGTAACATAAAGAAACACATTTAATTTTAATTTTTATAATATAAACATAATAAATATCACAACCATGCATTTTTAAATAAATTCTTTTTCATGTAAGCTTTCTTTAAATGAAAAAGCAAAATACTAAAATTTCCAGGCTGGGAAATTCACTTATAAAGTAGCTTTAGCATTTGTTAAATAAGAATATGTGGAGGGAATTAAATCAGATGATACAATTGGAGTTTCCTAACTATGCTTAAAATCATGCATAATTATAGTCTTCTCTAACAATAATTTTTAAAAGACAAAAGTTGCCATTTTAATAATCAAAATCTTTAAAACCTTTATGGACTACAAAAAGATTGCACATGACATTCAGTTTTCAGTATGAGGTAGAATTAATTAATCATCCCTACAAGGAAAAATCTGAGTTACAGAAATGTTAAATTGCTCAGAGTTACAAATGCAGACCCTGGACTAAACAAAGGCTTTCTGGTTTTAAATCAATGTTGTTTTCAGCATACCACAGTCACTCTCCTAAATGTATTATACGTTAAGCTTATATTTGTAAAAGGAAATAGTTGCAACACTGAAGATAGTAGGCTTGAAATAAAAAGTATAAGCATGAAATTTTTAAAGTATGGGTATATAATTTTCCTCACTTTTACTTATTCAAAAAATAGAGAAAAGCAATAAAATGTCATTGGTGACTAGGAAACTATTCTGAAACTAAAGTACATCGAATTCAATTTTTATTTATTTTTGTTCAAAAAAAGATTTAAAGAGGCAAATTTAGTTCACACTTCTCAGTGTAAGAATCATAGTTGGTGTTACGGGGCTGACTTATGTCCTCCCAAAATCCATTTTTGAGTCCTATACTCAAAAACCTCAGAATGTGACGGTATTTGGAGATAGGATCTTTAAAGAGGTAATTAAGTTAAAGTGAGGTTGTTAGGTTGGGCCCTAATCCAAAGTGACCAGAGGAGGAAATGTGCACACAGGCACCATGCAGAGAAGGGGAACTTGAAGGTGGCCATCTACAAGCCAAGGAAAGAGGCCTCTGAGGAAACCACCCTGCCAAAACCTTATCTTCAATTCTTAGCCTCCGGAACTACGAGAAAATATATTTCTGTGGTTTAAGCCACCCAGCACTTCGTTATGGCAACTCTAGCAAGCTAGTACACATGGAAATGTGTTAAGCTACTATAATTACCAAACGTAGTTCTATATTTAAAAATAAGTAACTACCCTGAATAAATAAGGCAATATATATTAATCATGTTGGGATTTTTTGACATACTACCCCTTCTATATCTTAAGATATTATCATATATGCACAGAAGGTAATATTTTCCTTGAAGGTTAGCCAACATTCTCAGAATATATGCATAGTTTCTTTGGATTATGTTTCTTTAAAAAAAAAAAAGAGTAAAGTACAGCATGGATGAAACCTGAAAACATTACACTAAGTCAGTGATGGCCAACCTTTTGAGCTCGGCGTGTCAGCATTTTGAAAAACCCTAACTTAACTCTGGTGCCGTGTCACATATAGAAATTTTTTGATATTTGCAACCATAATAAAACAAAGACTTATATTTTTGATATTTATTTTATATATTTAAATGCCATTTAACAAAGAAAAATCAACCAAAAAAATGAGTTCGCGTGTCACCTCTGACACGCATGTCATAGGTTCACCATCACTGAACTAAGTGAAAGAATCCCAACAAAAAACCACATGTTGTATGATTCTACTTATATGAAATTAAAGGCCCGATGCATGAAATTCGTGCACGGGTGGAGTCCATAGGCCTGGCCAGTGATCAGGGCCTATCGGGGCCATCTCGCCCAGTCCCAATCGGGGCTGGGCCAGCCGGGGTATGCCAGCTGCGGGCCGGAACTTGGGGGCCTACCGGCCACCGGCCTGGGGCCTGCCGGACGGGAGGGGGGCGGGGGGAGGACCGGGCAGGTTGGCTGGCCTTGGGAGGTTGGCTGTGGGAGCGCACTGATCATCAGGGGGAAGCTCCTGCATTGAGTGTCTGCCCCCTGGTGTTCAGTATGCATCATAGCAACTGGTCAACCAGTCATTCTGGTCATTTTGTCATAACAGTATAGGCTGTTACATATATACTAGAGGCCTGAGGCACAAAATTCATGCAAGAGTAGGCCTTCCTTCCCCTGGCTGCCGTTACCGGCTTCCCTCTGGCACCCAAGACCCGGGCTTCCCTCGCAGCCCGACTTTGTCCGGATGGTCATCCGGAAGGATGTCCAATCTAATTAGCATGTTACGCTTTTATTATTACAGAAAGATGTCCAGAATAGGCAAATTCATAGAGACAGAAAGTAGATTCATGGTTGCTAGGGGGTGGGGAAGGGGAGAACAGAGAGTTATAGGGTTTCTTTTTGGAGTGATGAAGATGTTCTGAAATTGGTGGTGATGTCTGCACAACATTGTGAATATACTAAAAATCACTGCATTTTATACTTTAAAATAGTTAAAATAGTAAATTTTATCTCAACAAAAATATTTATTAAGAACAAAGAGAGCCCAGCTGGCGTGGCTCAGAGGATGAACCCGGAGGTCACGGTTTGATTCCCAGTCAGGGCACATGCCTGGGTTGTGGGCTTGATTCCCAGTGTGGGGTGTGCAGGAGGCAGCTGATCAATGATTCTCTCTCTTCATTGATGTTTCTATCTCTCTTTTCCTCTCCCTTCCTCTCTGAAATCAATAAAAATCTTTAAAAAAAAAAAAAAAAAAGAATAAAGAGAACGATACTCACGTCAGAAAGAAGCCTATCGAGATTAGAGTCACTAGCTGTCTTCCTCTTATCCTCAGGAAGTTCCTCTAACTCCCCATACAGCTCCAGATTCAAGCGAGCTAATTTCTCCTGCATTCCCCGAACATGTTCCATCTGTTCAATGGAACATTCATTTCCTGGGGGAACGTTCCAAAACATTAATGAAGATTAAGATGGAGGAAACACTCTTAAACTCTGGGTGCTGCAAAAAAAACTGATTATCATTTTCTTTTATAAATTGTTTTGTTAGTGATTGAGTATTTTCTGGACATAGTAAGTCAAATTTCTGACTGGATAAACCATGACAACCTAAGAAATGACCATGAGCACTAAGCACTAAACAAATCAGATAGGAAAGATTAAAAAAAACAACAAACTATCCCTCAGGTATAATTATCTCCAATTTGACAACTCTCATTTGAATCAAGTGATCCAACATTTTATAATAATCTGGATGAAATTAAGAGTCATATTAATACTTCAACTACAAATCCTTTGTCCACCAATTAGGTATTCCTCCTTTAAGAAAAATATATGAAAATATTCATGAAGCATGTAGAACGTTATGAAGCACACCATGCAATACTTTCAATTGTACACACAGTAGTACAACTTAACTGATAAATGAAATCTAAGAGGACTGCATTTTATGCCTCTGGACTCTTTTTAAAAAAAAAAAAAAAAAACAAAAGAAAATGACACCGTCAACAGGAATAACAAAATACATACATTTTCTAGGCTGTAAACATGCTGAAAGGAAAAGTGGCCGATACACACATCTATTGCTCACCAAAGGCTTGAAGCTTCCCGGAGTGGAAATCATTCAAAAGGCTGAGAAGCCCCTTCTCCATCTCCTGAACGTCCGAGACATCAGTGAGAAAGGAGTGCTGGGTCGGGGTTGGCTGGGCCCCCCTCCCCTCCCCTCCCTGAGGCTTTGTCTTGTCCTTCACCACTCTGCAAACAAGGTACAATTAAAAGCTGGTTGCATATACCTGTCTTTAAAAAGAGATGGTTAGTTTCAGACTGTTCTCGGTTAAGCAAAATTTCTGAATTAAATTTTCCCTTAAAAACAAGAAATCAGAACACATTCAGTATTAAATAAAACCAAGCTAGAAGCTAAAAGAACAAGTTGTGAAAAATCTCAAACAAATGTATAAAACATAACTACTAAGGTAGATAAAAAGTTTCGTTAATACATTTATATATTGTGCTCATTCTTTGGACTACAAAAAACTGAAAAGAAAATTAGTATTTTTACTATCCTATGTTTCATATATTTTTAATAGATTTGTTTTTTAGAGAGGGAGGGAGAGACAGAAACATCAGTATGAGAGAGACACATAGATCGGTTACCTCCCCTACTCATCCCGACCATGGATCAAACCTGCAACTTTTTGGTGTGCAGAACGCTCCAATCAACTGAGCCACACCAGCCAAGGCCATGTTTCATATTTTATTTCTCAGTAAAACATACACCTTTCCCTTTTAAACTTTACCCTATTTGTTTCTTGAACTATCTATCAGTCGTTCAACGAGGGGTTATGGAGTCCCTACTCTATAGCTGACACTATGCCGGATACTGGATATATAAAGATGCACACGACATCAATCATTGCACGGAAGAGTGCCCAGTCTACGGAGAAAGGAAGTCAGATAAATTACAAATCACCATATGATGGAGTGCTAAAAGCCTGTTATTAACCTTGACTCCTCCAACTTCTAAGGCCCCAACATGCAGTCATGAAGTCCTATTGATTATAATCATAGTTATCTCTCTAATCTTTCTAGTTCTCTCTCTCCACTGCCACTACCCTATCTCTTGACTGAACCCTCTAACACTTCCCAACTGGTCTTCCTGTCTCTATGTGTTGTCTCTGAGCCCCTTATGAAGCCTCCCTACAGAGCAGCCAGGTCAATTTTTTAAAAAGTAAAATCAGATCATATAAATTTACTTAATTCAAACCCTTCAGTAGCTTTGCACCGTCTGCTGAATAAAGCCCAATATCCTTAAGAAGCCCTATCCTTTCCTGTCTATGTATGCTCTAGACCAGTGTTTCTCAACCTTCCGAATGCAGCGACCCTTTGATACAGTTCCTCATGTTGTGGTGACCCCTCCAACCATAAAATTATTTTCATTGCTACTTCATAACTGTAATTTTGCTACTGTTATGAATCGTAATGTAAATATCTGATATGTAGGATGTATTTTCATTGTTACAAATTGAACATAATTAAAGCATAGTGATTAATCACAAAAACAATATATAATTATATATGTGTTTTCCGATGGTCTTAGGCAACCCCTGTGAAAGGGTCGTTCGACCCCCAAAGGGGTCGCAACCCATAGGTTGAGAACCGCTGCTCTGGACATTCTGAATACCGTTTGCTTCCTATAATTCTATTCTCTTATCTAACTACATGCTAACCCTCTGTCTGCAGTAGCATCCTTCTCCTCACTGCCATCTTTATCTCAGTTCAAATGCAACTTCCTCAGGAAGGCCGTTTTAGAACTCCTAGACTAGATTAGTTCTTACTACATGTATCTAGCGTATACCGGGCTCTCCAACACTTGAGTGATGGTGCTATGCACACCGTGATACGGGGACAGAGACAGAGCAGTTCACTCAACCAAGGGACAGCCAGGGAAAACTTCCTAAGGGTGACATGTGAGTGAAGCCGTAAAGAATAAGTAGGAGCCCTAGCCGGTTTGGCTCAGTGGATAGAGCGTCGGCCTGCGGACTGAAGGGTCCCGGGTTCGATTCCGGCCAGGGGCATGTGCCTTGGTTGCGGGCACATCCCCAGTGGGAGGTGTGCAGGAGGCGGCTGGTCGATGTTTCTCTCTCATCGATGTTTCTAGCTCTCTATTCCTCTCTCTTCCTCTCTGTGAAAAATCAATAAAATATATTTTAAAAAAAAAAAAAAGAATAAGTAGGAGTTCACCAGGCAAAAAAGGAAGAAGGGTTGTATATTATCTGTGAACCCCACTACATACTATAATCCTAACATGCACACATATTCAGTACTCAATTAGTTTCTTTGTAATGTTGCATGAAGACATCTTTTCCACAACTGCACTCACCACAATAAGGATAAAATGAAGATGGTGGGTGAGGCAGAGGGGGTAGCAAGAAAGAAACTAATACTCTTTACAAGAAATCAACTTAGAACAAATAAGCTGCAGACAGCAGGTTAGCAACAGCTCGTCACAAAGCAAGACCTGTGTCTTATATACATATTAGGTTTAATATCGTTATTTAGGACCTTGGCATCAACTTCACCTGTGAGCTTATTAGAAATGCTTATCTGGGGCCCTACCCCAAACTAATTGATTTGGAATCTGCATTGTAAAAAAATTCCCAAGAGATCCATTTTCACACTAAAATCTGAGATAGCCTTAGCTGGTTTGGCTCAGTGGATGGAGTGTCGGACTGCGGACTGAAGGGTCCCAGGTTTGATTCCAGTCAGGGGCGCATACCTGGGTTGCGGGTTTGATCCCCAATGGGGGGCGTGCAGGAGGCAGCCAATCTCTCTCATCATTGATGATTCTATCACTCTCTTCCTCTCCCTTCCTCTCTAAATTCAATAAAAAAATATATTTTTTTTAAATCTGAGATAAACTACTTTTGACTATAAGGTTTTAGTATATCAAATGCTTATCTTTTCTTTCATATTGAAAATTTATTTTTAAAAAAGTAAAATCAGATCATATAAATTTACTTAATTCAAACCCTTCAGTAGCTTTGTTTTATTTCCACTTCAATGTTTTTGATCTGTTACACTGTCTCATTTTATATTAAAATAATTCAATAAAAAAAAATCACTCATTGAGATCATACTAGGTGCAAAGCCACATTGTAAGTACTGTCTGACACATAAGGATTATCAAAATTTCCCTGTCCTCGGGAAGGTAGGAAATAAAAGTACAAGGTAGAAACTGACCATGAGATATAAACAAACTGCTGTAAGAATTTAGGAAGAGGAGTGATTGCCTTTAAAGTCTCCTAGTTTTCTTTTTCCACCAACCATAACCATATTCAAAATTTGACTCTAAGTCAAACTCCTCCAGAAGGAAAACCCCTTTCCAATGTGATAATTTATGAAACCCTCATAACTCTTGTTGTTTATCATTTAATTCCTATTGGAATGTTCCTTTTGTTTCCTCAGAGTGAGAGACCATCATCAAGGCAAGAACCTTTTCTTCATGGAAACCCAATGGCCACAGAGTACTACACGCATTACTTCCTCAACCGACTCTCCGCCAGGTGCTTGCAATTGGAAGTAAGTTTCTTTAATCCTAACTAGAGAAACAACTGAGATTATGAAATGCTTTTTTCTCTCAAGAAATGTTATCTTGCTTTCCAAATATTTAATACTACAAAATATTCACACATTTACAACAGTAATACGTAACACATTTAAACACCATTCCTGTTTCCTTTAGAGCCTGAAGACGAAGGGTGTTCACCAAACAGTAATGATTACTTCTAGGTGATGAAATTTTAGTGCTTTAAATTTCTGCTTTGAATTCTTCCTGTGTTTGAATTTTTACAATCCATACAAACCATTTCTACAAAAACAATGAAACCACACTTTCTAAAACATAAAAACTACCAAAGCACAAACACTCATCTTAGTTAAAAAACAAACAAACAAAAAAATCCCGTATGTCCTTTATCTCATTTCTGGCTAGCTCACCAACTTTTTCTACAAGTTTTCGTGCTCTGTTTATTTTAATCTGAGACAAAGTAAGAACCTTCAAACCCATCATTCATTTTGCACTGTCTAATCTCTATACATGCCCTTTAAACTTCATAATGTGTTCCTAAAACACATATTATATGTGCCTCAACGGTTTAAAAGTCAAGAGAAAAAATATTATAAGAAATAAAGGATTTAGTATTTACTTCCATAGCATTTTGCTGTGATAATATGAAAGAAAAAACATTCACCTTTTTAACTTTGGTCGCTGTGAAGTTGACTGTGATGCAGGATTTGAAAACCCTGTGCTTTTACTAACTGGAATGGCATTTTTTTTGGCATTAACAACCTGAGTAGAGTGGGCACTAAAAGACTTAGGACTTCTCCTCTTCACTTTCCGCTCCTCCATTGCAGTAAGTTCCTTATTGCACCAAGGCCAGCTTCTTATGACCTAAGGAAATAGGGCAAAATTATACACATGTATGCTGTAATATGCCAAAATGAAAAAAGTTCGATACCCACTTCATAGACTAAAGATGATCAAGAAATTCAGAGATTGTTAAAGAAAGTTAGAACAGGGTGCCTTACATTTAATCTACCGTATTTTTACACAGAAGCCCTAAGCCAAAGTGACAAATTTTTTTTCACCACTTTATTCACTCATCCCATAAATATTAACTCTCTTCCAGTTTCCTGGCACTATTCTGAGCATTGGGGAGATGGCAAAGTCCCTGCCCTCCAAAACCTACATTATTGAAGGGGAACAATACATAAAAAAATAAACAAAACAGCCACTTCATATTCCCAGCCTGACTCAAGCTTCAAGTGGCCTTTAGGTCTCCCTTCAAAAATATATTCTTAGCCCTAGCTGGTTTGGCTCAGTGGACAGAGCACCAGCCTGCAGACTGAAGGGTCTCAAGTTCGATTCTGGTCAAGGGCACATGCTTGGGTTGCGGGCTTGATCCCCAGTACAGGGCGAGCAGGAGGCAGCCAATCAATGATTCTCTCTCATCACTGATGTTTCTATCTCTCTCTCCCTCTCCCTTCCTCTCTGAAATTAATAAAAATATAATTAATATGTATATATGTATTCTTAGAAGAACCAACTAGATTCAAACAGATGTATACTTGACAGGGGTATCTGCATTTTAACTAGTAACTAGAAACCTTATTTCAACCACCAAGCAAAAACTCAGTGTCTGCCTAAGGATAATACTGATTACAGTTCCTTGACCAAGAGTGAAGTTATGTAAAATTAAATTTATTCCGTAACTATTTTTAATATACTTTCTCTAGCTACTGCCACAGAAACATGGAACTTTACTATATATGTTTAGTTTTGCTAATATCAAAAAGGTTACACTATGAAGTCACAGCTGGCCCTTCCATAGAGTATAAATGTAAGGTCTTGTGTTTATTCAATACTTTCCCCTTACTTTACATATTAACCAGCTTTATTTTCCTAAGTCATCCATCTAAAAATATCCCCTACATTTCCTTTTTATTTATGCATAATATTAAGTTACTCTTAATTATATTGCTTCATGTGTCATGAGAAATGTATATGGTTATTTACCTCACCAGATCCTAAAGTGCCTTAGGAGCATTAGGCCTTTTTTTGTATGTTGAGCTGGATTTAATCATGCTATGATGTTCAGAAAGATTCAGATCCACTGATGTCACTTAAATAATTAATTCAGCATTATAATAAAAACAGATGTTTTGCCACTGTCTGAAATTGGTGCGCCTAGCACTGGAATTTAAACCCATGAGCTCAGTTGGCTTAGGCTGACTCTAATCAATCATAACTGGAGCTATAACACATCCAAAGGGGAGGTTTTAAAGGAAAGGCTCCAATGCCCAGTCTCTAATCCCAGATACTCAGTGAAAATCCCCTGAAATCGTGGCTAACAATTTTCCTTTGAAGGAAGCATTTTTAGTAACAGAACAGCCATTTTGGCGTTGTTTCAGCATGCAGCACAAATGAAATGAAATGGAATGGAACTCTAAAAAAACAAACAAAAAAACTGAATGGTGCTCGGCTGGTGTGCTCAGGGGTTGAGCACTGATCCATGAGCAGGAGCTCACATTTCCATCAGGACACACGCCCGGGCTGCAGGCTCGATCCCCAGTAGGGGGCGTGCAGGAGGCAGCCCATGAATGATTCTCTCTCATCACTGATGTTTCTCTTTTCTCTCTCCCCCTCTCCCTTCCTCTCTCTGAAATCAATACATACACACACACACACAACTGAATAGAGACAATGGGATATAAGTTCTCCAAAGTGGCAAGATCTGTATAAAATTATAATACATATAAACACACTGGCCTTTGAATTTAATGCTAATACACATTTGGTGATACTCGAAAATGAAGAAAAACTTAGGAATCAAAGCATGCAAATAGACCAATAGAAGTCTAAACCAAGATGTTCCGAGGGGCTCGAAAAGTACCCGTTAAGGAAGGTAAGACCTCTGTCGCAAGAGCACTGAAATCCTTCCTGTGTACCAAGAAGCGAGGGACCATTCAGAAAAGGCCTTTATAAACAGCTCGTGGTTTACTCACTGGTTTGAGATCAGGAACCCACAGCCTCCAAGCGGGACCACTAGGCGTCCCTCCCGACTTCGCCCCATTCGCCTCCCCACCAGCCGACCCTTCACCGCGCGGACCAGCAGTGGCCTGAGTGGGTGGTGGGAGGGGCCTAAAGGGGCCATTGCGGGGGTGCCTGTGCTTACACTTCATACCTGAGGAAAGCGGGGATCTGTCCTCGTCCTCAACCTGCACACACCCCAAGCCTCGGAAGCCACCGCCGCAGCTGCAGCACCTTCGGCAGGGGTCACATCCCAGACCCCGCGCCGCCACTGCGCCCTTTGTTGATGGAAGTGACGTCAGGGGGTGGAGCCTCCGTGCCCCAGCCGGAGCCTCGCCTCTTCCGGCGGCACCGGTCCCGCGCGGGTCTCCGCTCTTGGGAATCGTGTTCCTTCACTTGGCCTGCCTCCAGCCATGCCTTCTGCGGGCGTGTAAAGGAGAACCCATATCTTGGTGTTCATTGAGGGTTTTGTGGCCCAAAAGCAGAGAAAGGTAGGGTGGCGGTGGAGGCACCCTTTCCGGAAGTTGCCCCGCCCCTCTGCGAGTGTCCTCTTTTACGCACTACATTTCCCAGCATGCTATTTGGTAAACCCGGGGCGGAGCCAGAGTGTCGCCTTAGCAACCACTCCTGGCTTGTTTCCGATACATTGCCCGAATTTGGCAAGGTAGATCAACTTGAATTTGAAAGGCAACGTGAAAAACCGTGATGCTGAGCCCCATTAGAACCTAAATGCGACTCTATTACTGTTAATAGCTACTCTGTTCAGGCACCAGACAGACGTTTTCTCTAAACTTCGCTAACTCTTTTCAGAAAAGAGGGCTCTAACGCTCAGAAGGATTGATAAATCCACTACACATCGTGCCTCTGGAGAACGAATTGCGGATTGAAAGGGATGGCACTAGTCTAACTGAAGGGCAGCATCATGGCTCATTCACATCCTTCCCGCGCGGGGATGGGGGTGGGGAGGTTTTAGACTCGGACCGTTTGATTGAAGAGACGCAGGAGAGCACCACACATTTCCCCCGCATCTGCTGGTGAGGAAATGGGAAACCGAGCCTAGAGGGTGTATCAGTGCCAGGGAAGCAGAGCACGGACGGCCCTGATTGCCCATATTTACAAATTCTGAAGTGTTTTACAAAGAAAAACAGAGTAAACATTCATGTGCCCTCTCTCCAGAATGAATGGATGTTACGTTTTGTTGTCTTAAGTTTTTTAATGAAATAAGTGGAACATGCCCGGTAAAGCAGGAGCCACCTATTCCCGGTGCCATTCTACTTCCCTTTCGAAAGGCAACCGCGATCTTAAATTTGATATGCATCTTGCTAATCTAGGTTTTGTATACTTTCACTATTACTATGTATTTGTAAACAATAGAATGACTTGGGGCTTTTGAAGTTTTATAGGAATGCTGTTATATTTTGTATATTGATCTAAAACTTAACCTTTTCACCCGATTCTGTGTCTTGGCGAACTACCCACATTGATACATATGGCTAGACTTCAAATTTTTAACTAGATAGTATTCAATTAAATAACTTTGCCACGAATTACTTGTGAATTTCCATAGTGATCAATATTTAGGTTGTTCAAACGACAAGTGCTGGAGAGGATGTGGAGAAAAAGGAACACTTGTGCACTGCTGGTGGGAATGCAGACTGGTGCAGCCACTATGGAAGACAGTATGGAGTTTCCTTAAAAAACTGAAAATGGAACTCCCATTTGACCCTGTGATCCCACTTCTAGGAATATATCCCAAGAAACCAGAAACACCAATCAGAAAGGATATATGCACCCCTATGTTCATAGCAGCACAATTCACCATAGCTAAGATCTGGAAACAGCCTAAGTGCCCATCAGTAGATGAATGGATTAGAAAACTGTGGTACATCTACACGATGGAATACTATGCTGCTGTAAAAAGGAAGGAACTCTTACCATTTGCAACGTCATGGATGGAACTGGAGAGCATTATGCTAAGTGAAATAAGCCAGTCAATAAAGGAAAAATACCACATGATCTCACTCATTCATGGACAATAGAGACCATTATAAACTTTTGAACAATAATAGATACAGAGGCAGAGCTGCCTCAAACAGATTGTCAAACTGCAGCGGGAAGGCCGGGGAGGGTTGGGGGGCAGGAGGTAGGGGGGTAAGAGATCAACTAAAGGACTTGTATGCATGCATATAAGCATAACCAATGGACATAAGACACTGGGTGATAGGGGAGGCTAGGGGACTGTCTAGGGCGGGGGGATAAAATGGATACATATGTAATACCCTTTGTAATACTTTAAGCAATAAAAAAAAAAAACATCAAAAAAAATATTTAGGTTGTTTCCCATTTTTCACCATTACAAACAGTGCAGGAGGGTACAATCTTCTCAGTATCTTTCCTCAAAACTAATCTTGGCTCTTAACTAATTTCTGAATTGTCTTATCTGCATGAGCAGAGCTGGCAAACTGGTGATCTACATGCTATTTTATTTTTTTCACATTGGTTGCTAACAATTAAAATTGGAAGACTAAAAAAATGATGTCATCCCATCCGTTTGGCATCCCAATAATCATGGGAAGTTCTGACCACACTACATCTGCACTGCAGCCCAGAAACAACAGTTCAAGCTGATGAGCAGCTGCCTCCTTTGGGTCAGCTCAAGTGAGCTCTAGTTTCTCTCTCAGTCCCTCCGCCTTTAGTGCCCATCTGAGTCCTGTGGTATTTGAATCTGCAACCCTCAATATAAAATAGGGACACAAGGAGGTGACCTTCAAAATTTACATATTTCGGGTATTTAAAGTTCTGTATTGAGTCCCTCTTTTGGCCAGACACTCTCTCTCTCTCATAGGATGTCAGGGGACATCCGTGAACAAGATGGATAAGAACCTTAAAGTTAGAAATCTTACATTCCTGATAAGGAGATGAACAATAAATTAGTAAACAAAACAGTTTCATTTAGTGATAAGTGCCTATGTGAAATAATAGCTTAAGGTCGTAGGGAGTTGTTTTTAGGGGTCGAGTACTGAAGAGGGAGTGTCAGGGAAGGCCTTACTGAGAAGGCAACTTTGGGGATTGAGATATCAATGAAAGACAGGAGCCAGCCATAGAATGGTCTGGGGGAAGAACATTCTTGGGCAAAACGTATGGCTAAACAGTAGGTCTTTTTTAAAATTTAAATTCTTTATTGTTTAAAGTATTACATAAGTCTCCTTTTCTCCCCATTGACTTCTCCCCAGCTGCTCCCATCCCACCCCCGCCCCCACCCAGCACATGCCCTCACCCCCCTACTGTCTGTGTCCATTGGTTATGCTAATTATGCATGCATACAAGTCCTTTGGTTGATCTCTTACCCTTCCCACCCCCCCACCCCCCCAGTTTCCGCCTTCCCTCATAGGTTGGATGGTCTGTTCGGTGCTTCTATGACTCTGGCTCTATTTTTGTTCATCAGTTTATGTTGTTCATTAAACCATAGGTCTTTAGGCACAAATGAGCTTGGCATGTTTGAGGAAGCACGGGCTTGGTGTTGCTGGGTTGTACTGATTTAGGGTCACAGTGACATGAGTCACAGAGGCACACTTTTGAGTGTGATTTCTTGATATCTAGAGTTCTTCCTGAAAGAAATTTTATTCTTTGAGATTTACTAGATTTTCCTTTAACTGCAAAATCCCTCCTTTGGATTGATTGTTAAATGCATAGCTCTAATCAGACACTTTCTTCCCAAGGATGATATTTAGAGGATCAACAAGACCCCCACCCCAACACTAATACACTCTATAGCATAGGTAGACAAGGAGGAGTGTTGGTGTGAATTGGTAGTGATGGTGATGCAAACATAACAGATCCACAGGCTTTATTAATTTATTTTTTCAACTTGTTGCAACAAGGCCTCCAAAAATTAGGGTGCCTCCCAAAAAGTAGGAGAGAAAGAGTATATCAGAGTCCTCTGGTTTTATTTCTGATAGTGAAGTGATTCATGCAATCCCTCTTTATATCCCAGAGTCCAATGATATAGGCCCAGTCACATTGCCAGTCAGATGGCATCACTAATGCCCAGGCAAATGCTGCTTTATGTTTTGGTACATCAGCCTTCATACCAAACATACCAAAGGGCTCTAATGGAGAATTAATCCAAAAGTTTAGGAAAATTGTTGACTGAGTGATTCTTTTAAAATTTTTTTAATTAGAAACAGACTCATAGACACAGAGAATGGACTATTGATTAACAGAGAGGTGGGTTCTTGGGAGGCTCGGTGGAAAAGATGAAGGGATTAAGCCACTGGTTTAATGCTGCGACCCTTTAATACAGTTCCTCATGTTGTGGTGACCCCCAACCATAAAATTATTTTCTTAATGCCGTGACCCTTTAATACAGTTCTCATGTTGTGGTGACCCCCAACCATAAAATTATTTTCGTTGCTACTTCATAACTGTAATTTTGCTACTGTTATGAATCGTAATGTAAATATCTGATATGCAGGATGCATTTTCATTGTTACAAATTGAACATAATTAAAGCATAGTGATTAATCACAAAAACAATATATAATTATATATGTGTTTTCCGATGGTCTTAGGCGACCCCTGTGAAAGGGTTGTTCGACCCCCAAAGGGGTCGCGACCCACAGGTTGAGAACCGCTGGATTAAGCAGTATAAATTGGTAGTTACAAAACAGTCACAGGGATGTAAGTTATAACATAAGGAACATAGTAGGTAATATTGTAATAACCCTATGGTGTCAGGTGGATACTTGAAATATCGTGGGATCACTTTGTAAAGTTTATGATTATCTAACCACTACGCTGTACACCTGAAACTAAAAATAATAATAATAATAATAATATTGAATGCCAACTGTAATTGAGTTATTCTTGTTAAACTTAATATTGGGATAGTTTCAATTTATGACTACAAAATTAACATTTTAGTCCAATTTCACATTACACTTCCTTTTTAAGGCCAAGAGTAGTTAACAGGATTAGAGAATGATGATCAGCAAGACGTGAGGATGATTCATCTTACTAATATCCTTTCTCCAAGCTCTTGTCATATCCAGCTTTTGAAAGAAGCCTTGTGTTATAAGTTTAACCAGAAAAGAATGTGTACCATGGACCGGCAAATTAGCTATACAACCCTTCCATCAGTTTTCTCTCCTTTTCTTGAATTTTAGTTCAAGTTCAGCAGTATTACCATGGACTGTTACAGACTGCTAAGAAATACCCATACGAATAGCTCTAATAATATGGCAGAGAAAATAGAAGGAAGAAAGGGATGGAGGAGTAAGAAGGACTCCCATGAGGCTTTGTTTATATCTCTATTTAAAGAGGAAATTTTAAAACGTCATTAAAAACTTAAAGTGTTATCACTCTGTCTCTTAAGGGGTTGCCATAATTCCTGTCAGTGAAGACATAAATCTTTATATAGGGGCAGGAAAAGGGATGAGACTCGGGCCCAGGTAGATGGCCAATTGTGTGCCATAATACAACAGTGAGAGTTGTCTGTGCACACATAGGCAGGAGCCTGAGTTTGGGAACGTGAGATTGAGAATCTTGAATTGTTTTACACTGAGTGGCCAGATTATTATGACCACCCCATCAGTACTTCGTGGGCCACCTTTTGCCTTCAATATTGCGGCAATTCTTGGAATTGACTCCACGAGATGTTGAAAGGCGATGCGAGGTATCTGACACCATGCCTGATGAATAGCACTGTCCAGTTCTTTGAGATTTGATGGTTGTGGAACCAGCTGCCTGATGGCTCTTTTAACTTCGTCCCACAAATGCTCAATTGGATTGAGATCTGGTGATTGTGGGGCCATCTAAGCAAGGTAAAGTCTCCCTCATGTTCTTGAAACCACTCCTGCACAATACGAGCACCATGGCATAGCGCATTGTCTTGTTGGAAGAAGCCATCTCCATTGGGATATGCCATCAACATGATAGGATGAATCTGATCAGCAACGATACTTAGGTATGTTGTGCTATTCAGACATTGTTCCACACGAATTAAAGGGCCCAAATCATGCCAGGAAAACATGCCCCAAACCATAACACTGCCCCCACCAGCTTGAAGGGTTGTACTCATGCATGTGGGGGTGCATGCTTTCATGCTGTTTCCGCCAAATTCTCACTCTGCCATCTGCATGATGCAACTGGAAACGTGATTCATCGGACCACATGACTGTTTTCCAATGCTCGACTATCCAATTCTTGTGTTCCTGTGTGAATTGGAGATGTTTTACCTTGGTAACTGCAGACAGCAAAGGTGTTCGAACAGGCCCTCAGCTTCCATATCCCATATGATGCAGTGTACGGCTAATTTGCCTACAAACATCAGGTGGTCATAATAATCTGGCCACTCAGTGTATATAACGAAGTGGGAAGAATGTCACTGGTAGAGTGTGGGGGTTGGGGGAAAAGAGCAAGAAAGGGAGCAAAGGAGAAAGGAGAGTCAAATGGTGGGAAGGTCTTTGAAAAGAGCAATGAAGTCTATTATTCAACTTATAATCATTAATGTTGCTCTACACACACACACACACACACACAGCCTCCATGCTTCCAAACATCAAGATAAATTCCCCCAAACTCAAAGTTTTGTGTGAATTAATCATGGAAACCAAGGGGAAAATATCAAATTCTACATGTGTAGGAGACTGAGTGGCAAACAAGGGCAATATGTGTATAACAATGAAGTATCCATCAAAGGCACTATGTCGGATGAAGTCAGAGCTTACAGACCAAGGTAAATGTGGAGCTTACAAATGGCAGGCTAGAGTACAATCTTAAAAAGAGCAAGAGAGATGAGCTTTCTACCATATGGATATTGGGATTATATTTAATTTCACTTACTCTTAAAGGACTAGGGCAGTGTGGTTGGCAAACTGCGGCTGGCAAGCCACATGCGGCTCTTTCGCCCCTCAAGTGTGGCTCTTCCACAAAATACCACTGTACAGGCGCGCACGTACAGTGCGGTTGAAACTTCGTGGCCCATGCGCAGAAGTCGGTATTTTGTGGAAGAGCCACACTCAAGGGGCCAAAGAGCCGCATGTGGCTCGCGAGCTGGAGTTTGCCGACCACTGGACTAGGGTACCTGGGATGACATCTGATAATCTGCTTGTATTTCCCAGTAGTTTTTAGCTACTTAAGGGAACTAGGTTTTAAACATCTTTAATTTTTCAAAGTCTAGCATAGTGTCTGGAACACAGTAGAAATGTAGAAGATGTTCATTAAATGAATGAATAAGTGAGGGACAATTAGACCTATATGATGGCAAGTGGCAGAATGGCATTATTAATTAGATCAAATGTCACCATAACTCAGATGTTTTATTCAGGAGTTAGAAATTAGGTGGATTCTTAGTCATGCCTGCCTCTGATCTTTAGGTGGCAGTATTATCTCATGTTAAATTGGTTCAAGACCAGATTCCATTTAACTTTTGAGAACAAGTATGAATTAAAAACAATTCTGTAGCTTATTTCTGTAATTGTGCAGAGCCAACTAAGAAATAAAATATAATTACATGATATTATGGATTTCCTCCCCAACCTAAACACAAATGAAAGCTACTGGTAGTTCTCTTATTCTAGTAATTTCCAAGCTTAAAGGTAAATACAAATTGGTGTACTTTGTTTACAAAACACATGTACTTTTTCAGGGTATGAAAACGTGTGAGAGAGAGAGCAAAAGAAAGAAGTAAAACGTCTAAAAGTAAACCATCTCCCAACATTTAGGATGACTAGAGTAAATACAAGATGGTCAGTTAAATTAGAATTTCAGACACACAAAAGATACTTTATTTATATGTCTCATATAATATTTGGGACAGACTTATACCAAAAAAGTATTTCTTGTGTATCTGAAAAAGCAAATTTAACTAGTATCTGTTTGTTTTTTAACCTAAATCTGGCAATCTTACTGACAAATACTTTGGTGTTGCTAATTCCAAAATAAACAGAACTTTACCAAGCCGGGAGAGAGAAAAGGGAAACAGCTGGTGGGGTCAGCTTCTTCCTCCTGAGTCTGACTTTGACACTCTCGGTACTTTCCCCCTGCAGCGTAGAGCTCCTTAGTGAAGTCATTCATCTGCAGGAAACTGACCACCCTGGCCAGTGCCATTGTTGCAGCCTAACGCAGCCCCTCCATGCAAGCACTGTTTTATAGCACTTGTAATCTGCTTGCGAAAGCCCCGCTCTGTGAATAAGGAAGGAGATCCCAGACCCTTCACCTCTGATTTACACTTCTCAGAGGGACCTGATCCATACCAGCTATGCCAATGGAAATAGACAAATTGCTTATGATGTAAGTCCTATTTCAAAAAGAATTTTCTGGTAAATCATATGTCACAGTTTTATGTGACATATATTTGCATTTTAATAGAAGCATTCCCTATCTTTCAAATAAAATGCACTTCAAAATTTCCTTTGTAAATATTTTTAATATATATTTTTATTGATGTCAGAGAAGAAGGGAGAGGGAAAGAGAAATAGAAACATCAATGATGAGAGAGAATCACTTACCGGCTGCCTCCTGCATGCCCCCTCCTGCACAACCCCCACCTGAAACCCAGTCATGTGCCCTGACCAGGAACCAGCTATGCCCTCCTGGTTCATAGGTCTACACACAGCCACTGAACCACCGGCCGGGCTGTAAATATTTCTGAATTCAAAATAAGCTTTTCATAGAAACAATATTATGAATGGTAATCGGATCTTCAGGTTTCCTGGTGAGAGTGTATTTAAATGATCATATGACTGAACCACTTTATTTGTAGTCAAAAATGGTTATTTTTTTAAAGGTTATTTTAATAGTAGTATTTTAAAGAGTAAAAAATTTTGAATATTGAATATTCAGGTTTGAAGACATATCAATACCCGTGTGTATTTTGCTCTTGCTCTGTCTGTGCCAGAAACCATTCTCAGCACTTTAAGTGAATTAACCCTTTTAATCCTCATTATAACCCTGGGAGGTAGATTCTGTTATGATCCCACCTGACAGATGAGAAAACTGGGACAAAAGTCAAATGGCTGCCCATAGTCATACAGCTTCTAAGTGGGAGAGCTGGGCTCTGAGCCAGCCCACAGCTGCATTAACCACTGTATCCCACAGTCACCCTCGTTTAGAATAAAGAGGGAAGTGAACGGTCTGAGAAGATTCTGAAGGGACAGCTGCTCACTGTCCACGGTAGTACACTGAACCTAGAAGAGTTCAAAGTGGATGGTTGGTCTTTCCCTTAATTTAGCTGTATTATGAATACTACTTTTGTGCTTCCTGATCAGAATGGAACTATTTTGGAGTTTGTAAGTGGAACAAAGGATTTCAGAAAGAGGGAGAAAGATTTATCCAGATGTAACTGGATAAGAATTAATGAAAGATGGCAATGGATTAAAGAGATGGCAGTGGGGTATGAGAAAGAGATTTCTGGAGTGGGAATAACTGAGCCGATACCTAAGAAGAAAAATCAAAGAGCGGACAGTTTGGCTTTCCATAATTATCTACATGAATAGGAAAGGAGAAGAGGGAGGGATATTATTACTCCTATTTAACTTGCTCAGATTCTCGAGAACCCAAGGTGGTTCAGGTACCACCCAGTGGTGGCAATAGCGGACTTCCCAAAGGCCCGGCTCAAGGAGATCGTCTCTCTCGTGCCAAAGGAGGCGTCAAATCCCAATCCCCAGTTAGTTGTCTTTAGACACTCTGTCCACCCTTTATCTTCTCCCACAGAGAGAAGAGGTAGTGAGGGTGGAGGGAAAAGAATTCTGGACTTAATGTTTGGGGAGCAGAGTCCTGACCCTGCTACCTAATTAGTTCTCTAACCTTTGGCCCCTGTTTCCTAAGCTGTGAAAACAGAGATGATATTATCCACCTCGTGATGTCAGCACCTGGCAAATATTAACTGTGATTCCACTTAATCTTCACAACCCTGTGAGGTACATTCCCATTTTATGGGTGTGGGAAATGAGGCTCAGGGGGTGAAGGTACTTGTTTGAAAGCACGTAAGGGCTAATATCGTGGTGGACATAGGCGCCCCGATCGTTTAGCCCTAGCGCGGTTGATCTTCCCTCTGCATTGCTGCCTACAGGAGAAAATGCAGTCTCTGAATGAAATGGTGTACACTTTTTTCCAGAATGAAAATTTTAAAAAGCCTTTGCTACTCCAGTCCTGATAAATAGGGAGGAGAAACTAAGTAAAGCTCAGAAATATTTTTTCCTAAGGAAACAAAAATAGAAGGTTTTTTAAAGCAAAACATACCATGGGTAAATGTTCCAAAAAACCTTCAATTTACAAATAAATAGATACTGTAGCATTCATTCATATAGTGACTTTCATTTCAAAATTATTCTTTATTACATGATAATACAAGCTTATTCATTTAACATATATTTATTGAGCATCTGCTATATGCCACATGTTTTGGAACTGAACAATGCAGAAAAAAATCCGTTCTCATGGCAGATTAGAATAGATTGTATTCTAATGTGAGCATGGCAGATTATTTTAAAAAATAACTACAATGCCCAGTGGTTGAGCGCGGCTCAGTGGTTGAGCATCCACCTATGAACCAGGAGGCCACAGTTCCATTCCCAGTCTGGGCAGGTGCCTGGGTTTCGGGCTCAATCCCCAGTCAGGGGCATACAGGAGATGGCCCATCAGTGATTCTCTCTCATCATGGATGTTTTCATCTCTCTCTCCCTCTTCATTCCTCTTTGAAATCAATAAAGATATATTAAAAAAAATAACTACAATAATCAAAACATTTCTACAGAATAGACAGGGATAAGTATTATAGGGAAAAAAATAGTGTTGGGAAAGAAGAATTGGATTACGGGTGAGCAGTTGCAATTTTAGATAGGACAGTAGGAGATCTACTTGAGCAGGTAAGTTTTAAGCTAAGAGTTTAAGGGAGGGAGGAGATGAATTGTGAGACTGTCTGGGGTCAGAGCAGAGGAAGGACCAGCACAATGGCTTAAGGTGGGAGCATGCCTGGAGGGTAGAGCCCAAGAAGGAGGCCAGGCTGGCTTGAGAGGGACCAGTGTGAGAAAGAGCAGGAAGCGGTAAGACTGTGGGAGGGGAGGAAGGGATGGATGAATTTTTTAGGGCTTTGTAGGCTACTTGAAGGGTCTAAGCTTTTTCCCTTTGAGAAATGGAAGCATCTGAAGAGTTTTGAGTGGAAATGTGGCATGATTGGGCCTGCAGTGTGATGGAGCACTGCCTCAGGCTGCTGTTGGGAGTAGACCATAGGCGGTAAAGCAGAGGAGAGGAGACCAGTTTGGAGACCATTGGGTGATCTGGGCGAGACACGGTGGTGCCAGACCAGGTGGCAGCTGTGAAGGTGATGAGAAGTAGTGAAAACCTAGATCCATTTTGAAGGTAAAACCAGCAAGGTTTCCTGAGATGTGGGATGTGAGACGATGAGTCAAGAATGACTCCCACGTTTTGAGCCCGAGCAACTGCAAGGAAGGCTTTTCCATAGACTAAGATGGGAGGACTTGTGTGTTGGAGGGGGGTTGCCGGAAGTTCACTTTGGGATGTTATGCTTGAGATGACGTTTAGATGTCCGAGTGGCGATATTGAGTAAACAGTTATATGTTGAAGTCTGGAGCTCTGCTCTAGCCTGGACATATACATTTGTTCAACACATAGTTGATATTTAAATCCATGAGGCATGATGAGGTCACCAAGAGAATGCAGAGAAAACACTGTTAAGAACTGAGCCCTACATGTACCTGGGTTGCGGGCATATCCCCAGTGGGAGATGTGCAGGAGGCAGCTGATCGATGTTTCTCTCTCATCGATGTTTCTAACTCTCTATCCCTCTCCCTTCCTCTCTGTAAAAAATCAATAAAATATATTTAAAAAAAAAAAAAAGCCCTAGAGAAAGACAAGGAACCAGCAAAATTAGAAAATTGAGACAGAAAAAATAGAAAAGGAGAATATTAAAAATACCGACAAACAATGGCTATATCCCCTTGTATACATATAGCTTCCTTTTTTAGAGTTAATTTTAGAAATGTAGCCTAGCTGGTTTTCTCAGTGATCAGAGCGTCAGCCCAAAGACTGGAGGATCCTTGGGCCACAGGTTCAATTCCCGGACAAGAGCATGTACCTGGGTTGCAAGCTGGACCCTGGGCCCTGGTCAGGGTTCGAACAGGAGGCAACCAATTGACGTGTCTCTCACATTGATGTTTCTCTCTCTCCCTTCCCTCCTCCCTCCTCTTACTTTCAAAAAAAAAATCAATGGAAAAATATCCTTTTTCTGACTCAACCCACCTGCACCCAGGTGCCTGGAATAAAAGTCTTTTGATACATTGTGGCCTCAAGTCATAGGTGTGCGACCCTGGCCCATTCCGAACCTTTCAGAGATCAGGTAGACAGTGTTATTGTGTGTGTTTTTTGGTGGGGAGGGTGTTGGGAGAAGAGGAGGGATTGTGCAAAAATGAAGAATAAAAGAACCTGGCTGGCATGTCTCAGTGGTTGAGTTTGATTCTAGTCAGGGTACATACTGGGGTTGTGGATAGGTCCCTGGTGGTGGGTGTGCAGGAGGCAAACTATGTTTTTCTCTCATCGATGTTTCTGTCTCTCTATCCATCTCTATTCCTTTCTCTCTCAAATAAATGAAACATATGTTTTAGAAAATAAAAGAAAGCCCTAGTCAGTTTGGCTCAGTGGATAGAGTGTCGACCTGTGGACCAAAAGGTCCCAGGTTCGATTGCAGTCAAGGGCATGTACCTCGGTTGCAGGCTTCTCCCTGGCCCAAGTCCTGGTCAGGGTTGGTGTAGGAGGCAACCAAGTGATGTGTTTCTCTCACATCGGTATTTCTCTTTCACTCTCTTCCACTCTCTCTAAAAGTCAATGGAGTTCTCCCCTCCCGCCGCCGGAGCGAGCGGCACGGCTGGGGTCCCCCTCCCCTCCCTTCCCTCCCTCCCATCCCCCCTCCCCGAGACCCACAGACCCCGCACCCAGGGTGACGCTCCCCAGCCCCCCAGCCCCCTCCCCGGCATCATGCATCGGACCACACGGATCAAAATCACGGAGCTGAACCCTCACCTCATGTGCGCCCTCTGTGGGGGGTACTTCATCGATGCCACTACCATCGTGGAGTGCTTGCATTCCTTCTGCAAAACCTGCATCGTGCGCTACCTGGAGACCAACAAGTACTGCCCCATGTGTGACGTGCAGGTGCATAAAACCCGGCCGCTGCTGAGCATCAGAGCTGACAAGACCCTCCAAGACATAGTCTACAAATTGGTCCCTGGGCTTTTTAAAGATGAGATGAAACGGCGGCGAGATTTCTATGCAGCGTACCCCCTGACGGAAGTCCCCAACGGCTCCAATGAGGACCGTGGTGAGGTGCTGGAGCAGGAGAAGGGGGCTCTGAGTGATGATGAGATTGTCAGCCTCTCTATCGAGTTCTACGAAACCGTCAGGGACCGGGAGGAGAAGAAGGGCCCCTTGGAGAATGGAGATGGGGACAAGGAGAAGACAGGGGTGCGCTTCCTGCGATGTCCAGCAGCCATGACCGTCATGCATCTCGCCAAGTTTCTCCGCAACAAGATGGATGTGCCCAGCAAGTACAAGGTGGAGGTTCTTTACGAGGACGAGCCTCTGAAGGAATACTACACCCTCATGGACATCGCCTACATCTACCCCTGGCGGCGGAACGGCCCTCTCCCCCTCAAGTACCGGGTCCAGCCAGCCTGCAAGCGGCTCACCTTGCCTACAGCTCCCACCCCCTCCGAGGGCACCAACACCAGTGGGGCATCAGAGTGTGAGTCAGTCAGCGACAAGGCTCCCAGCCCTGCCACCCTGCCGGCCACCTCCTCCTCCCTGCCTAGCCCAGCCACCCCCTCCCATGGCTCTCCCAGCTCCCATGGGCCCCCAGCCACCCATCCTACCTCCCCCACTCCCCCTTCAGCAGCCAGTGGGGTCAGCACAGCTACCAACGGGGGCGCCTCGAACTGCCTGCAGACACCATCCTCCACCAGCAGGGGGCGCAAGATGACTGTCAATGGAGCTCCTGTGCCCCCCTTAACTTGAGGAAAGGGACCTTTCCCTCCTTTTCCAGCCAGGCCTCTCCACCCCTCCACTTTTTCTGGGCTCCTGTTTCCACCTCTTCTACTTTCCCCAGCTCCTCCCACCTTAGGGGTGGGGGGTGGGTTTTATAAATAAATCTCTCTCTCTATATATATGTACATAGGAAAAACCAAATATACATACTTATTTTCTATGGACCAACCAGATTAATTTAAATGCCACAGGAAACAAACTTTATGTGTGTGTGTATGTGTAGGGGATGGGTGTTCATTTTGAAGGGGTCTTGTGTAATTTGCTCTACTCTATTTTGGGGGGTACCTGAAAGTGGACTGGAGGGGCCACTTGAAGCTCAGTAAAGCTTTGCCCCATCCTCCTGTTTCCCAAGGCAGATGGGGAGTTGCAGGGCCCACCAGCCCCCATAGCTTTAGGCACAACTCTTAACGGGCTGTGTGTGGGTCCACCCTCTCTTTCTCTCTCCATCTTGGCTGCTGTCGTGACCCGACCCAACCGGCCCCCCACCCCCTCATGTTGAATGTCCAGAGACTTGCTAAGACAGTGCCTTTTACAAATGCAGTTTATCCCCTGGTTTTGGGGAACGAGTGGGTGGTGGAGATGGTATCTCCCTTACCTCCTCCTCATGCGGTGGAAACTTTGTGCAAAGCGTAGCTAGTTCTGCCCTTTTTTGTTTTTTTCCCTGTGTGTGTGCGTGTGGCCTTTGCACCGTTTTCCTTGTGGAAGAGAAAATTCGGGCCATGGGAGGCCTCCGCCCTTGAAATCCCACTGTGGCTCTAGCATTGTGAACCACTTCAGCCCCGGGTCCCCCACCCCCACCCAGGCACCCACACCAGCCAGCCTGGTGGTAGAATCTCACTTGGGGACCTGGAGTGGAGAGGTGGAGTGGGGTGAACCTCAGACAAGCACAGACCCCAGATTTCGCTAAAGGCGAACAGCCCTCCAGTCCTCTCCCCACCCCCAGTTGAGGCCCAGTCAGGAAAGAGCCTCGGGGGCATCTGAAAGCACAAGACAGACACGTGTAAGCTCTGTCCTCAGCTCCATCCTGAGAGGTCAGTGGACCACCCCTGAGGGGCAGGCCCCGGGAGCTCCCTGCCTACCTGTTTTCTTCCAATGTACATAGGTCAGATCGGGGAGGAGGCAAGACTCTGTCACAACCTAGGTGTCTGGGTTGGGTCCCCCCAGTGGGTTTGTCTGTGTTTGCACCTGGTCCGTTGTCTGAGGTGCTATGACTGTACCCTCCTCCTACCCTGGGACATTTTCATCTCCTGGCTTTGTAATAAATGCTGCATATTCTCCAAAAAAAAAAAAAAAAAAAAATAAAAGTCAATGGAAAAATATCCTCAGCTGAGGATTACTAATAATAATCCTATATAATAAAAGGCTAATATGTAGATCGTCCGAATGGCGGAATGACTGGTCGCTATGACGCACACTGACCACCAGGGGGCAGCGGCTGCCCCCTGGTGGTCAGTGTGCTCCCACAAGGGGAGCATAAGGGGAGCGCCACTCAGCCAGAAAACCTGAGCCAGGCTCACAGCTGGTGAGCTGCCTCCACGGCAGCGCTAAGGATGTCCGACTGCCAGCTTAGGCCCAGACTGCAAGAGGGATGTCTGACTGCCGGCCCCAGGGAGCGGGCCTAAGCCATCAGTCGGACATCCCCTGAGCCCCCAGACTGTAAGAGGGTGTAGGCCGGGCTGAGAGACCGCATCCCCATTGAGTGCACAAATTTCACGCACCGGGCCTCTAGTAATAATAATAAAAGAAAAGAAAAGAAAAAGGGGCTTACAAGGTGGTGATAAAATATTAAAATAAGTATGTTATAGTGAAACAAGCCAAATCACTGCTCTTATTTATTAGTTAATTTATTTTTGAATTATTTTTTTCTTTATGTACATGTGAAGCTATAGGCATTTACTTTGAAGCTTTAAAATTATGCCTTGGTTTTATCTCATGTCCTTAGTAATTTGTCTTATTAATTGTGTTGGTCTGATTACTTAGTATTTTTCTCTTAATTGTTTGATATTTGGTTTAATTATTCAATAATTCCTTTCATTGAAACATTTTTAATAATTATGATATGTGAAAAGATAATCTCTAAATTAAATTAGTTTATGCTTTAGTAACTTTTTTATTGCTATGAATGTTATATTTATCATTGAGCTGACAATGCCTAGAAAACCTTACTATTAACTCCATTAATCTAGAATTTAGAATTGTGTTAAGATGAATAGAAGTCAAAAGAACAGTAGGTGGAAAACAATGAGACAAGTAAAAATCACTTAAATGATCAACGTCGGCCACCTGAGACTGTAATTGACAGAAGGAAAGAGGATCAGAATTGAGTTACACGAAGGAGCCTCTTCCTGTTTCTATCTGTAAAGGATGAAACTTGACAAGGACTCTGAAATGTTTCCTTGACTATCTGAGGAAAGGAAGTTTGGGCTCAAAGCCTCCTCTGCCATGCTAGAGTTTAGGCATTTAGTGATCAATTGATAATCCTTAGTCATTTAGGTACACTACAATGAACACACCGGACTGAATCCCCTCGCTTCCATTCTGGAATGTTCAAACCTTTAAACAGCCAGAATATTGCATCTGTGAAGGTAGGCATACAGCATTCCCAGTGCTGTGTTCAGGAAAGAAGGTTCCCAGGCCTCTGCTAGCTCCTGGGCAGAGAGGCTTGCAGGATGATGTCAGCTTGGCTAAATGTCTTGATGAGACAAGGCCTTTTGGTGGAATGATAAATTTAGCCATTGTATAAGTCACTCGAGGCTTTTTGAATAACTCTGTGAGCTTAAGAGGGCAGAGGCAGGCCTTCCCACCCAACAATAAGGGGACAGTTGGTCTTGTTCTCTGCTCCTGTGCTCTGTTCCCATCATGCTTCTATCTTGCTCAAGAGCCTCCTGTCCCTCTCTACTTAGAGGAGCATCTCCCCAAAACTGTACCATGAAACACTTGGGATTTATAAGACAGTAATAGATCTTATGGAAAATAGATGGCAGTGGAAAACTTTTTTCAAAAATGTAATTTTAAATCTACATATATAAGAAAAATTCTAAGTACTTAAAAAATTTTTAATGTGTTTTTATTTATTTCAGAGAGAGGAAGGAAGAGAGAGACAGAGATAGAAACATCAATGATGAGAGAGAGTCATTGATTGGTTGCCTCGTGTGCACCCTCCGCTGAGGATCCAGCCCAAAACCCAGGCAATCAAACCGTGACCCACTGGTTCATGGGTTGACACTCAAACCACTGAGCCATGTCAGCCAGATGGAAATTCTAAGTACTTTTAAGAAGTTATTAATATAGGATAATTTGCTTTTAAGAAATGGAGTGCCAACTTCTGTGCATCAAAGATCATTTTGGAAAAGTTAAAAGACACTACAGACTGGAAACGTTAGATGCGACACATATAATTGACAAAAGACTGGTACTCAGAATATAATTTAAAGTGTGGGCCAAAGAAAAGAATATGTAATTCACTGAGGAGAAAATTAAAATGACCAATAAACACATGAAAAGTTCAAATTCCCTAAAATTATGTGGATATAAATTAAAACTAAAGTAAAATAGCATTTTCTATTCAGATTGGCAGAAAACTAAAAGTCTGGCAATATCGAGTAGTGTCAAGAATGTGAAACAGGAGTCGCGTGCAGTGCAGGTGGGAAGATGCATAAGTACCACTTGGGAGAGTTGATTGGCAACATATATAGTAAATTAAAGATGTGCTTAACGCACAGATTCAATAAAAATTTACTGAGTACCTGCAGTGGCAGTGCTATTCTGGGTATCAGAGATACAACAGTAAACAACAAAAATACCTGCTTTCACAGAGCTTACATTTTACTAAGAGGGAATGTGGGGTGAGGAGAAGAGAAGGAAACACACACACACACACACACAGGAAAATATGACCTGTAAGAGAAGGTGAGATCTGTTATGGAGAAAAAGCAGAGAATGAGTGGGGGAAGTGGGGAGCTCTTGGGTGGTCATGAAGAACCCCTGTGCAAGCCCATGAGTGAGTGAGCCATGCAGACATCTGGGGCGGAGCATCGGAGGCATGGGGGGCAGGGGGATGCCTAAGGGGGAACTAACGCCTTGATGCAGGACTCCTGACTATTTAGAAACAGCATTGGTGGGGGTGGGGGTGGGGTTGGGGTGGGGGCTGTGGGAGGGGTGGCAGGTACCTAGAGCCCGTTAGGCCAGAGCCCACTGTGAAGACCACTGCTCTAGTCCACGGGCAAACATCAAGCACTCGCAATTATACCCGGTACCACCTTAAACTTCACATATATTTTGTTACCTAACAGTCATCTTACATCTTCTTAAGCTATTTAGCCCCATTTCGTAGATGAGGAAAGTGAGTCACAAAGAAGATAACTCATTCCGGATCAGTAAATTGTGGTGTGCTGATTCAAACCCAAGCCAACCAGCAGACTCTTCTTCACTACTAGGTCGGCTGCCTCTTGCATTTTTCCTCTCAAGGGTTTTCCCTCCAGTGCCAGGTGTCTTTCCCACCATCATTGGCTACATCTTGGGTCACTAGTTTTCTTCTGATTTGTTGGTGATGGTGGTGGTGGTTTGGTTTCCTCTTCCATCTGCCACACATATATATGATATTATTCCATTTCTTTTTAAATTAAACTTTTCTAACCACACTCATTCCCCATGAATCTGAAGCTAAAAGAAGCCAATTAAAAAACCAAAACTCTCTTAGGTTTCTCACACTTTCTGAATCCAAAACAAAGTGTGTCTGAACAGTGGCACCAGCAATTTCTAAAAGCTGGGAGGAGAGAGACAAAGCACGGTCCAGAGCGTGTCTATGAAGTGCTGCCGTCTGGGTGCTCTGCAAGGGCCTGGGGACAGAGCCGTGGTCCTCGGGGAGGTGAACCTCTGCTGGTGTGGCTTGACGGTAGGATGTAGGGAAACTGGCTGCTCGCTCTTGACCTTTGGTACAGTTAGAATTTCTTTTTTTCTTTTTTTTACCATAAATATTATACATACTTAAACAATAAAATCTGAAATTAATAATCGGGAGGTGAACTACTGTATTGAAAATATTACAGTGATTTTTTTTTGGAACAGCGTATTTCAAAAGTACCTGGATATTGCAAAATAAGCAGTAATCCCCTTGCTGTGCCGCACATTGTAACTTTTATATTATACAGCAGTGAGAGTGAAATGAAGGAGTACACGCGATGCAGCTATGAGGACCTGATCTGCAGCATTATTATTTAAATCAAGTAGCCACGTTGTTGGGGGAAAAGGAGCCCCTTCTACTTAAACACATTTCTGTGTTGCCCTGGCCAGTGTGACTCAGTGGGTGGAGTGTCAGCCCTCCAACTGAAGGATCACAGGTTCAATTTTCGGTCAAGGGCATGTACCTGGGTTGCAGGTTCGATCCCCAGGCCTGGTCAGGGCAGGTGCAGGTGGCAACCAATCAATATGTGTCTCTCTCAATGATGTTTCTCTCTCTCTCTCTCTCTCCCTCCCTCCCTCCCTGCCTTCTACTCTCTCTAAAAATAAATGGAAAAAAATATCCTTGGGTGAGGGTTAATAAAATATATATATAATTTTAAATGTTATTTTGTATAATCTACACTAATAAAAGACACGGATGCTAATTGACCATACCTTCGCTATGCCCATCAGCCGATCAGAAGAGTATGCAAATTAACCCAACAAAGATGGCCGTTAAATTTGCATGCTGCAGGTGGGGCGGATGGCGGTGGGGCGGGACAGTGCGAGCCGCCACCCGCCCCGCCACCATCCGGGGTGCAGCACGGGGTGCCGGGGCAGGCACCGCAGGATTGGGCCTGCCATCTGCCACCGGGGGAGCGGGCCTAAGCCAGCAGGTGGTTATCTCCCGAGGGGTCCCAGACTGTGAGAGGGCACAGGTCAGGCTGAGGGACTCCCCCTCCCCACCCCCCCGCCAGTGCACAAATTTTTGTGCACCGGGCTTCTAGTAAAATATAAAATAGATATCATTTAATCATCAAATGTTTTGACTTTTCCATGGGTGATTCTATTAAAAATGGGGGAAAATTCAATTTTGATCATTTTTTGCTGTTGATCTGAGGGGACATTTTTGGGTGCCTACTTTAATTTAGGCAGACAGCACATCTATTGATCTTCTGATGCTGTTTTATTGAGATGCCGCATTAAAAAGCATTTAACTCTTGCCTTATTAGGAGACTAGTGCTTGTTACTTCTGAGACCTGCAAACTTCTGTCAAAGGGACGAAATGAGGAGTGTGGTGTTACGTTGCCCTTCACCACAGCACCAGAGAAGCCCTGAGCAGGAAGCAGGTGTGTGCGGCCCACTCTTGAGTGAGATGCTGGTCAGAGAAAAAGGGTCGGGGCCTATGTGGAATCACAGTGAGAGGTGAGGACAGGAGATGTACGCAAAAGGCTTCCAGTGCGTATATTGGGATAGCTCATGAGACTCAAGGGTAACAGTGCAGCCGGTACCAAAAGTATCTGGAGTCAAGAACTCAAACTCCCAATTGGGACTTGATTATTTTTTAAAGAAAAAATAAGGGGGAGATGCTGGAGTCCATTCATTGTCTTCACTAGCTGAGTTTAGACAGAGACCCCCCAAAAGCTAGTAGCCCTTGAAAGTCCTAGTAAAGGTCAGGGCTTGAAAGTCCTAGCAAAGGTCAGGGCTGCGCACCACCCAGTTAATCTAGGTACCACCCAGTTAATTTAGGTAATAATAGTTGAAGCATCCCCACCTTAGTTCACTTAATCCCTTAGATACTTATGTAGATCCTTGTTGATTATTGTTAATAATTCTGCCTACTCCCTGAAATCTATTGATGAGCTAATCAGATACTTTGTCTATTCCTGGAAATTGTCTGCTGATCTGTGTGTCATTGAAACCTCCTTACCCTAAGGGCTACTCCAGATCAATAAAAGATTGGAGCGGCCTGAGCATGGGGGAAGTCCTTCGGGACTTGCCGCCTGGTCCCCCAATATTGCAAAATTAAAAAAAAAAAAAAAAAAGAACTCAAACTCCCATTAAGTACTGTCTCCTGATCTGCTTTTCTCTGTATGTTCGCTTCATTCCCAGCTCCTGGCAGTCTAGCTTTCTTTATTTTACAATTATGGGGCGGGTGGGAAGTAACCAAGTCCAAATTCCCTGAAAAGTAAATGCGATCGCTTAAGCTTGGGTCAGGTGTCTCATGCTGATCTGGCCTATTTGAGCCAGTGGGGCAAGATCATGTGGTTCCAACATAGCTGCTGAGAATGCAGTTTTATGGATGGGGCAGGGGCAGGGTTGTTGGCTCATGAATTAAGTAGGCTCCCTTTCGGTGGGGACCACATATCGAGGTATGCACTACATCAATCACATGTATTAAAACCTTATGATTTCTATCTTTGGTGTAATGCAGAGAAAATCTTTCTCTAACCCCACAATTATATTGACACACATTTTTCATTTTCTTCCAATATTTTTATTTCTTTTTTATTCACCTGGAATCTATTTAACTACAAATTATGAGATAAGGACCTAACTTTAAAAAATATTTAGTCAGTTATCTCATCACCAATTATTTAATAATTCATTCTCTTCGAACTGATTTAAAATATCAATTTTTTCATATATAAAATTCTTGTGTGTGTGTGTGTGTGCATGCCCGCATGTGTGTGTGTAGATATAATACTGTTTCTGGGATTTTCCATTGGTTAGTTCATCTATTGCTGTTTTAAATATATATTAATACTTAAAAAATAATATGTATGCTATGAAAGCAAGTTCTCCTATTGGTTTTAAGTTTCTTAGAGGAACAATTATCTATACTAATAAAAAGGTAATATGCTAATTAGATTGGACATCTTCCAGATGTCCTTCCGGACAAAGCCATGGTGGTGGGGGTTGAGGCAGAGGCAGTTAGGAGTGATCAGGCTGGCTGGGGAGGGAAGTTAGGGGCAATCAGGCTGGCAGGGGAGGGCAGTTAGGGGCAATCAGGCCAGCAGGGGAGCAGATAGGGGGTGATCAAGCTGGCAGGGGAGCAGTTAGGGGGTGATCAGGCTGGCAGGAGGAGAGCAGTTAGGGGGTGATCAGGCCAGCAGGCAGAGGCAGTTAGGGGGCAATCAGGCCATCAAGCAGAGGCAGTTAGGGGGTGATCAGGCCAGCAGGCAGAGGTGGTTAGGGGTGATCAGGCTGGCAGGGGAGTAGTTCGGGGCATCAGGCCAGCAAGCAGAGGCAGTTAGGGGCAATTAGGCAGGTAGGGGAGCAGTTAGGGGGCAATCAGGCCAGCAGGGGAGCAGTTAGAGGCATCAGGCCAGCAGGCAGAGGTGGTTAGGGGTAATCAGGCAGGCAGGCAGGCAAGCAGATAGGAACCAGCAGTCCCGGATTGCAAGAGGGATGTCCAACTGCCGGTTTAGGCCCAATTTGTGGTTTAGGCCTGATCCATGGATCGGGCCTAAACCGGCAGTCAGACATCCCTCAAGGGGTCCTGGATTGGAGAGCGTGCAGGCCGTACTGAGAGACCCCCCCCCTCCCTGTGCATGAATTTCATGCACCGGGCCTCTAGTATAAATATAATTGCCCAGCACAGTTCTTTATGGATGCTAGATAATGATGATAATTATCGTTTCTATAGAAGATATATACATGATGAAATATAAAGTACATATTATTTTATAGTTTTCAATGTGCTTTCATAAAGTGTTGTACATCATCTGGAAAAGAGCAAAATAAGGGCCTGGCTGTCTTGGCTCAGTGGTTGCATGTCAACCTATGAACCAGGGAGCCACGGGTTTGATTCCCAATCAGGGCACATGCCCAGGTTTCAGGCTTGATCCCTAGTGTGGGGCATGCAGGGGGCAGCTAATCAATGATTCTTTCTCATCATTGATGTTTCTATCTCTCCCTCTCCCTTCCTCTCTGAAATAAATAAAAAATATTTTTTATTAAAGAGCAAAATAAGGGGTGATTTTGGCAAAGTTTTCTTAAAGGGTCAGATAGCAGATATTTTAGGGTTTGAGGGGCATAGTCTCTGCTGTGACTATGGTAGCATGAGCACAACTATGGACAGTATATAAACAAATGCTGTGTCCGTGCCTCAATATTATTTGGGGACCCTGAAATTTGAATTTCATATAATTTTGACATCAGGAAATATTCTTCCTTTGATTCCCCTCCCAACTATTTAAAAATGTAAAAACCATTCTTTGCTCGTGGGCTGTATAGATACAGGCAGTGGAACATATTTGGCCCATGAGCCATAGTTTGCAGGTTCCTGCCATAGGAGATGCTGGATGCTCTGTGTCCACCCAGAGTCACCCCTTATTTTGCTAATAGGATCCTGATTTCATGTGAGGAAGCTTTCTCTCCCTCGACCTCTCATTGGAGACTACCCATCAGTTCATATGCTTCAGCTTGTGCTGTAGGAGCACACGTTAGCCTCGGCTCCAGTGACTGGTTCAATTGGAGTGAATTTGGGGTCCGCGCGCTCTCCTTCCACAGGAACTTTTAGCAGCAAGGAATATGTGAGCCTGGAGATACCAGAGGCTACCACATGAATCTTTTTTTTTTTTGTAATATATTTTTATTGATTTTTTACAGAGAGGAAGGGAGAGAGATAGAGAGCTAGAAACATCGATGAGAGAGAAACATCGATCAGCTGCCTCCTGCACATCTCCCACTGGGGATGTGCTCGCAACCCAGGTACATGCCCTTGACCGGAATCGAACCTGGGACCTTTCAGTCCGCAGGCCGATGCTCTATCCACTGAGCCAAACCGGTTTTGGCTCCACATGAATCTTAAGAATGAAGCTGACACAGCAGAAGGCCAAGCTAAGAAACTAAGACCCTGAATTTTGATTACATTTTTGGAGCTCCTGGATCAAGCCACTCATGATACTAAACACCCCAAGGCTTTTCTGCTACATAAATATATACATTTTCTTTGCTATTTAAGTTAGTTTGAGTTTGGGCTTTTGTTCACAACAGGACACTAACTGAGGCAAAATTCGTTACCTCTCACATTTGTTATAACTGTAAAACAAAAAGTGTAAAATTAGATGCCAATATAATCACTAATCCAGGCAAGTTCAAACGAATAATGTTTTTATGTTTTGTTTTGTTTTACTGGAACTGAATTCCTTCTCCCAATGGGAATATGGCATTGGCCAATACGTGTGGGTTGTGTTGAGCTCTGGCATACCTTTGTGTCCTACACATATGGTGTGTGCTATGCTTCATCGCCTTTCTCTGTTTGAACTATTGCAAAACCTTTATTCACAGAGCTTGCTGTGACAACATTCAGCCGTCTCTTGGTACAAATATTTAATTTACATAAGTCTGCCTTTGTACTGTCCTTAGTTACTAAAACAAAGAAGAGCATTATTGTGCTTGCCTTTCAAATTATATTGATACCAAATTTAAGTCTCATTTTATGAGATTACTTCAGCTAAAGTCTCTGATCTGGGAAAATATGTTTCAATTATTAATTGAAGAGAGAAGCTTTGTGCTTTTAACAGGAAATGAATTCAACTGTGGTGACTGTTTCAGCTTGCCATTGGGACATGCCAGTTCTCAGTGATTGGGAAGCCTGGGATGTCTAAAGCTGTAGCATTCATTTTGGCCCTGCCTCTGCACCTTCCTTCCACCGACTCCCACCTGTCCCATAATTCTGCTCACTAGTGTGGCCTGTTACTTCTATTAGAAATTTTAGCTCTAGCCAGTTTGGCTCAGTGGATAGAGTGTTGGCCTTCGGACCGAAGGGTCCTGGGTTCGATTCCAGTCAAGGGCACATACCTCGATTGCAGGCTCCACCCCGGCCCTGGCGTGCAGGAGGCAACCAATTGATGTGTTTCTCTCACATCGATATTTCTCTATGTCTTTCCCTCTTTCCTCCACTGTATCTAAAAATCAATAGAAAAATATCCTCAGGTGAAGATTAAAAAAATTTTTTTTTAACTAATTGTCCAATTTTTTAGTCTCTTTGTCTATAATTGCATATAAAGTGTTCATACTGTCTTTTAGTTGGAGTATGATAATCTGTACATGTACTGCTTGTTTTAACCAGGAATGGTTAATCACCTATTGCTCCAATCTAGCAAAGAGACCTCAAAAACACGGTGGCTTATAACATGAGGCATCTATTTTCTTGCTCACAGGGCTGCAGGTTAGCAGGGTAGCTCTGCTTCCGGCTGCAGGTGAGTGCAGCTTGGCTCTTGGCTTTCTTTCTAGTGTAGGGCTGCCTGTGTATCTTACTCTGGGGCCCAGGCTGAAGGGAGAGGAGCTAGGTGGTGCACTCTCTGTTCGTGGCAACCACAAGAGTGCTGCAGACGGGGCCAAAGGATGCAAGGACATTGAAGTCCTTTGTGCATGTCATGTTCACTGATGTTTCATTGACTAGAATAAGTGACATGGTGCAACCTCAGTACAAAGCTGGAAGACAGCCACCTACTCTAGTATGCTGTAGGTTTACATGGCTGGGGATGGAGAGATTGTGACTAATCCCATCGAGTGCATATGGCTTTACTTTGTATGAACTCTGTCTCTGCTCCTCCCACCTACAGATCTCAATTTCTATTGCTAATATGCCCTGTGGGAGGGAGAGGGCTTTCTATATAGCTAGCTTGAATTTTAAAGAAAGAGAATAGTTTCCAGATAGTTTAATGCCATAAATTCAATAGCTGTTGCAGCTGAGTTTCCATTTTTACTCAAACTTCTGGCTTCTTTGTTGATTTGTTTTTATGATTATATATATTTTATTATTTTTTGGTTGATTTTAGAGAGGGAGGAAGAGGGAGAGGAGAAGAGAGAGAGAAAGAGAGAGAGAGAGAAACACTGATGTGAGAGAAACATCAATCATTTGCCTTCCCTAAGTGCCCCAACAGGGGACCAAACCCACAACCTGGGTGTGTGCTGACCGGAAATCGAAACTGTGACCCTCCAATACACTAGATGATCCAACTAAATGAGCCACACCAGCCAGGGCTATGATAAAATATTTTTAAATGTTTTAAAATAAAATTATCTTTAATTTTGTGTTCTAATGCAGTTAAAAACAAATATGTAAATGATTCTGTTGTTTGTTGTATACTTAAATATACAAAGCAACGTGTAAGAGATAAGGGTCTCACTCACCGGCAGTTTTATAGGCCCTAACATATTGCTGGGCATATGATATGTGCTCAATAAATACTTTTCCACTGAAGTACATTTTTTTATTCACTAACATTTATTACTGATCCACAGGTAGTAACTTGTACCTTAACAGACATCTTCTTTTTTAATATAATGATCAACACTAATAAAAGAGAAAAATGGTAATTGGCGTACGAGCTACCCTTTTCATTGGCTAATCAGGGCTATATGCAAATTAACTGCCAACTAAGATGGCGGTTAATTTGCATATGTAGGCACAATGCAGGGAGGCGAAAGGGAAAGCAGGAAGAAGCCCCCTGCCACTGACAGTGATCGGAAACCCAGCCATCGGAAATACAAGCCCCCCAGCCATGATCGGAGAATCAGGTGCCTTTGCCGCCCTGGCCAGTGATAGCAGGAAGTAGGGGTGGAGCCAGCGATGGGAGCTGGGCACGGTCGAAGCTGGCAGTCCCAGGAGCTAGGGGTCCCTTGCCTGGGCCTAAAGCGAAGCCCACGATCGCGGGGCTGCTGCAGCTGCGGGTCCCCGCTGCCTGGGCCGGACGCCCAGGCCAGAGGCGTTAGGCCTGGGCAGGGACGGAGCCTGCAACCGCGGGGAGCTGGGGGTCCCCTGCCCAGGCTTGACACCTCTGCCGGAGGCCTCAGGCCTGGTCAAGGGGCCGATCCGGTGATTGGTGATTGGAGGGTGATGAGGGTCAACTCCTCTGGCTGAGGCATCAGGCCTGGGCGGGGGGCGGAGCCGGGGATTGGGGGGATATGATGGTCCCCTTGCCCAGGCCTGAAGCCTGGGTCAGAGGCATCAGGCTTGGGCGGGGGGGTGGAGCAAGCGATCAGAGGGAGATGGGGGTCCCCTGCCCAGGCATGATTCCTGGGCCAGAGGCCTCAGGCCTGGGCGGGGGTCAGAGCCAGTGATCGGGGGGAGATGGGGGTCCCCTGTCCAAGCCTGACACCTCTGGCGGAGGCGTCAGGCCTGGGTGGGGGGCGGAGCCGGGGATTGGGGGGATATGATGGTCCCCTTGCCCAGGCCTGAAGCCTGGGTCAGAGGCGTCAGGCTTGGGCGGGGGGTGGATCAAGCGATCAGAGGGAGATGGGGGTCCCCTGCCCAGGCATGATTCCTGGGCCAGAGGCCTCAGGCCTGGGCGGGGGTCAGAGCCAGTGATCGGGGGGAGATGGGGGCCCCCTGTCCAAGCCTGACACCTCTGGCGGAGGCGTCAGGCCTGGGCAAGGGGCCGATCAGGCGATCGGAGGGTGATGGGAGGCTACACCTCTGGCTGAGGCATCAGGCCTGGGCAAGGGGCAGAGCCAGCAATCGGAGGGGTCTGGGGGTCTCCTGCCCAGGCCTGATGCCTGGGTCAGAGGCATCAGGCCTGGGCTTTGGGCAGAACCAGTGATGGGGGGAAATGAGGGTTCCCTGCCCAGGCCTGACGCCTCTATCAGAGGCGTCAGGCTGGGGAAGGGGTCGATCCTGCGATTGGAAGGTGATGGGGGTCAACGCCTGAGGGCTCCCAGTATGTGAGAGGGGGCAGGCTGAGCTGAGGGACACTCCCCCCACACAGACACCCAGTGCACGAATTTCGTGCACCGGGCCCCTAGTGTATATATAATCAATGTCCTTCAACTTCATTAGTGTCCGTTACACCAAAAAGGTGTTTATAATATGAAACATAGCAAGCAATAAGTTTGTGTTCACTCTTTTTAGGACTAATACAAATTGTTGGTTGCTTTTTCTTTTTAGGTCTGTTTTTAAAATTATTTATTTACATAATCTTCTAAGAGTCCTTAGAAAAAAATCTAAATAGGTAGTTACAAATATGTATCAATATAGGCAAAATCTATTAACTTTCAAGTTTATAAATATCAACCAATGAAAATACCACTTAACATTACTTTTAAAAAGCATTTAAATTAAAATTACATATGATATAGATATAAAAGGATAATAATGCATGAGAAAGGTAGTAAAAAAAAGTAAGTGCTTTCTGAAAGAGTATATCCTTCTTAGAAGGAAGTAAATTAATTTCAAGAATTGATTTCATGAAAATTGATTAAATTATAAAACAGAAAGAACTTAATTGAAAGTTTGCTTTTTATGATAGGTCATCTACTTAGGAGAAGAGCAAGACTAAAGCAACTAAATGCCTTCTTGGGTCTTTTTCAGTTATTCTGAAAATGTAGGCTATTTCTTTTGCTTTCTTACAGGAAACATTTATTATAGTTTAAACATGCACTAATGTCTCAAGTTAAAATCATCTTGCCAGATATACTTCTGGCGTAAAAAAAGAAAGGAAACTCTTATTTATGAAGTGTCTACTATATGCCTGGTAAGGTGCTAGACACAAAGACTTGTTGAGATGAGGAACACTCTCATTTCAGAAACTAGGCTCAGAATGTTTGTGACTGTCTTTTGACTCCAAAATCATGTACTTTGGCATGAGCCAAAACCCAAGGAAACTGTTCACTTGATAATGCAGTAAACTGGCATGAATTCCACTCGCAAGTTCAATAATTGCAGTGTAGAGAAACCAAGTTTTATTTAGAGATAAACAAACTAACTGTGTACAGATGTTTTGCAGTAGACAAATCAGAGTGGTCCAAAGTCCTACAGTGGGTATTCCCCAGTGCCACATAAGAGGTCGCCAAAATGATTCAAACGTGAATCTGTCCACTAGACACGCCTCAGCCCTGGGCCTGAGTGGACACGTGGACGTCTCCTGGCTGGAATGTCTCCTTGCTCCTGTGGTTGTCTCTGCAGTGCCTGCTGCGTGACCTTCTCCCTGGCCTCTAAATCCACTTCCTCTTCTGGTGGTAGCTTGTTTTTCTCATGCTTCTAGACCTATTTTCCTAATCTGGTGAAACCCCCAGACATTATTCTGTGACATTTCTTCCTTTTATTTTTTGCAAACAACTTAATTTGGGGTTTATTTTTCATTACTGCATTATTGATCATTCCTTCCATACAAGCTTTTGAAAGGAAGCATTTCATACACGTTTCAAGTTTTAAAGTCAGGAATTGTGATGAGCAGTTTGTATACTACAAAATTATAAACTTATGCAGATTGCAGGAAACTTATTTTCCTAGCTATACATCATTTAAATTACCAAAGTGATAACTTGCTTAAGAAACTTTTTATTATGGATAGTGTCAAACAATCCATACTCCATAGGTTGGAGAGACTAGTATAACAAGCCCACACATACCCATCACTCAACTTCAAAAATTTACAACGCTTAGGCACAAAAAGCACTTGACCAATGTCTTATAATTAACAGGTAAAGGAACTCCAGTCAAGCTAAGTTGACATATTTTTGTTGTTGAAAGACATCCAAATAATACAAAAGTGTGTGAAGTACAAACAGAACGCCCAGGTTTTCAATCATTTGTTACTGATCCCTTCAGCAAGGATGCTGTCTCAGGCAGGACTTTCAACAGTGTCATAATCAGGGGTCCTCAAACTTTTTAAACAGGGGGCCAGTTCACTGTCCCTCAGACCGTTGGAGGGCCAGACTATAGTTTAAAAAAAAACTATGAACAAATTCCTATGCACACTGCACATATCTTATTTTGAAGTAAAAAAAAAAACAAAAAACGGGAACAAATACAATATTTGTATTTGCATGTGGCCCGCAGGCCGTAGTTTGAGGACCCCTGGTCATAATGAATGATGGATAGAAATTCTGGTCCTCTGCTCATTGGGGATGGTTCTGACACATCAGTTACATAGACAATCTGATTTTTTCAGAGTAAAGCCCTAGCTGCTATTCTGTTTTAGATCATTATAATTCACTTGTGTGTGTTTTTTTTGATAGATAAAGATTACAAATTTCACAGGTTTCTGTAATTGTTTTCATGGCCACAAAAGAAAACAAAAACATGCATAAATGTAAAAATAAATGACTATACCTGTATTATGGGATGGTTGTATTCTAATGATGCTTTGGGTGAGGGATTATAAATGTGAGAGAAAGAAAACTTGTTATCTCCTGGTGAAGTTGAAGGACAAATCTATCTGGATGAAAGGTGATCTGATATTCACATGTAGCACATCTCTTATTTATAAGAAGGCATCCAAATTCCTTCTAAATTAGGCAGGAGTTATCTCTTCATCAAATACTTATCCCAAATAGGAGGGTCCTCCTCTTGATCAATCATAAACATCTAACACGTGTTCATTGTCTTTACAATCTGCTGCTTATCTGTCCATCCTGGTCTCAAAGAATTCATAATCTAGCTCAGGTGACAAGTGATTCAGATGAAAATAAAGGCTGTCCAATGAGAACTACAGGTAAGGCCGAACCGGTTTGGCTCAGTGGATGGAGCGTCGGCCTGCGGACTCGAGGGTCCCAGGTTCGATTCCGGTCGGGGGCATGTGCCTTGGTTGCGGGCGCATCCCCAGTGGGGGGCGTGCAGGAGGCAGCTGATCGATCTCTCTCATCGATGTTTCTGGCTCTCTATCCCTCTCCCTTCTTCTCTGTAAAGGATCAATAAAATATATTTAAAAAAAAAAAAAAAAGAGAACTACAGGTAAGAATGTCTAAGAACTACAGGTAAGTGTTATAAGGCTTCGTAGGTGGGAAGGGTGAGCATGGACTCTGGTTCTCAGGGAGTTGAGGCTAAAGTAGGCCTTGAAAGCCAGTGTTGATCACGGGTCCACCCCCAACCTAACCTCGTGCTTCGGCCTGCATAAAAGGACACAGCAGAGATGTGAGGAGCGCAGTGGGGCCATCATTCTGGAAAAACAAAGGTATCAGCAGACTTCCTCCTATGCTGAGTCATCCTCCCTCTCCCCTGCAAAACCTTCTTGGTCCATGACTTCACCCTCAGATCCCCGAGCTTATGAGAAAAGAGGGCCTGGATCTGCTCAGCGCCTAACGGGGAGACATACTTGTGGTTTCTCTGTCTTGTCCAACCTAACTCACAGGGTGGGAGATAAAGATCAGGCAGAAACTCTGGCCATAGGAATAACAAGCAGGCACTTCCCTCGAAAGAGCTGTCATTTCGTCACTTCTCTAGAGATCCTACACCAGCTGAGGCACTGTGTACAGCAATGTAAAAAGAGAGCTCAGATTTTGGAATAAAAAATATTGTCCCTAAATTAGTTGTTATAAGAATAGCAGTAAGAGTTGAGAGAGAGAAATTCAGAAGCTTCCACAGAGCTAAACTCACAATGTGGAGGAATATGAGACTGCTCCAGGGTAAGCTGAAAGGCCTCAGTGCTGGGATACCTGGGATCAGAGGTGTCTGTGCTTCCAGGTGCTTCACACATGTTCGTGGGAACAAATACCTGGTGTGGTGGTAGCTCCACTATAACAGACTAGAGAAATTAACTTGCTGACATTTATGAAACTATTAAGTGGCTGATAGATTGAACACTGATTGGGACGTGAGTATAAGTTCATGGATTGCACTAACTTTTTTAAGTGATTTCAGAGAGGAAGGGAGATAGAGAGATAGAAACATCAATGATGAGAGAGCATCATTGGCTGCCTCCTGCATGTCCCCTACTGGGGGGGCGGGGGGATGGTGGGATCGAGCCCACAACCCGGGCATGTGCCCTTGGCTGGAAGGGCACATGCCACAGGCCAACACTCTATTCACTGAGTCAAACCGGCTAGGGCTTCACTAATTTTTTGTTGTTAATCCTCACCCAAGGATATTTTTCCATTGATTTTTAGAGAAAGTGGAAGGGAGGGATAGAGACACAGAGAGAGAAACATCGATGTGAGAGAGGCACATTGATTGGTTGCCTCAGGGACGGGCCCCAACCAGAGCCAGGGATCGAGCCTGCAACCGATGTACATGCCCTTGACCAGAATCCAACCCAGACCCTTCAGTCTGAGGACCAGCACTCTATCCACTGAGCCAAACCGGCTAGGACTGCACTAATTTTTATTTAATGCAATTGAAGAATTAACAACCTGAGGGTCAAATGGATAGTTCTAGACTGTTCCACTGCTCTGATTTACTAACTCAGCTAAATTCGAATGTGTGTGGGAAGGTGGATGAATTAGTGCTACCTCTCCTGAGTAATATATTTACATTTATAACTGGAGTTAGGATATATCTTAATCCAGTTATTGCTTTTTTCGAAAGCAATATGAACTTGCTACAAATGAAAACTTACTCCAAAGCCCCTTTAATAGAAGCCCGTAAAGCACAGTGGCTCTGGCTCAAATGCGATGGTGTGGGGGAGATGGTGAACTTACAAGTTCTTTCCTTCTTGCATTCCCCCTCCCACGGGAGCCCCTGAGCAACCCCAAAGTGTGCCCTAACTTCTACATGTGATGACTGGCCACTGACTTAACGCCAGGGGGCTGAGAACTCGGAGCTAGAAGAGCCAAAGAGATCTTCAAGTGCACCCGCCACATGTGGACGCCTAGCCCTTTCATGGCAGCAAAACCTTGCCTGTAGCTTAGAAGTAAGTCTCCCTCCTTCTGGAGAGATACCAGGACAGTAGGAATTTTTCTTCAGTTTAATGCTCAATTATGTCATTTTGATTATAAAAATTAGACAAGACAGCCCTAGCCAGTTTGACTCAGTGGATAGAGCATTGGCCTGCGGACTGAAGGGTCCTGGGTTCGATTCTGGTCAAGGACACATCCCCGGGTTGTGGGCTCAATCCCCGGTAGCGGGTGTGCAGGAGGCAGCCGATCAATGAGTCTCATCATTGATGTTTCTAGCTCTCTTTCCCTCTCCCTTCCTCTCTGAAATCAATGAAAATATATTTTAAAAAAATAATAAGAAGAAAGAACCAAGACATATCTCCAAAATTCACATCATCTCCTGGGTAGGGGATTGGGGCAGGGAGTGGTTGAGGTGGAATAACTCTATTGGGTCCTGTGAATTGCCCATATTTACTTCATCCGCCACACCCCACCCCACCCCCAGAATGAAGGACATTATGTAATTGTTTCTTGTGACATCTCCACTTAGTAATGAAGAATGTTTTTAATTTCTTTAGGGAAAGAGAACTGAAAAGACTGACTCTGTTATATAGCCACAAGTCAGAATCACATTGATATTCTTTAAGTTATATTTCATTCTCTATGAAAATAAAACTTTAGTAAAAATGTTTACTTTTCATTAGTTTGATTCTGGTAATAAGCACAGGAAAGCAAAATTCACATTACACATTATGTAAATCAAGATTCTCAGGCATTCCTAGTGCAATTTGATAAAACACCTTTTCTTAGGTGCTTTTTACAGTCTCTGGAAAAATAAATTGCTAATTTCAGGGAGCAATCTATTTTCGCTGGTGTGTTACTTTTATAAGTTGTAAATGTATTTGCCTCCAAGCAACTGAAAACCCAGAAAGGCTTAAACAAGTAAGGCATTTATTTGCTTTAAGCAACAAGGCATCTGAGGGAAGCTTCCAGAGCTGGGATGGCGGCTCAGCAACATTTTCCCGTGGCTCTTTTCGTGGTTGAAAAATAGCTTCACTTCAGGCATCATATCAGGGTTACAAGTGGGAAGAAGGAGGGAGAAGGAAGGGCAAAGTGTAAAGGAAGTTGCCAGCCGGGTCTTTATAAAAGCTTTTCTGGAGCTTGGCCCATGTGGCTCAGTGGTTGAGCCTGGAGCATCGACCTATGAACCAGGAGGTCATGGTTCAATTCCTGGTCAGGGCACATGCCCAGGTTGCAGGTTCAATCCCCTGTAGGGGGTGAGCAGGAGGCAGCTGATAAATGATTTTCTCTCATCGTTGATGTTTCTATCTCTCTCTCCCTTTCCCATCCTTCCTGAAATCAATAAAATTATTTAAGAAAAAAAAAAAAAGCAAAAAGCTTTCCTGGAAGCCTCTAGCAGAGACTTCTGTTGACACTGTGTTGGCCAGAACTGGATCACCTGGCCACCCCACTTCCATCCAAGGAGCCTCGGAAAGCAAACATCTCCCTTCCCAACCTGCCTTTTAGGAGAGGAGGCAGGTCGGGAAGGTGGTGGGATGTGTGGTGAGGGAGCCAGTTTACACGGTCTGCCGCCACTGACTAGGAGTTTCTCTGATTCCTTCTCATGTGGAATTGTTTTTAACCAGCAAAAAGTTTTCAGTTCAGAAGTCCTAGTTTCAGAATGTCATCTCCTCACTGCTATTTTCTCTTTAAAATGATAGATTTGGGCTGTCTTGTCTCTAAATAGCTACTTCTTGTAGCTTGTGTTTTGAAAGCAGCATATCTAAGATCAAATGACAAAATGAAGGGAAACATCTTGTGACCTTTCGGTTTTAGCCTTTGGGGACGGATATCTTGCCAGGACAGACAGTTCAGTGTTTCTAAATATTCTGGTGTTTATTTGTTCAAGACCAAGACAAGAAACATCATGAATAATGACTATGTAAAAACAGAGCCAAACAGTAAGATATACTTTTGAAATTCACTTGAGTCTATTGAACTTAGTCAATTCCCATTAAAAAATGTAATGTCTTTCTTTGGAAGCAAACATTTTGTAAATTTACGTGGCTAAATCCTTAAACTCTTAAATTCTTAAACTTTAAATTCTTAAAGACAGCTAAACATTACTGATCATTAAAATATCTGAGTAGCAAATCCTACTATAATGGTAGTCATCATATGATTGCAACTCAGAGCTTTAAAAATATTTCTTTCTACTTTTAGAATAAAATGCTCTCAGAGTAACTTTGTAAAACAAGAGAAGATCCTTTCATACATTTCTTATGACAAATACTTAACATTTCAATGTATTTCTGTTTATGAATAGGAAATAAATAATAGTCCATGTTAATCGAATACATACCCTAGGCTAGTAATTTTAAGGGTATTATGTAACTTAATCCTCTTAAAAACTCTAGGAGCTGGGTGCAGTTTTATCCCCATGTTTACAGATGAAGACCGTTGTGGTTAAGGAACTTGCTCAGTCACATGTTAGTCAGTAGCACAGCTGGAATGTGAACTCTCAAAGTCTTCAAAACTTCAGAACTCTCCGGACCCGCACAGGCAGGGTGGGGTATCTAGGAGGCAGGAACAGAAAGATTCCAGGGCGTGTCAGTGCATTTCTGTCCTGGCATCATGTGATTCAAGATTCCGACTTCCAGAAAAGACTGATGGCTCAGCTGTCATCAGTAGCCTGGATCTGAGAGCACCTCGGTTCTTATTCTTCCTGGGGGCTGCAATTGTGTGTCTCCTTGGATTCTGTGAGCCTCTCTGTAGCACTCAATACATTTTCCCCTAATTTCCAGAGGATTTCTAATGCGTCCTATCAAAGAACACTTGATACAACAGATTTGGGACATAACTAGGAAATCTCAACATTTTTTTCCCACAAGAAACCTGTAGGACTTCTTAAAAACAATCCATTAGAAAGTCAGATATTGTATTCATAAATGTAAAACATTTTTATTCCTTCTACCTTAATTGACCTTTTAAAAAAGTTCTCCTTCTTCAGACTACTTGGTACTTTAGGGTCCTATATTGACCCTAAAATTGTGTACAGTTAGCCATCTCCGTTTGGCAGGGACCTTACCTAATTTACATAATAGCCAGTACACTGTGTTTGCTTAGTAAAAATCCTTCACACTCCTTCATTTGTTTTAAACAAGTTCTGGTGAGTGTGTTTACGTGTAAAAACTTCAAGCAACACAGGCAAAGTGAAAGACTCCTTTTTCCTCCTCCCAGTTCCGATCCTTCCCTAGAACTGAACTCAATTACCAGTTAGAAGTGGAACGTTCCAGTTCTTTTCTATACTTTTACTTACATAGAGGTTTGCGGTGTGTGCTTTATTTTTTAAAACTTAAAGATGCTAAGGAATGAAAGTGACTAGCTCATTTCTCATAACAACATGGCTTAGAGCGCTTTTCCATGTCAGTGCAAACGCATCCATCCCGTTTTTAGACCACTGCCAGGCATTCCATGATGTAATCAACAATGGATTATTCAACTGTTTCTCTTCTGATGGACATTTCAGTTGTTTGTCATTGTTTATTACTACAATGGGGCTGCACTGAATATTATTGTACAGCCTCCTTGTGCATCTATGCCAGTATTTCTCTAGGATAGATATATCTAGCAGTCAATTTCTTGTGCTTGACAATCTTCATAGATGGTAAAAAAATAAATATATATATATATATATATATAGCCTTGGCCGGTTTGGCTCAGTGGATAGAGCGTCGGCCTGTGGACTCAAGGGTTCCAGGTTCGATTCCAGTCAAGGGCATATCCCTTGGTTGCGGGCACATCCCCAGTAGGAAGTGTGCAGGAGGCAGCTGATTGATGTTTCTCTCTCATCGATGTTTGTAACTCTCTATTTCTCTCCCTTCCTCTCTGTAAAAAAATCAATAAAATATATTTTAAAAAATGAATATATAGCCAACTACATGACCATATACCACCAGTTCCTGTGATCACACCAAAGGTTCTGTTTCTCAACATTTCTCTTACAGAAAATAATTTTTACATCCCCTCTTTTGCTACCTCTCTCTGATACTCCCATTCCTCTAAATGACTGAGATTAAAGACATGTTTTTGGTTGCAAGCAATAGAAAACTTAATTGAACCAGCTTAGACAGAAAGGGCAACTTTTTGGCTCATGTAACCAAACTGTGGGGAAGGCCCCAGGCTAGCTGCATCTCAGGACACCAGCCCTTGAGGGCAGAACTGCCAAGACTCACGTTGCTTCTCGATTTCACTCATTTGCAGCAGCACAGCTTTCTCTGGGAGGTCTTTGTATTCGGACACACGCCTTTCATCACATACATGCTTTGCAAATATCTTTCCCTACCCATGGCTTGTTTTTAATTCTCTTGACAATATACTCCAAAGAGCAGAAGTTTTAATTTTTAAGAGCAATTCAATAATATTTTTCTTCTGTGAATTGTGAATTTGGGTGTTGTTAGATTAGAAGTCTTTGCCCAACAGGAGGTCACAAAGATTTTGTCCTATGTTATCTTCTAGAAGGTTTGTAGTTTTAGGTTTTACCTTTAGGTCAATGATCAATTTTGAGTTAATTTTTATATATGGTGCAGGCTTATTAGTATTACTCCTAGAGGCCCAGTGCACGAAATTTGTGCACTGGTAGGGTCCCTAGAGGCTGCCAGCTGCCGGCCGAGGCCTCCCTCCCTTCCCCCAGCAGGCCCTGCCCCCTGCTTGAACTCCTGGTCAAGGGGACAATTTTCATACTATGTTTTTATTATATAGGATTATTAGGGCATCTGATTAGTCCAGCACCGTTTGTTGAGAGATGACCCTTTCTCCACTAAATTGCCTTTGCACGTTTGTTGAAAACCAGTTGTACGTTTATGTATTGGTCTATTTCTGCACTCTCTATTCTGTTCCACTGATTTGTTTGTTTATTTACTTCATTACCACACTGTCTCGATTACTGTACCTTTATAGTAAGCATTGCAATTAGGTAGAGTGAGCCCTCCAACTTCGTTCTGCTGTTTTAAAGTTTTGACTATGTCATGTCTTTTGCATCCCTATAAATTTTAAAGTCAACTTGTCAATTACTAAAAAAGAAAAACCTGCTGGAATTTTTTAAGGTAGGTTTTCTTTTTTAAGTAAGATAAAATTCACATCACATAACATTCACCATTTTAGCCATTCTAATGTGTCTAAGGGTAAGTTTTAGTATATTCGCGATGTTGCACAGCCATCACCACTCTTTAATGCCAGATTTTATCATCACCCCCAAAATAAACCTTTCATCTTTAGCAATCACTTCCTATTACCCTCCCACCACCTCCTTCCCCAGGGTTTGCCTCTTACAAACATTTCATATAAATGAAATCATACAATATTTGCCCTTTTGTGTCTGTTTTCTTCCACTTGGAATAATATGTTCAAGGTTTATCCATGTTGTAGATGAACCTTGAACATATTATTCCAACTGGAAGAAGACAGACACAATCCCAGCTGCTGGGATTTTGAGCGGTATTGCACTGAGTTTATATATTAATTTGGGGAGAATTGGCATCTTAACAATATCAGGTATTTGGACCTATGACAAGGTATCTCTCCATTTATTTAGTTTTTCTTAACTTCTCTCAACTGTGTTTTGTAGTTTTTAGTGTAGAGATATTGCACATATTTTGTCAGACTTATCCAAAAGTATTTTATATGTTTTTGATGCTATTACAAATCATTAAAAAATTCAATATCAAATTGCTCATTGCTAATAGATAGAAATACAATTGATTTTTGTATCTTATTTCATTGATTTTCTCTACTGTTTCTCTATTTCTTTTATTTCTCTATAATCTTAATTATTTCCTTTCTTCTACTTACTCTAGTTGGCTTTGATTTGCTTTTCTTTTTCTAATTCCTTAAGGTGGAAGCTGGATCATTGATTAGTTACCTTATCTTTTCTTCTAATATATAGATATTTAGTGCTATAAATTTCCCGCTAAATTATGTTTTAATTTTCATTCAGTTAAAAATATTTTCCAATTTCTTCTTTGACCTATGAGTTATTTAGAAGTGTTATTTTGTTTCTAAATATTTGGTAATTTTCCAGAAATCTCTCTGTTATTGATTTCTGATTTACAGTAATTCTGTTGTAGTCAGAGAACATACTCTGTGTGACTTGGATTCTTTTAAATTTATCAACACTTATTTTGTGGCCAAGAATATGGCCTGTTTTAGTAAATGTTCCATGTGCAATTAAAAAATTATGTTTTCTGCTGGTGTTGGGTGAAGTATTCTATAAATGTCAATTAGATCAAATTGATAGTGTTGTTCATTTATTCTCTGTCTTTATTGGTTTTTCTGTCTACTTGTACTATCAGTTATTGAGAGGGGAATATGGAAATCTCTGACTGTAATTGCGGATTTTTCTATTTCTCCATGAAGTTCTATCAGTATTTACTTTGTATATTTTGAAACTCTGTTATTGAGCACAGACACTTATGATGGTATGTCCTGCTGCATTTCTCATTATAAAGTGACTCTCTTTTTTTCCTAGTAATATTTAAGGTATTTTGTTACAGGCATCATAGAATTGGTTCTGTTTTTTGCTTTTTGTTGTTGTTGGGTTTTTTTGTTGTTGTTGTAGTTAATCCTCACCCCAGGACATTTTTCCATTGATTTTCAGAGAGAGTGAAAGGGAGAGGGAGAGACAGAGAAAGAGAAACATCAATGTGAGAGAGACACATCAATTGGTTGCCTCCTGCACCCATCCCAACCAGGACTGGAGATCCAGCCTGCAACCAAGGTATGTACCCTTGACCGGAATCGAATCCGGGACCCTACAGTCTGGGGGCCGGCATGCTATCCACTGAGCCAAACTAGCTAGGATCATTGTTGTTGTTTTTTAAACCCAACTGACAGTCTCTACCTATTTGGGGGATGTTGAGATTATTTAGATTTAAGAAGATTATTGACATGCTTGGTGTAAATCTATCGTCTTGGTATTTATTTTCTATTTGTTTCACTTGTTCTTTGTCCCCTTCTCGCCCTGACTTTTTAAAATTTGAGTATTCCTATGATTCCATTTTGTCCCCATTATTGGCTTCTTAACTATAACTCGTTGTTTTGTTACTATTGTGGTTGCTTTACGGTTATAGTATACATTTTTAACTTTTCACAGACTATCTTCAAGTGATATTGTATAACTTCACATTTTTTTATTTTATGTAATATATATTTTCATTTCTCCCTTCCTAGCCTTTACGCTAGTGATATCATACATTTTATTTTATTTAAAAATTTTAACGTGATACATTTAATTATATATTTGTTATTTTTAAAATTTTAACTATACATATGTTGTTAACTATAACACATATTTGTTTAAATATTTAATTATTACTTAAAATACTTACATAATGGGAAAATTATATAAAAACCCACTTAGCCACTATTTCCAGTGCTCTTTATTTCTTTTTTGGGTCCATATGTCCATCTGGTGTCATTTTTCTTCTGCCTGAAGGACTTCCTTAATATTTCTTAAAGCGTGGGTCTGCTGGTGATGAATTCTTTCAGCATTTGTATGTCTCAATAACATAGAAGTTTGTGGTTAATGATTTAGTCTTTCTAACTTAGTCTTTTTAAATTTGGTCTATATGCTCTGGTTTCCCTTCAGATCGCATAAATCTTTCCCCTTTTGAATTTAGTCTAAAGCGTTTGTATGGCTCACTTAGTGACCATGATTGGGTTGCCCACCAGGATTACTTAACAGTTTATTAGGGCTTGACTGTGGAGTGTATTCTTATTCATGTTCAGATTTGCATTTTTTTTTTCAGCATAATGTCTTACTTTTAAATTGGAATTATTTTGTTTGCTTTAGTGCCTGCAGTGGGCCAGGCTCTGGGTAAAAGGCCTTTCCCAGCCCAGGGAACACTGCTCCCAGCTCCCATGGAGTCTGTAATCCAAGCCTGGCGTCTCTCATTCAATGCGTCCAGCTCCCCATCCCCACTTCATAATAATCGTGCCTAGATTGCTCCAAAATAACATTTTCCTTTTATTTATTTTTATTTTATTATTATTATTTTTTATTTTACTTTTTTTTTTTTTTTAACATTTTCCTTTTAAATCCCGGGGAACCTTTTTGAAAATGTTTTCAACTTTTCTCCAGTCCCTTCTTAAAATTTAGAATTATTGAATTGCTAGTTCAGTATTCATTTAAACTTTTTTTTGCAATTCCTCAGGTGAAAAGTTCTTGTACAAAGAACATAAGAAAAGGAGAGAAACATAACCAGTCTTCTCAACTTTCTGGTATGTGGTCGTGATTATGTAGTCTAGTTAGCTCTCATCTGAGCTATCCTGGGTCTCCATGGAACTTTGTTGAGCAGAGCAGCTGATGGTTGTGAACCTGACATTGTGGCAGAGAGTTGGTCTAAAGAGTTTATATAGGTCACTTAGGGACAATGATTATTTTGCCAGCTGGATTACTCAGTACTAATTTAGTCAATGAAAGTCATTTGAAAATATATACTGATCATCATTTTTATCCCGTTTGCCCATGTTGCCTATCAGAAGTAAATATATAGCTTTTTTTTTTTTTTTTTTTACATTTGCTCAGCTAGCAAACATAATTTTAAAAACATTTTATAAAAAATATAAAAGCAGCCCAGCTGGTGTGGCTCAGTGGTTGAGGTTTGACCTATGAAACAGGAGGGCACATGCCTGGGTTTCAGGCTCCATCCCCAGTAGAGGGTGTGCAGGAGGCAGCCGATTGATGATTCTCATCATTGATGTTTCTCTCTTTCCCTTTCCCTTCTTCTCTGAAATCAATAAAAATATATTTTAAAAATATATCTTCACACACACCTATATTAGTATTTGATGGATAAGGAGGGACTATTGCCTAGCCATAAAGCTGATCATCACCTTTACTTAATAACTTTTTAAAAATATGATATGCTCACTATTAAGTATTTATACTGAAAAAGGAAATTTTGTTTTACTACATAATAAAAAACCCATGTTACATTCCATCGACTTAAGTATGTCAAAATAAATACCATGAAAATATTGTTAAATTCCAGCTAGATACCACTGCCTGCACCAGGTTGAGCCTGAGCGTGGTCTCACTGTTTACACAAGGAGATGAGCCAGGGGTAGAGAGGTGTTGACAATTCAGCACCACTCTGGGCCTTTCTCCTTGATAGGAAATGAAGGCTTGAAAGACCTTCAAAAGAACGTGACTTTCTCAATATTTAATGAAGCATCCGTGCACCAAATAAAATCCCATTTGCCAGAGATTCTGTTTTAAAGTTCGGGAAACACTGGCATAAGGTTCCCAAATCCAAGCAGTTGAGTCAGACACAGGCTGAATTTAAATTCCGAGTCTCTCCCTCACTCATTAGCTCTTCTCTGGTACACCATTTCTCTGAATCTGTTTCCTTACTTGCCTGGCAGTGATAATAAAACCTCCCTTGCAGGCCTTTTTGTAGATATTTAAACGAAATAATTCATGTACAGGCCTTGGCATAATGCCCAGCATGTGGTATGTACCTGGAAAATGTCAGTCACTTTGAAAGCAGGAAGTCACGACGGTAACTCCCATGTCAGGACACAGTGTGACATTTTTGGCTATCTCCTCTCCCACACCACCCTGAAGTTGAGACACTCAGCCTTGACCTAGTCTCTTTGATCTCAAGCTGCAAAAACATACCCCTGAACCTTTTACTTCAACTATGGAATCCGTACCACCATGCATGTGTAAGCGCATTTGGGAACGGGGCACAGAAGCTTAGCCCAGTGGGGATTGTGGGCAAGGTCACCTGAGCAAAAGATAGTCAGTACTGGTTTGCCATAATCATCTTCCTTTAGGGGTGCGCACCTACTACAGCTTCAGGTAGGTGTAGATTTTTCTACGGCATTATGCCAGGTGGTTTTTGTGAGCTTTAGATGGCCGTCTGAACACACACTGTGGGCCTTCTGGAAGCCACGGGTCACGCAGTCCGGCTGCCTGGCAGCTGAGAGGCACAGGCTACAAGGAGTGAAATTATAGCTTGTTTAGAACTGTACTCTCCGCTTCCCTTTGGCAGCCTGTTTGTTTCTCAGTATAATTTGAGGTATTGACTGTGGACCACAAAAATCTAGGTGGTTTTGGGTACCAAGCTGTCTTATGAATTACCTTCCTTTCCAAGTTCCTGGTAGCCAAGATTAGTAAGCATCAGTTAGGAGTATAATTGCTGGATTTAAACTACAGAAAGCGTGTTCTTTGATGATAGATGTTCCCATTCCGTAAATGTTCTGATTTGATAAAACCGTAGTCTCCTACCAACAGGTCATAATGGATATGTAATTATTTATGGTTGTAATAGTTTTGTTGCTTTTAAATGCTTGGCCTAGAAGAAATGCTGGGGGAGGCATATTATTGTGACTCTTTACGGGCACAGATTCTTAAAAATCTGGTCATGTCTGTGAAATTTTAATTAAATGTGGACTTATTGCCAAGTTCTCCTAGTTTATTAAGAAATATGAGTTATGATTATATTATGAATTGAAATTAAATCTAGTAATTGAAATTACAGTTGGACTTATTTGAATATGAAAATGCCATTTTTTTCTAAATTGTATTTCTGTATCACTTTTAAAATAGCCTAATATAAATGACCCACATAGGCACACATTCTTTCTCAGTCTTATGCAATTAAAACAGAATCTTGCGGAAGAGTGCTGGTTTGCTGTAGTTACAGTCTTACTTTGCAGAAAAATAAACTACCACACTGCTTTGCATTGAGATGAGGCCCAGATCCAGGTTTTATCAGCCTGAAGCTTGTGAAAATCTGGAGTCCCTCTTTGAGAAAAAGAAAAAAAATCAAACAGTTGGCTTTTGCAAACTTTACAAAAATGTGTGACCCTGTGAACATGTTGGTAGGTCCCCGAGGCTTCAGCTTCGTTGTCTTCACAGTGGACTCACCTCTGACTAGGCTCTATTACTGTGGAAATTTCTGAGAGCACTCCAGTTTCCCAAATTAATGAAAAAGCTCTTTGGTTTTGATCCTTGGGGATGGGCAGCATTACAAATAATCAATTACCTGCACGAGGTGATGAATTATTTTGTTGACAGTTTTCTTATCAAGTTTATTGATTGAAGATGATACAACAATGAAAAGTTCTTACCATTTTGCATTTTTCAAGAGAAATAGCCAGAATTACAAGTAGCCCTTTTAAGAGATGTGGGAAAATGAAAACAAAGGATTATAGTACATAACTGAAAGCATTTTTTCCTTCAGTGTAGATTTTTCTCCTAGAGACTTAATAACAAAGAAAATTATACCTTGCTTGTATTTACATAATTAATTTTCTCAAAGAATGCTATATACAAATATTGTGTTTAACCAGTGGTTGAAAATGAAGAGGAAAATGAAGGAAATTAAGGAGCCTAAGCTTAAAATAATTTCTCCATAACTTCCATAACTGGGGAAAAAAAATTTTCCTGACCATACCTTGCTTAGATCTGCATGATCAAAAAGAAGCAGACAATTTTGTAAAGTGGAAACTCCTTTTAAATCCTGCAGCAACCAGTGAAGCTTTACTTGTAACCTCTCCAGTTTTACTCAGGTGAATAATTTTCCCATTTTGTATTCTCTCATTAGCATTACCCTCTCTAGACATCCATATTACTTTCACTACTAGAAAACATTCTTTTCTAAGGCATGCGTTCTTAGTGAATAATAGCCCAAAGATGTAATCATCAAAGGGCCTTGAATATATTCAATTAAAATATATATTTATATTTTCAATTCAATTAAAATATATATTTATAGCCTGGCCAGCATGGGTCAGTAGTTGAGCATCGACCTATGAACCAGGAGGTCACAGTTCTATTCCCGGTCAGGGCATATGGCCGGGTTGCAGTCTCAATACCCAGTGTGGGGCGTGCAGGAGGCAGCCAATCAGTTATTCTCTCATTGATGTCTCTCTCTCTCTCTCTCTCTCTCTCTCTCTCTCTCTCTCTCTCCCCCTTCCTCTTTGAATTCAATAAAAATATTTTTTAAAATAAAAATATATATTTGTATATAAATTTATAAAAGGGAACTTTTAAAGAAGTATTATAACAGGTCTAACAAGCAACAGATTTTGTGAATTTGTATGAAAGAGATGTCCAAATAATAATCTCTAAAATCTACACAAGAAACTAATAACAGGTTTCTCCATTTAGGGGGGAGGGGAGACTGAGAGTCTAAAATGGGAGAGACATTTCTTTATCTATATTATTTTGTACCTTTTGTTTTTAACATGTAAATGTATTAAACATTTTTTAGTAATGAAAAAAAAAAAGAAGCAGACAATTTAGAAGTAGGAAATATAAGCATTCTCTATAGATAATTCTAGAGGAAACTTTCCTTCTCCCCCCCCCCCCACCCCTTCTCCTACCCCCTTTCCCCCCCTCCCCGCCCTCCACACACACACACACACAGCTTTCTGACATAAGAATGTCCCTAACTTTCCATTTGGACTATAGAGAATTGGTGTTTGAATTTTTTCTTCTCTCAGTGCACAGTTTAAATAGTCTAATATTTGGTCTTGTTTTCCTGTGTCTTCTTTTTGAAGATGAAGAATGAAATAATTAAATGGCCAGAAGAGGGAAGAAGGAGAGGAAAGAGGAATAGAATTAAGACTCTTAATTGAAAATTGGAGAAGGAAAATAATGAGTTTATTGAATAATAAATTCATCTGAAAGTTCATCTGACCCACCTCATTATCTAATTAAACCCTATTTGGAGCATGGACACTGGAGGAGAGAAGGGCCTGCTGTTTGGATAACATGCTTTGGCACAGCCAGATGGGGGTTGTTGGGTGGGCTCACTCAGGTGCCTCCCCTTGATAATGCATGAACTATGTGGGTGACCTTAGCACAGGGGTGGGCAAACTTTTTGACTGGAGGGCCACAATGGGTTCTTAAACTGGACCGGAGGGCCGGAACAAAAGCATGGATGGAGTGTTTGTGTGAACTAATATAAATTCAAAGTAAACATCATCACATAAAAGGGTACGGTCTTTTTTTTTTTTTTTTTTTTTAGTTTTATTCATTTCAAACGGGCCGGATCTGGCCTGTGGGCTGTAGTTTGCCCACGGCTGCCTTAGGACATTAAAAACAATAAGAGGGGTTAATTTGGAATGATGGCACCCATATTAAATAATTTATTCATAATTTAAATGTAAGCACCTCACCTTTTTCAACCAAGGACTTGAGGTAGTTCACCAGGTATAAAAAACATATACACATGTAAAACAATACATTTTTTTAAAAGTATGGCGATGGAAAAATAGAGCAGAAGGTTAATAATTGGGGTGGTGGTGTTGGGTGGAAATAGAACACATATGTCCAGGAGGGCCAACACATACTCTAGCCCAGTGGTTCTCAACCTTCCTAATGCCGCGACCCTTTAATACAGTTCCTCATGTTGTGGTGACCCCCAATTTCATTGTTACAAATTGAACATAATTAAAGCATAGTGATTAATCACAAAAACAATATGTAATTATATCTGTGTTTTCCGATGGTCTTAGGCAACCCCTGTGAAAGGGTCATTCGACCCCCCAAGGGTCGCGACCCACAGGTTGAGAACCGCTGCTCTAGCACGACAAGGAATATCTTTAACCTTCATAGAAACCAACCTGTAAAGGAGACTATAGTCAGGTGAAAATTTTTGATGAACCAGGAGAGGAAAAAAAAATTCTCATTTCCTTTGGGAAGCTATGCTTCTCCTAGCATAAGTCTTAAGAGGAATTTCTCAAGTGGAGCTGCAGTAAACAATATTCATAGCAAACAAAATAATGGGCTTCTAAGCCATTTTTTGTGTGTTGTGAGTTGAAGGCCAGTTGAGTTTTCAAAAAGCTGCTGGGTAAAAACAGCTCTACAGAGAGGGGTCCATACCATGGAAAAAAACAGATCCCGTTTACTAACAAGTAAGTTAGCCAAAGTATAAACATGAAAACAACAAGCTAAAAATAACATGTAGTATATATAGCACTGGTGCTCCTGACTCCTTCTCTATAAGATGGTGACGTTGGCTAAGAGAAATGTTTCTGCCCTGGTTCTGATTCAGTTTTCTTTCACCTCTGCCTTTGTTCTTTGTAAACTTCATATATTATAGTTGAGGAACTGCATGGAATTTGTTCGTAACTGGTTGAGATTTTAAAGGTATTTATTTAGTGCACATTATTTTCTATAGCTGTTTTGTCTCGTTGGACTCCAGCTCCTTCGTTCCTCCTTGGGATGGTTGCTTGTAGAAGAGAAGAATGGCCGCATGATTTCAATAAGGCATTTGATAGTCTTATAGACAAGCTGGAGGGTTGTATTCTGGGTGGCAGATTTGTAGCCAATGGAATACCTATATCCCAAGGATGTTGACAGATAGAAGGCTGTCATTCTGGAGTGAGGACTCTATGGCTGTAAAGATTAGTCCATGTATAAGAACTGCTGAAGGAAGAGCAGCTGTGGGTGGCTGGGAAGATGAGCTCAGTTTTGAATATTTAAGTGGGACTTTCAGGTTGGAATGCCCAGTTGATTTGGGGAACAGAGAGAGGAAAGAACAGAGAGGAGGCAGGAATGCAAATGGGTTGGAGAGAGAAAGGTCCAGACTTTGGCTTTAAGGCCCTCATTAGGGATAATCCTAAAGGCAATGGAAAAGCTTTAAGGTTTTTGAGCTGAGGCAGGAAGAAAGAAGATTTGCATGTGAACATCTCTCTGGCTAATCAAAGCTCGATCATTCATTTATTCATTCATTCATTCTTATCCTCCTTCTCCTCCTCCTCCCCCTGCTTCTCCTCCTGTTTCTCTGTCTGCTTCTCCTCCTCCTTCTCCTCCTCTTCCTCTTCCTCCTCTTCCTTATTCTTCTCTCTCTCTCTCTCTCTCTCTCTCTCTCTCTCTCTCTCTCTCTCTCTCTCACTGGCCCTCCTCATTTGGAATGTATCTTCAATAAACTCCATTTTGCTTTACTTTTATTTACGTTGACGTTAAAATCTTTTCTTCATCGACAAAAAAACACCACCACCCAAAGCGGTAACAATTGGGTTGGTGTTATTAGCTTAATTGTGTTTTCCAGAAGGTATGTAGAAGTCCTATCCCCCAGTACCTCAGAATCTGACCTTATTTGGAAATAGGATTTTAGTGGATGTAATAAGCTAAGGTAAAGTCTTACTGGAGTAGGGTGAGTCCTTAGTCCATTATGACTGGTGTTCTTATAAGTGGAGAGTCAGAGACACGCGGAGAAGATAGCTTGTGACAATGGAGGCAGAGATTGGACCGATGCTTCCACCTCTAAACCAGGGGACAGGAGCACCGTCAGCAAATACCCGAGGCTAGAGGAGGCGAGGAAGGCTTCTCCCCTCCAGGTTACAGAGGGAGCAGGCCTGTGCAGACACCTTGGTCTCAGACTTTGAGCCTCCAGAGCAGTGAGGCAATACATTTCTGATGTTTCAAGCCACTCAGGTTTTGGTAATGTGTTCTGGCAGCCTGAGGAAACTTATATAGTTGACTTCAGTTTTTATCAGAAGCCCCTGAGGTGATGGCGTACGTCTATTATCATTTAAAGTTTGAGTCTTTTTATGATTTACTGAGTACCGTAGGGGGAAAAAAGATTTATTAAGCACTGTAGTAAATATTTTTCAAATGGAATGAATTATTTTATTTCTGTTTAAGATAGATTTTAGCTTTTACCTTTTGGATAATTATCAAGAATACATCAACTACACATCTCCTGGCTAGTTAATGAAGTTTGCTTTCCTTTAAGAACATTTCTTTTTCCAATTTACAGTTCACATAATCATACGTCAATTGTTCTATCTTTGATATTTCAAATTCGGTGCCCTCTTTTCTAATGCCCCACATTCTTGCCATTTTTTTCTTTTAATCTTCTACAGCCACTGAACATTCTCTTGGACCTTCCCAGGAAGGCAAGATTGACATTCTCTCTCTGTACCTAAGCCATCAACTCACTTTTGTCCACCACTTTCTTTCCACCTCATACTCCATAGTCAGCCTTTAAAATGGTGATCTTAATCATGACCTTGATCCCCCCTCCCCCAATTTTCCACTGTGTTAATCTGCAAACATCTGGTATCATATTCAGGAGGTTTTAGGGTGCAGAAAAAGATCCATGGACATCTAGCCCCCTCCTTACTCAAGCTGTTTAACTTACTTGAGCTCTCATTCAGTCATTCTTTTATTCATGACACTTGTTGAGTCCCTAAGAAACCCCCCACCTATCCTTTCTTATACCCACTCCAAACATGATTTCTGCTTTCTCCTTACTGAGACCCTAGGACATCTGACAACTTCACTTGTGTTCTTGGTCTTTTCCTTCAATTTTCATTTAATTCCCTCCAGAGTCTTCAATCCCTTGATCGCCTACTACTTCTCATAAATCCCTATATATTTAACTGTAAGTAACAGAAAAGCCCAACCAAAGGAATTTAAACTAGTGCTTCTCAAACTGAAAATACAAATGAGCCAGCTGGGGAATGTAGATCCCCACTTAATCCGTGTATGGGAGATAGTGGTGGCTGGGATTCTGCATTTCTAATGAGCTCCTAGTCATGTTAACATTCATTGGTCTTCAGACCTCAGGATTTACACCTTAAGTATATGGGGTCATTTGCATGGTGCTTTGATTCTCCTGGCCTGTCCTCCTTGGTCTCAAGATCCTGGCACAGTTTCAGACATCCCATCCTCACCTGAGTGCATCCAAAGGCAGGAGGCAGAGGGCTGACCAGAGAGATGAGAATGAGGAGCTGTTCTTTGCTCCTCTCATGAGGGAGGTGACTCTTTCTCAGAAGCTTCCCATTTCTCCTTACAATTTCATTGGCTTAGAACTGGGCCACCCTTGACCCATCGCTGTCAGAACAGAATGGGATGGATGGGTGATGACTGATCTCAAGAGGGTGGACATACTGGTAAACAAATGAGTCCTGTCCACAGGAAGAGGGAGGATGGCCCAACGGGGTAGGCAGTCCCAGCCGTACCTGGCTTTTAAGCACTATCTTGAGGGAAGAAATACTTTTCTAATATTGCTTCATCTAACTAGTTTTTGAACTTCTTTGCCTGGCAGTTTTCTCACGAATGTTCCAGCTCTATCATCATTATATCATCTTTATTCATCGCTGAAATCTGGCTTCTGCCCCCACTGCCATAGTACAGTTGCTCTTGTGAAGGTTGCTAGGATCCCTTTCCCTGCTCACCGCTCTCTGCCTCTATTGAGCACTTTATCTCAAGCTTCTCTAGCCTTGGGATTGACAGAGGTCACCACTCACATTTCCTCCTCCTCTTCCCTTCAGTGCTCCTTTCTTCTCCTCTTGCCCCCCTGGCTGGGAGCTTTCTTTCCCGTGGGCTCATCCATCCTTATACTCATCTGTTAGCTCTTAGGACACCCGTTCTCATGTAAGGGTCACATTTATGGCTTCAGTCCTCACTTGAATTCCGCCCCAAAGATTTTTACCTGGCCCAAAGACGCTTCTAACTGCATGTCACACCAAACCTCTTTTCTCCCAGACTAGTTTCTTTTAACCACCTCCCTTAACTTAGGTGGCATTGCATTCTTCCTGGGATAAGTTGGTGTAATGTTTGGTTTGGTTTTGTATACTTGCGGACTTTAAATAGGAAGTTGTGACTGATTCACTAAGAAATGACAGATATCAGGTACCAAAATGACTTGCAATAAGGACTATGTTGTGGGAATTTCAAATAGCCGAGGACTGGCTAGATCAGGGGTGGGCAAACTTTTTGACTCATGGGTTCTTAAACTGGACCAGAGGGCCGGAACAAAAGCATGGATGGAGTGTTTGTGTGAACTAATATAAATTCAAAGTAAACATCATTACATAAAAGGGTACGGTCTTTTTTTTTTTTTAGTTTTATTCATTTCAAACGGGCTGGATCCGGCCTGCGGGCCGTAGTTTGCCCACGGCTGGGCTAGATGCTCACTCATACAGAGGGCACAAGAGTCAGGTGACTGTCAGCAGGGTTTGGAAGGAGGATTTTTAGATAAGAGTGGGAGTCTTGCCTTCACCCCAAAATGGGCTGGGTCCCTGGCATCTAACACCAAGCCAAGTGAGAAGCGCTTCCCTAAGAGCACCCAGAGCTTGGTGTACGCTCCTGCCTGACTCCCACCTGAGGAAGGTACTGCAACCGATGGCAGCAGAGTAGAGGGCTATGCCTGGAAGGGCACTGTTCTATCTTTCAACTGTGAGCTTTTAAAAGGTATGTGAGGTGACAGGAGAAGATTTGACTTTGGGTGGGGGGCACATGGTCCTATATACAGATTTTGTAAATTAGTAACCCACACATGTAACCTATATGTTCATGTAGATTAATGCCACCCAAATAAAAATTCAAAATAATGGGAAAAAAAGGTATGTGGATCTCAGAGACCATATGTGAAGTCTCCAGTAGGACAGTTGGCCCCAGCTCATTTTAAAAGGGATTCTGCCTAAAAGGTCTCACCTACAGGGTTGATAGGACCCCAACAGCAAGAATCTGTATTGAGTGGACAGAAGGAAAATCAAGATTGAGGTAGTACAAGCAATTAGAGAGAATGCATTGCCTGGTCAAACATTCCCAGTAAAGGACCCCAAAAGTGTTTATGAAAGAGTCAGCTTCAAATATCCCCAGGCCCAGGCAATGTGATGCCATTTTGTCAGAATACCAGTCCAGTACACACATTGCTGCTGTCTCCATTCCTCCCTCCCCAAACTATGGTTAGCGAGCTGGGGCGGGGGGGGGGGGGGGGGGGCGGTGAGATGGAGTGGGACCAAGTCCTTTGCCCTGACTTCTAACTATAGAGAGCCCTGGCCAGGAAAAGGGGCAAGGTTTTCATTACAAATGGTCCTCTACTTACGATTTTTTTTACTTTACAATGAATCTAAAGTGATACATGTTCGGTAGAAACCATGCTTTGAATTTTGATCTTTCCCGGGGCTAGCAATATGCTGTGGGAGACTCTCTCTTAATGCTGAGCAGTGACAGTGAGCCATAGCTCCCAGCCAACCCCACCATTAGGAGGGTGAGCAGCCCACTCCACAGTGTAGTATTAAATGCATTTTCAACTTACAGTGGGTTTATGGGGATGTAACCCCATTGTAAGATGAGGAGCATCAGTACTGAATTGAGAGCACACCTTATCTCTTAAAGTAACAATAGGATTGTCTGTTACCTAGAGCCGTGGTTGGCAAACTGCGGCTCGCGAGCCACATGCAGCTCTTTGGCCCCTTGAGTGTGGCTCTTCCTAAGCCTTAGGAGTACCCTAATTAAGTTAATAACAATGTACCTACCTATATAGTTTAAGTTAAAAAAATTTGGCTCTCAAAAGAAATTTCAATCGTTGTACTGTTGATATTTGGCTCTGTTGACTAATGAGTTTGCCCACCACTGACCTAGAGAGAGCAAAATAGTTATGGGACTGCTTGAGTTGCCATTCAGTAGAAGAGAAAGAACAACCTCATTGCATAGGTTCTTAAAGGGACAGTGGGCAACAAAAATGAAGTTGCTTTTATGGGTACACTCCATGAATCCTGTTTATTCAATGTTCTGGTTGCATATAGAGTTTAAGTTTAGCTTCTGGAGCAGTGAAATAATTTTTTTTATCAAAAAATCTATGCATTTTGCCCCGGAGTTACAAATTTACAAATATTTCTTGCTCCCTTAATACTGTATTAATTTATGTGGTTAAATCATATTTCTTTTCAGATCAGGAAGACAGTCTCAAGGGATGAGAAGAATGAATGAATATAAAGAACAATGCTTAACCACAGCAAACTGTTGAAGCAATAAGTAAATGTTATACATGATAAAGGACATGTATGTAGAATATATAAAGACCTGTTAAACTTAATAATAAAAAAGACAATAATTGAATTTGAAAAATGGGCTAAAGATCTGAAAAACATTTCTTCAAATGTATGCGATCTTATTCCAAAGAAGATAAATAAATGGCTAATAAACACATGAAGAGATGCTCAAAGTCATTGCTATCAAGGGAAATGTAAATCAAAACCACAATGAGATACCACTGTAAAACCATTAGGATAACTGCAGTCAAAAAGACAGATAACAAATATAGGTGAGGATAAGGAGAAATTGGAGCCCTCATACATTGCTGGTGGGAATGTAAAGTGGTGCAGCTGCTTTGGAAAAGTCAGTTCCTCAAAAAGTTAGACATAGTTAAGATATAATGAATATTTCTCCTAGGTATATACTCAAGAGAAAGGAAAACATATGTCCACATATAAACTTAAACAATTTCAGCGGTATTCCTAATAGCCAAAAAGTGGAAACTCAAATGTCCATCAATGGATGAACAAAATGTGGTATATCCATACAATAGAATTTTAACCATAAAAAGGGATTGAAGTACTGATACAGGGTACAACATGGATGACCCTTATGCTAAGTGAAAGAAGGCAGACACAAAAGGGCACATCTATATATATAATCTATACTAATAGAAGGGTAATATGCTAATTAGACTGGGAGACCTTCCGGGAGACCTCCCAGACGTCCTTCTGGACAAAGCCATGGTGGCGGGGCCGAGGCAGAGGCGGTTAGGGGTGATCAGGCCAGCAGGGGGGGGACAGTTGAGGGCGAGCAGGTCAGCAGGGGGGGCGGTTGGGGGCGAGCAGGATGGCGGGGGGGCAGTTGGGGGCGAGCAGGCCGGCAGGGGGTGCATTTAGGGGTGATCAGGCCAGCAGGCAGAGTGGTTAGGGGTGATCAGGCAGGCAGGCAGGTGAGTGGTTAGGAGCCAGGGGTCCCAGATTGCGAGAGGGATGTCCGACTGCTGGATGTCCACAGGGATCGGGCCTAAACCGGCAGTCGGACATCCCTGAGGGGTCCCAGATTGGAGAGGGTGCAGGCCAGACTGAGGGACACCCCCACCCCCACGCACAAATTTTGTGCACCAGGACACTAGTCTATATATATAAAGGCATAATATGCTAATTAGACTGAATAGCCAAATGACCTTCCAGACGACGAAGCTGAGGCTGCGAGGGCCGAGCCCCTTGCATGAATTTCGTGCATTGGGCCCCTAGTGTTGTGATTTGCTTTATATGAAATGTCTAGAAGAGGCAGATACATAGAAACAAGCAAATGAGTATTAAAGAGAATTGTTTGTGGGTTCTAAAATTGATTATGGTGATGGTTACATAACACTGTGAGTATACAGTACTAAAAAACGCTGAAATGTAACCTTTAAATAGGTGAATTGTACGGTATGAATTAAGGTGTTTTGTGGTCCATTAGATTGGGTGCCTCTTGACCGTAGGGATGAAGCCAGCCAGCTTTGCACATATCTCCAGCCAGTGCTTCCACACAGGCACTCAACCAATATTTCTTGAGGGAACAGCACCCTTTTTTACTGTACCTGATGCTTATACAGTGCTTCATACATTTTACAGCATTTTTTTTTCATTGATAGCAGCAGCTCCTTTGTGCCTCATAACAACCCTGAAGGTGTTTAAAGAGACCATATTCCGCCACACTGTGAAAAATGATCAGCTGTACAAAGGAAAAACATTTGTCTACTAAATTTTGTGTGGAGTTGTTCTCACAGTCTGTTTGTCTTGCATTTCTTGCCTGTCTTCCTCCCAGAGGGAATCCACTTTGTAGTGCAATCAGCATAGCTCCGGGACACCTAGCCCAACAGTGCAACCCTGTCACCTGGGGGGCAGAAACCAAAGTCGCGGAGATTCCTTTTCTGAGCAAAGAGCAGTAAGGCCCTGGGGATTCTAGCTTCGGGATATTGGAGTCAGTCTCCTCAAATACTTCTAACCAGAGGTTTGAGTTAGTGGGGAGTCCCATGACCATGATCTCAAGAACATTTAGCTTAATTGTCTCCCAGGAGCCAAATTCAGGGTTCTAAGCTCCCCGCCCCAATCCCACGCACATGCTTGGGAGGGAAAGCCCCTATTTGGCACAGTTCAGCTAGGGCCTTTCCAGTGGGAGGCGGAGGGAGCCACTTTGTTAAGAAAAAGTCTCTTGAAACCTTTCCCGCACCCCCGCCCCCCATCCGGCCCCAAGAGGATTTTCCTATTGGGAGGACTCCTAACCCTTGGCTACTGGACGATTTAATGTCCTCTTTTAGGTTCACCGAAGCGCCCAGAAGCCTTGGCCGCCTTCCAAGGAGGACCCACTGAGCCCCCCGAGTTTCCCACGGGCGGGGCGCGCCGGACTCACGGGTCCCCGCGGGCCGAGCGCAGGTGAGCAGCCCGGCGGGTCTCGCCGCGGCCGTCCCGACTCCTCCGCCTCCGCGGCGCCCGCCCTGCGCCCCACCCACCAGGCGCTGGGCCCGGGGGACGGGCGAGGACTCGGTCCCGCGGCCGGTGGGCTTCGGAGGGGTGCGGGACGGCGACGTGGGAGCCCCCGGACTGTGCGGCGTGCCCGCCCCGGCAGGGTGCGCGGAGCGCGGGCCGCCACCTCCCCGCGGGCGCGGGCGCGGCGGCCGCGGGAGCCGCAGGTGGTTCCTCGGGCCGGCCCTTTTCTCCTCCCCCTTTCCTTTCTTTCGCCTCCCCTCCCTCTCGCCCGGTGTCGGCGGCACTTCCCCCGCTTCCTCCTCCCTCTCCAATCGGGAGGGAGGGAAGGAGCCGCCGGCGCTTTCCTGCCTCCCTGCAAACTTCAGCGGGACTCGCGGCGCCCCTCGCCGCCGCGCCCCCCGCCCGGGAGCTGCCCCTGCAACTTCCTCTCGCGCGGCCGGGCGCCCCGGCGGGGGCAGGACGCCGCGAGCGCCGCCGCCGCGGCTCGGACCGTCCCGAGCTCTGCCCCGCGGCTCCCCCGCCGCCTCGTCCGCCGGCCCGCGCGTCCGTCGGTCCGTCCGCTCCCAGCGGGCGGACGCCACCGGGCTCCCCCGCGGCGCCGCGCGGCTGCCTGGACTTCTCTTTGTGTTGGATGCGGACTCGCGCCCCGCGCCGACGGCGGGCGGTTTAAGGGCTTTGCTGGCCCCGGCGGCCCGCGGCGCCGCGAGCCCGAGCCGCCCGGCCGGCCATGCCCTTCCACCAGAGGACCGTGGAGCCCGCGCGGCTGCACCGGCCCGAGGCGGCCGGGGCCGGGGCCGCGCCGCTCTTCCGCTCGCTGGAGCAGGTCAGCTCGCACGCCCTGGTCTGCCTGCTGGAGCAGCTCGCCGACCTGTCGCGCTGCGCGGGGGACATCTTCGGGGAGCTGGAGGGCCAGGCGGCCGCGCTGGGGCGCCGCACCGCCGCGCTGCACCGCCGCCTCGACGCCCTGCACGCCGCCACCGCGCGCCTCGACCACCGCCGAGTGAAAATCCGTGAGTGGCGGGCGGGCGGGCCGGGGGAGGGGAGCGAGGCGGGGAGGCGCCCCGGGAGCGGCTCCCTCCCGCCCTCTGGCGGCCCGGGGCCGGCTCCGGGGCTGCCGCGCGGAGCCCCGCGAGGGTGGGCTCTCGGGTGGGGACGGCCGGACCCGGGCCAGGGCGGCCGTGCAGGTGGCAGGCACGGGCGGCAACCTCCGTCTTTCGAGTTGCGGAAGGTCCTTGGCCGCCTTGATGGAGTGGGCGCGGGGGTGGGCGTTGGGCTGGCGGCCCTGTCCCTCTGTCCGTGCCTCTCTCAGGGTGGGGGACTCAGAGGAGACCCTGGGGCCAGCGTCCTGGGCAAAGGGTCAGCGGCAGGTGGTCGGTTCCAGAAGCCAGGTGTACAGTTTATATAATGATTTCAGTTGGTGAGACTTAAGGGGGATGTTTGTAAAACTCTCCGGGGATCTCATGGAGCTGCTGTCCCCTCGCTGCCCACCAGGTACCGGTGTTCTCACCCACCTACAAAAGTATGCAGACTTTTTGTTTAGGCTTCTTTCTTGGTGCTAATTTTTGTCTCTCTCTGCGTGACCTACCGCCTCTTTGTGACTCACAGGGCCTTGACCTTGAGCGCAGACTCTGAATCCCATTCATCTTTGTCTGACCTCCTCCAAGCCTGAAAATCAAGTCTAAGTCTTGACACCGTGATCTCTCCAAAGACCCATTTCACATTTGCAGCTTAACTAGCTCAGTGAATGAAGTAACTGGAATTTCCTGCTGGTCCAAAGCGGAGGGACTTGCAGTGTGATGTGCATGTGGTTTCTCCCCTTTTCAGTACGCGGACTTGATGGTAATCCTCAGTGTAAAGGGTAAATGGAAGCCGGTTGATGGATTGTAGGGTGGGAGGGGAGATGTTGGTGTGACCCACTTGGAGATGTCAGCAGCTGTGGAGGAAATGCTGTCTCTCTTAGAACCACTTCATATGCAGCCTGGAATAGCTGGTTTTCTCTGCTGGAAAAGCTTAGCTCTACTCGAACTACCTGACAACCAGGAGAGTTCAAGTTTACAGTCCTTATTTAATGTGAGGGAGATTGCCTGCTAGAATACATCTTTCTTTACGTTGTGAAGTTATGATGTGATGGTTTTACATTTTATAACTCGTCTCTTTGATTGTGCTGTCAACACTTTCTTATAAGTTGTGGATAGTTCCCAACCAGGGAGAGTCTTCCCGCCCCCCAACTTCAACCAAAAAAAAAAAATGGGGGGGGGGAGAATCAAAGTGGTCTCATAAAGTTGTTGGACATAAACAGAGTATTTCTGCTTAATGTGAATAATGATCTCATGCATCAGGATATACTGTCCTAGTGGAATGTCACGGTCATCTCGGTAATCACTAGTTGCTTCTATGCTTTTTCTGTGTAGAGTGTCTGTGTGTGGGTGTAAGAGAACTTCACCCTTGAGGAATGATGTGATGAGGCAGATCTACTAGGTAAACTGATCTATTGTGGGAATTAAGAAACAAGAAAAAAACTCCCTGATGGTCACGAACTCCTCCTGTGTTAGTTTTGTTTTACATTTAAACATATCACTTTTCACCAATAGCCAAAATCCCCTAAATTCCCTAAATCAACCAAGGTTGTCCTAAGGGACTGTAATAACTCTTTTGAAAACTTTTCACAAGTTTTAAAATCTTCTGAACCTTAAATGGCTTTGCTTTCATACTAGAAAACCTGGCTCATCATTTTTTTTTTTTATGACCAAGGAAGAAGGCTTTTATTGAATGTAATTATGTCTGAGAGTAGAAGTCCGTGTACAGAGAAGAGAGTTGAACTATGAAGACATTAGTTTTTGTGGTTTTTCACCTTCACACACTTTTTATATGCGAACAAGCAGTGAGACACCTGTGTATTCATTTCATTTAGCTTCTGTTAGGATTCTTCTTAAAAGGTGCGCCAACTCCTGTTCCTGTAAAAGCTACATTTTAAAAAGTCATTTTGGTACTTTTTAGGAGGTCTTCAGAAGAACATACTTCATTGAAATGGACATGTAGACATGAGTTCCAGTTATCTGTAATGGCCATCAATTTCATGAACTCTTTTTTAAAAATTGTATTTTTCAGTTTCAGTTTCCATTCAGTATTATTTTGTATTAGTTTCAGGTGTGTATTTCATAAGTTCTTAACAAGAGAGGAAGCCGAATCTGAGAGAGTTAAGATGATTTGCCCCAGGTTGTGTGGTTAGAGTGGGTCATCTGCTGTCCCAATGTTTATGATCATGTGGAAATGGGAAACAAAGCTCAAATGCATTTAATAAACAGGCCCAAGGATAACTCTGTTAATTTCACTCCTTCGTGTCAGATAAAACTTTTTAATGAGTCTCCCAAGGAGCAAGGAGCAAAACTGAGCAGCTTACGGAAGACAGAGTGCAGCAGCAGACTTCCTATTTCACTACTTGTTGGGTTTCTACCAATAATAAAGGGTGTGAGTGGAGCTGTTTTTAAAAACCTATAGACTTTATCTTTGCAATACAGAAATAGCATTTTAGGCCTGTGGGCCAGTCCTGCTGATCTCAATGATTCTCAGAAGTATTTCATCAAGTTTGCCATTCCTCAAAATCTCCTGGGTGGAAAGTCACCAAAAATAATATTTTGTTGTAAATTGGGGAGATTGCACATTACTGTTTTTTTCCTGCTCGTCCCTAATGCCTTCCTTAATGCTGTCTGTGAACCCCCAGGTTGAAAGGGTGCTCCCACAGCATCTGGCAGGGCATCGGGTATGCACCTCCATCTGCACTTAACAGTGTGGACTGAAATTATGCATTCACTTCTGCTCCATGAGATCAATGATGGCTGGGCCTTTATTTTTCCAAAGCACACAACAGTGCCTGGAGTGGGATAGCTCAATAGATACTTGAATTGAACTGATATATAGTTTCTTGGTGCTTGGTGTCAGGAAAAATAACTAAAAATTTTCGGGAAGGGTTACTCTACTGACTGCTGCAAATCTAAGTGAACAAGACAATTACTTTAAAAACAAAGAAAAAAACCTTTCTGCCTTTTTAAGGTTTTGTGCTTAACCACTACTCTGCTCCTTTTTATAAAAGTCAAACTTCATATTTTGTTGACATAATACTGGTATGTTCTCATTGAAAATAATGGCAGTAGCAGAAATGTGGATAGTTGCATCTTGGCTCTGTAAACAGTCAAAGCAGACTTTGCTGTGGAGAAATCAGTACACACCCAAGCTGATAGCCTGTTTGATTTTTCAGCCACGTGTGATTGGTTTCTATTTATAATTAATAATAACATGATATTTATGCAGTGCTTTTATGATTGAAAAAATATTATTCATATTCATTATTTGACTCAAAAACCTTGTAAGGTAGTAAAGCCAGGTTGTATTATATCCATTTTGCAGACAAAGAAATGCAAGTTCTGGGACCAGTAAGAGGCATACCTAACATAGACATTGAGTCGCCTGATTTCTAGACCAGAACTCTTTCCATTTCACTTTAAAAGTATTTCCTGGGTGAATATAAAATGTAATTGTTGAAACAGAATAGGAGAAAGGATGACTTGTTGGCTTTTTTTTTCTGATAGTGCCAGAAAAGCACAAGATATTTTCCTCTAGATTCTAGAAGTGTTCCAGGTTTAGGGAGATTTGTTTTGTTGCACAACTGTAGGGGGCACCATTCATATGTTAACAGTGCTCCTATAGGGTTGATATGGTTCTTAGCCTGTGCACCTATACAGGATGGCCTTGGGAGAATGTGAGCAGTTTTATTGGTGAGATGAGTAGTGTTCCAGACAGCTGGTGGGCAGACATTGTATGAGCACTTTGCATAAACAAGGTATGAGTTTGTAGAGTGTGTTAGGCAGGTATGATAGCCTTTTACCTTCTGGGTAGCGCTCAAGCTGCATTGTTCCACCTCACAAGGAACTGTCCCTTAAGCCAACCAGAGTTTTGGCCGTCCTAATGTCAGAATATATTTGCTGCTTCCTCAGAATGAACCTTCTGTGTAAGGTGCTTGTCCGAGTTTTAAAGACAGAGGAGACTTCACTGCACTTCCAGGAACAGGTTGCGGGTTGTTTTTGTGCCTCCCTGCTGATAAATGTTTGTATTTCTGGTCAAACTGGCACAAGACTTGCTTTTATTGAAACATACCACATACTAGGGAGGATGTTGGTGCAGGAATATGGTCTCCACCCTCCTCTATCCCGAGAAGGGCCCTAAATGTATTAACAGAAACTGACAGCTGAGCAGAGGCACCTCAGGTTAGGGAGGCCCTGTGAGATGAAGCAGTGTGCCCCATACTTACTTGACCTTAAGAATGGCCTGGAACGCGTTTTAAAGTTACGGGTTCCCAGGCCCTTCCAAAGCCCTTGCTAGAGTGTCCAGTGTGTTTAACAAGTGCAGCCACTGTGATTTTCAAGCTCTCCGAGAAGTATTGAAATAGACGGGAAAGCTCATTGACTTGAGAATCTGGAGCCTTGAGTCTGGCTTCACCTCTGCCATTTTCTAATGCAGATTTTGAGCAATTTATTCACCACCATCCAGCCTTAGTTTCCTGAAATGTAAAATATAGACTTTGACTAAATTTACCTCTATTGGCGTTTTCAATTTTGGCATTTAATAATTCTAATGAGGGGTTACTATTTGATAACAACAGTAGCTCAAGTGGCCTTGTATGGATATGACTTTGATTAATAAGCCCTCTCTGATTACTGTGATTAGGAATTAAAAAAAATCTTTGTGGCCTGGCCATGATGGTTGAGCATCAACCTATGAACCAGTAGGTTGAAGTTGGATCCCCAGTCAGGGCACATAACCGGGTTGCAGACTCTATCCTCAGGGTGGGGTGTGCAGGAGGCAGCCAATCAATGATTTTCTCTCATCATTGATGTCTCTCTCTCTCTCTCTCTTTCCCTTCCTCTCTCTGAAATCAATTCATGTAAAAATCTTTGTGCCTGAAATAAACTCATTATGACCATACAGACTCAACTCACGTTTTTCCGACAGGGAGTGCATGGAGCATCACGTCTAGAGGGGTTAGTCATTTTCTAAACACATCAGGCAGGTACTTGTTTCAAATTTATGTATACTCCTCCCACAGGCCAATCTCGGCCTCCTCTTCGTCTTTAAAAAATGCTAATATCATTATGGAATAAGAATTGTTTATGATGCTTTTTAAAAAATATGTTTTTATTGATTTCAGAGAGAGGAAGGCAGAAGGAGAGAGAGATAGAAACATCAATGAGAGGGAATAATTGAGCTGCTGCCTTCTGCACGCCCCCTACTGGGGATTGAGCTCACAACCTGGGCGTGTGCTCTGATCTGAATCAAACTGTGATCTCATGGTTCATGGGAGGTCATACTCAACCAGTGAGTCACACTAGCTGGGTGAAAAGAGAATTGTTTAAATTCATTGCCATATGTCAGATATCCAAAAATTTAGAATTATCTTTTTTTTTTTTTTTTTTTTTAATTCTCGAGTGTATATCGTTTAAGCCAAAACATCAATTTACTCATTGACTTTTGGGTATTGAAACTATAATTACCTGCTATACAAAGCTACCTATATTTAAGGTGAAATGATTTATCTAGCAATAGTCTAGTTTTCTTCTACATTAGAGGAAAAGCCAATATTAAATTTCATCATGGGACTAGCAAATGAAAAAAATGTGGTGAGAGAAATATTTGAGATTCTTAATATTTTGGAAGAAAATTCAGAAACAGAAAAATAATACAGTTAAACACTATCATTTTAATATCTTTTAAAAATTATATTTTAAACATAAAATGGTTTGCACCAAAGTAGACATCTAGTAGTTGTTTTAATCATTTGATTCTATTTCTTCTCAAATTGGTTCATCTCCTGGAATGGATTAATACAGTAACATTACTGATATCAATGTTTGGGCAGCAGCACAATTCCTATTTCTGGTATTGGGCTATATTTTTGGTGACTTTTATTGCCTCATAATACAGACAGCTAATGAGCATTTGCTGTAGGCCAGGCACTGCAGTCTGTACAACAGCTCTCTGAGGTGGGTACTCTTATTATTTTCGTTTGGCAGATGACACAACTAAGAATTTGTTTGTTCACATTCACAGCTAGCAAGCGATAGAGCTGGGATGCGAACCCAGGTCGGCTTATCTCCTGACCACTCTGTAGCACTCTCTCTTCAAGTTATGACATTCCGTATTCACATGGGGAAAACCAAACACCAAGAAGGTATGGCAAAAGCCCGTCAAATATCCGAGGGGAAAATACCTTCCGTCTTTTGGTCTTTTCTCTTTTTCTTTTCCTTTTTGTTTTGAAACCTCTCAAACTACTAGCAGATGGCCAAGAAATTTGAGACGCACATCTGAAGTACTTAGCATAGTGCCTGGCTCATAACTACCATACACTTAACATTGATGCTGTTTAGATGGCAGAGAAGGCCGAGTTAACATCTGGGTGTACGTTGATGTCCATATATTGCCGCAGACGGCCCAGCCCATGTGACGCTGCTCAGCTGAAGCCTGGAAGATGAAAGCTGACCAAGTGCACAGGAGAGCTTGTACCAGACATACACATAAAATTACTTTTCTTTTTTTTAATGTTTTGTTCTTTTTATTGATTTCAGAGAGAGGAAGAGAGAGAGAGGTAGAAACATCAATGATGAGAGAGAAGCATTGATCAGCTGCCTCCTGCATGCCCCACACTGGGATTTAGCTTGCCACCCTGAGCCTGGGCCCTGACCGGAAATCTAACCATGACCAGGATCCCGGTTCATAGGTCAATGCTCAACCACTGAGCCACGCCGGCTGGGCATAAAAATACTTATGATTTGAAAACCGGAGAGTTCTGCCCAGGGATCCTAAAATATATCCATGAGGTATATATACGTAGTTCCCTACAGGAGTGTGCGAAGGGTGGTTGTTTCTTTCTGCTGCCCAGGCATTTGGCTTGTGAGGGTTGGGGGAGCCGGCCCTTCTCTCGGGGTCTTTATGTAGATGTCCTCTTTCTCAAAGCCCTTATCACCTCCATTTAGTAGGAACTGCAGACCCAGCTCAGCTCTCACTTGGCTTCCTAGGTTTCCCTTTGGCCTCAGTTGCCCAGGGGGTGATCAGAGCCTAACCTACTCCTGTCTGATTTCCTGTTCCCACGCGGAACTGGAGTGGCTCAGCTTAGTCTCAGCCTTCCCGGGCATCTTGGAACTCGGCGATCCTTCACACTATTTCATTCAGCCCGTCTTTTCCAGTTTCTGAATCATCAGAAGCACTGGGGGCTCCTTTAAAAACGGATCCCCAGAGATTCTGGAGATTGAGTCAGCAAGTCTGGGGCTTGGCCAGGAAGAGGCCTGGTGTACAGGCACCCTCAGGTGATTCTGACAACCAAGTTTTGGAAACACCAGTCTGTGTTGTGTGTGAGCAATCTCGCCCATTGCGGGTGGCAGGACAGTCACCCATTCAGGAAGTGTATTTCGGGTTAGTCTAGTGCTGAGTTGTGAGGATCACAAGGTGAACATAGCAGGGCTCTTCCTTCAGGTCTTTTCCAGTTTCGTGTGGATGGTTAAATATGTAAATAAATGTTGAATAGAATTAACCATCATTTATAACATTTCCAGGAGAAAATCTGCTGAATTCCAAATTGCTGGTTTAAATTGGATTTTTGAAGATACCCAACTTTTGAAACTTGCCTGAAAATTTCTGAATGATTCAGAAACTAAATTTGTGGGACAGTAGCAGTTCCACACATATAAAATACTGATTTTAAATGTTTATAGCATATTTAATCTAAAAATCATATATATATATTTTTAAATATATCTTATTGATTTTTTACAGAGAGGAAGGGAGAGAGATAGAGAGTTAGAAACATCGATGAGAGAGAAACATCGATCAGCTGCCTCCTGCACATCTCCTACTGGGGATGTGCCCGCAACCCAGGTACATGCCCTTGACCGGAATCGAACCCGGGACCTTTCAGTCCGCAAGCCGACGCTCTATCCACTGAGCCAAACCGGTCTCGGCCTAAAAACCATATTTTAAAAGCAAATGCAATCATTTATGGAATAAGATCCCCCCCCCCCCCCACCCTCGCCCCTGTGGGGTGGTGGAAATTTCCTTCTGTTAGTATTGCTTTATTTTCACTTTTTGTTCTGATTTGTTTCACAAAAAATTTCTCCCATGTAGAAAAGCAGTGTCTTACTTTGGTAGGACACAGATGTTTCAGGTGATTCCTGTAGGGAAATCTTCTATTATGCTTTCCTCTGCCCCCCCTCCCCCCCCCCGATTAAAAGCTGGTAAAGGTGTTGTTAATACTATGGAAAGAACTGTTTAATAATTGGCTGATTTTAATTTCAATACTACATGATAAAATATAATGGGGGCTTTCTATATGACAGTATTAGATATCTGGTAAAATGTTTTGGGGACTCAGAGACTATGGTGTGTAGCGAAGGAAACTGAATTTAAGCAGGGGCTATGCTATCCATGCATCTCCATGCATTATGTGGAGATGCACTGTGGCTTCCCAGCTGATGGTCAGGCTGCTGTGGCCACCATCTAGGCCAGGACACTGCCCTGCATTCGCTCAGCATCATCTCTCAGGGAGAACAGTTGTACTGGTTAGCTAACTGGTGGCATTGGAGCCCCAGGCAGCCTGGCTGCAGAGCCTGGGTTCTTTACTTCCACAGTATTATGCAGCCCAAACCACCTTAGCATACATTTTCATTTCATTTATTGGATAGGCAATACATTTATTTTGTTGGAAAAGATATAAAAAGCTCTGCAGGGAAGTCTCACTTCTTCTGTCCCCTATAAGCGTCCCAACCCCCCCCCCCCCCCCAACCTGGAACAACCACTTGTATCAATTTCTCCTTATTCTTCCAGAATTTCTTCATGCAAACATAAAAGTATTAATTTATGTTATTTATCCTCCATTGTTGCACACACAATGTCTGGATTCTCCTTTGCTCTTTTTAATTCATATGTATTATCCAAAGGGACTATTATTTTTAAAATTTTTATTCTTTTTCTGTGTCTTTTAGCCAGTTTCTTTTCTGTTTGTGAAATCCCAGTTATCTTTTTTTTTTTTTTGGTTAGAGAATGCAGTGGATTTGGGAAAAATAAGATTAATTAATATTGAAGTGGATTGTTAATTCAAGTGCTTTAAAAAGATTTTTTTAAATTGCTAATGCTTTGATTTAGCTGTATTTTAAATATGAGCTTCCCAAGGTGGATTAGCTTCTCCTGTATTAAGAAAGGAAGAGGACCCTGACCGGTTTGGCTCAGTGGATAGAGTGTCGGTCTGCAGACTGAAGGGTCCCAGGTTCGATTCCAGTCAAGGGCATGTACCTTGGTTGTGGGCACATCCCCAGTAGGAGGTGTGCAGGAGGCAGCTGATCGATGTTTCTAACTCTCTATCCCTCTCCCTTCCTCTCTGTAAAAAGTCAATAAAATATATTTAAAAAAAGAGAGAAAGGAAGAGGGAGGAGGGACCTCTGTGAAATATCTGTGGTACCACAGTATAAGTTTATTTAAAAGCTGGTATTTTCTGTGTTTTATCTGTATGTCCTGCATGCTGGATGTGAATTACTTCCTGAGTTGGGAGGGAGCTGTCACTGCATTTTACTTGCAGTGTGGAGTATTTTAATCTGAGATAGTGACTTCATTAGCGAAATGCATGTATTGGGTCATGAGGTCTGCTTGGTATGTTAATTTCACAGGGTTGGTCATAACTACCTGGATTGCAATACCAGGCATGCTGTGCTAGTGCAGTGCCACCGACGGCCATTGGAATGAAGCTGCTGCAGTCACTCGAATTATTTTTCCCTTTGGTTGTTACCTTGCTTCAGACTAAAGAAAGGTTGGTACCGAAATAGTGTAGAAATGACTAATTAAAGCACTGTTCATGGGTGTGGACACAGACATGTACGCATTGAATTGCACATCCTACAGTGTAAGTTTTGTGTACATTTAAAAAGCTTTCAGCCTTACAGAGTATGTTATACAATAGTAGGTTATACAAAGTATGTTCTAAAATTAATGTGTGTTCATCATAATTTTTGAATTTGTCAGGTGAAGAAAAGATAATCTACCATGACCTAGAAAATATCTATTTCCTCCCTCTTTTTTTGTTTGTTAATATATTGATAGGTATGGATCTATATGTTTTAAGGACAGTAATAGTGTTTCCAAGAAAACAGGAGACACTCCCCCCCCCCCCCCCCCGCATTTAGTTTTGTGTCCTGATTTTGTAAACTTTAGTTTATATTGTGAGATTTCCCCCAGGCCGTAGACATTTAGAGGGTGTTTTAAATAGGAGAGGCATTGCGAGTCTCTGACAAGCTCTTGTTTTGCTTTGGCTCCCAAGCAAAGTTCTTTCAGGAGCCTGTGTGTTCACACAGGAGTTATCAAGGGAACAGAAGTTTGTTCTTCCGGCACTTCCTGGGGTTTCTTCTCTGTATTCAGTTATTTGTGCATTTCTTGATTGCACTCACAGGTAGTCTAAGAGAAGACATGGGGGAGTTCTATCCATTAGCCTAGTAGATTGCTAAGTCTTTGATGTTATTCCTGTCGCCTGAAAAAAGAGAAACATCTTTTATACTTAAGATTGTTTACCCACAATGACAGTTCTTTGAATCTTTACAGCAAACAGATCATTGAGTCAAAAGAGAATTTTCTTCTGCTCTGGCCAGTGTGGCTCAGTTGGTTGAGCATCATCCTGTTCACTAAAAGGTTGCTGGTTCGATTTCTGGTCAGGGCACATGCCTAGGTGGTGGTCTCGGTTCCCAGTAGGGGACGTGCAGAGCAGCCCATTGATGTTCCGCTCTCACATTGATGTTTCTCTTTCTCTCCCCTTCTCCCTTCCTCTTTCTCTAAAAGTCAATACAAAGATTTAAAAATAAAAAAAGATAGTTGTCTTCTTCCTTACTGGTTCTTTAATTGAACAGTGTGCCTGTTGTACTGATAAATTATGTTGCTTTTTCCCTTCTGAATTTATATTTCTCTTTCCCCCTTAGAAAACAAGTAAACCCTCCCTTCCTCATTCACCAAAATGGCAACCAGACATCTGTCTCCAGGTTTCTCACCTTGGCAGGTGCCTACTCTGGGCAACATATGGGATCTGTTTAGATTGAGCTCAGTAAGTTTAAAAACAAAGCTCTGTCAACGATCTCTTGCTATAACTGGTTCTTGGGTTGTGGAAGAATGAGGATGAAGTTTGTTCCTTTTATTCCAAATATTGGCTGTTTTAATTGAAAAATTTGTCGTCTGTAGAAAAGTTGGGGGACTGGGCATATTCCTTCTTGATAATAGTGCAGGAGGTGAAGATGTGAAATGGGGTGTGAGAAATGTCTTTGAGTGCCATTAGTGCTTTTTACATAATCTAAATATATTTGCAAATTGCAAGGTCTGCTCTATAATAATATTAATAACACTTTTCATGAACATTTATGAGATATTTATAGCTAACATTTATTGGATAGTTACTATGTTACAGTTTCATTTAACCCTCATAAAAACTGTATGAGAGGCATATTATCACCCCCATTTTACTGAGTGACACAGAGAGGTAAAGTAATTTACTCAAGGTCACACAGCTGGTGAGTAGTAGAGCAAAATGTGATGTAGTTGATTAAACACTTTATTTGTAATTGTAATTAATCTTTGTGAACTTGTTAAAAATTTTTATTATTTTTTTAATCAGAGAGGAAGGGAGAGGGAGAGAGAGATAGAAACATCAGTGATGAGAGAATCATTGATCAGCTGCCTCTTGCACACCCCCCACTGGGGATCGAGCCCACAAACTGGGCATGTGCCCTTGACTGGAGTCGAACCCGGGATCTTTCAGTCCGCAGGCTGATGCTCTATCCACTGAGCTAAACCAGCTAGGGCTCTTTGTGAACTTTTAAGTTCATTTTAATATTAATACATTTTTTAATTTGGCTAGGGGTTGATAGATGTTTCCCATTTTATTCTGGTTATTTTAAATCATTGTGCCACTAGCGCCAGGGGTGGGCAAACTTTTTGACTCGAGGGCCACAATGAGTTCTTAAACTGGACCGGAGGGCTGGAACAAAAGCATGGATGGAGTGTTTGTGTGAACTAATATAAATTCAAAGTAAACATCATTACATAAAAGGGTACGGTCTCTCTTTTTTTTTTTTTAGTTTTATTCATTTCAAACAGGCCGGATGCGGCCCACGGGCCGTAGTTTGCCCAAGGCTGCACTAGCCCAATGGCAGAACCTGTGGAGGTGAGTTAGCAGCCCGTGTGACAGTGCTGTTGGGAATCTGTAGAGAATTAATAATGTTTGTCTGCTTCTTTGAGCTTCACCGATGAAAGGTACTCTAGTTGCTAAATACAAAGTCTTTTTGTTAACGCTTCCCATCATTCTGGCCTCTTTTCCTTTGCCAGACATTCAGATCAGAGTCAGAAGACAGGTGATAGAGGAACACATTGGCTTTCTGGCTTATTTTTATGTGATACGTTAGGGAAATTCTTTTTTTCTCTTTTTCTTTCCCCCCCCCTCTCTCCACACTTGGGGTATTTAAATACCGTCACAGTGTAAAATGCCATCTCAAGCCTATATACCTCCAGGACATTGCTTAGTTTACTTTCACAAGGGATGGAAGATGAGCAGCAGTGAGGATACTAGCTGGCTGATAACTCCACTCTCTAGTGCATTTTTACCTTTCTTGATGGAAAATAGCTTTAACTACTGGGGCTGGCTGGCTGGCAGCACCAGCCAAGACAATCGTGACCCATAACCATTAACTTAAATCAGCAGTTTTCAAAGTGTGATTCCTGGGCCAGCAGCATCAGCGTCTCCTGGGAACATGCTAGCAATGCAAAACCTTGGCCCCACCCCAGACCTTCTAAATCAGGATCCGTGGCGGTGGACTCAGCAGCCTGCGTGCTAACAGCCCTCCAGGTGATTCTGATGCTGAAGTTTGAGAAGCACTGTCTGCAGTATCAGCTGGCCTAGGGCGGAGGAGTGAATCTGCTTAGAGACCTGTAGGCTGTGTTGTGTGTTGTCCGTGGCTGGAGCTGCCAAAACGAAATCCCCAGAGGGTCCTTTGAAAGCTGCTGCCTCTGGTCCAGGACAATACAGGTTTACGAACTAATGCTTCATTAGCGTGCAACAATGAGCGTCTGGCTGTAAGAGTCTCTGAGTCCCTGCCAGTGTGTGCTTTAGAGGCACACTTGCTGGTGGGCCTTCACTAGTTGCAGGTTAGTAACCTGGCCCCTGGATTGTTCATCGTATTGTTCATCGTCCTCAAGGCTAAGAGCAGCCTCTCTGCTTTCCCTTTTCCCAGGAACTCGAAGCAGCATCCAGAGAGCAGGGAAGTGACTCGCCACAATCCTAGGGTAGGGACATGCATTCTAAACAAAACAGGAGAGAGGGCTATTCTTTCTAAACACTGATTACATAAAACCCCCATTTCAATGTTTTGATGAGTGCCTCCTGAAAAACGTAAGTAGATAAACTTGAGGCAGACATGGGAAATTTTGCTTGTGGATGGGATGTAAACATTTGAATAAACATAAGAACAATTTATGAGCGTGAATGTACTGAGTAGTTGGTGTTCGTTGTTGGTATAGGAATTCCATTTTGTTTTACCCAGTATAATTCAACCTTTCAATTGATTACTTTCTTATTTATGTAGTCTGTCCACAAAGTAGCTGTTAGTACAATATAATCTACTCTAATTTGGAGAAGTCAAAGATAATTGAAGCAGGCGATAAAAGGCAGCAGAGCATGGTGGCTAAAAGACAAGACTTGTTAGCTGTGTGACCTTGGATAAATTATTTAACTTCTCTGTGCATAAGTTTTCTCCTTTGTAAAATGGGCACTGTACTCATGGTTGTTACGCAGATAAAATGAGATACTGTATGTAGAACAGTGACTGGCTGATAATGAACAATGAACATTAGCTGATAGATACTTTGGAATGGCATTTACTATTTTCTACTTTTTTGTTGTTGTTTGTTTTTTTAAATTTTTTTTTAAAATATATTTTATTGATTTTTCACAGAGAGGAAGGGAGAGGGACAGAGAGCTAGAAACATGGATGAGAGAGAAACATCGATCAGCTGCCTCCTGCACATCTCCTACTGGGGATGTGCCCGCAACCCAGGTACATGCCCTTGACCGGAATCGAACCTGGGACCTTTGAGTCCGCAGGCCGACGCTCTATCCACTGAGCCAAACCGGTTTTGGCTATTTTCTACTTTTTTTTTCTGAGTATATTTTAAAATGTAAGTGTAAGTGAAATTGGGACATTGGATTAAAGGATTGGACTTAATCATTTGATTGGACTCGAATAGTGTAGACGTTCCTAATGCGTGTGCTTGTGTTTTGGTTAATTGAGTTTCTGGATAGCTGATGTCAGGTTTGATAATTGGGTTTGTTGTGAGACTTCAGACCATTGTTTTGAACATCCTGCTAATTCAGTTATGAAGGTCTAGAATATTGGATTAACTTTATTCAGCCTGCTCTCTGTAAACAGTGTTTCAGTTACATCTCTGATAGGAGATTGTTTTGTTGTCATTTTCCACTTTTCAAACTGAGATCAGATAAAATCAAGTTAGGGGTTTTGGCTTGTTGAGTTCCAAGGAGTTGGTTTTATCACCCATGTAATCTCTAATTTAGAAACCTGTCAAGTGATAATAATTTGTAAGTTGTTTTGAACCTGTGATACATTTTCTCTTATAAACCATGTTTCTAAAGCATGACCAGGTGCTGGCAGCCCCCCAAAGCCTGTCCAACCTGAAATAGACATACCCAGACCTCCAGGGCCACAGGGCCTAATCATCATCTAAGGATTTTCTGTAGGGAAATGGCTAATATGTGACAACCAGGATACAAGATCCCATTTTCCTGTCCTCTCAACCCCTTCCCTAAGCTGTGTGATCTGGCGTCATCAGAGCTGGATGTGTGAGAGGGAAGCGTTGGAAGCAGGGGATAGGATAGTCCAGTGGCTCTCCACCTTCTGGCCCTTTAAATACAGCTCCTCATGTTGTGACCCAGCCATAAAATTATTTTCGTTGCTACTTCATAACTGTAATGTTTCTACCGTTATGAATCGTAATGTAAATATCTGATATGCAGGATGGTCTTAGGCGACCCCTGTGAAAGGGTCCTTCGACCGCCAAAGGGGTCGCGACCCACAGCTTACAGGTTCATGTGGGGCAATTGACAAGTACAGGGTGTCCTAAAAATGTATGCACACTTTTTTTCTACGTAGTGTATTGCTTGTAGTAGTGCCTCTTTTAATTTTTTTCCAGGAGAGTTTAAGTGGATGAAGGTCAGCAGCTTTATCAGTTTTTAAAGCCCACTTAATTTTTTGTTTTTGCTTTTACTTACATCTGCTTTATATGGGTATGCATTTACATTTGATTTCTGTTCAACGATTGTGTGGGTTTAAAAAAAAACAATATGCAAAGCTTTAAAGATCCATTCTACTTCCCCTGTGCATTCTCTATAAAAGGACCTGAACTGTTTATGGAATCCAACAAGCTTTTGGTCAAGTACATGTTTTTAAGTCGTGTTGAACATGCAAAGAAAAGACAGACTTGAGCTTGTTAAAAATCATTCCTGTCAAGTCCCATGTAGCTTTGCATGTCAAACATGACTTGAAAATGTTTTCCCCAAGTGGCCATGTCTTAACAATTTATGTTCTTGAGGGAGTTCCTTGGAAGGAATTAAATACTGGGAGGTCACATTTTTCTTTCAACTTTGATTTCCAAAGTGAAAATGAACTTCTGTTTTTTAACTTGAATTTAAAAAAAAAAATTCAGTGGAGAGCTTTTAGAACTGTGCAATGATTGTGCTATATGGAACTGGGCTTCCCCATCTCTGTAGCCAGAAATGAATCTTGACAGGTTTCTTTGTAGCTATAAAAATGGAGAAAGGGAAGAAGAGGTAAAATATGCTGAGTCTGGGAAACTGTTCTAGTCACTTAAATCTTAGCGACATAAATGTCTGTTTATATTAATGGGGCAGGTCCAAATAACAATAGTATTTTTTTTTTCTAGTAAAATTCCACCCCCCTCCCCCCAAGAAGTTACTTTGCAAATTCCTCAGACTTTCTCATTGAAAACATAGGAATGGCTAAAATTTAGTATTTAGCATAATTAGGAAATATACAGTTTTTACAGTGAAATTCCAATCAAAGTGGTATATTTGGTTATTCATTTTTTCCCTTGATTATTTGGGCTAATGGAGAAGAGGTAGTAGGACTACTGCAGAAATATGTTTATTATACTAAGTCTTTGAAAGGAATATATTTCACATTTAGAGTCATAATGTAGTATTTTAAGTTGAGCCATGGTGAATATCCGTTTCAGAAAGGATTGGAAAGTGTGTTCTGAATTACCTATCATGTCCCTTTGTTCAGATACAGCTTGTGCCTCATTTCATATTAGAAACAGACCACATCCCCTTGCAGGTGGCATTGTGGATCTGGATCAAGTTGAAGTATTCTTTTAATATACTTTGGTTTTTATTTTCCTTGGTCATAGATAATAAAGACATTATTTTTTAAGTGTTACTGTTGAGTGATGGGTAGTCAAAGGAAAAGATGAAGGGGAAGGAAACTCCAGGAGGCAGTGATAACGTTCTGTATTGATAGTCACTGCAGCCCTTGGAAGGTAATGTGTTGTCCTCAGCACTCCAATAGGTAACTGCTAGGGGACTGTCCGACTACCTGCTCTGACCTTTCTTGAATGGCTGTAGAGGACTCATAGTGATTGCTTTCATGCGTATGCATTGTCCTGGATGATGAGCTGGGTTCATGGCTTTGGAAATGAGCCCTGGGGATTGGCTCATGTAAAAAACCTATGGACATGGGTAGTCACTTAAATATTTTAACTGCTTTTTAAGAAATTTATTTTCATACCTCAAACATCGGGCTGGTTTTGTTATTCTTTTTTTTTTTTAAGTTTTAAAGTACTGTCTATTATCTAAATTATCAAGGTGAGGATTTAGCTCTCTTTCCCTTCCCTCCATCCAATTCCCACCCCACATCCTCCCTCTGCACTTATATCATAGTTTTGTTTTTTTTTTAAAAAATATATTTTATTGATTTTTCTGTTTGGTTCCGCATTCAGTGATTTCAGATGTTAGATCTTCTGGACTGATCCTTAAACTTTATCTTGTCTCTGCTTTTCCATGTCGTTGCCTTGTCATGCTTTCTACAGTATATCTTATACTTTTCCCCTATACTTCTGTTCAGTGCTTCATTTCTGCCATTGGGTTTTTAGTTCCTAAGAGCTCTCTTTTGTTATTGTTGTCGAGTGCTTTTTATATAATAGCCTCCTCTTGGTTCATTGATGTCCTGCCTCCCCTCATCTGAGACTATTAGTGAGTTTTATAAGTTTTCCTCACATTGAATAGTGTTTCTTCCAAGTTGTTTTGGTTTCTGTTTTAGCGATTTTTCTGAGGTGTCTGGTAGTCTTTGGTTGTCTACTATTTTCTAAGTCAGGGAACGAGAAGGCTGAATGGTAAGATCTGAGTGTTTGGACTGATCTGTTGACTAGATAAGCAGGTTCTGTGGGGCACCAGAGGCTGGTCAGAGGGTAAATCCTGGCTGTCAGCTTTCCAGGGTCTGTGTGGAAAGAAGGCTGGGGGTCAGAGCATTGAGAATGCATCTATTTACTTAAGCCTGCTTTTGGTAGGTTCTCAGCTGTGTCTCGTATTCTCAAGCCGTAAACTCTGTTTTAACCTCTTCTGAGAATTTACCTCCAGTCGTCTGCCAGGGCCAGTGAGGAATGGTGACTGGTGGTTAGGAGACTGGGGTTGGGGCACATAGGGTTTAGATTGCTTAAGCAATTTTCAGCCAACCCTTATTATAGCTGTTGCCTCTTTCCAAGAAAATCAGGTCACTTCCAGAGTGCTTCTTAGCACCAATGCCTGAACTTTGAGAACTCTGCAGGATAAATGAGGTTCTTAGCTTTCCTCCAAGCTGGTTTAGAATTGGTTTCTCAAGTCTCCAGGTAGGTCTGCTCAATCATTTTCTTATTCCACTCTCTAAAAATTTTTCTTATTTTCTCTTTTCCTTTTCCTCTCTGTCTTCTTAAAACAGTTCTTTGTTTTAGTGGGACTTTGAGAGGGTTCTAGAGTTTACTCTTGTGTTCAGTTCACCCTTTTTGCCGAGAGCCCCTGCACACTTTGTATGTGTGTGTTTTCCTGCCTCCCCCGCCCTGCTCCCTCCACCTTCCCCGTTCTGTTGGGGATACCACTATTCTTCTAGCTGTCAGCCCAGAGTGTTGATTAAATTGTTGGCAGTTGTTGATTGAACTCCATTTCCAGCCCCTCTGTTTTCCCCAGAGGTTGGTGGTGGGATGGGGCCGAAGGTTCCATACCTCAGAGCATGTGGTTGTTCCTCTGGAAACCAGCCATCTCCTAGAGTTGCCTCATTCATGCAGACGCAGATGCCTTTGAAAGGGCTTGCTATGAGTAACAGAGATACTCCTCTCACCTTTCTCACTGAGGATATTCCGAGGGTCCCGGAAGCTCTAATATGTGTGGCCTGGTTTCCTCCTCTGCAACATGGGAGGGTTGTGATAGCCAGATCCGAGAGCCAGTGAGATAGATCTTCTCAAACATTTTTATGGGCTGAAAGTCTTACAAAGATTTAACTTTTTAAAAATTTATATTAGTAAATGTCTAAGTTTACCTTCTACTTTTCTCTAGCATTAACCTTTTTCTCCCCCTAGCTGGGCTAGTTTGTAACAGTTCTCTGAATATAACTTGCTCATTTGTGCCCCCACACTTTTTCTTGAGGGCATATTTAGAATCAATAAACTGCTGGATTAGTGATCGATTGTTTAAGGCTGGCCATCTGTTCTGATTGGTCAGGGTCCCAAGCACGGTGTGTGTGTTGAGCATATTGTTGAAGGTTTGAATGACTCTCCCAGTTATATTCTATCCGAGAATGCTCTGCTCTTTCTACGCTGAGTATTGAAAATAGTATCTGTATTTCTGGGCTGAGTTTAAAATGCCTTTATTTCCAGGGAAGTAGGGGGAGATAGAGAAGGATAGAGAGGGAGACACGGTGATGGAAGGAGAGTTGACTTGGGGTGGTGAACATACAATTCAGTGCACAGGTGTTGGTATTATAGAACTGTATACCTGAAACCTGTATAATTTTGTGTCACCCCAGTAAAGTCAATAAAAAGGAAAAAAGTGAGCATAAATTTTTAAAAATCCCTTTTTCCAAATGTCTTTCTTTTTTACTTAAATAAATTAGAAAATGACTTTCTCTTTATAATGTATAATATATGTATCTGAGGTCCAGTTAAAACAAAAACTCCTCAAGAAAGGGAGCTGCCTGTGCTGCTTAAGATTCTTTAAGTGCACAGAGATCCAAATGTAGTGACATGGGTGAAGCTGGAAGGAGTGTTGGAATTTTGAAGATTTTACATTCCAGCGTTTGACACCCTGACACCTGGGCACGTTGTGTCACCTCTCTAGCCCTCTGTTCCCTCATTTGAATCGTAGGTAAGTGAAATGACATGATCTCTAGAATTCAAAGTAAAAAAAGAGTGTTTTGTTTGCTTTTAAATTCCTGAGTAGCTGCACAAATTGTGATAGTATGAACATGTCATATAGAATGGATGGATAGGGTAAGAACCGAGTTTCTGGTGATTTCATTATATACCATGATGCTGGTTACTGAATGCAGCCCACATTTCTGTATTTTGGGTAATAAAAGAGAGTTACATTTTCCTTGGAGTCCTGCTGAAAGTAGAGACTGCAGCCCTGGCTGGTGTGGTTCAGTTTGTTGGATCGTCATCCTGTACACTGAAAGGTTGCAGGTTCGATTCCCAGTCAGGCGAGCACGGGAGAAAACTGATTCATGTTCCTCTCTCACATCGATGTTACTCCCTCTCTCTCCCTCTCTCCCTTCCTTTCTCTCTCTCTCTCTCTCTCTCTCTCTCTCTCTCTCTCTCTCTCTCTCTCTCTCTCAAGTCAGTAAACATATCTTCAGGCAAGGATTAAGAAAAAAGAGATTAAAAAGAAAAGTAGAGACTGTCTCTGCTGGTTTAATATGTGGCAGGTATGGCCACTTAATGAGTTCTTTCTGAGTGGTCCTAAGTTTTTTACATAGTCTGTACCAAAGATATTAGAATATGTTTTTTTCTGATTTCAGAGGAAGAGTTCAATATTAACTGTTAAAATTGTAGAACTACATAAGTAAAGAAATTTCTTCATGGTCCTGTCCCACAGATGTGACTATTAGCAGTTGGTGTGATTTGAAAATTACAGATGCTTGCCAGTTATCAATACCTCATTTGATATTTTCCTTCTAAATTAATATTAATGAGTATATGGTAAGGATATGAAAGAAGAGAAGATAATGAACAAAATGAAGGCACATTCCTTGAGCAGGCAATTAAAGGGTCTGAAATTTGTTCTGTTAGCTGTTCTGCATTTTGACGTACTTGGGATTTGGTGAGTGAATGAAATTCTAGACAAGAACTGAAAACATTGTGGTTGACCAAACACTGACATTTTATCCGCCTTTTCTCTCCCTGTTCTTTAGAATAATGTCTCAAGTATATGCATTTCCATTGAGTCCTTCCTAAGAGAAATTATGTAGTGTTGAGTGATGATTATGCTCTCCTCCTTGATTTTTTTATATACATTCCCTGGAATCCTTTTTGCATTTCTCAGATTGACATAATATGAAAATCCAAAATCTTGTTGTAGACTAGAAAGTAAAAGTGTTGAAGTTATCTGGTATTTCAAGCTATCTTTTAACAATGCCAAAGGTTGCTTCCTTGTTTTTTCGTTTCTTTCCTTCCTTTTACCTCCTATTGACCCGCGGTAGAAAAAAAGAGTCTTTAATTTCAGTGAGGACATTGTTATATGTCTGTGTGGAAAGCATTGATGCTGTAAACCAGTGGTTCTCAACCTTCCTAATGCCGCGACCCTTTAATACAGTTCCTCATGTTGTGGTGACCCCCAGCCATAAAATTATTTTCGTTGCTACTTCATAACTGTAATTTTGCTACTGCTATGAATCGTAATGTAAATATCTGATATGCAGGATGTATTTAGGCGACCCCTGTGAAAGGGTCATTCGACCCCCATAGGGATCGCGACCCACAGGTTGAGAACCGCTGCTGTAAACTGTTACTGGGTTTGGAACACTGAAACAGCTCAGGAAAAGGCATTTTAAAATTCTACTTTGGTTTTTCTTGTTATGCTTGTGGTATTAATTAAGTTCAGAGATGGGACTCTGCTGGCCTGTTTCTGCATATTGAACTCTGAATGGGGTTTTATTTCTTTGCCTTTGCTAAGGAATTGCCATATGAAAGGGATGTTGAAAGCAGTAATAATAGGGCTCTAAACTCACATGGGACACAGCTCTGGAACACTAATGGTTGCAAATAGACATAATTTGACATAAAATAAAACACTGACAAAAATATTATTCTATACATTTCAGTGAAAGCATTCTTTTCATCATAGTCATGTTGAGAGAGTTTGTGTTTGATCTAATGTTGCTGGTGTTGCTAAAAACATTGTTGAATAAAAAAAAAAAACAACCTGAATCTGGAATCTGTTAGCACGTTTATATTTTTGGTTTGTAATCATGTATTAGTTGTATGATTAAATTCTCCTCGAAGAGTCCAGTGCTACACAATTTTATTCCTCACAGTCACCAGACCTACCCCCCTCTTCAGAGTTAGATACAGCCAACATTGTTTAATCAGCCTCCTATTGATAGACATTTGGATTGTTTTTCAGTTTTTGCTGGTACTCACCCATTTTGTAGTAGTATTGACCACAGCTAGCATTACTGTAAAGCTGTCCCTTGAAGAGCCATATAACTTCGGCAAAGTGATATGGCAAAAATCTAGTGTTAAGGTGTGTGCTCAAACTCTTTGGTATTCTAATTTTAACACAGAGTGAGAGTTTATAGACTTATTCCTGGAATAAATGACTCAAGCTCATTAATTTGAGAGATGATATTGATGTAGATATAGAAGTTCCTGGAGTGTGTGTTTAATTCATTTTCTTAGGTTATAATCAGACCATTATAGAAGATACAGTTTTAGAATTGTTCAGTTCTAATAGATGATTTTTATGAACCTTTAGTTAAACAAGCATATTTCGATTCCTCATTAATCTACCCCTCACTCCCCTTCCCCCCAACAACTGTTTCCTACAGTCTGTCGTACTGGCCAAATCTGCTGACTCCTTTAGGGGGTGCCATTTGAGCTTTGCTGTGAACTACTTCCTGATGCCTCACCACTCTCCTGAGTTCTCAAGGGACCCCATTCCTGCCCATCTTTTAGCATCTATACGTTATGTCATGTCATGTCCATACTTTACTGTTGTATCCTTGCAGATCAAGTGCATTGAGAGCTGTATTGTTTTACAGGTCGTTTCATCCTCTGGTAGACACAGTGTATGTTAAATACATGCCTGCAGAGAGCACCTGGGGCTTAATTGGGAGGGACTTGGTCACTAGGTAGAAACACTTGGTGCTGAAGTCAATGGGCAATGGGATATTAACTTTGTTTGAATAGAGAGGTGATAGGATTATAGCTCCAATTAAGTAATAGAAACCTGAGACAGGAGTTGAAAAACAAGCATATGGTTAAAATGATCTGGCTTGTATTTGTGTAATGATAATAGAAAAAGAAAGGGCAATATTTGGAATAGCATTTGCCGAAATGGACAATTCATTGAGGACAACATTGATTTACTCACTTAGCTATCTTCTTGCATAGCATGATGTGCCAGGAGCTGTTAGGCATTGGTGGCAAGGTGCAAAAGACAAGCTAGACGCAGGGGTGGGCAAACTTTTTGACTGGAGGGCCACAATGGGTTCTTAAACTGGACCAGAGGGCCGGAACAAAAGCATGGATGGAGTGTTTGTGTGAACTAATATAAATTCAAAGTAAACATCATTACATAAAAGGGTACGGTCTTTTTTTTCAATAGTTTTATTCATTTCAAACGGGCGGATCCGGCCCGCGGGCCGTAGTTTGCCCACGGCTGAGCTAGAGCCAAGGCTGCTGAGCATGTTTGGAGAGAAGGTGACCTGCAGAGTGATGATGGCAGCTACAGACCCTGTAAAGCCAGGAAAGAGGAAATGGTTTTGTTGGACAGTTTTGTTAGCTTTTGGACCCGCAGAGTTTAAGCTGCCAGAGGATATTCAGCAGAATTTTGCAGTGTGGGTTCTTTTGAGATAGATTTTGGGGTTAATGTGTGTGGGAAATTACAAAGAATTAGATTCTGGGTCTAAGAAAGTTAAGTTGATCTATGTTATGGTATGCGCAGAAGCCAAGGATTTCTGAAAAGCCCTCCTCCTCTCACAGTAAGGCCCGCAGACACCAGGACTGAGAGAGAACCCTGGATTTGTGTGAGAAAAAGGGAAGATAGAAAATAGACAAAATGAATTGAAGATGAAGGGCTGAAGAGCTCCTAATTTTTATTGCATCTGTGTCTTATTTGTGCCATTGTATTCTCATAATGGTTGGCATGTGTGCCTGTTTCCCCCAAGGACTCTGTGAGCTTTCTGCAACCTAGGACTTTTGCTCCTACTACCTTGTGTAGCTTGGGTAACTCACCTGGTTAGCATGGACGAGCTTGTCACTATGTGTCTGTTCAGTGGAAGAGTTGAGCTCCGACCTGATACCAGGAAGAAGTTGAAAGAAATACTAAAATGGAAAATGTGACCGGAAAATATCGGAAAAGGTCGGCAGCTTCTTCTGGATAATAGTCTTTTCTTGGTTGGCAGGTGGGAAATGTATTTGTTGGTTTGGACATCACAGTTAACCATTATCTAAACAGTGTTTGTTGGTCTTCAAATTTGTCCAATATTTATTCAGATGTGACTTCACCAGTCATGGCCAGATAAAGCTAGACTTTAAAATAGTTCATTGAGAAGCTTTCAAGGAAACACACAAGCATCAAGAAGAAAAAAGAAATAGTTGTAACCTCACTACCCACAATTAACTGAATTAACTGAACACTTTTTGTGTGTATCTACCTAGAATTTTTATATACTCAGACATATACGATGATAGCACATCATATATCTGTTTTGTTACTTGTTTTTTTCAAGTAAACATGTCATAGCATCTTTTGCTGTTACTCATTATACATTATTTTTAATACCTGCATAATATTCCATTACAGGGAAACATATGTATGGTACTTAATCAATCCCCTTATTATTGGACATTTAATATCTCTCATTTTTGCTATTTTAAACAGGGGCTCAGTGAACATATTTGCACGTCTATCTTTGTGTACTTGGCTATTATCTCCTGAGAATGAATTGTTAGAAGTATAATCTCTGGGTCACAGGAAGCCAACTTTATTTTTAAGGGAAGTTTTTGCTATGTTTTACCGATATACATTAATGCCAGCGGTGTGTGAGAGTTCCATGAAATGCGTTCTTAAAACATGTACAGGTATGTAACTGAGTTTTCTTTTTCCCTTCTAGGCCAGGTTGCTATTTCTTAAATCTTGACTATTCTGCATACGATCTTGTTCAACCTGCTAAGCCTATTAGTGATTCTACCAGGATAAATGAATAGTCATCATATATCCATGCTTGTTTGAACAAAATGCTCAAGCATCCAAAATATGAGTAGCCCGTCTTACAGCATTCGTGCATGACTCACTTGTTTGTTTGAAAGGAGAAAGCTGGGAGGAGGCAAGTCTAATGACTATGAATCTTCATTAAAGGACCCGTAATGTATTATGTAAGACCAAAAGACTCGCCCAGCCCCAACCCTTGGGGAATAGAGTATGGCACATTAAACCATGGTATATTGTCATAAAATTCCAAATATGACAAATAATAAAACTATCAGTTAAAAATAATGTTTTCCCAAGGACTAGGATCATAACATTGTAATTCATACCTTAATGTGTCTTTGGCAAGAAATGTTAAAAGAGTAATATTGTAGCCTCAAAATGAATTTTTCTCATATGGATTCTAGTTAAACTACACTTGTAATGTTATTTAATGATAATCCAGGAACCTTTTAGAACAGAAAGGAGTTAATGAAAGCTATGGTACTTATTGCTGGTTTTTTTTGTTTGTTTATTCATAAAGCTAAATTTATTTCATATAACTGACTGTCATTTATTCTCAGATCATTTTATTGGGAATCAGGCTTATCCTAGGAGTAAATTTGTTTTCTCATTAAAATTGTTTAAGATTCTTTTATTTTTCTACCTAGATTTCATTCTCCATTTAGCTCAGGGACATTCTAGAAACTCCAAATTTCCTAGCCCCAAATTGATATTTATCTGTGTTTACTGCTGTTGGCCAGTAGAATAAAAAGAAAATGTATGTTATGAGAAATGAAATGAAAATTTTCTCATGTTTAGCCATTTTTATTTTTTGATTAAACAACATTAAACAGTTATTGGAAGTTTGAAAATGTCTGGATAAATTTAAATTAGTTTCCATGGCATCTATAAATCAAGGGGCACGTGGGAATGAGTAAGTCTGGCTTTCTGTGTCTTTGGTCACAGTTCTGTATTTTTCTCTCAGAGTTCAAGGGAGGAGTACTTTCTTTTTAAAAAGAAAAATATATTTTATTGATTTTTTTTTTTACAGAGAGGGAGGGAGAGGGAAAGAGAGTTAGAAACATCGATAAGAGAGAAACATCGATCAGCTGCCTCCTGCACACCCCCTACTGGGGATGTGCCCGCAACCAAAGTACATGCCTTTGACCGGAATCGAACCTGGGACCCTTCAGTCTGCAGGCCGACGCTCTATCCACTGAACCAAACCGGTTAGGGCAAGGGAGGAGTACTTTCATAAAAATGTTTTTGTGTAATCAAGCTTGTGAGTTTGGTTCCTTAAATATTCAAATGGGAGTACTAAGGCACACATTAACCTAAATATGTCTGTGCTCAGACTTGATATAGATCATTGAAACCTTAAATGTTCCAGTACAGCCTAATTAAGAGGTAGAGGAAGTGTAGAAAATGAACAAGTGATTTGAAAACATAGTACCCACTAATCCTGGGTGTGCTACTGCAGAAGAATTACATAGGCGTGGGTCCTTCTGCTGGGTGGGTTAAAGCTGCTAGGTTAAAATCTCTAGGGCTCCAGGGTCTTCAGTTGTGCAGATATTTTACAAAAGATGTATTTTGAAACAGTAAAGGAATAAGAGGAACATGAGGTGTTGTGTGATAGAAGAACTTCATACAAGTTATGTATTTTGGAAAGGGTGTGGTAGGGGAAACTAACTCTCTCTGGTAATTATTAGCTTGTTAGTTGCCTGACTTCAAGATTATATTCAATTAGTGTAATGAGTCAAAATGTCATGAAGTAGTTTTACTACCGGGTTTATTTTATAATTCCTGTGCTCACTGGGTCCATTGGTAGACGTACAGCGGTTCTCAACCTGTGGGTCGTGACCCCTTTGGAGGTCGAACGACCCTCTCACAGGGGTCGCCTAAGACCATCCTGCATATCAGATATTTACATTACGATTCATAACAGTAGCAACATTACAGTTATGAAGTAGCAATGAAAATAATTTTATGTTTGGGTCACAACATGAGGAACTGTATTTAAAGGGCCAGAAGGTTGAGAACCACTGTGCTACAACATCATTCTCTCAACTCCTGATCCATGTTTTGGTAATAGATGCCCAGGGTTAATTTGTTTTTTCTCTAGTGGTAAAGAAGTTTGAGTTCTCTTTCACAGCTGCTATTTAGAAATGTGTCTTATTTATACTTTCATCAGTAGTCAGGAGAAGTTTGAAAGTAATTTTATAAGACAAAAATGGAAGAATCATAGTAAGTATCTCAAGCATATATGGCATATGCTACTTCCTGTTCTCTTGCCCTTTCTAAGTCTGCGTGTTGAGTGCATGTTCCAGCCTTGTCTTGGCACAGGCACAGCCCAGCTTGCTAGGATGTAGATATACTATGTCTGGGAGAACTGTAAATGTACAACTGTAAATGTAAAAGAAGCAATTTAAAAGCAACACTTTCACAATTTTTCTTCCTGCTAGCTCCAAGAAATCCCTTTGTCATTAGAGTGGATTTTGTCAAATTAACTTAAAATTCTTTGACTCTAACTTGAAGTGAGAAGGACTGGAATAGACCATATTGGAGCTCAGCAATAGCTGGAGGCTTCAGTCTTAGGAGATGACTGTGTATAGCAAAAGATTTTTTGCCAGCGCAGTTTTTTCACTTTATTAGATACTCTTTCTTAAAAACCACAAGGACATTTTTCTTTTATATTTCCAAATATGATATCCTAAAACTTTTTTTAAATTTTGTGGTTGCTTTCTCAATGAAATGCTTTATAGACTTTTTTCTTAGTTAGATTTAGTTCATTTTCCCACATATTCAGGGACATTCTAGAAACTTCCCACCTCTACATAGAAGTTGAACATATGCGTTCATGGAGAAAGGGTGGATCAACCCTGGTGTTTCTTCATACTTTCTACATCTGTTGTTAACAAATGTAATAAAAGGTAAATCCTTTTAAATACAGATATGAGAAATGAAATTTACAGTTTCTTATGTTTGGTAATTTATATTATTTAAAAGTTTAGACATTATGCCAGAAATTCTGTATCTTCTAAAATGCTTGGACGTTGGCCCTCAGTGGTAATGACTTTTCTATTCTCTACAAGAGGGGTCCTGTAAGTTAGGCTGGGATCTGCTATAAATGAGAATTGATTATTACAGCTGATAAATGTGGAAATGGACAATGAAATCATGGTACATATGGAAATGGAAAGTCTTCTTCATAGTTGTCCTCTTAGGATAATTTGTGGTGTTGAGAACCTGCCTCAGGTTTCTTAATAATGTTTTCTTAGTTGGCTAATTAGGATGTGCTGCTGATGTGATCCAGAAAGTGTTCAGCTCCAAAAGAGGTTTCCAGAAAAGGGGAAGCCCCGGTATATACAAGTCTGGGAACGGAGTGCTGGTTTTATTTGGCGTGAATGGCACAGAGAGGTTGGTCGCTGGTGTGCCTGCGCGCACCGTCACAGTGTGCATTAGCGCTTTGCCTTCTCTTCTCGTTCACAGATGGTTTTACTCCCTAGACCAGGTCACCCTTTTCCCCATGTAATTCTAGGTTCTCTTACAGTCTCATCAACAGGAGAACACAGACATTTATTTTTCTCAAGTAGCAGAAAGGCATGCAGGTAGGTAGGCCAGGGTCATGCAGCTGCTCAGCAATGTCGTTCTGCACCAGGCTCTTCCTACTGGGGGGTCTCTGTCAGGAAGGTTCCTTTTTAGAGTCACAAGTTGGCTGTTGAATATCCAGGACTTGTTCACAGGGAGGGCTCTCTCCTAGTGAGGCTTTTGGGAGGTGATCTCTCTGGTGACTTCTGCCTCCATCGCATTGCGAACACTGTGTATGCCCACCACTAGCTGCAAGGGCGTCTGTGTACTTATCTGGGCACATGGCTGCCCTCGGAAGTAATTGGTGTTGTGTTAGAAAACGGGGAATGGGCACTGGTTTGCCAGTGCAGCGTGTGTCACAGAACGCTATTGTTATCCTGCTGATTTTATTTGGGTATAATCCTTTTGAAATAATTGCTCACATGAAATGATAGTTCTTCATGTGGCTTTGCATAATTCTTTTGGTTTCAAAGTTATTAAAATGCAAAAAGCCTTAGTATTCAGTATATTAGAAAGACCAATTGTAATTTTGTAATTGTTTTCAACTAGTGCTAGTGAATGGGATCCATTTTTTTTTTCCTCTGACTCATCTCATCACTATAAACTAGTTAAAGCTCATGCCAAGTTAGGTATTATTTCACAGATGGTTAAAAAACCATCAATCAATAGCCTCTCATTAAGCAGCAGCTCTCAGAGAGAGAGAGAGAGAGAGAGAGAGAGAGAGAGAGAGAGAGAGAGAGAGGAGAGTGATCAGTGGATGGGACAGGCCTGGCCTTCTGATCTGGTGGGGCAGGCAGGTAGACCAGCAGATCATAAAAAGGGAGTGTGAAATATGAACGGAGGTTAGAGCTAAAATTTTTATGTGTGCTTTGTGACAGTGGGGACTTAAACCATAAGTTGTGTTGCTGTTTAATTTCCAGATTTTAATTCTTTTTATGCAGGTTTAATTAGTATATTAAAGAAAGATCTTATCACTTTAATAAGGAAGGAAAAGAGCTTTTATGACTCCAGCAAGTCATTAGAAATATATCCGTTCCTCTTATTCTCTTTCCCTCTGTGTTTTATAGCTCTTTCAATGGATACTAATCAACCACAGTTCTCAAAATAACCACTTAAGGTTTGTGAATATATTATAGATTTTAGTTTTCCCAAATAAAATAATTAATCTAATAAAATTTAACCACTAGTACGGAAAGAAATTCTTTAAAAAACACACACACACAAATCTAACAATATTGGAACTCATAGACCAAAACTTGTAAATCTCTTTTCTCATGTCTCCAAATTCACTGCGTTCGTGAACACACACATCAGGGTGTGGTTGATTTATTTTCTCATAATTACAGTCAGACTACCTGTATGTCCTTCAACTTGCTTCCCCCAGCCCCCAACCCCTGTAACATCTTTCTTTGATGGTTTTCTTCACAGCACACATGGAGTATTGGTTTTCTCAATCAAAGATGGTGCCACTCTACCCCAGGGAATATTTTTATTTATTTTTTTCAAGTAATGCTTCGTAAATGTTCTTTAATTCCTGTTCAAGATAAAAACAGTGAAATAACCTGGCATTGTTAGGTATTTGCTACTGATGCTCCTTTCATCAGACTAAATAGATAATTTGTTGAATTGATAAATTTTGTGAAGAGGCCTGTAAAAAAAAAAAGGAATAATTATAAATACTGTTGTAATAGCACATGGGTGAAAATCTTCAGAAGAAAATGGAGAACTCCAAAAAATGTGTTCATTTGTTGTTCATTGGTTGGTTTTATTTTTTGCCAGAGTCTTTATATATTGAGATAATATTGACCCTAAATTCATACTACAAACATCCGAAATTACCACTAATGAAAACTCCTTTCTTCTTGCATAGTTTGGTAAACAGGAACCATGGATGTTTAAGTTGTGCTGAGCTTCTTTCATTGTGCTTTGGTCAGAAAGAAAAAATATATTTAAGTAAAACAATTTTGATCACCCACAGTTGTAGCATTTAGTATATCTTACTAGACTTTTTGTCCTAGGGAGTATTTTTAAATATGTGGGGGCATTTTATGAAGAAGTATCCTACCCAAAATGCTAATAGCATCTCACTGAGAAACAATGATATGGAAATACCCTGTCTATTTAACATTTCTGTACGTATTTTTTAAAAATGTGATCATACCATAAATAAATTTTTTCTCACTGATGGTCAGTGTCTTTAGACACATATCTATCTCTGTGCTTCTGTAAAAGCCTAGCATAAATTATTAGCAGAATCACTGGGTTAAAGGGTATGCCCACTTAAAATTGAGGTATACGCTCCCAAATCACTCTCAAAACAGGCTGCACAAATTACAGTCCCAATAACATTGCACATATTTTCCTACATCCTTTTCAACACTAGATATTATCAGTTAAAAAAATGTTGCCTACATAATAAGAAAAAATAAATTCTTGTTTAAATTTCCACTTTCCTGTCCAAAAAGGCCTGTTATAAAGTGTTTTCAATATAGTCATAAGTGACTAATATGCTCTTAGAGCTGCTTCGTCAGTGCTCACCTGCTGTGGATGTCCTGCTGCCTGTTTCATTCATGTTTCAGAAACAGTCCTACTTCCATATCAGTCCCTCTTTGGAGTCTGTTTAATCTCATCTGCAGGGAGTGTTATACCAATACTGATCGGCAGGAGTGATTTTTATGAAGAACTAGGGATTGGTATTTATATAGGAGGAGCTGTGTTTTCCAAACTCTGGTTGCTGCCCAGCGTGTGGGTTGATGAAACCAAAGTAGGGATCATCAGAGCATAGGAAAAGAAAGCGAATAGAAAACACTGGCGTGTCTCGTATATAGTAAAGGTAAGGCGTATTTGTGGCTTACTTCATATGCATTTTCATGTGTTTTGAATATGTCTGTGTTTGTGGATATGTATGTATAGATGCATATAATGTCTGAGGGGTGCATTGTGATATAAAATATATCTCTGTGGGTTGAGGATTGCTGATAAGGAGACTCTTACCTTTAAACATTTATTCAAAGCATGGCTTTATTTCTGTCCTAAGTGAGGCAGCAATTTCATACTTGGTTGTAAAATTAAAAAAATAAATTGCCAAGAGTACCAATATGTTGCAAAAGGGCAACGGCCAAGGCTTTAGGAGGGGCTTAAATGCTTAAAGATAGATGTCACCTAATTGGACTTGGAGATATAATGGGTGTGGAGAGCCCAGTTGGCTTGGGTGCAGGATGAAGAAAGGATGAGTTACACCCCACTAAACGTAATTTCACTGGGCAGAGTAACTCATCTGGGCTCCAGTGCAGTCCCCACATTTGACTCCACAATAGCTGTGCTGCTGCCCAGGCAAGAGAAGGCGGAGGAAACCGTGATGCTCAGCAGTTTCTCCCTGTGAGCAGGCCCCTGGGCACCGGAGTGTCCAGGAGCGGCGGCTTGAACTCCTTTCGACTAGTTAGCTCCCCTCAGTTCCAGTGCTGATCTTAAAGCTGCTTAGAAAATTACCTGTTGGTGATTATAATAAATGGTGGTAATTAAAAAAAAAGAAGCTATGGAGCACTCTACATGTGGGTGTAGGTAATTACCTGGCAGGTGTTCATATTTCTAGAGTCTGGAACTTACGGGTAAACAATGGCCTTTCTGTTAGAACTTCTGCCTACACTTCTGTGTTTCTTCCCTTTTATAGTTGGGTTTTTTCCATCACTTAGAGAACAATGTCATGATGATTCCTCCAGCTAATTTGTGTCGTACCGTGTGCTTCCGAAGTGCTCATGTCTTTCATTCATTTTACCTCAATCAATTCTAATTTTCTTACTTGAATTATTCTTATTCAATAATTGCCTCTTGATAAAAAACATTAATAGAAACTTATAATCTTCTGGGTTTGTAAACAATAGTTAGAAAATTTGTTCTTTTAAAGTTCTGTGGTGTAACCAGAAGTTAATTTCTTTCCAATTTTATGAGGTACTACTGGTACACTTTTTGGTAAACATAAACACTAAATAATAAGTATTATTTCACAGACCAAAGAAAGTGGAAGGGGAAGGGTTTTAAAGCCTGTCAAGCACCACATAATATTATTGGGTCCTAATGTTCTATATTGTTAATATGAAGCGTGGAGAGGCAGTGTTGATATCGACTACACTTAGTGTGTTACTTTAGATTTAGGTAAAACCGTTTGACCTTCCCCCAAAAGTTTAATTTTATACATACTAGTAAAGGCAGTCCTCGGGTTACGTTGGACTCGAAGTACATCGTTTCGTGGTTATGTCGCCATCACCCATTTATTTACATATATATAAAAAAAGTTGCGTCATTTCGATGTCTGTACATATGTGCTTTATGTTTTTTATTATTTACTTACCACAAGTAAAGGTCAGGAATTATAATCTTTCTTTTAAATTTTTTTACTGTTTCACTTCATTACTGCTGTGTATGCACTCCATGTGAGTGACATAGGTGCTCATGTAGGTGGGTTCCGACTTATGGCGAAAATCGCGTTACGTGGCGCCGTAGGAACGGATCTCCCACGTAACCCGAGGACCTACTGTATTCAGTCTAATCCTGTCAATGCATTCTGGGGACAGGGCTTGAGTTTCTCTGTCCATCTCAGTGTCTGCTCAGTGGTACCAAGGTATCTGGCAACCTATTGTGATTTGGGATCAATCTCTCCTAAGTGTGCTTATGCAAGTGCTTGGAGCTCTTTGCCACTGGTGAGGGTAATGCCATTTCTCTCAAGTGTCTTATGGAACTTGGTTACTTAAGCAGGCGATCTTCTGGATGAATTTATAGTTATTCTCTAGATACATGTTATTATTCTTCCTCCTCCGTGAAAAACACTCCTTTCCATCCACCTTTGGTCTAAAGAAGCTTCAGCCTCAGGAAAGAGGGCAAGGTTTTGAAGACTTCTGAGTGAGTGTTGGAGTTCCATTGTTTCTACATCAGACCTTCTCTTTTGTTGCCTTGAGTCATAGCTTAGAATGATGTCAATGCTCATTCAGCCAGTTGGCTTGATGAAAGAATCTTGCATATTGCAGAATGAAAAGTGTTATTAGTAGATATTTAGAAATAAAGAGGAAAGCTAATGTTGTAACACACTATGCTCCATATGTTAAATTGAGGAAAACATATTTTGTGAGTTTCTTTTGAATAGAATTATTTGTGCTCCTTTAAACAACCTTTTTACCTTTTCTCTTCTTTTTCTAAGATATGTCCTTTCCAAATTTAAATAACCAATTAAAAGAAAAGGACTAATCAACATTTAGGAAAAAGCTAAAGCAATGCCAATAAAAGTCAGTTGTAATATATATGATTTTTTTATTTGAAAATATTAGATATTAAATTAAATTGGTTGGCGTGTGTTGTTCAGGCTTAACAGATGAGTTTTATGGCGTGTTTATCAAAATATGAGGCAATTAAAATAACCTTGCTCTAATTAAGCAAGACCCACACAAAGCCTTTCAGAAACAGAATTCCATGGTTCCTTCCAGTGAGCGGCCTTATAGAAGGAAATGGTGATCTATATAAGTCTAATTTATGGAAGATCCATAGAGTATTAAGTTTCAGAATAGTTTCATTGACTTGGGGAAGTAAAGCTACTAAATAGAAATGATGTATGGAATGAGGGTATTTTCTGCCTTTCCCAGTGAGAGTCTAGAACAGTGGTTCTCAACCTTCCTAATGCTGCAACCCTTTAATACAGTTCCTCATGTTGTGGTGACCCCCAACCATAAAATTATTTTCATTGCTACTTCATAACTGTAATTTTGCTACTGTTATGAATCGTAAATATCTGATATGCAGGATGTATTTTCAGGGGTCGTGACCCATAGGTTGAGAACCGCTGGAGAAAAAGCTTCCAGAACCCACACCCTCCCAGAAGAGTGGTCCCTGAGTTCTGGATATAAAGGTTGAGCCACTGCTATTGTCTCTCCACTCATTCTGCTTGGTAGCCTGACAGTCATTCTAATAACCTGGTGTATCATTCTCCCTGTTCAGCTACTTGAGGATTACCTACTAGTATGTGATGCATAATAAATAATGGCTAAGCTTCATTTTACCAATAAGCGAATTAACAGTTTAAAAGAATAATATATTTGGGTATAATTTTTTTAAAATATATTTTATTGATTTTTTTTTTCTTTTTACAGAGAGGAAGGGAGAGGGATAGAGAGTCAGAAACACTGATGAGAGAGAAACATTGATCACCTGCCTCATGCACCCCCCCTACTGGGGATGTGCCTGCAACCAAGGTACATGCCCTTGGACCGCAATTGAACCTGGGACCCTTCAGTCCGCAGGCCGACGCTCTATCCACTGAGCCGAACCAGTTACGGCTGGGTATAGATTTTTTAAAAAAAATGTGTTTTATTGACTTTTTACAGAGAGAAAAAGAGAGGGATGGAGAGTTAGAAACATCGATGAAAGAGAAACATCGATCAGCTGCCTCCTGCACACCTCCTACTGGGGATGTGCCCGCAACCAAGGTACATGCCCTTGACTGGAATCGAACCTGGGACCTTTCAGTCCGCAGGCTGACGCTCTATCCACTGAGCCAAGCCAGCCAGGGCTGGGTATAGATTTTTTCTATCAAATCTGTTTAATTACAGTATTTTGTAGTTCATCTTGCCAGTAAGGATTTTCTCCCTCCCCTCTACCCCTTTTACTTACCCCCATTTATTATCTCTCTTTCAAATATTTATTCTTAACTGTTCATGGCACTACCAAAAGAAATATAGTGTAAGTTTAGAAGGTAGAATATAAATTGCCCTTATGGTCAGTTACATTGAGGAGTGCCAATAGGCTGCTCCATCCAGTGTCTGCACCATTGTGTAGGCCCCTCCCTCGGAATGTGGGTTGTGTCAGAGTTAACCGCCAGAATCAGCAGAATTGACACCCTGCAAGTTCTAGGCCTAAGCTTTAAGAAATCCAGGCCTGGAGAGTAGTCCTAGAAGGGAGGGAGGGAGGAAGAGAAGAGGGGGAGAAGGGAGGGAGGAAAGGAGAGCTGCCCAGCTGAGCAAATTGTGAGCAAATAAAACAATTGTTTGAAGCCATTAAGTTTTATAGTGGTTTGTTATGCAGTGATAAATGAAAACACCCCTAGATTGATATATATTGAAAAAAACCATTTTAACAGCCACGTAGCAATAATTTGTATTTATGTGTTAGAAAGTAAAATAGAAATGATTGCTAATCAGATAGTAAAATTGATTTATCAATGTGTTGTGTGCTATTTACTAATGGAGTTATATAAATAGGGAAATAAATAAAGTAACCATTGAAGAGATTCAAATGTCACTCAGTGCTGTTATTAAATACAAGCTTTCCCATCACAACTTGATAAAGTAGTGATGCCTTTGAAAATTTTGGCAACATTTTAGACCACACCGTTGGAAGAGAAATGTTTATAAGAAAATTAAAAGTACTATGTTTTGATGGGATGAGTTTTTAAGTTTCTCTCCCTCCCAGAATCTTTTTTTTCTTTTTCAATTGACGTTTCAAGGAAAATGCCTCTAGGTTGACTGATTACAAATGTTTTCACTCAAGCACACTAGTTTCTAAGTCTGTCTGTAAGCCGCTTTCTTAAAAAAGTGAATAAGCTTGGGAAATAATTATTCCTCAAAGTACACAAAACTTCTGAGCAAGCTTTTGTTCTGCAGACAGATCTGATTCATCAAGACACATCAAGATAATTGTCACGATTTAAATTTTTTAAAGAAACCAAGAAGCCTTTGGCTCAAGTATAAAACTTTCTGCTGCTTTCTTGGCATGGGGCCTTGAGTTGGATATTTTGTGCTGTACGTTGCTCCATTTTTTTGTTTTGTATTTTTGCCTCTGGGACAGGAAACTACTGAACAAAATACTCATTTTGGTAACCAGTGCTGGTCCTACGGTGACTCACTGTTCTTGAGTGATTCGTACAGAAAAGAGAGGCGGACACTTGAATGCTGCTCCCTAGTGGATGCAGATGATGAGCCAAGATTCTGTTCTTCCATCACTGGCATTTTGTAAAACTGGGAATCGCTGTTTTGACAAAAGAAGAACAACATTTACAGTAAAGTCCTCTTCTGTCTCATAAACTATTTCTTTCAGGCAGTAGAAGGCTTCGTTTAGATGAAAATTCTTCATGGGCTCAGACAGTTTGCCTTTAACTACACCAGTGTGCTCTCCCTTTTGGGATTAATCTGTGTGATTGTGTAAAAAATTTCATAGAGAAACGTTTTCTTCCACAACCATGAGCATTGCAAGGGCAGAATAATGTCTTACTTGCTTGAGACTATAAAACCCAGAATCTAGGACACATCCTAGTATTTATAAGGTCACACTCAGATTATATTTTGAATTAAAGAATTTAGCTTTTAAATCAACTCCATTCCCCCCACCCCCTAGGTGTTGCTGGTTAGCTAGGATGCCAGCAAGTCCCAGATTGGCAGACTGTTGAGGGAGCCATGTTTTCAAAGCTCTTCCTCAGTGAACAGTCACCTGTTTTTTTCCTACCCCAATTCTGTGAAATACTGATGATAATTTTTTAATTCAACAATCTGGTCTATGCTGAGTCTTTTCAATATACTATTTCTGATTCTTACAACAGATTATTTGGAGTTAGGGGCTTAAAATATTTGTGTAGCTGACTTTCTTATAATTCCCTGTTGAAAACCGGTGTAACAAGGGATTTGTGTGGTATGTTAAGAACGTTTAGATGTTCCTGGACTGGCTGAGTTGGAAGATGCCTGAGTAAGAGACACAGGGGAAGGGCTTTTGGTTCCTATAAATGTCTGACAAAAGGAAGTGGGGACTTTGTTAAGATTCTGTGGTCACTGCTCATATCTAAAATTTTCCCTAACCTGAAAGGATGCAAAGAAATCTGGGAACTAGGGTTACCTTTTTGCTCAGGTTATACCATACTCTATTTTATTCATTTTTAAAAAATTTAAGTACAGTTTTCCCCTGCTTTCCAAAAGTAGAGCATCCCCTGATCCCCTTCTGCCCCCCCCCCCCCACTATAACATGAAATCCTACCAAATAACACAGCCCTAAAATAACACTAGCATATAGTAAAAGCAGTGCCTCTCTCACAGCTTGGGGTGTTCATCCTATATAATAAAAGGGTAATATGCAACTAACGGGGAAACGACTGATTGCTATGACACGCACTGACCAACAGGGGGCAGACACTCAACGCAGGAGCTGCCCCCTGGTGGTCAGTGCACTCCCACAGGGGGAGCTCCACTCAGCCACAAGCCGGGCTGATGGCTGCGAGAGCAGCGGCGGTGGCGGGAGCCTTTTGTGCCTCCTCTGCAGTGCTAAGGATGTTTGACTGCAGCTTAGGCCTCCTCTCTGGGGAGTAGGCCAAAGCTGGCAGGTGGACATTCCCTGAGGGCTGCCAGGCTGCCAGAGGGATGTCTGACTGCTAGCTTAGGCCTGATCTCCCAGGGAGCAGGCCTAAGTCAGCAGGTGGACATCCCCCAAGGGGTCCCAGACCATGAGAGGGTGCAGGCTGGGCTGAAAGCCCCCCGCCACCTCCCAAGTGCGTGAATTTTCATGCACCGGGCCTCTAGTGCCTCTATAATGGGTCCCTGTAAAACAGACCCGGAAAGCTATTTTTGCAAAAGGGAAAATCCTCTTTGGATTTCTTTCAGTTAGCAAAAACAGGTACTAATGTAGGTCTTTTGTAAAAGTGAAGTGGCATAACATGGAACTTTTGAAAAGTGAGGGATACCTGTTATTTATAGTGAACACTTATTTTATGCCAGAGGAAATTCCAGAGGTACCTCAGTGAACAAAAAAGGCCAAAATTCCCACCTTGGGAAAGTTTGCATTGTAGCACAGGGAACAGGCAAACAATAAACGTAACACCAACAGGGAGATATTATACAGAGCAGGTCATAAGGTGGTAAGTTCTGTGGAAACAATAAATGAGGGTAATGGAAATCAAGGCAAGAGAGGGGTTATACTCTTATTTGGGCTGCGCAGGCTTCATTGAAGAGGGTGGCTTGTGCACAAAGCTGGAGGAGGTGCCGAAGTATCAGGAAGATGCATGGTAGGAGAGACTTCCGGCAGAGGGCGGGTAGAGGAGGGAGAGGGGCCGGCCAGGGCCAGAGCAGAGTCGGGGGCCTAGGCTGCCTGTGGCCTCTGAGGAATGCTTTGATGGGTAAACTTGGGGCAGATTGCTGCTAAATCATGCTGATGTTGTGAACCTTACTGGATGGCCGTTGTATATCACGACTACCTTATCACCAAATCATAAAATAGCACCAAACAGAGAAGTTACTAGACTAGAACCACATAGTAAGATGTGACCTTGAAACATTTCTCTTGTCCGTTATGGTTCTGAGGGCCCATACATCATAGTGCCTCGGTGACAGGCCCCAGTTGTCCCCGGATCCCCATCAGGCCTGGGGCCTGCAGATGGGCAGGTTCAAAGCTCTTCACTTTGTATGCAGAGTGAGAACCCATGTAAACCAGCCAATTAGACGGAAGTTGTATGTGAACTTCCTTAAGTCTGTGCCTATACAGAGTAATCTCTGAATATTAATTATAAGTTAATTTTTAATTTAAAAAGTAATCTCTGTTTTATCTCACCTGTTTCTTATCTCATAGTCCCTGCGCCTCCAAATTAAAATCAGATTTTGAAAAAATAACACAGCAATGTCTGTGTCTCCTTTTTGAACACATTGTTTTATTTGTGTTACATATTTTTCAGCTTTTAAAATACAGATGGATTTTTAAACTGGCATCTGATACTTTGGGAGGAATTGCTTTTTATTGAATATTACAGTACGGAAATAAATGTTTTCAGGGAAATTTCTTGCTGTCTTCTTGTTCTATGATTTCCTCCTTTAAATAACTGATAACGACGTAGAAACTTGACAGATAGGTTTGATCCTAGTTGAAAGTGAAAATTCTCTGGTTGTGTTAAAATGGTGTCTAATTATACCACAATTTTCATGACTGAGATATGTTTATTTAGGGCAGACTGTGTGCCTGGGGTTGTCTAGGTGCTAATAGAGGTGTATCTCCATCTTATGCAATACATGTAGTTTATCAACATATGTAAATGAGATGGGTTTGAATATTGACTCTACCAGTTTTAAAGATGTGCCCTTACTCAAGTTAATTAATTAATTCATTGAGACTCAGTTTCCCCATTTAAAAATATCTACCTCTTGAGAATTTTGAGGCGTAAAAATGATGTCTGCAGAATGCCAGCATAGTACTTGATACACAGTAAGTCCTCAATAAAAGGTAGCTGCTATTAATTTGTTTAAAAAAATCATCTTATTAGCTTTTGTTTTGGATTGATTTGTTTTCATCTTTGAGGTGTCTTCTACCTAAAATTTTAAGTTTACCTATTCCTGCCCTGTCCTTCAGCCTTTTGAAAATAATCTAAGTTTTTATGAAGCAGATCCAATACTTAAAAGAATCTGAGAGAAAAATACTTTGAGGAAGATTACCCTTTAATTAGTGTCTTTCTTTGAACTCTTGAGTTTCCTTTTTATCATCATTTTTCCTCTGTGACCTACAGCCCTTATCTCCTTGTGCTTGGCCTCCTCTTCCACTGCCCCTCTAATTACTACCTCCCTCCCCACTTCTATTCTCCTCTCTACATTGTTGCCAGACTATATTTTCTAAAATGCCACTGTACTCCTCCTTTTGTTTTCTCCTCCTCCTCCTCCTCCTCTTCCTCCTCCTCCTCCTCCTCCTCCTCCTCCTCCTCCTCCTCCTCCTCCTCCATTGGCCATACGTATTTCTCCTTTAAGGGAAGATCTGTTCAAGCCTTATGCCCATTTTAATTGGGTTGATGACTTTTTTCAGGAGTGGTAGGAGTTCTTTATATTCTGGGTATTATAAGTCTTTAGTGAATTATATGATTAGGGATACTAGCTCATATGAGCTTTTTTGTTCTTAGCAACCCAGAGCTAAGAACAGAATAATTCTAGGAGCTCCTGCAACTTCATACATTATGTCTTTACAGGACACTGTAAAGGTGGGAATTGTGGGGGAGGGGAGAGGCCGGGCAACAAGAGAGAACTTCTGTCATTTTGTTTTCTCCTTTTATCTTCTAAGATTTAGTTTTCTTTTTCCCCAAAACCCTCACCCATGGCCCTCCCAGAAGACTTATGTCTTGTTAACAAGAACTGAGTTACTTGGCTACCCCTAGCTTCAAGAAAGGCTGGGAAAATGTCTTTAAAAACAATCTCTAGCCCTAGCTGGTTTGGCTCAGTGGATGGAGCATCAGCCTGTGGACTGAAGGGTCCCAGGTTTGATTCCGGTCAAGGGAACATGCCTGGGTTGTGGGCTGGATCCCCAGTTAAAGCCACCCAAACAAATAAAACCTAACCATAACCTAGTCGTCAAGTTTTTAAACTGTATTTTAAAAGAAAAAAAACAACATACAACAAAACAGAAAACAAGATACACCTTAGTACCTGCCAAGAAAGAAAATGAGATGACATTTAAGATGCAAAGAAAAGAATCCTTCAGATTTAGGTGAAAAGAAAGAAGAGCTTGAAAGAAAATCTGCACAAAGGAAATTATCACCACAGGCTTAGAACTGAGGCAAAAACCTGGGTTCTTTTGAAGATAGAAGAAAGTGTCTCATGACCTAAATGATCTCAAACAATTCATCAACAAGCCCAACATCTGAGAAGGTCACAAGGAAAGCAACAGAGTAGAGAGAGTTAATGAAAGACACTCATGCCCTCCCCCCCAAAAACTTAATAGTAGCAAAATGTTATATTCGCCAATGACATCAGTAGACTGTTTTGGAAAAGAGCAAGGGGTACCAACCAAACTTTACAAAGGAGCCGGTACCGTAACGATAGAGTATGACTTACTCAAAAAGCTAAATGCTATACCAGTTCCAGAAAAGAGGTCAAGATGCTGGTTACTAATCTGTAATAATAAAAGCATAATATGCTAATTAGACCAGACAGCCAAACGACTTTCTGGACATCATTCCAGTTGTCCTTTGGTCGTCCTTCCGGATAAAGCTGTGGTGGTGGGGGCTGAGGCAGAGGTGGAGGGGCGATCAGGCAGGGAGGCAGAGTGGTTAGGGTGATCAGGCAGGCAGGCGAGTAGTTGGGGGTGATCAGGCAGGGAGGCAGAGTTGTTAGGGGCCATCAGGCAGGCAGGCGAGTGGTTAGGGGTGATCAGGCAGGCAGGCGAGCAGTTAGGGGTGATCAGGCAGGGAGGCAGAGTGGTTAGGGGTGATAGGCAGGCAGGTGAGTGGTTAGGGGCCATCAAGCATGCAGGCGAGAGGTTAGGAGTGATCAGGCAGGCAGGCAGAGTGGTTAGGGGCCATCAGGCAGGCAGGCGAGAGGTTAGGAGTGATCAGGCAGGCAGGCAGAGTGGTTAGGGGCCATCAGGCAGGCAGGTGAGCGGTTACGAGCCAGTGGTCCCGGATTATGAGAGGGATGTCTGACTGTCAGTTTGGGATCGGGCCTAAACTGGCAGTCGGACATCCCTTGAGGGGTCCTGGATTGTGAGAGGCTGCAGGCCGGGCTGAGGGACATGCCTCACGCCCCCGCCCCCATGCCTACTAGAGAAATACTTTGAACCATTAAAAAAACAAACAGCAACAAGGTGAGGATACCATCTGTCACCACTCCTAGTTAAGAAAATAGTAACTGTTGCCTTCAAATTGTATAAATAGAGAAAAGGGAGAATTTTATTGTATTGCTCACGTTATGGGGTTGTAGGGAGGATTGAGTGAATTAATGAAGAATTCACGGAGGCGCTGGTGGTCCCTGATTCTCAATCCCCTGTCTGCTTTTAATGGATCAAATGATCCCTGGCCCTGGGGTATCCACGTTATTCCATTTGACTTCTTAGCCAGCAAATCAATGCTGATCTGAGAAAGAAACATCTGGAAGCAACCATACAGTCTTGGCCTGATCAGTCCACTTGATTTATTATAAAGACTTGTACTCATTGTTCAGAACCAACTCTTTTCTCTTAGCTAGGATGTTAATGCAGGAATCTCCTCCCTCTTAAGGCAAAATCCCCAAACAGCGAAAATCAGTTTCTCACAGTTGACTCGGTAAAAGGGTTGATCCTGACCTACCAGCCGTGGGCAAACTACGGCCCGCGGGCCGGATCCCAGAGAACTTTCCCAGAGAAATGAATAAAACTAAAAAAAAAAAAAAAAAAAAAAAAAAAAGACCGTACCCTTTTATGTAATGATGTTTACTTTGAATTTATATTAGTTCACACAAACACTCCATCCATGCTTTTGTTCCGGCCCTCCGGTCCAGTTTAAGAACCCATTGTGGCCCTCCAGTCAAAAAGTTTGCCCACCCCTATAGACATACCTGTGAAGCCAAGGCTTTAACTACGTGTTAAAAATTAAAAACACCTTCCCAGCTCCCTTGGAATTGAGGGCACATTAAAGTGGTGAACCAGGTCCTTTTCTCCAACAAGCTGCCCTCTAAGGTCTCAGCATCAGCTTCTCTTCTCTGTGACCCAGGCAGGAAAGGGACCTCGAGTATAACATTCCTCTTTCCACACCCCACAGCCCTGGTAGGAAAGGGGGCAGCCAGGTGCTGAGTGCACGCCTTCCAATCTCCAAAGCCTCACCCATCAGAGAGAGAGAGAGAGAGAGAGAGGGAGAGGGGGGGGGCGTGGAAGAGAGAGAGAGCGCAGAAATCAGTGGAGCGGCCCTATTTCTGGCTCCATCTCCTACTCTCCAGTCTTGGCAATTTAAGTTTATGTAATAAATATTCCCTCTCTGCCCCTGTGGAGCTATTTGGGCTTTTCCTAGCCCGTTTAGTCCATTTCCCCAAATTTCCTCTCTAGATGTGTGCTTTGCTTGCCCTGAGGATGCCAAATAAGCCATAATGTGTCTGGAGAGGAAAAAAAAATTCACAAATATCAGCTGTATTCTTATGCACTAACGATATTGGGGAGGCTTTTAAAATCACAGAAATCATAGCCAGTTCATCTTTTAAATAAAGTCAACATTTTAGCGAACACTGACAGGTTTGAGAAGAAAACATTAGACACGTCATTAGGGAGCTCAACCACTTCCGGTCACCCCACGCCAGCCTCTGAGAGGCACTGGCAAAATTGTAATGAAGAGCACAGTTATCTTCCCTGGCAGCATGATCACAGATTTAGATGTTGAGGCAATTGTTACAAAAGCATTTGTGGTAATAGCATTGCCTTCTAACCTAATATGAAGTGTCAAACCTTAATAAGCAAACAGGTGGAAGTGCATTTCCATGAAAGCAGGCTTAATAACAAGGACAGTTTGGAGAAATAATGACCATACTCTTTTAAATTATGTGTTTCTCATATTTTCTTCAGTAGAATGCCATCAGTTTCTCCTGAAAATAAATAACCCCAAATTTCTATTAAAAAATTCTACACTGTAAAACCTTATAAACAGCATATGTTGATTATTCTTTGCAAAACCGTCTTTGAAAGAAATAATTATACCCTTGGGTGAACGGCTAAATGTATTTTTTCATTATGTTGAAAGGGAAACAACTGATTCTGAGATTATACACTTTCCGTTTTTACAATCAGATTCATCTCAGCCACACTGCTGACAGCAATTCGTCAACAATTTAATATTCGTCAGTCTGTGTAAATATGTTTCAGCTAAGAAATGTGTTACGCTTATCTTAACCTGATTCATTATTTTCAACAAGAAAAGCATACTTACTGTAAAGGAGGCAGAAAAGTTAAATCCCAGTTGGATCTACATCAAAAGGAATAGAGAGAAAAAAAACTTTCTATTTAAATCAGTTGAAAGCCTTCAGCATTGAATGGATTTGAGAAAATGAAACTTGGTTACAGGATTCCTGGGGACATTTGCATCTTTCCTCAGAAAGCCTCCCAGGACCTTTCATTGCGCTAACTTCCAGCCCTTTGCTGCCTTCTCAGTCACTATGGATCAAGCTGAATATTAATGAGTAAAAAGCAGCCAGGATATAGAAAGCTCAGCCAAGAATACTGGGACAGACAAGAAAAGCGCTCACTATTTTTAAGAAAACATCTTTTAAGAGTTCTGGGCTCCCAGAAGTCAGGCCAAAACGGAGAGAAATGGCCCTTGAATGAGGATAAATACGTTTGAGCCTTGCCCGTAGGGGATGGTAAAAGACTTTTCTTCGTCTTTTGTACCATCTGTTTTAATAAAGTTAAATCTGGGCTGCAGCCGATTCATACTCAATCACATTTGTCCGGAGAGGAGATACAACAAAATTCATAGTGTTAGTTAGTAATCAGGAACTTAAAGAAAATTTATTATCTTCTTAATGGCCATCTGGAAACTGTCAAATGACTCCTTCTCTCCATCTACTCCTGGGAGCAGTTAAGGATATTTCCTGAAAATATCTTCAGGATAAAACACATTATATAAAAACATGAGAATTTGACGTAAGTATATTTCACCCACCACAAAATAAGTACCTGCCATATACTAACTTTTACTCATTAACTGCTTAAAACACGAATGTATACAACTTTCTTATCCTTATATACAAACGAATGTTTCAGTTTTATCTACTTTTTAAAAAAGAAACCCAGCTTTTACTCCCCTCCCCTTTTCTTGGTCCAGAATGCTCTATTTCATCATAAATATCTGATAGAGTTCTATCAGCATTTCAAAGTTCTCAGCAGTAAGACTCATTGTATTACATAGACCATAACCTCCCGGGGAACTGTAAACAGCCCTACCTTTGCACATGTTGTGTTGTTATGCAAGTAGGTAAAGAGCAAACGCATTTCTAACCTTCCCCCCTTCTTACTGTTGCAGCTCCTATTGTCTATATCAAGTATCTATTACTGTCTTATTAGGTCTTATTATCTATATCAAGTATCAATTGTTTGTTTTTACTACTTATAGCATCTTAGTGCTTCTCTAGTCCACACTTGTGTTATATAAATTCTGAGGCCCAAAAGTTCCCTTACATTACCAAGTGGCATAGATAATTCGTGAAAGGAACCTAGTGCTCTGATTTTTAGGGTAGGGCATAGAATACAGAAATATAGAATTTCACAGTAAACAAATTTATTCTGTAACTTCTTAGTACTCCTCAGTATTTTCATAGCACCTATCAAAATGCCTAGTATATAGTAGATATTAAAAATGTCTATTTTTCTGGCTGGTTTGGCTCAGTGGATAGAGCATTGGCCTGCGGACTGAAGGGTCCTGGGTTTGATTCCAGTCAAGGGCACATGCCCTGGTTGTGGGCTCAATCTCCAGTGGGGGGCATGCAGGAGGCAGCCAATCAATGATTCTCTCTCATCGATGTTTCTATCTCTCTCTCCCTTCCTCTCTGAAATCAATACAAATATATTAAAATAAAAATATCCATTGGTTGATAAAACTTAAGCCGCCTTTAATATTAACTGCATCTAAGCACGTGGGATGATATATGTATTATCAGACTAAACTCCATTATACATACCATCAGCTGTACTGACACCACGTGGCAAGGTTTCCAACTGCTGAGCAATGTTTCCAAAATATTGTAGACCTGGTCAAACATAGAACTGGAAAGCAAAAGGGAAATAAAGCAGTTCTCCCATCTATCCCAAACCCAGTCTCAGCTGATGACCATTATTGCCCCTCGTATTTGAAAGAAAACAGTGGCAGTGAAGGGGACACCTTCCAGTGTGCCCACCCACACCACCCATCACCCATCACCACCTTCCGCCAAATAGGTGCACCCATCCTTCCATCTGGCCTTAAAAGATGAAGTGCCCCTTACTCACTGCCAAACTCTAGGCTGTGAAGAAGCAGAGCCCCTTCCTACTCCATCCAAAAAAGGTAATCCCTCTCTCCCTGCACCCATCTCCCTGTGCCATTGCCTCCTACATCATACACCTCTATACACATTTCAGTGCTGCTTCCATACAAAACGTTCCTAATGGAATTGCAGCTAAGCTCCTTGGTTAAGTGGTCTAACTCCATACATCACCTTCTCACCTCCCCTTTTCCCCAGGTGACTAAGTGCCACATCCAAGTAGCTACCTGGGATACCTTGGCAACAGCTTCTCGGGACTTTACATTCCACTGACCAGTGTCCGTCCCGAACCCTCCCCGGCTAGATGAGCACGGCCTGCCCTTCCGGGAGATGCTCTCAGTCAGCTCTCGGGGTCAGTTTGCTCTGGGAGCCCTGAAAGCGCCTTCCCCCACGTTTTGTCAGCTCTCCCCGGGGACTCTCAACACCACCAAAGCGTCAAGTCCCACCTACTGCCTGAGCGCTTCCAAATCAAATTCCCAGCTCAGGGGCTCTGGCTCCCGGCGACCAACACCTTCTGACAGACACTCACAAAGCTTCTGCAAGGGATGCATTCATTTTCTCCCAAAATAACACCAGTTCCCTGAATAGGCTGCGCTCTCACACCTGAGCGCTTTCCTTTCCTCAGACACCCTGACCTTCACAAGTAAATACTTCACCCTTCTCACCTCTTCTCACCCATCCACCTACCACCATAGAGATAGTTTCTTAAACTATATTCCATTGTTTGTTTGTTTGTTTGTTTTTTAAAGACTCACTACTTCTATTGACTTCAGAGAGGAAGGGAGAAGGAGAGATAGAAACATCAGTGATGAGAGAGAATCATGGATCTGCTGCCTCCTGCACCTCCATCCAAACTGGGGATCGAGTCCGAAACCTGGGCATGTGCCCTGACCTCCTGGTTCATAGGTCGAAGCTCAACCACTGAGCCACACTGGCCAGACTAGATCCATGTCTTAAAGAAACACTGATTTTGGCTTCATATTCCAATTTGTTTAAATATATCTGTTAGAAATGTTTTGGCTACAAGTGGCAAAAAAGTTCAACTCAAAATAGTTCAAACGGAAAGAAAATTTGTCATATGACTTGACTAGTGCAAAGACGGTCAGGGGAGACAGATCATGACTGGCCTGTAAGCAAATCATGAACACCGCTCTCCCCTATACTTTACTTCTCAGTGAGGCTGGGGGCAGAGGCTGCCCCTGACCCAGTGCTGACAAGGGGAGGGCAGAGCCCGTCCACCGTCCACCGGGAGCCTGCCTTCCGCTTGGGGCTAAATGGGGACTCCTCCTCCCTAGGCCCGGACCAGGAAGTACAGGCCTAAGGGGAAAGGAAGGTCTCCTCAGCCGTGATGGCATCACTGACATGCTGAGCCAAGATAATGGGAAGAATACAATTCCCACTGAAGCCACCTCCGCTGAGGCTCAGAGCACTCCTAGCTGATCCGGCCGACCAGGGGCTTTCTTCCCATCTTGTCTCATCGTGTTCTTATCAGAAGACGGTCCCCGAGGATGGCACCGGTACTAATCTTTCCATCATCTTCCTTTTAATCTAGTCTGACACAGTCACCTTTTCCTTTTACTTATGGACTTTATATCTTCCTTGCACTGAATAGCACTAAACAAATTAAATATACACCTTTAAAAAATTAACTTCCCTTGCTGGTCTGTTGCATTTATGAGCCACTTGGCTGAGAAGAAAAACAAAACCCACTTATTTAAAGGAGAGGGCCCTGGAGATCCCACTTTTAGTTTCAGCCAGAGGACGACGACGAAGCATATTTGTGCCTGCACAATGTGCTGTCCTTAATTGTATTTGCATTGGCTCTCTACTGAGTGCTAATGGAATTAGAAGTAGATTCAAAGCAAATCCTTAGAAACCATCATACCAGGCCCCCCACTCCCCCCCCCCCCATTTTTTAATGAAAAGTTTACTGGTTCTGTAGGGGAAGGGAGAGTGCTGCAAACAGGTAAGGAAAACTGTTTTAACTGTTGGCTGGTATTGTGTTTTTAACGAAAGGCAGGCCAAAATATTGGCTGTTAACACAACGGCCTCTAACAAAGCCCAAGTTTTAAGTAGTTGTTCCCAGCGCTGAGACGTGGTTGATTATTTCCGGTTGAGGTGGCGTTTGAGGTGATAACATCTGGCCTCCTGCCCTTCCTCATTATCAGACCACTGACTGATGTGCTGCGCTGCAAGCGCGTCACTAATGTGATGGCCACCACAGATGGGAACACCATGCCTGGGTCCAAAGAGCATGAGCCAAGTTTTCCCCGCTGACAAATCCAGGCAAAGGCTCTTTTTCCATTTCATCAACACCAGCATGGGAATGGAATGCCAATAAAACCGAGGAAGTAGGTAGGCCAAAGGATCCGATTAGCGAGGAAAAAGCACAGCGAGCAGAGAGCTGGCCGCTGGGAAGTTCCCCAAAGGCGGGTTCCTTGCCCTCTCCCCAGCCCTGGTGAATGCCCATCCTGGCTTCACTTCACTGCTGGTGGGGCCACCAGTCTGCCGCCTCCTCCAGGTGGTCCCCCAAAGCACCCTGGAGTTTGTGGAAATAGGAGAGAGGGAAGATGTCTGATCAGGACATGAGGTCCCTGGGAAGTACTGGGGGGAGAGGTGGCTGAGGCTGGGGAAGCAGCAGGAGATGTGGTGGGGGGGGGCGGGGGCGGGAGGGGAAGCGGGGGGGGGGGGGGCGGAGGGGGGGGGAGGGGAGGGCAGTGCAAGGCTCAGAGCTGAGACAGGCTGGGAATGCATGCTGCTGCTTCATCCACAAGGTGTGCATGTTCCCTTACTTCCTAAGCAGGATCCTGAGATAGTCTTCCTCCACGGCTCCCATCCCTGGGGACACCCACACTCGGGCCTTTTTTGAGTGCTGTGGCAGACACTGCTGTGGCAGACACTGCTGGGTGCCAACCCGATATCCATCTCCTACTTCTTCCTTCCTACTCGTAGCAACCTTGATGTTGTTGGGCATGATAATGTGCCCCATTTAAAAAGCTACATTTCCTTTCCTTCCTATGGGTAAGGCCACATGATACAATTTTGGCCAATAGGATGTAAGTGGAAATTGATGGGCGGGGCTTCTTGGAACTCTTTTAATAAGATGAGGCTGTTTCTGTCTGTCGAGGTGACAGACACCCACGAAGGAGAGCAGAGTGGAAATCCTGGAGTCTGACGATGGCCTCGTGAAACCACCAGGCCAGCCCTGAACTTCGCATTACAGGGGAAAAATAAACATTCGCCTGTGCTAATCACCATTGTTCAGGATCTGTCATTGTAGCTGAGTGATGACTAAGTGAAACGAGTGCTTGCTATTTAGCAGGCCTTGTTCTGACACAAGTTACCACTGAATCCTTTCAGTAACCATGCACAGTGGCTACTATCTATCCACATCCCCATTTTTTAGCTGAGGAAACCGAGACACCGTGAATTTAAATAATACGCCTGGATCACAAACTTAGAAAATGGCCAAGCTGGGCTCTGGGGGAAAGTGAGAAAGCCCAGCGCTCCCCACTTCTCAACCGTGGGGCTAAGGTTTCCATAGGAGACTTGGGGCTACTGCAGGGTGTGGGCCAGGTCAGTGACGGGCATCCACAGCCTCTCTCCACTCAGGAGCGCCTTCCAGCCCATGCCCTGCAGGCAGCAGCCTGACAAAAACTGTGCTGTTGCATCGTTCAGGGTCCTCTCACCATATGCTTAAAATGTTGCCTTCTAGTCCCTTCTTGTCAATGCAGCTATTTTGTTGGTGAAAATAATGTTTCTATTCATAAACATACTCTCAATCATCTTTAGCTACAAAAAGACATTCAAGTTATATGTGAATGGAGGTGGCCAGTTTAAGAAAACACTTAGATATAGAAATAACTGAAGCAAGCAAGCCAGGCTTTTAAAAATGAATGAAATTAAAAATTAAAATAACAGGAGGAGGTGAAGGAATATGTAAATTCAAATTAAAGTGCACTGACTTGAAGTGCAATGCCCCAGGTTATGCCAATATCTATTACTCCTGGTTTTGTCTCTACTGACGTGGAAGCAGACTTACAATATCAGCTGTAATCAAATTTAGCGAAGTCCCAGAAATAATAAATCTACAGTGTGATTTCCTGTTTTTGAAGCAAATAAATTCATACTCAAGTTTTTTTTTTTTTTTTAATTGATTTTTTTTTACAGAGAGGAAGGGAGAGAGAGAGTTAGAAACATCGATGAGAGAGAAACATCGACCAGCTACCTCCTGCACATCTCCCACTGGGGATGTGCCCGCAACCCAGGTACATGCCCTTGACCGGAATCGAACCTGGGACCTTTCAGTCCGCAGGCCGACGCTCTATCCACCGAGCCAAACCGGTTTTGGCTCAAGTTTTATTACCAATGTTATTTCTAAAATACATGCCGAAGAGGCACGTGCAGACTCTGTACATTGTAGCACAGCTGTTACTACTACTGTACAGTTGCTCCCTAGGGTTAAAAAATTGCCAGTGCGGCATCATAAATAGTAGACACTTAGTTCCAACATCACATTTCTTGAATACCAACATACAGTCAATGAACAACAGTTATCTGGGGCTAACTGTGTTCCACTAATTAAAGAGTAGCAAAGCTTATGGTAGGATTAGCATTCCAGGCTAATTCTTTTTTTAAAAAATATATTTTATTGATTTTCTACAGAGAGGAAGGGAGAGAGACAGAGAGCCAGAAACATCGATGAGAGAGAAACATCGATCAACCGCCTCCTGCACATCTCCCCTGGGATGCGCCCGCAACCCAGGCACATGCCCTTGACCGGAACCGAACCCTGGACCCCCCAGTCCGCAGGCCGATGCTCTATCCACTGAGCCAAACCGGTTTCGGCAAGGCTAATTCTTAATATTACACCTTTTGTAGTGAGAGGGGTTGGGGTAGAAAAGGGACGGAGGGAGGGACAGAGAGAAAGAGAAAAACAGAGGAGAAAGTTCATTCAGTGGACCTTCCCACCCCAAGTATTTGGGTCAATGTTTAGCAAGTGCAGGGGTGCCCTTGCAAGTCTGGATAAACCAGACCACAGGCCCACTTGACAACAACCTGAACCCGAGGGGAGGGGCCCAGAACAGGTCTTGCTAGACCTTTGGAATTTTGGAACCATTCTCTATTTCTCCCTCTTCCCACCAAGACTATTAGTAATAGGGGAGTAAACTCTCCAGGAAAACAGTCTAGTCAGCTAGAAGCAGGTCAAAGAAACACAATGAATTTAAGTCACACAAGTCACTGTTGTTAGGGTTGACCCAGTCTGGGGCGCAGAGGTGATCTGTCCACCATCCATCAACCACGAGTGGGAAGGAAGCGGCCCTCCAAGCTCTCGGGGAAGGAATGTGCAGCACCAGCACTGCTCTCAGAGGTGCGACAGGGATGCAGAAGTGACCCAAAGGCGGTGCCCCTCTTCATAAGGTTACCATCTGTTTGGCAAGATAAATTACCTCGCTCACATGCAGCAAGAAGCAAATCAAGGGAGTCTATAAGTGCAAAGGTGGGAAGGGCAGTTCAAATACAATAGTGACTCGGAGAGGAGGAAGACTAGAGACTCTAGAGCAGCAGTTCTCAACCTGTGGGTCACCAACCTGGGGGTCGCGACCCCTTTCACAGGAGTCGCCTAAGACCATCAGAAAACACATATATAATTACATATTGTTTTTGTGATTAATCACTATGCTTTAATTATGTTCAACTTGTAACAATGAAAATACATCCTGCATATCAGATATTTACATTACAATTCATAACAGTAGCAACATTACAGTTATGAAGTAGCAACGAAAATAATTTTATGGTTGGGGGTCACCACAACATGAGGAATTGTATTAAAGGGTCGCGGCATTAGGAAGGCTGAGAACCACTGCTCTAGAGGAAGGGGTGGCTGCATGGTGATGCCTTGTGACATATATATATATATATATATATATATATATGATGGAAAATGGTGGCTAATCAGAGAGGAAAGGAGACCTTTTCAGGCAGTGGGAAAGGACACAGGCAACATGGGCATGAAGTAAGGTTAGTGTTCTGGCTTCTACAAGAACTTCCCAGGAAACAAGATAAACTGTAAACCCCACCCTGATGAAATCCATTTACTTCCCAGACTCGCTGAAAAGGTTAATCAGTCAATTGTCACCCCCTTCTTTCTTTCTCTTTCTCCCACCTCTACCATCCACAAGCCACCGTTTCCACTCAGAGACATCAAGTTCACCTTCACTCATCCATCCATTCATCGATTCCTCCTTCCTTCCCTCCACTATTTGTTCATAGAAAAAAGACTGTTCTCTAGCGCATGGATTTGCCACGTTGAGAACAGTTAAGAAGAGAAAGTCGTGCTGGTGGCACAAAAGAGAGAATAAAAACAGAACAGTGTGGCTCAGTTGGCTGGGTGTCATCTGGTGCACCGAAAGGTTGCCGGTTCAATTCCCGGTTCAGTTTCCTGGGTTTCAGACTCGATCCCAGGTAGGGGGCATGCAGGAGGTAGCCAATCAATGTTATGCTCTCACATCGATGTTCCTCTCTCTGCTTCTCCCTTTCTCTCTCTAAAAGCCAATAAAACAATCTAAGAAAAAAAAGTAACAACAAAAATGTAAGATACCAGACAGCTGTTAGGTAAGCTTGACAGAGCTTCCCAGTATGTCAGGAGCTCCACAGAACTGCAGGCACTCCCTTCACATTACTCCCAGAGATCAGACCGGGTAATATGGGAGGGTATGCACCCACCTCCCTATCAGATCTCAGCACAGCCCAGTGGAGCTGGGTGAGCTGCAGGAGGTGACAGCCTCATGCTCACATCTGCGGCTGTCACGGCTGCACGAGTTTGGACTCTAACCGCCAAACACTCCAAGTAAAGCTTTGCGCGCACTCCTGGGCTTTGACTAACGCTCTGTAGACACACTGAGGCCGAGCGAAGGAGTGGTTCCCAAAATAGAAACCAGCCATTAGCACATTCATTATTGGGGGCATGTGGGTATGATTTTGTTCGCCACTATTTAATAAGCATTAATTTTAGAAACATATATCAGAGACTTCTTCCCATAGGGAAAAGCCATGTGAACATTCTTGGTGATGCCAGAGGAGGGACACCTATTACATTAGTGCTTCCCAGTCAAGGCCATGCCTCAGCCACCCAAGGGAGTTTTGCTAAGAGCGACGTGCCCGGGCCCCAACACCTACCTGATTCTGATTCATGGGAGGAGAGTGATGCTCAGACATGTAGGTTTTGAAAAAGTTCCTCTCACCGGTTCCAACACACTGGCTGGCTGTCCCTGCACCTGCCTCAGTTGCCCCTACCCCTTTCTCTGCGCTGTCCAGGTCTGTGAGAGTCAGACAGGAGGATACGGGTTAAAAGAGTTCAATGAAAAGTGTGTAGATACCAAATGTCCTACCAATGTCTACTTGTAGAAAAAAGTACATAAATGTGATTGTTACAAGCTAGTTTAATTGAAAATAGAACAAATTGACTTCGGCAGTTAGGGAAGAGACAGGTTGGCTGTAACTTTTTTTAAAAAAAATATTGTTATTGATTTCAGACCGAGAGGGAGAGAGGGATAGAAACATCAATGATGAAAGAGAATCATTGATTGGCTGCCTCCTGCATGCCTCCTACTGGGCATCGAGCCCACAACCCGGGCATGTGCCCTTGACCGGAATCAAACTTGGGACCCTTCAGTCCGCAGTCCGACACTCTATCTGCTGAGCCAAACCAGCTAGGGCTGTAACTTTTCATACTCACCATTCCCACCTAATTGAAAGACTTGCCAAAGACATTACAGTGAAAAGCAAGTTCAAGCAATGGATATATACAGCATGTTCTCCATGATGTTTTACTTTGTTTTGTTTCATGTTTTCCATTGGTTTTTAGAGAGTGTGGGAGGGAGGGAGGAGGGGGGAGAGAGAGAGAGAGAAAAAAAAAAACTGATGTGAGAGTGACACATCAACTGGTTACCTCCCTCACATGCCCCAACCCGCCTGAAGGATCCACCTGGGCCAGGGATCGAGCCTACAACCGAGATATGTGCCCTGGCCCGGGAATCTTCACCGGGATCCTTCAGTCAGCAGGCTGAGGCTCTAACCACTGAGCAACTGGCTAGGGCTTCATGAAGTTTTTTAAAAGGAAAGGAGAGTCATGTAGAAACTTGGGATCCATGAAGCTCTGAAGTAGGTATTCCCCCTTTTTTTTTCTGGGGAAAATGTCCACAGTTTTTCTGTAAGACACTCATCAGTAATTGTATTTGAGCCCAGAAAGGAGTCCACTATTCCAAAATGTTTAAGAACTAACCCTCTAGAAAGAAATTAAAGGTATAAATGAGCTGACAAAATCAAAACCCACTTCAAAGAATTAACTTACTTGAATATATATAATAAGTACAATGTGCACAAATGAATGCAGCTGAGTGCATCTCTCCTTGCAGTGGACATTCCTGGGGTGCGGTGCTGGTCTAGCAATCGTGGTATTAGTGATACCAGTGATGATTACTGACCATTGCTGTGTGCCAGCTGCTGTGCTCAGTACTTCACAACAACATGTGAGGTGGGTGATACCGATATCACCGTTCTGTAGAGGAAAATGAAATTAAGAAACTGGTCAAGGTCACGAGGTCTAGGGCAGTGGTGGGATGTGGATTATGTGTAGCCCTCAGTGATGTTTCCACCTTGCCTGAGTGGCCTCCACTGTGTTCTAGGTTCTTCCTGGCACTGATGCTCCGTCAGTTTTGGTCCCCAGCTCACCCACCTACCATTCTGGAAACACACCATTTCTGTTAGCTTTGGCCAATGAAACTCTGCTCCCTTTGAGGCCAATAGAAAATCTACTTCCTCACCTGCCTTTCTTGGTCACTTTATTTGGAAGTAACCTATTTGTTGGGACCTCTCCAGCAGGCATTGTCTGTATCAGAAATTTTTCATCTTTTTGGGATTGTGCACTCTTTGCATAAGCTTTATACTCCCTAGAGAAAAATCCATATATGCATGTAAATTTGCACAGTTTAATGGGCTCATAAATATTTTGAAAACCATTGTTTCTCTTTATTAGTATATGCCTAGCATTTGATAGTCACTAACAGAGTAGATGTGTACAATATAGTGGGGATGAAGGAAGTATTTCTATCATGTGAATATCTTCCCTGTGTTTACAGTTTCTTCCTAATCCCCTGGAAGGCATGGATAATCTCAATCTTCTACTGAATGTATTCATGTATTTTGATATCACTAACATAGTTATTTGTCGTACAAATTGTAGAGTTTTGTTGATAGTGGCAGTTGCTTTATTTATTTATATTTTTTGCCAAATCATCCTGTTTCAAGTAGTAACTGCAATCTGTAGTCCATAGAAAAGTTAGTAGAAATAAAGCTTTCAGTATGGGTAACAAGTTTTATCAAACCTAATAGACTCAATAAATGAGTCTGTGCTATAGCCCTATGGCATTATTAACAATGCCTCTTTTATAGAGAAAGTTTTATATAAAATTTCCAACTCCACTCTCTTACCAGTTTAGGTTGATTTGCACATATGGAATCTGAAAATGAGCTATTTTTTTTTTTTAAAGACCAACTACTAAAATTCTGTGGCATATGTGAATTATGGTTTTTGCGTTTGGATTATTAGTGCTAAGACTTAAAAATCTTGAGACCGTTTGCTGTTGAAAACTGATTTCCTTTATCTCAGAAATTACTTGGTATGAAAAACATGCCATTCAAAGTTGTTTTCATGATTTTTCTGACAGACAGACATGTTATCACCTTTCAAACAAACTAGAGCCTTCATTTCATATGATTTCCGCTCTTGTGAACTAAAATATATGCTCGGACAAAACAGGACCTTGGTCTAGGATTCTGTTGTTGGGGCTCACTGTGGTAGACTGGATTTCCCTGCGGAGCCTGGCTGCTTTGCCCTGTGGTTAGATAGGGCGGGAGGCTGGCGGTGGTGTTGAAGGTCAGCATTGAAGGTCAGTGTCTGGAGCTGGGAGGCAGCAGCTCTTCTGTGAGGATGCTCGGGTAAAACCATAGCACTGCTTTTGGGGGTGGTCGGCTCAGTGAGCAAAGCTTACACTAGTAAAGAAACTTCAAAAATGCTTCTGAGGGAGCTAGTGTGTGGCACCTAATACTGAACACTGTTGGCCCTGAACACCTTTTTATTCCATGTGGCCAGCTTGCCTACGCATCTCTGCTATTCAGAATCGGTGTGGTCTTCTAAATGAGGTCCAGGCATAGTTTAAAATTCACGCTATGTTTTACGAGTCCTCTCTTCCACATGCGGTTGGTACAGTTGTGCCGTTTCTCTCTCAAAGGAAAATGAAAATCCTGCTAGAATGTGTATTGCCCTTCAGCCAGCTTTAGCTCTGCTCCTGGGTAGCCCTTAGTGTGAATAACATGTTTCTATTTTAAAGGGTTGAGATGTTCTGAGAGTAAGAGATTCAAAGTGAGAGCGTGGGATTTTGGACTGAAATAGATGAGGTTATACCTGTAAGAATTTATAACGGGACCTGTGGGCCACCGGAGGGGTGGGCTGATATTTTTTACATTTGCTTTCTTCCTCAGCTCTTCTGTGGGGTCTGGCACACAGGTGTCCAGCAACTGACCTTCTCACATCAGCGCTATTTCTACTTGCAGGCGCCACCAAACTTCATCTTAACCCTGTTCACCACTTCCTGGGCGCTGGAGCACTGGATTGTGTTTTGTTGTTTAAATGCTCAAAATCCTCAAATGGTTTCCCCCTAAAAACTGTTACTCTTCTCTCAGCAAAGTATTTCATTTCAAACATTTAACACTAATAATTACATTTTGGCTACTTGCTTAAATAACTAATTTTGAGAGTGTGGAAGGCATCTTTTTCCTTTCATAAAAGGAAACAGAGGCCAGCAGATAACAATTGAGCTGAATTAATTTTTGTTCATGTTGGCAATATTTGGAGGGATTTTTGGAGGGATTTCTCAGTTTTTGGAGGGATTTCTCTGTGCTTCACATGCTTTACGATGATGATGTTCACAGATTTATGAATTGTCTCGGAAGGAGTGCTGTTTTACTTTCTCACAGCATAGCAGTGTCTTAAACACATGGACTCTTAACACATCTGACGATGAGGGTGTAATTCTAAACATTTGTGCCGATGATGAAGAGGGCAGAAAGCATGGCCTATTCAGTTCAAGTGGATTCTCTTTGATGCATTATCCATGGAAAATGATAAATTCCCCAAATTGTTGAAAAAACAAATCTAAGATTAGACTGGATAAATATTTAAAAATCTATCAACATACAGAAATCATTGACATTTTTATGGAAGGTGAAATTTAAAATGCAATACCTGTATTTGCTCTGAAGAAAATGAAGTAACAAATATAAACATGTATAGGATCTGTGTGTTGAAAATTATAAAGTGCTGATGAAAGAAATTAAAGAAGACCCAAATACCTAGGGAGACACACCATGTCCATGGATGAGAAGAGTCATCATAGGAAAGATGTCAGTTCTCCTCCAGATTGATCATGGAGTAAACATAATTCCTATCAAAGTCTCAGCAAATTTTTACAAAAATAGACAGAGTTATTCTGAAATTCATATGGAAAGGGAAAGGCCATAGAATAGCTGAAACAACTTTGAAAAATAAAAATAAAATGAGAATAATTGCTCATCGTGCTAAGACCTATTATCTAACTATAGTAATCAAGGCATTGTGGTACTGGGGAAGGGTAGACAGTTGATCAGTAGAACAGAATAGAGAAGTCAGAAGAAGATCCCAAAAATATGCTCAGTTTCTGACTAAGGAGAAAAGCAGTTCAAGGGAGAAGAGCTAGGCTTTTCAATAAACGATGCTGGAGTTACTGGACAACCAGAGGAAAAAAAATGAACCATCATCTAAGCCTTATGCAAAATTTAACTTAAAATGGGTCATGGACTTACATGTAAAACATGAAAGTATAAAACTTCTAGGATAAAAGCACAGGAGAAAACCTTCGGGACGAAGGACTAGTTGACGATATGCACAGACACTCCACTGAAGAGGATACACAGAAGCCAAACACGCGCATGAAGAGATGCCCGGCATCATTAGCTATGAGAGAAATGCAAGTTAAAACCATAAAGAGATCCCCCTACATACCACTCAGAATAGATAAAATGAAAAAGAACACAAAAAACTAACGTGGATGCGGAGAAACTAGATCACTCCTATATTGCTGGTTGCAGCCACTCTGGAAAATAGTTTGGCACTTCGATTTAAAACTAAAAATGGAGTTGCCATAAGACCCAACAGTTGTACTCTTAGACACATATTCCGGTGAGATGGAAACTTGTACACCAAGCATGTCAAACTCAAAGGCTAACATGGGCCAAATAAACAAGGTCTAAGTTCATGTGGGCCGCAAAAAAATAAAAGCTTCAATTTTCATAGAAACATAGGTTTATTTCGATAGAGGCATGCTGAATACGAAGGGCTGAAATAAATGAGTAATCGTTAACATAAAATAATAGAACATTTTAATAAAAATTATTTTTATTGAACATTAATTTAGCAGACACTGAATATCTGCACAAATTAATAAGTGTAACGCAAATAAACCTATTTTTCTTGTTCTCCGAAAGCAAAATATTTCCTGTTGCGCACACCAAACAAGTCAGTACTAATGATGTGGCAATCGGCTGCTAAAATATTTACCACTAGTGGAGAGAAATGGTGCGCCTGCGTGTAAGGTGCATAAGGGAAATGAATGTAACATGATTATAGTAGTCAGCAAAAGTTGTAGTTCGTTATTAATTATGTATTACAGGATATTGTAAAAAATAAGTTACGAAATTTTTATTTAAATGTTTCTTACATATCGTTATATTGGCTGAGCCGCAAAAGTATTCGTTGTGGGCCACGTGCAGCCCGTGGGCTGCGAGTTTGACATGCTTGTTGTACACAGTTAATAGCAGTTTTGTTTGTAATAGCCCAAAACTAGAGAGTAACCAAGTATCTTTCAGTGGATGAACACACTGTAGTATATCCATACCATGGAATAACACTCAGCAATAAAAAGAATGAACTATTCATACAAAAAACAAAAATGAATCTCAAATGAACCTTTGGATGAACCTCAATGAAGTGCTGAGTGAAAAAAAAGTAATATTCATGAAATAACATAATTATAGAGCTGGGGAACAGATTATTGATTGTCAGGGGTTGGGATGGAGTGATTATAGCGATAAAGTAGTGGCATGAGGGTCTTATGATGACATGGATTTGGTGGTTGTACAAAGTGACACGTAGTAAAATTGTATAGAACTACACACACACACCAATTCCATATATAACTGATGGAATCTGAATAGGATGTATGGGTTCTACCATTGTAGGTCTCCTGGTTTTGATATTGTACCATGGTATACTTATGTTAGACGCTAACATCGGGGGAGCTGGGTGAAGGGTGCATGGGGCTTCCCTGTACATTTCCTTGCACCTTCTTGTCAGTTGATAGTGACTTTTAAATAAGTTTTAAAAAATAAATCTGATGCTTCACCTTCACATTTTGAAAACGAATTCCAGTTTAATTCTTAGTTATCGTTTTTCAGTGTATAGGTGTTGCTATCCCATAGTCTGAAGAAATAATGAGAGATTTGTTGTGCTTGAAGGGTTTGCAATCTGATAGATCTCCTTATGAAAAAGTTAAAGCATATACATTTCCTTCTTTTTTAGTCTTAGTTTTGTGTTTGTTAAAATAAATGAATTCTGGAGTTTACATAGCGCTATTGCCTGATTTAAGAAAAACTCTATGGTTGGTATTAGTCATAGTTTAAAGAGTAATCTTTAAAGAGCAGTGTCCCTCTCATGCGTTTTTCTGCACGACAGGTGCAGTTGAGCAATAGCCACATGTGTCCAGGGATGGAACTGAATGCGTGACAAAAGGTCAAAGGATTTTCCCACAGATCACAAAGAATGTTTTGCATTTCCTTAACAACCTAGGTGTTGGTTTAGCTTGAGATTGGGTATCCATAGAACTAGAGGACATAACTGAACAGATTTTTAAAATAACAGTGGAGAAGGCTGCTGTGTTAGAATGAAAGAGTTACAATCAGGCCGAAGAATATAATCAAAAGATGCGTAACAATCCTGGTGAAGTTTACTTTAGATCTAAGTTTCAGCATAAAGGGTTTCAATTTATAATGGAACCAGATTTTATAGTCATCCCTTTCTAGTTAATCAAAATTCTGTCATGTACCTGTAATCTCTTAAAAGGTAAATAAAGATACATAATGTTGGAGTAGAATCCTTTGTCTTCTATTGAATTTAACGTTTTCATAATTATCACAATGAAATACTTGCCAATGGTTAACAAATGATTTTGAAATGGAGGCAGTTTTTTTCCAAATAGATAGTTGTCTGTATAGTACACAATGATGCATGCAGACATATCATGGTACAGAATAAATTGTCATTTTTGGGGGGATGAATTTTCTTAAAACATTTTTAAATATTAGAGGTTAGGATTGTTGTAAAACATAATTTCCCCCATAATTGAAAGCTTTTGGTCCTCATAATTGCCAAATATATGAATTCTAATGAGGATATTAAGACCTAAGTGTCTGATTTCTGTGTTTACTAAAACCACTAAAATGAGAAAATTTTAAGTAAAATTCTGGATTTTTTAAGAGCACCTAAAATTATTTTTTCCATTTAAGCTTACTGTAATTTAATAAGAAACAAATTTCCGAGCTCAAGAAAACATGAATTTTACTTGATTTTGCTTAGCAATATTCTCTTTTGATTCAAAAGAAAAAGTAAAAGTAATAATTGGGAAGAAAGTTCTTAGGATTTTCTCACTCAGCCACCTAGAGTTTAATGACCTTTTATAGTGCTGAGAAACACTGTTAATTTTTTGCAATAGACTTTGCTAATTCAGGGTGAAAGAAGGCAGCAAAAGAAGATCAAAAACACGTCTGTATTGCTTCATTTAAAATTTGCTGTGGTTTATCTGGGTATCCAGAGTGTTATATCCAGAATTCTTTCAGAACCAACAGGAAAGATGTGTAGGTGACATTGGAAAGTTACTTCCTGGTTTCTTCACAGATAATACACTAACCTAACCCAACCTGAGACCTTGAGATCAGATCGGACCAAACCGAACATCTGTCATTTGATAATCTTAAGGTAGCTCAAGCACTCAAGGAGAAACTGGAGGTTTCCAGGGTATCTGGGTTACACACTGGGTTAGATAAGCCAATTCTCATTTCATTAGCACCATTATTTCTGCATTTTTTTTATACAAAGAAATAAAAAGACTTTTAAAGAGTTCCCAAATCTCTTCCAGTTAGAACAGGCTACCATAAAATACCTTACTGTGTAGAATTAGTTTTGAAAACTATATGATAGAATTCAAAACAGTTAGGTAGCTCAGAATGTTTTATTAGGTCATAGTGTTTCCCTGTGTTAAGAGTTAAACAAATCTGATCCGAATTTTACAGCTGGATAAATTGGAACACGCAGAGCGTGGGTGAACTGCCGCTGATCAAACAGGACCGGACACGAAGCCAGAGTTTGAGCTCTGAACTTTGACTCCTGCACCTTTCGCAATCTAATGATTGAAAACACAAGGATGACCTGAATTAAAGAGAAATGTGCAGAAGGTCATTGACTGTAATTTCATCTTCATTCTAGTGCTCAGGGTGTGAGGATGCTGTCATCCTAGAAGGAGGGGAGGCAGGCTTTCCCATTGGTGGGGTCCTGTGGTTTCTCCCACCCGACTCCCAGGAAGTGCTGCCATACGTATTGCCCGTTAGAACAAATCTGGACCTGTGAGCGTTGTGGAGGAAGGGTCCAGGCCCGGGATGTTCTTTAGCTAGTAGTAGTTCTTGGAAGAAAGACAGGTGATCTTAGGAAGATGTCAGACAGTTTCGTCCTGTTCTGGCCCTTAGGAATACCCATCAACATTTGAAAGTGTAGGGGCAGGCAGGCAGCTACATGGAGGTAGGTTAGGGAAATGAAGAGATTATGGTCTTCATTAGGGAGTCTTAGATACTCACTCGATCACTGATTCACTAGTTCAGTAAAATAAACACCATTTTGTTTCTGTTCTGGAGTTGGAAAACAAATAGGGTCTCTCTCTTTTTTAAAATATATTTTTATTGATTTCAGAGAGGAAGGGAGAGTGAGAGAGAAACATCAAGGATGAGAAAGAATCATTGATTGGCTGCCTCCTGCACGCCCTTTTCTGGGAATCAAGCCTGCAACCCAGGCATGTGTCCTTGACCGGAATCAAACCCGGGACCCTTCAGTCTACAGATCCACTCTCTATCCATTGAGCCAAACCGGCTAGGGCAGGGTCTCTTAACTTTACATTAGGTTTTCACATTATTAGAAATGATATGTGTTTTCCCTCGGCTTTTGGTTACAAATCTGCATTTCTCTTCATTGTCTTATTTTCAACCTAGGATGATCTATTAGAAAACCTAGCAGATACCTTTATATTTAGGTGTAACTTTGTAAAATTGATACAGTGATGTACTGTATGTTACATAGGAGAACAATGTTATATTTCCTTGATTTCTTGAACTTTTAATTGAAAGGTAACATGCATACAGGGAAGTGCACATACTTAATTGCTTTTTAACGTGTGGATGTCTTCATCTTTTGAACACTTTCACAGTAGAGTTGTTTTGTTCTGTTTCCTGCACTGACTTTAATGGGTCATAATGTTCATATCTGGGTGTTCCTGATGTTCAGCTCTAGTGGAAGCAAGGAGGGCCATGTTGACATTAAAATACCAACATGGAAAGGAAATGTCATTGCCATAGGGCCTGCTAGAAATAAGCCACATTAATTAGGTGGGAATCCTGTGCACCTGAAACTTTCCCTGCGGTTTTTGTTTTTGCTTTTGTTTTGTCAACATAACTCATGCAAGGTAGGAATAATTTGCTGCTGCCGCCGCCAGAAGCTGTTTTAGAGGGTTATCTCGTGGAAGCTTAGAGAACCTCCTTGCCCTGCCACCTTGACTCTGGGACCCTTAGGAGCAACTCTGCTAAAATAAATCAGTTGCAGCAAACTCTTCGGGATGTCCTTTCGTGGTGCTGCTGATTCTTTCAAGAACGTTATCTATTTTGGCACATGTATATCACTCCTTTAACAGATGAAGTACTGTTCAGTTTCTTCACTTGCTTGTAAAGAAGTCATGATAGTCCAGCCATCCACTTAGTCCATCAGAATCCTATTTTTATGTGTCCATATAATCCTTTTCATCTATTTTTAGATTCACTGCATGCTTTCCATGTAGTTGATGAAAAAGCTTTCATTTAAAAAATGATTTCCACATAACCCTGGAGGCCTCCTATTATAGTTTAACAATAGTTGGGATGTTTGCATTGTTTGTGGAAACTGCAGAGTAGATCAGTGCTGGCAGGTCAGGGAACCCTAGACCTAAAGCTGGAGAGCCTCAGGGGTGGAAATTTAACCTCTTTATTTTACAGCCACATGCCAGAGTTTCAGCAACTTCTCCAGGCTTCCTCCACTGGTCAGACTGTCAGTTCTGATTCCTAGGTCTTTTCCTACATCAGATTGACCCTTGAATACCTGAAGGCTTTCAGTTTTCTTTTTAAATATATGTTTATTGATTTCAGAGAGGAAGGGAGAGAGAAAAGTAGAAACATCAATGATGAGAGAGACTCACTGATTGGCTGCCTCCTGCTTGCCCCACACTCCGGATTGAGCCCACAATGTAGGCATGTGCCCTGACCAGGAATTGAGCCGTGACCTCCTGACTCATAGGTCATCACTCAACCACTGAGCCACGCTTGCTGGGCAAGGCTTTAAGGTTCTTGCCAAAGAAATGGCTTTCTACTTGCTTCGCATGAGAAATACAAAGAAAGAGGTACTTTTGATCTGAATATTTTTGGTTTAGGTTTTCAAAGAGAGGTATATGACCTTCTTTTCTCCTTGGTGTTGGGCAAAGGCAGTGTTAAAGAGGAAAGAGACCCAGAAATGCCCCCATGCTATTAATGAGGAGACGGGAACCGGACTGGAACCATGTCTGTGTGTCAGTTACACAAATCCAGTAGCAGGTGCATGTGCAGAGGGGGTGTGGACCAAGTCAGGAACCTTGGCCGCCTCTGGACTTCTCTTCTCCTCTGACCTCTCATCTCCATCAGGACTCATGGTTTTGTTTCCTAACCATTTCTCAACTCTGTCTTTATGCTGGACTGTTCTTACCCATTTAAGGTGTATGGGTACCTTTTCTGCTGATTAAAGAAATTCAGAAAAGAAAGAGGGAGAGAGTCTTTTATACTCTATTCCAAGGTTTCCTATTATATTGCAGTTGGATTTTTAAATTAAAAAAATATATATCTTTAATTTTAACTCCTTCCTTCTTCCCTATTCTGACATACTCTGCTTAAGGCCTATATGTATAAGGTAGGTTAAGTAAATATAATTTAGGAAGAAAACTGGTTTTCAAAAATCACTTTCTATCTCAGGTAAGTGATGGACTACCCCCCTCACCCTCTACCCCCCCCAAAGAAGCCTCTCCCCTATGCTGTGTATTATACAGTAGTCTTGGCTTTAGCACAGTGAACATTTCTGGTTTTGACTTTGTCAGGTGACCTCCAAAGGTTCAAGGCATGTAATGAAATGCTGAGTCCCAGATTAGGGTCATGTGCTGGGTGGGCTGTGTGGGGGAGCTGAGATTTAGCTCGTGTGTGAACCAGCAGGCACCCAGCCCCAGCCATCTGCACTTGAACGAGCTTTGTGGAACATTCTTTGTTCTAAGCACTGTACTCCTCTCAGAGTAAGACATTTTTATCTCTTTGTGAAAACAGCCCACAAGAAAAACACACACGCCCACCTGTGAATGCTGTTGATTTGTCTGTAAACGTGGGGGACTCAGGAACATTTGCTCCGTAGCCCTTCCCTTGTTAATGTCAATGTGCCCGATTTACAGTACATGCACAATCCATTATTTGTCTATTGACCTCATCTTCCTAGAAGCAGAACAATGGTTTTCAGCTCTGGCAGCCCCTCCATGGGAATCCTGTTGGATTCTGCAGGTCTGGCACGGGGCCCAACATCTGTAGAGTTAAGCGCTCCCTTGGTGATTCTGATGTACAGCCATGGTTAAAAACCACTGCCATGGACTAGCGCATGCGGAGCCAAGAGTTCAGGGAAAACACAGAGCCCCTCCTAGTCGTTTTGCAGGAGCGGGTATAGAGACTGCTTTCCCCGGAGCTGACAGCCCAGTTGGCAGTGAGAAGTTAAGTTCTCAGGGATACAGCTCCTTTTAGGCTCCTTCTCCCAATTCCCCTTGGACTTAATGGAGACTCCCACCTTATGTTGAAATCCATGTGAATGGGAGTCTAACTGTTCACTGCTGCTGAGAGCAAAAACGAAGGGTGCTTTTTGAAAAGCCTGTTTGCCACCCTGTTGCTTGGAAGCTGCTGGAACCAGCCTAGTGTGTTTGTATTTATCCCCACCATCCAGATAATACATGTGATCAAATCAACTGAAATTTCCAGCCTTGGAAATTCACAGCATCATTAGCATATCAAAGGCTGGGAAAGTCCTGTGGTTACCAAAACAAACAAAAAAACCTTTTTTCAAAACTTTGAGTTAAACAAACTTATTTGCATAGGAAGAGACGTTTTACTCCCATACCTACAGTGTTTCCTAATACCATTTTGGGGAAGACTGGCCAAGTCACTTTTTGATTCAGTCATTTTCTTAGGGTTAATTTCTGACAGCCGAACCTTCTTTTAAAATCCTCTTTGAAGTTGGACTGAATTAACAAATGGAAGGGTTGGCAGAGCAGTTTACTAATTCATAACTACATCCCCCTGCTTTCTTTGTGTTGCTAAGTACTATAATCTTTGACCTGAAAGGAAGAATACTGCTAACAAGTAAATATTTAAAAGGCCCCGTGAAGTATAATGTGCTTGAGTTTGTGCCTGGGGAGTCTGTCTGCTGGATGAAAGAAATGACTCACTTTTCATCTCCTAAATAGGCCGTTGTTTTACAGTAGGTTGAAAGGAAGTATTTTAAGTGCAAAGGGTTAGATTTCTTTTTATTTTTAGATTTCGCTAGCCATGGGCTTCCCTGATTGGAAGGTGGCGTGGTAAGTCGTAGTTCCTCAGTGTGTCTGTGCCCTGTGAGTGAGTTAGCAGTATTGTGAATGAATGAACTCTGTGCTACCAGAGGCGACTTGGAACAGTGTGAGGAAACGGAAACATGACTCATTGATGTACTTGACGAGTATCAAGGGGCCTCACTAACTTCAGAGCCAGCCCTGAGGGTGGTAGAGCAGGCAGAGCCCTGATGGGGGCCGGGCGACCAGGGCTCTAGGCCCGACGGTGCCACCGACCACCTTGGTGACAGTGGTCTCATCACCAAACCTCTGTGAATAAGCGGGAGGTGCGATTATTTGTGGCCAGGATAGCTTCCAGCTTGAAGATTAAATGAGTCTTAGAATTGTGATTTTTCTGGCTAGTGTGGAAGTGGGTGTGTATGATTTAATGGCCTTCAGATGGGATTCATCGAGGATCCATGAAACAAACCTTTATTTTTAAAATTTGAAGTGAACTGCTATGACAGATTGACCAGGGGAGTCCGTAACAGACAAGGAGGGAAAGCAAACTGTGGCATGTTGTGGGGAACTGACTTCATGTGGCTGAGGCATTTGGTGTATGGGATGGTGCAAATGTGATACTGTGGGGAAAGGTTTATTATTGTCTACAGGCAAAGTGTTGCTCTATCTGGGTTTCTTTTTAAAAGTTATAAAATAGCTCCTAGGGACACTGTTTGATATGCTACACTGTTTTTAGAAAATATTTTGACCACCCTACTGAGATATATATCCACAGACATTTTCCCTGAAGAACATCAACCTGGCCCAGCTGGCTTGGCTCAGTGGTTGAATGTCCACCTATGAGCCAGGGGACCAAGGTTCAATTCCTGGTCAGGGCACATGCCCAGGTTGCAGGCTCGATCCCCAGTGTGGGACGTGCAGGGGTCAGCTGGTTGATGATTCTCTCTCATCATTGATGTTTCTATATCTCCTCCCTTCTTGTCTGAAATCAATAAAAACATATTTAAAAAAATAACAGTAACCTTCCAGTTTTTAGTTTTGCACAAAACAATTTTAGTTTTTGCACTACAACAACTTTTAGTGTTTTATTGAATGAAAATAACCTTGTGTCCTACTATTTCCTCTCAGTGATCTTTCACGCAGACTGGATCGACAGGAACCATGAAATACACTGCTGTGCCTACCAGAAACTTCCTATGTGTTTTTTAAAGGTGATAATCTGGTTTATTTAGTGTAATGTTTTGGGGAGGAAGGAGCTAGCACAATTTGCTTGTGGGTCATGATTAGTCCACTTTAGTTTTATTATGCTATGGAAACACATTGTCTTGAAATAATTGTGAAAAAAACAACAAACAGAACAAAATAGCCTTGCCAGTGTGGCCCAGTATTTGAGCGTCCAATCTATTAACCAGGAGGTCACAGTTTGATTCCTGGTCAGGGCACATGCCCAGGTTGTGGGCTAGATCCTCAATGTGGGGCGAACAGGAGGCAGCTGACAAATGATTCTCTCCGCATCACTGATGTTTCTGTTTCTCTCTCCCTCTCCCTTCCTTTCTGAAATCAGTAAAAATGTATTTTAAAAAAACCTCAAAATATTTTCAAATGGTAACTTTCAAAGTTAAATCATATTTGAAAGTTTCTATAATTTTATCCATTTTCTTTCCTGCAGCTTAAGCCAGTGTAAGATTCACTACCAGTGTTTTTTTCTTCTTGAAAAATTGGTAGCAGTCACCTCTTACCTATTCCTTTTTTAAATTATCTTTTGCAAATTCTCAAGTTCAAAAAGCTATGTTTTAACCATTTCCATATATTGAAGCCCCATATAGTGCTATGTGCTTGACTCATAACCCCAGTAGGTGGCAGTATTGCTATTCTTGTTTTGTGTGGTTTTTTTTTTCTTCTGTGGGAAACTGGTTCAGAGAGGTCTGACCAAGATCAGTTGTCAATAAATGTGTTGAAATCAAGATTGGAACCCAGCTCTGCCTGATTAAAATATTTGTGCTTTTCTCTCTCTGTGTTTTATTGGCATGTTGGGTTTTTTTGGTGGTGGTAGAGTGTGTGTGTGTGTGTGTGTGTGTTAGAGAGAGAGAGAGAGAGAGAGAGAGAGAGAGAGCGAGAGAGCGAGAGAGAGAGAGAAAGCCTTACTTTTTATGTTATCTATTAAGTAAATATTTACTGAACACCCAGAGTTGGAATTTTTCTTCCCAATCAATTGGTGGCTATCATTGGTGGACAGGAGACGGGATTTGGGTGGTCAGACATCCCAAGTTACCTACAGCAAGCTAAGGCTTGAATCCTATGCGACCAGCTTCCGGGTGCCATGCAGGTTCTCAGAACGGAGAGTATGGATATGGAAACAAACAGCCACTTTGGAGAGTCAGAAATGATGCTGTGGAGGAGGAGGCACTGAGATGACTCTAGAAAGGCTCATGGAAACATATGGCTATGGAAGCACATTAATTGTCATGGCGGGGGGCTCTTCTGGGGGAGCCCGAATTGATGGCGAGAAGCCTGGGTTTGGTTAGAGGTGGTGGCTAGTGAGCAGGGTGACAAGGTCAGGGCTGTGGTGGGAGGGTGATGAGGCAGGAGGCGGACACACAAATGGAGCCCAGAGGGGTCAAGCTGAGGCCCGGTGCTGCCGGAGCATTCCTCGGGGGAAAGGAGAAAGGTAGAGGGACATCTAGACTGTTGCCAGGGGAGGTTATCTTTGAGTGTGAATGTAAAGGTGGGAGTGAGGCTTAAAGGAACATTTAAAGGTTGGGAACAGCCAGGAAGACGTGAAAGGTGAGAATAGAAAAATGAGGGTCCAGTTAGGGATGGGCAGCCAAACTTATGGGCAGGCTGTTTTCTCCGTTCAGGAAGTGGGGAGGGCGGAGAAGAAGGGTTACAGTGAATGCCAAGTTGCAAGGGGCCAAGAGGAGTTAGTGCTGAGCCAGAATGTTTACTGAGGAGTAGAGACTGGCAGGAGGCATTTTGTTTGAAGCAGAGGGGTTCAGAGGAAAAGGAACACTGCATCTGGAAAAAGAGATTGAAAATGCAAAGCAGGGAGCCAGTTCATTCATGCTGCAGACAGCGGTCAGGAGGCAGGAATGAACCAGGAGAGGCATGATGGGAGACACGGGTTTGAGGTGAAAAGGAGGGTCTGGTGCTGGCTGGGGTATGAAGGTCCCCAGGTGATCAGAAGTCTTGCTGGGCATTGCTGGAGCCCCCGGCCCACGTGGAGCAGCAAGAGGTGGATTAGTGCTGCCCGCTGCACGCCGCTTACCTGACCTAGTCTTGAGAAGCGACTGCTCACCTGTGGGCAGGTTCTGACAGTGCCCATCTCACCACGACGCGCACGTTAGGTTGTAGCACACGTGCCCTTCAGGTAGTTAGCTCACAGCCACTAGCCCCAGACTTGACAAGTCCCCCAGCTAATTGATTCCCTGTCCCTTTGTTTCAGACATTCTATGGGTCTGGGGCGAGGCCCTGGCACCTATATTTTAATGAGCTCCCCCATGTCATTGGTCATGTCAGTGATGGGGCAAGTTTGGGAAACACTTATGTAGGCACCTTGGGTCTCCTAAAGGCTGGACACTGCCCTCTGTAATACTTGCTTTTCAGCTCCTCACCCTTGCAGGCCAGCATAGGTACAAAAGATACATCTGAATGTTACGCTGCAGGTTATTTCAGTGAGTGGCTACTTGACTGTTTTTATTTTGTAAGGTACCTTTCAGGGTCCTTCACTGGTTCTTAACCCACTCTGGGTCAGTGTTTGAATACACTCTTGCTGGGCTTGATGGAGGATAGATTGTTCTGTTCTGCCACCTGCTGGTCAACCACAGGCACGTGTGGTGTTTTGAGGCCGGCCTCCTCTGTCAGACAGGGTTTCTCACACGCAAGTTTCAGTGGTGCATAGGTGAGGCAAACTCTTATTTCTAATAGAGCCATCTGCTCTACGAAAAACGCTTTACACTTAATATTGCAAATCGGACAGCGTTAATTTCCTCCTCTCTGGAGCTTTTCTGCAGCCCAGGTGTTAATAACAACAACACATTCTGAGAGACCCGTTTGCCGTGTTAATGTCACAGACTGTTCTCTCTGTGCCTTGTGTCTGTTCTGTGGGTAGAGGATGCTGGCGGTTCCAGGCCGTGGTGAGGGCAGGTGGGATCCAAACTCTGGAAAAGAGGTGTGATCTTGGGAAGCTGCTTTATCTCTCTCAGGAGCAGTTCAGTGTTGTGTCAGCACATCATCGTCATCATCATCATGTTACACTGTTGTGGGACCCTGACTCTGGGTTCTAACTTTGCCCATGACTTAAGCCTGACAATTAATTTCTAAAAATTCTGTAGAGTACCTGTGAGGCCACATAGCTACAGAGCTGGAGGCCCTCAGCTCCCAGGTTTCTGGAATTTAACCAATCAGCATGAAGCATAGGACTTGTTTTCCTACAGCCTAGAAAGCAGTGTCTGCTTGGGCCTTGGGGCGTGTGCCTCCTCCGACCCCACCTGGTCCCATTGACACTCAGGTGCAGAAAGCTTTAGAGGAGGCTACTTTCATGCTTTGTATCTGATGCTCTTTTAAACATTTAAAAAAATTAGAATTAGAAAAATGACAGGCTTCTTTTTTCCCTTTTCCTCTTGAATATTATTGATTGAAACACAGAACTAGCATTTAACTTAGCTCTATCTATAATCCTATATAATAAACAGGCAATATGCAAATTGACCGCCACACCCTCACACAAGAGGACCGCCTCCATGTGGCCACAAGATGGCTGACAGGGTAGGGCAGTTGGGGGCAACCAGGCCAGCAGGGGAGGGCAGCTGGGGGTGAACAGGCCTGCAGGGGAAGACAGTGTGGGGCAACCGGGCCAGCAGGGGAGGGCAGTTGGGGGCGATTGGGCCAGCAGGGGAGCAGTTAGGCATTGATCAGGCTGTCAGGGGAGTGGTTGGGGGGTGATCAGGCTGGCAGGCAGGAGCGGTTAGGGGCAATCAGGCAGGCAGGCAGGCAGGCAGGCGAGCGGTTGGGAGCCAGCAGTCCCGGATTGTGAGAGGGATCCCAGATTGGAGCGGGTGCAGGCTGGGCTGAGGGACCCCCCCCCCCCCAATCCCAGTACACGAATTTTGTGCACTGGACCTCTAGTCAAAATATGAACACTCTCAAAGATTAGTGGTTCTTAATTGGGGGCCGGGGTATACTTTCCGTAGACCATGAAGCTTTTTAAAAATACAAGTGTCAACAAAAAACCCAAAACCCAATCTATGCATGACTTATCAAATACGGATCTTTTATAAAAGATGATTCGGATGTTCACCAATGGTTGAGAATCAAGGCACTAATACAGTTTCCATTGGTGTAGCCCAGGAGTGGGCAAACTTTTTGACTCGAGGTCCACAACGGGTTCTTAAACTGGACCGGAGGGCCGGAACAAAAGCTTGGATGGAGTGCTTGTGTGAACTAATATAAATTCAAAGTAAACATCATTACATAAAAGGGTACGGTCTTTTTTTTTTTTTTTTTTTTTTTTTAGTTTTATTCATTTCAAACGGGCCGGATCCGGCCCGCGGGCCATAGTTTGCCTACGGCTGGTCTAGCCCATCATCCTGTGTTTCTTTGGGCAGCAACAGGCCATCAAACCTTGGGGACTTACAGTGTCCCAGGGTCTGTGCTCAGTTCTGGCTCTGGATACTGACAAATGTTTACCCATCATCCCCTCTGTCCCCGTCCCTCTCTTCTATCTTTTTTTTTTTTTTTAATATATATATATATTTCTTTATTGATTTCAGAGGGAAAGGGAGAAGGAGAGAGAGATAGAAACATCAATGATGAGAGAGAACCATTGATCGGCTGCCTCCTGCACACCCCCCACTGGGGATCGAGCCCGCAACCCAGGTATGTGGCCTTGGCCGGAATCGAACCTGAGACCCTTCAGTCCGCAGGCTGATGCTTTATCCACTGAGCCAAACCGGCTAGGGCCCTCTCTTCTATCTTTACAAGGCTGGTGGCAAAACATTTTTTTAGACCATTGGTTTCTTTAGTTATACTGTGGTTTGAGGCCATCCCTTAGATAGATAAATTAGATTTTGAACTTTCTTCAGATTCACTGCAATCTCATTTTGTGGAGGGCATCTTTTCTGGCAGTGGTTGAACATATGCATGCGTGTTAATTCTTCAGTGACTTAGGTAATTTAAGTAGTGGCATTTGACCTGATGGTAAATGCAGGCTGTAGCCTGCTATAATTGCTGCATGCTGAATAAGCTGTACTGTACCATGTGATAAATGAAAGGTTATTTGACCCCATTAATATTTTTTCTTATTTTGAAATGTAACTTATTTTTAGCTAAGCATTTTCTTATCAGCTATAACCAATAATGTATGTTTTATGAAGCTATGCATTGGTACTTTTCTTCTATATTAATTTTTTTCCCTAGAAAAATTATCAGCAGAGTAAACATTAGAAAATGCCTGGACACAGTGTGTGTGTGTGTATATGTGTGTGTGTGTGTGTGTGTGTGTGTGTGTGTGTGTGTGTTTATGTATGGTTTGATGAAATTTGGAGTTTTCTATTTCTTTATTTTTTACTGTCATTTCTTATGAGGTAGCTACACCTGTGCTATTTTTGTAATCATCCCTTTTAATTTGTCAGCATTTCACACTTTTCTCTGAATCATTCATTGCCTCACATCACTTTGGGAAATGTGCCTAACAACTGACCCAAGTGCAGTCACTTGAGGATTTTATCTTATAGGTGAGATTTGCCGGCGTAGTTCTCACCCTCACAGCTCTGGTGTTGAGTGCACTGTTTGCCTGAGAGGAATCTGACTCCCACTCCAGCTCACCATCCCCTTCCTGTAAATCCCAGGCATCATTTTAACCGCCTGCTTCTGGCCTGACCCGGGATCTCCGGTGTCCACCAGCCACACCTACTTCACGGCCTGTAAGATCCAGGGCTGCCTCTTACTGCTGCTGGGGATGAACATAACCTACTGATTATTGGCGTCAGCATTTTTTCAGTTAGTTTTTATTACAACCTGAAGAAAGTTCCTGGTGTCTGTGATGCAGGGGTTTGAGCAAAGGAATGAGAATTCAGGGCATTGCTCACCTGGGTGCCTTTGGAGGCAGCACTGTCTTAGTTCTCCCTGTATCTCAGGGAGACCACTGAGTAGCTGGGCTGGGGTGGGAGGGAGATTAGAGGGGAAACTTCTGTAACTCATGCCTTCACTTTGCTTGCCAATCTCTGTCTACCCACTCCAGTCCGCCATCAGTGGAAAGGGTCTAGTGTTTATTTTGTAGAAGTCCTTCATCCTTCTTTGAGGTTCTTCTGCTGGCTTATCCTGCTTGGAGCAGTGTATTACAGGAACAAAAGTCCTCTGGATTGAACATCCATTGTGACCCTGCGGAGCAGATGTTTCAACCCAAAATTTCTGAATGTCCTAAGTGTTTTTTTAGGCCTTTGTTTTCTAAACTTCTCCTTATCAAGATGAGTTTATTACTTGAAGACTGACAAATGTGATTGCCCAGAGAAAGGGAGGTAGTCACTATCACATTGGATTCCCTTCTCTCAGTAGCCTTCCTACTTAGAGATTTTGATGACAGAGTTTTTGATGATGGTCAGTTGGCCAGTTGGCAATGCACATGACTGTAAAAACTGTTGAGCTGAAGAGAAAAACACAAAGATAAAGCTGTCTTTATGTTCAGCTATGTTTTCATGTGTTCCAGAAAGCTTAAATTTGTTAAGCTTTTAAAGAAAATACTCTTATGCAATGAATGAAATGTTCCACTCTCACATCAATGTTTCTCTTTCTCTCCCCTCTCTAAAAAGAATAAAATAATAATAATAAAATATTTTAAAACATTTTAACTCCTCAAGGGCAGGGTCCTGTCTTTTGTGCTTTAGTATCAGCCTGCCTGGCTGATATCCTGGATCAATAAATATAAACTGATACCTTTATTGGGGCACTTTCCCACCTCTGGGAATGCCTGGGATGATTGCAATAATTCTATCTATCTACCTACCTACCTACCTACCTACATCTGTCTCTCATTGTTTGAGGAGACATTGAATCTGGCTACTGGGTACTACCAATAAATGCATTTTAAGTACTTTATGCCCAATTCTGTTTACTCATATCTTTACATCTATGATTTGTCTTGGTCAATGGAATCACTGCAGGTATCAGCAGTTTTTAAAAATTTTTATTTGGTATCGGTTTCAGGTGTACAGCTTAGTGGTTAGACAATCATACATTTTACATAATGTTCCCCTTGGTAGTCCCAGCACCCCAGCTGGCACCACACATAGTTATCACAACATTATTGACTAGCCCTGGCCAGTGTGTGTATTCAGTTGGTTGGAGCGACCTCCTGTACACCAGAAAGTAGAGGGTTCAATTCCTGGTCAGGGCACATATCCAGGTTTCAGGTTTGATTCCTGATCAGGGCAGCTGATTGATGTTTCTCTCTCTCTCTCTCTCAAATCAATTTTTTAAAAATCTTTAAAAAACCACCAATATTAGTGACTATATTTCCTATGCTTTACTTACTTCCCCATGACTACTTCGCAACTACCAATTTGTGTTTCGTCAGGTATCAGCAGTATTTAACATGCGTTTAGTATGAAATGATAGTGCAATAAAAGTTGGCTGAATTGATAAAATATCTGTTAAAAAATGACATATTCAGTGTGCTCTATAGAGCCATAGTGAATATAGGTGTAAAGAGAGCTAAATAGAATAAACCCTTTGGAAGGTCACTTAAGATTGACTGGAAAATTTTTGTCTTAAACATGTACCAGGAAAAGCTAACGTAAGACATTTTTTCCATTGCCACAGAAAAACTAAATTCACACAGGGGAACTAAATGCCCAGACTGTGCGGATTACCAGGGAGAATGTGGCCGCTTTTCTGATTTTGGTTTATTGATTGTTCTAGATTCTGAGCAGGATCATTGGATTCTGGAGTTTTTTAGATGGAAGCCGTGTAGATGATTTAACAAATTTTAAAAATTATACAGCCTAGCAGTTAACAACCCTCTTCCTTCTCCAAGTAAAGCAGTACAACTCTGAATAGTGGAATTTATTATTAGCTCTTTAATTTGGCCTACATATACACTTTTTCATTTTACAAATTTTACTTTTACCTTTTGGAATTTAGCAATAAAGAACAGATTACCATAAAAGTCTCAGTATCTCCTTTTCCAGAAACATGTTAAGATCAAAAGAAGGAGGTTAGTCTTTCGACCAACATTTGTTCAATGTTGTGTGTAAGGGACTGTAAGGGACTTGAAGGTGGGAAGGTGAGATGCCTGTCCTCGGGAGCGTGCTGGTCCAGCACTGCGCTAACTCGAAGGTGGCCTGTGGCCTGGCAGCGCCCGGGCCCTTTAGGACTTCGGAATGTCAGGCCCTGCCACAGACCTGAGTCAGACTCTACATTTTAGAAGGTCTATGATTTATGTGCATAACAAAGTTTGCAAAGGACTGGTTGAGTAAAGAAGAAAAAAAATAATTATAAGGATCATTGGAGAGGCTGTAGGAGAGGCACCAAGTACAAAGGAGATCATGATTAAAATATTTTTTTAATTTGGCATTTTATTTCAGTTTGAGAGTGAGCTCATTTTGGTCTTCTTATATCAGTTTCAGGTGACTTCCTCAACTGAACCCTTTGGATGGGGATTATTTCATTAAGGTTGGGACAGTTTGGATGTTTGGTTATTGATGCTCAGTACGCCTCTGCCATCCAAGGCATCTGTCGGTGATGGCTCTGTCCCGGGTGACTTCAGCCCCCTGCAGAGCGCCCGCCCCAGGGGATGGAGAGCAGGAGTGCCCTGCCATATTGCTCCCGTATCAAGTGATCCCATGGGAACCACAGGGCTAAGGCTCAGAGTGCCAGATCTGTGCAGGGTCCTTGTCAGGCATGAGGACACTGAAAGGTGGGACTTAAGCTGTGATCCTCCATAAGTACAAATGCTTGTATTTAATCTTCCCTTTTAGGGAACCAACCCTATTAACTCCATGGAAAGGGGCATCTTCTGATTCTTAAAGCTAGAGCTTAGTGAAAAGGCAGTGTTTTCTTTTTAATATTGAAACAGTGGTAGGTGAGGGGACCCTGAAAATAGGCGCTTCTCTGAATAGGCAAGAGGCTGCGCTTTGTCTTCTGTGACCTCTTTCTCCAGTCCGCCGGCTCTTTAGTTCCATAGGGGCTAGGAGGTGGGTGGGGAAGGAGGATTTAGTGTACTGTGGGAGATGGTTTGCTTGGCCCTGAGGTTAATATTTTCTTTTTCTCCTTTTTAGTTACAAATAATGTGTACAAATTACCCCAGAGAAAGATTTCCATTTAAATCTGCTCTTAAATTATGCATAAGAGATGACAGTTGGACAACCTACTGTACCCTGTCCTAGTAGCTAAAGGTCCCAGTGGGTCGTCTGGGTGATTCATGCGGTAATCTGATAGGGTGCACACTTCACTGCCCCTGCCCGGTCTGGCTGCCTGAGAACAGGACACAATTTAGAGTAGCTCTCCTCACTCCTCTATATGTTTTTCCCCCCAGTTTTGTCTCTGTTCATAAGTGTTCTGTCTGTGGGCCCCACCTCCAGCCACACCAGCCAACCCCACCAACTCTTATCTGTGTTAGCCTTGTGCTCTGTTGGTTTCTGACTTCAGGGTTTTGTTTCTCCTCTTCCTCCTTCCAGATTTGAAGGGGAGGGTCAGGGCAGAAAAGGCACACAAGGAAATTAAAAGTCACAGTGTTCATTTGTGGCCTGTGAGGCCAAAAAGCTGATGGCACTTGAAATTAGTTCCCACTCCTGGCTGGCATTTTACACAGATGGCAGGTGGACCAGTTCCATGCCTGAGTGGGCTGAGGGGTTTGTCTAATCCTGTCCCTGTCATGTGTAACAATTTTTATTAAATAAAAAACTTCCATTTGAGCTAAACGCCTTTTTTTAAGGATGGGTATATATTAAAACATTAAATATTGTATCTTTTGGCGAGGACCCTTCAAATGTAGTCTGTCCCTGTGACTCTTGGTAGCATCATAAATTACACTTGATCTTAGCCAAAAGGCCGAGAAGCGATAGCATCATAAATAAATTTTTCCAAATTAATGGGCATTTGACTCATTAATTCCCAAAGAAGGTGATTCTCAAACTTCCCTTAGTAATATATTCTGGTGCCTCCCGTTCTTACAGTTAACTTCCTTAGTGTGTTACTGAAATCGTTCCTGAAATAATATAGGGCCATTTCTTATCCTTTTGTTAGTAGTCAGTGGTAAGCTTCTCACCACCCTCAAGGGCTAAGAACTTAATCATACACCTGGTGTAGACCCCTCAGCCACTTCACCCCTTGGGCTTCCATCCCGTAAGTGCAAGGACAAGGGTGCTGGCCAGAAGGCGGCTGCGACAAGGCCCTGCTGCAAAAGGCATGTATTTCATTCTGTGAGCCCTCCTCCACTCCCACTGCTTGTGCAGCGTAAGTAGGATGATCTGACTTCCTGATGCCTGCAGCTCCGAGGTGGCACGTGGTCGGAAGGGAGTGGTTATTGGCATAGACGATGACAACAGAAGTGTCTGTTTGACAGCCTGACAGTGAGTGGGGAGGTGGGAACGCACTGCACAGTGAGGGATGGGGTAAAAATCTGTTCGGCACGCCTGTTTCAAAGGTCTAGGAAACGTGTTCTCTAGTGTAGATTTTCATGGGGAAAATGGTTAAATTAAGATCTTTCATCGCATTGAAGAATACAGCTGAAGCTATTTGAAAAGACAGATTACATTGTAAAAATCAGGATTGCCCACTGCAGGGTGATTGGGAACACGGGCAGTAATGTACAGGAAGTGCGCAGCACAAGTAGCCACGACCCTGTGCTGGGAGGGGTGGGTGTGCAGGGTCATTGGATTGATAATCCAGGTAATTAAAATGTGTGGTTCATCTTAGTTACCAAATAATTATAGTTTGAATGAATGTAATAGCTTTTCACGCGGCCCACTTACTGGTACGGTCTTCTGAGCTAATTGCAATATATATCTAACATGGATAGTTAGAATCTCAGTGTTTCCTCCAAAGCTGATTTAAACCATTATGCTCTATCTTGTCACATAGGAACTCGGATCCCGTTGTAACAGTAGTTAGCTTATCTGACCTTCTTTTACCTTAAACAAAGATATTAACAATCATGGCCTGACAGAACAGAAACATGGATGAGCTCGTTACTGTGCAAATGTACCCATAGGTCTCGTGAGTAATAGGAAACCTGTTAAGGTTGTTGGGAAGTCAGCCTAAGTGTGTGCTTACTTTGAAGGAGAGTCAGGAGTCTAGTCCCTGAACTGACAGGTGTCCTTCCTGGTTGCTTGGCAGTACCTGTTCCTCCAACCCCTCCCCTCAGTTCCTTCCCAGATGTGTGTAGGAACAGGTGGTACTGGAGGAAAGCACACCAGGCACTAATGACATCCATTCATCTATGGCAGTTCTCAACTGTGGGTCACGACCATCGGAAAACACATAGAGCATAGCAGATACTTACATTACGATTCATAACAGTAGCAAAATTACAGTTATGAAGTAGCAACGAAAATAATTTTATGGTTGAGGTTCACCACAACATGAGGAACTGTATTACAGGGTCGCGGCATTAGGAAGGTTGAGAACCACTGAATGCCATTGTGTGTGCTTGTGGGCGCACTCCGAGGAGCCTGAGCCGGGAAAGCATTCCATAGCACTCACCATATGTAAAGAGCAGCACAAGGTTTATTTCAGAGCTCAGGTATTTCTCTATTAAAAATGGAGACATCAAGGAGGAGACAGTTGAGTTTCTTGTTTGGGGTCCATGGATCCTTACGGAATGGGTGTCATGAATCTCTGAAATGCTAAGCAGCGTTTGAGATGTTTACGTATTTTCTAGCATGATGGTCCTTTTTTTTTTTTTGCTTTTTATATTTTGATTCTCAAAAGTTCCGTGTCAGTTCTTGACACAGAAAGAACACTGGGTGTTTGAACTTCGATGTTAGCCACTGGTGCTGTGCATCATTTATACCATTTTGCCATTGTACCAGTGATCAAAGTCGAGATATCATTCCAGTTTACTAGCGGAAGCAGGTCCAGAGTGCTTGGTGATGCAGCTAGCGTCCCCGGTAAGTGGTGAAGCTTTCAGCCCGGTGGTGTCTGACATGACCCGGTTCCGTTACTGACTCCTCTCTGTGACATTGGGTTGTCACTTACCTTTCCGGGCCTGAATTTCCCCACCTGTAAATGGAGGGGGTTAAACAACATGATCTCTTAAGGACCCTTTTAACTTCTCAATTGAGTCCATATCTGCATCACCCGAACTGCTGTGGCTTCACCCTTCAGTCCAGTGCCTGTCCTCTGTCGAGGTTCCCGTGGTGGTGTGAGCTCCATCCCAGGAACACTCAGTGTTTTCCTATCAATGTTATAATCCCGTAAGCTTGTAGAGAGCCCTTTTTTTAAAACCTCAATTAATTGTAGATAAATGACTTTTATATATAAAAGACTTTTTAATACATAAAATATATTTAATATAAATTAAAAATCCTGCTTTTATAATTTTTAATCACAGTTTCTTTTCTATTGCAGTTTGTTAGTTTTAATATATGTGCTCAATTCTGAGTAAAGGAAAGTGAGATGGACCCAGTTCTCAACCTGCTGCTCATTAGCTTCACTCTGAATAACATTTTGGAGAGGGGATGCCAATATATGATGGAAAGTTGCAGGGACTCTTACCACTCCTGGGAATTGTGGAATTACGTTGGCCTTGATGAAATGCTTTCCAGCCTGTGGCTGTAGGTATTTTGCATGTCACATTAAGGTTTTACGTGGGGCCTGGGGACTGGAGCCTGCAGGTAATTGCTGCTAGCGTGGCTCTCAGGTGATGGTTCTCCCCGGGAGGAAGGTCATTCAGAGCGAGTGAGGGGTGGCCCGGGGGGTGGGCTGCCAGGGGGCAAGCAGAAGGGGTCCTCAGCCCCACCCGGGCTGCCCCGGGAAGAGAGGAGAGACCATGACAGGTGCAAGGATGGCTGCACTTCACCTTGCCGACAGCCAGGAGTGAAGTGATAGCTGGGTCAGGTTTATTCTCTTTGGAAGCACGTCTCCATAGATAATGACATTCCTACATCCACCTAGGAAGGCTGGATGTGTCTATCACTATATACTCTTTTAAAACCCCTTCTCAAAACCCCACCCTGAGAAGCGTGGTCTGATAATAAGCACGTTGTTCTGTTTTTATCACCGAAGTCTGTTTTCTGCACAGACTTGCATTTCCTAGTTTTGCTGGAGTTGAGAAGTTTGAGCTGCCTCTGAAGTACTGGCTGTGGGGAGGCGGGGTTGCCCGGCTCCAATGAGGTGCCTTCAGTGTGGGGAAAGCCTATCGCCTTTCACCGGAGCGCCTACTCTGTAATCCAAGCACCAGCCACGCAGCCCGTTTTATTGTTTGTGGAGTCCTGTGGATCCTGAGCGGCTCCTGGCTGGGAAAGAGGGCAAGTGGGCGGCTCAGGACTCTGCACGCTGGGCTGCGACAAGTGAGCCGAACTCGACTTCTCCCAAGTCACCTGCGCGGGTGAACGCTAAGCCGGGCGCCTGGGTTGACGCTGAATCTCTTTCTCCAGCCGAGGAGTTCACAGGCGGCTGGCTTTCTGCCCTTGCGAGGAAAGATGCCTGGGAGGGGGGTAGGATTACAGGCTGGGATGCTAGGTGCACAGCAGAGAGTCGGAGTGCTTTGGTTCTGTTCTCCCCAAAGTCCTGACAAGTGTTGCTGAAATGAACACCCTGCTTGATTTTTAAATTTTTTTTACTTTTAATTTATTTTAATTTTATTGTGGTGTGTGGCTATCACTGATCTAGAAACCAAGTAGCACAATGTGGCTGGAGTAAAAAAAAAAAAAAATTATTTTTTTAACTCTTCACTTTCCTTTTCTTTGTCATTGAGTGACAGAGACACAATCTTTTTGCATAAAGCCGTCCGTGCCTGACTCTCACCGTTGTCTGAGTAAGTGGGAAGGAGCAGACTTATGGAAAGGACCCGGACCAATTTTTAAAAAAGAAGCTTTTTGTCTGCTGGGCTGTCCTTTGTCTAGAGTGGATTTTGATGTGAAAGAAGATGAAAAAGGAAGGCTCTTCAGGTTCCTTCAGACTCAAGTCAAACCCAGGCTCCCTCTCACGTGCTGTGAGTTGGATAAATTTCTCCTCGCTGTCCAGGCAGACAAAGAGGCTGTTTCGCAGTGACGGGGAGCTCTCCGTGTGTGGGCAGCAGGTGGAGGCGGATGATGAGAACTGGATATACAGAGCCCAGCCCAGGAAAGGTGACTTGATTCTTCGTTAATTTAAACATTTTCTGCAGTGTGCCATGTAGAATTCTTTGTTTCTAGCACTGATGTCCCTTCACAATCTTTGGCCTCATTAGGCGTTTTGGGTGGTTTTTGTATTGGAATTCAGTGTCATTCAATTGTTTCCATGTCTAAAATAGACGGGCTCCTCCAGCTAGATTCAGCTTGAGATTGTGCCCCTCGGAGAAGGATAAAATAGCCGTTATCAGTCCTCAGCACTCCCCCCCCCCCCCCATCAGATCCGCACGCTCATGTGACGTGGTGAAAAGTTCAATGGTAAACCACCATCATAGGAGGAATCTTCTGCTCTTACAACACTTCGAGGTCAGGACGTGGAGCTCTTTTCTGAAACAGTGCCCTGAGGAAACGTTGGGAATCATGGATAGCCCCCTAGCATCTTCTTAAAGAAGACTGATGAATCATAGGAACGCTTGAATTGAACAGGTGTTGGGTGACATCAAGGAAATTAACTCACGGAGGGCTTAGCCAAAAGGAGTTTTTGGATTTCTTTCAAGTTCCTTTTCAGACCAATGTTGATCTCTGTTTTCAGGTTTAGCATGTTTTGCCTCCCTTAAGGTGAGGGGGAAATACCAGTCCCAGGGGGTGTGGGGGGGGTGTGGGGGAGGAAACATTTCAGTATTTCTTAACACCCCTATTTTATATTTAGAATTTGAGTTCTTCCTCTTAGCATGCTTGCTGTAGACTGGATTGTTAGGCTCTAAAATGGTTTCTCGATTCGGAGCAGTGGCAAAGCCCAGTCGGGGAGCACTATTTAAGTTATTACAAAGGAACCTGACATTCCTTGGGATTGTGTTTTCTCTGTTGATCACATTTTTCCCGTGCCAAAAGAAACTCTCTAGACTCTTTCAGGGACCTGCTCTGGGTCCCTTCTTTGGGGAAACAAAACTGCTGAAATGTGAGAGAATAAACTAAGCTATGTATGTACAGTAATTATATTCCATGGACTGAGAATCAAACACAGCCCTTCTTCCTGGATCATGTGTGTTAAGCATTTGTTCTTGTCTGTTCAGCTATGGCACAAGGGTGACGAGTTAACGCTCTTTGAAGATGTCAGATATTTACTGGGTCAAGGAGCTGGTCGACAGTGGTCTGCTGATCCTGAGCTTAAAAATGCAGGTTTTCATTTCCGACGCTGTGTAACTGCCAGCCGTAGACCAGGCATTTGCGCCTGATGTCGGGAGTTGTGTAGTTTAGTAAGTCCGTGAACTTTACTTTTCTAAATCAGGCATAAGCTGTGGTTTCAGTAAATGGATGGGTTGTAATGTTTGAAGCAAACATGTTAGAAGGGTGGATACAGTGGTGCTGTGGTTGTGGGAGGGTGTAGTTTTGATTCTTTTGGCCTTTGCCAAACATTTAGTGTTTTTTTATATATTTATATGTTACTTGTTTTGTTTTAAGTCAACTGCTGTCAGAGTTTTGTTAAAGATTGTATACATGTGAGCATGTGGATTTGGAATTTCTATCATAGATGCTTTATCTAAGTTAACATTAATGGGAAAGAGACTGAGAATTTGCATGTGTTCATTTTAGTTGGGAAACGAAGCAGATATTGTACAGTTGACTTGTGAAAAATAAAGAAGTCATTGTAAAGAACAGGGGTGACTTGTAAAGGGAAGGGAGGACTTGTTTATGCAATAATACAAAAGATTGTGCTCTTTATCCCTCAACGTAATAGGCACACAGTAGCCTCATGAAGATAAATGGAAGCATAGTGCAGCATATGAGTTTATGTGGTCTTAGGAATAATTAGGCATGGATAATATTATCATTTTTGACATATGGAGTTGGAGGAAATCCTTAAAAATCTAGAGATAAAAATTAATGGCGTTATATTCTATTTTCACATTTGTCTTATAAAGGTAAGTTGACTCCCAACTTTGACATGTGGTCTCAAAGGCATGTTATAACAGTTGATCTTTATTCTATGTAATTCTTTCCTTCGGAGAAACACAGAAATGACATTTGTTTATGCTTGCAGATCAAAAGAGTTAAAATAAAAAATTATGCAAGGTTGGAGTTTTATCTTAGGAGCATCAAATAAGCTAAAACTCTAGCAAGGAATGGCAGTCAGTGCTAAGAATGCCCAATGGCCATATTAGCATTTGGTTGCAAATAAACATGCACTAAAGACCTATTGATCTGATGGGAATTGTGCAGCACCCTTTTTTCTTATACATTTATCTGCCCAGACCACATGCATCTGAATCCACTTTCCTTTCAGCCTGCTCCCTAACCCCTGTACCTTATGTGAGCTTTTTTTTTTTTTTTATTTACACAGGTTTCTATGAGCTGGGACAGAAAACAACAACAGGGCGGTCTCAATGAACTAGATAAAATATTAAGTGGCACTCACTGTTTGTGTCTTTCCACATAGAGCACCAACAAGCAGTGACAGCGAGAGGACAGTGTAGCCTAACAAGTCAACCTCAGTTCAGCAGTTGGTCTCCCCTGTGTTGTGTCCCCCACCTCCCCTCTCTCACCCCCGCAGCCATGGGATCTTTCTCCTTCCCACCCTGCCATCCAGCAGCTGCTGCAAGGCGGGAGTGTTTGCCTGCTCCCTGCCCACTGTGTCCAGGTCACATTGCTTTGCTCATAATTGTTTTGCACTTTAGCCCATTGAATCCCTACTGTCAGTGTGGGTAGTATGTTGTGTAAGATGCACAATCATTTTGTAAAACAGTTCTTTCAAGTTTTGTTACAACCAAAGAAGCTCTTTTTATAGTGACTCTCCATGCTGGATTGCTCATCAGAAACATCGCAACAAAGTGTTTAAGTTGTTACTCTTATGGATCTCTACCAGTACACAAACTTACAGCTTTGTAGTTTAATGTTGTCACTTGTACTCAAGAAGCTAAAGATAAAATTACAGTTCTAGAGACTTTGGGGGGAAACTTTTTATAAGAATAGCATGCTACTAAGAGGCATCTTTCTGAATACACTACTTTTGCTGAGCCTCAAAAGTAACTAGAAGATAATACTGATGTAGCCAGGCAGTCACAAGTAAAAAAAAATATTGGCAAATAATGTCAAGGTGGCACCCCAAATTTGAGAGCAAAACTAGATAAATAAGTAACCTTTATCTTGAGGGTCACTGGGTATATGTTGGAAAAATAGCTAAATGGAGTTTATCTCAGTGTCTTCATAAAAGAGATAAGAAGGATATTATCTTGCAGTGAATACACTGTTTTCCTGCATTCTTTCTACTGATGTTGACATTCTATGAAAGACAGTGAGTGCCACTTAATATTTTATCTGGTTCATTGAGACATTCTATGAAAGACACAAACAGTGAGCACCACTTAATATTTTATCTGGTTCATTGAAACTGCCCTGCTTTCTTTTGTTCCAGCTCCTGGCAAGTTTCAAAACGCTCTTGCATTAACATTTGTGCTCAGGAAGGTAAAAATGAATTGAGTAACAGCAATGATCAGTTCGTACATTCATAGTGTGACATGGCCAATATAGTGAAGTTTTGACTGAGACATTAAAATCAAGGGTGTGAGTCTGTATTCTCTTGAGTATTAAATTTAGTGCATCATGAGCTAGTTTGTTAGATGCCTGTGTAATAAAAAAGTGGAAGTCAGTTGTAGATGAGAGAGCATGTAGCTCTTCATGTGGAATTCTTGTATTATTCATTGAAGGCATTTTTCCTGAGAACTGTGTGTGGGACACAAAGAGGTATAGCTCTGAAGTCATGGAGTTCATACTTCAATGGAGAAGCAGATAAGACATTTAAGGGGGAACTCAAGAGAAAATGCAGGGTATTTATGAGCAAGGATAAAAATGAATGGCTTAAATGAGAAGGTCTAGATAAAGAGACAATATCTGAAGCATTTTCATGTTTTGCATGGTCTTCTGGCTGTTGGTGTTGATTTAAACAATGTTTAATGAGCGCCTTCTTTGTTACGAACATTGTGGGAGGTTTTCAAGGGAAACTGGTGACTAACAGTATTTATTCTGTGCTTCCCCTGTCTCACTCACTTCCCCTTCTCTTGTCAAATAAAACCAAAAAGAGGTGGAATAATGATGGGGTATCCTCTCCTTGGGCACAGCATGTTTTGTTGTGTTCTCAGCCCTCTGTTCATTTGGGCAGAGGCGTGATTGATGATTCTGGTATTGGCAGGTCAGCAGATAGAGCGGGTAATTGACATGCAAAGCCCCAGTTTAAACAGTGATTCCACTCTCTTCTTCTGGACTTTGTCGTATACTAGTACATTTATCACATTACCGAATTTGGATCATTTGGATTTCAGTACCTTCCCTTCCCATGGACTACAGAAATGGCCAGAATGGCCTTACTGAGTATCAATGGTAATGGAGAACCCATACATGAGATAATCAGCTGTTGAAGGTGGCTATATTTAAAGTAATTTCATTCCAGTGTCCTCCCTAATGAAATTGTTGTGGAAAACAGGATCCACGTGCACAATTGGGTTAGCAATGACTTCAGATATTACAATGGGGAAAATGGCGTGGAAGACCACACGCAACAAGGCCAAGATCCTGCTTCTGTGTACATAGCCATGACTTATTTTTGATCATAAAACTCTTCAAAATTATGGGAATTAAGAACACTTTCTTCATGGCATTAAAGAAACCTAAAAAGTGTTGGCAAGGATTATCAAGGTAGCATCCCAAATTTGAGAGCAAAACTAGGTAAGTAATATTTATTTTGAGGGTCACTGCGTACGTGGGGAAAATAGGTAAATGGAGTTTATCAGTGTCTCGATAAAGGAGATACGAAGAATATTCTCGTGCAGTGAATGTAATGTTTTCCTGCATTCTTCCTACTGACATTGACATTTGTGAAACCGTGAGTGCCACTTAATATTTTATCTGGTTCATTGAAACTGCCCTTTTTTCACCCCTGATTATTTTTTCTTTTGAGGCTGGGAGTCCCTGTTGTCTTACTTTCATATTTTGCTGCAAAATTGATTTCATTTTTTTTTTATTAAATTGATGAAGTTCTATTGAAATGATGTTTTATGTATTACCCATTATTTACGTATTTTAAAAAGTTTGTGGATTTATTTAGAGAATTAGACATACTTAGCTTAGTAGAAATATCTTAGAACAGTGATTTTCAGCTGGTGTGCTGCAAGGATTTTTAAAACATGCAATACCTGGCTATTTAGTCAGGGGCACTGACCTCTTTTCCCTGAGGTTGTCAAATAAAAAATTGACAACAGCCAACACAACAACAGCTGTCTGGTGTGAATGAATCAAAATTACTAATTTTTTGTCAGACTGGCAAAAAATATATTTTTTGGTGTTCCACAGACTTTTAGCAATCTGTGAGTGTGCCATGAGCTGAAGAAGGTTGAAAGGTTGCTGTCTTAGAGTGATAAAAGAAGTAACTTATTGTCAGAGCTTCGTTTTGGAAGTGAATAGCCTGTGTTCTTTCCTATTGAAATGTCTTTACCGGGTTTTGAAAACATTTTTTAAATTGTTCTTTTCAAACAATTATTTTAAAAAATAATTCAAATATACCCTGCTTATTAATCAGGGTTGCTTTTTGTAAAGTCTCTTGCAGCTGTTATAAAATGTGTTACACTTCCATGTAATTTCAAGGGTTTTTGGTTTAACTAACTTTTTCTACCGAATTAAAGTTTTTTAAACCACACTATTTTCTGTGAGATTCTTCACTTGTCAGTTTCCTCTCCTCGAGGCCTGTTGTGCAGAAGGCTTGTCCGTCTGGACTGTATGTAGCTCAGGCCCTGCCAGCTTTACCTGCCCTCTGAGTGGTCTCTTTCTTGTTATCTCCACTCTTGTCCTCCTTTGAGCCATCCCTGAGTCCACAGGCAATCAGAGCAATCCTCCTAACATACAAACACTAGGATCGGGTCACTCTCTGTGGCTCCCCATTGCCTGCAGAGTGGAGCCCGTATCACTTGCCACAGCACGCAACCCTGCTCCACCTGTCCTGTCCCCTGCCCTGTTTACCTCTAGAAATGACAGATGGACCAATGCTGGACCGTTACAACTCCAGAACTTTCCATTTCCCACCCCCTACCTTTCTCATTCCCCATGACAGGGTGCTCCAGTCCCCTCCTCTGCCTGTTGACTTCTGCTTAACCTTTTAGACTCTCTTTAAAGTTCTGTGAAGCCCGATCCTCTAAGGGCCAAGCTGATACTCCCTTCTCCATGTTACTTCTCTACCTTCTGCATACCTCAGTCATTGCCTTTCTCTTACACTGGATTCTACTTTTTGTTTATTTGTCTGTGTCTTTAGCTGGACTGTGACCTCTTTCAGGACAGAGACCAAGTCTTATGTGTCTTTTTTATCCCCCAGGCTAAGTTGTCAATAAATGGTTGTTGACTGGGTGGACCTCGCTCCTCTGCGACACTGTTAATAGTGCTGTTTGCACAAGCCAATGGGCCAATCCAATACTCTCTGAATTTGCACCATGTGCTTACTTTGTCAATTATACTGATGAATGTAACCTTACAAGTGCTTGCAACTCTGAACTTTTTTGAGTGCATCAAAAGAGAGTTTGTGGGCACATAATTTTAGTGGCAGGCTGCTGTTTCCTGTTGCTCCACTCAAACTGAACATGCCCCAAGTACTTTGTAGAAATGTTTGATCTTGACTGTTTTGACCATTAGTAAAGGTGACTAATGAACAGAGAGGATGAATGGGATAGATGATGCTATGACTGATAGGGAGGCCAACTCAGTGCTACTGCAGCCTTTTCTTGACCCATTTCCCTGGCTTTCACCTTTAACCTGTTTCCCAGCTTTCACCTTTGCTCTCCCCCACTCCACCCCACCCCACCCCCACCACAAGATAGGCTGAGCTTCACACAGGAGCCTCAGTGCCCTGTCAAATATCCAACATAAATCATGTTGTGCAACTTAACTGCTTAAAACCCTTCACTGCTTTCCTTCTCAGCTTAAATACTAACGTCAGTACCAGGTCCTATAAGGCCCTACCTGATCTGCCTCATCACCCACTGCGATCCTAACCTCATCACCTTTGCTTTCCCCTCACTGCCCTCTAAGTCTCCTTGCTGTTTTTGGAACATGCCCAGCAACTTGACCTTCCCTCTCCTGGAATCCCAGCTGTGTACATGGTTCCCTCCCTGTCTCACTTCTTTCAGATCTTTGCTCAGAAGTCATCTCAGTGACCCTATTTAAAACTGTCACACCTTATCCTCACCCTGACCTTCCTATCCCTATTTCTATTCTTCTCCAAAGCACTATATTACATATAGTATGTACTGAATATACTATATACATTATGTATTTATTTTGGTACTGCCTGTCTCCTCAAACTAGAATTTCACCTCTAAGATAGGAGAGGTTTTTTTGGTGTTCTTCAGTAACCGATGTTCTTCCAAGCCTGGCCCATACATAGTAGGTGTTCAAGAAATTTTAGTTGAAAGAGAGATCGAGTGATGCAAAGAGCACTAGGTCAGGAAATCTGGGTGTTTCACTTCTGTCACTTGCTGACTGTGTGACTTGTAACAAATCGCATAAATCTGTTTAAGCTCTAGTTTTAATTTCTGTAAAACGGGATAACAGTTATTCATCATACACACGGGTAGCAGGTACAGCTTATTATTGAATAAGTGAGACTATGTCCTGTAGATTCTTCATCCGCCTACGAATTGGATCTGGTTGCATGTAATGGGACTGTCTGTGGGGATGGCCGTCTTGTCATGAGCAAAGTCAGTGGAGTCACGATATCTTTATCCTAGTAGAGCATACACTGTTCTGTAGAATTTTCAGTATAGAAATAGGCAACCCAGGTGGAAGCTATTACTTCCTTTACATAGTTTCTACCTTAGTTTTTATGTGAAATCCTGAAATTATTAAAATACGAAACTGAAAGTCATGTCTAATTCTGTCAACCCACCCATAAATACTAAAAATAACTAACACTAAATGAGTACTTGCCATGGCTAGCCACTATTAATAACACATTACATGAATTAACTCATTTAATAAATATCTGGATACCATAATTATTCAATAAAAATAATAGTTGGTTTGATAAGCTAGGAAGGGTTAGATCATCAGGGAGAATGAAAAACTGGGCAAACTTAGATAGGATGAGACAGGGAACTCAGTATAATGCTTCAAGCAGAGTAATGAACCTGGCCGGTGTGGCTCAGTGGTTGAACATCGACCTATGAACCAGGAGGTCATGGTTCAAATTCCCGCCAAGGCACATGCCAGGCGGGCTAGATCCCCAGTATGGGGTGTGCTATAGGCAGTCGATCAATGATTCATCATTGATGTTTCTATCTCTCCCTCTCCCTTCCTCTCTGAAATCAATAAAAATATATTTTTAAGAAGAAAAAGAAGAAGAATGACATGGAAACTACTGAGAACATTCTAGAGTCTTGGATACAGCAACTTCCTGGTTTAAGGGCAAATGCTCTGGTTTGAGACTGTTTGGGTGTGTGCTTCATGCCTCGCCTCACTTCAGTGTTTTTGATATCAAGCCTGTGTTTTATCCAGCGTCTTGCGCTTTGCAGAGAGGAAGTAAGTATTTGCAGTGTGAACAAGGTCAGGGTGATGCTGACGGAAAACCGCTCTGGTTAGGGCTTGCAGCATGGGTTGGAGCTCCAGGGACAGGAACCTGGACGGGGCTGTCGATGCTGAGAAGAGACAAGTGCTGGGTGAAGTGATTATATAGGCGCCTAAGGAAAGGCAGTTACGAAGTTTTTATAACAGATTTTCATGTTAGGCTATCTTTATTAAGGGGAACCACAGGTTTTAATAATTATTTGTTCTTGTAGCAACAGCATTTGTCATTTTCAGAGGTATAGTTATGTTTTTCCTAGCTTTCTGAAATGTGGGTAGCCTTCACCTTGAATTTCTAGTCTTCCTAATTAAAGATGCTATTTATGGTGATCGCTGTCTTAATAAATGTGATTGGATCCCAGTTCGGTTTGATTTACAATCATCATACATAGTGTTCATATACGAGATGTGCTGTGTGAGGCTGGGGGAGCTGTAAGCTGGTTGCAGTGTTGTCTCTATCACTTGCCTCTCCTCAGCTCTTACAGAACCTCTTCTCTGTACCTTCAAACGCAGCATCACCAGCATCACGGGGTGGTCTCTGTCATTTATGGCTGACATTTGATGATTGACTAATCACCAGCAATTATTTACTTAGTTCTTGCTAGAGCCCATCACTGTGCTGGAAGCATCCTGTTTTGGCTATTTAAACACGTAGGGTGCATGGTGAGTGCTTGTCTAGCCGAGCCGTTGTCTGACACTATCTCCCTGGGGAGAGAGGGGGTGTTGTCAGCTGGGGCTCCCAGTTGTTGCTCCCCCCACCAGTGCCACCCTTTGCTAGATTCATTCCCAGGATCCGGGTGGGTGTGGTGGGGTCTTGTGTTCCGAGAACGCCTAATGTTTAGTAGACTTTCTATAAAGCAGCACTTGGGGAAGCCACCTGAGGAGCAGCCTCTGGCTGAGCAAGGTACAGAGGGCTTGGATGGCTGTGACCTGGAGTGACCTGTCACTGGGAGCCTTCCCTAGGGCAGGCACTCATTAAGGGGGTGGCATGGAGAGTGCCTGCCCTGCCACTCTCATGGCCTCCTGTTTTAGAAAAAGGCTGCGCTAAAGGCAGTAATGAATGGAAGATAATGGAAGGAGGTGGCAGTTGACTGGAGGCAGAGGAGGGGATAAGCTCTGAGGGCAGAAGAAACCATGCATCTCCATACCTCTCCACTCGGCCTTCCCTTTGCTAACCGTTTTCTGATCCTGTCCCCTACGTCAGTAAAGCGATGGCAGTCTCCTGGGAGTCTGCATATGCTGCTTGCACAACTAATTGTGCACTTGTAATAAGTTAGGTCTGTTTGTTTTTTAGGACATAGGTAAATAAAGTGTCTGTACATGGTTGGAAAAGGCAAGGGACAAGGATAAAAACGAATTTATTAACTGGTTAAAATAATGTTAGTGGTGCATGTAAATTGTCAGATTTGGGTTCCGTATATATTTATCTTTCTCTAAGAAAAGCCCATCTGTAAGTGAAAGCCACAAGCAGCTGAGACTTCAATAAACTGTATCACTTCGTTTTTGTCTTTTGAGTAAACTTTAAAAGAGAAAGTGAGAATAAATTTATTTGATTGTTGGTGCAGTTCCCTCTCTTCTATTCCCAAAGGCTCTCTTTCACTTTGTAATTCTAAACGCCGCAGCTCAGGTAGAAACTGGGTATCTGGTGTTTCTGGATTACATTTGGAGATAAACCAGAGTTCTTACCTGAACAGGTGTGTATTGCTTCAGTCTGGATTGGTTTGGGATTCTTTTACAAAGCATACAAAAGACAGCTTGTGAGCTTTCCTTCGTGGGTGGTTGTGGCTAGTGCTTGGCGTGGCTGCTGCGGTCATCTTGACGGGTAGTTATTTATTTACATATTTTTTTCGTAAAAAAGTGCTTTGACTTCCTGGAAAAAGAACTTTGATTTTTACTTTAAAGTAGTTTTATTGCAGCCCTGGCTGGTGTGGCTCAGTTGGTTGGAGCATTGTCCATACACCAAAAGGCTGCGGGTTCGATCCCCGGTTGGATGATCTCTCTCTCTCTTTCTCTGTCCCTCCCACTGCCCTCTCTCTCTCTCTCTCTCTCTCCCTTCCTCTCTGTAAAATTAATTAAAAACCATCCTCGGATGAGGATTAAAAAAAGTAATTTTGTTGCAGAGTTAATCAACACACTCTACTTCTACTATAGCAGGATCGATCGTTCAAGTACTTGTTTTCCTTGCTCGCTTTCCAGGCCCAGTTTTTTTGTCCGTAGGTCTGAATGCCTGCATGGGGTTGTGTTCTGAGGATCCCAGTTCGGTTTGCTTTATAAGCAGTCTTGGAGACACCTTGTTGCATGTGGGTTGTGCTTGTGTACAGCTGATGCTTCATGGAGCTGGAGAGGTTGGGCTTCATCTTGGGCAACATTCCTTTGGATCACCAGACCTTGGTTTACAGCCTACACATTGGGACAGGTGTTAGTTGATCCGGTTACCCCTGTTCTTATGTCATTGTAACCAGAGGAAAGTTACGTAACTGACTTTTGAAGGTTATATTTCACTCTAATAAAGATTTGAACAAAAATGGAATTAGTAAATTTTCCTCTAGTTTCTAAGAAAATTGAGTTAGGTTTCTCTACAACAAAGGCTTCTTTGGAATGGGAGAAAGAATCTTTTAGAGTGGATCTGTGGTGTGAATGTTTGGGGGTTTACAGTGTCCAAGAAGTTTAATTGTATTTGGTTTAAGTCAGTGACTTTAGAAAATGTGCCTGTATCCAGAGTAATCATATATTACATTTGTTCCTAGCCACCCATTGCATGCATACACACACATACACACTTATACATATACATATATACACATATGCATATACAGTAAGTCCTCATTTAATGCTGTTGGCAGATTCTTGGAAACTGTGACACTAAATGAAACGAATTGTAAGGAAACCAATTGTAACAGGCTAATTAATATAAAGAAGAGTTAAGTAGCAATGGCAACATTTCTGGTCACAAAAATACATCACCAAACTTCTAAATAAAGACCCAAACCTCTTCTAATATTAAACATTGAAATAAATGTGAGCACTACATACATTTAAGAAATATGGGTAAAAACAAGGAAGAGACTAATTTTCCAACCCACTGATTCCCAGTCAGGGTCATGGTGGCCAGTACGGCAGTTCAGGGAGCATGGTGGGCACCCACGCTGGTCAGAATGCCCTTCCATCAGAGGGGCACCCACACCCACTCGCTTAGACTGGGGTAATGTGCACACTCCAGTTCACCTCCTATGACAGTACTGGGATGTGGGAGGAGACTGGAGACTGGAGAAAACCCACACAGACATGGGGAGGACCTGGGAGAACACGCAAACTTCGCACAGTCGTCCTGACCCGGAATTGATTTTTATCTTTTCTCATCCGCTTTATCACGAAATGAGACTGAATGAAACGAGGTTTCCGAGGACCTGCTGCATATAAAACGAAACAAAAGCTTTGTGAAAATGCTTACCTTTACTGCATATCCACGTGTGATACTTGCAGTTTTCTCTCCTGTTTTATTGTCTTACTTTATTAGACAGAAAAATGTCCGTCCTGACCTACGAAAGTTAGGTCACTGCCTTCACTTGGCAAGTGGTGCTTTCTGTGGCCCTCACTTCTTTTGTAGGGTTTTACTGTGCGGAGCCCAGGTGGCTCCTGCACAGTGTCTACAAGTCACAGACTGATGGTGTTTCTGTGGACAGTCCACTGTCACATCAATGTGTGGAAGGGCCCCACACACCAGAAGTGGTATCTTGAGATGCAGCGCGAATCAGGGGTGCATCTCAGAAACCTGTCTGGTCTGAGAACTGAGTTAGGACAACAAGCGCCTGAGCATGCATGCACTACGTCAGTCCATATCTAGGTCTCCCATGTGCTCCAAGCCCAGGACTGTGTCGATGAACAAAGGGAAATGCTGGGAAATTGGCAGCAGGACGGAAGAGTCCCAGCACGCACCGTGCCCCTGCTGGAGCACAGTGGCACGGAACCTTGCTAATGCACTCGGAGGACTGCTAGCACCTGCTCACCCACCCAAGGGAAAGCTCATGAATAGCAATGCCTGTCGAATTTCTGCCTTCTGGAGATGCCTCTGTCATTCTGCCTACTGACCTATTGTCCATTCCCCATGGGGGAAAATTCCTTGAAAAGCTCATTCCATTTAACTTTACCTTCAAATTGTTGGATCGTGGCCTCTCTGAATCAGAGAGCCTCTCTGAACTGGGAGAAAAGGTGCACTTTCTTTGAAACAAAGCTGTTATAAAAAAGTGATGATTAGTTAGAGATACGTTTCTAAATTTCAATCATATGGGACGACTGTTAGCTTATATAAAATGTTAGAAGAATATGCCTTTTATTTATTTGCATCTATATATATAAAAGCCTAAGCGACCAGCCGACTGGCCGGTAGCTATGACGTGCACTGACCACCAGGGGGAAGATGCTCAATGCAGGAGCTGCCGAGCGACAGCAACTTTGCAGAGTGTCCTCTCACATTCCAGGACCCCTCTGGGGATGTCAGACTGCCAGTTTTGTCCCGATCCCTGCAGGCCAGGCCGAGGGACCCCACCCGTGCACGAATCCGTTCACCGGGCCTCTAGTTTCCATATAACAGAAGTTTGCCTCATTCATCTTTCAGAATTTAAAAAAATTTCAAAATACATTTTTTTTAAATAAAAGACATTTTTCTAAAGTGTACTCTGCAGATAGAGTCTTGATTGCAGGTCTTGGTTTACTCCGCAGTCACACCTGGTTGGTCTCATTTCATTGCTGTGACAGTCCTGTGAAATGCGTAGGACAGGTGGCATGGCCCTTCTTGTGGTGAGAAAGCAGTCTGAAAGATGAAGTGACTTGCCTACGGCCATATGGATGGTAATGCCACAGACTGGACTTGAATCTACTTTTTGTGACTTAGTCCCAAACTCTCGATGTGATGTGGGGCAACATCTCTGCTCAATCCACAGAACACAATTAAACCTGCTTCTGATGCCTTGGTGTCAGCATGAGTAGTCGTTGAACCTTGTAATAACCCAGTCTTGCCCTGGTGGCTCTGGAGGTCTGCAAGGATTCTTGCTGCGGTGTGAAGTGGGTCTCCATTGCATGTCTTTTATTCCACGTGTGCTGCAGGCAGAGCTTTCTCTTACCCCACCGTGCAGCCATGCCTGCCTCTTGTCCCCACCACTCTCTGGTTTGGTGTTTCTAGTTTGTTACCTTTTGTGGAGGCTCTGGGCAATCCACTTTATTACAGCAGTGTTGACCTGAGCCACAGCCCTGGGAGAGATGCTATCTAATCATTTTGATCTTTTGACTGTATTTTGAGTGGGTGAGCTTGTCAGAAAAGTGATCTCTCGATAGACGGGATGTTACTGTACTGTGTGTAAGTATTTTTTTTACACTTCTATCCTCTGTTGGCTTCTCTTTTTAGTACAGTTGAATGAAGGACATGTTTTCATTAATGTGTGGAATTGTGACTATATTTGGGCATCCCAGTCCTTTTTGTAAACGTTAACTTTTAAACACTTCTGTAACATTGAGTTTTCGAGTAGGATTACTGCGTTGTTTCACTTAATAAGCAAGTATAGCTTTTAAGCTTTGTTACACCATTACTCACTTTCTCTAATAACTTGTTAAGTTCTCATTCTCTCTCCTCTCCCTCCCTTCTCTTCTCTCTATCTGATGTTTGGCCACCACATATATTTTCTTGTTTTTCCTATGGGTGAAATCTCCTCGTACCTTCAATTTCGTATCTTTCTTCACATTATCTGCTTATAGAAAAGTAAAAAAAATTGTGAAGACAAGACATGTTTCTCTGAATAATTAACATTATCTGAAACCAACTCTACTCCACTAAATATTCTTGGCCAACCACTTTAAATGACATTTGGTCCTCATGAACACAAATGGGAATGAGATAAAACGTGACTGAAAAGCTGATTGGACTCTGCCTTTTTTGCGAGTTTCTTAATAAACTACCATATCCCGAAATTCAGAATTAGCATGATCTTTTAGTAGTCGGTGTTGAAATGCCACAGTTCCCATTTTGTATCATAGGCCTACAGTAGTTGCTCAGTGAATACTTTGATTTACAGACAGGGGAGATGCAAAAATGTGTGTATACAATTTGAATAAATTGAAAGTAGAGATTAAAATAAAATCGTTTTGTGTGATTCAAGAATTGAGGCTCAGAGAAAAGCACACCAATTTCAGAAAGCACTGTTACCTTTTCTCTTATTCTCCAAACATTAGAGAATTGATAGAAGATGCTCATTCCTGATATCCAAAGCTTTTGATGCCCAGCGTTTACTGTGTGTTTTGGATGTAAAATCTCAGAGATGATGACAGTTGTGAAGATGTCTTTCTTTCCAGATGAAGCAGAATTTCAGAGAATTCCGACTATTTTGTGTGTACCTAATCAGAGAAACCAGCTGTCGCTGTTATTTAGACAGAGGGGTTACTGAAGCAATGACCACATATTTTTCTCTCTTGGTGCCATTTGAGAGCATTTGAGTAAATATTTGCATATGGCCCCCAAATGGGCGCTGTGAAGGGATCCAAGTGGAGTTACCTTAACAAAACAAGGCTAACTTATTGGGGCTGGAAGGCACCTCAGAGATAGCCCTGTCTGATGTCTGTGACCGATGAAGCGGGGGTCCAGGGAGGCCGTTAGCTTGCTTAAGACCCCACAACCCACCGTGGCCCAGTGAGGCTGTGCCCCGGCATTCCTTTCCCCTCTCCTAAATAGTATTGAGATTGTGTCCCTTTCTGTTAGTTTCTTTAATTCTGACATTCCTGACTGCCCTGTGAAGGTCAAGTGACACATTCCTTTGCTGACCTTTCAGAGCAGGTTTGGGAAGCTTTTCATTCACTCTGTATCACACAGAAATTTTCTAAATAGATGTGCCCAAGACAGGCAACTTAATAATGAGAGCAGAGGCAAAGAGGGCCTTCAACCCTGGAAACAGGCTCTCTGGTGTAACTTTGATTCCACTCACAAAAGCAAAATTTATTCAGCTTTCAAAGAATTGAATGAAAAAAACCCACAAAAAACAACACCTCCCCCAAAACAAACAAAAACCCCGAGGGCCCCCCAGGCTGCAGCCTTTCCTTTGTGTGAACTGGAATCCTTAGAGACCGTGGAATAACTTAATAGAGCTGTCAAAAGCACACCTGCCTCCGAAGAAATAAGTGCATTCTCAAACTTTACACTTAGCATTACTGTTTTTGACATGTAGCTTTCTTTTTTTTTTTTTTGCCCTTTTGAGGGGTTGTAGAATTATTATCATTAATAGCTGAATTTTCAGAGATGCATTAAATAAAAATGGAACAAAAATGCCAGCCATTATCATCAAGAAGAATTGCAGACTTCTATTAGACTTAACTTACTGATCTTAAGCAAGAGTGTGTGTGTGTGTGTGTGTGTGTGTGTGTGTGTGTGTGTGAGAGAGAGAGAGAGAGAGAGAGAGAGAGAGAGAGAGAGAGAGAGAGAGAGAGAGAGAAAGGGGGGAAGGGAAGGAAGGTAGAAAAGAAGAAGAGATAAAACAAAAACAAAAAAAGGCTCAGGTCAGTTTGGCGATCAAAGAGGAGGATCAGAAAAGAGCTGTTTCTGTGGAAAGCTGTCTTCTGTGGACCTTGTAACTCTGTGATTATCATGCACTGTGGCAGGACGCCTCCCTGGAATTGGTCTGCCAAATTGAAGAATCATTTTCTTGCTTATTTTTAAACTGCTAAGCACAGGGAACAAGACTGAATGAACCTAAATGCTGTGGTTTCCTCAAACCATTATTGTTGTAAATCCTATGGGTTCTGAAATAACTCGCTATTCCTGGGAAGTTTCGAGCTGCCTGGCTGCTCAGAGAGAAGACTTGGCAGTTGAAAGGGAAATGATTAGCTCCTTCCTTTCACCGTTGTCGCCAAGGCTTAAGTGGGTCAGAAGTTGGAGAATGTGGTGATTTCAGAAATAAACTACCTTTTTATGGAAATTCTGCAGGTCTTTACAGAGCTTTGGGTTTTTCAAATATAGAGTTGGCTTAAAAATGAAATATTTTAAATTTATAAATTTTAGGTCAAGTATCAGAATAATAAAAAGTTAACCGGAGGCTGGGCACTTACTGTATGTCTTCCTTTTAACTTTTATGTTTTTGCTTGATGATTCACAGTAATTATAGTTCAGTTACTCTCTGGTTATGAGCTGATGTTTTATTAACACGTAAGGGTGGCAGAACTTGTGTTGCTCCTGGTTGGCTGCCTCGTGATCTTGAATAATTCTGATCTGTAGGCTGATTTCTCTTTAGAATGATTAGGATGGGGATTGTGTGGGCAGGAGAGTTGCACCTGTTTCCATAGTTGAAGGTTGGTTATTGTTTTAACTTCCTTAGAGTACTCAGATGTTTAGGAAAAAATGATGCAAATAGCCTCTTTATTTTAGGTTAGTTGTTTTTTGTTGGGGAGGGATTGTCATTAGTATGGTATTTTAGGAGTTGATTCCTCAAGGAGCACAGTGATGAAATATATAGCATAAAAGGATAAGAGGGTTTTTTTGGTTTTTTTTTTTTAGATGTAAAACTTTCTTTATTCACTGACCACAGTGGTGTATTTTGAAAACTTTAGGTAATCCCCCCTAAAGCTACTAGACTAATAAGTGAATATTGCAGGGGTGCAGGATATAAGAAAAGCATACAAAAATCAATTGTATTTCTCTATACTAACACCAAATAATTAGAAAATGAAATTTGGAGAGTGACTCCATTCACACACAGAAATACTTAGGAATAAATTTAATGAACAATGTGACAACTGCAAGACATTACAAAAGGAAATTATACAAGACCTAAATGAGTGTACATATTTATCATTCCAAGAATTAGAACACTCAATGTTGTTAAAATAGTAATCGAAATGAGGTTATTTTTATGTGCTTTAACTTGGACTCTTCAAAATATAACACATATTTATTAGGTCTACAGAAAATGGCAGAGCTTTAAGAGAATTAAATTAGACTCCAGTGGTTTTATAAGGGAAAAACAAAGCCACTAAAGAGGATTGAGGGTCATTATTATGACATCATTTGTATCCTTCCTCCAGCTGGACACACTGACTTCAACATTCTTACATGATATTTCCAGAAAAATTCTTTTTTCCTCTCTATGTCCATCATCCTTCAAACATTTAATTTAGGCTGAATGAGAGCAGGAAAACTGCTTTCTGAGTTTGTTCTAGCGAACTTGCCTTAAGAGAAAATTGTATCTGTGTGTATGGGTTTGAAAATGAGGCCTCTTTAGACTATGGATTTTTTAAATAATGTATTTTTATTGAGAAATAATTGACATATAACATTATATTAGTTTCAGATATACAACATAATGATTTGATATTTATATATTGTGATTATTAATCTCTAAAGAAATTATGATTTATAAATATTCCATCATAAGTTTAACTTTTAATGATCAGTAACTATTATTCAATAATGAGTTTCAATAAGTACAGTTTTATGTAGGAAAAAATAGTATCTATTTTATTTTAAGGAACATGTTAAATATTTTTATGAGTCTTCCCAGGAATCATTATGCTATTAGATAGATATCTTCATCCAGATTTTATACATATTCTTCTAATTTTTTGCTATTGGATTAAATATTAAAGTGATAATAATTCTGGCTTATGCTGAGAACAGTGATCATATATTATGTTCCAGGCACCTCACAGGGCATTGGAGGTTAAGTGTGAATGAGCAAGTTCCTACTTTGTGGAACTCTCATTTTAGGCGGGCAGATGGAATTGTGACACTATGATAGCTGCATAAATAAAGAACCATGGTGCTCCGGCCTATTTGGCGTAGTGGTTAGAGTATTGGCCCACCGACCTAAGGGTTGCAGGTTCAATTCCCAATCAAGGGCACATACCTTGGTTGCAGGCTCAATCCCTGGCCTTGGTTGGGGTACAAACGGGAGGCAACCAATCGATATTTCTCTCTCTCTCCCCCGCTTCTCCTTCTTCCCCTCCATTCTCTCTAAAAAATTTAATGGAAAAAATATCCTCAGGTGAAGATTAAAAAAAAAAAAAAAGAACCATGGTGACATAACGCAAGGAGGGATTGATTCTGCTGGGGGAGAGGAGTGGTCAGAGGAGGCTTAAGAGAAGTAAAAAGTGGGGTGGGGCCTGCATTCCAGACAATGGGAATGATGCTTGAGCAAGGACAGTGGAGGTGTAAGACCACATGGAATGTGGCGCAGAGCCTCCCAAGGCCACTTAATGGGAGATTTGGCCAGAAAATGTTGGGAAAAGAACTGAGTCCAAGCCCAGAAGGGCCTTTATTGCTCAATGGGGACTTTGGGATTCATCTTGACCTTGTGTTTTTCACATAAGCTAGAATCATGATTTCTTTTTTTCCTTAAGGGAGAGAATGGAGCAATTGGAACTCTTTGGGAAAGATGTAGAATGTATAAAGGTAGATTAAGAGGTTAGACTTGGAAAGAAAAAATTAACTGCTACAAAGGTATAAAGGAGTATTATAGCTAGAAGAAACCTCTCAGCCACAGGCACTACCTTTTGAAGCTACATCAGGGTGGGATGAGTGGAGCAAGGTTGCAGAGTAAAGACTCCTTCCTGCTGCTGTTGCTTATGTGGTGGACTGGGTTCCTAAGCACATGGGTGGAGCTCTGGAGCCCAGAGGACAGCAAAAGAGTCTGTGAGGTTATCTAAGCTAAGAGCTCAGGTCAAGTTGGAAACTCATCTTGACATTCCCTGGGAAAGTGGAACCAGAGGAATTCAAAGGTTCTTAAAAAGAAAAAAAAAATCGCCCTAACCAGTTTGGCTCAGTGGATAGAGCGTTGGCCTGTGGACTCAAGGGTCCCGGGTTCGATTCCGGCCAAGGGCATGTACCTTGGTTGCGAGCACATACCCAGTGGGGAGTGTGCAGGAGGCAGCTGATCGATGTTTCTCTCTCATCGATGTTTCTAACTCTCTATCCCTCTCCCTGTAAAATATCAATAAAATATATTTATAAAAAAATAAAAAAATCAACTCATTTAGATATTGGGAGAATTAGGCTGCCTTGGATGTGATAAGAGACAATTTCTTGGTAAGGGATCAAATGAGGGCTGCTTTCTTGGTTGTGATGTCAAGAAATCCAGACTTGGTTGTGAAGGAAGGAGGGGGAGGGGAGGAAATGGGCTTAAGAATGGGCTCAGGAGCGCATATTTTAAAATGGCCAATTAGTGCAGAACTCCTTTGATTCTGGGAGGACATATAGTGACATGAATGAAGAAACCTTAGGCCAGAAGCCATTGGAGAACCCCAGAGAAATATTTGCTGGTGCCTTGGAGCTCTGTAGCTAGTTTGTGTCCAGCATACAATAACCTGTTCCTTTAACAAGCCAGATTCAGACCTCTCCTAAGAGGAAAGTGACTGCGAAGAGGTTGAGGTCGCCCTTGAGTTCAGAGTGCAGAAAAATTAAACAGGATGCAGGGTGAGATGACAACAGGAGGAGGAAGTGTCTAGAACAAAGACCTGTGTTCCAGGATTCCCTGTGATGAACCAATGTTGCCCACAGAGGTGGCCAGATGGGGGCACTAGAACCAGGACCAGTCACCAGGGAAAACATGCAGTTAGCCAAGGTGAAGTTGTAATGCTAATTTTTTTCTGTCTTTCTCTGTAGTAGCAAAAATATATATGGAAAAACCTAGACAGTAATTCTCTTTTCTGAGAAATTCAGAATATTGCTAAAAACTGAAGTATTCTAGAACAGTTTAGAAAACTGAAGTGCATATTCTAAAACTTTTGTGAGATGTTCAGATTTAGCCTTGGCCAACAGAGTGGCTTCCTTTTTTTTCTTTTTTAAAAAAAAATAATTTATTGATTTTTTACAGAGAGGAAGGGAGAGGGATAGAGAGTTAGAAACACTGATCAGCTGCCTCCTGCACACCCCCCACTGGGGATGTGCCCACAACCAAGGCACATGCCCTTGACCAGAATCGAACCTGGGACCCTCCAGTCCGCAGGCCGACGCTCCATCCACTGCGCCAAACCGGTCAGGGCCAGAGTGGCTTCTTTGACAGAGAACTGGCTTAACTTGGTTCTTCTGTTTTTTATTCTTTCTTTTTAAAAATATTTTTTAAAGTATTACTGATTTTAGAGAGGGAGAGGGAGAGAGAAATATTGATGTGAGGGACAAACGTCAATCAGCTGCCTCCTGCGCCCCCTACTGGGGATGGAGCCTGAAACCTGGGCATGTGCCCTAACCGGATTGAACCTGTGACCTTTGGTTGAGCATGGGACTACGCCCAGCCGACTGAGCCACACCAGTCAGGGCCCTTCTGATGTTAAAAGTATTGGGGGTTTCAGCATCTTCAGTCTCCTGCAGTGTAGGGGAAAATGGAAGGTGGTGATTGGGAATATGTCTTTAGTGTCTGACTTTTTAAAGCACTGAGATGCACACAGAGAGATATGAAAGCAGGCCTTGCCTGGTGTGGAATACTTTTCTAGTTAATGTGAAACATATTCTTGTCTGGTTATGGAGAAGGTTCTTTCCATCTTTGCCTGACTTTTGTGAAGAGTCAGGATGCACAGGGAGAAAGTATGATTTGCCTATTTTTCTTGTGTTTTTGTGTTTTGCCAGGAACAAAGTAGACTTTTGAGCCCTTTAGACTCACCAGTTCTATGCATTGTGCAAATTAATTTCTAATTTACCCATACTCCCAGTATTTTATTGAAACAGAAAAAATTTCAGCACGTAAACTTCATAATACTGCAGTGGTTTGGAGGACAATAGGTATCTAAAATATTTTGGTTGGTTGTGTGGCTACCACGCCCTCTGGCTGAGATAACAATGTTAAATTTTAACATGATGCTGGATGTTGTAATCCTACAAGGGAGAAAAGTGGTTGCTGCTCTAAGGTCATGGTTGGCAAAGACAAGGCCTTTGTCTTGCCCATAGGGCTGTAAATTCTGCAAGCGTTCATCATCCTGGGCCCGCTCCCCAGCTTCCTAGGCATTTACTTTTCAAACTCAGTAGTAATGATCAGCAGTGGCAGATAGTAATAATTTAAATGGATAAATTCTTTTTCTTCCTAGTTTGAAAAAAAATGATTATAGCGTGCCTTTTCATGTTTTATTTTTTCAAACATATTCACACTTGTTTGATAGTGAAAATGAGGGATTTTTAAAAAATGGTACTCTTAACATTTGATGTTAGTAAAAGCCTATTCTATTGCCATTGCTTGAGTTTAATGCTGTGAAATTTTCGGAGGGGGAAACCTGTAATTTCACTAATGTAAAAGAAGATGGTATTTGTCCTGATTATGAGTGTTATAGGACGATTATTTTTTCCATTGAAAATATAGACACAGTAAGTTCAGCGGTATGGGAAAAACAGGTTTTTAAGCCCATGTAACCATGAATTGAAGTTGTTTTAAAAAGAAATAAAAATCATGCCCCTCTCCTATAATTGTTACCTTGCTAAATGGATTAGTTTCCTGGGGCTGCTGTAACAAATCACCACAAATGGGTGGCTTAAACCAACAGAAACGCATTCTCTCAGGAGGCCAGAAGTCTGAAATCAAGGTGTCAGCAGGGCCAGGGCTCTAGGGGAGAATCCTTCCCGGCCTCCTCTCACTGCTGGTGACTCCAGGTGTTCCTTGCCATGTGGCCTCATAAGTACAACCTTTGCTCCCATCTTCACACGGCCTTCTCTCTGTCTCTGTGGGTCCTTTTCTGTCTCGTGTAAGGACACTCTTATTTTCCTTACCACTATCCTAATCCAGTACCATCTCACCTTGATTCTTAAGTGCATCTGCAAGGACCCTATTGCCAAATAAGATCAGATCCTGAGGTTCTGGGTAGACAGAAATTTTGGGGGACACCATTCAACCTATTACATTAAATTATGGATGTTTTCACCTGGCTAGGAAGAGCAGCTTAGTTAGATGGTAATAGGCAAGAAGCTTTGTTGATCATTATTAATGTTGTGTATTGTATAGTTGTTTATTCACCCACCTACCTCTTGCACTAAACCCGTGGTCGGCAAACTGTGGCTTGCGAGCCACATGTGGCTCTTTGGCCCCTTGAGTGTGGCTCTTCCTAAGCCTTAGGAGTACCCTAATTAAATTAATAACAATGTACCTACCTATATAGTTTAAGTTTTAAAAATTTGGCTCTCAAAAGAAATTTCAGTCATTGTACTGTTGATATTTGGCTCTGTTGACTAATGAGTTTGCCGACCACTGCACTAAACCATGAGAAGGCAAGAATTTTCTTTTTCCTTGAGATAATACAACTAACAAAACGCACATATTATCTACACTAATAAAAGAGAAACATGGAAATTAACCATCACTGTCACTCAGCCACTCCGCTACACCCACCAGCCAATCAGAGCAACTATGCAAATTAACCCAACAAAGATGGTGGTTAATTTGCATACACAGGCACGGAGTGAAGACTGATGATGACTGAAGATGGCCTCGGCCATGGAGCTGGAGCGAGCAGGAGGCTTGGGTTGCTCCTGGCGACAGAAGAAGCCAAGCTTCCCGCTAGCCCTGGGCTCCGCTCAAGGAGTGGCTGGGGGCCTGGGTCCCTGGGGGCAACCCATGCTTCCAGCCTGCCCTGGCCTCTGCTCGAGGAGCTGGAAAAAAAAGAGGAGGGGCTGGGAGCAGCCGGAGCTGAGAAGCCAAGCCTCACTGCTGTGGCCACAGCGGAGAAGCCAAGCCTTGCTGCTGCGGCCGGACCAAAGGCCTGGGTCCCAGGTGCCGGAGGAAAACCAGTGCCGGCAGCCAGGGGAAGGAAGGCCTATTGCACGAATCTTCCTGCAACGGGCCATTAGTATTAATATAAATGCCTATATGTGTCAAAGCAAAAAATTAATGGAGTTGGCTAGAAGGATAGAATCTTAAGAGTTAATTTAGCCCCCACATTTATAGGTCATGAACTGCTTATAGAAACCAGCTAGATAAAGCTACAGATGCAGCTGCAATCATATTCTCTTTACTTTCCAACTCGGTGTTCTTTCCAGCAAGAAAGTTGTCAATATTAAAAGGTTTAACTGTGAGTATTCATAGAGTGCTATAAGGAGCATATAACCACCCAAACCCTGTCTACTAACCTATGTTCAGAATTCTTAACTCTCCAAGTTGTAGAGTTTCTCTCTGTGTGCAATTTCAAAAGTTATATCTAACCCATAAGAATACTTCCAGGAGTACCTTCGTAATTCCTACATTGCATAGAAGACCATTCAAGACAGGCAAGGACAAGATATGAGTCCAGCCATTCGTGGGAGGGTCACATGGTGAGATGGAAAAAGCCAGGTCAGGTGATTTGACTTTGATCTTGATGTAGCCACTGGTTAGTTGGGCAAATCTCCTCATCGCTGAACCAGTCTACCAAGTGAGAAGAGCTATAAGCTTCCTTCCAGCTCTGTTCTAAGAGCTAATATCACTGTTTGTCTTTCCACATGCAGGATTTTTTTCATCCCAGTGAGCTCTGGTCGGGGTCTTTGCTATTTCTTTATGATCATAGCAACAAGGACAATGACTTCCTCATGGTAGGAAACATTAACCAAGGGCTGCTGGGGATACTAGGAGGTGAGGAGCAGACACCCAGCGAGGATATGCTGCACCTTATGTGCAAATCCAAAGCCATAGAGCATCCGTAGTATGTAGCAAGGGCTGCAGCCAGCACCCCAGGACACAGACAGACAGATAGATGGTTTCTATGAGTCAGTTTCCTGCATCCTGTGGAGTCAAAAGGAAGACCTGCACACAGCAACGGGCCCTGGGAACAATGGCCACTTCCTGTGACCAGGGGACTCCAGAGGCTGCGGGCCACTCACTGTCAGACTGTCCTTCTAGCAGGGTGCTCCCAAGGCCTCATTAGGAGACCGTTTCTCTTCAGAGCTGGAAAGAAAATCCTTCTCTTGCCTTTTAACCTTGTTAAAGAGTTTATAAGTAAAGTGATGTAGACTCTGATGCTAGCTGGCCATTTTTTTTAAATGAGAACTTTAAACATTAAAACCTTAACTCACCAGAGTGAATGCAGCTTTCCAGTGGAGGGGAGAAATGTCATGATCTGATTGTGGCTGCAGTAGAGTTAGAAATTCACATGCTGTGATGCCAACTTAGGGATATTTATTTTTGTTGCCTCATCTGAAAAACCACAGGGCCATACAAGTGTAACACACTGCACATTTTTGCCCTTACCCTCAAGTTTAGTAACCATAGTGATAATAGCAACGATAGTCAGCACTTCATGGTGCTCCCTAAATGTTACCAGCACTTCCCCTACATTCACCCATTAATGGAGACCCAGGCACCTGTGTGCGGTTTCACCTCTCAGGTTTAGTGCTAACTATGGATCAGTGTACGGGTTGTCTGATATAAGTAAAAAAGTTAGAGTGTGGGTAAGCAAAGGAATAATGAAGTCCAAGAATAGTCATAATTAGTAGCAAACAGTTAAACAGAATCCAGTGATTTCTGTTTTGCCTTGTTGATCACATGAGCTGCTGCATCTGCTGCAATGGAAACTGTGATCGACAGGCCAATGGACTTGCCCTTGCATTGTTCTCCCTTGGACTCTGTGAACCGCGACTGCTTACCCCCTGTGCCCCTCACTTTCCAAGATGATCCTGGCTGATTCTGTGGTGTGAAACAGCGCCTGAGAGATAGGGAGGTGTCAGCGGCTCAGCCAGAAAGCTGGGGATTGGGCAGTGGCTTCCTGTAATCGCAGGCGCTGGCCGGCTGCCCCGCGCTCTGGCAGTGAGCGCTGGGGAGGTGGGCTGGGAGACAGCTGTGCCTAGCACTGCAGGCTGCTCGCCGCAGAGCACAGCCCCTCCATGGGACTGCTTCACAATGTTCTGCCTGAAAGGTGAGGGGGCTCTGGGTCCGGGTGGGTGGTGACGGTCTCGTTAGAAAAATGGTCACTTAGCACCAGAGCCCAAATCACATGGCTGGTTCTATTAAAATCCAAGTTTGAGGGAGTTTTGTGAAGTATGAAAGTGAAAAAGTCATTGTTCTTTTTCTGTTGCAAACAGGAAGAAAGACCTCCTGCTGGGAAGATGGAATTTTCTTTTAGACAGAAAAGATAGTTCTCTAGAACTTTTTGGGTGTGTTTCGTGTATGTTTTGTCATAGACAAAAGGGGTTAAAAGTTTAGAATTAAGGGAAACTTAATAAAAGTAGGAATAGTTTACAGTGGTAGTGTAAGTCCTATCAGGGAACTTTCGTGTGATGAGTTGCCCATGGGAAGGAATGACTAGAAGGGGTGAACAGTTCTATTGCTATAAGCTTTCTTGTGTGAATTCAGGAATGACGTTAATTTTACTACAGACACAGTTCTTGTTCTAGCTATGTATGGATGATAGTACTTCTCAAGTACTGTAACATGGTGAATATATGAGTCCATGTAGTGATTTCCTGATTTGGGGGGAGTATTTTCTCTTTTGAGGCAATTATTTTTTCTTCAATTCTGTTTTTCTTCCAACTCTTGTCAGAATGTAATTAATTTAGGCATTTGAGAGTGTGTTTGTCTATGAGATTGCTGGAATGGAGAGTGAAAATGAATTTCCTCGGAACTGGAATAGATTATTTTGTTCATTTCTTTCAGTGTATGTCATTCTGTTGATGTGAAATTCTTGACAGCTTTTCAATTTTTGGAAATAAAGTGGTCCTGGCTTGCTTTATTAACTGTTCCTTTGTCCTCAGGCTATTAATGAGGAAAGACATGGATTCTCTAGACTTAACCTTTACAGTTTTAACCCTAATTTGACACCTTAAAAACCAACCAAGCCTTTAATATTAAGCTGAGTTTTGGATATTTGTTTATACAGTTGGTACAAATTTGATAAAACTGAGGGGGTAAGAACAAGAAAGAACATCCCATTTTTCTCTCCAAAAGAATTAAGTTAATTTATACTATTGAGATTATCTAGTTGCAGTAGATTTCTAAGGAGCTCATAAGGCTGAAATGAATTTGAATACTTCTGGAAAATAATTTTAGATTAAGTGAGTTATGAGCTCATTTTTTTTTTAAAGTTGTTTTGTGTGTTTTTTTTAAAAGTTGTCTCAAGAATGTAACTATCAGAGCCAACATTCAGTTTTATTGGATGAGGGTGCTTGCTAACCTAGTGTAATTTCCACAGTGTAGTTGAAATCATTATGATCTAATGATAGCTTAAGGTTTAGATTTTTAATTGAACGCAGGTGCGGAGTTGTTGCAGGGTATGACTTTTGCAGCTTCAACATATTTGTCTCCACCCATTCCCATAACAGCAATTTCACTTTATGAAAGAATCTATCAATTTCACGGACTCTTAGTTTCCGTGGTAACTTAGGACATTTTAGAAAGTTAAGTGAATGGCATGTGATGACAACTGAGTACTTTTATGCTGAAGTGTGTGTTTTAACCAGGAATCCACAGTCCCCTTTAAAGCCCACTTCTGCTCTCCCAGCAGCCAGGACAAACAGTTGACATTTTGCTCTCTTCCTGGGATGGATAGCCTCTTGGTTTACAGTAATGGTTTTTAGGTTGCCCTTTGTGCTACAGATGAGGCAACCCCGGGCTAAAGTGATGGTGATTGGGATTTAACACAGGAATATCAGGGGCTCCTGGCGGTGCTTTGTGTTCTCACCGTGTGTGTTCCCCTCTGTTGGGGGCATTTTCAGGTTTCATTAACTGGCCTGTTTCTGTGGCTCGCTGAGGTTCTAAGGGGTATGGAGTCTGCGGTTATGATTTGCATTGACTTTAAAGGAAACAGGGCTGCCCTTCTTTGGGGTTAAATTGTGTTCCTGTGCATTTCCTTTAAATGTTAAAACATTCACACCAGACAACCTCCCACATGGATGCAGGTTTCCTTTTCTCCATTTAGACTATTTTTTTCTGAAGTCTTGTCTACTCAGCTTTTCGTTGATTTGGTGCTAGAAAAAATGCCTTCTTGTAAAGAGAGATGTCACCTTTATCTCTCTTGTCAGGATAATAGCTCATTTAGTTAAAATCACTCTCTACTGTTGCCATTGAAGTAGCTCAGATACGCCCACTCCACCCAAGTTCGTTTTGGATGAGCAGCGCCTGAGCTCCCAGTCTCTGGGAAGATGTTCTCTCAAGTTCTGCCAAGGTCCACATGGTCAACAAAGCCATGATGTGTTGTTCCTTCACTTACATAATCCATGACCTAATATGGTCTGGGAAGTGAGTTTCTGGCTAATCAAATAACATGGTCAATGGCAAACTACCATGCATATATCGAATACTATTCACAGGTTACTTTGTTCATAAAATTAGAATGAAATATTTTTTACCACTAAAACTGCATGGAACCTAATTAAGTTTCTCTGAGATGATTCAGATGGTAAGTTTCTTAATTGCAGTACACCAGGTCATCTTTATAAATATTAATGATCTTTGTAGTGCATCTCTAACTGTGAAGACTATTTTCTACTTTTAATTTCCAATCCATCACAGACAGATATTTTGTAAAACATAAAATCATGTGCTCTGGGATATCGCCACAATGTCAAACAGCTGTGAAAGTACTTAGACGTTTCATCTCATTTCCTGTAGTAATCTTCTTGTAGACTGGTAAGCAGAGCATTGGCCAACTGGCACGGGTTAGTGGATAAACAAATCCGTATTAGTTTCCTAGAGCTGCTGTAACAAATGACCACTAAGTGAGTAGTTTACAACAGAAATTTCTTCTCTCCTAGTTCTAGAGGCTAAAGTTCAAAATCAAGGTGCTGGCGAGGTCATGCTCCCTCTGAAGCCTTTAGGGGAGGATCTTCCTGCGCTTCTTCCAGTTTCTGAGGCCGCAGGTGTTTTTGGCATGTGGCAGCACCTCTGGCTCTGTCTTTCCTGGGTGTCTCCCTGCATCTCTGTGTCAGGTGGTTTGCTCCATAAGGACAGCAGTCACTGGATTTAGGGCCCACTCTACTCCAATATATGACCTCATTTTAACTGATTACATCTGCAAAGACGATTTTCAAATAAAATCACATTCTGAGGTTCCCAGTAGATGTGGGTTTTTGGGGAACACTTCACCCCATTATGTAAAATAACATTGTAAAATAGCATCGCTAGGAGATGTAGTTAATGGACAGAATGTAAGAATGACTGTTCAGTGCAGCTGCTTTGATGATTCGTTTGTAACCTACAGCAATGTTAGTCTTATGCTTTAAGACAGGTTTGTACGTGTAGGTACAAGGGTTAAATATACACTCACTATGATCCATCATGCAAAAGTAGAAAATGGTGCCTTTTTATTTCCAATAAATGATCCAGTTTCCTTTATGAACTCATCCTGCTGAGAAGGGGAAAAACAAAAAACAAAATTGAACTCAGTTGACTGCAGTCAACTCAGTGTGAGCCAAAAATTTAAACAGTTGCATTAGATGGCTCAGTCTGCTGGATGACTCAGTCTTTCAGAATTCTCCTATGATCTTTCTCTCCAAAGTGGATTCTGTTGCTGAGTCTTCCCCGTATTAATAAAACAGAAGTGATGCATGCGAAACTACATCCTTTTGAATCATTGGCTTGAACATTACATAGTTCAATAAGTTGTAAAGCAGGATACCCTTGTGTAGTTAAGTTTAAAACCATTGCTCTTATGAAAGGATTAATGTGTAAGTCCTTTTGTGTTCTAAGAATAATTTTAGCATGCTTGGTGAACATCATGGACCTTAACTTTCTGAATTTAGTATTGGATTTTACCCGGCCAGCATTCCCTACGGAGATTTAAACCTGGCTTTGGTGTTGGACTAGATTCTTTCCCTTTCTTAGGTCTTATGTATCGTCCAAGAGCTAGAAATCTAGTTTCATTGGAAAAGTGGTGAATCGTGTGGAGTGGGTGTCTCCCAGCTGCCTGCATGCTCAGCATGGCAGGGTCCTGTCCACATCCTTTTCTGCTTCACAAGTTACAGATTTAGGAAAGCCTTTAGGCTGTCTAATAATAGCAGAGTTATGTTGCAGATTACAGCTCAGAACTATCTCAGGCATGTGCTTCTGCTCCCGCGAGGGCAGTTCATACTAAAAACTCAACTCTCTCCTTCCCTGTTGTGCACCCTGGAGCAGATCACAGGCCCCTCTCCAGTTGTCTTGTGTATGTTGTGTATGTAAAAGAATTCCTTAGATTCTTTTCTTGGCAGCATTTGGAATATAATGTCTGGAATCAGAAACAGATTTGTTATTTCTGTGCTGAAACAAGTGCATTTTTCAAGTTAGCTAGCAAGCAGCCCTATGCTCTGGCAGGTTCCCCACCCCTTCCTAAATCCGGTAATAAATTGTCAAGTAAGCCTTGTGCAAAGTTTATGCTATTTTACTCTTTGATCTGAACATCATTCTAAAAGACTTGAACAATTAAAAGGCAAGGGACCCTAGAAATGTTGCGTCCATGTGAATCTGGACATTTTACTGTCATACACTTAGCAGCAGCTTTAGAGCCATAGCCCTGCCATTCTTTCCCCCTCCTTTCATTCAAAAATTGCATAGAATTGTTAGTCAATAACCTACAGCTACCAAAGGGGATTCACACTTGCTCAATCTGCAATTTAAAGCAGCACTTTTAATAAACACACTGGTGATATCATGCATTTTTCAAACTGGCAGGCAAAGCCCTTGAAATTTAATAAACCAAACAAAGCTAGCCCTTTATTTCCTTTGTCTCTCCCTTGAAAACTTTGTCATGCTTTCTAGTTCCCTTTCTCGCTCCCACTACTAATCAAAATCTTGTTTTTAAGTATGTGGCAGTCGAAGCCAGATCGCCTTGTTGAATAGATGATTCAATATAAACCGGGAGATGCCATCCTTAAGGAATGAAAGAGCGGTTAACCGGCTCTGCTGCCTGAGCACAGAGCTGGGGTCTGCCTGCTCTGGAGCATGCTCTGTGCAAGGAGAGTGCTCTGGCTAATTTGGTGGAACTGAATCAAATGACTTCAGTTGCCAAAAGCATTGGCAAAGGTTTCAGTTAAATTCTCCATTTTTAACATATCCTGTCTCATTTTTACCTATTTGCTGATTTCTGTGTCTTTCTTTTTTAGTTTTTTTTTTTTCTTCCCTTTCCCTTTCTTATCCTCTGATTGCCCGTTGGGGGAGCTGTGTTAAACCTAAGCCAGAATGAACTCCCTGTAGTTGCGAAGGTGTGATCAGTAGTCTGCACACGCGTTAGTAAAGGTCGTAGTTAATAGACGAAGGCAGATGGATCAGTGTGATAGAGGCAGTTTGCCACTGAGGACATCATATCACCACCGTCAACCAGGCACAAAGGTACGCCCGGGTATGTATGTTTCTCTTGTAAATATCAGAAGCAAATACTGCTGAAAACAACCTGAGGGGCTTTAAGCAATTAATAGCTTTTGCATGAGTAAACAGCTTGGCGAGATTTTGTATTGGGGACTCTGGGTGGGAAGATGGATATTCTTAAATTGAAAAGAAAGTGCCAATTATATTATAAAATCATACAGAGCGCTTGAATTTGAAATCCGAAGGTCTTCATTTGACAGGCAGTATAATGACAAACTATTTGGTCTAATGTTAACAGCGTTCATCCTTCATTGGCTGATTACATGACATTTATCAAGTTTTATTGATTTAGATTGGGTTTAGAATTTGTATTGTTGTAGTCAAAACGTGGCTAACCCTGAGAACCATTGAGACAGATAGCCATGCTGACTTGAACTTGGGTTTAATTTGTTGGGGGGGGGGGTGCATGATAAGAGGAATGTGAACACTCCTGGCCACTCTCTCTTTGGAATGTCTTCTTATAACAAAAAGGTATAAATAGCATCTAGTGAGCTTTAGGAGCCATGCGATGAAATGTAATTTATGTGAATTTCTATTTAAGTGGAGAATGGTTTTCAAAGGTCAGATTCTGTATTATATGTTTGTTCTTGAGAAGTTTCGCAAGACAGCATTTGAAAACAAAAGAGAAAAATCTCCCTTTTGATGACCAGAAGAGAACATCCGTGTTGTTTCTTGTTGTAGTTCACTGAGTGAAACTGTGCGAGGTTCGTCGTCACTGACACTTTTAGAGTGGAAGCTGGGACAGGTGCCTCTGCTCTCCCGAGGGAGCCGATGTTCGGAGGAGGAGGAGGAGGGAGGGGAGGAAGACTGTGCTCTCTGAGGGGTGTTCTTACAAGGAGGCATTGGCCAGCCACATGGTTCAGGGCAGCTTCAGGGGAAAGGCAGGAGTCAGGAGATTCCAGAGTTGCCAGAAGATCCGCTGGAGAAATGGATTTACACCAGACGTAAGAGTAGTGACTTTTCTGTGTTCAAACAGAATAAGTTCCTTCGTGAATGAAAAGGAGCCCCTGTAAATGCTTTGAGATGAGATGAGATGAGATGAGATGAGATGAGATGAGATGAGATGAGATGACAAAAGGAAAGGTAGCATGTGGAAGCCCCCAGCACCCGTGGTTTTTCATCTCTCCTTCCTTAGCCAGCTCCTAGACTTGGGGTTTTGCTTTATTCAGACCCTTTCCTAATTTTAAGAGTCTGGTCATAGGCAGCCATCTTGTGATGATGTGACAATTAATTTGCATATTACCTCTTTATTATATAGGAGCGTGGCATTGTGATCTGACCAAACTGTTACGGTAGAATTTTGTGTATAAGTGTTTACTCACCAGATATCGGGGGCACCTGCCATGTGCCAAGCACGGCCCCCACCCAGGAGAGCCTCCCTCGCGCTGCTCCTGCCCTTCTCCCAGGCCCGCTCTTCTGCGCCCAAGACCTTCGCTGCCTTCCTAGCCACTTGTGCCCACTTCTGGAGAGTCCTCTTTCTTCAAGATTAACTTTGAGCACAAAACAAAGCCAAAGACTTTTTAAAGGGTTTTCCTAGTAATCATGACCCCAATAATAAAAGTAATTGACAGATTAGTGAAGAAGATTTAATAAATCCCGACTCTGTCCATTAATGTAAGCTCGAGTAAAGATCTCTTTAGCTGTGAAAAGAGAATCTGCCTGGTAAAATATTGAGTATTGAATAGCAACTTCCATAAGATGCAGGGCATTTCCTCACAAGTATGTAGTCATACTATTTCTTTCTTTCTTACATTTTATTTTTCAATTACAGTTTACAGTCAGTATAATTTTGTATTAGTTTCAGGTGTACGGCTAGTGGTTAGACAATCATACACTTTACAAAGTGTTCCCTCTGATATTACCAGTACCCATGTGGACCCATACATAGTTATTACAGTATTATTGACTATATTTCCTATGCTGCACTGTATATCCTCTTGACTGTTTTGTAGCTAACAATCTATACTGCCTAGTCCTTCACCTTTTTCACCTAGTCCCCTCTCCCCTCTGGCAACCATCAGTCGGTTCTCTGTATCTATGAGTCTGTTTCTATTTTATAGCAATGCTATTTAAATCTGACCCTCTTAAGTGCTTCAGAATGTTACTGATTAGGCTTACCTCGGGCTTGTGAAAGTAAAGACTAATTTGTACCATAATTTGCAAATATGGTGTAACTACATAGTGAGAAGGGCAGATAGACTGCAGATATTCTTTTTTTATATAACTTTTAAAAAATATGTTTTTATTGATTTTTTAGCGAGGGGTGGGGGGAGAGAAATAGAAACATGAATGAGAAAGAAGCACATTGCTTGTCTGCCTTCTGCAACCCTGGCATGTGCCTTGACCAGGAATCAAACCGGCGACCTCTTGGTGCGTGGGCCAATGCTCAACCATTGAGCCACACTGGCTGGGCAACTTCTGGTTTTCCATTGCAGCATATTTATACCAACTTCTGTAACATTTTCTGGAATCATAGTTGTATGACTACACCCAGATGAACACAAAGTACTGTAAGTCACATAGACTGGCAAATGAGCGTGCAGCAACACAAATATTTTGAAAGCGGTGGAAGCCAACGAGTATCCTGATACTGCTCTCACTGCTCCAGTGGAAGTGTTTGCTGCCACAGCAGTTGAAACAAAACCTTTCCACTTTGGAAGTGTTTCCTGGCAGAACAAGTCCTTGATAAAAATTTAAAACAAGATTTGGACTTCTCATATGGTGCCTTTTATAATATTGTTTTATTTTCCCAAAATCTCTCCCTATCCAGAAGGAGGGATGGATGAATGGATGGTTTTTATCCTTACATAGAGGTTTTATTTTCACAAACATATCTCCCTATCTAGAAGGAGCAATGGATAGTTTTACCCTTACATAGGTCTACTTTAGGTTGATTGCTGAGGAGTTGGTAGTGAGCTCTCCTTAATCACTGGGGTATTTCTCTTCTCACTCTATTCCTTTTTTTATCAGTAATTGGCAGCTCGGTTTTCACCTCATAGATAATTGGTTAGTGAGTGTAAAAGTTGGCCAACTGAATTATCAGTAAATTACAATGGAAGTTTCAAAAAAGTAGCATTCAAAAGATGACATTGTATGTGCATTTCCAAAAATGCTGAGTGGACTTGAGTGCACTGAACGCTGAAAGGACTTGCGTGCAGGTGAGTGATCTTTTGATGGTTCTAAGCATGACTTAAATGTAAAACATTAGTTTGATATTTGCCTTCTTTTAGTCATCCACTGAGAATATCTAAAGCTTAACCATCTGGAGCCTTTTTTGCTTCCCATAGAAAGTTAATGTTGGCATGGCAAATATTCTAAATCTTTATCTATATATATTTTTGTTTATGATAACAAATTCGGCTGAGAATGAGTTTGTCTTAGTTGCTCCCAGCCCTCACTTACCTTCACGAAATTGATGAATAGACCCATTGTTGGTGTTATCTGCAAAAAATGATGTGCCTGTGACCTGAGGAGAAGACAGGAGCCCCTAAAATAGGTGAGACTCCCTGGGCACATGGCATTCCAAAGGGTTCTCCCAGGCTGCTGTTGGGACTGTTTGACGAGATTTTCTTTAATCTCCCTCCCCCTCACTTCACCATGGGAAAGTGACCTTCATGCTCTGTGGGTGAAGAGCAGCTCCCTTTCTCTGTCTCCCGCCCTGTGTGATGTCTGAAATCAGGTCAGCCTGGATGGATGTCCCGTGGAGAAATGAGGGCCGGCTTCTCTCTGCCGCCGCGATGCTTCCCTCACCGCGCAATGAGAAGGCGCACGCACGCTAAGAGAATTCTCTGGTCAGCGTCGCGTCCTTCGCTGAACCTAGTCCTTGTGATGTACAGATAACTCCCGAGTTCCTATCTCCAGCCAAGACCTCTCCCCTAAACTTTAAATATGAATATCCAGGTGCTGCTCCCTATTTCCAAGTGGATGTCTAACAGACTGTATGAACATATCAAAGCTCCCGCCTTTGCCCCCACACCCAGTCCACTGCAGTCTTCCTCATTTCAGTAGGTGGCAAATCGTCTTTCCAGGTGCTGAGACCAAAAACCTTAACATCATATGACTCCTTTTTCTCTCATACCCCACTTTTGATGTGTCAGAGAATCCTATTGACTCTATTTTTAAAATATTTTCCAGGATTTGACTCCCTTTCACCACTCCACTGCCACCTTCCTGCCTGGGTCTTACCTGGACTGCTACCATAGCTCAGCCCGTTTTCAACCCCACAGCCAGGGTGAACCTTAAAAATCATAAGAATCGTGCCACTCCTTTGCCCAAAACTCCACTTCACTCAATAAAAGCTCAAGTCTTGGCAATTTCTCTTGTATTTGGGGATGTCAGTCACAGGCCGAAACTAAACTACAGAGGAGAGGGATTGTTGTCTTAGTTACAAAACTTACAGCTGTGTCAATCCTTAGTCTGACAGAAAAGCAAAAGGCTTCTCTGAGACACTCCAGTCCCAGGTGAGGTGTTCTCTTCCCATGCGCATAGAAGGTATGGTCTTCGATGAGACTCCTGCATTTTTCCTGTGATGGGAATGAAGACTGTTCTATCTCATTTTGTCTTTAAAGGTAGCAATCTGTATACTTAACACAGCTACTGTGCTGTACTTTCCATCTTTATTAAATAAGTTTGATAAGAGAGTTTCTGTTGGAATTTTAGGGAAGTGAGTCTCATGGTTTTTAGGATAATGAGGACAAAGCAGTAGGGAGCCTGTTCAAATCAGAGTGCTAACTTACATGTTTAATAAGCAGCTCAGTTTTTATTCTTACGAGTACGTTTGTTTTTGCTGAGCTCTGATATGTTATGAGGAATAGCAAACAGTCCTTCCATGATAAGTGCAGCATATTTTACTCTCTCATGGAACCCCGGTGTTTTCTTTCATGGTATCTTTAGCAGGGACAGCAGGATCTGACCTTTACCCCCTATTGAGTGCGATTTGCATGTTTTCCATGTACTTCCTATTGTGTGTGGTAGTGATAGGTTCTCCTAGATTCTAAGCTCCTTAAGGGTGTAGCCCAATAGCACCACCAAGAAGGGATTCCAGCCCATATTTATGGATTAAAGGAATGAAATGTAATATTTAACCTAGTTCAGGTGAAAAGGACTTGAGCCATCAGTCTCTAGGAAAATAAATGGACCTTTTTGAGGATAGTTTAAAATATAAAAGTGGACTTTTCTAATTTCAATGGGACTGAAAATATGCAGGTAAAAAGCAGAATACAAAAGACTTTTAACTTTTGGAGTTTATTTTCTATAGCAACCAGATAGAAAAATCTAATGCAACGACTTCAATCATGAATGGCTTGTAAGAGGGGGAAGCTGATCATAAAGGAGGAGGAAGGTTAATGTGTTTCTAGAAATTCAAACATTCAGAACAAATGAATCTAGGCTTTGTGGTGACTGGGAGAGATGGGGGGAGGTCCATTTCTCAGGTCACTTCTTGGTCTTTGAAGTAGCAGGTCACCCTCAGAGAAATGGCCAAGGCTTCTCTCAAGCACCCGTCTGAAGTGTATTATTTCTCTTAAAGGATTGAGGATTGACTCTATGCACTTTCTTCCCTCTTGGCTTTTCAATTAAACACACTCACACCCTCCAATGCATAGTCTGGTAGATAAGCAATTGAGCATAGACCAAAAAAGAAAAGTGATAAAATTATCTTTGGAGATATGGGATTATTTTCTCTTAGCAAACCGTTATTGAAACAAGTGAGTTTTTAAATTTCTATAGACATTTTATTTCATTTGGTCCTTCCATCCCTGGTTCTAAATCTTCAGATCCACCGGATTATTTTCTCGGGCTCTCCTGTATGCATTTCATTCTGTTTCCATTGCAGTTCTTGTTCCCCATTTTCTCTTTAAATATGCTTTCGATTTGGTTGCTGTGTTTTTCTGTCTGTATTAGGTATTATGAGAACAAGCTGCTTATTATTCAGGACCTTATGTCAGAGTATACCTAGAGGTTCTGTATTAATACCTGTTGAGTGATTGAATGCTTAGCTGCATTAGGGACTTTATCCTCTCTCCCTTATCTCTGCGAACTGTTCTAGTTATTAAAAGTTATAGGCACTTTGACCTATAGGTTGTCTTTTCAACTCAAAAAATGCAAATGATGGACCGATCATTTAATGACCAGTTGAGGTCTTACTGAAGTGCACTTTGAGGATGGTGAGCTTGAAATCTTCATGATGTGGTTAGCTGTGAGTAAAATCTCTGCAGAAATTCCCTTCACTGAGGAGTCAGAGAGTTTCTGATGCTGGGTCTATCATTCACTAAGTTTGAGGAAGCCGCTGGACCTCTCTGAGCCATTTTCCCCATCTGATAAATGAGTGACCGCCCTGCCTACTAGATGTGGTGATGTTGTAGGAATCAAATGAGATAAGGTGCCTGTATATAGCAGGACACTGGCAGTCCTCTTTGCCGCCTCCTCTCCCATTCTCCTCCCCTCCCTGTCAATCCCACCTCTCTAACATGTTCTGGAACCCATCTTTCCTCTCCATGCCCTGGGCCAGCACTGCCTTAATGTGGTAACTATTAGCATTTCATGCTTTTATTGGCTTATCAGCTCCTAACTCCCTGATTCTAGGCTAGTTGCTCTCTAATCCCTTCTTCAAACTCTACCCAGAATGTGAATAACAAACCCCTTGTGTTTCTTCTCAGATTAACACTCTTCATCCCTAACTCCCACTCCCCATCATGCCATTATCTTTTGGATAAAGTTAACTTCCTTAACATGACCTAGAGGAGCCCTTCATGAAAGAATGCTTCCCTATCTTCCTCTTCAGCCTCAATGCTCACTAGCCCCTTCCCCTATTCATATTCACTTTTGTTTGTCTTTCTTTGCATGTGCCAGGACCCTCAGCCTAGAATGAATATCTGTTTCTCCCCTGTTTCTTCTACCTAACATTTAAATATATTTTATGCTTCCTGCATGCCCCACACTGGGGATTGAGCCCACAACCTGGGCATGTGTCCTGACCAGGAATCGAACCATGACCTCCGGGTTTGTAGGTGGACACTCAACCATTGAGCGGGCTCTTCTGGCTAACATTTAGATTTGACCGACAGGACTCAGTTCAGATGTTCCCTCTATTACAAATATTTCGAAGCTGGTTTTGAGCCCCTCCTTTGTGTCCCCATCACAATGTCATACAACTCGTGCTAGCCAGTAAGTACCTAGAAGGCAGGGAATGTGTATCTTTCATTATCATGCCAAGAATCATATGTAAATGTTGGTTGGATTTTTCATTAATATTTGAAAAATATGAGGACAGATTCTGGTGTGTCATTCAACTTAGTTTTGGAGATAAAGTAGAAAGTATTACCCTACCCTTGTTTGAAGTTATAAACTGTTCACAGCTGAGAATGCTTTGGCTCATGCCAGCTATTCTCGCTAAATACTAATAATTGCTAACCAGTTGAAATGCATACAGAATTTTAAGTAAGATTATTTGTCTTTGAAGAAGTAACTGTGCCAAGAGGTCCTATAACTATTCAGATTTTACCTGAGAAAACTGTGACTGGGATGCAGTACCACAGTATTCTGTAGGAGTAAATGATCTGGATGTTGTCAACCAAAGCCAGGGATTCAGGTCTAGGGTTGTAGTATTTATTACCTGGAATGGTGGTGCAAACTAAAAATAGTAGTTCATTAAGGAAAGCACAGGTAAACAACTTAATGATTAATTCATAATTGATTACCAAGGTGACGTGGTCTTTTTGAGGAATTTTGGTCTTTTTGCAGAATAATGTTCTTTTCTGGAATTGAGGAATCTAATGGAAAATGACTTCTCCACTCTACCAACTGTGATAGTCAGTATCTGGGCTCCCATGGCTTTCAGCCCCTGGTGGCATGCCTGGCAGTATGTTACACTGTGTGGTGAGAGGACTTTGCAGATGTAATTAAGGATACTACTCAGAGACTTTAGTAATGGGATTATCCTGGATTATCCAGGTGGGTTTACTAGTAATGTAATTACACAAGCCTGTAAGCGCTGAGCTTTCTCCTCGCTGATGGGGAAGGGGAAGTCGGAGATTCATTGCTGGCTTGAGGATGGAGGGAGTTACTAGGAAACTGAGAAGGAACTGAATTCTGACAAAAACCTGAATAAGCTTGGAAGCAAATTTACCTTCACAGCCTCCAGATAAGAGCCCAGGCCAGCCAACACCTCCACCGAGGCCTATAAGACTCTAAGCCAGTGGTTCTCAACCTTCCTAATGCCGAGACCCTTTAATACAGTTCCTCATGTTATGGTGACCCCCAACCATAAAATTATTTTCATTGCTACTTCATTACTGTAATTTTGCTACTGTTATGAATTGTAATGTAAATATTTGATATGCAGGATGTATTTTCATTGTTACAAATTGAACATAATTAAAGCATAGTGATTAATCACAAAAACAATATGTAATTATAGATGTGTTTTCGGATGGTCTTAGGCAACCCCTTTGAAAGGGTCGTTCGGCCCCCAGAGGGGTCTCGACCCATAGATTGAGAACCGCTGCTCTAAGCAGAAAGCCCAGCCAAGGCTGCTGGGCTACACAACTGTGAGATGATAAATGGGTATTAAGATGCTAAGTTCATGGTAATTTGTTATAATAGCAATAGAAAACGACTACACCAGACAACAAAACAAAAAATGGGATTGGGATATAGGAATATTTCTCTTAGAAGATTTGATTTCCAGTGGACCTTAACATTGAATGCACTATATCTGACAAACACTAAAATTGTATGCCCTTTCCGACAGCTGTAAGGGGTCTTTATTTCTGGCTGATCCATGATCTTTCCCTGACCTCTGGAACATCATAGTTGACCCAAGGCATGCCTCTAAGTGTGTCTCAGACTTCTAAGGGCTCCAGTGGAAAAATCAGCCAAGGGATCTTACGTTATTATATGCTGACTTCGTGCAGGAAAGGCTAACAATAATAAGTTGGAGGAATGAAGATTGTTTGTGATGGTAGAATATCAAAGGCTCATCTTTGGTTTTTCCAAGTGTTGTGTAAAAGTAGGACATTTGAGATGCTGACTTCTTTTTAGCACTGTTTTTCTAATGTTGCCTTCATGAGAGCCATTCTCTCATACCCCAAATGCTGGAAATACAATAATCCAGTGGTTCTCAACCTTCTGGCCCTTTAAATACAGTTCCTCATGTTGTGACCCAACCATAAAATTATTTTCGTTGCTACTTCGTAACTGTAATGTTGCTACTGTTATGAATCGCAATGTAAATATCTGATATGCAGGATGGTCTTAGGCGACCCCTGTGAGAGGGTCGTTCGACCGCCAAAGGGGTCGAGACCCACAGGTTGAGAACCGCTGCACTAATCTGTTGTTAATGAAAAGAGAGGATTTGCTTTTGACTTCCTTTAAGAAGTACTGTACTCTCATATTGTGATTCTAAAATCCTTTCATCTTAGTTGTGATGTACAGGACAGCAGAGACCTGAGTCTGGGCTATGCTTTGCCAGGTGGTGACTTTATCCATAGTCACTGTTAAAACAGCTGCCTTAGTATCAAAATAGAGGACGTTGTGTCTGTGCAGGATGATTTCTGAGGGAGTCAGAAATTACCAGAGTTGATAACCTACTTAATCACTTACCTTTGCAGAAATGGACTATTGCCTACATCTTTCTAGAGGACAAATCGCGAATTACACATTATTTTTTTCTCAAAACGCAGAATAATAAGCTTATAGATAACTCTCTGAATGACTAGTCAAAGAATGAAAAATTAGGAAGACAGACTACTGACTTGGTGTACCACCACTGCCAACAAAGTTTAAAAACTTGACACATTTTGTTTTGTTTGCTTTGGTTAATTTATATGTGTAATGACTTTGAGATATAATCCTTGCTTTGGAAATGACAGTTCTACTTGATCCACTGCACATGCATTTTGTTATTCAGATATTGTCTATATTTTCTTGCTTTTCTGAGCCAGTCTCTTTCCTTTGTCTCAGCATATTTACTTTTTCAAAAGAAACATTTACGTAGGATGAGCAAACCTACTGCACAGTGGTGTTTGAAGGCCAGGCTGACTATTAAATTGTCACTGTCTTTTTCCTTTTTTTCTTTGATCCTAACACCTGGCACAATTGTTAATTTCGATCTGCTTTGTTGCTGTTGTTTTCCCCCTTCTAAATGTGTTCTCATCCCTTCCTTGTGATGGAAACTGGCTCGCCCTATTCGTTTTACCACGCTCCTTTACTGCTGTATTATTCCACTTATCCAAATAAGAATATATTTTTTGAAGTACTACAAGAAACAAAATCTTGATATTTTAGACTTACCATGTAATCATCTGAATATATTTACTTAAAAGCCTATAGCCCAGCCAGATGGCTCAGTTGGTTGAGCATTGTCCTGTACACCAAGAAGGTTGCAGGTTCGAGTCCCGGTCAGGGCACATAGCTAGGTGGTGGGTTCGATCCCTGGTTGTGGTGCATACAGGAGGCAACTGATTGATGTTTCTCTCTCTCAAAAAAAAAATTCAGTGAAAATATCCCCGGGTGAGGATTTTTTAAAGAAGCTTTATAATTATGCCAAATAACTTGCTTTCTCTTCATAATCTTCTCATCTGAGTCTTAATATATACTATTTACCAGTTCTCTGGGTTTTGCAAAATATGAATTGGAAAATGGCCCACGTACCTTGGAGGAGGAATAGAAGAGGAATAAATAAAGAGGAGGTGTGGCTTCCAATTCACAGGCTCTTGTCTTCTGTGGGCTTTCCAATCACTGATGACTGACTCTGCCCGTGGAAGGCTGTGGCAATGGGGCAAGTCACTTAACTTCCCTGGCTCTCAGCTCTTTCACCGCTAAAACGCCTAACTCACAGGATTTTCATGACCTTTCACTGGGATAATGCGCGCAAATCTCGACTGGAACCTGGCTGGACCTGATAACTGTTAGTGCCATTTTCTGCCTGTCATTTGTGTGTGTGAAATGCTGTGTGGGCTCTGTGCATCTAACTGGCACTCGCCACACTGCAGCGTCAGCAGATCTTTTCACTTGGAGTATTCCGTTTCCTAAGTGGATCAGTCAGGGTCGTAGTAGGTACCCACTTCTTCCTACTGTTCATATGTAGTTGCTGGACACTGCTAATCCAGCTTCACTCTGACTTGCCATTTATCCTGAGCTATAAATTCAGCTGCTATTCACGGATGTAAATGAGAGGATTTGTTTTCATGGTGCCACAAACCTGATAAGCCTTATTATTACTCTTTTGTCACTTCAGAAGAAGATTTAAGAAAATTAACTCCCTCCTGCCCCACTTTTGCCTTTTCTGTTTCAGCATCCCACACTGTCCTTTGTGTGCCAAATCAGAATGGTCATGTAAATGTTTATATGGATTTTGGTGTTCCATAATTTTTTTTTCTGTGCTAAATTTTATTTTCCAAAAAAAATGTATTTACAAAAGAAATCCTTATCTATGAAAAATTCAGTGCAGCCTCACAGAGCTGGCTTGACCTCAGATGGTCAGTCGGAGCAAGAGGAGGAGACGAAGGATGACATGATTTGTGTGCTGCTTAGACAGCTGGCTCAGTTTACTTTCTTGTTTAAACACTGCAAAGCAAAGACAAGCTAATGTTATGCACATGGCAGGATGTGTTACCTTCTTAAAGTATATCTAAGTGCAAAGAAGCAAGGGTGGATTCTGGGAAAATTTCAAAAACTTACCAAACATGACAAACTTTTTTTATGGATATCATGAAGATGGTTTTTATTCAACTTAAGACCATGTGTCATGTTATTTTAAGCTTTATTAATTGCTATCGTAGCAAAAAAAAAAAGAAGCAACAGAGGATATTTAAATACAAAATAGACATTTTAGAAAGTTGTGATGCAGAGAAAGTTAAATTTCTAAACTGATGGGATGTAGCCAAAACTGCATGCAGAGGAAAGTTAGTAAACTTACACATTTTTATTTTTAAACAAGAAAGAATAAAAATGAAGCTCTCAACTCAAGAAAAGTATAAAGGACTGCAGTTATTGAAAAACATAGTAGCCGAAACCAGTTTGGCTCAGTGGATAGAGCGTCGGCCTGCCGACTGAAAGGTCCCAGGTTCGATTCCGGTCAAGGGCATGTACCTGGGTTGCGGGCATATCCCCAGTGGGAGATGTGCAGGAGGCAGCTGATCGATGTTTCTCTCTTCATCGATGTTTCTAACTCTCTATCTCTCTCCCTTCCTCTCTGTAAAAAATCAATAAAATATATTTTAAAAAAAAAAGAAAAACATAGTAAAAATAGGAAAATGGCATGGCAAACCCACTGGAATGTGTTTGATATATTACAGGTGTCCTGGGAACAAGAGGAGAGGGAAGGGAAGTGGCATATGTAAGAAGAAAGAGAACTGGGGGTTGTATATGGCAAAATGTGATTAACATCACGATTTAAGAACCCAAGAGAACATTTTAAATCTTGGGATCATTTTGGCCAAATATTTTCAAAAAATTTTCCCCCTAAAGACTTCCTTCCTTATCAGATCCCCAAATGTTTCTCCACCACTTAAGTTGCTCTTTGAACTCCCCTGCATTTCCTCATGTATCAACCCAGCTAACCTCAATTTTTATTTTATTTTTGTTTTTCAACAAAAGTACAGCTATGGTTTTATATCTTCTAGCTTTGGGTGCATAAAATAATGAGTATAGAGGACTTAATTCTTGCTGTTTCTGACAGGACAGAAGCATTCTGTCTTTTACCTCTCTCTATCACATAATTCTGTACCCAAAACAGAATGTAGAGCTCAACTAATGCAAGTCTATCATTACAAATGTGAAAAAGCCAAGGCCCAGAGACATTAAGGTTCCAGGTCTCACATAGCAAGGTGTGAGGATTAGAAATTGCAATTTTCAGCCAATGGCTCCTCTTATTCTACCTTAGTTTGTAGCCAGCCCAGTTACTATGTGCACCAACCCTTTCAGCCAATTTTCTCTTTAGCTTTTATTACACAACTAGAGGCCCGGTGCACAAAAATTTGTGCACTGGGCGGGGGGGGGGGGGGAGCGTCCCTCAGCCCGGCCTATGCCCTCTTGCAGTGTGGGACCCCTTGGAGGATGTCCACCTGCTGGCTTAGGCCCGCTACCTGGGGGACCAGGCCCAAGCTGGCAGTCGGACATACCGCTGGCAGCCCAGCAGCCCTCGGGGCATGTCCACTTACCAGCGGGGAGCAGACCTAAGCTGCAGTCGGACATCCTTAGTGCTGCTAAGGAGGCGGGAGAGGCTCCCGCCACCACCGCTGTGCTGGCAGCCATCAGCCTGGCTTGTGGCTGAGCAGAGCTCCCCTTGTGGGAGCGCACTGACCATCAGGGGACAGCTCATGCATTGAGCATCTGCCCCCTGGTGGTCAGTGTGTGTCATAGTGACCAGTCATTCTGTTGTTAGGGTCAATTTGCATATTACCCTTTTATTATATAGGATAGAGGCCTGGTCCACGGTTGGGAGCCGGCTGGTTTGCCCTGAAGGGTGTCCCGGATCAGGGTGGGGGTCCCACTGAGGTGCCTGGCCAGCCTGGGTGAGGGGCTGATGACTGTTTGCAGGCTGGTCAAGCCCCCCCCTCCCCCGCCCCCAGTGGGGACCCTCACCCCATGGAGGTGTGGCCAGCCTGGGTGAGGGGCTGATGACTGTTTTCAGGCTGGCCACACCGCCTTTAGGGTGCGGGGTCCCCACTGGGGTGCCTGGCCAGTCTGGGTGAGGGGCTGAGGGCCGTTTTCAGGCTGGCCAAGCCCCCCAGCGACGGAAGCTCCCAGCCTCTCCTTTTTTTCTTTTTCTTTTTTTTTTGTTCTGGGGTTTATTTACCTTCTATAATTGAAACGTTGTAGCCTTAAGTGGAACTCAGAGCTGGCCAGGGTGGGCAGAAAGCTTTGCTTCCTCCATCGCCAGGGGCAACCCGAGCCTCCTGCTCACTCCAGCTCTGTGGCCACAGCCATCTGAAAGCAGGTATCTGGGGTTTATTTATCTTCTATAATTGAAACTTTGTTGCTTTGAGTGGAGCTCAGAGCCAGCCGCGGCAGGCGGGAAGCTTGGCTTCCTCCATCACTGGAGCAACCAAGCCTCCTGCTTGCTCCAGCTCTGTGGCTGCCGGCTGCCATCTTGGTTGGGTTAATTTGCATATAGTTGCTCTCATTGGCTGGTGGGCGTGGCTTAAGGCATAGCGAAGGTTATGGTCAATTTACATGTTTGTCTTTTATTAGTGTAGGAGCTTTGGGAATCATGACTTCCATCATTCAGATGATTTTCCAAGACAAAGACTAGCTTTTGTAGTTTATTTCTTATATTCAAGAATTACCCTATGATAATATTTATGATATCCTTTAGTATTTTAAAATTTTTAAATGTTTTTATTGATTTTTTTTAAGAGAGAGAGGAAAGGAGAGGAAAAAGAGATAGAAACATTGATAAGAGAGAAACATCTAACATTGATTGGCTGCCTCCTGCACACCCTCTACTGGGGATTGAACCTGCAACCCAGGCATGTGCCCTTTCTGGGAATCAAGCTGGTGACCCCCTGGTGCACAGGTCAACACTCAACTACTGAGCCACTCCAGCAGGGCTATCCTTCAGTATTTTAAAATTCTGTTTTTACTTGAAAGCCCATTTAACATGGGAAAAAATCTTTAAATCACTCTGCTAGGCTTTTCTTTTTGGAAAACTTTCTGACAGTATCTACTAAAGCTAAATATATGTGTGCCCTATGAACCAGCAAATTCCCCTATTAGAAATCTACTTATAAATCTGTTCACCAAGTGGCATGTATGAGAATGTTCATAGCTGCACTATTCAGAAAGGCCATGAGAATAATGCAATGGATAAGTAATTCTATTACCATACAGTAATACAAATTAAAAAAACTGCTACATGCAACCACATAGATGACCCTCACAAACATAATGTTGAGTGAAATAAGCCAAAGACAGAAGAATAGGATTCCAATCATAAAATTCAAGACCAGGCAAAACTAATCTCTGGTGATTGTCAGGGTAGTGGTTACCTTTGGGGAAGGGGCCTGTGGGGAGTTCTGGGAGCTGGTAACCATCTATATCTTGATTTGGATGCTGGTTGCATAGGCATTTACTCTGGCATTTCGTGGAGCTACACATTTATAATCTTTGTATTTTTCTGTACCCAATAAAAAGTATACTTAATCCAGCTTTAATTTTGGCTTTCAGCTCTCTTGCTTTGGGTGAGTGTATATGGGGCTCAGCTCTCTGTCTGCTTAGCTAAGTGCTCAGTCCTGCCATGGGTATCCCCAGAGGTCCTTTGGAGTGGTGAGAAGTTAGGAAGGAGCCTCCAGCATCCCAGACCTGGACTGAATTCACACACTACCACCTGGCAAGCTTATGTACCTTGGAAAATTACTTAGCTTCTTACTGATCTCCATTTTCTCAGCTTGAAAACTGGGCATGATAACAGCCCAGACACCTCAGGGCTGTGCCATGAGTTAAATGAGATAGTGGACATGAAATGCCCAGTAAACACTATTAGCTCCTAGCTGTGATTTTTATTTTGTTTCCCTAAAGACGATTCTGTGCTTGTAAAATACAAAGCCGTGCTGCCATTTGGCACCGGGCTGGACCTACAGCATAGACACAGGTTTGGGTTTCCTGTTTTAAACCCTCAGAGAAGTTCTCTTATTCTCAGTTGCTCATCTGTTCCAGGACTTCATATTCATGGTGATTTCATATCAGTAAACCAGCCAGGAAACCCCCTGGCTTAGTCCCACTGTCTTCTATTCCTGGAGCTTTTGCTCCACCTTTTTATCTTAAAACATTCTCATGAATCCATTGCCTTCCCCCCCATCCCCTCACCCCCAGTTAATTTTTTCTTCATAAATCAAAAAAAAAAAAATTGCTGGATGAGCTGTAAGACTTTGTGGGCCTGACTTCCCGTAATGTCCTTGGTGAGCCCAAATGAGCGATTCTTTTCAGGAATGTTCTGGAATCTGAACCCAGCCATTGTTCATTGGTGGGAAGATGATGATTGCAAAAGCTGTACAGAGAGAGATTAGGAAAGGGTGAAGATGGGAGGTCGAGGCTTTTTTTTTATTATTATTAATGAAGCTCATTAATTTAGGAAACAATGCCCATCTTTCTGCCTGAAGGTGATTGTTATTCATTAACCCAGATTGTTGAATCTTGTTTTGTAATGTGACTCTAAAAAAGGCTTTTCAATGACACATGCACTCAGAAACAAATTAAGAGAGCTTGAAGAGACACAAACCAAAAGTTCTTTATTTTTTTAAAAGGAAGTTAATAATGACCTATTTTATTTTCTTGACCTCACATTGCCTTTAGTGCCCACCCATATTATCTTCAGGGCAAAACTTATTCATCAAGCAGATGGTCTCCATCTGATCTCCCAGACCTCCCTCCTCCTCTTTACTTTTCATCTGTCTGAATCTTGCGTTTCTGATCCTCTACTGTGCTGTGCATTCTCCTCAAGAATACTAGGGGCTTCTGTCTTTTCCTTACTTCACTTATTAGCATATTCCGTGGAGTTGGCCACTACTCCCCAGCCCCACCACACATAGTTTCCTCTCTTGGATTTCAAGACACAACAGTCATGGGCCACTTCTGGGCTCCCTCAGTGGCTTTTCCTCTTTCGGACCCAGAGCCTAAAGGTTCAGCCCTCTGTTCCCTTCTCTACCTGCCTTCTTTCCCTAAATTCTCTCTCTCATTCAGTGGTTTTAAGTACCTTCCATATACTCATTTCCAGATTGTATTTAATCTCCAGCTCTGGTTTCTCCTCTGAGCTTCAGACTCACAGGTAATTACCCATGTGAGATTTTTACTTGCATGGCTAACAGACAGCCCACATGTATCATGTCTTGATTTCTTTTGCTTCCAACCATTCCTCCTTCAGTGTTCCCCATCTCAATAAAAGGCATCACCAGCCTCCATCCAGGCACCTTCACACGCAGACTCCCTTGCAGCTAGAGTGCAAGTATGTGACCTAGGCTCTGTCAACCAGACCCACTCATTGAAATTGGATGCCAAACTGGAAAATGTTAGGCAGTTGTTTAGATCTACTGATAAGCTCAGCAGCACTGGCTTGTTGCTTAGATTCTGGCACTGGCTTCTAATAGATTGAACACTTGGCATCCAGACTTGCACGTAATCAGTGGTGACCAGCTGATGGCATGTAAACATACTCTGGCCCTCCTGGAGATTCTGAAAGCTCCTTAATATGCCTTAATAAATCCTTTTTGCTTAATAATATAATGTGTAGATTCTGTTGTTTGTATTTAAGTGTTCTAGTATTGCTTTCATAACTGCCTTAAGGTAATTATCTGATGTTCTTTGCCTAAATACTGAGAGTGGTTAGATGTTCTTGTGTGTTCTTCATTAGAATTTATGCAGTGTTTCAAAATGATATGTAATTAAGATCGGAGAAAAGTCAACATTTAAAAAATAAATACAGAGAATGTCCTCTCTTCCCCCCCCCCCCCCCCCATTTATGGACTTTGATCCCGAGCATACACTTTATGCAAACCCCTCCCCCCTTAGAAAAAAGTTAGTGTGTCAAAGTAGGAAATAATCAGGAACTAAAATACATATTCAAACAAAATTGCCCAACCACGTGAAACCAAAAGAGAGACCTGTGGGACAGAGGCTGACCTGAGTCAGTAGGTGACTGACCATATCCTACCCCCTGGACAGTTGGTGTCCTGCCTGAAATAAAAAAAGCATTTAAGAGAGGCAGAAATGTTATGATGCAGCCGGAGCTTAGGCATGTTAATCATTACATAAGGAGGACAGACTATTTTCGTTCCTTCTTTCAACATTAGTTTACCTTGGATTGATAGAATTTATCTGTTTTTTTTTCAATTCCGTTTCACTTTGTCTCTAAAGTTTTCCTAAGGCACAGATCACTGTCTTGTATGAAAACTTTGATGTTTAACCATTACTAACTGAATGAGGTCTTCTCCTTCTGACTTGATAGGCAAGGTTCCTCACAACTGGTCCTGACTACTTCTCCAGCCCGCCTCCCACTGGCACCCCTGCAGACCCCACCGCGGCGCCCACGGGGGAGCCGATCATCTTGGGCAGGTTCACACAGGGTGTGTGAACTTTGATCATTGGAAAAGCTTGAGAAATAAGTCCAAGCTGAACTCCCAGGAGTGATCACAGAACACCCCTCAGAACTGGCCCACCAAAGGGGCTGTTATCTCTGCTGCCATCAGAAGCTGGCTCCTAGTGTTTGACTCCAAGACCACACTGCTTCAGAGGTGTACCTTGCCAGCTAACAGTCCACCTACCCTGCCGGGGACTGGATGCTGGGACTTCAGTTATCACTCCCACTGAAATGCCTCAAGAGCCAGTCTTGGCAGCAGCGATAGCGAAAGCAGCAGGCATGTGGACTCAAGTCCTCAGCCAAGTTCACCAGCTTGCTAGTCAGAAAGCCCAGGCGTAAGGCAGTCTGGGAAATGTGGTTTCCAGCCAACAGTCACCCGCATGCAGTGCACGCTACAAGGCTGTTTGACTGGGGCTGTGAGAGGCAAGGTGAGCCATCCATTATACATGTGACTCAATATTCCCAGCACACAGATGACTCTCTTCTTTGTGTCTCTGCTCTTGCTCTTTTATCTGGCTGGAATGTGTTTCATATCCTTCTCCATCTAGAAAGTCTAATTCACCCATCAGAGTCTAGCTCATATGTCACCTCCATCATGTTTTCTCTGATATTATTTCCTTCCAGCCCCCATCGGAGAGCACCCTCTATTTTAAAATGTGTCTTATTAACATTTGATTATATGTGTCGTCTTCCATCCAATGGAATTCCTTACAAACAAGGAATAGATTATTTATTCATTCGTTTTTGTCAGTTTAATCAACAAACTTACTGCTTTTCCAAAGCCAATAAAGGCCAGGTATGTGTTTTCAGGAAGTGAAGACCCTAGCAGGGGAGACAGATAAGCACAATTATGAGGTGGATAAGCCACAAAGGAGCGGATAGTCCACTCTGCTGGGGAGAGGGCACGGGAGACAAGGAAGGCTTTCTAAGGGGGGGGGGTTGTCTCCTCAGTAACACCAGTGCCTAGAGCAGTGCCTGGCGAGCAGTGTCTTTAATGAACAGTGAAGGCTGGAAATAAATGATTTTTTTATTTTTTGGAATCACAGAAGACCCTTTTATTTCTTTGTTTTTAAATTGAATTTATTGGGGTGACATTGGCTTGAAACCTTTCAAGTGTACAACTCAACAAAACATCCCCTGCACACTGCATCGTGCACTCATTGCCCCAAGCAAAGTCTCTTCCTACCCCTGCTCCCGCCCCCACCTCTACCTACCCTCAACCCCCTTACTCTCTGGCTATCACCACACAGTTGTCTGTGTCTGTGTGTTTTTTATATATGGTTTGGTGTTTTTGTTTTTTTTTTTCATTTAAATGAGATTTTGTCTCTAGTTAAAAGCTCTCTACCAAAACTGTGATACTTTAACATTAGCTAGTTTTTAGTACCATAGAACAAAGCCAAATTCTCTAGAGCTCGTTTTGTTTAAACTGTTTCTTTTCTTCCTGTAATCCATCCCTGTAGTAAAATAATATTAATTGCATGCTTACGGTGTATCAGATCTGGTGCTCAGCCCTTAAACCCTGTGGATCCGGCGAGCCAAGGCCTCGGTTCTGTGGTCCAGATTGTGTTTCTAGGGGGAGATCTAGCCACTAAACAAATAACTGCACGAACACAAGTGGCAGTTCATGAAAGAAACGCACAGGTCTCCACGAGAGTAATAGGAGGTGTAAGCAGAGTCAGAGGGTCAGGAAAGGTTTGCTGGCCTGAAGAAATGGTCATTAGCTTGAGGCCCAAAGGATGACGGGTAGACAGAAGGTAAAAAGTAATCTGCAGGTTTACCTGTCTCTCCCCCTTTATATGTAACAACTAGAAGAGTTTTTTTCCTTTAACTCATACTTCTCCCTTTGTCCACCAGGTCCTGTAATCATTTGATTGCCAATAAACTTCATATTTAAGAAAACAAATTCAATTTCAGCATACAGGGAAGCTTTTCAAAATATGATTTGCATTTATGAGGTTGAACTAGCCGTTTGTGTGGAAATTTTTGCTTAGTACTTACAATTTGGTATTTCTTAAGGGAAATTTCCATAGAGGTTCGACAGTTAGGGCAAATGCTTTTAAATTCTCTGGTCTTTCCCTCCCTTACCCATTTCAGAAAGGTGAGTGGTAATCCCCTTTCTTTGGAAGTGCCCTTGATGGCTGCGCCTAGTCACATTGTATCAAATTACAGAGCGCCTGACTGTGCGTGGCCCCAAGGTTGGCACTGTGCAAAGTCAACTGCAGGGATTGGCTCTGGCTCTCCAGGAGGTAACAAAAATATCAGGCTTGCCATGTGTAAATTACACAAAGCATTAATCCAAACAGAAAACATTTAAATTAACCAAAGAATGGATAATTGATGCTGGAGCATGAATAGATTGAGGAGGGTACTTGACTTTATTAGGAAAGCAGGAGGAAAAAGGAATTTCATGTGGAGGCTGGAAGCAACTTTAGGGAAAGGCCATCCAGACAGGCGGGAGGAGGGGCATTGGCTGGTCCTCCTTTGATCCCTGTGGGAATCTTCTGAAACCGGCCCTCGCCATTTGCATGCACCTGAGAAGAATTTGCAGGCCACTGCTCAAAGCACCCCAAGACGTCCAAATGACCCCCTGCCCTGTGATGTTTTTAGGACATTCTACACATTTTGGTTCTCTCTGAATGAAGCATTCACGTTGCCATTCATCATGTCTGTAGAGTTTGGGGTGCATCCTAAGTCAAATTGTACAAGAAGCTGCTTGTGGCATTCAGCAGCTGCAGAGAGAGGAGCCTGGGGGTCAGGGCAGGGGGGTGGTATTAAACAATTGACGTGAAGCTAAAGTTCTGAATTTAGAGTTGTCCTTGTTGATGGGCAGTTGTGAACGTGTGGACAAGAGGAAGAGGGAGGTTACTGAGTGAAGAAGTGAATTTTCTCTTATTTCAACGTGGGATGTCCCACTGGAATGAGTTCTCCATAGATGCTGTAGGATTTATTTTGATAATGAATGTAATATATTGTCTGGGGTTTGTGGCTGATCCCTCTATCCAGTGGGGTGCAGTTGGTGAGTATTTCCCTTTAGAAAACAGTTGTAATAAGTTCTGGTCAGATTAAAGCCACTTGTGTATGAATGTAACACAGGTATGGAAAAGTGTAGACCTGTTAGGACTGCCCTTGCTAGCATCAGTGGACACTCAATTAAATGCAGTTTGCTAATGAAAATTGATTGTGGCAGCTTCATTTGAACTTGTTTTTTCATATGATGATTTACATGGGTTACCACTCACAAAGAGATGTTTCAGATAAGGTGATGAAAATGGATCTAGCTGACTGTTCTAAGTGTTGCTATATTTGAGAGAGGTTTGAGAAAATTATTTGATGTTGTAAGAACCTATCAGTTTTATTTTTCTCCTCAAATATCTTACTTTTCTTTTTATTCTGTCTCACAAAAACATTGATTGCCTATGTCTTCATTGTCAGTCAGATTCCCATAGTGAATTCTTTCCACTTTGTCTGTTTTCTTTAGTGAAATAAGTAAAAATTTAACCAATTATGAAATATCCATACCTGTCTTTACAGTTCCAAGTTTCATATTTTTGGCTGAATGTTAAAAATATTGTCAGGTACATGAAGATGCTGATTTCAATCCTTCCTATTATTGTTGTTGTTGTTGTTGAAGATGCTGATTTCAATCCTTTCTATTATTGTTGTTGTTGTTGTTGAAGATGCTGATTTCAATCCTTCCTATTATTGTTGTTGTTGTTATTATTATTATTATTAATTGCTAAGATGTGAAGAATTCCATTACTATTTTTTCTGTTTCAAACCCCCCCACCCCCACCCCCCAATGCAGATGGGGAGGACTAAGCATATCATTTGCACCAAGGCAGTGGCCAGCCATTACCTAGGATTAGCATTGTTGTTTTGATTACCATTTGACTTTTCTCCAATTCTGGGAGCCTTAATGATGTAGGCACTGCAATCACCATGCCTCCCTCCCCTCCCAGCTGTGCCCTGAATGTGTTGCCCTCCAGCACCAGGGAATGCCAGTAAGCATGGGCCCCTCTGCCCTGGCAGGTCAGAAATCTGCATTGGGAAATCCTTGCTTTAGAAATACTGGGTTTCTGGAATTTAGAGATCCTGAATGACATGTCTCCATACAACAATAGATGTTTTTATTCTTGTCCCTTGCTCTCATTTCTTTCTGAATTGAAAAAGAAGCAGTGAAAGAATATGAGAAACGGAGTTTATAGGAAGGCTTTATTAATTTCAACAGTCTTGAATTGCCTGACTGGAATGGAAGTTCTGTCCTCTCTGGGCTAATTCTGAGTACCATTTAATGCCCGGCTGACCTTGCTGTGCTCCTGCTGGGACCCCTCCAGCGTAATGACAAAACCTTCGCAGCACTCCTGCTTAATGAGGAGCTGGGGTCCTCTGCTGTCTCTTCAGTTGTTTGAGACAGTGTAAATTTTTTTTTTGAGAAAACAACACTCATCAGATAGATACTATCCTTGTCTAGATCAAACTAGAAAAATAAATGCAACTGGAGACATGTAACTATAAGTATTGCTGTCAGTTCATCAGCAAATCGAAGCAGCCTGTGTTAATGTCTCTAATTATCATTGTGCATGCGAACCAGCTGGCCTCTTAACAAAAGCAAGGGCTCACACCAGTTTATTAATTGTAGCATTCCTGTTAGCCATATGTGCAACAATATAAACGAGCACAGGAAAGAGAGAAGAGAAAAGCTGAACAGTTCATGAGCTTGTTCTAAAGCTTGCAAAATAATTAGCTCAAATGATCCTTTTCTCCAAATCTTTAAACTCATGGGTCATTAATTGGAAAGAAGTTAGGTGATAATGAATCTGATTTCCCTTCCATCATTTAAAATTAAATAAATTAGTCCTACCTGGATGGATAGAGCGTCAGCCTGCGGACTGAAGGGTCCTGGGTTCAATTCCGGTCAAGCGCACATGCTTGGGTTGTGGGCTCGATCCCCAGTAGGAGGTGTGCAGGAGGCAGCCAATCAGTGATTCTCATTATTGATGTTTCTATCTTTCCCCTCTCCCTTCCTCTCTGAAATCAATGAAAATATTTTTTAAAATAAAGTATTTATTTACTTCTAATACTTTACCATTAAAGTGTGGTTTCAGAATGATCTTCTGTCCAAATGAGAACACTCTCCTTTGGAGTCCTTTGATTTTACCTTTTGGTCCTAAATTGACGTGGACCTCGTTTTCCTTAGCCCAGTTATTCAGATGCATTAACTGCTCCCTTACCTAGTTTAAAAATGTTTCCTATAACTTGGGTGCTTCCTTAATTTGAGTTTGGTTGTAGACACTAGATAGTTGATGAATATTCATAAATTTTTCTGGAGATATGAGATCAACTTTGTGTGAATTGTGGCTCAAAAGGGGCATGAGGGGTTATAGAGTCTTCCTTTGCTGGGAGAAGATGAGGACATTCTTTTGAGGCATGATCATGAATGTTAAATCAGAGCCCTTGCCAGCCCTTCAGTCTGGAGAAGATGGCAGGAATCATTCTCCTGAAGCCTGCAGCGTCCTGTAGGTGGCGCCCTTCTACTTTATTTTGCCCGTTTTCCCCTGGTATTCTAGATCAGGAAGTCTCCTTTGCTCTCAATTTTTTTTTTTTTCTGAGTAAAATATCCTCCTGAAGTATGGCTTCCTATAAGTTTTATAACACAATCATTCAAGCAGGTTTTTAAAATACTGTCCAATTTAAAAAGTACAAGAGAGCTCAGAATGTAAAGCACTTTAGCTTAGTCACATGACTCTTAAATTAGACTTCTAAGCTCATTACATTATACTTTGGCTTTTCATTTCACAATGAGATTTTTTTCCCCTTCCCTGAATATTTTAGAAGAAAGCTTGCATTAATTTTTTTCTTTTCAAATTTAAGATTTATTTCTCTATAAATTATTTTTATTATAAAAGGATATAATTATGTTAAATTTAAATAGCACAGAAAATATATTGTATTTTTCAAGTGAGTGGAAATTATTCTCTTCTGCATGCTGTGCTAGACTCTTAATATGCATTCAGAAAATGTGTTTTGAATGACAATTGAATTGGAAAAGGTAAAGTGAGTTAACTTTACAATTGAGCTAATTGATGTGTAGCTCTACTCATATAGATTATTTCTCTCCTGGAATGAGCCTTTATATACCTAATATAGGCTAAGTGGAATGAAGTAGATGAGTCAGTACTACTTAGGTGGATGGATTAGAGCCATACAACATGCCATGAAGAATAACGGGTTCCAGTATAAGAGGCTTACAGTTAATGAAATTCATTCTCTTTCTGCAAAGCAGATATAGTTCACTTTTGAGGAAGTTGTCCTTGAAGTAAAAATGACATATATTTTTTGAAATGAAGAGTTACTGCAGTCCTGTCAAGGAATGCTTTTAAAGGAAGATTAACATTTGACTTGTCACTTGAAGAATGAATAGGGGCATGCCAAGTGATGTCAGGGATCAAGTGCAGAGGCATAGAGGCAGGATCGAGTGTGGGTGGTTGGACTCCTCGCCCTACCAACGCTCTCGCAGTGGAGGCAGAGGTAACATCGTGTGTTGGAAACTTGAGCACAAGATAAATTAGCTCAGATATTGGGTAACTGTGATCTGTTGTAAAATAAAAGGAGTGGATTTGGTACTTCTTGGTACTCTTTTCAGCTCTAACTTCCTAGAACCTCTGAAATCTCCCCTTTGCAACTTGTCCTAATTGTATCCATGCTCAGCATTATTTCCAACCTCAGGGCCCATTTTCACAGGTCTCTCCCCTGTCTGCCCCCCTGTGTCCATCATTTCCGACAGCCTCTGGATTGTCACATTCCCTGCCTGAGAGACCGTGCATCCCTCCATCCCTGGAAGCAGGGTGGGACTTGGAATGCTGTGTCAGCAGGGCTCCTTTTGTGTTTTGCCCTTTTGATTGGTGTTTCTCTTTTTCATAGTGTGTTTTCTGTCTGCCTCGCCTTTCATTTGTTCAGCATTTGTCACATGAATATTGTGACTTGACTAGTCACAGCGATAGCAGACGCTTTGAAATTGACGGAACAGATGGTAGCAATGGTTTTAGATTAAATTATTAACTAGGATCTACAGCTGAAACCTTCAGCTTCAACACATGGGGAGTTAGGGTGCTTCCTAGCATCAGAATTAACTGGCAGAGTGGCTGTCAGATCAAGTTCCTTCTAAAGAACTGATACATTATCATCTCTTAAAGTTTCCCTTTCTACCCCAGCCACTCCCCCCACCGGATATTGATGACGAGAGTGGTTTCCATATGTCTTGTTTTCAATATGCCATATGATTCATCATTAAAGATTAATTCAGACGCTTAAGAAAGATCGTTGTACCAACGAACATCTAGAATGTTGGTGATTTTTAGTGGACTTTCGTGAAATAACATGATTCATGGGACAGTCATGAGCATGTGTTGCCAGGCACATGTCTTCATTGTGTGGAGAGTATCTCTACAGCATTACCTTTAAAACCTGTGTGTGTGTGTTTCAACCTCATTATGCAATTGTAAAAAGGAATAAGATGACACCTATATATTCAAATTTTCCCCCTTGTCGGAAAAAGGCCTTCTTATAGCTGGTTTATTCAGAACTAGTATCCTATCCACAATCGTGCATCTGGTTGTGATGTTCTGTAAATCTCTTTTAATTTTGCACATTCTGATTATTATTATTATTGTTGTCATTATTTAATTGACTTTTAGGAGAGGCCAGACCAGCAAAATGTTTCACTTTTAGTTTGACTGATGGTTTTGTTTTTTTCCTGTACCTCTTGTATTCTCTGTAAACTGGGAAATTTTACCTTGTCACAAAGTTTAACTTGGATTTACTACAGGTGTATTTATACTTGGTATTCATCACATCAGGGGCACATAATACTGTCCTGTTTGTGTCTGCTGGGTTAGGGAGACAGCAGGCTGGTCCTTCCACTGTGCAGTCGCTCTAATATTCATTCTTCTTCTATGGCAGCTAACTGGAGAGTAAGTCAAAGAGAAAGTGAAGTTTTAAATGCTTAATCTTAGACTGAGAGATGGATAGTATTAATTTGTAAGAAAAATGCTTAATGTGAAAAATATGAGATTGATTTCTTCTGTTATAAGTGACCAACTCATTTTTGGGGTTGTTTCTAATCAATTGAATGTCAAACAGCAAGAACCTATAGTCAATTCATTTGTCTTGAATAATCTGAAGGATATTTTTTCATCTGTTGTGTCAAACACTTAAGACTATTTTTCAATACCATAAATTACAGTTGTATTAACAAATGAATTTTACTTTAAAAAAATTTCTTAATTGTGAATTTTGTTTATCTGAAATTCAACTTTATCTGGGCATCCTGGTTTTTTCTGGCAGCTCTGTTTTTAAATTGTTTTCTCTTATTTACACACTTATTGATTGTATTAATTCATCTGCTTGTTATTGATTTGTTTTGCAGCTTCAATGTTTGCACTTTTGAGAGATGTAATAGACTGTATATACTTGCTGTCAATGTGAAAGGGTTTTTATAAAAACATGAAACATAAATTTTCCCCCCAAAAGTTAAAGTTATAGGAAGAATTTGTTCCTTAATAAACATAGGATAGGCCTAAATTAAATATAAGTTTTCCTGTTACTAAAACCTTATTACAAATGTTTATTGATTTTAAAGCAATTTCTTTTTTTCATTTTTAAATTTATTTTAGATAAGATGTGAGAGAGTGAGAGAGAGAAACATTAATGTGAGAGAGAAACATTGATCAGTTGACTCGCGCTACACCCTGTCAGGATATTGAGCCCACAATCTGGGCATGTGCCCTGACCAGGAATGAAACCTGCAACCTTTCAGTTCATGGGATGATGCTCAATCAACTGAGCCATACCAGCCAAGGCTACAGTGTTTATTAAGTAGATTATGTTGCTAGTTAATTTTTAGAAATTTCTAAAATCTCTTACTACTAAGTGTGTATATTTTATTTTATAGGACCAGGGGTTTATATTGAATACTTAATGCTATGATGTTTTCCAAAGCTCCAATAAGTCTGAAAAGCACAAGAAAGAATGGGTGTGTCCGTGGATTTAAAAATTGTATTTCAAGTATTTTAACCACGTGTAACGATAGTGATTATACCTAAATTAACTCAGTCATGTACAGTACAACCTTCTATTTCAGATGTTAAGCTTGATTTTAAACTAGCCTGAAACAAACTGACAGTAAAGGCACTGTTTAGGTTGGACTGAGAAATTTTCTATTTTTGAAGAGTTAAGATGCCTTTGAGAAGTGCTTAAAATTAGTATTCAGTACATGACCTGAACCAGAAAAGAACTCCATTATGTCTGACTTTTCTTTCCCTTTCTTCCCCTTCCAACTGAGAAGACCACAGTGATCTTTATTGATTATATATTCCATTTCAGTTGATCTAGGATTTTATTTCATGTAGTTCAAAATATGTGTGTGTATATGTATGTATGTATATGTGTATATATATATGTATATATATAAAATTGACTTTGTTTCTGCCTATAATTTCATGTATAGTATTTGAAATGTTCCTTTTTAGTAAATAAAGTTTGTGAAGGTGTTTGGATTCAAAATACAGACTTTTAATACCCTAGGTGCACTAAATATACCTGGGAAGGCCTGAGGTTTTATGTAAATGGGCATGGGGAAGCGGGAGGACTAGAGGGGGCTGGAAGCCTTATCTATGAGTCCTGGGAGCTGTAGACAACTCTGCTTGTAAGAAGCTTTTAGGTTTAAACATATATTCTTCTGTGTCTAATAAAAACAATGAGTATATTATAAGATTGTGTCACAGATGAAGCCTGAATGGTAACAGTCATTTATTGACTATCTAGGGCTTTACTTTTTAGACTATTAAACCTTAAATATATAACGATTCCTGAAATATTATAAACTGCTCACTACAGGCAGATAAGACCAAGGGAGTTGTAGGAAAATAACCCTACATCAGAGTTGGATCTGACCTCCTCCCCTTTGGCGTGGATTGCTAGCCCAGTTCCCCAGTGTCTCTCTCCCTGCCCCCTGTCCAGCCAGTCCAATGCACAGCTCATGCAGCAATGGGGATTTTTTGTAACTGCAACACTGGCCATATGGCTTTCCTCTTAAACTCCTTTGGTGACTCCCTAGCCCACTAACGAAATATCCACCTCCTTACGAGCAGTGGCCTCCAGGGTCTGGTCTCTGCTTCTCTCTCTGCCTCCCCTGCCACCCTTTCCCCCATCACCCTCCTATAAGCTTACAGGGAAGCCTCTGCTGCCCCCCACCCCCCACTTCCCCGTGTATCCCAGGACCTGAGTCCCCTCTTCTCTTGTGTTCTCTATCAGCTGTTTGCTTTCCAAATGAGATCCGTGACCTTTGTCATCTTTCCGTGATCTTATCTCTCTCCCTACGCTCATTCATTATTTTATTGTGTTTACCTGTTTGGGTGTGTCCTCCCTACTGGACTGTGGAACCTCCCCAAGGTCAGTGACCATGTTGGATTTACTTTTAACCCGGGCACCTAACACAAGCCGGCCAATCAGTGCTCAGTGTCAAATGGCTGGATGGTTGAATAGTAATGCAAGGTTCCAGTCAAAATTTTTAGAATATGTATTATTTTGTGAGATATTCCTGCAAATTACTTTTCTGGTAGGTCATATACTTGCTCGAGGGAAGTAAGCAGATAACTATAGAAATAATCAGGTGATTCCTAGAAGAAAAAAATTAAAATGTGGTTGAGAATAAGATTTCATTTCAGTGAAAGATTAAGCAAAAATGTTGGAACTATATGAATAAGGAAGCCGACATCTATACAGTAGTAGTGGTAATAGAATTTCCAAATCGTGGGCCAGGATAAAGCCAGCAGGGCTGTAGGAAAAAAGATACGATGTACATAAAAAGTGGAAGTGACAGCTTTGGAGCCCTCATTCATGGAGCCCGCAGTTTCACTTGAGACAAGAAGTAAAACAGCTGAAATCTGGGAAGTGGACTCCTGTCTGTAAAATAAAATAAGCTTTAATAAGCTTAGGGCAGTTTAGCCAGCTCTTAAGATTTTATTAATCCAACAAATACATATAAATTTACCACCTACCAGGTGCAGTTCTAAGGACTTTGTCAATAATAACTTTAAATTCTCATACTAACCTTGTATAACCAATACTGTTATTGACCTCCATTTTACAGATGAGAAAACTGAGGTATGGAGAGGGCACAGTTCTGGGAAGTGGCCAGCATCCTGGGTGGGGTGGCTCCAGAGTTGGCTCTGCCCTCCTATGCTGTGCCGTGAAGTTGTCCATGTTTGGAATATTAGAACGTTGGTTTAACTGTTGTTGCTGTTACAGGACTAACATTGGAATAGGAGGTACCATGGGTTTATATGTTTTCTGCTGGATGTATAAATTGAGCAATTAAAAATTAGACATTTCCATAAAAACATGACTCTTTAATAAACTATGGCATGGAGGCCATGCAAATTGTAAGATGAAAGCACTTCCCTGTTCTCATGCTTATATGCAGGATATGAAGAGATGTTAAAATTATTGGGGAAGTTTTTTTATAATTAATAAGCTATTTCAAAACACAACGTAGTATGTAACACAACAAAAACCATCATTGATTTGGTTGCTACCTGACGACCTGGACTTAGGGCGTTAGGAGGCAGCATGGAATAAATGAATAGTGGACACAGGGCCTGGGATGCTGGGGTGGAAGCCTGCTTTCTGCCCCTGGACTCCCACTGGCCCATGTGTAACCGAATGGTGGCCCTATCTTTACACAGCTGTGGCCATGTAATAACAAGCCTAACATTGAGTGAGGAAGGAAAGGACTTCCATGCATGGCTCTTACTACTGTTCATTTTCTGAGAGCACTTCTCTGACTAGTCCTGATGGATTGGAAAAGTCTCATTACCCAATGAATAGGCCTTCCTCTTTAAAATGAGAGCAGGTGAGATTCACTACAGATGTTTGTTTTATTGCCATTGCCTCCTTAAACTTTTTACCCAAGTCTCACCTTTACAGTGAGGTCTACCCTGACTTCCATTTAATGCTGCCACCTGCCTGTCCCCAGAACTCCTTCCATCCTAGTCAACATTTTCTTTTGTCCATTGCTCTTACCATCTTCTAATGTGCCATGTAATCGTAGTGTGTATACATACATATATACATATATACATACATACATACACACACACACACACACAAAATAGAGAAATATGCTAATTAACCAGGACACCATAACGGGTCCACCGGACAGGAGGAGGTTGCGCGCACAGCGTTGGGGGCAGAGCGGCAGGGGCCTCAGCTCGCCTGCACTGAGGGAGGGCCTGATCAGCAGCAGCCACGGCTGCTTCAGGGCTGGAGAGGGAGGCAGGGCCACGTGATTTCAAATCGCGCGCTGGGCTCCTAGCTGTCAAATAAGCAAGCTGCATGAGGGCAGGAATTTCACTGATGTATCCCAAATAAGTGGAGCTTGGCATGTGCTCAATATTTACCCTTTTAGTGCATGAATCAGTGTTCGGATGCCATGGTTGTCTACATGAAAAGTTACATGCTGTTTTCCATTGCAAGTATGGTGGTGACAGTCAGCATGTGGGCTGTGAATAGGACTGTCTCCACTGCGATGAGGTTGAGAGGCAGTTCTGGAGCAAGGTCACTGCTGCTTATAAATTTGTTTTCCTCAGGGGAACTTTGCTCACTAGTTGAAGGCAGCTATATAATTTAACTTACCATCTCATTTGTTTCTTATTTGCCATCTGGCCATGTAATTGCTTGTAAGTAAAGCTTTGTGTAGGATGAAAAAACACAATTTGGAAATCTGTAATAATATGCATGCTAATATGATAATAATTTGTTTTATTTTTTGTTGTTTGCTTTGCTTTTGTTGTTCAAAATAAGATGAATGCGGGGAAAGATTTGCAGAGGAATTATTCCAAAGCTTTCCCTAGAGGGAGCCCCTTACATAAGTTTTATTCTTTGACTAAGAGTTTTGTTATAACTAAATGTTTTGAATTAGTGGGTTATTACATTTCTCCATTCAGTTAGAAGTCTGGCCCGAGGCTAGAACTAAGAGGGTTGTCCAACGTGTTTCCAAGTTTGCTTTGCCATAAAGTGGAATTGGGAGAGATGTGAGGAGCATTATTTTTTCTTTGTTCTTTTTCATAGTATTTCCTGATCTATATTCTTTTCTTTTTTGTTTCTGTTCCTTTACCCCCGGATATATTTTTCTGGATCCCGCTAATACCCCTTTTCTAACTCTTTTTGATTTGTGTTTCCCCAGCTCTCTGAGGTTAGTGGGAATGGACAAAAGAACCAGAACATAAGTATACTATTATATTCATGTTAAAGAGAAACCCAAACAATGTTTCTTTGAAATTACTCCTCTTCTTCCCCACCAGGAGCGTGTGTGTGTGTGTGTGTGTGTGTGTGTGTGTGTGTGTAACTTTTTAGACAGGAGCTTAGATGGTAATTAAATTCAAAATACAGATTTAAATGATATGGGTACTTTATTTCATTTTATTTTCTTAATGGTTAAGGTACTCCATCTAATTTCTTCTTTGGAGTGGGTAAGCTGGGGTTTGGGGAAGGAGGGAGTTGTGAGAGCTAAATGCAAGTAAGATCAAACTGGAACAATTACAGTGCTGGTTCTTACTCACTGGCTAAAAAAAAACCACAACTGGGTGAGAAGACTGGGCGCACTAATTTGCAGGAAAATGCAACCAAGTCATCACTTACAGCTCAGTGGAGATTCTGTTGTAAAGCTTTACTGCTTTGGCATGGCAGGCAGAGCCTGGGGGCGTGGCTGGGGAAACAATAGTTTGGCTCTTTTTCTCCTTAAATCAGTTCCCATGCCTGAATTAACTGGAGAGTCAAAGAATCAACACAGACTTGCTCTTAGACTTGTGGGCTCCAGTAAACAGATCTGGACATTCTTCGGGGCCTAGTGAAAGTGGGGAGCACATGTGCTTCACCTTGGCCTCCGCAGAGGCAAGCTGCACTACTCTCTGGACTCCAGAGAGGAGAAACTTCTGATCTGCTGGAGAGAAAACAGAATAAATGAGCCCAGAGGCAGAAAGACTGCTGTGGCTGTCATGCAAATGAGAACTGTGACTGGCGTTCTCTTTCTGCACATGTTGTCACTGGAGGCTCTCAGCCCTAAAGATTAGGTTTCAGTGGGAGATTTTCAGGTTCAAGGACTGTTAATGGTTTGTAACTGCCTGACAATAAGCTCAACCTCCAAGTTACATCAGCCTGGGCAGATGTCTAACGATAGGAGAACAGAGCAAGAAGTGAATCCGGAGCAAAGGGATGCAGCTTGCCACCTGCCTGCTGGACTGAGCTTTGAATGGGATTTAAATTTCTAAGCCCTATGTAGGCATCCTGGAGATGGTGGTCTTCATTAATGCAAAGATCAAGTCTTTCATTAAGCTATTTAAGAAGAAAAGTAAGTAGTTTCTTTTCTCCCCACCGTGGCAGAGTGTGTGTGTGTGTGTGTGTGTGTGTGTGTGTGTGTGTGTGATGTACTATTTCCTCCTTTGGAGTGGTGGGATTAAAGTGTGAAAGAGCATAATTGACACAAGTTAAACTCCATTCTAAAGCAGGTTGTTCAAATACCTCTGACTTTTGGGGCTCTAGGGCAGAATTATGTGATCTCAGCATGCCTTACTTATTTGTGGCTCAGATTTCCGGTGAATTCACTGCTTTTGTGCTCTCAAAAGCAGCCCTTTGAAGAAGGTGGAGGGAAGGACCTTGTGTTTACTTTATGTCCACCCTGCTGTATGTTTTTTTCATTCTTTGGCTGACTGTGCAAGGAACCTCTGTATCACATATTTTTGGTGGTGATGATCTGCTAAACCCCCTGGCACTCTCTGTTTTGTGTTTCAGACCTGGAGCACAAACTCTGTCCAGACCGGTCAGCCATTGTAAAGTACACAGCTTTCGCGGTGTGGCTTCATTGTTCACTCACCATTAGTTTAAATTTCTTTAAGCCAGGTGCTTCTTCGTTCCCTGGAAAAGTATAATTTTCACACATACATGGTTTTGTTTTTACATAGTTACTGGTTGATTAGCTTTAGTTTAGTTTTGGGACCAGTGATTGAAACTGGATAAATGTGCAAGGGTAGGAGCCATTGGTAAAGAAAAACTTTGGAGGAAGCAACGAAGAACTGTACCCTGGGATCGCTGTCTGCAGCTCTGCCCCTAGAAGGCTGTCTTTGCATGGACTGACTGAAATCTGCCCCCGCAAGAATGAGAAAACCAGGGAAGAGACCACGGCCCTTTCATAGGAGCCAGTTGGTTGCTGTGCAGGGGGGCTAATGGTGTGGTTACATAGACTCAAATAGCATTACTTGGATTTGATTTGTAATTGGCAAATAGGAAGAGTTTCCATTTTCAGTATTTTCCAGCTATGATAGCGGGTAATTCAGTCTTTCAAATACGTGGACATGAGCACAAAGCATTGTAATTGACTAGGGCTCCTCTTTGGGGCCCATACGGCGAATTCCAGACTGTTCAAGATTATCAGACATGTAAGTAAGAACTTAGTCCTGGTGGATGTTCTGTATTAAGATTGAGAGCTATATGCACCATACAAAACATTTGTTCAACAAAAGGTTACGTGAATCCCCAGTACCTAATGTACATGCTTCTTTGTCAAACACTAAAAGCAGAGAGCACACGGGACATTTCCATTTATAACTTGGTGTCTAGGTCTCAGTGTTTATTTTCCCACTTAGCAGTTGATGGAGAAGTGGGATCACTTAGGAAATGAACTATTTGGGAGCAAGGCTGGTAGAATTTAGTAGCTGCAGAGAAGGTGAGGGGAGAGCTAACCGTGGCTCGGGTTCGTGGGGGTGCTGAGGAAGGACAACTTCCTCCTTGGTGATGGTGCTACGAGTCAGGGGCTCCTTCGGGGTAATTTCACTGCCCCTGCCTCACCCAGGCTTTACATGAGTTATTCTGTGAGCTAAGGCTTTACATATAGTAGCTCACTTGATCTTTATAATAGACTAGTAGCCCATTGAGCAATATCACATGCAGTAGGCTGCCCGCCGCTTCCGAGGGAGCCGGTAGGAACCGTGCTGCTTCCGCGGGAGGTGGGCCCACCATCTCCTCTCCGGGACTGCGGTCGGCCAGGGAGGCTGCAGGCCGGCCCCCCTGTCCCTATCTGTGTCTGCTCCGGCTCTGGGGGTGGGGGGGCAGCCGGGGCTCCCGGCTCCCTGTCTCTGTCTCCCTTTCGGCTCCGGGCTTCACCTGTGCACGTAATCTCCTCCTGTCTGTTCCTGACCTGTTACAGCGTCCCGGCCTAATTTGCATATTTCCTCTTTTTTTATATATAGACTAGAGGCCCGGTGCACAAAAATTTGTGCACTGGAGGGGGGGTTCCCTCAGCCCAGCTTGCCCCCATCACATATTGGGAGCCCTCAGGGGATGTCCTACTCCCTGCTCCCTGCTCCCCTTGGGGAGTGGGCCTAAGCCACAGTCTGGCCTCCCTTTTTGGGAGGCGACCGGGCTGGCCAGGGGAAGGCACCAGCCCCATCACCCCGCTGCTGCAGCCACTGCCAGTCACTGCAGCCACCAAGGTGTTTTCATCAACACGGACTCCAGTCCCTATACCGTGAAAAAATGACAACTTTCTTTAGGCATTTTCAAGATGTGCCTTTCATAGGATATGACATTTCTTTATTATTTTTTTTATCCTCACCTGAGGATATGTTTCTATTGATTTTTAGAGAATGTGGAAGAGAAAGTGAGAGACAGAGAGTAACATCAAAGTGAGAGGAACACTTTGATTGGTTGCCTCCTGCATGAGCCCTGACCTGGGCCCAGGCCAGGGAGGAACCTGCAACCTAGGTACATGCCCTTAGTCAGAATTGAACCCAGACCCAGCAGTGGGCAGGCCGAGGCATTATCCACTGAGCAAAACCAACTAGGACAGGATATGACATTTCTTAACCCTCCAACAGCGGACCTTCCTTTTTTTCTCCAGGAGTGTGGTAAAAAACCCTAGATCACCTATTTGGATTCTTATTACCCAAGTTACTAAGAATATTACCAGTGGCATACAGGGAGCTAAGCCAATGAGCGGTCAGAAAAGTTGTTTCCTCTGTAGTTCACACCAATTGCCGGCTTGGCCCCTGCCCAGGCCTAATGCCTCTGGCCGAGTCATTAGACCTAGGCAGGGAACCTCCAGCTCCCTCAATCGTTGGCTCAGCCCCTGCTCCCCATAATCGCTGGCTCTGCCCCTCTCCCTGCCATCGCCAGCTCCCTCCCTGCTCCCTGCAATCGCTGGCTTCGCCCCTGCACAGGCCTAATGCCTCTGGCCAAGGCCTTAGGCCTCGACAGGGGACCCCCAGCTCCCACCATCACCAGCTCTGCCCCTGCTACCCCCAATTGCTGGAACCGCCCCTGCCCAGACCTAACACCTCTGGCCGGGACATTAGGCCTGGGCAGGGGATCCCCAGCTCCCACCTTGGCCGCCCCCCCCCCCCCCCGCTACTCGTGATCGCTGGCACCTCTGGCCAAGGAGTTAGGCCTGGGCAGGGGAGTCCCAGCTCCCTATGATCGCCGACTCCGCCCCTGCTCGCGATAGCTGGTTCTGCCCATGCTCAGGCCTAACCCTCTGACCAAGGTGTTAGGCCTGGGCAGGGGAGCCCCAGGTCCCCACGATCTCCTTCTCCACCCCTTCCTAGGCCTAACGCCTCTGGCGGAAGAATTAGGCATGGACAGGGGACCCCCAGCTCCCCCCCCATTGCTGACTCCACCCCTGCCCCGCCCTAACGCCTCTGACCAAGGCATTAGGCCTGGGCAGGGGACCCCCAGCTCCCCACGATCGCTGACTCTGCCTCTGCTCCCCGTGATGGCTGGTTCCACCCCTGGCCCCCACGATCTCCCGCTCTGCCCCTGCCTAGGCCTAATTCCTCTGACCTAGGTGTTAGGCCTGGGCAGGAGAGCCCCAGCTCCCGTTGCCGGCTCCGCCCCTGCTTCCGGCGATCACTGGCCGGGGGTGGGCAAAGGCACCCGGTTCTCCGATCACGGGGCAGGGCAAAGGCGGCCCTGAGCGTCAGGCGGCTTCTTCCGTCCTTCCCCTTTCGCCTCCCAGCATTGCGCCTATGTATGCAAATTAACCGCCATCTTAGTTGGGAGTTAATTTGCATATCACCCCGATTAGCCAATGGGAAGGGTAGCGAAGTTACGGTTAATTACCATGTTTATCTATTATTAGATAGGATGTAGTACCTGTGCTATGAGGTCCACTGTGTTAACTTTAAATATGTTCAAATAGAAAGTTGAATAGTTCATGCATGCCTGCTCATTTTATTTTGAGAATCAGTTTTATGGTTTCGTTACCAGAGATGTGGGTGTGCCCAGTGTGCACTCTGTAGCATCGGTCAGGGTTAGGGAACACTCGCCCCTGCCTCACAATTCTAGTATCTGCTGATTTTACAGGTGTCATACTTGTCACCACCTGCAGATGACTCAGCACAGGGTTTTTCTCTTGTACTTCTCTGGTTTATTCTATGCTTGGCTTGTGGTGGCAGATATATGGAAAGTACTTAAAATTTTTGATGCTCCCTGGCTGGTGTGGCTCAGTTGGTTGGGTGTCATCCCGTGTGCATCAAAGGGTTGCTGGCTCGATCCCTGGTGGGGGGCATGCAGGAGGCAGCCAGTCTATGTTTCACGCTCATATTGATGTTTCTCTCTCTTCCTCTCTTTCTCTCTAAAAATATTTATAAAAATTGTTGATGAATTTGTTTGGTGCTCCACCGGTATGCTGTTTTAGGTTGTGTTGTCGAGGAAAGTGAACTAGACAAAGAGGTCTCAAGCCCTAGGGGGGAATAAAGAAAAATTATTGTAGAGATTTAGCATTCTTTCATGATTACCTATCATTCCCCCTCCTAATACTTTAATCTCTTTTTTTAAAATATATTTCTTTCTTGATTTCAGAGAGGAAGGGAGAAGGAGAGAGATATAGAAACATCAATGATGAGAGAGAATCATTGATCAGCTGCCTCCTGCACACCCCCCACTGGGGATCGAGCCTACAACCCAGGCATGTGCCCTTGGCCGGAATCAAACCTGGGACCCTTCAGTCCACAGGCTGACGCTCTATCCACTGAGTTAAGCTGGCTAGGGCTTTAATCTCTTTTATGCTGGAAAAATTCAGTTGAATTGGATTGTGTTGGGAAAAGTAAATTACATGGAACTTAAAAAAAACATATTAATATAAAAGTATTTCATGAAAGCAAGAAATACAAAGAAAATTTTGTAGCACAAATTGATTTCTACCATTAAATACGCTATTTAAATGAATTATATTGACTGCTTATGCTTAATTTTTAAATTTAATTGAGTTTATAACTGGTGTTTTAAAATAATGCTTAAGGGAGGAAATATTTTGTCTCAACTTCTCAGTAGGAAGTTGTTTCTGTTCTGATACTCTAATGTTTACTGAGCAATTGCTCTGTATAATTCAATAGCAGGTGCCTGTCATGGTGGCCTTAGGTAGGAATTGGAGGTCTCTATCAATTCTGTCAATCATTTTCTAACGCTGCCTTAGAGGGAGGGTCTAAAATGCTAGGAAGCAATTAATTGAGTAAACATTTCTACCAAAACATGGACAGTTTCACCGGTTCCTTTAGAGACGAACACTGTGGGAAGGACCCCTGGAGTCTAAGGTTAAATCTCACTTAGAATTCGCTCCATTTCCCTCTCGCTGGCCCTTAACCCAGGGATGTGTTGGGCACCAAGAACCCATCTTGATGCAGTGCATGTAGAGCCAGTGAAACTTAATTTGACAGCTGGGTTGATTGTAACTCTCTTTCTACAGCGGTTTCCAACCTAGATGAGGAGAGCAGATGGACAGTCCACTACACTGCTCCCTGGCACCAGCAGGAGAACGTGTTCCTTCCCACCACGAGGCCCCCCTGTGTGGAGGACCTGCACCGCCAAGCCAAGCTCAACCTCAAATCAGTGCTGAGGGGTAAGATCCCAGCTGCAAGCTTGTTCATTAGAATTGAAAGCATAAGTTTGATGTTATTTGTAAAAGACCTGTTTATAATGAACATAGAGTATGTGTGAGATGTCATAATACTCTCAACCTGCGTGCCTAATATGTTCTGGATTCTGTAGACACCTGCCTCTCACAGGTATGTCCTCAAAGAATCGACAGCAGTTTATTTACTTTTTAAATATGTTTTTATTGACTTTAGAAAGAGGAAGGATACAGAAAGAGTGTCCTCCTATATGTAGTTTAAAATTCTCATTTTCACTTCAACTTAGTGTTGGTGGTAAGGGGTGCGTGCGACTGTGTGACGAGGAGGCCTTCCTAAAGGTGGTAAAGAAGGAAGTTCTTTAACAGAGCAAGGGAGTAACTTTTAAGATTTAGAAACTTTTTTTAAAACAGCAAACCAATGTTCTTATTCTACTAGATGCTGGCTTACCAGTTTTCTCTTACCATGCAATTTTAGGACAAAATTATACTAAAAAATACTGTTGTTTATCTAAAATTTAATTTAGCAGAATGTCCTGTATTTTATCTTTTTGTGAAAGATTTAAACCTGGGAGAAATACTGTCATTGATTCCAGGAAAACCCAGCATCAGGACCCCCTCTAATTTTTATGATAATTTTTTCATGTATATCAGTCATTTATTAATTCATTTGTTAAGGTGCTGTTACTATGACTACTGATTACTAGGCAACATTCATTCAACACTTAAGTATATGCCAAGTACCATTCTAAGCCCATTACAGGTATTATCTCATTTAATCCTCACAATAATTACTGTGCCAGTTTTACATATGAAGAAAATGGAGACATAAAGATTAGAAACTTTCCCACCATCTCAAAGTTAGTGGTAGAATTAGGGCTTAAACTTGGACAGTCTCAGGCTGCAGGGCTCATATTCGATTCACTCGATTGCCTTGAACAACCATTTGTTAGAAATCTGTTATTCTGGTGGAAGCGAAGAATACAAAGTCAGGGTCTTGGCTCTCAAGGACCTTATACTTTTACTTACAGTGCAAATCACAATGTGAAAAATACTCGAGATGGGCCATAAATTGCTATACGGGAGTTAGAGAAGGCGGATAACTTCTTCTTAGAGTGAGAAGGAATAGCTATCAAAGGACTCACAGTAGATTTGGAATTCTGAACAGAACTATGTAGACCAGGGGTCCTCAAACTATGGCCCGCGGGCCACATGCAAATACAAATATTGTATTTGTTCCCATTTTGTTTTTTTACTTCAAAATAAGATATGTGCAGTGTGCATAGGAATTTGTTCATAGTTTTTTTTTTAAATATAGTCCGGCCCTCCAATGGTCTGAGGGACAGTGAACTGGCCCCCTGTTTAAAAAGTTTGAGGACCCCTGATGTAGACCATAGATCAGAGCCCTGTTTTGTTCCTTTAATCTTTTAGATTAAAGGAATTTAGATGCTCTCGTATGTATCTTATTACTCTATCATGTGTCTTACAATCTTGGCATTCAGCTGTCCAGAAATGGACATTATTGGCTTACCTTTCTCATATACTTAGTGACTGCAAGTCTAAAGGAAAAAAATGGCATTAGTCAGGCTCCTCTGTGTGGCCTTGGAGTTGTACCTTGACTTTTGCCTTCCTTGTGTTGGTTGTGTAATGCACCTAAATCCAGCCACAGTTTCTTCTAGATTTCTTCAGTTCCTAGTGATTGTCTTTCGTAAATTTTGACAAGGAGCTTGTCTACTTCTGGCTTACCTTCCTCCCGAATAATGAGTATGAGGATTAAATGGCACTGTGCCCAGGACCAGCCCCTGAGGCAGGGCCATTGTTAAGTTCCTCTGCTCTGCCCGCCTGCCTGTGGAGAATGCTTTCAGAAGGGCAAGTATGAGTTGGAATATTCAGGCCCAGCTTTTTTTGAACACTCTCCAGGAAACTGTGCTTCCCTGCCTCTTCTGTGTATTTTCAAGTACCAGCTCAGAGCTTCTCTTTCCTTCCCTTAGAAAATTAAACATCTAGATTTTTCTTTTCTTTTTGACTATTCAGTAGATCCAAATGAAATGTCATCACCACTGGTTTTGCCTATATGTGGATTTAATTTTGAAAAGATAAATGCTTTAATAATTGCTTTAATGCCCTAAGATGATTCATTGAAGGGATTTACCATTAATAAAATTCATAACTTTGTGCCGAAACCGGTTTGGCTCAGTGGATAGAGCGTCAGCCTGCGGACTGAAAGGTCCCAGGTTCGATTCCGGTCAAGGGCATGTACCTGGGTTGCGGGCACATCCCCGGTGGGGGATGTGCAGGAGGCAGCTGATCGATGTTTCTCTCTCATCGATGTTTCTGACTCTCTGTCTCTCTCCCTTCCTCTCTGTGAAAAATCAATAAAAATATATTTTAAAAAAAATTTCATAACTTTGGAAAATTTTTAGAGTTCATCTTTTTTTTAAAAATCCTTACCAGAGGACAAACTTTTCTTAATGATGAGAGAGAGAGAGAGAGAGAGAGAAATATTGATGTGAAAGAGAAACAGTGATTGGTCTCTCGTACATGCCCCAAACAGGGATCGGACCCTCAATCCGGGTATGTAACCTGGCTGGAATCAAACCCGCAAAATTTTGGTGTGTGGGATGATGCTCCAACCAAGCTGAACTTTTAAAGTCTATATTTAAATACTCCTTAAGAGGTTGTAGATAAATAATAACTTTAAGAACAGTGGTTGACAAAGATGAAATAAGAAAGAGCATCTGAGTTCTGTTTTCTTCATTTATTTAATTTTAATCACATGTACAGGACTTCAGGTACCACTTTCCCATCACCAAGTTAGCAGCCTGAGATAAACAGAAAATGAGTGCAGAGTACTTACTGCCTCATTATCAGTGAGGATTACAAAGAAAAAATACAGCCCTTGAATATATGACACTACGAAGGTATGATCCTACATAATAAAAGGCTAATATGCAAATAGACTGAACGGTGGAACAACCGAACAACCGGTCGCTATGATGTGTGCTGACCACCAGGGGCGTATGCGGGACATGGCGGGCATTGGCCACGGTGGGATAGTGGAGCAGGTGAGCGGGGGCGCCAGACCACGGCAGGGCGCTGGTTGCTGTCATCGGGGCGAGCCTCTGGTGGTTACTGAAAATTTTTTGCTCCCGCACGCCGCGATCCCGCCTGGAGCTCACACCTACTGTCAGCGTTGGCCCTGCTCACACCCTCTGTTGGTGCCAGAGCTGCCGCTCACACCCATTGCCAGCGCCGGCCCCGCTTGCACCTCCCGCCGGTGCCCTCAGTGGGTGCGAGCTGCAGCTGCCGGCCCTGATTGCCCCTGAGGGCTTCTCCACCTCCCCCTGTTACTGAGGGGTGATTGGGGCATTAGCCACTGCTCCCACCCGCTACAGCACACCTGCTGCCCCATGCTGTCAGTGGATGCTAGTGGGGCTGGCGCCGTCAGTGCATGGGAGCGGCAGGGGCAGGAGTGAGGCTGCTGGCAGACAGGGGCCCAGGGCCACAGTGGGAGGGGCCGGGCCGGGGTATGGAGGATGGGCTGAGACCCACCCCTATGCCCACCACAGCCTCACGGCCCACAGTTCCTTTCAAGGTGCACAAATTCATGCACTGGGCCCCTAGTGTTATATAAAGTTATCAGTCTAAGTTAATTTGACCTCCACGTTCTTTGCTTAAAAATCTAGAAAAGTAGCTAATGAGTAATCTATTTTCTTCCTTCTGTTCTTACTATGACCTTGACCATAATTTTAAGGAAGTAATACTACTCTTTAATCTTAACCCTTTGCAGTCCAATGTTATTTTTGGAATTCAAACAGTCTGGTCCAAATTAATTGACGGGATTGAATGTTGAACTTTTTAATGTTCTTATTGCTCGACGTTGGACCTGCTCCTAGCGCCTGGTCTGTGAGTCAGCCTCGAGGTTAGGCCGAAAAGGGTTAAACAGGCAGTTGCTTTTTCAGTCATTAAGTGCTCATTGTATGAACTATTGTGTCAGTTTTTATGGGGAACTCAGCTCTCCTCTTGAGGATCATAAAATAAAGAGGGCAATGAGACAGTGGGTACTAAGTGTTTATTATTATTAAAGTAATACAGAAATGCTTAGTGGTCAGTAGAATGATTGAGGAAGGCACCAGGTTTACTGAAGATGTTATTAAAAAACTAAGTTTGAGTTAGGACATAGGGGCAAATAATAGACACAATTTACTAAGTATTTGAGCATCAGTGATCTCCTATGACAGGAGTTTTTAAATGAATGGATAATAGTTTGTGGGTCTAACTTTGAAGAGCTTCTCTTGCTGTCTTGTGTCAAGACTGAAGCGAACAGACAGCAGTGTACTGGAGATGTGTCTGAGGTGCTGGATGGCATTGGGGGACCCCTCCCCCACTTTCTCACTCCCCCATTGGAGAGGAGAGGGGCTTCCATGGCATTTAAATGGTCTGCAGAATGCCCAGAGCACATGTTGTCCATGTGCAGTTTATCTCTATTCTGGTCCAAATAGAGCAGAGATCTTTAGTATTTATTGTTGGCTAGTCTCTGGAGAATTTGGTAGAATTTGTTGGCCAAATGATTTGGTTTTGTTGATTTATTTGTTACTAGAGATAAACAGATACAGTAAGTTCTCACTTGACACTACAACAAAATGACACCTAATGACCCCAATTTTATAGGCTAGTTGTTACAAACAAGAGTTACTTTCCTGCAGCATCTCATAAACATTATAATGAAACATTGTTGAAGGCTAATGGAGGACCTGCTGTACCGGGATGCAGAAACAGTATTTTGATCATTAGTTCAGCAGGACATCTGGCTAGAAATGAATAGTGAATTTCTGAAAATGGATCCCATTATCCATAAAGAATTCACTCAGCTTTTTACTGAATTTCCGGAAGAATTCTACCCTTTTTAATCTCCACAGTTATTTGAACCCTTCATGAACTTCTACAGAGTTAGCTGAGGTGATGAGCAACCTTTGCCTAACTGGGTTTTTAATCTGGATACTTTTTAGTTTCACTAAAAGGGCCACAATTAAGTGGGAAAAGGGTACTTGAGGGGAAAGGGTGGCCATACTAGGCTCAGTGAAAGGTTCAGATTTAATTTCTTACACTTGCAGACCTCATTTGAAAATTAAGAGCATATTAAAGGCTGAAATTAAGCCATGTTATTTTTAAGACTCCATCCCCAAAAAGCCCAACTTGGGAGAGAGGTAAACATACTTTCTCACAGTATGTGTAACAGGCAGTTTAGTTACTGTATCTGTGTACACTCCTGCCTGAATTAGTTCCTAGAGCATCTGTTGCTGGTATCAGAAACGTTCTTTAGTCACAGCTCTCTTTCCTGAGAAAATCCATTTTAGCAGGTCAGCCTGCTCTGTGATTCTAGAATTGGAAGTGTGAGCACAGGGAGGAATGTTGAGTCTGGCCTATTAACTCAAAGTCAGAGGGTTACATTCATCATATCAAGAGATACAGGAGTTGAAGGGTCCTAGTTCCCTTGACTCAGACCAGTACTTCTGTTCTGGGTTTGATGAGGAGCTTTGGCTGAATTACCTGGATGCCTTGGGCACATGGGTCCCTGGCTCTCCCAGGCCCCTGTGGTTTGGGCTGTAGATACTCCTCTTGGGGGACCCATGGCACTGGGTGCAGGACTGTCTGGGGGAAGCCTTTCTATGCCTGTGGCGCTCTCCTGGATGATACATCTGCTCACCACTTCACACACACTCAAGAGGAACAGCTGCTTTGCCCACCTTGTGCTAACAACATTGAATTCTTCCTCTATTTTTTCCCCTTGTCACTTAAAAAAAATATGACATAGCGCAGACAAATACATAAAACATGTACAGCTTAAGAGATAAATTGTAAAGCAAATCCGGTGAGGATTGACAACAACAAAAAAGTGCATGAGTCATATCCAGGTTCAGATCCTGACTCTGTTGTGTAGTAGGGATATGTGATTTGAGTTTAATTTTGACTTTGTTCTTGCAACCATTTGAGCTTTTCTCATCTGTAAAATAAAGATCATAATATCTGCTTACATGAGAATGAAATGAACTTTTTGTGTAAAATACCTCAAAGTGCAAGCAGTTTGTGGAGGTAAGGAGGGATGCATTTTAATTTAAGTGCAATGGAATACAGGTAAAATTTTCATACATTTCAGCCCTCGTTCCCAAATGGCTGTCATGATTTAGCTGGTGCTTTCTCTCCCACCCATTATACTCCAGAGACACGCTGTGGGGAGGAGGGAGGGAAGAAAACAGGGCCACAGCCAGATGATAGTGACAGCCACAGGCAGTTAACACTGAGGTTATTTCGGCCACATGAGCAAGCTGCCTTTCTCCCCACTCACTGTCAGCCCCTGGAAGATGCCTGGAATGCTAGAGCTGGAAGAGGGCTCCCAGGGCCTCTCATCAGTAAATCCCCTTTTCCTTTTGTAGGTGTGTAGACCAAGGGCATAGAAGCCACAGGGTTAGTTTATAGCCACTGTGCAGTTTATAGATGACCATGGAAGACTCAAATCAGGCTTCTAGCCTCAGCCCATGCTGGCCTGTTGTGACCTCAGACCCTGAGGGCCCATCCCTTGGATGCCTCTTCAGCTGCTCTCAGCTTTCAGAAGGGTCATAGGGACGGGGCTCACTCTGGGAATCTAAAGGCCCAAAGAAGATTGGGTTTCCTTAGCTAATTAACAGGGAATGCAGACTAGCTCATGGATGCCTAAAGGTGGTGGCTTCACAGTTGCTTAACTCATTCCCGATTTCATTAAAACTCAAATTTAAGAGAAATAAAGGAAGCTTCATCATAAGACATCCTGTCTGACATTAATATCTATAACCATGTTTCAGCTTAATGGCATTGAATGTTTTATTTTTAGGGTTATGATAGGTCATTGGTAACTGAACGGATTTAAAAAAAAAGCCACTGGTTATAGAAGGGACAAGTAAAAGAAAATAAGGGTTTGGAAATATTAAATACACCAATGACTTAGCCCTTACAGCAGAGTTTACTCTTTGCCTAGTTCATTACTTAACATTCTTTCTGAAGAATCCATTAGTAAAATTGATTTGTAAAAGATGAAGGTGAAATATCACTGGTTAAGGGTAGATTCTTTTAAATGTTTTGTAAGTAAGAAACATTAAATTACTTATATTCATTCATGTAGAATTTTTTTCCCATATATTTTATTGATTTTTTACAGAGAGGAAGGGAGAGAGATAGATAGTTAGAAACATCGATGAGAGAGAAACATCGATCAGCTGCCTCCTGCACATCTCCCACTGGGGATATGCCCGCAACCCAGGTACATGCCCTTGACCGGAATCGAACCTGGGACCTTTCAGTCCACAGGCCGACGCTCTATCCACTGAGCCAAACCGGTTTCGGTGTTTCATGTAGAATTTTAAGTTATTTTCTAGTGTAAACGAAGATAGGCCTAAAATAAGGAGTGTGGGGGTGGTGGTGGTGATGGGGGTGAGTTATTCTGGAAAAGCCACTGAATGAGGTAGGAAATAACAGTGTCTCGTCTTTCTAAACCAGCAGCATTGACACCTTGTTTAGTTGTTACGAACTGGTCCAGAAGATGCAATAGGAGGCCAGCATGCTGATTCCAGTGCTGCCAGGAGTCTGTGGGACGTTGGAAAATCACATCCCACTTTTATACTTGCCTCCTCTTCTGCAAAACAAGTTATGGTCTCCAAGTTTCTGTCTAAGCTCTGAAATTCTGATGGACCTCTCCGTACTTAACTGCTATGTGTGAAGTTTATTTGACACAAAAATATAATTTAGTGCTGAGCATAAGTCCTGATAAATTGGGTGGTCTAAAATCTAAGTCTGTTGACATAAACATTTTCTCAGTGGCTCCTACAATGACGGCACTGGGCTGGATATTGTAGGTGAGTCAAAGATGAATGACGTCGCTGCTTTCTGTGGAAGCTTAAAGCTAGCCAGGGAGATAAGATAGATGTATGAGTCACTCACGTACAAGGTCGATGGTGGCATCATTGAGTCTCACCCTTGTCCCTGGGTGTTGTCTTTAAAACGTAAACCTGATTATACCTCTCCTTTGTTAAATTCTTCATCAGCTCCTCATCACTGACAGGATAAAACCTAACTTCCTCTGCACCTGGCAGCTTTTCTGACCTGGCCCGTTAGTCTAACTTCACCTGCCAAATCACCCTTCCTGCCCCCCCACCCCCACCCCAGCCCCATGCCTCTCTCCCCCCTCCACCCAAGTTCTTTACCTCAGGCCTTCACAGGTAAAGATAAGGTCCAATTGGAATGCTAGCTTGTCTTGTCTGCGCTTTCTCTTCACTGCGCGCTCCAGTCCATTCCTTTTCCCTCTGACCCACAACCTCTCACACCTGTCCAACTCCTGTTCCTCCTCGAACAACCTGGTGGGTGCCCTGGTTCCCGCAGAGCTTTCCTGGACTTCCCAGGGCAGACCCTGGGTGGGTGCCTTCTACACTTTTGCACACATTCCCACGGAACATTACACCCCTCCATTAATCGAAGCTACATAATTGTGCTTACATGTTTATCTTTCCATCTGATAGCAAGATCCTTGGGAGCAGGACCTTTGCTTGCCATTTGCATGGCCCCAGCACACACCCCAGTGTGTGCTTCATTCTATAAACACTGTTGGGTTTGTGCAGGTCCTGGGGAGGTCGTCTAGAACTCGGGAGAGATGAGAGCCAAAGCCACATTACAACTGGTGAAAATGTGGGGGTGAGATTAGGGCTGGAGAGGGCGAGGGGTTGAGCCTGGTTATTTTAGGGGTTGGGAAGAAGCTGGTAAGAGTAGTTGGGGAAGAAGAGAGGAAACGAGGATTGGGCAGTCATCATGGTACTCACGGATGGGGAGAGGGTCTGAATAGAGGCCATTGAACTCATTACATGGCCATTGGTGCCATTCAAGAGAGCAGTTTCAAGGAAGTCTTTGGATTGAAGAAGCCAGTTTTCATGAGATAAAGAATTATTTTTATAAGCAGAAAAAGAATGCAAATAATTTTTAAGAAATAAAGTAAAAGCTGTCAAAGCAAAGAGAAAAGGGGTAGTTTGAGGTGGCAGGGTCGAGGTGATATTATTGCTTGCTTTAAAAACCGGAGCCAATTAGAACACTGTTGTAAAGGCACCATTGGGAGGGGAGATTTCAGATACAAACAGAGAATGGGAGGATGTTCCCTGAGGAGGTGGTAGGCAGTGAGCTCAGAGGCAGGCAGAGGTCAGGTTTCACCCTCTGTCTCCTCCACAGAATTGGAGAAAGCGCTTCTTGAGATGCAGCAAGAGAATGTTGAAGTTGTTCATTAGGTTGTATTGGAGGCTTGATGGAAGTTATATGCTAGTTCTTTGATGAGAAGGATGGCTTTCATTTGGTGCTCTCGTTTAGTGCTTGTGAGTTTAATTAGGTTGACTTTTCAAAGACAAAAAATATAGGTATTTATTTTGGAATTTATGTCCTTAGGGAAAGTTGCCCAACCAGATGAAACAATGGATTAAATTCTCTGTTGAGAAAAGAGAAGAGCACAGACAAAAATAAGGAATTGATGGGTTGGAAAAGCTATACTGAGGGGCAGTTGAACTTCTCCTTTTGGTTTGATGGCTCACCACATTTTTGGTAACACTAACCACTCTGAGCATGGTAGCCCTGAAAGAGGAGTTAGTAACCTGTGAGAGGAAGTCAGGTGCAAGAGCAAAGGAAAGGTGAACACTCATTGCTTTTACAGGAGGTAAAGAGACATGTCCCTCGCCCCCCTTTTTTAAATGCTAAGCAACACACAAAAGACAGAATAGCAAAGACAGTCATTTAAAGGATCCAGGTCTTAACAAAGCACTATGGAGTGTTTAAACAAAAGGCTTTTTGTTTTGTTTTTGTGTCTGTAGCCAGTCTGCTGTTTCAGCAATTCTATTTTAATTCCTGATAAAGTGAGTAACTTGAGTGGCCTCTATATTTCACCCAGGGCAGCATAAAAATGCTACATTGAAGGTACTGTGGATAAGGTTTGTTATCACTCACTGAACAACTGAAGTCTCTAGTGTTGGTTCAGAATCTCTGCAGGCTACTTGATATTGAGTAACCTTGGTGATGCTCCGCTACTGCCAGTGATAGGGCTTTTTCATTGTAAAGTGAAATGATACCACCTCCCATTTGGCTGTGCTCTGATGGTGCTGGGCCAGGACTGGCAGACCCGTCGGACTCTCACGTTCGTCCCGGGCATCAGGCAGCTTCGCCTCAGCTTCAGTAGGCGTGGGTGCTTCAAGTCTCCGTAAAACAATCCGTGTATGTGAAGAGAGGACATGCTAACGTTTAGTTTTCTGCAATGGCAAATAACCTTTTAAGAGTCATGCTTTCCATGGTTTGCAGTGAAAAATAATGCTAACAGTTGTATGCAGCCCCCTTAAGTTTAATACTTAATTCTTTACTTTTGGGGAAGGTTTGTATTCCACTCTAATAGGATTTAGCTATAGGGAGAGTTGTTGATCAAAATGACCTTTTTTTTTTACTCTTCTACATAAAATGAGATGGCTTGCAGTGTTTAATATCAACATCACTGATCCCAGGTTGTAGGGGAAAAGGAACTCTTTCCAGCTTGTTAATATATTATTAGTCAGCACTAATAAATTCATTTCCTTTTTGTTGAGCTGGTGACACAATTAATGTGTGCTTTTTGTCTCTAATACTCCATCTTCCCCATCCTGATCACTTTATTTTGCCAAACACACTATGTAAATTGAATGAGAAGTCATTTGGAATTGTGCTAAAATAACTTAGGCATAGGAATTTGGCAGCCTCCTCATCATTCTCCCCCCTCTCTTGGCAAAGAAACCCATTTATTACAAAGATGGCATTCCATCACCATCTCCTCTTTTCTACATTATTCCTCCCCCAAACTTTTTCTGGGAGGTTTCTCTGTAAAATGAAGCTTTCCTGTGACATCTGTTCTACCTGAACAGAAATCTTTTGGGAGTTGCCCATGATTTAGTTAGTTTTTCAATGTGGATTTAGTCAGTTCCCCTAAAGGTCTACCAAGACTAAATTTCCTGGTTAGATAACCCTGATAGAGCATTACACAATATCTTTCCTATTTCATCCTCTCCCACCTGTTCTCCCCTCATCCTCTTATTTCTTGAACATAATAAACATTGATGGCATGGCTGGTATAATTTGGAGAACCACTGCTCCATAAATTGTCATGTGAACTTCTTTATCTATCAACTGATTTGTAAGTACCTTGAAAGTGGGAATATATCCCTTAAGCCCCACTAGCTCAATGCAAGCTAGAATTTGAACACACAACTATTGACTTTCAGAGTTTGAACTCTTGACTGCTGTCATTCATTACCTGGCTGTTGTTAGCAGGTTTCTTGAGAAATTGAGAGTCGTTGGCCCTGATTGGCCCTCTCTTTCTTATCCACATTTAAGGAAATTATACTCTAGCAGCTGGAACATTGTGTCTTATATACACCATTAAGAGAGGAGATATTTACTTTTAGAACTTTTAGAGGGACTTGGGCTTAACCATTAAACCCACACATATTCTCCTTTTCCTTTTATGTTTTTATGGTGTTTAGGGTGCTAAGTATCATTGACATGAGGATTGATGAAGAAATGGTTTCATGGTCTCAAATATGCATTTATTGGAAGATAAATTTGGACTTAATACTCCATCTATAGGAATACTCTTTTATGTCATTGTAGGTATTGCTATATAACTACATATAAATTATTACCCTAAAGGGGAGAGGGGAGAAAAGAATGAATCATTAATGTAATACTAAAACAAAAGGGCATACTTACTTGGAATCTATCATTAAGATTGCTTTCAAATTATCTAGGAAAATATTCATTGAAAAGATCTATATTAAATCTATGGTGCTTTAAGCTTTCACATAGCTTTTCAACACACTCGATATGCTACAAATTACTGAATAATTTAAACATTTGACCATTTATAATTATGTTATAATTTGTTGATTTTTAAAGACAATTTAAGTATGCTAACGTTCATCTGTTTTGAATAATTTAGGAAAAATACCGATATAATTTTGGAAAATTCAATATGCTTGACTCGCAAAGCAGAATCTTAACTACAGTATCAGTATGGTTTCTTTTTCTCTTCCAGTAAGTTCATGAACTAGAGGTAAATCTAGAAGAGGTAAATCTCTTCTATTTTCAAATGCAGCTTGGTTTGATTTTTATTAAGAAAATAAGTTATCTAATATTTATAAAGCATAGTATTTGAGTGAAGTAAATTTTTCCGATGTGCTTACTTGGAGGCTTAAACTAGATCCTTTAGCTGTGTCATAGCCAATACAGCGGTGAACTAAAATTGCCTTTCTTCTAAACATTGTAGGACTTGTGCTCTTAGCCCTCTGGTCCTGGGTAAAGACATACAATAGAACTGGTTTTTAACTGTTCTTGATAATCTGAGGGATAAGTAATGGGATAGGAGCTTGGAAATATGGATCTACCAGAAATTTGACACCTGGGTTTCATAATTCATAAGACAAATATTTCTGTTTCCTGTGGCAGGAAGCTTAGAGCATCATGGAAAGAAACTGTGACTGGGAAGACCCTATTTCCAAACGAGGTCACATATACAGATACCGGGGGTTGGGACTTCAACATCTCTTTTTGGGGGACACAGTTCAACTCGTAACACATACTTTCAGATCAAGGAACCTCTATACTGCCCTTGCTTTAGTAGTCACGCTATATTAAATACATCCACCGCCCACCTGGCTGATACCCTTCCTATATAAAATGTCTGTAAGTAGGAGGCTTCAGGTTATGTAAAACCAATTAAGTCATGACTGTAAGTTCTGCAGTGAGATCAGTTAACATATTTTAGCTCTGTTTTGGATTGAGAGCAGTTAGAACTAGGTATCCAGGCTATTGACAGTAAGAGAATCCCAGTATGATGTAGGTAGGTATTGCACATCCTTAGGAAAAAATACAGCCTCATGATATTTTGATAAAGATGGAAACAACACCTTTGTAAAATGGTAGAAACTTAAAGAATTATGCAGCCAAACAAATCTTGTTATGGGCTTGCTTACTGGCTTTTCAAAGTGGGAGAGTTGGAGGTAGTTATGGTTTCCATGGTATATTCTGCCAGTGATGGCTGTGTTTGAGCATCTGCCACATAGAGCCAGTGTCTGTGCCAAGTTCCGTCTTACCCTCACCTAGTCTCCCCTCGGAGAGCAGCTCACTGGGTCGTGCTACTGCTCATGGCAGCTTCCCAGGAGGAGTGAAGTCCGGGCTTACAGAGGTGGAACCTGAGTTTCCAGGAGGCGAAAATGTCCCTGAGATCTCAGAGGTGTAGGTGGTGCCAGGTCTGTCTGGATTCCAGACATTCAAGGGGCTCCTCCATGCAGTGTCCCCCATGGTCAGCCTCCTGAAACACAGGCTTAGCCTGTCACTACTGTTGTATATTTTACATCCAAAGCCTGTCAGCATCATTCAGGGATTGGAAATAAAACATTAAGTAACTGTTGGGGGAATGGTAATGGGGATCTGGAAGATCTCAGATTCAGTGTTATTCCTCTGCTTGGAAGATTTACTAGAGTTGTGTTTGGATATTCTCATTTTCTCCCTTGCTTATGAGGTAGGATTGCTCTTTCTTGTCCCTGTGAAGGTAGGTATGGCCATGTGGCTTGTTTTGTCTAAAGAAATAGTAGCTGAAGTAACCCCTGGGTCCTTCCGGCAGAGGTTCCTATAGCAGGTGTGAAATGCAGGTTGTCCCAGCACAAGTGGGGTGGGGGGGGGGGGGGGTAGGGGAGGGAGGAGCCTCCCTCTGCCTGGCCCCAGGTCCTGGAGCGACTGTGGTGAGCAAAGCCCCTGCCAGCTCAGCTTGGATGAGGAGATGAGCAGAATGTGCAGCAAAGAGACTCTGGTTGTGTTAAGCCCCTGAGATTTTGGAACTCTGTATCTGCTGCATATTCTAGTTCAGCGGTTCTCAAACTGTGGGTCGCGACCCCTTTGGGAGTCGAACGACCCTTTCACAGGGGTCGCCTAAGACCATCGAAAACACATATATAATTACATATTGTTTTTATGATTAATCACTATGCTTTAATTATGTTCAATTTGTAACAATGAAATTGGGGGTCACCACAACATGAGGAACTGTATTAAAGGGTCGCGCGGCATTAGGAAGATTGAGAACCACTGTTAGTTCACTGTGGCTGATTCAACAAATTAAAGAACATAACATATAAAGTGGAAGTTCACCAAGAGTTTCCAGTAGAGACAATTATTTGGAAAATAACTCTTTAAAGCCTCTTGCAGGAGACTCTCTTACCATCTCTAAAATATTAAAATGAAAAGCCTGAAGAACAGCTTTGCTGCATGAAAGTTTGAAAGCCAGAGCAGTATTAAATTCCCGGATGGTTGGATAACCATCTCGTTCTGTGACATTATTTTTGTCCTTCTATATTGCAAACGTTGGTCCACCAAGAAATGTTTGTTGATTGTTCTTGCACTAAAGAAAATAATTTTGACAGGTAAGGAAGGAGGAGGAAATTGCTGGTTGGGAAACCAGAGGACACAGGGAACAGTGACACCTTTATCCAGGCAGCACCGGGAGAACAATAACGGGGTTTTACTCTTAATTTCTGTTGCAAGAGGAGCGTGCGTTAAAGACAGATCTTCCATTACATTTAGTATCTTGTTTCTAGCCTGGAGTTGCAGGCATAACCCCGCTTTAAATTCTGCTTTGCCTTGCAGTTACTCTGTTGAGTGTGTGAAAAGTCTTTGTTTATTCATGATGGCTTTTACTTATATCTCACTCTACAGACAATAAACTCCATTTTTAACGAACAAAGCCACGGTTTTAGAAACTGAGAGCTGTTGCAACTTGACAAGGGAAATTTTCCTACATTTCCCCTAGAGTTGGAATAAGATAAATGACAATGGATACTGAGGAGTTTATTAGATTTCAGGAAATTTGTAAGATTCAGAATATTGGTGATCTGCCATGTATTTACACTGCCTAGTTTAATCTTTGACCCAACATTAACTTTCATTTGATATCCTACTATTTGTTATATTACTATTTAAACATTTCTCTGACATAAACTTCATTGAGATAAAAGGAGGCGTTGCCTCTTAAACTAGGGTCAAACGGTGTCACACCGTTCATTATTAGGAGTACTAATAATTGCAAGACTTTTATGCTTTTAGCATAGGAATAATAATTTTTCAGTATTTTGGTCTTTTAAGATGTAACATGTATGAGGTCATTTTTGTCATTTTAATATTCTTCTCGAGAATATCGTAACTAATATCAACTGTAGAGATGATCTAGTTCGGGAATCCTTGTTTCCTTGAAGGGGAATCTTCTTCCAACATTACTTGGCATGGCATCCAGAATGCAATGTAGATTCTTAAAACAATAAAATTTTATCATTTCAAACATACTTACTATTGGGTCCATTGGTGAGGGGGAAACTACTCTTTTGAACAACAAAAAGACTTCATTGAAAGGGGCCTTGGCCTTCACTTTGTATTTTGTTTCGTGTGGCAACTATTTGAATTACATGGTAAGTGGCTGCAAGTGGTAACAGTTTTTATGGGTGTGTTTTACAAGGTGCACTTCTAATCCTTAGGAGACTCCAGTTTTGTAGGACCACAGAAAAGTTAATGTAGTAGCACAGGTTAATGAAATGTAAAACTGTTGATCTTGAGTGTTGTTTTTTAAATCTGGCTTTACGGTAGTTAACAAAAAAAAATTACAGAATCCCCAAATTGCATAGAATAACATTTGAAAGCTACTGATTATGCTCTATGTAACAGTATCTCTAGTATAGATTCTGGTTGTACTATTTATTTTTTTAGAAAAATTGTTAAATATTGGAGAAAATGTGAAAATATCTCTCATTGAAAAGAGTTAGGTTAGCATGAGTTAAATACTTACTAAAAAATAAGGTATGTACTGGAAGTTGCAGAAATTTTTTTTAAATTTCCATTTTACACAATAGTAAGAATGATTGCTAGCTCAGCCCAAAAATTATTTATCCCATAAGTGACTTAAGTAATAATATTTTGCTATCTTTTGATTATATATGCACTTTTAAATTAGCTTGGCATTCTATTTGTGTTTTGTTTTGTTTTTAAATTCTCCTCAAGGGATGTGTTTATTGATTTCAGAGAGAGAACGGAAGGGGGAGAGAGATATCAATTGATTATAGGCACCCCGACCAGGGGTGGAACTCCCAACCTAGGTATGTGCCCTGACCGGGAATCGAACCCACAACCTTTTGGTGTTTGGGACAATGCTCCAGCTAAATGAGCCACCTGGCCAGGGCTAGCTTGGCATTCTAAAGATCCTCATGGCTATTTCAGTGGGCTTTTTAAAACTCTGATTTGTAGCCCTGGATTAGAAACTTTCCACTCCCACTGTGTGGTAGCTAAGGAGAGTGAGGTTTTTTTATTCCCTGGTTGGAGAATTTTTATCCGTGTACAAACGCAACTACTGTCTCCTCTTTGAAGAAGAATCATAGATCCCAGTGTTTGAAAGGAATTCTGAAGGTGGCCTACTTTGGCTCTGTGCTTTTACGTACATGGTTTTGTAAAGCTGTGCAAAGAGGAAACTTTCCCAAAAGCAAACACATTTGGCACTCCTTTAGCAAGCTGGATATTTAAAGGAACCCCGTGGCAAATACTTTTGCAAGGCAAATGCTCCTCTAAGGTGCCATCTGGGTAGTGGGAAAGCTCCTGGGGCTTTATTATTATTTTTAAATATATTTTTGTTGATTTCAGAGAGGAAGGGAGAAGAAGAGAGAGATAGAAACATTAATGATGAGAACCATTGATCGGCTGGCTCCTATACACCCCCTACGAAGGATTGAGCCTGCAACCCTGGCATGTGCCCTGACCAGGAATCAAACCGTGACCCCCTGGCCCATAAGTGACACTCAGCCACTGAGCCACGCCCACCTAGCAGCTCCTGGAGTTTTAAAAAGCCTTTGGAACTCTGCTGCATTCCCCCTCCCCACTGCCACCCCGCCGCAGCCCCCATGACAGTAATTAGTGCAGTGGGTCCTCCTTGAGGACAATGTCCAGTCTCTAAGCAGCCAGTGGCCCCAGTCCCCCTGTGATCCAGGGCATCAGGCCTCCTGTTTACCTGCCACTCGGTGGTGCCAGGCATTCCTCTGTGGACTGGCAGGCATCTCAGACTGCCACCAGCTTCATATTAAATTCAGCACAATGACTATAGGCTGTTTGGCACCAAAGTTAAAATGAGAGCATTATCACCAGTGATTTCTCATGCCACTTCCCGCTGACACAAGTCTAGGAAACAAGCCTAGCACGAGGATTGCTTATGGGTTTTGATGTGGAATTACATAGTCAGTTGTGTGTCAAAAATTGACGCGGAGGGTTGCTGTGAGGTTTGAAGGTGACACCTGTAAAATATAGGAGCTTGGCATGAAGTGTGTAGTAGTTGCTGTACTAATTCTTAGTCATTTTTATCATTTCATTTTTAATATTATTATTGTTTTGAAGTCTTATTATGCCTAGCAAAGTGTTACCAGAAGTGGTAAATAAAGAGGAGTAAAGGCCTTCTGGTTCCTAACGCCCTTTCTGCGTCCCGTCCTGTGCCCTTTGCAGAATGTGATAAGCTGCGTCGGGATGGCTACCGGAGCTCTCAGTACTACTCCCAGGGACCCACCTTCGCCAGCTCCGGTCCACCCAGCGATGAGTATCAAGATGAGGATGATGAAACAGATCAGAAGGTAAGGCTTCTAAATTCAACATGGGATCCCAGAACAGAAAAAGGAGATAAGTGGGAAAACTGGTGAAATTAGACAGGGGTGGGCAAACTTTTTGACTCGAGGGCCACAATGGGTTCTTAAACTGGACCGGAGGGCCGGAACAAAAGCATGGATGGAGTGTTTGTGTGAACTAATATAAATTCAAAGTAAACATCATTACATAAAAGGGTATGGTCTTTTATTTCAATAGTTTTATTCATTTGATCCTGCCCGAGGGCCGTAGTTTGCCCATGGCTGAATTAGAACAAAGTGTGCGTGCTTTTTAGTTTAATAGTATTATCTCAAGTAAACGGCTTAGTTTTGATAAGTGTGCCATGGTTTTGCAGCACATCAACATTAAGGGAGACTGGGTAAGGGTACACAAGGAATTCTCAGTACTATCTTTTGTAAATTTTCTCGAGGGCTAAAATTAGTCTGGAAAAAAAAAAGTTCCTGATCCGAAGAAGTTATTAAAGGAGTATAATCAATATATTTGTGCATTTTGAATACTCTCTTTTGGGTAAAAGAAATAAAGTATCTTATTTCTGTTGTTTTGCTTTTTTCATGTGACCAAGAACCTAGTGAGATTACAAAGAAGAGCTCTAAGTATAGCAGCATAGATTCAGCATGGGCAGTGCTTTTACTTAATATGATAGCGCTGGGCAGTTCGCTTTTGTGATGTTGTTTCATATCTGCATTCCTTTTTCTCACGCCATCTTTTGTGATATGTGCAAACTACTTAAGACAAATATATTTCTCAGTACTAAATGCACACAAAAGAATAAAAATGTATGGAGATTTTTAACTTACATAGTTTTATTTTTCATTTTATTAAGAAATGACTGACACAAATTACTTAAACAAATAAGGTTTGACGAACAGAGTTTGCTTTAGAAACCATTTTAAATTAACCTAAGAAATTTCAGTGGAATTTAGGTCAATACATCAAAGTCTTATTGTTTGGAGAACATTATCTAGAATTTATTATCCTCTCTCAAGTAACATCAGAGAAAAAAAAGTAGATAACAGTTGTTCAAAAATGGAAAATTACTACCTTAAATTTTTGGTTTTCTAATGAAGATTGGACCCAAGTTTTTATTACAGAACTAGAGGCCCGGTGCACGAATTGATGCGCCAGTGGGGTCCCTCAGCTTGGCCTGCAGAATTGGGCCGAAACTGGCTCTCCGACATCCCCTGAGGGGTCTCGGATTGCGAGAGGGCACAGGCCAGGCCAACTGACCACACCAGTGCATGATCAGAGCTGGGGAGGGACACAGGAGGTTGGCCAGCCAGTGAAGAACCGCAGGAGGGCTCCAGGGAATGTCCAGCCCATCTTGCTTAGTCCCGATCAGCTGGACCCCAGCAGCAAGCTAACCACCGGTCCGAGTGTCTGCCCCCTGGTGGTCAGTGCACATCATAGCGAGTGGTTGAGCGGCCTTAGCATATCATTAGCATATTACGCTTTGATTGGTTGAACGGCCAGCGAGTCAACCGGACACTTAGCATATTAGGCTTTTATTATATAGGATAGCCTATCATTAGCATATTATACTTTGATTGGTTGAACGGCCAGCCAGTCAATCGGACACTTAGCATATTAAGCTTTTATTATATAGGGTATCTTTCCTATTTCTGTAAAGGTGTTTGGACATATTAGGTTAATCCTTTGAAACTATAAAATACACAAAGAAAGTTTCTTACTATAATAGGAAAGCAGTTACTTCAAAGTTGACCTGGTCTTTAATTTTAAAAGCCTATTTTTTTCTCTTGTTGATATGAGTTAGAAAAATAAAAAAAATCAGAAGATGAATTATATCATGAGGATGTTGTTTTGATTTAAAATTTTTTTCAGGTTTATTGAAGTATAATCAACACTAATAAAAAAGAAAAATGGTAATTGGCGTACGACGATACCCTTTTCATTGGCTAATCAGGGCTATATGCAAATTAACTGCCAACTATGATTGGCAGTTAACTGCCAACTAAGATTGGCAGTTAACTGCCAACAAGATGGCGGTTAATTTGCATATGTAGGCACAATGCAGGGAGGCGAAAGGGAAAGCAGGAAGAAGCCCCCTGCCACTGACAGTGATCGGAAACCCAGGGGGGAGCTAAGAGCTGGGGGGCAGGGCAAAGGCGGCCCTGGGGCCGCCTTTGCCCTGCCCCCCAGCCATGATCAGAGAATCAGGTGCCTTTGCCACCCTGGCCAGTGATAGCAGGAAGTAGGGGTGGAGCCAGCAATGGGAGCTGGACACGGTCGAAGCTGGCAGTCCCGGGAGCTAGGGGTCCCTTGCCTGGGCCTAAAGCGAAGCCCACGATAACGGGGCCGCTGCAGCTGCGGGTCCCCGCTGCCTGGGCCGGACGCCTAGGCCAGAGGCGTTAGGCCTGGGCAGGGGCGGAGCCTGCAACCGCGGGGAGCTGGGGGTCCCCTGCCCAGGCCTGACACCTCTGCCGGAGGCCTCAGGCCTGGTCAAGGGGCCGATCCGGTGATTGGTGATCAGAGGGTGATGAGGGTCAACTCCTCTGGCCGAGGCATCAGGCCTGGGCGGGGGGCTGAGCCGGGGATTGGGGGGGATATGATGGTCCCCTTGCCCAGGCCTGAAGCCTGGGTCAGAGGCGTCAGGCTTGGGCGGGGGGTGGAGCAAGCGATCAGAGGGAGATGGGGGTCCCCTGCTCAGGCATGATTCCTGGGCCAGAGGCCTCAGGCCTGGGCGGGGGCCAAAGCCAGTGATTGGGGGGAGATGGGGGTCCCCTGTCCAAGCCTGACACCTCTGGTGGAGGCGTCAGGCCTGGGCAAGGGGCCGATCAGGTGATCGGAGGGTGATGGGGGTCTATGCCTCTGGCTGAGGTATCAGGCCTGGGCAAGGGGCAGAGTCAGCAATTGGAGGGGTCTGGGGGTCCCCTGCCCAGGCCTGATGCCTGGGCCAGAGGCATCAGGCCTGGGCTGGGGGCAGAACCAGTGATGGGGGGAAATGAGGGTCCCCTGCCCAGGCCTGACGCCTCTGTCAGAGGCGTCAGGCCTGGGCAAGGGGCCGATCCTGCGATTGGAGGGTGATGGGGGTCAACGCCTGAGGGCTCCCAGTATGTGAGAGGGGGCAGGCTGGGCTGAGGGACACTCCCCCCCACACACACACACACACAGTGCACGAATTTCGTGCACCGGGCCCCTAGTTGACAAATAAAATTGTATCTAGTATGATGATTTGACAAAAGTATACTTTATGAAATGATCATCACACTCAGGTTAATGAACACATCCATCCCCTGACATAGTCACCGTGTGTGTGAGAGATGAGAGCGCTGAAGGTCTATTCTCTTAGCAAATTTCAAGTACACAGCACAGTATTATGTACTGGACTGCAGGGGTCCTCAAACTACAGCCCTCAGGCCTCATGCAAATACAAATATTGTATTTGTTCTCATTTTGTTTTAATACTTCAAAATAAGATATGTGCAGTGTGCATAGGAATTTGTTCATAGTTTTTTTTTTTTTAAAACTATAGTCCAGCCCTCCAACGGTCTGAGGGACAGTGAACTGGCCCCCTGTTTAAAAAGTTTGAGGACCCCTGTATAACTGGAGTCACCATGCTGTACATTAGATCCCAAGGAGCTTGCTCATAGCAGACTGAAGGCCCGTACCCTTTGATCAGTGTCTTTCCATCTCCTTCACCTGTGAGATTTTAAAAACCCAGCTATACTTCAGCCTTTCTGTGGTGCTCAGGGAAGGGGAGCATTTAGTTTACAGCGGGACCCGGAGAGACAGGTGGTTTCTGGGTACAGCCTCGTGAGTATGCAGAGTCCTCAGTGCAAATCAGCAAATCGGCATTCCAAGACCACATTCTACGATCTTCCTGGGAAATGGAAGCGTAGTTTCTAAATTCTCACACAGCTATTTAGTTCCCAGATGCTCACACCTGAGAGAAGTTCAGTCTCTGTGAACGAGTTTCTACTCTTACGCACATTGGCACGGACCCCTCCAAGCAGCCTCTCCCATACGTGCGAGATAGTGTGGACAGGTCATTGGCCCTTAGAAAACAAGGCTCCTGTCCTGTTGGAAATAAGTCAGGGATCATGATTACACACACACACACACACACACACACACACACACACACGCACATGACATGGCATGTCCTAGTAAGCTTAAGAAGTACCTTATTCTATCATTTCTCGGCAGTTTAACATCTGATATGGATTTTTGAGCAGGGAGATGGAATAGGAGCTCGCTCCATCCACAAATTTCGAGCTTTAGCTCTTCCACTTGTTTGTACCTTGCTCTCCCTCTCCCTTCCTCTCTAAAATCAACAAAAACATATTTTTTAAAAAGGATAGGATCTATATGAAAAAATTTAAATACTGTAGAATACCACAAATAAGATTTGAATAAATGAAAAAACATATGCTCTGAGATTAGAGGACTCAATATCAAAAGCTGTCAATTCTGCCCATGTTAATTTATAACATTAACACAATACCAATAAAAACTTGAGCAGTTGGTTTGTTTGGGTTTGGAGTTATTTGGGGGGTGGAAGGAGGAGAGAGGGACTGAAGAGGCTGACCTGAGGTTCATACCTGGACAAGCTGTGCAACTGAAGAGCAGTGAGGAAGAAGTGTGGCCAGGTGCTGACCCATGGAGTTAGGAATTACTCCAGTGTAGCCTCTGAATGTACAGACGAGTAGGACCAAACATGAAAAACAGTATGTAAAGTTCAGAAATAGACCCTAGTCTGCATGGGATTTAGTACCTGATCAAGTTGGCACTTGAAATCAGGTGGGAATCCAGTAACTATAAAGGGCTCCCAGCCAGCAGTTTATGGTCTCCATGCTAAGACCAAGGCCCCTAACTACAACTCATGTTCTTAGTAGTGGCTCTAACAGTTGGGGTCATTGTTAAGTACAGAGTCTGTAGAAGTCAGATTGGAGGGAAAATTCTATTGGGAAAAACCTTTTCTTTGTATTTCTTAGGTAGGCGGTGGGGATGGAGATGAAAGGTGAGGAGACCAGTGGACTGTCTTTAGAAGGGACACATGAGTTAAATGTTTAGGCTATAGATGCTCTGACATCAAAAGTGGTGCTTAGAACAAAAGCTTTACATGCATTCAACAAATACTGGGCATTTGTTATATATTTAGGACAGAAGCCCTATCCTAAAATGAGAGTTGCTAATAAGGTGAAGGCTAAGAACATATAAATTAGAACAGAGAACCTAGAAGACATCTGTTCTGGTTATTTATTCTGGATAATTATTTTAGAATAATAAATGCAAAGCATTTGCCAAGTAAACCTCAAGTTTATGGTATGAAGAAAGGTATTTTGCTAATGATATCCATATATATCTTTCAAAGTGATGATGTAGTGTGACAAGAAAAAATTGTTTGAAGTGTTTTCAACTATGTATGTTATGTACATCATCTAAATATTAAACATGCTGCATGAAAAATGCTGTCGCAAAGGGATGTAGGAATCCACAAAATACTTTTTATTCATCCGCAAAATCAGAGAGTAAATCATTACTTTAGTGTTGTTCTAGTCTTGACATTTCTGTTCTGTTCTTTCAGTTTTCATTGTGTGCCAGGTACTACTAAAGAGGTTATTCAGGTATTTGAAGGAAGTTCAGCTATAGATGCCAAAATACATCCTGAATCGATAGGGCATTTCTCCAGCTGCCATTGTCGGAGGTTATATTTGATGATATGTTCACCAAGTCACAGAAACGTTCATAGAGGCCCCATTGTCTCAGCAGAAAGCATGTCAGTCATGAGTTACTTAATCTCTTGTGTAAAATTCACCCCAAACAGATAAATGAAGCTGGGATTATGGCAATAAACAGTTGGCTTTAATAGTATTGATAGAAACTGAAGTTTTCTTTCCTATTTCCTGTTATTCTTTGAACTGGCATCTCGGGGTCTGTTGTAGCCTCCCATGATAAGAGATATTTGAATCCAAGGAGGACTTGGAAGAATACAAAGGATAGCAGCCTTGCTCTGTAACTGCAGATGGAGGCTTACACAACATGATGCTTGGGAGTGCTGGTCTGGGCCAGCTTTCCCCCCTGTCTGTGGCGGCGGTCTTGGCTAAATTGCTTGTGAGCTTCAGTTTCCTCAACTGTAAAGAGTTATAAACCACATGTTCTGGTTTTCTCAGGACAACCCTGGTTTACAGCTGCTGTCCTGTGTAATTATTAATAGCACCACCTTCATGCTCAAAGGCAGTCAATAAAAGAATAGATCAACCAGAGGACTTGTATGCATGCATATAAGCCTAACCAATAGACACAGACACCAGGGGGATGAGGGCATGAGGGGGTGAGGGGGGGGGGGGGAATGAGGGAATAAGGACATATATGTAATACCTTAATAAAGAAAAAAAAAATGAATGGATAATAAATGTGATATTAGAATGCAGTGTGTACCCCAGTGAAACCAGTGAATTGCAGGCTCACAACAATATGCATGCGTCTTAGAAACATAATAACAAGTAAGTAAGTAACAGTGCAAAGAGCATGATACCATTTTTATAAAAGTCCAAATAAATATAAACATCTAATTTAGGCATATTTATACACACTTATTTAAAAAAAAGGAAGGGAATGATTAACACAGTTCAGGAGAGTGGTTACCTCTGGGGAAGCAGGGAGGAGCATGGAGGTGGATGCAATTACTGGTAATATTGTGAGCGTGGGTTGGGTAGCGAGTTCTTAAATATTCATTATGTTGTACTATATACTCTGGATCTATGATTTACTCTAATCAAAAGATCATTAAAATAAGAAATTACTATATCAGTTAAAATGTATACTCTAATTACCTATTTTCATTATTTTGAGGAAAAGATCGCTTAATATGGGATAGTTTAAATCCAAACTATTTTAATTCAGTACATGGAGTACGTGTTAAGAAAGCTTAGAGTCCTTAAAGGTCTAGGTTTTGTGATAAAGGGACTAATATGCTGAATAAGAGAGAAGGAACAATTAGTTACTTAATAACGTGGGTATGAAAACCACCTCCCAGCCATATCATGGAGTTGCTGGGAGGGCCATGAACTATGTTTTTGTGTGGGTCCATGTCCACCACACCTGGTCTTCTGTGTTGTTGAGATTGGGACCGGGATGGAGGAAGGAAAAGGAGAGAACAATTGTAAGTCAGGATCTCTCGGGTCTGAGTAGAAGCAGCCTGTAGCCAAGAAAGACTACAATGGTTTTGACACCTAATCTTCAAAACCAAGAGTCAACCCAAAAGAGATATAATTTTGGGAGTAAAATCACCAAAGACTAAAAGGACTAGAATGTATGTTGGTGTCCTCTTCAATAGTGTCCTATGTTGTTTCATCGGTTCAGTGTCTATTCTTATGTAATACTTGCGAAGTGAATACTAGATTTAGCTGTTTATAATTATATTTTCCAATTTTTAAAAGCATAGCAGATTTTTTTTAAAAAAAGCCTTGGCTAATCTGTGTTTCACAGTTCAGCCTACTCTTTGGTAACTTGGCCATTTGCCAAAGAGACTGTACGTCAGGCTCCACTGTCCATCTGGTGGGATGCTGCTTGGTTTCCAGCAGGACTTGATGGGCTCTGAAATGCAGGTCTACCAGCATCCAGAATCTACACAACCACCACTGGGGGCAGGCGATTTCCCTGTTTGAATTAAGTGATTTGACACGAGGAATAGTGGTTTCTTAAGTTTTATTGGTGACTCTACGTTCCTTCCAGGACCAGATTATGGGCTATTGGTGAACATTATTGACCAATTAACAGCTTTAAAAACTGCATTTAAATTCTGAAAGCAAGGCAACTTCAAACTCAGTGTTTAAAAAAGTAACTCACCCTATACTGAGGGTTTCCATTCCACTTGCCCACTTTTGAACTTTCTAGAAGTACAGTTATTTTAGGCCACTTTCTTATTTGTAAAGTGAGACTAGTGCTGTGAAAATTAAATGAGGTACCAGTTCCTTTAAAGCCTGTAACCCTGGGAAAGCCATGTAGAAATCAGTTACTAGATGGTGGTCCCTTTTTTATTTCTATGTTTTAAAACTATTTTTATTGATTTCAGAGAGGAAGGGAGAGGGAGAGAGAGAGAGATAAAAACATCAATAATGAGAGAGAATCATTGATTGGCTGCCTCCTGTATGCCTCCTACTGGAGATTGAGCCCGTAACCCCAGCATGTACCCTTGAACAGAATCGAGCCCAGGACCCTTCAGTCCACAGTTCTGATGCTGTATTCACTGAGCCAAACTGTACAAAGAGCTACTTCAAAATTCTGACATAACTCTCTTACTGCTCCGATTTAAAGGCTCCTAGAACTTCCATTCTCATGGGAGAGACAAGATAAGTAACTAAAATATGTGTATACTGGTGATATGTGTGTATTAAAGAGAAGCTTAGAAAGCAGAAAAGGGGATATAAAATCTTGGGAAGGAGTTAAAATTTTAGGTAGGGTGAACAGCTAAGACCTCGACAGGAAGGGGACTCTTGACTAAACTAAGCACCTGAAGAAGAAGAAGATTATACTTGTGTGGATGTCTGAGGGAAGGACATGTCAGGTGGTGGGAGCAACAAGTACAAAGGCCATGAGGCAGTAGTGTGCGTGATGTGTACAAGGAACTTCGTGGAGGATGATGTGACTGGGTAGAATAAACAATAGTTGGAGATGAGGTCATTGTTGGCAGGGGGCCAGTTCATAGAGCACGTATGTAGGGTTTTGTAGGCCATAGTAAGAATCTGGGAGGTTTGAGAGGAGGAGCACCATGACCTGGCTGTGGTGCTGGGAAATCCACTATTGGAAGGGGAGGAGTACGAGAGGGTAGTCAACAAGGACAGAAGCCTGCAGGCCAGAGAAGAGGCTAAGGTAGTCATCGGGAGCGTTCCCATGTCTGTCAGTACTTGTGCTGTGTTTTGCCATTGAGATGCAGGAGGTTTTTTCTGTGTTCCTGCTGCATTTATAAATACTAGGAGGCATAGGTCAGGTCATTTTGGAAGTCATACCATCCTGGTTTTCTAATTTTCTTCAGTAGGTTGTAGCACTATCTAACAGTCACTCTGCATGTAACGTTACCTGTGCCCTGCTGGTCTGGGAAATTTTCTTGAAATGAAGGGAGCACTTTACAAAACAGATGATCTTTGTCAGTTGTCACATTGGAGCTGTCCCTGGTGATCATCCCATGGTAACGAAGCTAACTGAAGTACCGTTCCACTGTGATAGTTATCGATTCTGACAACTAAAAGAAAAGTAGGTTACTAGGCCTGATGAGCACCACTGAGACGCATGCAAACCACAGAACCAAGCTCCTCCAGGTCCCTCCAGCGGACGTCACACGAAACGGGAACCCTCCCCGCAGGATGTCACCGTGCTGTTTATTCTCTGGCCATCTGAAGCTTTCCTTTCTTTTAAAACTTTCAGTTAGGATGTGCTTCTTACGGCCTTCGAAATTTGTGTTATATTTCAAGGTTGCCTGGGGAATTATTTCTATGTAAATATGTCAGAAAATTGGAGTGACCTTTTAATTTACTAGATTAAGCTTGAACCTCAGACATGTGACCTTTATACAAATTGCTATGAAATTCTCAAAATGTTCTTTAATTTATGTGTATGTGTAGCTACAGTGTAAGCGTAGAGAATCTGTATTATAAATCAAACTTAACAAGAGTAGCACAACTGCAAAGGGGGCAGAAATAATTGATTTATGTCAGCCTGGCTTAGCTGCTGCGGCCGACTCAAACATTCCTTTGTCTTTTCAGGATCTGTATGAGCTGTAACCAGTGTCAGATCAAACATGAATGGATATGGTGTAATTTAGTATCATGATTAAGATGTCAGTAACATATACTCCAATTGAGTATGTTCATTATTTAATTACAGACATTTTATAGTTTCTTTAGGTGGAAAAGAAAGTAGATTATCATTTTACATGTTTTATGCATTAAGAATTTAAAGTATAAAATACTGAGATGTCTAGTTATATAATTTATATTTTTATTTCTATAATGCATTTATTATGGATAGTCTTGCAATAAAAGTGCAGGTACTTGTCAATTCATGGTTTTGTTTTCATGAAGTCGCATTTATATGACCACCACCTTTATGGCCATGACATTTAACTGTCCTAGACATTTCCACAGCTATCATCTCATAAGGTCCTAAGAGTACAGGATATTCCCATTTTACAGCAAGGGACCTCAACATTTAGGAACAGCCTAAAGGTCCCTTGACTGTAAGTTATAAAGTGAATAGACTCAGGTGTTTGGATTCTTCACCTAAGACCCTATCCCTAACACGCCAAGCCATTTTCATCTGTTCTCTGTAGCCCTCTTTAGGTTGTGGAGTGCGGTACTTGTAGAATAAATACAGGTATTGTGTGGGAAGGTTAATTCATTAACAGTAGTGATGACAGTGTTCTCTTCTAAGTGTTTGAGATTTCTAAATGATGGGTTTCTATAGATTTCTTACTGATGTCCTCTTAAAAACTTGCATTTAACTCAAAAAGGCATCAACATAGGCTTTTTAAAAATGGATCAATCCTTGCCTGGCTGGTGTGGTTCAGTGGTTGGGTGTTGACCTATGAACCAGGAGGTCACAATTCGATTCCCAGTCAGGGCACATGCCCAGGTTGCAGGCTCGATTCTCATTTGGGGAGCAGGGGCCGTGCAGGAGGCAGCAGATCAGTGATTTTTCTCTCATCATTGATGTTTCTATCTCTCCCTCCCTCACCCTTCTTCTCTCTGAAATCAATAAAAAATAATGTATTTTTTTAAAAAGTATCAATCTTTCCAAATGGAATGTTGGGTGAAAGAAGTCACAAAAGAGACCTGAAGAACTTTTCCTTTACAGAAAGTTCAATACAGGCCAAGGACGCTGTGATGTTAGAAGTCAGGACAGCAGTTACCCTTGCTTTGGGGGTGAGGAGAGCTGCTGAAGCGACCTGGGTCCGGGTTTTATAGGTGTTCCCTTGGGCAGATTCACTGACTTTTTATTCTTAAATAAAACTCTTTTAAGTGCCTTGTTTTCATAGGTGGTAGTTTAAATGCTTTCAACTTGTAGAACTGTTCTTATACATTTATTCTTATAAACTGCCATCTCCCAACAAAAGTCAATTACCCCTTTTTGTTGTTGTGCCTGAGCACAGTGTATTTCTTTTGAATTCTTGGAGCTTCCTTCTCACCAACCCAGTTGCCACGGGGCCATCATCAAATGCTTGCCCAAACAGCTTTCTTGCTTACACTTTTTAAGATGTTATGGGAGGAACGGTATTAAAGATGGTCCCCAGTTAGGATGTTAATCTGTATCAAAACCGACACTGCTGGAAATGTTCTCATGGAATTCTGATAAGGCTCAGAGCACAGCTTTAGTCAGCTTCTTATAAGTAAACAATTTCACACAGATATTTTTCCATATAAATGGTTTCAGAAGAGCACAAGTAGTCAAACAACAATAGCTCTATCATTTTCTAAATGTCCCTTGAGGCCAGAGCCTAAAGGAAATGAGATTGAGGCTAGAAATTATTTTGAGCCAAACTACATTTTAATAAAAATGGAAATTGATGGTCACAGCCGTGTTGTGTCTCTGGGCTTCTTATATTAAACTGAATCCATAATCTGCTGACCACAGGAAATAGGAAGAACTTAAGATTCTGTGGGTCAGCAAAACCTTTCGCAGTCATGGTTTAGAGCAGGGGTGGGCAAACTTTTTGACTCAAGGGCCACAATGGGTTCTTAAACTGGACCAGAGGGCCGGAACCAAAGCATGGATGGAGTGTTTGTGTGAACTAATATAAATTCAAAGTAAACATCATTACATAAAAGGGTACGGTCTTTTTTTTTTTAGTTTTATTCATTTCAAACGGGCCGGATCCAGCCCGCAGGCCGTAGTTTGCCCACGGCTGGTTTAGAGACTGGCCTCTGCGAATCATAAATATTACAGGTCATGCTTAGGATGCTGAGCAGAGTTCTTGCAAACCATTGCTTCTGTTCCTAAATGTGACCAGGTGTTTTTTTGTTTGTTTGTTTGTTTGTTTGTTTGTTTGTTTGTTTTTTGCTTCAAATCAGTTTAAATTTAAAAAAAATGTTTCTGTCATCTCTTTACACACTGTGGCTTCTTTTTCCTCATTCTGCCTACAGGGTTCTATCTCCTCCTTGGAAGAGGAAAGACATATTTCCATCAGGAGACCTAAAACGCCAACCTCAAGTGACTTCCCTGACCTTAATACTCAGACGAACTGGGCCCAGTCTCTTCCCTTGCCAACACCAGAAGAGAAGATGCGACTGCACGCCCAGACAGTCCAGGCTGATGTGGTTCCTATTAACATAACCGGTATGCTTCGCTGTGTAGACAAGGTTCATAATGTACTCCGGAGAGTGGCTGTGGCTTTCTGTTGTTGTTGTCATATGCACTTAGCATTTTATGCATCAGAGGGAAATCTGTAATATGTGTATATTCCTTTGCTTAATGAAGGGAGTACTAAAACATATTTGTGTGTGTACATGTAAAATAGCTATTGCTTTTAAGTTAGAAGACTGTGTCAACAAAGATTGATGTGGAAGAACTCCGTGGTCCAGCCACTCATTTAAAGCCTGTCGTTTTGAATTGACTTACCTTTAAAATATATTTTGATTATATGGAGACATATTCTAAATGGGATTTTGGATAAGAAAAACTATGTGTGTTTTTTTCCTAAAGGGCTATTTTAAGTAATATTTATAAAAGTTAAAAAAAATAACAATTTTGTGATATTTCTTTTTTTTTTTTTTAAATATACTTTATTGATTTTTTAGAGAGGAAGGGAGAGGGACAGAGACTCAGAAACATCGATGAGAGAGAAACATCGATCAGCTGCCTCCTGCACACCCCCACCGGGGATGTGCCCGCAACCAAGGTACATGCCCTTGACCGGAATCGAACCTGGGACCCCCCAGTCCGCAGGCTGACGCTCTATCCACTGAGCCAAACCCGTCAGGGCGTGATATTTCTTAATGATAGATTTTACCTTTTTGTTTTCTCAGGTAAAAGAGGGAAAAATTACTTGAAATAAAAATATCAAGTGAATTAGCAATAATAACTAGAAAACATATTTTAAAGAAAACTCAATAGGATGGTAAAGTTATATTTTGATCCCTAAAATTTGAATTCTACAATCTTCAAATAAAAGTTAATTTTTAGTATAAATTTTTAGAATATAAATCACCACATGTAAAATTCAAGTTCTTTAGAATAGTATGCTCAAGTTTGAATCACCTGTGATAATTAAAGGTGACAAATTACAAGGTACATGAAGTTCAAAGTCAGTATTTCACAAACTTAGATGAGCTGTTAAAAATAACAAAATTGTCCTGTTTTATCACGTTGGTAGACATGTACACAGTGCAAAATAGATGTGTTAAGGGTAATAGCTTCAGCCATTGGACTGTGTGGTAGAAAGAGAGTACTGATCGTCATCATTGATATCAGTCCATACAAAGCATGGCTTACAGGGCTAGAATCTAAAAGAAATCAGGTGACCAGTAAGGATGAGTTTTCATTAATAAGTAGGGTGAAAACCATAGCAAACTTGCTGCGTTTCTGAGACTATTACTGTTGACTGCCATTACAAAGCTTTTTGCCATGGCATTGGTTAATTTTTAAAGGACTAATGACATTTTGATAGTTATTGGAGAATTTTTAAAAACCTTGCACTTAAAAATTACTTTTAGAACTCATTTTGAATTCCAGAGAAATGTAATAAATAAGTGCATGAATTATTTTAAATTCTATGTGCATTTCACACATTTATTGTGCATAAGCCTTAAAGGAAGAATATCATGGCATTTTAATCCATTTTCTTTGCAGATAACATCATTGATCTTTCTGAATGTGATTCTTGTTCACCTAGATATCATATTTTTTTAAAGATTATTATTATAAGTAGCTATGTTTCAGAACAAAGTATAATGTTTATTGCTGAATGAAATACATAGGTGCATATTTTCAGTAAGAATATGCATTACATTATTTGATTGATTAAATGCAGCAGAAATGTAATTATGTATGATTAAGTGCCTCAGGAATAATATCATAAATAGATTGTGCTATGAAATATGACAATCTGTAATGGAATTAGGATAAAATATATTATTGTGACATTAGTAAATTTAAAGCATAGTAACTAGAATTTTAGGAGTAATGAATTATTTACAATGAAATGCATTGACACAACAGGAGACAGTGTCCTTTCTTTGAGCTTTAATTCTCTCCCGTTTGATATGAATTACATAAAGTTTAAAAGGAGGCCTTCAGAATGCCACACAGGAAAGGTTAATGACACACACAAAAAAAGAGCAATATGAGTTATATCAAAATGCAATTTATTTTTGTGTGGTTAATGTTTTCAGAAATGTAGAAATTAAGTATAATTTCTAATTACATATGTATTGATCCATTTTCTGGATACACGTGTTCAGGTACACATACATATATTTCATAAAAGGAGTAGTTTTTCTAATATTCTGATATAAAAAAGCATTAAATTAAAAATTGTCACTTTTAGTAGTTGAATTGACCTAGGTTAGACAGTTTCCTGCTCTTTAAATGACATTTTCTAAAGCCCCAGATGACTCGAGATAAAAATGTATCTTCCTGTTGGGAATTGTCAAATGCTCACTTATTTGGGTAAACATTGAACGTCTAGTTGATTTTCAGTAAGGTGCAGCTGGGGGAAAAGTGCCGACAAATATATTATTTCAAATCCAAAGTGAAGCCCGCCAGGCATAGAGGTGGAGCATTAGCGCAATGAGTGCAAGCTTGGAAACCAATTTAACCCCTTTAGTTGTAGTTCTGTGGGACTCAGCATGTTCTAAATGTTGAAGAGAAAAAAAAAAGTTAAAAATAAATGTATATATGAGTATGTTTCATAATCTGCCATGTGGGATGACAACTCTTCCACCTGGAAAATAAGAGTGGGTAAACATACTTAAGCAGTTTTTACAAACTGGCTTTGTATTGATGTTTGAGCCAGCAGAATTTATTTCTAAGTAGTAAGCCTGACTGACTAATGCCATTTTTCAGTGAAAGAGAATGATTCAATTCCTCTCATATATTTACTGAATATTCAGTATTTACTGAATAACTACTTTGTGTCAGGCATTGACATGAATCGTAGTCCCTGCCTTCAAGAAATGTATAGTCCAGCAGGGAACACAGTCCTTTTAGGTAACAGTGCAAGATGGAGAGTTTGACGCCTTTATTTTTATTTATTTAATTGATAACTTTTCCCCCAAAAATATTTTTATTGATTTCAGAGAGGAAGGAAGAGGGAGAGAGAGAGATAGAAACATCAGTGATGAGAGAGAATTATTAATCGGCTGCCTCCTGCACACCCCCCACTGGGAATCTATCAGGCATGTGCCCTTGACTGGAATCGAACCTGGGACCCTTTGGTCCACAGGCCAACACTCTAAACATTGAGCCAAACCAGCTAGGGCGAGTTTGGCGTCTTTAATGGTGATTCTATCCTCATGGTTTGTTTCTTAATTTCCTGGGAGCTTGAGTGGTTTATCTTTTGTTTTTGTTTAGGAAGCAAAACTGGAGACTAAATGCAACTGTCTATTAGGTTTTAACCATTCTTAACGCCTTGATACAAGGAAGTATTTTCCGCTCTGCTGCAGGGAACTAATGGGCCATTGAAGGCATGACTTGCCACTTACAAGCACCTTATATGTTGTTGCGCAGAGCGACACGTTTGTTACGCGGTGGTACCTGCTGGTGTCGCAGGGTCTTCTCTCAGTGGTTTCTGTTTTCCTCCATTAGGAACAAAGAGGCAAGCATTTTCAAGTTGAAGTTTGTTCCTTAGTAGGTGAAATGTAGTTTGATCGTCCAGCTCTTTTATTGTCTGTTTTGATTAGATAAAGTTTTATTTACAACTTATTGCTATTATAATAGAAAGTACCTTGTTCACAAAATACCCACTTTGAATGTGTCAATAGTGCTAAAAAGAGAGAATGCTTTTATACTTTTCTCACAACAAAAGAATGATGGAAGTACATAATTTGTGTGTATATATGTATTTTTAAAATCTCTTTTTGAGGAGATAACCACTTGACAAGGTCAGTGCTATAAAGCTTTCTTTAATTTAGCTGGCAAGTCATTTAAAGCAGATCAATCAAAAACTGATACTTTATTTTTTAATGTTTTCCCATTGTGTGTCAATCACACAAGCTCACATTCTCGAGAGAAAGAAGTCCTGTGGATCTGACATTTAGGGATTGATTGCAGCATTACCTGAAATATCTAAATTCAGATCAACTATTATAAGTGACTGTGAACTAAAGAAGCAGTTCGGCTTTAACAACAGCAGTGCTACTGGGTCTCATTGTGGTAAAAGTACTTTATCATTATAAGGCTTTTATTTTTCATTATAGTATCTCGCGCCACAGCTCATTTCCGCAGTCTGTCCAAATTGTTGGCCTCCTTGACTGGAGGAAAAACTCTTCATCTGAGAGTTCTTGACTAAGTTACCTGTTTCATCACATAGGATGGGACATTGTGATGGTCTCTGGAGTTGACTAAATGATTAACACATTGCGTACCGCATAGAAATCTCTAAGACATACGCCAGGGACTGCAAGTTTTTGGGCAAACTGCACGTTATTTAAATCATCATAATGCACTTTAGGTGTTGTTTTTCAATAAGTATAACATTTTTATTTACAAAAACAATTAAACAATTAAAGTTCCTAGTACTTTTTTAACGTATGGTACTGCGTAAAACATTTTCCTCTATGAAGGGGGACCAAACAAAATTTACCTAAGTATCTAGATTCGCTCCTTTTTCCATGGGCATGAAAAACGAGAACACTCGTGAGCGGTCCTTAACAGATGGCGCGCGAAACACGAGAAAACTCCTGAGCGGTACGAAATGTGTTAAGATACATTTATTGCCATCATCACATGCACGCTGATGTAATGAGTGATGTCTGAGACCAGAGGACCTACGTGAAGCACTTCCCAGATGACTCATGTTTAAAATAATGCAGAATCACTCTTCTGGCGTGTTGTTAACAAATTTGCATTTTCCACTCCAGCTCATTTGGAAATGAGATCCAGGTGCTTCCTTTGGAAGGACACACACAGAGATATTGGAAAAGAGCCTTATGATGATAATGTGCTTTCCTTCCCCTTTTGCCCTTCAGCATTCATTCATCACCATATGACTGGCTAACATCATTATTAATGCCTTCTTAGCATTTGACAACAAGCTTCTGGAAGAAAGTGCATGGTGTCAGCTTGCTTGAAAATAACATTGCTTTGCTTGTTCTACTACTCTACATTAGGGGAGAATTTTGATCGTCAGGCCAGCCTACGGCAGTCTCTAATTTACACAGACACTCTGGTAAGACGACCGAAGAAAGTCAAAAGGAGAAAGACTATTACAGGAATCCCTGACAACATACAGAAGGAGCTAGGTATGGCTCATCAGAACTGTATTCTGTTGCCCCTCATTGCTGCTCAGCATTCCTACGCTAACCTCATCTGTGATGCTTATGAAATCGATACATTCTGATAGCCATTTGGTGCCCCAAAGGGCCAGCTTCTTTTCTGAATGAGGCACTGGGTACAAATCTTAACACCCCATGCAGATGATGTATTGAATTTTGGTGACAAGGTAAGACGAGAAGTTAATATGAAAACTGTTCACTGGGAGGGTAGAAATTCAGTTATGTCATCATCTCCATGTACCTTGAACAGTGGGGAATTGCCACAATGAAATTTACTTTTCATTTAGATTTTAAAGTTTTCATAAAACTGAAAACTCAATCTAGAACTTCAAGTTACGAAAATGGACTTCATTAGTTATACTGACAATATCGGTGGCATTGTCATCAAATAGTCGTTTAGGTTGGATAGTGCATTTCTGTACTTCCAGTGAAACAACTTCATAGATTTTGGGTCAGTATTTTTCAACCTGTGATAAAAACAGAAAAAACACAAACAAAAAAACTAGCTAGTGGAGAGGTTGTTTACTTCATTATTCACTTATCCATTTGTTTCTGCTTATCTGTATATACACTGTGGATAATCTCTTCATTCTCCTCTTTCTATCTTCACTTCGTCTGTTTTTTAATGGGCCCATCAGGAATGTCTGCAGAGGCAACAAGGCAGACTGGGTCAGCACAGGGACTCTGGCGCCAGGCTGCTTGGATTTGGACCCGACCTCTGCCACTAACTCTCTGGGTGACCTCTGGCTGGTTCCTTCACCTCTCTGAGTCTACTTCCTCATTCAAGGGAGGGTTTGGATTTAATGAATTAATATAAGGGAAGCCCTCGGTATCTGGTACTAGTCTGAACATAATAGGTGCTATTGTAATTACTGTAGGGAACTTAATACTACCCTTCCAGAAACGTGCCTTTCTCTTCAGCCAACCTCTGGGCTTATTTCATTATGAGTACTTTCACATGATGTTTTTACTTTCATTTACTGTTAAAGGTTTTACTCTAGAAACTCAGAATTCTTCCTTCTGAACTTGCCTCTTAGTTAAAATGAATGTATCCTAGCCATAGTGGTATGCCTGTTATAGCACTTTGAGGTAGCATTTCAGCTTCCGGGGGCTATAGACACTGTTCCTATGTCTGTTTTCCCGGCACCCCTGCTCATTCTTCTTTACCTGACATTTCCTCTTTGGCTGCCATTCAGTTCCCCAGTATGTATGCTCTGCCTCCCGGACTGCAGCAACGAGACAAGAATAGCAGAAGCGCTTCTGCTCTGGGTAGCTCCAGTGACCCAGATGACGTCCAGGTGCTCATCTCATCCCATAACACAGGGGTTAGAACAAAGGCAAGGTTACACCCACAGGACTGTGCGGTCTGCCTTTGGTTCATGCCCCAACATGCTGCTTTTTTTTTTTTAATATATTTTACTGATTTTTTACAGAGAGGAAGGGAGAGGGATAGAGAGTTAGAAACATCGATGAGAGAGAAACACCGATCAGCTGCCTCCTGCACACTCCCCACTGGGGATGTGCCCACAACCAAGGTACATGCCTTTGACCGGAATCGAACCTGGGACCCTTGAGTCCGCAGGCCGACGCTCTATCCACTGAGCCAAACCGGTCAGGGCTATGCTGCTTTTTTTAGTGGACAGCCCTCCTGTATCGTTCCTTCAAACTTTTTTTTTCTCTTTTAGATGATGGATAATTAATTTGAGAAATTAATATGTACATGTATGTTCGGTAGGTGCTTAATGAGCTAATCTCTTACAGGACTCAGGTAACATTTGTACTTGAACTGATCTTTAAGAGATGTGTCTTAACCAAAAGGAGCAACTTTAAAGATAGACCCTTTGTAAGATAACAAGGTTGATGTTTCAAGAGTAGGTTACATTTTAATTGGTTGGAAAGCTAGGTTTTGAATGGCTTTGTGCAAAGGGTGTAAGAATAGTTTGGCCCAGATAAGATGCACATGCACATTAAGTATTCAGTATAAATTATCTATATATGCATGTAATATGAATTGTAGAACCTCAGAATTATGAACATTTATCATTTTTTTTACTGAGCCAACCAGTATGGGCCAGTCCCTCACTTGCCTCTTTGACTTCACTGGAATGATTTGGCCAGCTTGGTAACTCATATCTTCTGTCATTGTAATATTTTTTAAATGAATGGTTGAGCCCCTGGAGCTCATGTTTATTTCTCTTTTGCATGTGACATGGAACCACTCTTAAGGCTGGCGGAAAGAAAATAGCTTTCCCCAATCATCAATATTGTGATTGTTGCCAGATATGCAGCAGCTGATGTCATTGCACAGTGATATGACCTGGATCACAGCTGGAGGTCAACTGAGACAGCTATATCTAAGTTAGAACTAGTTAAAAAAAAAAAAAAAGACAATTAGACAATGACTCTCATTTTTTGTTTTTATCCTCACTCGATATTTTTTCCATTAATTTTTAGAGAGTGTGAAAGAGGGTGGGAGAGGGAGAAACATTGATGTGAGAAAGACATATCTGTTGGTTGTCTCTCACACTTGCCCTGATTGAACCTGCAACCCTGGTACATGCCTCTGACTGGGAATTGAACCCATAACCCTTTGGTGCAGGGCCAGTGCTCTAACTATTGTGCACACTGGCCAGGGCACAATGACTAGTTTTATAGGTAGACTAGTTGGAAGGAATGGTGGATAGAATAAGGGAAAAATAACATTTGAAAACAGTAACATTTAGAGAAAAAATTGAATCATATTTTTTTCTTTATTCATTTTAGGAATTTTCTAGATGTCCTGTCCACTAAACACTACCCAGGTTGCCAGGGCTTTGGATTTTTAAAAAAAATCTAACCAGAGGTGTGTCCAGAATTAGAGTTATATTTATATTATGCTTAATTATATGCAGCTTTTACTTCAAAATACGTAAATGGACTCTAGAGACTAGCTAATATATAACACTTTAAAATCAAGGTTATGATAATTGTCTATTTATTTCCAAAGTATATTTGATGATTTATTATTTGTTGCCTTCCATTTAAATAAATTGGATACAATTTTATTTTTTTTCTTTAATCTTATCTTAAACATACATTGAAATATATTTGAACACCCTGTTGTGAGGTTTCTTTTATTTTTTAGACTCAGATAGGATTATTTTGTTGATGTGTAATTATATTTGGCTATTTCTGGAACTTATCCCAATATGTGTTTCCCAAGCAGAAAAAGCCTCATTTAAAGGAATCTCCTTCTGAATAATTTCTGATAGTTTGTATTAAAAACATTACTAAAGACCTGCCAAGACTTTTTAAGATTTATTTTTCAATTATACTTGACATGCAATAATATATTAGTTACAGGTGCTGATAAGACTTTTTAAAAATCCTATGTAAACCTTAAAATTAACTAGTAGATTTCTATCTTTGATTACATGTGTTCTTTAAAAACTGAAAAACCCTTATAGTATTATATAATAAGTAAAAAATATATATATACATAATTATTTCTTTTTTTTTTGAGTTCTTTCTCTTTTTTATTTTTTTTTAATTAAATCTTTATTGTTCTGATTAGTACATTTGTTCCTCTTTTTTCCCCCCCCATAACTCCCCTCCTCCCAGTTCCCACCCCACCCTCCGCCCTCACTCCCCACCCACTGTCCTCATCCATAGGTGCACTATTTTTGTCCAGTCTCTTCCCGCATCTCCCACACCCCTTCCCCCCCCAAGAATAGTCAGTCCATTCCCTGTCTATGTCCCTGATTCTATTATAATCACCAGTTCATTCTGTTCATCAGATTATTTATTCACTTGATTCTTAGATTCACTTGTTGATAGATGCATATTTGTTGTTCATAATTTGTATCTTTACCTTTTTCTTCCTCTTCCTCTTCTTAAAGGATACCTTTCAGCATTTCATATAATCCTGGTTTGGTGGTGATGAACTCCTTTAGCTTTTCCTTATCTGTGAAGCTCTTTATCTGACCTTCAATTCTGAATGATAGCTTTGCTGGATAAAGTAATCTTGGTTGTAGGTTCTTGGTATTCATCACTTTGAATATTTCTTGCCACTCCCTCCTGGCCTGCAAAGTTTCTGTTGAGAAATCAGCTGACAGTCGTATGGGTATTCCCTTGTAGGTAACTGAGTTTCTTTCTCTTGCTGCTTTTAAGATTCTCTCTTTGTCTTTTGCTCTTGGCATTTTAATGATGATGTGTCTTGGTGTGGTCCTCTTTGGATTCCTTTTGTTTGGGGTTCTCCGCGCTTCTTGGACCTGTAAGTCCATTTCTTTCACCAGGTGGGGGAAGTTTTCTGTCATTATTTCTTCAGATAGGTTCTCAATATCTTGGTCTCTCTCATCTTCTGGCACCCCTATAATTCTGATGTTGGTACGCTTGAAGCTGTCCCAGAGGCTCCTTACACTATCCTCGCATTTTTGGATTCGTTTTTCATTCCGCCCCTCCGGTTGGGTGTTTTTTGCTTCCTCGCATTTCAAATCATTGAGTTGATTCTTGCGCTCCTCTGGTCTGCTGTCGGGCGTCTGTATAATATTCGTTATTTCAGTCCGTGTATGCTTAATTTCTAGTTGGTTCCCCAACATAACATCGAGGGTCTCATTAGTTTTCTTGTAGATCTCATTAAGTTTATCGGCGGCTTCTAAACAGTTCTTGAGAGACCTTAAAAGTGAGGTTCTGAACTCTATATCTTCCATTGACAATTTTGTCCTATTTCTTTGTCTCCGCATTTTGTTATGCTTTCTTGGTGCACCCCCTAGTGGTCTTTGTGCACAGTCTTGTAGTTAAGCCTTGATTGTTGTAGCTAATACCAGGGAGGGTTTGACCTCCAGGCCAAGTGGCTGTGAAAATTAGCTGTGTCTGCAGTGAGAGAACTTCTGTCCTCTAGGGAGGTGCTAATCTAGCCTTTGCCTGAGGCTATCCAGCAAATGCCTTTGTGCAGGGCTTGGGCGGGGCGGGTGGGTCTCACGGGATCAACAGGGCGGGCCAGAGAGAGCAGTTATGGCGGCTCTCAGTCCTGTCCCCAGGGGCTCTGCCTCTCTGAGTCCCAGCGACCGCTGCAAACCTCGGAGAGAAAGCTGCACTCACTCTGACCGAAGCCAGACAGCCGCACTTCTCCCGTTTGAGTCTGGGTCCCTAAAGACTCGCCCGTATCTGGAACTCAGAGTCTGCGACTCCCTCCCGATTAAAAACGCCAACCACGCCCTCCGCCGCCAGCCCGCTCCGCGCACTCCGCACCTCAGAATTTGACTTCAGCACTGCGCCTCCTCTGAGTGTCCGTATGCGTTTCTCTTTCCTCCTAGTTGTAGGACTTCCACTCAGCCAGCGTTGCTGTGGTTCTGGGTGATGTCCGTTCCGTCTTTTAGTTTCACTTTTGAAGTAGTTGTTCAAGGCAGCAAACTCCGGCGTTAACCTATGCCGCCATCTTGGTTCTCCCTCTATTTCTTTACACTATATTTTTAAATCAGATAAATCCCATCAATATTTTTAGCAGCATCTGATTGTTTATAATTCTCTTGTTGTAGTCTGGTTTTGTTCTTTAATTCTAATCAATGTAGCATCTGAATCTGTAATATTGTGACACTTTTTGTAGTGTGAAAATATTGGAGGACCTGTTTCGGGAATAGAATTTTGGTGGCCTCTCTGTAAAATATATACGAGTTTTTCCATTTTTAAAGGTCTTTGGAAAAATAGGGTTATCTTAATAAGAAAATCGTACTTGGCTGTAGATGGGGAAGAAGTGGCTATATTCCCATTTTCAGAAGCCTAGAATGGTTTCACGTTCAAAATTGTAACCTGAAATAAGCAGGACATTATGGGCCTTAGAGACAGTTAAAAATCTACCATTGATCCCATGAAAAAACTACTATAATTTTTTGGGGGTGAGGGGAGAGAAAGGATATTAAATACCATCATTGAGTAGAATAGGTATCTTGAATGTTTGGAATCAAACTGGTACAAACTGATAGAGCCATATAAGCCAGGCTCCCACCTTCTATACTTGTACCAAATGGCAAAACGTGTGCCTTTTGTTTCTCTTTCCTCAAAGTGGATTTTTCTTCTGTTCCTGCCCTCTTGCTTGCTCCTGCTCTTTCTAAGGGAGAACCTCATATGCATATGTGTGAGTGTGCGTGTGTGAGTGTGCGTGTGTGAGTTTGTGTGTATCTTTAGTGAGGGGATACTTGGCAGAGGGGAAAGAGAAGGAAATGGATCCTGTTGGGTAGAGATACGAGTACAACAATGATTCTCCATCAGCACAGTGAAGGGAAGGGCTTTGTGCTGGGTGCCTGCCTCCACAGGGTGACATCTTCTTGTGGTTTGTACCAGGAACATTGCTGCCATTTTAGTTAAGTGCTTTGCTGTTTGGATGAGCACAAGGCTTTAGTTGCACTCGGGGATTAATGTGGGGTGTGGAGGGAGGGCTCCAGAATCCCATCACCACCAGTGTGCTTGCCGGTGAGCAGTGGTGCTGGTGGGGGCCCAACCAGCATCACTCAGCAAGCCCCTCCTTGAGCTCTTTTCGGGTCCTTGCCCGGTGAGAACTGTCCAGAGAGAACTGTGGTTTTGCTACTAATTTTCAAGACTTAATTTGTCCTAATGATTACTCTGCATGAATTGATTTTTTTCTCTGTACATTTTGCCTTCACGATTTTTTTTTAAAGCTTCTCTTCTTTCCTAGGTACTTGAAATCTAACTGTTATCTACATTTGAGGTGTTTTCTCCTCCACTTCCCTCTCTGTTTGGCCTTCCTTATGCTTTTTTCTTTTTGTAAAGCTCCAAGAAATGAATAACGCTAATTTGAGGAAACGCTCACTGGATCAGTTCCCGCTGCTTTTTCCCTACCAGCACACAACAGATTGCTGTTGAATTTTGAATGTCACTGACAGACAGATGATAATGGCTTGAGTTGGATAATAGAAATGTTTGAAACACAGATGGGCCTATAAATCATTTTTCTTTTTCTTAGGATTTTCTTCTGCCACAGAAATTAACACTGTTTTATACCCATATCCTTCATAAATGGTATCTTTGGAGCCCTGTTGTTGAACTGCTACATTCATCTGTCTTTGGAAAAGTCAGTCTCTGCGTGACAGACAGATGCTCTGGGCAGGCGCCTCATAGGTGACTGGCTACTTTGAAATCTTTACAAAACCGAAAGGTTACTTGAAAAGTAAACCTTCCACAGAGCTCTCAGCCTTAATCTCAAAGGGAGCACCTAAGAATTCCATATGCAGAACCTAAATCTATAGGAGGATTTGGAAGTACAAATTAAGTACATGAAATTCATAATAAGTACTTTTATTTTAGGAGCTATTTGGTAACTATTTAAATTCAGGTGCCTATGGGAGAAAAGAAAATAGATGAAATAGAGAAGTTTGTGTGTGTGTTATGTTAAATACAGCGGATTCAGAAAGAGGTGAGGGTTCAGGTGATGAACTAAGAGACCGAGTTTTAGGTAACAAGCCTCCTTCTGCTTTATCTGCAGCCTCTGGCACCGGCCAGGATGGTGTTGGTGGTCACTCGGTGTACGCCCCCGACCACTGCTCCACACTAGGAAGGCTTGGCGGCTGCCACTTTGCGGGGCAGCGCTCAGAAACCCGGGACTCCAGCTGTCAGACGGAGGAGGTGAAGGTCGTGCCGCCTTCCATGCGGAGAATCAGGGCCCAGAAGGGGCAGGGCATCGCCGCCCAGATGAGCCACTTCTCAGGCTCCTCCGGGAACATGTCCGTGCTGAGCGATTCTGCGGGCATCGTGTTCCCCTCTCGCCTCAACACCGATGCGGGTTTCCACAGCCTCCCCCGATCCGGAGCGCGGGCCAGCGTTCAGTCCCTGGAGCCCCGGCCGTGCGCCCCGGGCCCTGTGCAAGACCTGGATGGCACGTTCCAAAACCCAGGGCAGTTAGGAGGTGCCTCAAGGACCGGAAAGCTTTTTAGGCCCAAGTCTCAGGAGCTGAGGCACTTTGAGAATGAAAACAGAGCAAGCCCAGCGTGCGTGGTGTCTCCCCACGGGACGTACAGCACCAGCGTCATCCCCAACGCCACCCTCTCCTCCTCCTCAGAGGTTATTGCTATTCAGACTGCTCAGAGTTTGGGGCAGCTGGACAGTAGAATGACCAGCTCCTCTTCCCACACAAAGGTGAGATCCAGAGACCACCTGCTGCCCAGGCACTCTGGTGAAGGTGACCGCCCGTCTCCCGGTGGTACCTGGAGTGAGGGCCCCTCCACCATCGTCTCGCAGGCTTTCGACCCCCACCCGCCCAGGGCAGCCACGCTTCTGGCCCTCTGTGACTCGGCAGTCTCCCTCAACACCCCAGCAAACCAGGAGAACGGGTCCCAAGCCATGGCCTATACCTGTAGAAGGAACCCGAACTTCCCAGCCCACCCCCAGGACGTGGACGGCAAGAGCGAGCCCAGTTACTCGGGAGGCGGGGGGCATGGTGATGGGGAGCCCTGGGAATACAGTGCCTCGGGGAGCGGGCGGGCATCCCCCCTGAAGCCTCACGTGGCGACTCCTGGTTGCTCCACTCCTGGAAGTAACATGAGCAGCTGCAGTTTGGACCACACGTGCCACAGAGAGGGCGCCAGGTCTCTGTATTCAGAGGACCACGATGGCTACTACGCATCTGTGCACCCTGATGCTGGGCCGGGGAGTCTGTGCAGCAGCAACAGCAGCAATGGCTTTGGGAACCCCAGGCACAGCGTGGTCAATGTTTTTGATGGAAGAGCTCCGAAGAACCAGGGGGACAAATCCCATTCTCGAAACATCTCCTTGAAGAAAGCAAAGAAGCCGCCCCTGCCCCCCTCCCGGACGGACTCGCTGCGCAGGGTCCCCAAGAAGATCGGCCAGGCCAACGGGCAGGTGCTCAACGAGAGCCTGATCGCCTCCCTCCAGCACTCGCTGCAGCTGAGCCTCCGGGGCCAGGGCGGCCTGTCGCCCTCGCAGAGCCCCTGCAGCGACCTGGAGGAGCCGTGGCTGCCGCGCTCCCGCAGCCAGAGCACCGTCAGCGGGGGCAGCAGCCTGGCTTCCGCCACCGCGCCCCACGGCTGCGCGCCGGGCGGGGTCACCCCGTCCCAGAGCGACACGAGCAGCGTCAAGTCCGAGTACACAGACCCGTGGGGCTACTACATCGACTACACGGGCCTGCAGGACGACCCTGCGAGCCCCGGCGGGGGCCGTGCGGCTGGCAGCGGGGTGCCAACTGGCAACGGGCCGGGCCAACACGCCCCGGAGGGGTGCAGGGCCGCGGCGCCCCACCTGCCCGGCGGCTCCGTCAAACGAAAGACCACGTCGCCCGAGAAGGCCCACCGAGTCACCTCCCCGTCCAGCGGGTATTCCAGCCAGTCCAACACGCCCACCGCGCTCACCCCCGTGCCTGTGTTTTTAAAGGCCATGCCACCCGCCAATGGGAAGGGCAAGCCCAAGCCCAAGGTTCCAGAGAGGAAGTCCTCCCTGGTGTCTTCGCTCTCCATCTCCTCGTCGTCCACGTCCCTGTCCTCTAATACGTCCACGGAGGGAGGCGGGACGGTGAAGAGGCTGGACTCGGCGCCGGCCTCTCTGCCTGCTGCCCCTTCTCTCCCCTCTCCTTCATCTCCATGTCGTGCGGACAAGTCTCCTTTCCTCCCGCCTCCGCCGCCTTCAGCAGACTCCCCCGAGGGCCCTCTGCCTCGGTCTCCCCTGTTCCCCCCTCCGCCCCCAGAGGTTCTCACTCCCTTCTGTTCTCCTGATGCAGGCTTTCCTCCTCCCCCCACCGCCCGGAGCCCCCTTCTGGACTCACCTGCCCCCGTGCTACCCCCTCCACCGTCTTTACCCTCCTCGGTCCCTCCTCCTGCCCCGCCACTCGACCCCAAATTGATGAAAGATGCCAGGCCTTCATTCAAAAAATCTAGCCAGCCAACCTCCCCCCAGGAGGCCTGCAGACCGCCGGGGACCACGGAGGAGGGCGGCAGGCCTCCCCTGCCCCTGATCACCGCCGAGGCCCTGCAGACGGTGCAGCTCAGGCCGGTGAGAAGGAACTCAGGAACCCAGGGAGCACCGCTATCTGAACCAGCATCTCAGGAAAAACGAACTCCGCCGGTGCCCCAGTATCATTTAAAGCCATCTGCCTTGCTGAAATCCCGAAATAGCATAAATGAAATGGAGAGTGAAAGCCAGCCTGCCTCCGTGACAAGCCCGCTTCCGACTCCTGCCAAGATCATGAGTCAGGGTCACCGGGACGGTGCAGCCGAGCGTGGCCGCCCGAGCCGCAGCCCGGGCAGTGCCGGGGAGGCGGAGGCCGGGCCGGGCCCCGGGACCGCCCCGCTCCAGAGGTCCCCCGGACCTTCGCCCAGCAAGAAGCCACCCCCCATTTCCAAGAAGCCCAAACTGTTCCTGGTGGTGCCACCTCCGCAGAGAGATTTCACAGTGGAGCCAGCAGAGAACGTGAGTGGAGCAGTGCCCAGCCCGACGAGGGGAGAGGCCAACGAGACTGGTGCAGCCCTGGCTGGTTCTGATGAGACCGACTCCTCCGGCAGCTCGGTTCTTGAGGGAGGAGCTGCAGGATCCACGTCCCCAGGCAGAAGGGAAGCCAATGCCCCCATGGTGCAGCCCAGCGCCTCGCCAGCCCCCAAGCAGGAGGAACCAGGCACCGAGAACAGCGTGGACCACGGGGGCCATGCGGAGGAGCGCTGCCCGGCTCTGCAGGACCCAGGGCGTGAGTCTGGTTTTCTCTCTTGTTCCTCTCCGACCATGTGCAGCCGAGGCAGACAGGACTGGTGCGTGTGCACGTTAGAGCCAGCAGTCGGTTTCCTACGCTGCCTCACACTTAGGTTACTAGCTTGGCATTGTGTGAAATGTTAAAAAAAATCTAGATCTAAGGGTAGAGCTTACAGAAGGACAGAGAATAGAGGGGTGGAGGGGGTGGTGGTCTGCAGCAGGCTGGGTATTAAATAGCACTGAGTACTCTCCCTTCCGGAGAGCCACAAAGTAATGTTACAACACGATTTAAGAGCTTCATTGGGAGATCTAGACTTGAACACAAAAGAAAGAGCTTTAGCTAGCATGCTCCCCGTATTTATAAAATATCAAACCCCATTGCCCGTCCCTGTGGTTCTCACGTTGTCAGGAATGACAGGGAAGCGTACTGGGAGCTTGGCGAAAGACTGAAATTCAAGTCACTTGTGAATCTCGTGTTTGCTGCTTGCTTCTCCATAGCCCGGGTGCCGGAGTCCGACGCGGCTGGCTCTTCCCCAGAGGTCTTTGACTTCCTTAAGGAAGAAGGGAGTGATGAGGTGATGACCCCCAGTAGACCCCGGACCACAGAAGACCTCTTCGCAGCTATTCACAGGTACCCCAAAACTCCTCATATTTCCTTCTCCTTTTTGAGTCCCCCTCTTCCAAATGGTTCCTCAATTTATATTCCTTTCTTGAGGTTTCTTCTATCACCCAATTAGGTTTCATTAACTGGATTATTTTCATTAACTTGATTTATTTTCAGGTGTTTCTATATTTTTATTTCCTCAGACTCCAGTTTCTGTTTTACTGTGTTCCACTAATTTTTATGATGACATGGGGATCAGAGACTCAGTATGATGCCTCTGGTCAGCACTGCTCTTGCTGGCCAGGAATGCAATGTGTCAGTCATATGACAGGGTATTTAGGAGTTGGATTAGAGCAGCCCTGGTCCAGTCCAGGGGAGGAAGGCTGTGTTCTGTGGACGTGAGATGCACAGACTAGCACTACAGGACAGGAACTTCCTAATGGCACAGCATTGTTGTTGTTTATTTTACAGAGAAAACGAATTTATAGTGCAATTTCTTCGGCTGCTTACGTGTTTCAATAAGAGAGTACATCTTTTTTAAGCAAGAGCAAAAGGAATTAAATCTACTTGCTTTACTGTATGCTGCTAGTGCCACCTACTGGCATCAGAGATTACTACTGAGTTTGAAAAAATAAAGAATAAATATTTTTAAAAGAACTTAACACTAAAAGTTTTATTTATTGCCTCGTTTTTCTGGTTGTAAACAGCCAAGTACTCTCACAACAGTGACATTGTAAAAACTATTAAGATTGTATATGTGCAAGTACTTCCTCTATAAAACCTTTGCTTCGTCCTAGACTTCTTCACCACAGTATTTTCAGATCACTCTTACACATGCCCTATCCTTCCAAAGTCTTGTATTGTCCTGAATCAAGGTTCCTTTTTTCCGCCCTGGAAACAAAAAATCCTGATTGTGGGACTAACCTTGTGTATGACCATTTTCCCAATTCTTGGAATATAAAAAAAATTATTGCATGCGATGAAAAGCATAGGGCTGTCCCTACCTGAAATTCCTCATGCAACACATAAACACCTAATTTGGGAGAGAGAGAAAAACAAGCTGGCAAATTAAGGTGTTTGTGAAGAATTATATTTTTTACCTGTTGGCTCTAGTATTGGTATAATATCCCAAAAGACCCCACAGACTGTTCCTTGTCTGACTGTTCTCTTTGATATCATTAGGAATAAAAAGGTAGCTAGTTACCAAATTATTTCTCGAAACAGGGAAACGAACAATGATGCAATCTTTGAAATCAACTTTAATGGCACATCTAGAGGCTTACACAGCTCTTTCTAATACTAACCATGCTAGATACATAATAAGCACTCAATATTTTCTGAAGTAAATGAAACCAATTGGTATTTAACTGTTTGGAAGTTGTTCCAAGACTCGACGGCTTTCGTTTAGTATGGAATGCACTGGGTTGCTAACTACAGGCGTATGTATTTATAACAGCAGTCCACAAGGAGATGTGTTGCTTGGCCGCTCTGTGTACTAAATACTTGGTCTCAGTGAGAACCCAACTGTTGTGGGCCCAAATTACAACATGCTTTTCCTAAAAATATGCCAAAGATCTTCTCTATATTTTATTTTAGCAACCTTCTTGAGGCCCTGAAAAATTTGAGGTTTCTCCTACTAGAGAATTATATCTAGAGCGTAATTATGTCTACAGCAGATGTAGGAATTGGCCTGTCTGAATTATCCTGTGTGTGCATGGTAGCCCTAAAGGCCACGTAGGATAGGATTGTAAAGAGAAAGCCAAGGACATGTGCTGGTTTTTATTTTAACACAGACAGTATATTAGCAGACATAATCCAAATCCACCTAAAGTTTGTGATTTTTAGGGCTTTATTTTATATCCCCTTCAGTACCTAAGCTAATAGTTCAAAGTAAAGAATATCTAAATTGAAACACAGCTTTCAAGTTTTAGAATGCAAATAAATTCCCTTCAGATTGGAAGCCAGATGGAACATGTAGCACACCAGTTGAGGTGTGAAATTTTTATATTCATTGAAGTAATTAGTTTTCAAGCCAGAGTTAACTGTTTAAGCACCTTTTACAGCCATCTTCTTTAAAAATACACACACAATATAAAAGCAGAGAATTCAAATGTTTAGACTTAATTCTCATTTTAGAGGACAGCTGTTCTTGAAAAACAACACTACTTTTTATAAATTCCCACCCCTTCTCTTAATTCTGAATCTGCAGTTAAAGGCCATAGCTTTAATCAGGGATAGCTGTGGGGTGTTGTGTGGCACTCGGCCCATCCTCTTTGTTGAAAAACCAAACAAAAAAATGACATCACAAACCAGTACCTGCAAAAATGGGATGGGCAAAGCCGCTTTTGGAGGGGCAACCTGTAGAAATTGTGGAGCCATGTGCTATAAATGGGAAAATACTCCATCAGGTCCCAGTTCTTGTATTCAGCCGTGTGACTTCACTCTTTAGACCTCAGGCACCTTCTTTGGTCAGACCAAACCGTCTGAAGTCTTTTCCAGCTCTACAATTCGGAGATGTTAGTATTTCTACGGTTTCTGTCCATCGCTCATTAACTTACTCTAGAACAGCGGTTCTCAACCTGTGGGTCGCGACCCATTTGGGGGTCCAATGACCCTTTCACAGGGGTCGCCTGACCATCGGAAAACACATATATAATTACATACTGTTTTTGTGATTAATCACTATGCTTTAATTATGTTCAATTTGTAACAATGAAATTGGGGGTCACCACAACATGAGGAACTGTATGAAAGGGTCGCGGCATTAGGAAGGTTGAGAACCACTGGTCTAGAACATTGCTTTTATTGACAGCTGAGCAGAACCATTGAACCTAGATATCATATGCAGTCTCTGCATTCCCAAAGGGGCTGGTGCCACATCAGGTCTGGCCACCTTTCAGCCTCTGAATTGTGTCCTTACTACTTCCTCTTTTCCACTTTGGTGGCTCCTTTTTGGCCAGAAGCAGGGACAGGACCCTGGGAGCATCAAACCCAGGACAGCCATCATGGCCCACCCTCCCCCATGCCTTGCTGTGCAGATCACATGAAAACAGCACTGAAGCCTGACTTAGAGGCAGGAAGGGAAATTATATTTTCCTAAGTGACACTCAAAGGTTTATTAAGCACCTTCTCTGTGCCTGACATTTTATGGCTGATATTGCATCCATCTTGATCGCTAAATTATGTGCTATCTGCTGTCATTCCCCTTTTCCATATAGGAAACAGACCAGAAATTTTAAGCTGCCCAAGGTAACTGAACAAGGTCGCTTTAAGCACTGGGAGTGCACCCAGGTCCATGTGACTCCCCAGATTCTTTACTTCGTGGAATCCTCACAAACCTGTGAGGCTGATACCATCATCCCCATTTTACAAGTATGAACACCGAGGTGCGGTATAGATGAGTAATGGCCCAAGGTCACACAGCTAGAAGTTGGTAGTGCTCAGGTTCGACCCTTGATCTGTGTGTACAGATGGCATCCTCTCAACCTTTCCCTGCTGCATATTCTAGAATTTTATAGCAGAAAAATAAATATTCCTGCATCTTTATTCATTAGATGTACCACGTTTCCTTAAAGCAAGTCCACCTGTACTTGGCTAACGGATTCCTGGCACACTGAGTTGTTGTTATGAAAAGACCAGCAAGGGGCCACTTGGCTCATCTGCTTTATTATCTCTGACTCACTCTCAGCAGAAAACACATGGAACAGGGAGGTTCTTAGCGACTGAGGACAAGAAATACCTGCAGGAAACATTTCACTCTCCCTGAAGGCCCCTCCTCTCTCATACTCTCCCCACAGCCCCACATTTTCCTGATCAGCTAGAAGTTCTCTGACATGAGTCACGAAACAGGACATGGCGTGGGAGGTTCGCTTTTATTTTCTGGACCATTGGACTTCTAGGAGTTGACACATGGTCCAGTAAGAGCCAAGGAAGACTGGTTTTATGTCAAACTCTTGTAGAATTGTTCTAGAACCTGGGTGGGGGCTCTTCTCGGTAGAGGGGGTAGGGTATTCTGGAAATTGGCTGTTAGGCCTTTTCATTGCCAGCACCATGAAATCCAGTCAGGATCAGTCCAATGTAGGAGAATTAAATTAGAAATGACAGTTATTAAAAACTTTAGTAATGGTCCTATCCAGTTATTATGTCTGAGATTTGTTTCAAAATAATCCAGTGAGGGTGGAGTTTAAAGAAGAGAGGCCATCAGTTAATAATGATAGCGGGGTCATGGGCACACATGGTAAATACAATGAACTATTCTTGTGCATGGGTGTGTGGAGGTTTACATAGATGGTGACCTGAATGTGCAGTAAGATAAGCATGGTGGTTGTGGCTGACATCCAGTGGCCCATTTGGAATTAACCTTTATCTTAATGTTATTAAATCTCAGATCCAAGAGGAAAGTCCTTGGCCGTAAAGATTCAGAGGACGATCACACCAGAAACCATTCTCCCTCCCCGCCAGTGACGCCCACCGGTGCTGCCCCCAGCCTGGCCTCCCCAAAGCAGGTGGGATCGATTCAGAGAAGTGTCCGCAAGAGCAGCACCAGCAGTGACAACTTCAAAGCTCTGCTGCTGAAAAAGGGGAGTCGGTCAGACACCAGTGCCCGCATGTCCGCAGCCGAGATGCTCAAGAACACAGACCCTAGGTTCCAGAGGTCAAGGTCGGAGCCCGCGCCAGACGCTCCTGACAGCCCGTCCAGCTGTTCCCCAAGCAAGAACAGAAGGGCCCAGGAGGAGTGGGCCAGGAATGAAGGCTTGATGCCTCGGAGTCTGTCCTTTTCCGGCCCCAGGTACGGCCGCAGTCGAACCCCACCTTCCGCAGCCAGCAGCAGGTACAGCCTGCGGAACCGGATCCAGAGCAGCCCCATGACCGTCATCTCGGAAGGCGAAGGGGAGGCCACGGAGCCTGTGGACACCAGGGCTCGCCGTGTCCTGGGCGCTGCAAGGGGCTGTTCCCTGGACGGACTGGTGGGGGATGACATGGATGGGAGCGGCCTGCCATGTGGCCCCGCAGATGGGACAACCAGTGCCCAGGGCAGGGGCCCGTCGGAAGAGTGCGGGGGTCCTCTGAGGGAAGCAAGTTAGGGGCAAGGATGGGATCTCCCAGGTGACGTGGGGGAGATGCACAACCCATCGCTCTAGGGAGCCCGAGGAACCCTTCCCTGTCTGCCCAGGGATCCCACCCGTGTGTGTGCTGTGGACCCGGGCACTGCCATGCCTGCAGTGGATGCGGGTCACTTAGGACTCACTTGGCACTCGCCCTGTGGCTTAAAAGCAAGTAGAAGCTTAACTTCTGAAAGTGCTTCCTGGGGAAGATTTTTCTTTTTTTTTTTTTGTTAAATGTTGGGTGTGTGTGAATAGGTGTGTATGTGTGCATTTTGAACACTTTTTATGTTTAAGAAAAATACACAGACACACAACATGTGCAGATATATGAGGAGAAAAAGACACAGGTAGAGTAATGGAAGCTTCTGGACTAGGTGGCGATGCTTTGAAAGTATGTGTGGAAATGAGTGTGTTCCAGAAGGGAGAGGACCATGACTTCGAGAACGAGGTGGTAGATTTGCTGGTTCTGAGTGCACAGAACGCATGGGTATATGCACAGGTGTGCTTTCGTGGCTAACCAGAAAGGTGGGGAAAGGGCTAAGTGACTAATGGGTTCAGGTACTTTTTTCTGGGGGAAAAAAGGCTTTGTTTCTTTTTTGTAAAAATGACAAACATGTGGAAGGGACAACGCTGTAGTCGGAGCCTGCTGCCGTGCAGCCACAGACACAACTCTCAGCCCGATTGTTAGAAACGTGGGTAATTTTTTAATGAATTTCCTCCTTTATAGCGGGGACCTTCGAGAACTGAAATGAGGGTGTGCACATGCAGAGAGGGTGAGAGAAGGCAGAGGAGCGAGTGATACACTGCTGCAATTTGTTTCCTGCTTATGAAATAAACTTATTTTTCAGAATGAAATTTGAAAACTTGCACTACAGAACTGTGGGTGGAGCTTTTCCTTGTACAGCTGTTTTTACCAGAGTTTAAACGTCCATTTGGCAATTTCTTATCACTTGAAACGTCAACATTTGCTAACTTTTGGATATCCTTTTGGTTACACCAAAGAAAAAGTTATGGCTATTTTTCCTTGAACTGCCTGCAGTATCATATCCTCACTGAGAAAGGTTTATCGAAATCTATTATATATTATCTTACTTTGACGAAAATGCTGAATAGCTCTTGTTAGTCTAATAAACTGATAAAAATTGGTAGGGCTTGGCAATGAATTAGCCCTGGGGAATGAGTTTTTAGATTAAAAAGATTTTTTTTTGCATCACGTGGTTTGTGTGTGTTTATATTTTTTATAAATAATTGAGTTAGGTAATTACCTTCCAATCTTCTTCAGTTAGAATGTTAACACTTTTAGACATGGGAAAACGTGTGTAAAGTATTTATTTTTATGTCATGTTCTTGTGACCCCTCCCCCCCCACGCCCTCCTGATTGCCATGTACTTTATTTGTTGGTGAAATAAAATCGGAGTCTTGTCTTCTTCATTGGAGGGACCTAAGGTGGCAACGCTGAGATGCTTGGATTACATACAAGACAGCTGCCTAATGTCATCTTCCCTGATGTGAAAATATCATCTCAAAGTTGGACCACACAGGCCAAGTCATCATAATGTTCAGATACCCACTTTAGACACATCTTTGAGACAAAAAAAAAACACACACACACACACAAGAAAACCAACCCTAAAGAGTTAAGGCTATTTCCATTCTCTGAAAAAAACAAAAAACACTTTGTTTCACACAACAGAAATCAAGACCTGACATTTGGCCAAAAGCAAAGGATTTTTTTACCTGTTGGAGCAATTGTCTACTACATTGGGAACAAGGACTTTTTTTCTTCTTAATTTTAGAAAAGTAGTGTTGGCTTTTGGATATGAAATCTCATAGATACCTAGAAAAGATTAGAATGTACATGGCTATCAGAGAACTTTAACTTAATATACAAATCAAATATGTTGAGGATAAGATAAGCAACGTCAACACTAATATAAAACTATTTTTTAAAAACCCCATTTTTAGCCCTAACCAGTTTGGCTCAGTGGATAGAGCATAGGCCTGTGGACTGAAAGGTCCCAGGTTCGATTCCGGTCAAGGGCATGTGCCTTGGTTGCTGGCACATCCCCAGTGGGAGGTGTGCAGGAGGCAGCTGATCAATGTTTCTAACTCTCTATCCCTCTCCCTTCCTCTCTGTAAAAAAATCAATAAAATATATTTTTTTAAAAAAAACCCTTTTTAAAGGAAAATATATTAGGTTTTTTAATTTGCTTTGAATAAAACAATTGCAAAGGAAATATTTGAACATTATTTCTTTTTGTGAGTACATGGGTTTTTGAGTAATCTGCAGAGCTGCTGAGTGCTTTGCTGGATGCAAACAGAAGAGCAGTGAAAACCAGACGGTGCCCGTGGGAGGTGGGACCCAACAGAGAGGAGTTAGAACATCCCAGACTCTGGATTGTGCCATCTCAAAGGACATCTGGAAAAAACTCTAAACGATGTCCCAGGGACTTTTGAATAAAATACGAATAATGTATTGACTAATAGTACAGATGATGTGATGTGGAGAGATGCAAGAATGGCGTCCAGGCATGGATGACATACAGGGAAACAAGAATCTAGATTCCTTCCTGAACCATAGGGCATCTTTAGCTTTACTGCTATATTCCTCAGGGCCAGCTACAATTAACGGATCAGATCATACTAAAAACTCAGTGAGGGTAGACTTGACCCTTCCTTCTACCATGAGACCTTAAGTGCCAGATCGTCATAGACGGAAGCTCCAGGCCTAAATGATTTCCACTGTAGTTTTTCTAGAAGTTGGGAGAGAAAGAAATACCTACTTGGATTGTCCGTTGGAAGCAGTCTCAACTTCGGTCTGATTTCTGCCCTCCTGTTTTTGAAGAATACTGATTGAAACCATTGCTTCTCGTGTGTGGATGAGTCTATGTGTTTGTGGAGAATCACAATGATAAGAAAGAAAGGTGGTGTTTCTGTATCTATCTTACTCCCCACCCACCACCACACCCAGCTCTGGTGGCCTCCTGGGAGGACAGGTGAAGCTGGAGATTGGCTTTATTGGGTCTGTCTTAATGTGTTTTCTGTCCATTAGGTGAATATGAATAATTACGTGTATTGCTGAGATTCTGTCCTGAGATGAACAAGGTAGGATACTTTACTTTGGCAGCTATTAGGATATTGTTGGGGGGGGGTAGTTTTGGATAAAGCATGGACCTGATTTTTGAGGTCTCTTTTTTCTGTAATAAGCTATTCAGTTACTATAATCTAGTTTCTTTCAGTGAGTTGCTTTAAACTACCTTCCACACAGGCCCACCTTTAGTTACAGAACAAAGACTAGAGCACATCTGTAGTGTGTGTTCAGCAATGAAGAAAGAAAAAAAAAAGCCCTTTAGTAAATACATCTCATGTCCTAGATGAGGATGAGGAAGTTCTAAGATAGAAAAATGTGGATGAGATATCATTAAGGAACTTCAAACCTAGTGAAGAGAGGCATCGACAATGGACTATCCTGTAAAACAGGTCAGTGTGGGAGCAGAGGAAAGGGAAGAACATTCAGGGCAAATCCTGCCGGGACCCCAGCTGGCATGTGTTCTCTTTACGAACAGAACACCTGGAATTGGTTCAGGCTGGCGATGCACCCGGCTGGCATACCAGACCCCTCGCCCCACTGTTGTCTGGGAAGTTGCTTTCCTCATGCAGGTGCCATCCCTCTTGTGGCTTCCTCCCCCCTCTTCTCCTAGAGCGGATGGGAAGCTGGAGGAGGAACAGTGCTCTTGCAAACTGAAGCACCAATAAGGATGGAAGCCACAGGGTGTGGAAGGCAGAGGAGCCTGGTCCAGTGAGAACACCTTGGGCTGTCCACCTCCAGGCTCACTGGGTAAGTATTTTTCACTGACTTTGCAGGTGAGAGAGATGGTTCTCAGAGGAAGATGTCATGGCTCCTGACTAAGAGGATGGGGAAGGCATTGGCTGTGGTGAACCTGAGCTAAGACTTCACAGATGAGGAGGATCTCACCAAGCGTAGGGAGTTGGCAGAAGAAAGTCATTCCAGACTGAAGAAACAACCTGAGCAAGGACACAGAGGCAAAGTGTTTAGAGGAAGTTTAGTGAAGCTAAAAGAAGTCTCTAGTAAAATAGAGTGGGACATGATACTAGAATGGTCACCTGCAATAAGAATGTAGAGGGCCTGGGATGTCATTTTAAAAAATTAGGATTTGTTTTGTAGTGTTGGGGAATAACAAAGGTTTTTAAGAAGAGGAATGCTGTAACTTGGCTTGGTTCTTAGCCTTGTTTACAAGCTACACATTCCACTGGTGGGTTGTGGTCAGAGTGATGAGAGTGTGTGGAGAGGGAGAGCCTGACGAGGAAAGGAAAGGGGCTAATCGGTGGAGCACGAATTAGCCCAACAGCAAAGGTAGAAAGTTTAGCTTAAGTAAAAGTCTAGACATGAATTTCCTACAGATACGAGAATAAAAATCTCAAAAGGAAAGTTGACATAAGGGATACCTTGTAATCATGCCACCTACATCATTACAATAACTGACTCACTGCCATGAAAATTACTCTCGGATTGATCAGTGCTGGAAAATGTTTTGGTTTATGCATTATGGGAGAGGAAGGGAAAATGGGATACCTGGACTTTAGTATGAAATTGATTTTTTATTGAACATGTTTCAGATTCCAACAATATCTGAGTGACCAGGAATGTGCTTATGTAAAGTGGGATTTATTGCATAAGAGATGCCTATTTTATATAGGACTGTAGGGGAAGTGTTAGAAATAGTTACCTCTTACCAATAGAGGCTGGTATTGTGGACATTCGTCAGGAGGGCTAGAAGGTAGTCTCTAGTTGGGGATGGCAAATGAGTTAAAAAAGAATTTTTGTGTCTTTTTGGCAAGCATAAACATGCAAAGAATCAACAGTCAATGTAAACAGATACCTTTGGAAAATAATTGCCTGGGATTTTAAAATTTATACCCATAATAATTCCAGAAACAGAAATCTAGCTTGTTTTCTATCAAAAATTACAGTCTAAAAGGTATGTCTGAAGTTATCATCATAATGATTATGCATGTAATATGCAAGAACACCTCCAAGACGGTCCTAGCCCACTCTTGACTGCTACCTGCCAGTGGGGCATAGCGGTTTAACAGCATGGACCGAGGAGTCAGCTGCCTGGGCTCCAATCAGCCTCTGTCCTTAGTTTCATCTGAGGCATGTGACCTAACATCTGTGCCTCAGTGTCCTCGTCTGTAAAACAGATGATGCCACGTGGCACACAGCATTGAATTTGGTAATTCAGGTAAACCACTTGGGATGATACACCTAGAAGACAATCCGTAGCTAACTGTAGGTATGTTAGTCGATTGTATCCAGATTAGGGACATCAATTTTAAGGGATAGTATATGATGTTGGTGTTGAAGGGACCTTAAGCAACCTCTGGCACCACCCTCCGAACCATTGGATACTCAGATCTCCTATGTAATGATCATGTGGTCCCCACTTAAACCACCCAGTGCTGGGAAATGGAACAAGTGTCATTCATGGGCAGCTCTAATTATTGGAAGTTACTGAGGTCCAACTTGCAACCGTCATCCCCCAGGATCCCACAGCAAAGCTAATGCCCTCCCCCCAACAGGCTTCTAGGCACCTGAATGTGACATCTTCCCAGGACAAGCAGTTTCCAACACAGGTGATAATGTCAACCTCCTTAATTTTGGGGCATCCCAGTCTTTTATTAGTCATTTTTACATGACCTCCAGAAAGACTACCTGAAATCATTTAAAAATTCAAGTGAATTTTAAAATTATATGTTTGTATACATTTGTTCAGGAAAAACATACCTTTACTGAATATCAAAATTGGATAGGAAGTCCCTAATCTTATAAGTTTAATCTTTGCCACAAAATATTATCAAAACTTTTGGGTACTCTGTGATCTGGGCAGATGGGGAGGAGGAATCAACAGAATGTAACAGCGGCTGCAAAAGACAGTTCAATTCTTTGTGTCCAACCCTAACTTCACCTCTCTAAGCTGGACAGTCCAGTAGTGCCACACAAGGTAAATCTTTAACATTTTTATTGCTACTGTCTGGAGGAGGTAACATCCAATTGACACGGATCCAGTAGAAAAAAGCAACATGGTTATGATACAGAGAAGGGGAAGTAACATGGTATTTCTCTGGAGCCTCATAGAATTAAAGACCACCAGGACTATGACCATTTCCATGTTCATAGAATGTTGTCCCCTATTATCTGTGTATCTTGATAAAGCTTCAAGCATTAAAAAGGCACATTGGAAATAGGCTCAAGTCATATGTGTACTCTCAAGGAGAAGATACTAGACACACATTTTACTTCTAGGTGTGTTGATGTCTATATTAAAGCTCAGCCCCTGGCGATGCTATTTCTTTTCATTTTCTCATTCATTTTCTTTGGAGGGTTCATTTTTCTGAATCAACCACACTTCATTATTTCTATTAAGCAAATTGAAAGGACTGTTGTAGCCTGCAGTGTAGTAAACCTTTTCATCGAAAACTTTTCCTTCTTCCCTCAAAACGCTTGCTAATGTCAAAAGTTGTTCTTGATTCTTTTGGGCGCTAGAGAATCCATCGAAAGACCTACAAAGGAGAACGTAGACAACCATGAATGGTTTTAGTACCGGCGCTGTCGGTCTGAAAAGAAAAGCAAGAGCTGATACAATGAAGTTGGATAAAGCCGAGTTTCAAAGCTCCACCTGCTCAGCCCCTGAACCCAGCATTCCCTCCCTCTAGTTCCCAGTCTCAGTGTCACCTCCGCATACTGAGGGGGGAGAACCAGGAGCAGGGATCCGGCCCATCTGCTGGCAGGTAGATACAGAATTCACACTTCCCGTCCTCTAACTCTGCTCCTCAAACTTCAATGTGCACACGAACCTTGCTAACATGCAGATTCAGGAGGTCTGGGAGGGGGTCTGAGAGTCCGTACGGTTTCTAACTAGCTCCCAATGCTGCTGCTGCTGGCCAGAGTACCACACTGAAAGCCACTTAGAAGCCTCCCTTCCAGACTTGCAATTTTCTCTAGAACATTTTGCCTTTCTTCCTCTCCTTGGGCAAAGGACAGGCACTAATTGATGGATGAATGTAGTTTTGACCCTATTGACTTACAGTCTGAAGCAAGAGACAAACATTTTGGTAGCTCCCTCTCTATAGCTTGGGAAGAGATTTAACAGAGACAAGACCAAAGTGCGTAGGGACACTGAGTACATGATTAAATCAAGATCAGGGCTGTGAACTGAGTTGGGTCTGGAATGTAGAGTGTTTTGCTGGGCAGAGAAAGGGGAGGGATACGAAAAAGAACAGAAGTCGCAAACTGCAAAGTGTTTTCACAGTGAGGCACAGCGTGGGCTCAGCCGGAAGGAAGAACCTTGTATATCATCATCCTAAGACCTTTGGAGATTATTCTTAAAAGGATGTTTGAGCAGAAAAGTAACTTTGTCAGGTCTGAGTGAGATACATGGGAGGTTTGGGGATGGGAAAGAACAGACAGCCAAAATATTTAAATGAAAAAGAAAAGCAGGAGCTGGGAAAGTGAGGAAAAAGCTCTGGCCAGTGTGGCTCAGTTGGTTGGGCATCATCCTGTGCACTGAGAGGTGGCCTGTTCAATTCCGGGTCAGGGCACATACGTGGGTTTTGGGCTCAATCCCCAGTAAGGGGATGGGCGGGGGGTGCAGGAGGCAGCCAACCAACTGTTTCTCTCCCTCTCACTTTCTCTTTCTCTAAAATCAATAAAAACATATTTTTTTAAAAGATTTTTTTTAAGTGGGGAAAAAGAGTAAAATTTAAAGCATAGATTTTAAAGTAAAGAAGCAAAAATATCCTGAGATTAAATCCTGACAGGACACAGACTTAGCTGAGTTGCTGACATGTAAACATGATGAATTTGATTTTGAAGGTTAAGAATAGGAAACACAGGGAACCAAATATGTTCCTAATACGCCTTCTTTAGCATAAGTTTTATTATCAGTGTGCCAATGGGAAGGATAAGGGTCAGTCCTACCCTTCTTCAGATAAGATGTAAGCTCTCACGGGCACAAACCAAACATGTCTATTTTACTCAACAATGTCAGGCACCTAGAATCATTCCTGGCATGCAGTCTCGTTTCAATCCTTGTTGAATAAGTGTAGGAATCTATGAGCACACCTGTATATAAAACATTGAAGATAAATTGATAAAACTGTTCTATAATTTTCAGCATGTTGACTGATAATTCTGAATCACGTGTTAAGAAATATTTTGTCTTTTAAATTGTTATTTTCTTTAATAATAGCCAACTCTTGGTATGTTCTGCCTACAGGAAATTTGTTTTCAGGTCCTACTTCTTCGGTGAAATCAAATCTTGAAGCCCCTAATTAGAAGTCACCTTCTGTTCTCTGAATATATATTGTTCTACAATGATCTATCCATGCTCTATTCCGTACACAAACAGACCAAGCCTCCCCCCACACACCTGCCTTGCTTGGACCTGAAGGATATGGACAGAGAAAGTTATCACAGCCTAGGTGCCATTCTAAGTCCTAGAGCAGCGGTTCTCAACCTGTGGGTCGTGACCCCTTTGGGGGTCAAACGACCCTTTCACAGGGGTCGCCTAAGACCACCGGAAAACACATATATAATTACGTATTGCTTTTGTGATTAATCACTATGCTTTAATTATGTTCAATTTGTAACAATGAAAATACATCCTGCATATCAGATATTTACATTACGATTCATAACAGTAACAAAATTACAGTTATGAAGTAGCAAGGAAAATAATTTTATGGTTGGGGGTCACCACAACATGAGGAACTGTATTTAAAGGGCCAGAAGGTTGAAAACCACTGCCCTAAAGCAAGAAGAAACCAACAAAGACTTTTGAATGGAGTAACAGGTTGGGGCTTTTGTTGCCGTCGTCATAAGAAAAGCACGAGTTCCAGTGGGGGGCAAGAGAGGAAGAGACCGGTGGGCACAGAGAGGAGCTGGGAAGCTACTGAAGTGGAATAGTCAAGATCTGAGATCAGTAGACATGGGAGCCTCTACCTTGTCAGGCACTGGGTTCAGCAAAGTATGACTTAGGTGTGGTCCCCATAACCATGAGGAAGTAACCATGAGGATGGAGAGATGGGAGCAGAATCACGACCCTTTCTGAGGGGAAGGGGCCAGATCTGGAGACCAGTTGTCAGGGAAGAGCGTGCGGGTGATGGCCATGGAGGTCCTTGCTCGCCAGGCTGTCAGGATGCGGCGGCCCTGACTGACACAGGCACTGTAAGGTCACTGCCCACGCAGGCTGGGAATCGGGGAAAGGCTTGTTTTTAGAGCTGTTCAGTTTGAGCCCCACCCCTACCCCACATGGAAATGTCCAACAAGTAGGGAACTCGGGCTGGAGACATTAAACTTGAGAGTCATTAGACACAGATATTTGAGGCATTGTGAACAGATCACCCAGAGCAAGCCTGCTATGACATGAGCATCAATAACAGGCATCAACAGTGATTCTGGGGGTGAGGAGTGACGAGGAGGAGAAGAATGACAATACAGCAACACTCTGAGTTATAGGATGGACAAGTATCAGGGAACAGACTGGTCAGCACGCAAAGGCTGCGGGGGACCCGGGGAAGGGACTGTTATGTAACAAATGGAGGTGCACTGTGGAAGGTGGCAAGAGCAGTTCCATGGAGATGGTGTGGGCTGTAGCAGACGGTGGTGATTTGAGGTGTGCGTGGGAGGTGAGGAAGCAGAGACACTGATTCCTGTAACAGGTTGGTAGTAAAAGGAGGGAGAGAAAGGGACTACTAAAGGGATTCCAACATGAGACTATTATCATGTACTGTGATAAAATTTCAACGGAGAATTTAATACAAGAAATGAGTGCAACAGGTATTAGAATTCTGAAAAAGTAAAAATGCACCCGTAAACTAGCAGAGGGAATAACCGCAGGAGGCAGCAGCCATCCCTTGTGCTGGGGAACAGAAGGAAAGAGCTGGGGGTTATCAGGACCTAGAAGTTGGGAGTTAAGGTATTTTTGTTCGGGCTTAACTAGATGGCCGGTAAGCGTATGCTTTTGGGGGAGGGGGGGGAAATAATTTGCATTGCGTCTGCTTTGTGGAAGGTATGCAACAGACTCTGTATTAACTGAACTGATTAGATTTTGCAACAGACCCTTGGTAATCTAGATGAAATAAGCCAGTGGGAAAACGCCACAAAAGTGCATTAGGCCTGTTTCTGTGGAAGGGTGAAAAGCCTACTGAAATTGCATCAGCGCTAAACAGAGTGCAGGACAGTGAAACTAGCAGTCTGCAGGGCTATAAATTACCTACCACTTACCGCACAAACACAGTCATTGCGGCTCTGTCTTCAATGAAGACATCTGACTCTGAAGGCCTCGGCGGATCAGATTGCTGCTCGGAGGGGATATACAGGGAGATGGTAATGGTAGACTCGCTAAAAGGACCCGAACCCGGCTCCACGTAGCTCATCACTGGAGCTGTCATCTTTATTTTCATCTCTGTGCCATAAAAATATACATATTTAAACACAAAGGAGACCGTGAAAGCAAAGGTAGGGAGTTTAGCACCACTTTTTAAACTTCACCTACTATTTTGTGATCTGAGTGTCTCGATTTACTTTATGCTACTGGCATAAATACAAGGGGAGGCAGAAGTAGTGTTACAGTTGTGAGTATGCAAAACAGAGTTTATTCTTGTATTATTGACTATTGTATTATTTTCCTCGCAAACAACTGTAATCTTACTTTTGCCCCACCCTGTATTTACCTTTAAGATAATTTCCATCATTAAAAAGTAAGACCAAAATGACTCAATTATCCACTGCCCACAGTAAGCGCTTTCTGTGCTATTAATATTTTTGGTTACTAAATTCTAAAGGTTTAGGGACAGCAGGGAAGATCAGAGATCACATCGTCCAGTCATTCTTTATTTTTACAATTCAGAAGCTGAAGCCCCATTGGCCAAGTGACCTGCCGGAATATAAGTAACCTCAGAGCCAGAACCAGGGGCTCAGTCTGGAGACTCTGGATCTTGTGTTCCTCCTGCTGACCTGCCTCCCGGTGTCTCTCACCCACCAGTCCAGCATCAGCCACAAAAGGGCCTTAGCACTAGTGACAGAGGCCCAGCTCATCCAGAGGAACACAGTCAAGGATGAGGGGCTGAAAAAAACAGTAAGTCTTTGTTGACCTGGTTATTTTTCTGTTCTAAGTTGTATTGCTTTCATAAGCTAAAACTCGAGAATAAGCCGGGGGACTCAACCACCAAATACAATTACAAGGAAAACTGCCTTCACCTTTCTCGTTTTTGCCTTGAACGTAGCTGGTCAGCCTGGTAAAGCCAGTCTGGACGGCAGAATCCCAGTCCCTTGACTCCACGGAGGTGCTGACCCACTTGGCTGGTCCATAGTGTCGGATCTCGTAACTTTCGGGCTAAAATGGGACAGAAAGCTGGAGGAAGCCATTCTAAAAAGGCAGGGCGCGAGGTGCAACAGTACCGGGGCCTGGATTTGGGTCCTGTTTAGGGGCTGCGCCCCACTTGGGTTGGGCCGCAGGTTCTGGCTCCACCGGGCCGGGCCGGGCCCCTCCCCCTCGGCTCCCATCCTGTGGTTCTGCACTTTTTCAGCCCAGGCCCCGCACACCGGGCTGCGGGGGTGGGCCGAGGGGAGGGGGGTGGGGGTGGGAAGTCAGCCCAAGTTAAGAACAAGCATCTCTAAGGGCCCCTCGGCCCGGGGGGCCCCACCTCGGGCTGTGGGAAAAGGTTGATGCATTTTTCCCCGCCCGCAAAGCAAAGGAATTGAGAGGTGGCCATTACCGGGGGCTGGGGCTCACCGACAGGATCTTCCCGTTTGTTCGGGGCTCAGACCATTTTAAAATTGTACTTTTCCCTTAAGTATGTGGGACTCTCCGGCCTCACCACAAATCAGCTCGAAGACGGCCTCCCCGGCCCCCCGGCCCGGCCCGGCCCGGCCCGGCCCGCACCCTTCGTGCCGCGGGAGGCTCCTACCTGGGCGCCCGAGTCCTCCGGGACCTGCCAGCCCGGCGTCTCCACCGCCGGGGCCTCCGCGCCCTCGGCCGTCCCGGGCCCCGGCTCCAGCACCTCGGCCATGGGCGGCGCGGGTCCGGGCAGGAGGCTGGTGTGCGCGGTGCTGGCCGCCGAGGTCCCGAGTCCCGCCCCGCGGCCGCGCGCCCCGCCTCCCGCAGCGCAGTGCGGAGACCCGCGTCCGCCGGCCGCCGCCGGGCCTGGGCCGGAGGAGACCTGTGCCCTCCAGGGACCCGACTCCCAGCCCTGGCAGCAGCCGCCGGGGTCTCCCCCCTGCTGGGTCCCTTCCGCAGGGGCGAGGCTGGAGACTGGCTGCGGGGCCGCTGGGGTTCGGCTTTCTTTGGCGCCCGCCCCGCCCTCCGCCCGAGTTTTCAATGCACAGGCAGGCAGAGGTGTTGGGGGTGGGAGAAGGACCGGGCAGCAGGCTGGCGCGGTTTCTGGTGGAACCGGTTCGGGAATCTCTCCCAAGGCCCCGCCCGCACTGGGAGCGGGTTCTGCAGACAGCTCTCCTCCTGGGAGGGGGTGAGCGAGAGCCTGCACCCATGGGTGCATCCAGTGAAGGGCAGGAGGGAGTCTCTTCTCCTGGTGGGCGGTGGGCACGCACTGGCGACCCTGAACTCGGCTTGCTTGTTGGCACTCCGGTGGGCAGAGAGCTCCAAGCGAGGTTTGGGTCGGGGCCCAGCCAGGGGTTAGTCAGTCCCTTACACCGAGAAGGTGGCCTAGTACCGCCCCTGGAGGAAGTAGATGGACCACAGTCATGCTTGGAGGGAGCCTTGAGCTGTCCTCCTTTCTTGGCCTCACCTCTCCAGGGATGCCCAAACCTCTGAGTCACCCCACCAAGTCTAACAGGCTGGCGCGAGGGGAGTAGAAGAGGAAGGGAAGGTGATTGAGGAGAGGAAGAAAATGGGTGGGGACATGGGCTAGACTCGAGTGCTTTCTAAATTTCTTGGCTATCTTTATTCTTTATTTTTTTCTAAGAGATTTATTGAGAGATAATTTCACACATCTGTAGTTCACCCATTTAAGGTGCACCATTTAATGGTGGTTAGTACATTCACAATTGTGCAACAATCGCCACAATCCATTTTAGAACATTGTCATCAACCCCCTTCCCAAAGAAACCCCACACCCTTTAGCCATCACTCCCCAACTCCCATCCCCCAGCTCTAGGCAACTAATCGGCCTCTCTCTGTCTGTAGGCTGGTCTATTCTGGACATTTCCTATAAATAAATGGGATCATATAATATGTGAGCTTTTGTGACCGGCTTCTTTCACTTAGTGTAATGTTTTCAAGAGTCATCACGTAGCATTGTAGCATGTATCAGTACATATTTCATTTTTATTCCTGAAGAATATTCCATGGTCCTAGTTCTATTTAAGCAATTGATGTCCTCTCTTTTCCTTACCCTTCCCTGCCCAAGCGAGTGTGTAGAGTGGCATGCAGACACGTGATGCTTCCTAGTGTTTATATCAAATCTATTAGGCAGAGCTAACTTTGAATTATTTAGTAAAGGCTAAATAATGAATTTTGACATTTTTTATAAATTGCCTGTTTATTTTAACTTAAGTAACAGCTGTGACTCATTGCTTAGTTGACTGCAAAATTGAGAATACAATTTTACTTTACAGAGAGTTTTTAAGGGGAAAAGGAAGTATTTACATTTTTGTTTAAGAAATCTATTTTTCTTTTCATCTGCAGAGTACCTTTTACAGTTATCAATGCCTTCTTGGGGGGCTTTTTATAGAAAAACGGAGGCTAAATTTGGAGACTCTCATTTTATAAGGTGTGGAATATGCAATTAATGAAGATAACAGCAGGTGACTAAGCTGAATTATCTATGATTTACAAGGTGATAATTAGTTATATAAAAGAACAGAAGGAAGGAAAGCAAAGGATTTATTTCAAGATAATAGGATTTGCATTAGAACAAATTGAATGAAATTCAGAAGGCTCAAGTTTTATACTCATATGTCAAAACAATCTAGCTAGTTTTCTTGTTGATTAATTATGGTAATGTTGTTATTTCTAATAGCTCCTAATTAATCAGTGTTCACAGGGGTGTGTGTGGTGCTTTTATAACCAGGTGCCTCCTCATTCAGCCTAGTGGGGTAGGGGGGTGCGTGGAGGAGGGCCCTGGGGAGGCCTGCAACAGTAGGCACAGCTGATGCTCAGTCCCGTCACCACGAACATTGAATAAGTGAGTACTGAACCCGTGCTTCTAGAGGAAACTCAGAGTTAGGGTTCCTGTGAGCCTGAACGTTTTGATCTACTGGTGTGTTATATGTGTTGTTGTACAAAAATACCTAATTTAATATACGTCATTAAATCCTTAACACTGAACCCACAACCAGCCTAACTTCTTCAAAAGGCACAGCACAGCCTTCCTGTGCTTGAACTCACTCGACAGCACTTCGGCACTGTGCCTGAGGCCATTTTAAAGAGCAAAATCACCCACCAAAAGCACAAAAATGCTGAAAACATCGCACTACATAGATTTCAAAAAGGACACCTTTTTTACTGTATGAGAGCGGAACCTAGAGGGCAGAGCTTCGCTTTGTTTAACCTCAGCTGGGAACATGTGCACCCAGGGGCTCACATTGTTCAGTGCTCTACACATGCACATGTCTACCAGCGATGGAGAGGGTGCTGTGAGGGTTGCTTTTGGAGTTGCAAACACATACCAGCAAGTTGGTGAGTTTGCAAATACAGAGTCTATGGATGATGAGGATTGGCTGTTAATGCTTCCTACCATAAGTTACATAAGTCACTTCCATCCATGTTTCATTGACCAAAGCAAATCATAAGGCCTTAAGGGTTGGAATACGGTCACGCTGTGTTCTCAAAGAACTGAGGCAAGCACCAATGTTTAACCCTGATATATTTAGTCACCAACTGATTATTTGATATTTGTGGCAGAGTTTATTTCCCAAAAGTAGTTGCAACATTAAGTCCTGTGCAACATGCTGTTCTTATAATGTGACTTTGCCACACCTTCCACCGAGAGGTAAAGATCTATGTTCCCTTTTCCTGAAACTCGGAAGGTGCGTGACTACAGTAGAAGTCGCACTGTGTGATGTCTGAGGATAGATCATTAGAAACTTCCATCCAGTTCTCTTTGGAACACTTACTCTTAAAAAGCCAACAGCCATGCTGAGAGTAAGCCCAAGCAGCTCCATGGAGGCCATGTGTGGGTCCCGAGCAGAGGTCCTGGCTGACACTGGCATCAACCACCTCACGTGTGAGTGACCAAGGGTTCAGGCAACTCCAGGCCCCCACCATTGAGTCACCTTGGGGCATCCTCAGTTCTTCCAAGCCGAGGCCCCAGAGGTCGTGGAGCAGACACAAGCTAACCCCACAGAAGCCACAGAATCTGTGAGCATAACAAATTGTTGTTATTTTAATGCCACTAACTTTGGGGTGATTCGTTTTTCGGGAATAATAGCCGGAAGAGTATCTTCGATGTGTAGTGTTGTAGAGGTGGTACTGGTGGGTGTTAGCAATGAATAAAATTTGGTTCTACTCCACATATTTTTCAATCAAGTCATTCTTTACTCTGGGGTCATTCTTGCACCCACAATGTAGTTAACTATTTGGTCTGTGCTTGTTTGTTAATCCTCACCGGAGGCTATTATTTTTCCATTGCTTTTTAGAGAGAGAGAGGGAGGGAGAGAGAGAGAAACATTGGTGTGAGAGAGACACATCAATCGGTTGCTTCCTGCACATGCCTCAGAGAGGGGCCAGGGAGTGAACCCAAGACCCTTTGGTGTTTGGGCAGAGGCTCTAGCCACTGAGCGCCCTACCAGGATAACTATTTGGTCTTTTTATTGTTACCACTGTCTCAGATATAATGACTATAAAGTTGGTATTCTAACAATAGGAAATGTAATCTTTTGTTTGCCCAGCTTCTCCTTTATTTATTTATTTATTTATTTATTTATTTATTTATTATTATTTTTTTTAGTGAGAATTATAATACTCATCTATTATTAAGACACAAAACAACCCAGCAAGCCCCTTTTATGCTAAGCATTTTTCTCAGTGCCTGACACATAATTGCTTGATAAATGTTGAATGAGTGCCGGTTAGAATTTATCAGACACATAGCGTTCTTAGGTGCACCTGTGAACCATCTTTCTCATGGGCCACAGAAAATGAAGAGCCATTTATTGAATGTGGGGTTGAGGATAAGAAAGCTAAGGTCTGAAGCTGGGAATGTCTTTAAAAATTTAATTCTAATCAATATAAGGCTTGATATAACTTCTGAAACTGTGGTGAGTGTTTATAAAAAAAAGAGAGATGCTATTCATGTGACTTTTAAATGTTCATGCTTTTGAAGAAAAAGGAGACAACCCAATACCCCACAACTAGACAGCTCATATTCTCAAAAAAGCTCTAAAAATAAACTAAATCCTTTATACAGCTAGGAGGAAATGTCTCTAATAGGTCACGTGGTTGAAGACCATTTCCTAAAAATGTAGGGCTGCTAAGATATTCCCTTAAGCTCTTAGGTATGGAGCTTTTCCCCGATTGGGACAAATTACAGAATTGGTCGGAATTTGACTTGACTACCTAATGACTTTTAGAACAGAGGTGTTTCAGTGCTCCCCGTTCTAGGAAGTGGAGCCATTCTGCCCCAGTCTTGAACCAGTCAGTTCTCAGCCTATTTATGGGTCCTGTATAATGGTCTCCCCAGGCCGTCTACACCTGAGTTTGAGTCTCGTGTTCATAATAACTTCCAGGCATGGGAGAGGTCAGTGGCAAGATGGAGGAAGCTTCGCAGTAATGCCTGTGACATTTCACCTGCTAGGTCAGTGCTCCTCAAGCTGTCTGTAATGAAGAACCCCCTCCTTTTAAAGACAATTCTGGTCCATCATAAACCAATATATGATTCTACTGCACGAGACTAGCTCCAGCTCACTGCCTGTTTCTTAACTCACAAGTTCAAGAATAACTTACTTGGTCTATATCATGCTCAGTGAGATGAGTCCACTGATGATATGCATGGATTTTGTAAAAATGTTAAATTTCTATGCAGTCTTTACACACCCACTGTCAATTGCTCTAATTATCTTATCTGGGACTGGTAACTAATAGTTTGTGAACCAGCACCATTTCATGGACCATGCTTCGGAGAGCACTGATTGAGGTGACCTTCCCAGTGTCCTGTCCAATTGAAACCTGCCTTGCAGCACCTCCTGGGTCTACTCTCTGGATAGCTGTTTGCATTCACACTTAAGGAATATTATTTGCAGATTATATTATTTTTATTCTATATTCATATAACTACAGGTTTTACATGAATTTAAATTCGTATTTAAATATATATTTGCATTTTAGTTTGGTTTTGAGTTTTTATTTAATGTTTAAGAATATGGGTTTTCTTCCCCAGGTCCATATTTATTATATGAATTGAATATTCCATGGTGAGTTGACATTAGTTTCCCAGGCATGAGGACTTAATGGATGAGGTACAGACAGGTTGCTTTACAGGAATCCATTAATGCTGCTTTCCCAGCTGGAGTTTTTTATTTTTATTTTTTAGACTTTCACAGGATAATCAAAGCAATGTCTCTGTATGTGGCCAGTGCATAATCCATTCTGCTTATGCCAGTGTAAGAGTTGAAATATTTGTTAATACCAGTGCACTGGAATTGAGCATCGGTTTCTGGGCCAACCATAGTTTCAATCTTGCCATAGTCACAACTTCTGGAGCCTATGTCCTTCAACATACAACGCAGCCCTACTCCAGGTCAGAAGAAGGTGCCTCCTTCGAGGTATAACCCATGTTTGAGTCTGGCTTTCCATCCCAACCCTGCTACTTTCTGGTTGCGTGACAGTGGGCACGTGGATCAGCCTTACTGAATCTGTTTCTTCATTTGTACAAATGGATGATACTCACCTAAAATGATTTTGAGGATCCCAAGAGGTAATACAAAGTTATCTCTTAGCCCAATGCCTTGCAGGTCGTATCCTGATAAATGGTAGTTATTCATATGGTCTTTTGTGAATAAACACTCTGGAACATTTCATTAAGAACCAAAATCTGTTGTTTGGACTCCCCTGGTTCCCTGCCATTGAGCAGACACGTGTTGTATTCTTGTACATTTCACCTATAGGAGAAAGCTTATTAAGATCATGTGTAGGTAAAGGAGAGAGAGAAATCAGTACTTATTTCCCCTAAAAAAATTTCAGATTTCTCTTGTTTCTTTGCCTAAAGTTGGCTTGCACTGAACTGGGATAGTCTCGCTCCCAGAGCCACATTATGACTGTGGTGGGCCTAAAGCATTTTTTGCTTTGGTGGGTCCCTTCCCCTGTAAAAAACAAAACAAAACAAAAATTATACTTAATGATGGTATTGATGTAGAGATGATTATAATCTTTGACCCCAAAGGTTAATTTTAAAATTCTGATTTTAAAAGAAATTATAACATTTTGATGAGCCTCTAAAAGTAATTTTAGCTCTGGACTTGGTGCCTGGTGTAGCTGATGGACAGGTGGGCTCTAGCCCCTCCCAAAGCAATTGAGATGGTTCAGTTCTGCTACAAGAGAGTGGGAACATATGCCCTATTATATGGGATGATAAATACAGAAAGAAGCCAGCACTTACTGTGCCCTTAGGACAGACATGGGTTCTACCATTGGATCCTTCCAATGACCCTCTGACGCAGGTCTTATTAATGTGATAAAGGAGTAAATAATGAATAATTTAGAACCAAGGAGATCCAGTGCTTAAAGTCATCCAGATGGAGAAGATGAATGCGAATATTGGTCCTTCAAACCATCCCACTATGTGTATTGTCTGAAAACCTTGGGGAATTGGAGGAGAGGATATGTTTTAACTCTGTATTGCAGTGTACTGCACTGTGCTGAGAACAGGGCGGGGCTCAAGAGATTGTTGATGCTCCTGATGCCCAATTCTGATATGGGAAAAGTGGAACTAAACACCCCATGTGGGTTATCTGGAGTAATTTGAGAAGAAATTAAGTTCTTGATACAAACTATATTGCTTTCTAAAACAATCTCTGTAGGTGTGTATGTAAGTGTGTATACATAAAATGCTTTTGCTGCATCCTACAACTTCTGATAACTTGATTTTCCTTTTTAGTTCAAAATATTTTAAAATTTTTCTCAAGATTTCCTCTCTGACCCATGAGTTATTTAGAAATATGCTGTTTAAACTCCAAGTATTTGGGGTTTTCTAGCTATTTTCATTACTGAGTTTTGGCTTAATTCCACTGTGGTCTGAGGGCATATGTTATATGATTTCTACTCTTTTAAACATATTACAGTGTGTTTTATGGCCAAGAGTGTGCTCTATCTTGGTGAATGTTCCATACAAGCTTGAGAAGAGTGTATTTTCTGCTGTTGGGTGAAGTGCTCTACAGAAGTCCATTGTATCCAGTTGATTGATGGTGTTGTTGAAATCAACTATGTCCTTACTGATTTTCTGCCTGTTAGATCTGTTTGTTTCTGATAGAGGGGTATTGAAGTCTACAACTAAAATTGCACATTCATTAATTTTCCTTGTGGTTCTATCAGTTTTTGCCTCAAGTATTTTGACACTCTGTCGTTAGGTTTATATACTTTAACGATTATTATGTCTTCTTGGAGAACTGATCCCTTTATTGTTATGTAAGCTCTTCTTTATCCCTGATAACTTGCCTTGCTCTGAAATCTGCTGTCTGAAATTAATATAGCTGCTACTTTTTTTTATTAGTGTTAACATAATATAAATTTCTCCATGCCTTTATTTTAATTTACACATATCTTTATATTTATAGTGGATTTTTTGTAGACGAAATGTAGTTGGGTCTTGTTTTTTAATCCACTCTGACAATATCTGTCTTGTAATTGGTGTGTTTAAACCATTGAAGTTTAAAGTGATTAATGCTATAGCTGGATTAACATCTACCATATTGTTACTGTTTTCTATTCAGGGCCCTTATTCTTCCTATTTTTGTCTTCCACTGTTTTCCTGTGGCTTTAAGTGAACATTTAATAGGATTCCATTTTCTCTTCTTTCTTATATATCAATTATAGTTCATTTTAAACACAATTTTAAGTGGTTGTCCTAGAATTGTAATATGCATTTACAACTAATCCAAGTCCATTTTCAAGTAACATTATACTGCTTTGTGGGAGTGTAAGTATTTTATAATGACAAAAATACTTTTAATTCCTCTCTCCTGTTCTTTGTATCATTGCTGTCATTCATTCTACTTATACATAGCTATAATCATCAAATACATTTTGCTATTATTTTGAACAAATTGTGATCTGATTAATTAAGAATAAGAAAAATATAAATGCTTATTTTACCGTCACTTATTCTTTCTGCAATGCTTTTTCTTTATTAGAGTTTCTGACCTATATTATTTTCTTTCTGTTCGAAAAACTTAACATTTCTTGCAAGGTAGGTAGGTCTATTGGCAACAAATTCCCTCATTTTTTGTTTTTCTAAGAAATTTTTTACTTCTTCATTTTTGAAGAATAATTTTTCAAGATACAAAATTGAGGTAGGTGGTTTTTCCCCCTCTCAACACTAAATATTTCACTCCACTTGCTTGCATGGTTTCTGAGAAGTCAGGTGTAATTCTTACCTTTGCTCTTCTATAGATAAGTTTCTCCCTCCCCACCCCCCTTCCCTACCCTGGTCCAATGGCTTCTTTCAAGATTTTTTTTCTTTATCTTTGCTTTTCTGCAGTTTGAATATATGCGGAGGTATAGGGTTTTTGTTGTTCATTTGTTTGTATTATTTCTGCATAATGTTCTGATCTTCCTGGATCAATCTATGGCTTGACATTAATTTGGCAAAATTTGCCATCATTATTGCTTCAGTATTTCTTCTGGTTCTTTCCCTTTTTCTTCTCTTTCTGATATTCCCATTACAGGTATGTGACACCTTTGTTATACGTAGTTGTCTCACACAGTTCTTGGATATTCTGTTCTGTGGTGTGTGTGTATGTTTTGTTTTTGTTTTTTTAATCATTACTTTTCCATTTTGGAAGTTTCTATTAACATATCCCTAAGCTCAGAGATTCTTTCTCAAGTGTGTCCAGTTTATTAATAAGCCCATCAAAGACCGTCTTCATTCTGTTACCATGTTTTTTATCTCAAGCATTTCTCATGGTTCTCTTAGGATTTCCGTCTCTCTGCTGACTGCATGTTGTTCCTGCATGTGGTCTGCTTCTTCCAATAACACCCTTTGCCTATTAATCATAGTTATTTTACATTTCTGGTTTGACACTTCCAACAACATCCGGGCCATATCTGAGTCTGGTTCTGATGCTTGCTCCGTCTCTTTTTGCCTTTTAAAATGGTGGACTTGATGTCCTGGGTAAGGAAAGTGCAGTAAGTAGGCCTTTACTATTGTGGTGGTTAGGTGGGTGTTGGGGGCGTGTTCATAGTCCTATGATTAGGTGTCAGTCTTGGAAGCCTTTGCCGCTGCAAGGGAACTTCACAAGGGCTTCTCTGGTTTTTCTTTTTGTTTTTCACCCTCTTAAGTGGCACCAGGTGGCCAGAGGGACTGGGGCTGGCTCTTTTCCTTCCTCTGCATTAGGCTAGCTGGGGCTGGGCATTTCCCTTCCCCAGAACACTCAGGCTCTGATAAAACAAGGGCAGGTGAGGCCCTGTTTAAATGGTGTCTCCTGAGGGCAGGCCTTGTTAAGAGGAGCAGAAAGTTCTGGTGGATTTCCAGGTGGTTCCTTTTCCCCGCCCCTGGCTAGAAGCGGCAGGGGATTTTTCTCAGGCCTTCGTTGGGAGAATCTGCGGGGCTCCTGGGGGCAGAAGGCACAAAGCCGGGGGCCTTCTGAGATAGTTATTTCCGAGATTTGTCCTCTACGCCCCGCAGTCCGTCAATTACAGTTCAAGCTTCCCCGTCGGTACTGGTTCCCGAGGAGGCTCCTGCTGGAGGACTCCTGCCCCGGTGAGTCACGATTCTCTCTCTGTGTCTGTCTGTCTGTCTCTTTGGGGGAGGTGGTTTGTGACCTCAGTTCTCTGATGGAACTAAGGAGAAATGTTGAATTTCCAGTTTGTTCAGCTTTTTCTTGTTGCTAGGATAGAGCCTTGACTACCAACCTTCTTACAGGCCAGACCAGAAATGGACTCCTTTTTCTTTTTATAAAATTATGCATTAGTGATATTTTCTCATCCAAGGTAGAATTTCGTGAAAATGTCCTCATTCTAGCATCTGTTTCTATTATACCCCCTCCCATGTTTAATCTTTTCTGGCTACAGTTATTTCTTCCAAAAGACTTCTTAGCTGTGAACAGTCTGGTTCTTTCATTTGTGGATTTTCCTCAACTCCACTCTGCCCTTCTTGGGTTGCTCGCAGCCCGTACTACCCGTGCTTGCCAGCTGTCAACATTTAAACAAGGATACACTGTTTACTCGGTTGTTCCTAATATTCTGCTTGGAAGTCCTGTTTGGTGAACCCAGTTGACTGCAGGTTAGGCTGATAGCTTCAGAAAGAGTTTACCGAGAATGTCGGGTTATAAAATGGCTCAAAGCTACATTTATACGTCGAGTTTTCTCTAACCCTGTTACCATATGTTTGTGTACATGGAAGCTCACCTGGATTTTGTGGCCCCTCACGTTACCTAAAGTAATGACGTTCAGCCTGGCCTTCATATGAGAATCACTGGATCTGTTTCTATTTAATTGGTCTAAGTGTGTCCTGGTGTCAGTATTTCTAAAAGTTCCTCGAGTTATCTATCCCACCAGGCATCTAGGGTTGAAATCCACTGGTCTGTACAAGGGTCAGCACACTTTTTCGTTAAAGAACCAGATAGTAAATATTTTGGGCTTTGAAAGTCATATAGTCTCTGTTGTGACTACTCAATTGTGATGGAGCAGCCATAGGCAAGTGGGCATGGCTGTGTCCCAATAACTTTGTTCATAGATGCCAACATTTTAATTCATTTAATTTTCATGTGTCATGAAATATTCTTCTTTTGATGTTTTATTCAGTTATTTAAAAAATGTGGAAACCGTTCTTGTCTCTCAGGTTGTACGATAACAGGTTGCACGTGCGATTCGCCTATAGGTTGTAGCGTGGCCACGCCTGGCTAATAGTTCACCTGTTCCGCAGCTTCAGTTTGCTTCCATAAAAGAAAATGTTTTCTTCCCTCAATCTCAGATAACATTGCAAATGAGTCCTGGCTTTGACTACTTATTTTAAATAAGTCTTATTAGAACATTTTAAAACATGGCAATGCATTTCCTTAATAGCCTTGGAAATTGTAGGAGTTGACATGCTTTTTTCTAGAAGTAGCAAGCCTGGCTTAAATGGTGTAAAGCAGTAGGAAGGGTGTGCTCTCACTAATATATAGATAGTTGCAGGTTTAATTCAGCTGCTCTGCTGAATGCAATCAACCCAGGGGTTTTCCATCTTCTTCACTGTTCAGATTAGCCCTGGCTGTTGTCTTACCTCATGGTTGCAAGATGGCTGTAGCAGCCCTGGGCATCACATGCAGACACATAACATCCAGCAAAGAGGCAAAGTGTTTCCTTTCATGTGTCTATTTTTAACATTAGGCAACCTTTAAAAACAAACAAACAAAACACAAGCCTTTCTTTTTTATATAGGTCTTCCCTTAATCCCCAAAACCAAATCAGTCATGGTAAAGGCATCGAGATCCGCATGATTAACTATCAGGATGTAAGTCCCCTGATGTTGGAGGGCTCTGGTGTGACTTACATAGGTGGCTCCAGGATCCCAGAACCAAATCAGGGTTCTGTTAACAAGGAGAAGGAAGACAACACAGTTGGGAGAGAATCAACGGAGTCTCACACAGAACTAGAGCCTTAGGATTAAAAAAATAAAAATAAAACCCAAAGCAGGCTGTCTGCTGAGCCACTCATTTCCATTTATTTACTTACTTCCCTTAAAGACCGCAAGGGAATTGTTCCATATAGATCTCCCGAAAGAACTTGCATTCATTTGAACTCAAATAGGTTACGTTTTGCTTCAGTCCTCCAAGGTACTATTATTCCTACATTTATAAAGAAATGTATCCTATTTTAGATCATTTTATTTTCCTAAAACTGTGCCACATTGCATATCTAGCATTAAAATGTTCACATCCAAAGCGGTTTAAAAAGCCACCATTTTCTGTTCATTGACTGTGAAAAAAGGTAAAAAATATTTTCCCAAAAAGTTATATTGTGGAATAAGAATTTAAGGACTGGACATGTCACCCCCCAGCCTCATGGGTATTCTGATCAGTCTCCCAAGTGGCACGTGACCCACCTCCACCTCCCCACGTGAAATCACAAAGGGGGATTTTTATCTAGTCCCAACTCAGATGTGCTCATCCTACTGCGAGGCCTGACCCCCGTCCGGGCACGGACTGAAATTCCCATTTGTGGTTTTCCGTGGGAGGTGCTGCAGCCCAGGGCAGAGAGGCCGGCTCTGCCTCTTCGAGGCATTGAACATCGGACTGCTCACTTAGACTCCCTGAGCTCTAGTTTTGACACCTGTGAAGCAAGAGTTTGAACTATGTGATTTATAAGGTTAGAGCTAATCCATGTTGCTCAGGTGACCCAAATTCTGACCTTTACCCTCCAACGCTACACGGATTTCTACTGCGTGAGTGCTGCTTGGTGCGGGCCTCCCTCGGTCACAGTGTCCCCTGAGAAAGGGTGTCAGAGCAGCAGCCCTTCGTCCCCCGCTGTTGCAGGGCGACACGTGCCCACGCGGCTAACCCTGCCCTTCCCACCCCAGGAAGCAAGAGCCACACTAAGGAGGAGATGATCTGGGAGAGCTTTATTATTTTTTGAACAAAAATGTCCGCAAACATCTGTACTTGCATTATTAATATTGAGACATTTCACCGTTATTCACAACACCGTGGACCACTAGGCTCCAGAGGTGTTTTTCCTCCTGGAGCTCTAGCCGCCTGACGGCCTCGCCCAAAGGGAGGCCAGGAGGCCCCGGATAGGCCTGTGTAGGAGGCAACGTTGTTATTTGTGGCAAAAGCAGTTATCTTTGGCTTCTCAGCATTTTTCTGTTGTCTCTTCGGAGCTAGCTCTTATGCTCACTAGTAATTCTAATTCCTTTTCTCAGCACACATAGAACTTTCCTTTTATTTACTTTTTCCTCGCGAGCGTTACACATCATAGAAGAGCCCGGGCATCTTTAGCACGACCTGGGCAGGTTTTTCCTTAAGGAGCTTGAGGACGGGTTCCCTGGACTGACCTGTGTCCAGCCTGCCCCCAGCCTCCTGTCCCCCGCACCCGGGGGTCGGCCTCCTGGTCCATGCAGGGGGAGAGCTGGGTTTTAAATGGTTTCCAAGAGCAGTTCAGACGGGCTCATGCGGCCCAGGTGGCCCCTGTTCCTCCGGCAGGCCCAGGCGGGGGGCCTCCTCCCCAGGCGGGCTCCTGGTGGCCTCCTCGTAGGAGGGGGGCAGACACGCGGACAGGGGGGCCGCCTCCGCGGGCAGGGGCGAGTAGGGGAAGTCCTGCTCCCCGCTCCAGGGCAGGCCCGGCAGGAAGTCCGTGTCCTCGCCCGTGGGCGGGTGCTCGGCCAGGTCGATGCTGAAGACCTGGCCCTGCGCCCGGGGCGCCCTGCAGAGGCGGTACAGGAAGAGCAGCAGGAAGGCCAGGAACAGCACGATGGTGGCGGGGAGCAGGATGCACAGGAAGGGCTCCACGTCGTCTTTGGCGGAGCTGACCTGCTGGGTGCCCTGGGGTGAGAATGCGACGGAGTTAGGAGATGGCGACAGACGCGCCCTGCCTGCCTTTCATCTCTCATTCTTCTGATCATGACTCACTCACTCTAGAAATCACTCGTTCGTTCGTTCGTTCACTTATGCCAATGAGCTTGAGCCTCCATGGAATAAAGCGAAGTGACAAGGTAAAGTACGGATTTAACATGTCCAAAATTCACACGGATGACACCCTGCAGTATTTTTCCTAAAGGATACATATTAGAATACATTTTAGAAGGTAGGCCCACCACGCATTCTTTGAATAGCTCTATTTATGTATTTTCTTTAGAATTAGACCAATAAACGTTTTATTGCCACAAACGAATCCTATGGAACTTAATTTCTTTAATTGTGGAGCAAAATGTGACATGTACTTATATCACAGGTAAATAACACTTCTAATCTGATTTGATAGCTGATTCTTATAATGATAGATTTAAATTTTTCTTCTTTTTGTTCTTGAAATATTTGTAGGATAAAAATGGAAAAGTTTGAACTCTTAAGGAAAAGAATTGCACATAAATTCTTGATTTTTAGTATTAGCTCAGAAGATAATTATGAGTCCTGATGGAGTAAATACTATAACAAGCATGAAATGATACTTGAATAGCAAGGTAGAAAAATAACACAAAAATAAATACTGTTGCAAATTGCATAGATGTTACTTTACATGAAGCTACTAGGAAATAACGAAATATTAAAAAGCTTCTTTATTATATAAAGCATACAGCAGCAAATGTAAATATTTGTACCCACTTCTAAGAGGGAGATAAAAAAAAATTAAAGCCTTATAATTGTGTTTAAGACAACAAAATACTAAGCTCCTTATCGACTTGTTTAAAATAAAACATAATAAAACTGAGCTGGGTTCTCTTGATTTTGGTGGAAAGAACAATTGTTTTTCTGATCATGACCTTCTAAGGGGCTGGCTTATCTAGCATTGACTATATAATTATTTTTACTTCTTAAAGAATTTACAAGTGTGTGTTGACTGAAAATTGGGTGATTTAATATTTGTGCTGCCAGATGTTTGTCTTTGGTAAGATATTTTAGCTTAAAGTGCACAAAAATGAAAGGTTTTGTTGGGAAGCATAGTGTATGGGTTTGAGCACTCTGGCTTTGGATTTCAGAACACTTTCTAGTACCTGTGTGACCACGGGTCACTCGCTGGTGCCCTCTGGGCCTAGGTCTTCTTCTCTAGGAAATGAAAATAACATTTTTGAATGGGTTGGCGTGAGAATTTAGTGAATCACTATATGTAAAGCACTTGGTATTAGGTGTTTATTATGTATTTGTATCTATTGATAGGCTGAAAATTTAGTGAGGGAAAAATTTGACATTCCTAAGTTTGTATTTTAATACATAAATATTTTCAGAGAAAATATATTTTTATGTGTGTGATTCTTAATCTTTCTAAACTATGGATTCTTTCTGTTTTCTCACACATAATCTAGTTTATTATCAGAACTATTCACTTAAAATCTGTTGTGATGTAATGAGGGACTTTGATTACAAAAGCTGTAAGAGTAGATGGACTCATAAATAATTTACCACAACTTTTAAGAAATCAAAAAGCAACTTAACTATGTTTTCTCTCTCTAAATGAACCATTAAAAAGTTTAAAGCTATTATCTCTTAGTACTAAAAAAAATCACTCTTCAATCTTGATAAACATGGGCCATTTTGCATGATTTTTTTAAATTCCCCATCCCTTTTATGGATGATCATAGTTTCTCAACAGTTGTGGGCATCAACATTTAAATACTCTATTACAGACTGGAAGTTCAATATGCATAAGACATAAAGATACTTAAAGTTCTATTTAAAAGGTTTTATGTAATAAACTCTGTTATTCACCATTATGCCACTTTTGGTATTATCAATAAATACTAGCTGCAAAAATTTGTGAAAGGAGAAATACCACAGTCTACTCCTGTAATCAGAACTTCCACGGGCAGAGTTAAATTGTCCAAATACTGAGGGGCAGTGCTTATCTGATGCAGCAGATTACCACAATTTCTTGAGATAAAGAGTTCCTGTTTTCCAGCTAGGAGATGCATAGAGCTGCAGGACACATTTATGGCACCCTTAATTTGCTTACTTACTGATTCATGATAGGTTCAAATTGTTCTGCTTTTTCAAAGTGCAGAATGGACGTCTTTACTTCTTTAATTAGATGTCCTGATTTGTTCACTTCCTTCAAAGTGGTTTCTTAACTTTTAATATATCTCTGATGTGTATACTGATGTAAAGACATTGTTGTTCAGGGAATGTTTTAAAGGAATATCCAGTTAAAAGTGTAACTGCTGAAAAAAATATTATATATACATGTATAAGTGTTTTTCTGTAAAAGGTGGTTTTGCAGAACTTACATACCAATCGGATCAGCTGATTTTCCAGAAAACAAGAAAAAAAAGTCTGTTTCCCTTTTTCTTAAGGGATAGCGGTCCCACTCATTTCCCTACTGATGATAAAATTAATTCTGAGTCTTAGGTTTCTACCAATATTTTACCTTAATGCTTCTCAGCTTGAAGCTTCTTTGGTGATTTCCCAGACAGAACAGAGCAGCTGTCTTAGTTGAGACAGAACCTCCTTAACCCTTTGCTACCCTTTTGGAAGTAAGATCTTGGCTTCTCTTAGAAACAGTGGTCATTACTCAGCCGGAGAGCCAAAGGAAGTTTCTTAGTTTTGTATGTGTAGACATTGCTTACTGAGCAAAGAACAAAACTGTAAAACCAAGGCATAACATTTTGTTGGCCCCTAACTTCAGGTATTCTTTGACATACTTGATATATCAGGTATTCTTAGAATATGTGTGTCCAAAGAAATACAATTTCAAGTTACTTCCTTAGACCACGCCAATCAGTGAAATCGGATTTTTGTCATACCCACCATGTAACATGTTGCCACTAAGTTTTAAGATCCTAAACATACAGGCATTGTTGGTTTAAACCTGATGTACTTGGGGAAGAAAAGGCAGAAGTCATAGGTACAGACCTGCAGCTGGGTTTCCTGAAGGGGTAGGCTTGGTTCGCTTGTCAGCCACTCGTAGGTGCCCCTGCCGGCATGCCCGAACTTCCTCCAGCTGCTGCCCAGCAGGCCTCGCATGTTTTCATCCAACCGGTGCCCCGCTCGCCCTTCCACCTCGCTGCCCAGATTTCAGCAGTGCTGCTCGTTCTTGGCCCGGGTCCAGCTTGGATGTGCTGGGCTGATGGCTGTGGGTAAACTCGTTCTCTAATGAGTGACAACAGGGAAAAGAAACCAACCAGAGAGACCTCTCAGGGCTGATTGTAAGTAAATTCAGTGCCTCTGGATTTGCTTCCTGGCCTTTATCACTGTAAGGGCTGGCATCAAATATCAGATGCGAAACAGGTTTCAGGCAGAGGAGTTCTCTGCGTTAGCACCATAGTGCAACGAATGGTCTTAGAGAATAAAGAACTGATTATTTTTAGACATAAGACCCTCTTCCTTCCTCTCCTTTCCCGCATCCTTCTCCAGAGACAGAGCTGAGCCAGAAAAACTACCCAAGCTGAATTTCCTTTAATTATTCCTGGATAATATGGTACAGAGAGAAGGGGTATTTGGTAGAGAAACAAGACTCATTAATAACATTTTAGTGAATTATTTAGATGAAAGATGCTAATGATAATGTTGTACAGAAGCCAGACAGACAATAGCTGAGACTGGCTGGAATGTTTACTGGTTTCAATTTAAAAAAAAAAAAAATCAAATTACCGATACCAGAACAGTCTGACTATCTTGTAAAATATAACATTATTTGTAAACATAAAATAAGGAACGTTCAATGTAAAGGTTCACAGAAGTAACTTTGGGATGTTTACTTCTACATATTTGCAAAAACATTTAAGACGTGGTTGGATTCTCTTTCCTTTAGGTAAGTAAGGTTAAGCTTCACATTTTTACCCAAACTGTTGCACCTCAGCGTTGAAACTACCCACATCCTTATTTAAGCATCATTCCATCCAAGTGATTGCCATGACGCTGAAATAATATTTCTTAATTGGGTCTTTTTTTTTCCCCTTAAGAGTCTCAATCACTGGCCCCAGTTGGTTTATGGATAGGTTTTGGGGTGGTGAACTCTGAACTTTGCAGATACATCTAGTTTTCTTGGAAGGATCCATAGTGTCCACCACCTTTTCAAAAATAGATGCTCTCCCTGCTACAATTTGGTACTTTGCCAAACTTCTTATTTATGATAAAAGTTTGCACTGAATTTTTCAGTGCCTCAATCAGCATCCTATTGTAGAACTCCTTTGTCATTTCATCCTTTTATTTCTTACTAGAGGCCCAATGCACAAAATTCGTGCAAGGGGCTCAGCCCTCGCAGAGGCGGCAGCTTGCCTCAGCCCTCGCAGCCCCAGCTTCGTCCGGAAGATTGTCCGGAAGGACATCCAGAAGGTCGTTCGGCTGTCTGGCCTAATTAGCATATTACACTTTTATTATTATAGATTGAGGAGTAAGTTGATTTCGTGCTTTCAGTTAAAATGTTGCCCTGTACCATTGATGTGTTTCTATTTTAAGTCAAGCCCATAACCTCACACTGATAACACTAGAAGCACCTGGCCAGTCCAGTATTTTCTTTGTTGCATGTCACTGGTTTTGCCAATATTATGACCTCAACATGGACCATCCTTCCCCACCTTATCTACTTACTTAAATACCTTCAGATTGGAAGTCTGGATCAAAAGCATTACATATGCATCTGCAATGTTGACTCTCCTCCAGCACTGAATGAGTAAGAGAAAAATTCTTGCTTCCATGGATATGTTTTTGGGGACCAAGAGAAACAAGTTATGCAAATAAGAAATATATATCAGAAGGTGACAAATGCTATAGAGAAAAAGCAGTGAAGGAGCAAAGTAAATGCTGAAGGAAGGAGAGCATTTTGCAGGAGGAAGTCAGCATCTCTTTGTAGGGAAAGTGATAGCAAAAAGCTATCATTTAAGGGGACTGAGCAAAGAAGAGAGGAGGGAAGAGCATTATAGACCAAGGGAACAGCCAGTACAAAGGCCCTGAGGCACGCACATACCTGGTAAGTTCTTACAATGCCAGTAGGTCAGGGTGGCTGGAGCACCCAGCCAGGAAAAAAGTCGAAGATAAGGTCAGAGAGGATATGTGGCGGTGGGAGGGCAGCACAGAGTGCACGGTTGATAGAACATTGTCAGAAATTTGGCTTTTACACTAAGTAAAAAGGAAGAGCCACATGGAGTTTTTGAGCAGAGAGTGATGAGATTTGACTTCACTTTAAAAGGATCACTCAGGCCTCTGTGTGAAATAGAAATAGGGGTTAAGGGCAAATGCAGGGAGACCAGTTGGGGGCTTTTAATAATTCAGGGAGAAATAATGGTCCCAGGGTAGTCGCAGTAGAGGTGGTGAGATTCTCAATTCTAGATATATATTAGGGGCAGAGCCAGGATTTCTTGATCTGAACATGGTGTAAGATGAAAAAAAAGATCAAGGATTCTGTTTTAGACTTGGGAAACTGGAAGGTGACTGCTGTCATTTGCAGAGAGCGGAAAAAACGAGAGGGCATGTTGTCTTAGTTTTTAAAGATTGGGAGTTGAATTTCAGACCTGGTAAGTTTGCATTGAGTTTAGATATTTGAATTTGGCATCTAAGAGTGAGGACTAGGCCATAGAGAATAGTTGGAGTTCATTGGCAGGGAGATGGTATTTAAAGCTATGAGACTTAATTTGCAACAACATGGATGGACCTAAATGGTGTTATGCTAAGTGAAATAAATCAGACCGAATAAGACAAATACCACATGATTTCACTTATATGTGGAATCTAGAGAACAAAATAAATGTACAAACAAAACAGAAATGGACTCATAGATGCAGAGAACGGCCTGCGGGTTGCCAGATGGGAGGGTGGTTAGGGGACTGTGTGAAAAGGTGAAGGGATTAAGGAAGTACAAATTGGCAGTTACAAAATAGTCACAGGGATATATATAAAGTACAGCATGGGGAATATAGTCAATAATTTCTCAACAAATGTGGTTCCAGGTGGGTACTAGAGTTATTGGGGAGGTGGGTGTCACATTGTAAATTATATAAATGGCTAACCACTATGATATCTACCTGAAGCTAATATAAAATAATACTGAATGTCAACTGTAATGGGAAAATAGAAATAAAAATTTAAAATAACTATGAGACTTAATGAGATTACCAAGGGAATGAGTGTCTACAGGATGGGGGAGACAGAATGAGTGGCCAGTAAGGTAGACGAGAAACCAAGAGTGTGTGGTATCTGGGAATTGAAGGGAATTATCTCTATCTCAAAAGCTACTGTATGGTCAAGTAAGATGATAAATGATATTTACAACAGGATTTAGCAAAATGTGGGGAAAAGGTGTCTGTCATTGATTATTTTGACAAGAGCAGTTTTGGTGGAGTGGTTGGGAAAAACCTTACTGTAAAGGTTATAAGAGAGGAAGGGAGAAGAATTGGAGATAGTGAATATAAACAAATCTTGGGTTATTTGGCTTGAAAGGTGGGCAAAGATGTAATACTGAACAGAGACATGGAATCACAAGTTATATACTAAAGCAGCACGTTAACAGATTATAGAGGAAAGAGGACATCAGTATTTGTCAACCCTTAGCAAGCCCACTTCTAGGAATTCTCCTGAGGGAATCATCTGATGAGTACTCAAAGATACATGTTGTTGAAAGATGTTTTAGCACCTTTTAAATGTCTGTCATAACAAATAGCTAGAAATAAAAAATTCCACAAAATGATAATTGCTTACTAAAATATACACGTATAAAGACATTATCATCTAAAAATAAATTCCAGAAAGATGTGAACATACCACATATTGGGAGGAAGTTGTAAGAAAACTGCACATTTATTATAAATATTATAAATGTATATGTCTCTGCATATAGAAAAAATTGATGTTACCAATGGTATTTTTCCCAAGTGATGGGATCACGAGTTGTTTTTTATGGGACAACAGGTCTTCTTTTTACTGATGAACATTTTATAATTGTTCTCTGAATGTGTGTCATATAAACCAGACATAATAATTTCCAAGATTTGCCCATTCTTGAAGGCCCACATAAAGGCCATGTTGCTATAATAATTCTGCCCTCCACTAAAATTAGGAATGAATCGCAATTTTCTCTAGATTCCCACAGCATGTTAGGTATTCCAATATTATAACTCTTATTTTAGTCAGCTTTATATTATTTCAAAACTAAGTTGGGGGATGGTTAGTTGACTTGTTAAGGACTTACTAACGAGTTACCTATAATAATGGCCTCTGGCATGACTTCCAGTATATTGGGATGTGCTTAGCCTTTAGAGCAATAGCCTGAATGTGCTATAACTACCCACAGCAACGCTATAGTATTTCAACTCTAAAGACTTATACCTGTGTAGACTTTAATAATTTAAGTTTTTAAAGAAGGCCTCTATAGTCTGTCCTCATAATTTCAATACTTTTTTCCACACTTCCATTATTCCCATGTGCTTTTTAACTACCTAAGAGTCTCCTGTTTAAGACTTTCATAGCTTGATTTTAATTATAAATACTAACTACAGTTAGTTTAAAAGTTTGATTAGCTACTTCAAAAACTTCTCTAAGTATTTCAGAACTGAGAGAAGAGTTTTTCCATGTTTTGCTTAATTCTTCTCTCTCAATCTTTTTAAAATATCAATTTGTCTTCACCCATATGATTGCTCTGTTTTTTCTTACTTCCCTTAAATTCACAATTGTTAATTTGCTACTATAATTTCAAGAATTACCAAGACTTCTAGGTTTTCTGGTTCTACTGGTTGGTGGATCATGTGGACATATGAGAATTTTATTTCTTCTGAGTCAATAATGGTGAAAAGTCCCTGAAAATTAATGGTCAGGGAAGATCCAAATAAACTAAAGATGCTGGTAAAATAGAATTCTTTTTCATATTTAATTTCTAAACCAGTGGATACATTTGGATTTGAACAAACTGGTCAGTGTACTTTTTAAAGATGCTATTATACGAATTAAATAAGCTTCTATTTGATTAGGATGACTGAAAAACTAATCAGTGGCCTGCAGGCAGCACTGTGACAAATCACTCTGCCTGAATCAGAGCTCCAGGGACACCCAGGGGTTCACAGAAAGGTCAGCAGATCTAGTCTTGGTGTTTGTTCAACTTTGGCCTTATAAACTGGAAGCAAAGAGACAGTTTGACTAAAGTCACCAGCAATATAGACTGAAAGAGGGAGGTACCCCATTATGATTTTTTTAAACCAACCAAAAATAATAAAAAATAAAAATTATTGATATGAAGTTTACTTTGGAAAAATATAAACACTTATGGAACTGGAGGTTTTTAACAGAAAATGTAAACATAATTTATGGAGAATAAAACATTTCTATCATCCCAGAAATTTCCTTTCTTTTTTAGCCAACTACTTTTTTTTTTATTTCTAGTTGCAATGGAGGAGGATTTTTTAAAATCTTAATTCTTCAGAAAAATCGGGGAGCAGGATATGGAATTTATGAGGTTAATGATGTTCTCTGGTTATGAACTCAGATATTTCCAAACATTTGACCTTTGGTTTTCTATACCTGGAGAATCTTGGTATATTTAAAATAGGATAATGATCACAAATGTTTGGAAATCAAAATGGTACTATTTTCTTTTTTAATCCTCACCCGATGATATGTTTTTTACCGATTTTAGAGAGAGAGGAAGGGAGAGGAAGAGAGAAACATCCATCAGTTGCCTCCCGCACATGCCCCAACTGGGGATTGAACCCGTAACCCTTCCATGCATGAACAACGAATGCTCCAACCACCTGCACCACACTTTAAATTCTTGAATTTAAAGCAGGAACTAGTAGACAAATGTAGTTAAGTTAAAAATCCTCATGTAATTTGTTTATATATATTTTTATTCATGTATGATAAGTGTATCGGGGGGGTGAAGGAACATCATTATTTAATACCTAAATTGCCATATATTGTTTTATAATATTAAGTTGCTGGAAATTAAGCAGTTGCTTATACATTGTGCTGCTACCAGAATCCCCCCAAAGATGTTCCCAATAAACTACCTTTAAGCAATGTTCCCAAATGTTTTGGGGAAAATTTTAATCTGAATGAGAAATTCAGAAACTAGTTTGGAATGGAGCAAATAGTGTAACCGACATATGTTGGATATATTGTTATTCAGGAATATGCAGTAGATTATGCTGGACATTGAAAAGAATAAATAGAACATCTACTAACTGGTTTCAATACTGGTTTTAAAGTCTTCATTTATATTAAGGTCTTTTCACTCTGATTAGAAATATTATGATATGGAATGCCCAATGGATTTGATTTCCTCATTTGAAATCAAAGAGAAATGAATTCCAAATTCATTGTGACTATTTTCATGTGAAATCTGACCATTGAGACAAAAATATCTTCCTTCAACAAATAAATCTTTAAGTAGTTATATAATCAAAGTCACAATTTATAGCTTCCCAATATTCCTTACCTTATAGACATCAGTCAATACTTACATGAGTTTGTCCAGACAAGAACAAAACTAAACAAACACCTGTCACCTCCCAAAACACGTGAGTTTGCTAAGAGAATAAAATCTTTGGTGGGTTTGTGATTATAAGTAGAATTATGGGAATTCCATTTCAGAATAAATTAGTTTTGGAGAGACCTTTTGGGTTGTCTAAGAATTTTATTTATTTTACTACATTTTTTATACTTCTTAGCTCTTTATTTATTTTTAATGTATATTTTATTGATTTTTTACAGAGAGGAAGGGAGAGGGGATAGAGAGAAACATTGATGAGAGAGAAACATCGATCAGCTGTCTCTTGCACACCTCCCACTGGGGATGTGCCTGCAACCAAGGTACATGCCCTTGGCTGGAATCAAACCTGGGACCTTTCAGTCTGCAGGCTGACGCTCTATCCACTGAGCCAAACTGGTTAGGGCAAGAATTTTATTTATTGATACTTTCCTTCATTCACTTTTTATGGTACATTAACTCCCATTATCTCATTCAGGAACTTCTGTATATGCAAGAAATAATCAGGGCCTTTTGGCAATATTTCCACATACACATATGTCTAAAATATTGTCCTATTAATTCCAAATAGTATTAGATAGATAGAATTAAACAAAAACCAAAAGAGAAAATTCCCATCCTCAAGGCATTTATCCCCTCTTCTCTTTTATTGTATTCTATCACAATTGGTTTTATTTGATCTGTCCTTCATATCTATATATATAAAAGCCTAAGTGACCGAATGATCAGTTGACCCATCACTATGACATGCACTGACCACCAGGGGGCAGACGCTCAACGCAGTAGCTGCCCCCTCATGGTCAGTGTGCTCCCATAGCCCACCTCCCATGGTCAGCCAACCTCCCATGGTCCCTCCCCACAATGGGCAGCCAGGCTGAGTGACCCCACCCATGCATGAATTCGTGCACTAGGCCTCTAGTTCAAAATAAAAGAACAAATAATTCATTGAGGGACTCTTCTCAATCCAGATATAAACATGGGCAAATAGTCAAAATAGTGATGTTTCACTAGAATCTCTTTAATATCAGACATGGACTTAATGACACCTAAACTGGTATGTCTGCATGGCCAGCCCATACTCCCCCTAGAGTGCTAATAAGGCAACAACTTGCCGGGAGAGCTTACACATGGTCCACATTTCTCTTCCTAAGCCTGCCCTCTCTTTGAGGTTTTAACAAAGAGGAAAAAATAGAAACTTAAAGGAATAACAAAGAATATAAATGATTCAAAATCTTGGTAATCTTAGCTTTTGAGTAACAACTGAAAACTAATTTTTTAATTTTATGAGAAATTATAAGATTTAAAACAACATAAATACCCATATACAAGTTAGTTAATATATCAGTGACCTCACATATTTATCTTTTTGTGTTTGAAAACGTTTTGGTTCTACTCTCTTTGAATATCAACTATAGTCACCATGTAATATGTTAGAGCACCGTTTCATGTACCTGCTTGTCATTTGTATGTCTTCTTTGGAAAAATGACTGTTCAGTTCCCTGCCCATGTTCCATCTCTTTGACTCTGTGCTAGTTAGTAATTCTTTCCTCTGTGGAGTAGAATAAGCTGTAAAACACATTCATCCTTGAGTTTTACATTTTAACAATGATATGTTTCCTTTATCCATGTTTTAGGTTTTTTTCCACCCTCAAAATTGGTTGGTAGTTTTTAGAGTTTCTTATTGCTAGAATTCTTTATTTTTGGGATCTATTATTAATTTATTTAAATATTTCCTATAACTTCATTTCTATCTGATCATTTAAATATGAATCCTTTAGAGTCAAAGTCTGTTTACTTTTGCTTAATCTCGCTCAGGAGAATGAGAGTAGATTTCCTTCCCCCCAGTATGTTTGGTAACTCTTAAAACTGAGAGCTCATGTTGAGTTCAATCTGATCTGTGGGAGTCCTGAGATCCTAAATTGAATATGTTTTCCCTGGAGATGATTTGTGCCCAGTACTATGGGGGCCACCAGCCGCCTGGGATCACTGTAGTCACACTTGGGAATGCAGGATTAAATGTGGGAGTTGCACATTCAGTTTGCCCGCCTCGTTGGAAACCCCAGGTCAGTCTTCTAATTCCATGGTGACAGGAGGTAACTCTACCCCACTGCTCTCTGCTCTGGTCTCAGCCTGCCTCACCCAGCTTGTCAAATTCTTAAGCACCGTGCCGTGCATTGCTCTCCAATAGAGTACTTTAAAATCTTATTTGATCATCAAGTTTTAAAATTTTTTGATGACTAACTTTAAGATCTAGTTTTCTAACAAACATTCTTTGAGCCATGCTATTCTAGTTCAACCTCTTCATTTTATAGGCAAGAAAACTGAAGCTATGTGACTGGTGCAGTGTTTCATGATGAGCCCATGTGAGAGCCAGGGAAAAATCCTTTACGTCATAACACCAGAGTGCTTTCTAAGCCTGGAAAGTTCCGTAGGTGGAACACCCATTTCTTCCCTGGCGGAAATGTTCCTGTATGTGACATGTCTCCCACTAGACACATTTCTACAAAGTATATTGGGGCACATATTTGTTAAAATATATAAGCAAATCTTAGATTTGAGTTTGGGGGGTAGTGAGGGAGAAGTGAGGTTGATGTTATCAACAATAAAAGGTATAGATATTGTTCTTGGTTAGGGTATATACTGTGTAGTATCCCAATAGTTAGGCTAGGTGACTTAGAAAGGTATTTGTATACTCTAGGGGATTTCTGTTGAAATACAGAGGGGCAAGGGTTTAATACTAAGTTCATGACCCAATTTATACAGATGAAAGCCTTTGAATTGAAATATGCATTATTTAACAGTCAGATTCTTTGACAGTAAATTTAACTTGGGGACATTGGATTTGAAATGCCAACTTTAATCTGCATTCCCATTTTAAGCCTTAAAAAACAGTATTTATAACACAAAATTTTGCTGAATTTTGTATTTCAATTTCTTGGCCTTCATATATTTTGCTTATAATTTATACATATCTAAGATTTGCAAATAGATATTTATTGTCATTGTTATAATAAGCAGTTTAGCATTGAATTGAAATTTGAAACTCTTTATTCCTCACTCACTAAATTATAGAATACTAGAGGCCCAATGCATGAATTCGTGCATGAGTGGGGTCCCTAGGCCTTGCCGGCAAACAGGGCCAATCGGGATGGTCTCGCCCAGTCCCAGTCGGGGCCAGGCTGGTGGGGGGAGGAACCACGGGAGGTTGGCTGGCTGGCGGGGGCGGGGGAGGGGGGGGACTGCAAGGAGGTTGGCCGGCTGACCCCGATTGAGGCAGATCAGTGCTGGCCGGCTGGGGAGAGGGACTGTAGGCTGGCCAGAGGGACGGACCAGCTGGGGGGAGGGACTTGGGGAGGTTGGCTGTGGGAGTGCACTGACCACCAGGGGGCAGCTTCTGCATTGAGCGTTTGCCCACTGGTGGTCAGTGTGCATCATAGTGACTGGATGACCGGTCATTCTGGTCGTTCGGTCATAATGGCCGCTTAGGTTTTTATATATATAGATGGTGTTTGGAAGATTCTTAGGTTGTGGAGTCTAAGTTCAGGGTCTCAAATTTTGAAATAACCACCAAGTAAGTAGTATAGATCTGGGCATGTGCCCTGACCAGGAATTGAGCCATGATCTCCTGGTTCATAGGTTGATGCTCACCCACTGAGCCACATCAGCCGGGTTGTTGTCATTTTTTAATTTGACAATCTAAGGAAAAAGAGGCCAGCGCCCTGAATAAATAGTCAGTTACTAAATGTTGGAAGAGTTGAACTTTGAATCGATCTGAGCTTGAGTGCTGACTGTTTCCTAGCCGGGCAGCCTTAGGAAAGTTATCTCAGCACAATTCCTTGCATATGATGACATGAACGGAGACAGCCTTGCTGCATTGTTGTGATGAGTAAAGAAGGCAGGTTAAGAAATGTGGTAAATGGCCTGGTGCCTGTGTTTGTTCTTCCCTCAGTCCATAGCTCTCTTTTCTATGTGAGCCTGAATTTAGCTCTGTTTCCTGGAAGCTAAGACAGAAACAAAAGCAAATAAGTACCCACTTTTAAAAACATCAATATCCAATACAAGATCAAATAATTGTTCCCAAACACCTTGGCTTTGAATTCTGGAAAAACTGGCCTCATCGTTCCTTATATAAGAAGACAAATGGATAATGTAATGGGCACCTACTATTAATATAGATTTATGGAAGACAAATTTGACAATTTCTCATATCGACCCTCTTTAAAAGCTGAGGGCATCACATTAAATCTTAATTCAGCGAAGGCATTTCTAAAGGAAGCTGAGATAATTTACTCTGAATGCATTGCCTCTCAACAGCACCACCTAATACAGGAATAAAATTAGAAATTCTAAAAATTGTGGATATTTAAAAACACCTTTAAGTTTGTCTTGTATATTAGTTGTCTCAGTTTATCATTTTTAAAGACGGATCCATAGGCTCTCTGTGTCACAGTCCTTTTGAAAACTTGTCAAAATGCAGATTCCTGAGTCCAGCATCATTCTTACTGGGTTACAATTTTTGAGGCAAGGCCTGGACACCTGCAAGTTCAACAATAAAATGGTTCTTGTGTACATTCCAATCTGAGCCTGGCTAAGTAGCATGGCTACTTCAGGTGCATAAGTGAGCTGAGCATAGGGGGAGGGGCTGTAGGTGAGGGGAGGTATGTTTTTGATAGAAGTTTGAGTTGCTCAGTAAGTCGTTGTCCTGTTGTGTTCTTTATGAAGATTATATATAGAAACTATTTACAGTTGTAGGCTGCATTTGGCTATAATCACATGGAGTGGGAGGTGTCTGTGGCTGGTTAGCTGAAAATGAAGCGGGGCTATTGCAGCCATGGCAGAAGGGGAGAGGAGGTGCCTGTGTTCACCCAGAAGCAAGTAGTGCGGAGGCCATGGAATCAGGCGGGGACACATTTGGTTTATATGCAGCAACTGCCGTCCTGCCCAGCGAGGAGCACCAAACTCCACTCTGTCAAAACAGCTCACACATCCCAAGTGAGGGAGTTTGGGGACCCTAATGGAAGGTGACCTGATGAAGCAGCCTTGCTCCCAAAGTGGGCAGACACCTTTTTCATTTTGAGGGCCACTGACATTGAACTTGGAAGGTCTTGTCAATTGCCAACTCTTGGCACTTCCTTGGAAATAACTGCATTTGTAGGGGCAGCTGCCTAACCTGGCCACCATCAATCTAATTTCCATATAAAACCAGATATACTGTGCTTTTAGACTATTCACTACAAAAGCAGGCCTTAAATCTCAGCTCACGACTTCATGTATCAAATTTTAATTTTCCTCATTTTTTCTAACTCAACTGAAAAGTGTTCTGAGCTTCCATGCTGCCAGGTGCTGGCTCACCTGCTCCTTCTAAGCCACCCTGAGACAGGCCTGCCTTCTCTAGGCTCTTACAGTCGTGGCAGTTAAGGGGTCTTCCCTGACCTGCAGCCTTTCTGCTATTGAACTTTCTCTCCTTTCAGCCCTGAGATTTCAGTTCTAGTCAAAGAAGAGGAATTATTTACCTTCATGTTTCTACCCTAGAGAGTTTGTCTACACTCTCCCTATGGTAGGTACCCTTCCCTCAAAACCCACATAAAATAAAAAAAAACCAACACACAAGAGAGAGAGAGAGAGAGAGAGAGAGAGAGAGAGAGAGAGAGAGAGAGAGAGAGAGAGAGAGTGTGTGTGTGTGTGTGTGTGTGTGTAATAGGCTTTTGGAATATAAGAACTACAGAATGTGACAGGCAATTTTTGGGTCATTCTGTCCCATCATATCCCTTCCTTGATACAGTGTACCTGTGAGCCAACTACCTAATTGAATAAGGAGAAAGAAATGGGGGGAAATACTTGGAGATAAAAAAGAACATAGATTAATATCTCATATACTTTTCAGCCATAGAAGTCTACTTAATGCTTTTGAGGAAACACTTGTACTGAAGAAAGATGGCCTGGTAGCATTCATCTCCCATCTCTGGGTCAGGGAGCTGGTCCCGGCCATTCATATTTGTGCCTATTTCTGAACATTGGCCAATCACAGTTCCATGAAAGAGACAGTGCTGGTTTTTCTGATAATTATCATATCCTATGCATCTTTCCATGGCAGCCTCTGCAACAACTCTGTGTTTGTGTTAACCTCTTTCCATTTGATGCCTTAGAGTAGCAGGAGCAGGCAAGGGGGCAGTGCACTGATGTGCTCAGCAGAGGGTGTGGGGGCAGGGAGAGCTGCTGCCCTGGCCAGCACTGCAGGGGCTGACAGAGCCACCTGGAAAGCAGGAGACCTTATTTTTATTCCCATCCCATGCTCTCATCCCCAAAAGGTTTATAGACTTTTTTTCTCCCTAATGGAATAAAAGTTCATTAAATTATATTTATAAATTTACCAATGCAAAATTTAACTCTGTAAATCTGTACTAATGTACATAGTGTCTGTGTCTCCATTTGGGAGGGTTTAGAACAGATGTCAGATATGCTCAGTTTCCCACAAAGCCCACCTCTAAATGGTTTTTATCTGAGAGGTCTATAATTATATATATGCCTCCCATTTAAAAAATAAATCTATTCTAAGCTTCAGAAGAATGTTATTTTTTTTATTTTTATTTTTTTATTATTAAGGTATAAGAAGAATGTTATTTTTGTAATCCACCGCTATATTAGAAAATCCATCAAGTATTTACTGATTCGAAGGCCATCCTATGAGTAGACTAAAGCAAACCTTGGAGTATTGACTTTTTAGCTGTAATATAGCCAAGAGTATCTTTTCCTTTGCAATTGGTGAATTAACTTCAATATTCATATTTTTTTTTCAAGTTGAGTTATAATGGAGCCTTCTGCATCACATTTAACATTTATTTTCTTGAAGGTTTTTCTCTGCTAGAGATGCTGGCAAAGAATGTTGTTTGACTTCCTTACACCATTTGTACCATTTACAATAGCTCCATATAGCAATTACCTGGGAGGCATTGTGGGTTCAGTTCCAAACCACTGCAGTAAAGCGAATACTATCGCAATAAAGCGAGCTGTTATCTTTTTGCTAGTGGAGAGTTTTGCCTTTAATTAGTAAAAACGCAATATCTTTGAAGCTTAGTAAAGTGAAGCACAATAAAATGAGGTATTGATGTTGGGAAGACAAAGAAACTATATCAAAGTCAGCTGGAGTTCAGTACTTCAATTCTCAGCTCTAAACTGTTGTGAATTTGATTCCTTCATGTTGAAATAGCACTTCTTTTATGAGTTGGAAAGTGCTTATAAACTTCACTGGGATTTAATTATGTCGTTGCCATCTCTGAGTTCCGATGAGGTCATTAAGCTGGGTAGTTTGTTTCTCTGACAACAAAACATTTTGTGCAACCAGATTAAGTTAACAGGGCAGACTCAGGGCACCAATGGCTGGATGTTGTAACTAGGAATCTATAAATAAAAACAAACGAGGAAGAGATAAAAGGCATGCTTAGAGTGCCCTTTCAAAGGCCGAGATAATGGGAATGTTGGTCAATATGTGAAAGCCACAATATTACATTATGCTTCCATTTTATTTTCACTTGCTTATTGAACCTAGCTTTAAGCCAGATGGGAAAGTAAATTTTCTAATGAGTGATATGAAATATTTATCAAAGCTGAAATATAATACAAGTTTTGATCATAAGCCAAACAGTTGAAGTGTGTTGCCTCTTCTTTAAAGAAATACATATAGCTTTAGGCACATATACTCATTGCTGGATAGTAATATTGGAAGAATTGGCTATTGCCAATTCTGAGCTGCTGACCTCCTGATGTAAGATCTGCACTCCCCTGGCCGGCGTGGCTCGATTGGTTGGAGCGTTTCACATACGCCAGAGGGTGGTGGGCTCCATTCCCCATCAGGGCACAAACCTAGGTTGCGTGTTCCATCCTGGTTGGGGTGCCTACAGGAGGCAACCGATTGATGTTTCTCTCTCACAATGATGTTTCTCTCTTTCTCTTTCCCCCTCTCTTCTTCCTTCTCTTTCTTCCTCTCTCTAAAAATCAATTTAAAAATGTTAAGCTTTCTGTGTTATAGTGCATTCATGGATATGAATGTCAAGTATATGTATGCCTTAGATCACTATAAATCATCTTCCACAATAGTGGGGCTATTTATGAAATGGGTTATCCATGGCAGTTAGCATTTATTAGGCACTACCATGTACAAAGCACTGTGACACTGGGGCTCTCACGTTATTTTGAAACAACCCTTTGAGAGTTTATATTCATTTTGCAGAGCAGGAACCTTGAGCTTGTTCTCAAGGGTTGTCTGGGTTCCCCACTCCCAGGCGGGAGCAAAGCTTGGGATGTGCGCTCTGCTTTTCTGGCAAAGGCCCCTGGCCTCTCTAGTCTGCACGGCTGTCTCCATCCATGAATGTGGTTGCTCACTTATGTTTAATAAGTTTGTGATGTCCTTACGAAAAGCACATTCGTGTCTATTTTAGTTTCATTTTGTCCGCAAGATGTAAACGACTAAGTCTGTGAGATTACCAATGTGTGATGGAATCATAGCTTCGTGATTTTAGGTCATATGCACAGTGTCCATCTCCTACGGTGTTTTGTCTTTTATCCCTCTATTGGCCAAGCAGTTTTTCACACTTTGGGCATGAGGGTTCCTAGGCTTATACTATTAATAGGCCTTTGAAACAGTTAATTTTAAGCCAATAAGGTCATAAAGTTAAAAGTGGCTGTATTATATTCTGAATGTTCCCTTTTAATAATTATATGCCTATTAATTTAGTTATTTATGAACAAAAGACACTTGGTTTTTTAAAAGAATAAGTTACATTAGTATTTATGATAATATGAATATAATATCCATTCTTATGAAGACCAAAACAGTATTGTAAAATAAGCCCTCTTTTTTAAGAAAAGGAAACAATGGTGTACACGCACACACACATACATACATTTCTTCCAATGTATTTTCTAGGCATGTACCAAATTTTCATTCAGAGCTATGAAATGTCATGAAAAGGAACCTAGTTCTTTAGGCAGAATTCTGTAAACACAGTATATTTACGTAAATTATTTTGATACATTTATTTGCTAAAAAAATTGTTCCACATATCAGATTTTTTAAATGCATTTGAATCTTTATTCTACAACACAAGCAACATAAATACAATATCTTTTAAAATATTTCTCTTTAGAATTTTCATTTTCACCTCAGATAAAATGTACACAAAATACACTTGCAAGCTTGCTTAGAGAGACCTGTTAAACAATAGATTATATCAAATCAAACAGTTATGTCAACATTTAAAGGAGGGTGGCTTTCAGTTTTTTTTAAAAAATAAATGTGACCAAACTGACAAGATAATAAGGCAAAACAAAAACTGTACTTCCTTGACAAGTCCTTTGAAGTAAACACAATGCTTCAAGGCTCCTGGTGAATAGAGTTGCAATGATGAATTTTGCATTTTGTAGATGAAATGGCACACTGACTCAAATCATTATGGCTATACCAAGCTTCATTTATTTATAATTTTCAATGAAAACAACTCGACTCTTTGGCATCATACAAGAAAGGATAAAAGGATCCTTACCACCCATTGGCTTTGTTTAGAGTGGGGAAATGGTAATAGGGGAACTGTTTATAATGTAATTTACTTTTATTCCTTTAGAAAAGCATAAAAATAATCTTGAATAATAGTTGTTTGGCATGACTAGGGCAATAAATATTTATTCTTAGTTCCCTACCCCCACCCACCCACCAAAGAACAAATCAAGAAACATAAACAACCAGCCTTTCCCTCCAGGCACCTCCTCCTGCCCCTATCATGCCTTACCCGTATATCCTACCACCTGGTTTCAATTGAGGTGAAACCGGAATATCAAAAGCATTCCTCTTTGTACCATTTTGCCTATTTAGTGGGAAACTTATTTTTATTAGAGAGAACCTCTTCCAACAAAAGCCAGAAGAATGAACAGAGGGAGGACTACAGAGTAGCTTGCACATTTTGTGAGGTAGCCATGGATGACCATGGGCGGGTGGTAGCGCCAGGGTCCAGAGCTTCCCTAACTTGAAGAGAAATCATCTTATGTGGTAGTTTGGAAGATCTCCCCCTCCCCTTTTTGGCACCAGTTGGCAAAATAAATTGAAAACAAATTATTCCTAGAGATTAATTTTAAAATTTAATCTGAAAATAAGTTATCATTAAAAGAATTAAATGCATGCATCATTTCCAGAAAAAGTTAAAACAAAAGTAAAATAAATTTAAAAAAACCTTTATTTCCATCCAGAGGCAAGGATTTGAATCCTTGATACCATTAACACTTTGATATACTTTTGGATCTCATTAATTCTAGTATATATAGTCGTTACTTTCTATTCATACAAAAGGATAAAGTAATTTGAATGAAATCAGGGTATTTGAGAAGTATTTAGAGAAACTTTATTAAATCAATAAGAATTATGTGTAATTAAAATAGCTCACACACAGATGATGATTTTAAGGTACTTATTTGTTTTCTCTTGAATTATTCCCTCTGTGTTCCTTCCTCCATGCAAAAAGAATTTCCAAGGCTAATTACTTGAATAAAGACTTAAGAACTAAACTAAGGCCCAGCTATCTTTGAGTTAACATGACATCACTGTATTCTCAATGCATATTGATGCATTTTTACATTTCTTCCATCATTTGGAAAATGAGATAATGAATATGGCCTCTATTGTGCAGATATGAGTGCAAACCCAACATATTTTCTCAGAAGACTTTAAAACAGGCACATATACTGCTCAAAGGGGAGGTGGTTATGTTTGCAAATTTCCATGAAGCCATTTGGTAGACTGTTTGCAGGTCTATAGGAAATTAAAATATTAATTTACACCAGACACATGAAAAATGAAGGCACATCAAGTAGTGTAATGTCATCTTGAAGTGCTGACATTTTGGTGACTAATGAGAGAGAGAAAACGACTGGCAAGCAAGCAACTACTCAAAAACATCTGGAAGCCAGGAGCCAAGGTTATAATAGAGTCGACATGGAAACATTTCATTAAAACTGTATGGACAGAAGAAACACAAACACCACATACTTAAACTTAAAATCACCTCAGCACAAGTCAAAGGGCCAACAGGATACAAATGATCATCCACAGAATCAATGTTTCTAAATACAAAGACGAGAAGCTTATACTGATCTCACTGTTTCATAGAACTTATACATTCATTGTCCTCTAGCTTATAAAAATACACACAAAACAATTGTTGGTATAATAAACCATGGAAACTGGGAAGATTGAGCAGGAATGCTGTGGAGCAGGGGTGGGGAACCTTTATTCTGCCAACGGCCATTTGGATCATCATTCTTGGGCGATACAAAATTATCAACTTAAAAATTAGCCTGCTGTATTTGGTCAAACATTTAATTAACTCACCCATAATGCCTTGGCAGGGCCAGACCAAATGATTTCTGGGGCCTCCTATGGCCCGAGGGCGAGACGTTCTCCACCCCTGCTGTAGAGAATCCAATCCCAAGTTGTTTGCCAAGGTTAAGTTCAGTTTTTCTCTAGTGCTTGATAAGTCAAGCTGATCTTAAAGATAAGAGTTGGAGATATTTTCAAGATAGTGGTTCTCAGTGTGGTCCTCAGACCAGCAGCATTGGCCTCCTTCAGGAACTTGTTAGAAATGCGGATTTCCAGCGATACTCAATCTGTTTTAACATGCCCTCCAGGTGACTCTGCTGGGTGCCAATGTCTGAGAACCACCATTCTAAAGTCAGACGACACTAGACAACCATGACTTAAACCTTCAGGAGAGGAATAACAGTACAGATAATTCCTGGTGGTTGAACAGGCTGGGAGGACCATAACTGGATGGGATTCACCAGCAGTCAACTGCAGCTTAGTCACGAAGATGTTCAACCAGTCTCTCCCCCCTGCAATCCCTTCGCATTAGTTCACAGAGAGGAAGGTTTTGCATGGTGCCAGTGGTGTGAGAGTGGCTTTTCTTCAGTTAACAGTGGTGCCACTGTTCATAAGGAAATCGAGCATTGCTCTCAACCGAGTTTCTCTTAAACCATCCCAGGAGATGATTTTTTTTTTTCTTTTTTTGGTCTGTCTTCCCTGAATAATTGTGTTTTGGAAATCTATATTGTGTTCTAGTCCAAAACTTTAATTATTAGTTACTTCCACATCAAACATGAACATCACAATACAAGCACAGCAAGAAGATCTCACAGTTTTCTAGATTGGCCCACTAATCAATGAGGGAAAACTGTTTTCTTGTTTTGTTTCTGATGAAGCATAATTATAAGTTCTTCACCAATTTCATAAATCTTGCCCAAGAACAGCTCATATTTCCAATAAAAAGTGCTTAAAATAGTCTCGTGTATTTTAAGGCCACACTAAATCTCACGAGAATCACCTAAATGGAAGCCAAGCACATGGAAGTTCTGAGTTTGTCTTTTGCCTAAAGAATAAGTAGGAATATTTAACTTTATGGCACATGGTTACTATGGAGATTGACCTGATGCTTCAGTACCTGGATCTTTAAACAATTTTCTCTAGCCAGTACTTCCTCTTTAGAGTATGCATTTGAAAATGGTTATTTATTTTGTATATTCCCAAACTTAGATGATGACCTATAAATTTAGTACAATATACTGCCAGGGAAGCAAGTAGAGAGGCACTGTTGGCTATGGTCATTTAAAAAGGCTCACAATTTGTGCATGTCATTCCAGATGCAGACTGCCATGGTTTTCCTGCATAACAGCTGGCCATGAACAATATTATTCCATCATTTCCACCTAATTGGCAAATTTTCTAAATTACCACTGAATGTCTGCTTTAAGATGGAAGTTTAGATTTATTTTTGAACATTCAAAATATTGTTGTGTATGGTCTTTCTGTATATACTAGTAAACATGATCCTTTTCTTTTTTAACCTTATTTAAAAATCCCCATAAAATTATGGATCTGGAACATCAATCAAGTATTTTTTAACTTATTTTAACTGTGTTAATTCCTTGAGACACTAAAGTGTTTACTTGGTGCATTTAGAGAATGGTATAGTATAGAGAACTCTTTTGCAACCAACTTTGCCATTTACTGGTTATCTTGGGCAAATTTCTTAACCTCTCTGGGTCTCTTCCTCATCTAAAAAAATGAGGAAAATACCGGTTTCACAAGGTTACTGTGAAAATAAAATATGGAAATGCAGGGAAATGTACCTTGGCAGTAGCACTCAACAAACCTCACCTCCTGCTGTTTGTAACTCCTTGCTGTTCAGTTTGAAGGGACAGACACGAGCGAGCTTCCCTTCTGAGAAGCAGTATTGTGATGTATTTGGGGGAAGTCGAAGTTATTATGTAATTGCAGTTAAGGCTATATCACTCTCAACTGACTGTATAAGCCTTCTCCTTAAAACAAGAACAAATAACCCAGTGATGTTGTTATAAAGAAGTTTCAATTTAAAGGTACTTTTGAATTCTACTACTTTGTCATGTCTGATTGAAACTACTTTTAACTTGAATGTTGTGTATGCTAGCATGAGCCGTGGCCAGTCATGAAATAGCCTACAGTGGTAAAAGGTGCCTAGTTTTGTGTTGATGGAGAAGGCTAGAGAAGAATCTTAAGGAGAGAAAGAACAAGATGATATAGAGAGGCAGCCTAAGCATCTTTAAAAGCTGATCAGGAGAGGCAAGAACGAGGAGATCCTCCATCAAATCGGTGCCTTCCTGGCAAGGAGAAATCGGATGAAGACCGTGATATACCTGGCTGAGCTGTTCCGTCAGGGATTCTTTTACACTTTGAGTTTTTCAGATGATCATGATGTGCACTTTACTAAAATACTAGAAAAAGAGAGTAAATCTCACCCTTAGGGTAACACACACTTAGTAAATATCGGCAACTAAAAGTAACATGCAAAATCTTATTCTGCTTAGACCTGTAAGTATGTGGTAATAACTGTTTTAACTATGAAGGCTGCCGAGACCTTGGTCTATCAGAGACCTTGGGGCAAAGCAGAAACTGAGACACCAGGACGAGTGTGAGGGACTCACTGGGCACTCTGGGAAGGGACCCGCGTCTACCTCTGCCAAGGATTCCTAATTATCTCCTTTTCTTCCCCATCTGTGGGAGGATTTAACCGACTTTGTTGTGACTTGAAGTCCTGTTCATTAGAGGTTGTTTGCATCAACTAATGTCATTTTTGAAAACTGCAAATACCTCTGGGAAGTACTGCTGTGACAGTTAATTTTCTGGGTGAATTCTGATGTAGCTGCAGAGCAGAGTATGTAGGGAATGGAGGTGGGCTGAAGACCAGTGTGGGTCTCAGGTGGGCTACAGAAAGGGTGATGGGAAGGGACCAAAGCCTCTAACAAAATTATAGGTAAAGAGCTCTGTGTGTTCCCTCATCTCTTTATTCTTGGTACCCACAATCAGGTTAGTACTAGAGCAGTGTTTGGATAGAGTATGAGGTAAACCTATTTTCATAAACTAGCCTTGGATCCCATAATAGAGAATCTGTGGGAGAATGAATCCTGATTTCTAAATAATTAGTGAACACACTCTGGGCCATGGCATTGGTAAATTGAGACTGGCTTCCTTTGAATTTTCATACTTTACAAATGTTTATATGTAACAACCTTTTATAATTACTCCGATTTGATACGCTACTGAAGCACCCTCTCTCCCTTCCCCCCTCCCCCGGCAACCCCCAGTAAATTTTATAGTATTCACTGGTGCACAAAAGAGAGCTGAACTTAAGATAAGCTATAAAAAGAAACAGAACAACCCTGGTGTTCTGTATTTGTTTAAAAAAAGTATCTACTTGATTTTCAATTCTACTTACAAAATATAAAAACTCAAAAGCACTAACACAGCTCATTGCTATCCCAACAATTCATTGCTTGTTACAAATAGTTGATCTGTTTCTAAACTCAAATTATTAACTAATGAGTAAAAACTGAAGGCAAAGAGTGTGTTCTGTGGAACTGAAAAAAATGTCTTCTGGATTCCATGATGATTTGTAGGTGGCATACTGAACGATGAAGTTCTGGTTTTAGACTGCCTAAATAAATCAGCTGTCTTTCTGGTAACCTTGTGGATAAGTTTACATATACCGGCACTGAGTAAAGTTGTCAATTTAAAATCCTTATTTTAATATTGAAGAGTTAATGTTCTATTTTTAAAGATGGCACATACAATTATGAATGCATTTTGAGGGGCTGGGAAAATTATAATGTATGTCATAACAACTAACTCTACTAGAATATATATAAATGAACTTGGCTGAGGAGTTTCCATCATTATTATAATTTAAGAAATATTAAATATATAATACATAAGATAAAGGTTCCAGATTAATTTTCTAGTAATATTTAAGAAAAATATTCACTTAAAATATTGGCCTGAATAAGAGGACCTCAGACATGAGGTAAATGTACTTGCCAGAGAGGAGAAATATCTTAAATGGAAAAACTAAATTTCCTAGACTTCATCCTGTGTCCCCTTCTCCTTTAGTTTTCTTCTGAGACTAGAGCTTGTGTAGCTGACACCATAATTTCATATGGTTGCTGTATAACAGCAGAAGATTAAACTGATTTCATCATAATCTCCTTTCCCACCCCACCAGCTGTCTCCCTACCCCACACTGCCTGCCCCTTCCCTGAGAAGTCTGCTCACTGAATAGAGAACTCACTTCCTTTTCTCCAAGGGTATAGATAGCAAATGAGTTGCATTTTAAGGTTTTGTTTTCTTATGTTGAGATAACTGTGGAGCATAGAAATGCCTGTGCGACAAGGGACTAAGGCACCATTTTTTCTTTCCCTTTTCTTTTCTGCCTTGGGAGCAAAAGCAAAGATTAATGGGACCGCCAGGTGTCTGGTCAGTCTTCTGAATCTTGGCAATATCTGTATCAGCAAATGTCACTGGGTACTGGGTGTCAAAGGCTGCCATGACACCAACTTAAAACTCTGCCAGGAAATAATTTTCTTCCATTAGAAATAGGGAAACAAAGGCACAACAGTACCTTATACAAAGATGTTGGTGAGTACCAACCAGAAAATCTTGACAACTTAGGACAATTTTGAAATGTTCTGGAATATTTTACAGAGAAAATCATCCTTTTCTTGATTATGATACCTAAGAATATGAATATATCTTTCTAGCTGTTTTCTTCTCCACCAAATGCACAGTCATGACATAAGTCTTTCTCCAATGACTAATGTTTGGTACTAGGTGTATGCGTGTTTATACATCAGCTTGACTTACCAGCAGATATTTTCTTAGTAATTGCATTAAAAAAAAAAAAGAATCAAATGGATCAATGTAGTTTTTAAAGGAGTGGTCTTTGAAAATGGCGATAACATTGCAGGCGAAAGCACTGGGAAATAAACTTCACGATTTAGGAATGTGTCAAGGAATGGAGAAATAATGTGCAAAATCAGAGTATCATTTGTCATCTAGATACACTCTTAGTATCCAGAATGGCCCCAATGCGATTAGTTAGAGAGCAGTTGATGGTTCTCTGAGACACTGGCGTCAGCGGGGCTGGTGGTGGGGAAAATGCTGTCAGATTGGCAGGCAGACTCTGACCCTTGCTACTGAATTTCTTCAGTGTGAGTCTTCTACACAATGATGTCATAGACACGGCCCACTCTGCCGAGCCACTCTCTCACAGCCTGGCGAACTCTGATGTCCGTCACGTGACAGGTCAGCTGGCTGATGCATGGGAACACTGCTGGCTGGAGGGCCGTGAAGGTCGGGTCTGGAAGGATCTGAATCTGATTGAGAACTGTTAGCACCATGTTGGTCCACGCCTAAGAGAAAGGATTTAAGAGAATCATCAGCTTTCTCCTGTGGTTTCATTTGAACTCTCAGGTGTGGCTCAGCCCTGCCAATTTGCAAATGAGTTTTCTCAGGCTTTTAGGCTGTAATAAATTAGTCTTTACTAATAAATTGTCATTGTAACTTCATATTTACAGAGACTTATCTAACATTACGAATACCTTATTTTCAGCTTTCACAAACTATAAAAATCTTATTTACTCCTCAGTTTTAAAAACTCTCTTGCTTTTTCATAGTGGGATTACTATAGGACATATAATACTTTTAATCAGCAGTCACTATAACGCCTAGAAAATTTGAATGTTTCTATTTTAATATAGGATAACTTTTAAAATCATGCAAATTTCCAAGACATGAAGAGCAATTAAAGATATGTTATTTGTCAAGAAGGTCATCTGTTAAATACTCATCATACATCACAGTTTGGTCTTTTGCAAATCTATGATTTCTGTGGATTCTGAATTATGAAGTTGAGTTCGGCATTCAAGATACTTTAGTGGAAAATAATACATCTTACAAGAGATTCATACTATTTCTAAATTTATGTTCATTCAAAGAATATATCTCTGTATAGGTTCATGAGATCCTAGGGCCCAAGATTGTCTAATTTATTATGCCCTTAGCAGGAGTCCACAATTTCAGGAAAACATTGGATTGTTTTTAAAGGGCTCTCTACGACTCCAGATACCCTCTATTTGTTTTCTCCCCATCTCATCTATTCTTAAATTGAACAAAACAGTACCAACACTGTTTCCTTCTCAAGCTCATTTTTTCAATGTACGATGGAATTACAAATATGAAATATATGAATGAACAGGCACTCAGAGCCCTCTGAAGAATGAGAATTTTTATGTGCTCTAGATGGGTTAGGAAAACTTGAGATGAAAACAATTCATCAGCATAACCACCCTTTTCCTTTATATTATTCTTCCTAACTATGGAATTTCTTCAGATGATAAACTCAGGACTCTATACCAGCTAAAGAATACCCATTAAAAAAAACTTTATTGTTGAAAGTATTACATATGTCTTTTTTCCTCCATTACCCACTTTTAGCCCATCCCAGGCCTTCACCACACTATTGTCTTTGTCCATGGGTTATGCATACAAGTTCTTTGGTTGGTCTCTTCCCACCTGCCTTCCCTCTGAGATTTGACAGTCTGTTGCATACTTCTATGTCTCTGGATCTATTTTGTTCATTATATTCCACATATGAATGAGATCATGTGGTATTTTATTTGTCTTTCTCTGACTGGCTTACTTCACTTCGCCTGACGTACACCCATTTTATATGTTTTAGCTTCCATCTTATTTCTCAGTAATCTCTGTTACAACCCATAAACACAATTCCTGAAATTTTCTAGTAATAACGTGTCAGTTTCACACTGACATCACTGATAGAGGCAGATCCTGGTCATAGTCTCAGCCCATCCTCGGTCTCTGGAGGGAAACTGGGTCTCTCATTGGTGTCCCTCAAATCTTGGACAGTGTAAGCGTGCCCTGTGCGGGGCGTGTGCATGGTTAGAAGCCCGGCCCCCCGGCACTGCTGGGGCAGTGCGCCCCACCCCGCAGCCCCGCACTGTCTGCCCGGCAGGGGCCCACCTGGATCTGCGCCTCGGCGTCCCTCACCGACACACTCAGGGAGCTCCCGGTGGAGCCGGAGCGGGGCCTCTTCTCCCGCAGCAGCTCGGGGCCCGCGCTGAAGGAGTGCCGCATCTGCCCTTGGTCCACCAGGTGCTGGGGCCGCTGCAGCAGCGGCGAGTCCGGGCCCCTGGGGCCCAGGGCCTCGCCCTTCTTCTCCACTCTGACCTCTTTGGGGAAGGCGGGCAGGTTGTGCTGCTGCTTCCGCTTCTTGTACTCCGTCATCAGCTTGGAGATGGTTCTGTCGGCCGCCATGCTGTAGATTTTGTTGCCCGCGCTCTCCCACCACTCCTTCTTCCTGCCGGGGTCCTTCTTCTCCACCTTGGGGCTGGGCGGCAGCATCAGCGTGTCCGCGCTGCCCGCCCGCAGGCTCGGGGACTCGCCCCCGTGGTCCCGCGTCTGGCTGCGGTCGTCCTCGGAGGGCGTGTCCTTCCCCGAGAAGCCGCCGGTGGACGGGGTGGAGGACTCGGACTGGAAGGAGGGCAGGATGAAGCACGGGTCGCCCCGGAGGACGGGCGCCTCCTCCAGGCTGCTCTCCAGGTCCAGGTGCATCTGGATGTAGTGGTTGCACAGCTCCATGCACAGCTTGTGAAGCCGCTTGACCAGCCACACCCAGTCGGCGTTGCTGACGGGCTGCACGCTCAGCGAGGGCAGGCGGGCCCGCCACTGCCTCTTCTCCCTGCCCCTGGGGGGGCTCACCTGGGCCGTCTCCTCAAAGATGTCCTCGTCCTCCGAGGAGCACTGCTGGGAGGAGTCTGAGCTCCTCTCGTCGTCCTCGAAGAGGACTCTCTTCACCTGCTCGGCAGTGATGGGTTCCTGGTTGGTGAGCACGGCACAGACCAGCGCGTGGAAGTAGATGTTAAAGCTCATGGCCGACTGGCGGTAGAGGTTGGCGGCGCCTCCAATGCCCGACACTTTCTTCAGCAGGCACTTCAGGCCCGGGCTGGTGTCAAACTCCCTGGCTGTCCGGTAGGAGTCCAGCAGCAGGTCGAAGATGACCGCCAGGTTCTGCATGGAGATGTACCGGAGGAAGCCGGCCAGCTTGGCGTCCGGCACTTGGATGGTCTTCTCCTCTCCAGGAGAGGGGCCTTTGACAAACTCTTCCAACAAGATGTCATACAGGTTCTGGAGCAAGACTTGATGAGACAGTAAGCTCACCACAATTTCCCTGAAAGAGACGCTGCAAACGGAAAGAGAGGGGACTGATGAGTAACCTCCTGCCTTGTATGATATCTTAAAAGCATTACACATTTCAGAATGACATATGCAAAATCACAAACTAAATTACTTGTATTTTAATGCCTTCTTTAAAAGGGCATTACACAATAACCATTTTAGTCATAATAAATGGAATTCCTGACACTTTTTAAGTTATGACACTAACTACAAGCCTTAGAAAAATAATACAAGGGTTTTATAGCAACTGGGATATATAGGCATAATTATTAGATAGGACACATTTTATATCTGAGTAATTAATATCAAATAAAAAATAGTTTCTGTTGAGTTTTATTAATTTTAACTGGATTTTTTCTTAAACCCAATGTTTTTAGCAATCTTATTGAAGTTTAGCTTTCTAAGGACCAAAACAGTTTAACTGTTAATGCTTTAGATGCATATATGTAAACATAGAGGAGAGCCAAACATTTTCATTCTACTTCTGTGAAAAATGCCATTGGGATTTTAATAGGGATTGTATTGAATCTGTAGATTGCTTTAAGTAATATGAACATGGAATATCTATTTCTTTGTATCTCCTTTGATTTTTTTAAACAATATCTTGCAGTTTTCAGAATATAGGTCTTTCACCTCCTTTGTTAAGTTTATTCCTAGGTATTTTGTTCTTTTTGGTATGTTTGCAAATGGGCTTGTTTAATTCATTTCTCTTTCTGATAGCTTTTTTTTCAGATAGTCTTTAGGGCTTTCTGTATATAAAACCATTTCATTAGCAAATAGTGACAGTTTTATTTCTTCCTTTCTAATTTGGATGCTTTTTATTTATTTTACTTTGGTAGCTGTGGCTAGGACTTCCAGTACTATGTTGAATAGAGTGGCAAGAGTGGGCGTCCTTGTCTTATTCCTGATCTTAGAGGAAGATGTTAGCTGTGGGTCTGTAATATATGGACTTGATTATGTTGAGATACTATCCTTCTGAACCCATTTTATTGAAAGTTTTTATAAATGGATCTTGTATCTTGTAAAATGCTTTTCCTAAATCTACTGAACAGATCATGATTTGTATTCTGTTAATGTACGTCACATTGATTTGCGGATGTTGAACCATAGATCATTTCAGAACCATCCTGAAATGAATTTTGCTGGATAGTGGTGTATGATCCTTTTTAACATTGTTATATTTGATTTACTAGTGGTACACTTGAACAATGGGTGACTGGCAATAGCGGGAAACTGGGCATAGAATTGGAGAGGAGCATGTGGGATATTGGTAAAGCTCTATTTCTGAAGGTGGGTGACAGGGTCATACCACACACTTAACTGCTGCACTAAGCATCTAACTTTTGGAAAAATCACACACTCTCCCTAAAATAGAACTAGTTTAGATTCTGGCTCCACCACCTGGGAGAAGTGGCTCAGCCTCTCTCAATGTCTTCTCAGAGATGAATGGCAGTGGCCAGATCTAGCCACTGTCCTTCACATATTGTGCTCAAGTATTTACCAGCATCACTTGCAGTTTGTTGGAAGTTTAAATGGGAAAACTTCAGTAGTGCCTTCATCTGCAAGAAGAGTTGTTGGTTTTTTTTCCCCGTTTTTTTTTTAAATTTTATTTTATTGCTGACAGTCTTACAAAGGGTATTACATATGTGTCCCTTTTTTTCCCCCGCCCTTGACAATCAGAAGAGTTGTTGTTAAGCAGGATGGTAGTACAGGCACTCCTCATTTTATTGCACTTCACAGATGTTATGATTTTTAATAAAATGGAGGCAAGATCCTCCACCAGGGAAATAATTATGCCTTGCTGTTTTGTTTTTCTTTTGCGCTATTTGCTTTATTGCAGTGGTGTGGAACCAAACCTGTAAGATCTCTGAGCAGTGCCTGTATTTAAAAAGATCAAGGTTCTCGTGGCAGGGCCACGCGTATTTTTTTGTCTCCTGACAGCTGTGTTGCTCATAAGAACTTTATGCATTTCTCACTGATACAATATGAATCACACCTCAAAATTAGTTATTTTAAAAAAGTTATATGTATGATGCTATAGATACACAGAAATGTGTCCCCAAATTCAAATGTTGAATCCTAACCCGCAGTACCTCAGAATGTGACTATCTTGGAGAAAGGTCTTTAAGTAAGTAATTAGGTTAAGACAGTGCTCGACAAACTCATTAGTCAACAGAGCCAAACATCAACAGTACAACGATTGAAATTTCTTTTGAGAGCCAAATTTTTTAAACTATATAGGTAGGTACATTGTTATTAACTTAATTAGGGTACTCCTAAGGCTTAGGAAGAGCCACACTCAAGGGGCCAAAGAGCCGCAGTTTGCCGACCACGGGGTTAAGAGATGAAGTCATTAGTGGGGACCCTAATCCACTAGGACTGGCATCCTTATAAGAAAGGGAGATTAGGACACAGGCAGGTACAGAGAGGAAACATCCATCTAGAAACCTAGAAAAAAACCAAGCCTGGGGACACCTCAGTCTCCAACTCCAATTTCTGTTGCTTAAGCTACCCCATTGTGGCAGCCCTAGCAAATCTGAAATGTGGCAAAGTTAAAAGGCTAACAATCTTGTATGAAAGCATTTGTTAAATGACTCTGCAAATATTTCCGTATTCTTAGAGAAAACTTGGATTATAATTAGGAAAGTTCCTTTTGACCCAGTCCTTGCTATTTATAAGACTCTAAGTGTTTAAGCTTCGCTGCTTACCTTTTCTTGGTGTGTCCGTTTGGCTTTTCATCAGGAGGCAGTTCAATAATGAGCTGACAGGACTGGGCATGATCGAAGGTGTTTGGAGTCTTTGGTGAGCACTGGGTGTCCAACATAAACACCTGCATGGGTACAGTTCAGAGATCCACCTGACTCAAGAGATTAGCTGGCAAGTTGCTTTTCTCTCTACTCATTTTCTCACCTATGAAATGAGGTTGATAATGGTTTCCTACCAGGTATATTTGTCAAGAGAATTAAATAAATTAGTACATGTATATTACATGGGAAAAACATTAGATAAGAATAGCAAATATTCAATAAATGTTAGCTGCTGACACTAATAACACTACTACTTCTAGCATGTGATAATTCAACACTTTCCAAAGAGCCGGCACTGATGTTTAATATTAATTAAAAGTAAATAAAGGGGTAGCAGAATTCCAGAGAACCAAGATGGCGGCATAGGTTAACCCCGGAGTTTGCTGCTTTGAACAACTACTTCAAAAGTGAAACTAAAACACGGAACGGACATCACCCAGAACCACAGGAACACCGGCTGAGTGGAAGTCCTACAATTAGGAGGAAAGAGAAACGCACACGGACACTCAGAGGAGGCGCAGTGCTGAAGTCAAATTCTGAGGTGCGGAGTGCGAGGAGCGGGCTGGCGGCGGAGGGCGCGGTTGTTGTTTTCAATCGGGAGGGAGTCGCAGACTCTGAGCTCCAGATACGGGCGAGTCTTTAGGGACCCAGGCTCAAACGGGAGAAGCGGACTGTCGGGCTTCCGTCAGAGCGAGTGCAGCTTTCTCTCCGAGCTTTGCAGAGGGTGCTGGGACTCAGAGAGGCAGAGCCCCTGGGGACAGGACTGAGAGCCGCCATAACTGCTCTCTCCGGCCCACCCTGTTGATCCTGTGCGACCCGCCCCGCCCAAGCCCTGCACAGAGGCATTTGCCAGATAGCCTCAGGCAAAGGCTAGATTAGCACCTCCCTAGAGGACAGAAGTTCTCTCACTGCTGACACAGCTGATTCTCATAGCCACTTGGCCTGGAGGTCAAACCCTCCCTGGAATTAGCTACAACAATCAAGATTTATCTATAAGACTGCGAACAAAGACCACTAGGGGGTGCACCAAGGAAGCATAACAAAATGCGGAGACAAAGAAACAGGACAAAATTGTCAATGGAAGAAATAGAGTTCAGAACCACACTTTTAAGGTCTCTCAAGAACTGTTTAGAAGCTGCCGATAAACTTAATGAGATCTACACGAAAACTAATAAGACCCTCGATCTTATATTGGGGAACCAACTAGAAATTAAGCACACACGGACTGAAATAACGAATATTATACAGACGCCCGACAGCAGACCAGAGGAGCGCAAGAATCAAGTCAATGATTTGAAATGCGAGGAAGCAAAAAACATCCAACCGGAAAAGCAAAATGAAAAAAGAATCCAAAAATGCGAGGATAGTGTAAGGAGCCTCTGGGACAGCTTCAAGCGTACCAACATCAGAATTATAGGGGTGCCAGAAGATGAGAGAGAGCAAGATATTGAAAACCTATTTGAAGAAATAATGACAGAAAACTTCCCCCACCTGGTGAAAGAAATGGACTTACAGGTCCAAGAAGCGCGGAGAACCCCAAACAAAAGGAATCCAAAGAGGACCACACCAAGACACATCATAATTAAAATGCCAAGAGCAAAAGACAAAGAGAGAATCTTAAAAACAGCAAGAGAAAGAAACTCAGTTACCTACAAGGGAATACCCATACGACTGTCAGCTGATTTCTCAACAGAAACTTTGCAGGCCAGAAGGGAGTGGCAAGAAATATTCAAAGTGATGAATACCAAGAACCTACAACCAAGATTACTTTATCCAGCAAAGCTATCCTTCAGAATTGAAGGTCAGATAAAGAGCTTCACAGATAAGGAAAAGCTAAAGGAGTTCATCACCACCAAACCAGGATTATATGAAATGCTGAAAGGTATCCTTTAAGAAGAGGAAGAGGAAGAAAAAGGTAAAGATACAAATTATGAACAACAAATATGCATCTATCAACAAGTGAATCTAAGAATCAAGTGAATAAATAATCTGATGAACAGAATGAACTGTTGATTATAATAGAATCAGGGACATAGAAAGGGAATGGACTGACTATTCTTGGGGGGGAAAGGGGTGTGGGAGATGTGGGAAGAGACTGGACAAAAATCGTGCACCTATGCATGAGGACAGTGGGAGGGGAGTGAGGGCGGAGGGTGGGGCGGGAACTGGGAGGAGGGGAGTTATGGGGGGGAAAAAAAAGGAACAAATGTAATAATCTGAACAATAAAGATTTAATTAAAAAAAAAAAGTAAATAAAGGGGGGTGATGTTTGGAAAAGATCTTCTCTGATTGTGACATCTGTTTGGTACCTTATTCTATCCAATCCCCCCCCCCAAAAATTTAGGACTTCTCTAGCTGTCTAGTAGAGTAGTATGGCCACATCGTTAGTTCTGACAGGAGAAGGGTAACCATGTCCTACATTTTGACCCATGTGATTTCATTTTACATGACTTAACCTACTTCCCTTTGAAAATATGAGTATTTTAACGAACTTTTTCTTTCCAAATTTTGTAAGCATCATCAGATTACTGGGTTATGTGAAGAGTGAATATAGGAGGAAGGTTTGGGACTGAAGAAGAAAGAAATATTAAGAAGTAAAAGATTCACTAAATGGTCTTGGCTGTTCTCCATGAAGGATCTATTGCAGAATAGGATTCCATGGACATTTTCACTTCTTACTGTATGCACCTGGGGAAATTCTTTAGCTAGCTAGGTGTAATGGCTTTATATTTAGAGAAGCCACCCCTTTGGGCACATGTCAAAAGTTATAATACTAGAGAAGCCAAAGAAAAAGTACATGGCGAAACCTGCAAGGGTAAGGACAGTTTAACTTTACTGATCAGTTACATTCAACTCTATTAAGTTCTGTCCTCTGAATGGGAGAAGAGAAAAATATCAAATAAGTGTGCCATCCTTCGGTGCTTACAGTCTAGCAGTGACAGAAATATTTCAGCAAATACTTAGAAGCAGTCCGAATACCTATTTGCCCAGGGCTCTAGAGGATGCAACAAACAAGAGATGATGGGGAGGAACATCACACTATCAATTGGATTCAAGTCATTCCTGGTGAAGAACCGTACTGGCAAGAGGTAAAGGTCCCTAAGGAAGTGAAAGGCAGCTTGGGACCCCCAGCAATGTGTCAAGCTTCTAGCGCCGCTGGGATCAAAAGGCCCAGCCCTTACCTGCTGAGCCATGGCTCGGATGCGCCAGTACTCGGCCTCGGCACTGGGGGAGGAGGAGGGGGCCGCCACCCTCACCTGGCAGCCTTCCCCACTGAAGCCCTCCGTGCTGCTGTGGAAGCAGCCCAGCAGATCCTAGGAGAAACACAGCAGTCATTCACCGGGCGCCTCGGGGTGGAGGGCAGTGGGTCTGACACTGTCACTGGGTCCGAGACTGCCTGCTCTGAGGAAGGCAGAATCCAGGTGGCCAACTCGGCAGGGAACTATGGAGGACCGGACCCTGCTCTGGTTCTCTCCCAGCATCTTACCTTCACGGGCTTGAGTGTGGCAGAGAACGCGTCCTGCAGGGCACAGCAGGCCAGCCTCCACATTTCTTCCGTGAACACGGGGCCTGCTGTCACGAGAACGTACCTGCCAGAAGAAAGCAGATGTCTTAAACCCATACATTTCACTGCTGCATAGCTTAGACCCTTACAGACACACATGTGTTCCACACTGTCCTTACAGGTTTTGCTGTCCCATCACCCTTGCCTTCAGTCCATCTGGTGTTTCATGGTTGTACTACTACTTCCCAAACCATTTTAATGTAAAAATATCAATGGATCCCCATTCCAAACAGGCCAATGTTTACACTTAGGCTTGCATGCAAGACTGTATACATTCTGTACTAATTTTTCCGTTCTAGCCCTATTGTCCATACTATTCTGTTACCAATAACAAAACGAAATAAAAACCCCTTTTGTTACTTGTAATTTTTATCTCCATGTATTTGTTCATGCTATTCTCCTGCCTGCAAAGTCCTGATCTGATCAAGTATCATTCCTAAAAGCCCTGGTGACCACCTGACTGCTGTCCTTTCTCAGCATTTATAGTTACTCCTTACTGTGATGATTCTTCATAGGCTCTCTGCTCCTTGAGGGCAGGGCACTGTAATGCCTACACAATAAATATTTTCCAAATCAACACAGAAATATTAGCATAGAGTTGTTTTTATAAAAAACAATCTAAAAAGTAGATTGTTACCACAAAGGATAACTTAATTCTCTTGGATTTCATAATAAAAACTCCAGTTTCATAGAGAGTCAGGAACCCTTTTCTCACCTAATACAGGAGCAGCCCACTCTGGAGATGGTTTCCGTGGGCTTGGCCACACAGGCTACCAGTAACTCGAAGAGGTCCTTCAGCATGGTGTTGATCATGCTCTCATACCTGATGTCTGTAGGAAGAAGCACAGCAAGTTCCACTCAACACTATCACAAAAGAAGGTACTGCACAGGAGGGAAGTCTGAGTGACAAGAAAATAAATATCTGTGACGAAAAGATATAATATCCATTTTTGATTTATCAAGATGAAATATGTGGTTCACTTTTATGTGCTCAAGAACATTTTTCATAGTTAAGTATATCATTTATTTACTTAAGTAGAATATAATATATAGTCTGAATACTAGCTAGTAAAACATTTCAATTCTTGAAAAAGGTGGTGGTGGGGGGGAGATGAAACATACTTTCCTTACTGCTGATAGAATTAAATTGGATTAAAAGCTATTGGAAATCAACAGAATCTCTCATCCTACCACTCCCTGAACCCACTGAGTCTGGTCTCCATACTACCCCCAGGCTAAAGAAAATAAGACTTCCAAAAATCACATTCTGTTTGCCCAGTTCAAGGAACACATCAGTATTCTTCTCAAAGCCCTTGTGAGGCCACAGAAGCAGTTTTCAGTAGAATCCTCAAGGGCCCCATACTGAATAAAGTAGCTGGTCAGGAACATCTACCCCTAGGGATCCACTTGTCAGCCTATATGTGCAAACACCCACTTCTTTTCTTTCTCAATGAGGTCCCCTCTTCCCCCAAAAGGGTAAATCTTTCTGCTAAGCTTAGTAGAGAACCTACTTCTTACCTTTGCTTTTTGACTCTCCCTTGGGGTCAAGTTCTCATTAATTTCTCTAGCCCCTCCTTAGAAGGGAGCCTCTCACACCTCTTCCTTTATACTTCTGCATGCCTTTCCCTTTTCTTTGCAACCTCTGGAGCTAGCAGCGACATTCCTCCTCTCAAATTTCCAGCTCTTCCCATACAAGAGTCATGAGCAAGAATCTGTTTCCCTGATGTTGCCCACTGGTACCACCGCAGTCAGATCTCCCCTGCGTCTGGCTCCCTCTCTACCTGGACTTCCACATACCCCACACTTTGAAGTCTTTTTTCAAAGTTCCACAGATATTAAGAACCTTATCTTCACCCCTTAACCTGTTAAGCAACTTCCTGCCCATAATTTCAGCCTTTTCTAAAACCCTGCCTCCTTCACTTAGCCACCCCAGATGAAGCAGGACAGTAGAATGCAACCCCCAGGATGCAGGGATATTTTTCCCTTTTAAATATATTATATACTTGAACTTGCCTCCCCTCTCCTAATGCACAGATATCCTAGACCTTATTAGGTATCTTACTTTTGGTCGCACATATATTTTAAGTATTCTGTTAGATCATTTTTAAAATTAATTTATTGTCTAAAGTTTTACATATGTCTCCTTTTTCCCCACTTGACGTCCCCACTGCCCCAGTGTCTGTGTCCATTGGTTATGCTAATATGCATGCATACAAGTCCTTTGGTTGCTCTCTAACCCCACCTTCCCTACCATTTGTCTCTCTGTTAGGTAACAATTTCTTTCTGACCATGAACTATTAGAAGGCTGGCCTTGACCATGCAATTCTATGTTAATAATTCCCAGGACAAAAACCATGCACTGGTATTTGCATTGGGGATTTAGTAAGCTCTTTTAGACAATGTTGCTGCCCTCTAATGAAACATGCCGTGCGAACTGCTCGGGCGCCAGATACCTGAGTGTATAAAGCTCTGAATGTGCTCCACCACCAGCTCACAGGACAGACCGATGGCATGCTTGAAGTTAGCCGAGGCCACATCCCAGTAAGAATGGTCTTTATGGCTACGACGGAGCCAAAGGGACATCACAGGAAGGAGAAGATGAACAACTGCATAGATACCAAACCCTGGTCCTGAAAAAGAAAAGTCAGCATCAGAATCGTGACTCCAGCAACTCTCTTCTAAAAAGGAAAGCTTGTTGCCATCTTGGCATTGGTGACCTCTTCTGAGGGAGCGCCCCATTCTCTGAGAAAGTGCAGGGAAAAACAGTTTACCACTGATTAGGGAATACAGATCTCCAATGGCATTTCTCTGTTTTGTTTCTGCATTATTTTAGTTATGCAAGTAATACATGAATTCAAATAATCCCTTGATCAACTACTTAGTCCCCAGATGTAAACATACAGATACATACTAGTACATGCATATAAGAAAATACCCTTAAAATGTAAGTGTGTGTGTGTGTGTGTGTGTGTGTGTGTGTGTATATATATATATGAAACAGAGAAACAGAGTTGTATTTGTTATTACTTTTATATAAATAGGATAATGTAAATCTTGGTCTACATGTTGAATTTTTGCTCTTAACAATATGTTCTAGAGAGCATTCTGTGTCAACAAACTTATGTAATCCTCATTTTTATTGCCACATACTATTATTCCATTGTATGTTTATGCAACGGTTTACTTATCCATTCCCTTAAAATGGACTTTGTAGCGTTTCTCTATTTTGCTTTATAGTCAATGCCATAATGAAAATCTTTGTAAGAAAGATGAATTTTAAAAATTCTTCTTACAAAAATGAGGCATCCTTTTTATAATCAACACAGAAAACACATGAGAATACAAAGAAAAAAGTACATTTTGAAAGTGTGTGTGTATATTTATAAATGTATAAAATTTCATAAAGTTGAGATTATACTCCATATTGTATATGTGTATATATTTTAATGTAATGCCTTATAAACAATTATTCATGTCATTAAATATTACTCACAGATATTCATTTTCATGTCTATAGAATATTTATATGCTTTTACCATACTTAATTTAACGCATTTAGGTGTTTATATATATATTTTTTGTATTTAAGATGTTTTAGCATATATCATCATATATATATATATTTTTGTCTTCATTACTGTTAATTTCCTTTGATGACAGATTTCTAGGAGTAGAATTACTGGGTTAAATTCACACACTTAGTAGCACTAAATGTGAAAGCAGAAAATGGTAATGACCAATAAAAGATATTTAGAGGCAGTGGCATATAATTCATTCTGTAAAATACCTGTTTATTTTGGCATTTAACACTTTAACATGTGAGAGTAGCTATTATGATTTTCTGGGGAAAAATTCCAATATAAAGTTTGCAATAGATTTTAAAACAGTATCAATTATCAAGCCTTTATCTATTTATATTGAATACAAAACCTCTCTTCTTACTATAAACTAGTGGTTTCATTTGTGGTTATGATTCTGTTAGTGAAAACTAAAATCTATAAAAATTTCTTTAATCTTAGGACAATTTGGATAAGTGTATATATTAACCTTAATTCAGAATAAGAGATACATTTCTAAAGGACATTCTTTTCCTCTACCATCAGGGTACTAGGTGATCACTAAGTGTCATTTTACAAATTTAATTTCCTCTGACCTTTATACAATCAAGATGTTGCTGTCTTAATACCGCATATATGTTTGAATGGTTTGGTTATGTCAGTGGGAGGCACTGTGAACCCTATCGACCGCTCTGGGGCCAATAACATGTGAGATACAAGGCTGGGTTTATGGAACAGAGTAAAGCCAGCTCGCTCATGGAGACATCAATACCACAGCCTGATTATTGTAGGGCTCCAACACATGCAACTTACTGGCCACAACACATTATTTGTAAATGGACTGGTAGGAAGACTTGTAAATAATCATAGGACATATTCTAAACATCATAGCCATTCCATAAATATTTATTGAGCATCTATTATGCTGTCTAGGGTTACAGCAGTAAAATAGGTAGGCCCCTTCTGATAAACATATGTATGACACCTGCCCCAAATGATAGAGAAATATTTACCAGGTGTTTTGGTGACATCTCTCAACAGCTCGAAGAGCAAATCCAAGGTTGGCGGCTGGTGCTGCCGTGGGCAGTTGGACACAGCTGCTGTTAGCTGCTCCAGCAGGATGATCCAGACTTCTATCAGACCTGGAACGCAAAACCAGACCTCTGTGACATTTGGTTAAACAGGACACAGAATCACTGCAAGGTCAAATAGGTAAAGGAGGTCTCTACTAGTAAACTGCCATGTGCTCTATGGATGGGAGGCAGCCCTCAGGGTCTACATATGGACAGATTATAATGTACATATTCTGACAAAGTCGAAGAAAAAAGAACACTCAAATTTCTTCCTTATTCCCCTTCAGGAAGAAGGTGATGTGGTTTGTAAATTCTATATGAAATGATTGTCATATTTCTTGGGAGTTGTTGATAGCAAAATAATATAATGTCCTTTTAGTTCTATCACCTTAGTCAAAATTAAAATATTATTTTAAGATATACATAAAAATGCCATTCTAACCATGTTTGTGTGTACAATTCAGTGGTATCAATTAAATGCACAGTGTTGTACAACCATCACTGCTTATCTATTTTCAAAACTTTTCATCACCTCAAACAGAAACTCTCTATAATTCTTAAGCAATAACTCTCCATTCTCTCCTTACTCCAACACCTCCGGTAACCTCTGATCTACCTTCTGTCTCTCTTTTGCCTCCCTTGGATATTTTGTGTAAGTGGAATCAGAAAATATTTGCTGTTTTTGTGTCTGGCTTATTTCACTTAGCATAACGCTTTCAAGGCACATCCATGTTGTAGCAGGTATCAGAATTTCGTTACTTTTTATGGATAAATAATATTCCATTGTATGTATACACCACATTTTGTCCATCATGCTGGACACGTGTTGTTTCTACGTTTTGGTTACTGTGAATAAGGCTGCAGTGAACACTGGGGAATATGTTTGAGTCTCTCCTTTCCATTCTTCTAGTACATTCCTAAGAGTGGCGTTCTATGATAATTTTATTTAGTGTTTTAGAGAACTACCGAATTGTTTTCCATAAAAACTGTACCATTTTACATTCCCATGAGGGTTCCAACTTCTCCACATCCTTGCTTACACTTATTTTCTGTTGTTGTTTTTTTTAACCTATAGCCATCCTGGGAGGTGTAACTAGTATTTCATCATGATTTTGATTTACATTTTTCTAATGACTAGTATTATTGGGCCTCTTTTCATGTAACTTACTGATACTCACAGGCCATCTGTATATCTTTTTTTTTTTTTTTTGAGAAATAGCTATTCATGTTCCTTGCTCATTTTTACAGTAGGTTATCTTTTTGTTGTTGAATTTTAGGAATTATTTCTATCTTCTGGATATTAAAACCATACCAGATATATGATTTACAAATACGTGCTCCCATTCTTTAGGCTGTCTTTTCACTTTCTTGATAATGTCCTTTGATGTACAAAAGTTTTCAATTTTGAAGTCTACGTTATCTGTGTTTTTTCTCTTGTTGCTTGTGCAAGTCTATCTCTGCTCTTCTTAGTGCCCCATTTTTTCCAAAGGTCATTCATCTTTGGTTTCTTTTTTTTGTAATCTATAAATTATTTTGAATTTACCTGTCCACACGGCAGTTTGCAATTCTGGAATCCTCTCAATCCTGTGTACATACAAATCACTGTGTGTATTACTCATAGCCGGGAAAGTGATGCTCCCAGTGTCAGTAGGTTCATCTGCCCTCAGTACACAACTCTCCTCTTTCTTCTCTTCTCAGAGTTTCATTTTTAAAATAACATACTAACTCTTAGTGCTGCTCATTACTAGGTGAGAGAAAAAAACATGAAATCCTTTTTACTAGATCCAAATAATTTTAGTTCTGTCATTTATGCAAGCACGGTATGAACCAACATTTCTGCACATCACTGTCTGGAAAAATGTGGACCTATAGCTCAGAAAACTGTGCAGAAAAGGACTAGAGTAGAATATAAAAAACAGCCCACTCTACATTTTAATTTCAATACTTCAAATTTCCCTACAAAATAAAACTGCATCAGAAGATGGCACTTTAAAAATGTTTCTATTGCCCTCGCTGGTTTGGCTCAGTGGATAGAGCATTGGCCTGTGGACGGAAGGGTCCCAGGTTTATTCCAGTGAAGGGCTTGAACCCCAGTTAGGGGGCATGCAGGAGGTAGCCAGTCAATGGATTCTCTCTAGTCATTGATGTTTCTCTCTCTCTCCCTTCCTCTCTTTGCAATCAATAAAAACATATTTAAAAAAATGTTTCCATTAAAAAAACCTATTTACCCAGCTTTAAATATCCCTGTTAATAGGAGGCAAAACCAAAATCATGGACAATAAATATAATAAAACTAGGTGATAAGAAATTCTTATGAACTTCAAAACACAGGGTGGGGCAAAAATAGGTTTACAGTTGTGAGTACGTGAAACATGGAGTTTATTCTTGTATTATTATTTATTTATTACTAGAGGCCCGGTGCATGAAATTCATGCACGGGTAGGGTTGCTAGGCCTGGCCCGTGATCAGGGCCAATCTGTGGGGCGACCGGCGGGGCCCCCACTGGCACCCGCCTTGGCTGGCCTGGGGCCTGCGGGCTGGGGGCAGCTCCTGCGTTGAGCATCTGTCCCCTGGTGGTCAGTGAGCGTCATAGCGACCGGTCATTCTGCCGTTCGGTCGGTTTGCACATTAGGCTTTTATGATATAGGATTGCATTATTTTCCATAGGAACAACTGTAAACCTACTCTTGCCCCACCCTCTAAGAGCAGGTGTGGATAAGCTAATTTATGGGAAATTCAGAGGACAAAAGAACATGTCACACAGCACTATGGGGGGTGCAATTAATAAAATCCAAATGGAAAACTCTACAGGACAAAGTACCTCACTTCTTCAGCAAATACATTGAAAAGGGGTTAAAGTTGGAGAAGAAATCTGTAGATTGAAAAGGATTTAAGAGACGGGTCGGCTAAACATATAGTATGGATCTTATGTGAATCCTAAAAATTAACTGACATTGGAAAATTTTACACAATAGATATTTGATGTTAGTCAAGAGTGACTGTTAATTTTTAGGTGTGATAATAACTTTATGGTTGTTATCTTTAAAGAACACATACTAATGTCTCAGGTTTGCTTTAAAATAATATAGGAAGGAGGAAGTGGGTAGGGAGTGCGGGACATGGAGAGTGAGCATGTGTGTGTGTTTACATTATATGAGGTTGACTATAAGTTTATACTTGAAGCTGGGTGATAGATATATTAAGGTTCACTATACCACTCTGTCTAGTTTTATATGTGTCTGTGAAATTTCCATAGGGGGGAAAATAATCATTTGCCTTTGGAAACTAGAGAAATATCTCAGAATATATAAATGGTGAGAATTGTTAATACTAACTTAAAGCTTTTACTTTTATTCCTTTCTCTGATTTAGCTGTGTTTCCTATATAATTGTAACTTTATTTTTTTATTGCTTAAAGTATTACAAAGAATATTACATATGTCTCCTTTTTTCCCCCCGCCCTTGACAATCCCCTGGCCTCCTCTACCCCCCAGTGTCTTATGTCCATTGGTTATCCTTATATGCATGCATACAAGTCCTTTGGCTGATCTCTTACCCACCCCCCTCCTGTCCTCCCACCCTCCCCGGCCTTCCTGCTGTAGTTTGACAGTCTGTTCGAGGGAGCTCTGCCTCTGTATCTATTTTTGTTCATAAGTTTATAATGGTCTTTATTATCCAGAAATGAGTGAGATCATGTGGTATTTTTCCTTCATTGACTGGCTTATTTCACTTAGCATAATGCTCTCCAGTTCCATCCATGCTGTTAAAACCCTCAATAAATTTATACTGTAGGAAACTTTATGTGGGTGCTTGGCTAAACTTTATCCATAAGAAAAAAAATTGATTAATGATTTGCATATATGGAAGGGAATGCCCACTGTTACATAAAGGGTTTCCTCCCTCAAAATGTATAAATACTTTAACGCTGATAGCTCAATTTTGAAAAAGAAATGTATTTTAATAAAAACTGCCTTTATAATTATTCAAAGTGGGTGTATACATTTTTGGGACACCCTGAATACTGTATTAAAAATTATATTATAGATGAGCAGCATTAGCTTTTGCCTACAATTGTCTGAGTTGGAGGTTTACAATGCTAATCTAACCATTAAAATGAAACCTCTATTAAGCAACATGTAGCCAATTTCCAGTATTTTAATTTTTCTCTACAATAGTTATTCCTATAATTCTTTCTCATAAGTAGCCTGAACTAGTGAGGTTTTATAATCTCTAGAAAACTGTAAATCTTCTAGCCACCCCCATAAATGAATTGTAATAGAAAAATAAAACGAGAAAAATGTAAAACAAACACAAAAGCAAATTTAAGAAGCCTCCCCTAAAAAGTCTTTTGTGTGGGTTTGAAATAACCCATTTGCAGATATCAGACCCCTTTAAGGATATAATTTCCATTTCTACATCTAGAAACAGGACAGGGTCATCAAGTTGGAGCATGAGGTAGCCGGTCTGAAAATACACCAAAGTGGAAATTACGTGGGAACTAATTTGGAACACATTCTTTAAAATTATTCTCTTAATGAGTCTTTAGCTTCGCCAGTCACAAATAGATTCTCTCTTCAGTAATGGCTTAATTTCCCCAGTATCTAACCAAATAGTCCTGCAGGAAGTAATTATATAATGATTGTGTTTCCTAGAAGGAATTAAAGACAATTACCAGCCAATTTAAGTACCAATGCAACCACATTCCAATGTGCTAAATTCAAGAGAGTCAAAGTTAGAAATTATATTTAGCAGAATTTGCACTGGTTTCAGGTGGAGGCATCAACTGTGAAATGAGTTTGGAGAACCCATAGAAACTTTTAGGTAGACTTGTTAGAATCATAAACAATAACAACCTAAGTGGATGATCATTCAAGATCTATAAGCTACTTAATTCATGGCTTAAGCTTCTGAGAATACGGACACAGCCAATAACCTGATTTAATCTAATCGATGAACTTACCAGTGTCATCATCAAAATCAGACAGGACCGACTCAATGCCATCCTCACTGCTCGCCGACTGCTCCTGAAGTCTTCGAGGCAAGCTAGCAAGTCGCCCACTAAGGAATATTGGCTTCATCGGCATTTTGTAGATTTTGGCCAATAACTAAATAAAAAAATACCAAATTTCAGTTATATATTGGAAAAAGCTACACTCTGAGCTTTAAAGAACAATAAAATTATATACTAGTTATAGAAAGGGGAGAGAAAACCAGAGAAGCTGCCACTGGATGAAAGGTTTAAAGTTGAGTGGTTGTGACTTGGCTTCATAAGCTAGCTCGCAGGAGGCATTTATCCCAGGAAGCAAATGAAATAGCATTCAATGGCAACAAAAAGGTAGAGGAAAAAACCAAGATGACTACTTTTCCAGCAGCTCAATTGCCTATGAGTTTTATAGACTTGTATGAACCTACTAAGGGAACCATGTCGCCTCAGAGACAGTAGACAGTGCTTCTCCTGGGCCTCAGCCAAAGGCACCCACAGATGTCTTTTGACACAAGCATCTCCCGAGGCAGGTTCCAGAGCCTGGGACTTGGCATGAGCAACCCTGTACCTGAGAGCAGCGCCGGAGGTAATCCAGGGCAGGGAGGCACAGGTCGGGGGCGGTGGCCCCTGGTCCCGGGACACAGTCTCCAATCTCCTTACAGTCCACCTCCCCTGGGGGACAGAGACAGAGCTATCCTTGTTTATGCCCTTACAACAGAAGACCTGTTTACTCACACAGCACTGACCCACCCAATATCTACTAACACAGACAAAAAAAAAAATACTTAACGTGTACAACCCTGAGAAAAATCCTTTCACTCATTCTGTCCCCTGCATGTATGTGTATACACTGAACACAGGTGGGATCATACCGCACATCCTTTGTGGTTGAGATTATTTTGTTTTGTAACGCCCCTTTTTTACCAAACAATGGGCATTTTCTCTCTGTCCTGCCGGAGTACTGGCCGTGGCCGAACAGTGTTCTCGTGTCCCTGGGCACATGGACTCACCCCCTGGGGCCCGCTGCTGAAGGTGCGACTTCTGAAGCTCTGATGAGGATGATCCCGGAGGCCAGCGTGCGCTGAGCTGCATGCAGCACCAGGCCTCCCTCCACTGGAAAAGGACCCCATGTTGCCGCCAGTGCTCAGCACTAAACGGCGATGATAAATGAAGCTCAGGGAAGATTTTGAACATCTGGGGTTTGGGGATAGAGGCTACGTAACTGAGTTGAAATAAAATTCTTTTCTTTTTTTTTTTTTTACAGATCTGTAGAGGGTTTCTAGATTTTTCTATAGGCAAACAATAGTTGAGAATGATTTTTCTTCTCATGTAATGAACCTATTTCTCGACTTTTAATAAAAAGTACTGTAATTGTTTCTAATTGTCTATAATTGTAGCAACTAGCACCCTCCCCTGTGAGTAAACAGACATAATTACTCGGCATTAGTTAACATTCAGATGCAGACAAAGAGGCATGTTCTCCTTAGAAAAGACAAACATTTCTTATGTTTCAGACATTGGCAAATGTTTTTGTACGGGGCCAGACAGGAAATACTCCAGGCTTTGCAGGTCAGACTGTCTTGGCTGCAGCTTCTCAACCCTGCCCCTGCTGCATAAAAACAGCCACAGACGAATGACCGTGGCTGTGCTCCAATAAAACTGTATTTATAAAACTATTGGTGACTGGATTTGGCCCGTGGGCCAGACTTTGCAAACTCCTGGTTTAGATGAACACACCTTACAGTATAAAAACACAGACTAGGTCAAATTCATGTTGAAATAACCAAGTGGGAATTAAAAATAAATTCATTTCCTTGTTTGCGGATCACAGTATTTCAAAGTCGAAGGCTGTACAGATGGTACCCCCTGGAGCCGGGGGCAGTACCCAGCCAGCATGCTGGGGGCTCAGACCGTCCCAGTACCCCCAGCTCAATACTAGTAATTCCACCTTGTAATTCACAGAAAGAACTAGTACCCACCTGTTTTAAATATTCTCCATGTGCACATTGCTAATCCTGCATCTCTATGTTCAGGTCTCAACTCCCTAAGATCAAATCCCAAATTTCTAACATGTAGAGAAGCATCTGCACTCGAATATTTCACTGAAAGCCAACATGTCCAGATGTGCAGAGATAGAATTCATTACTTAGTCCTGTCCTCCACATCTGACCTCCTCTCCTGGATATCCAGTTCTGGGGTAACATCAGTCCTTGTAAGAAACCTAAAGCATGCCCAGTTCCTCCTCTCAGCTGCCTGTTCATTTCAGCTTAAGTGGCTTTTTTTTCTTCACGAGCTTCTATGAAAGTCCTCATCTTACTGAATTGTAATTATTGATTTATGTGTCTGTTTCCCAGAGTGTCTCCTAGGCAGGAAGCATGTTTTATTCATCTTTATATCCCACAGTACAAACAAGCTGCCCTGCCCAGGGAGCAGGCGCTCCACTCTTTACTGAACAATGGAATACCAAAGCTAGAGCTCCTTAAATAAAACAGTGGTCTCTGTGAAGTAACAGGAAACATACTTCATGACAAGATTATTCCGTGCACACAATGAAAAATGCCAGCCGTGGACGAAGTCACACACACCATCTGTTCCTGTCCCAGGCTGCTGGCTTGCTCCAGGCAGTCAGAGGGCCTGTCTCCGGGGCTTTCCCTACAAAGCCATGCAGGAAAGGGTCCCCAGCTGTCACAAGGCATGAAAGGAGGACTCCACTTACCCAGTCCTTTGACAAACTTCATAAGGCACATGATGTAACTGGTGGCTGCATTAGCAAAGACCTGGATGTTGTCGGTATTGAGAAAAGCTTCAAATACATCAAACACTGGAGCTTGGCCTTTTCCTGAGGGAGGAAGATTATAGAATTTTAAGGAAGTGAAGTCTCTACCCTTCAGGTAGCCCATACTTCCTGCACCTTTCCCGGGGCCTTAGAAAAATTTGAAGAAAAGCCAGTGCCTTTTGAATGGACAACTGTGCTGTGCTTCTTAGCTTTGCCTGCAGGGGGAGCTGCAGGAAAGCTACAAAGAGAGCGGAGGGGAGAGATGGGGCAAAGCTGGCTTTATGCAGGGCTGAGGCAATGTGCATGCAGGTCTACAGGGCAGTGAAACGTGGGCCTCTGCACAATTATAGAGAAGGGGAGGTTTAGCTAAATCCCTGATGGAGTACACTACTTTATTCATACCTGTGCAGAAAAGAATTAACATAGGAGGCCCGAGACTGCTGTCCTTTAAGGCCTGCTTGCAAGCTTGGCCCTTGGCTGGAGTCTGGGAACTTGACTCTCAGAATAATCCCGGGCAACACTTAACGAACAAAGGCAGTTCACTGTGCCAGACGTGCAAACAATGTGGTTTATTCTGAACACCTTCGGGGAGTCAGGCATTTTGGTGTATGCTACACGGAAGGTACCTCCGGGACCACCCTCCGCTGGGTTTCTAATGCACTTTCCTGGGCTGAGGCGTTATATCATATCGCTGCATTTTTCACTGTTGGGGTAAAAATGTGCTCCGTGGGACACATCATGGGAGGGTGAGAGCCTGACAGGGGTTTCCCCAGATCTGGTCTGTCTTCCCCCCTTATAATCTGGCTCATCCTTCCTATGCTGCCACCCTGCTTCTTAGCTGTGAACAATGGAATAAATCTGGGCCATGTCATAAACCTTAGCATGATTATCTGCTGAGTCCTTCTGGTGGTCTCTGAAAGTGGAGGTGGTCTTGGGGACCCTGACACAATACCCCTGGTTGCTGGGCATGCCCTCGGGGTGCCCATCCATTTCCATCCAGACCCAGCCTCCTGGATTTGGATTTGCTTGTGTTATGATCGTTTTCTGCTTCTTTCTAGCAAGTGGATCACATTTCTCATTTTGGCTTTAGGCATTAGCGCAATACAGATCTGTTTAAGTGAAAACAATAGGAGTCTCTTAGTCTTTCATCCAATCTGTAAGAGCAGGGCCTGACAATGCTCGGGGCTCTCACCTGCTGGCAGAACTCAGAACTCGTGTCCCTGCAACAGCAGCTTATTTCCTGCTGACAAAGCCCGGCTGAATGCTGGGCTTCCCTATTGTTCACTTTGCTTTGATAGCATGAAACTGGGCTGAGAGAACTAATGCTCCATAGCAAAAGTCAGCCCCACATCCTTCCCACTATCACCACTCCTCTCCAGAGCACTTAGGCAAGAAAAAGAAATAAAGGGCACCCAATTTGGAAAGGAAGAGGTACAATTCATGGTCTTATACACAGAAAGTCTTAAAAGACTCGCACAAATGTTGTTAGAACTAATAGAGGAATTCAGTGAAGTTTCAGGATATCATACCCACACACTATCTTACCCATGGAGTAATCGCCAACTAGGTACTCCTTCACCTCGGACTTGTTCCCGCTGTGCACCGTCTCCAGGGCACTGAACAAGGGCCTCCAGCCCGACTGGATCTGGGTGGAGCACACTTCAACCAGCTCTCCAATAGACGTGACGACCTGGCAGAGGCAAAGGGGTGGCATGTAAAATCCTTCTCTTAAAAGAAGCAGGAGAATTTCTGGGAAGGGTGATGTATTTCTGCTCCCTATTTCTGGGCTAATTTTAGTGAAAGAGAAATAACAGAACCCAGGCAAACTCACGCAAAAATCACCTAAGTAAGTGGTCATGTTGCATTAATGGGCATTTTACTAATGATTCATGTTGCTGAGCAACTTTTCATGAGCTTATTATTAGCCATTTATAAATATTTTACTGTGTTTTTTTTTAGATTGAGTCTTTGTCTTTTCATCCTTGTCTTTTTAAAAATTATTTTTAGAATTCTTTTTTAAAAAATATATTTTTATTGATTTCAGAGAGGAAGGAAGATGGAGAGAGGGAGAGAGAAACATCAGTGATGAGAGAGAATCATTGATTGGCTGCCTCCTGCACGCCCCCTACTGGGGATCGAGCCCGCAACCCAGGCATGCACCTTTGACCAGAATCGAACCTGGACCCTTCAGTCCGCAGGCCGATGCTCTATCCACTGAGCCAAACCAGCTAGGGCTATTTTTAGAATTCTTTATGCATTCTAGATTCAGATCCTTCCTGAGATCTATAATTTGAAAATACTTTTTCATAGCCTCGGGCTTGTCTTTATTTTTCAATGTTGTTAGAAGAGCAAAAGTTTTAAGTTTTAATGAAGCCCAATTCATCAAAAATTTTTTGGATGTGTATTTGTGTTAATCAGCAAAGGGTGGTCAGGATGCTTGGGAACTGCACAAAACATGGACAGTTCCATGAATTTGCATGTCATCCTTGCGCAGGGGCTGTGCTAATCTCTGTATTGTTGTAGTTTTCACATGTGCTCCTGGAGTGAGCATCATCACATTTTCTTTTTATGGACAACGCTGGTATCATTGCTAAGAAATCTTCGCCTACTCCAAGGTCTCAAAGATCAGCTCCTATACTTTCTCCTAGAAATATTTAGTTTTTGATCTTACAGTTAAGCCTATGATCCATATTGAGATATTTTTTTGTATGTGTTGAGGTAAAAGTGTAGGTTATTTTTATTGCATATGTTCAAACACTATTTGTTGAAAATAACATCCTCTCTATCGAACTCCAGTGGCATCTCTGTAAAAAACTAATTGAATGTACGTGTGAGAATTTATCTCTATACTCCCTATTAAGTTCCATCGTACTATAAGTCTATCCTTATACCAATACCACACTGTGCTGACTATTGAAGTTTCGAAACTGGGTAGTGTAAATTCTTCAAATTTCTTTTTCCAAATCTGTTTTCCTCTAGTCCCGATCCCTTGAATATGCATATAAATTTGAGAATCATCTTGCCAATATCTTTAAAAAGTCGGCTTGGATTTTGATGGGAATTACTCTGTACAGTGCCTGTGCAAAGCTTCTCTGACCACCAGGTGGTGCAATTTCATGCACTGACCCCCACAGAGTGGCTGGTTTGTGATTTTAATCCTGGAGAGTTATTTTTTTTATCTTTACTAAGAGCCAGTGTTAGAAACAGGCTGATCTTATCTTCAGGGAGGTTGCTACTTGGGTTCATTTGTAATGCAACCTTGGTCTGAATGAACACCAGTTTTAAAGATTTGCATTAAACATTTTTTCTGTTCTTCTGGCCTCAAAAATGTGATAGCAGAACTTAGTTTCACCTCGTGACGAATTCTGTCGAGGCAAACCCCGTCCGTCGTAAAGCTCTGCTTACTTCTGTGGCTTCCAATTGTTACATAGTTGTGGGCATCTTAGTATTCTTTACTTTCTTGCCAGAGTGTCAATGTATTTAAAAACAATTTTAAGTCTTCCATCTTTTTTTTTGTTTTGTTTTAATCCTCACCTGAGGATATTTTCCATTGATTTTTAGAGAGAGTGGAAGGGAGAGGGAAAAGAGAAAGAAATATTGCCGTGAGAGAGACACATCGGTTGGTAGCCTCCTGCAACCAGGACCCCGGCCGGGGAGGAGCCTGCAACCCAGGTACATGCCCTTGACCAGAATTGAACCTGGAGCCTTCAGTCTGCAGGCCGACACTCTATCCACTGAGCAGAACAGGCTAGGGCCTAAGTCTTTATTTAACATATTTAGATTTCAGAGAGACGATTCATGTAGACTAGGTAGGTACAAGAGCATAGACCAGAATAGCCCGACTGCGTAGGTTCGAGTCCCAGTTCCACCAAGCACTGACCATGTATCCTCAGCTAAATGGATTCACCTTTCTTTGTCACAGATTCCACATAGGATTAGTGGAAAGGTGAACACGCAAACTTCATAGAACAATGCCTGCCAGTGCACTCAGGAAGAGCTAGCTGCAACGATGACGGCGATGCTGATTACCGGAACACACTGACCTGGTCTTGGACATCCTCGTCACACAGCTCCAGCTGCATAATCCGCTCAAAGGGTCGGAAGAGGGCTTCATTGAAGTGGAAATGAGGTGGCTCGTTCCAGTCCGTGAGAACCTCTGTCAGTATGTCATGGATGAAGGAGACAGCCTTCTGAGACACATGTCTTTCCTTGTGGCAGGCAGCCTGCAAGTTCACAATTTATTGTGACTTTTTAAAATCACTTTCTGTACAGCTAGTCATTTTAATAATGTAGCCCTTTTCCTAGTCCCTGCAACCTGTTTCATAAAGTGCAACGAGAAAAGCAGAGTTGTTGAACCCTTTTGGTGTTGATGAAGTTCAAGGTTTCTAAAATGTTGCCATGTATTGAGAGGAGCTAATGTGATTATGTTATTAGTTTTCACATTTCCTAAGCAGCCTAGAGTACAGGGTGAGCATTTTTAGGTCTCATGATGTATTGTGCTGTGGAAGTATTGTGTGAGTAGCAGTAGTGGGGACAAAAGGAATCTTCTCATTTGGAAATGTTGTAAATAATTTTATTAAATAGTGTTTTGGATGTATTTGTTGTAGAAATGGACCAGTGAATAAAGAGAATCTAAGGATTTGTACAATGTGAAATACTGAATGTGTTAAATAAATGTAATTGTCTTAGAAAAAAAAAAGAGAGAGAGAACACCATCAGAACTCCAGGCAAGGAAGAATCTGGTTTCCAAAGGCTTTTTAATAATCTAACAAACTTCTTAGACACAACTCCGATGTCACTTAAATGTTTCTAGGAAACTGAGAGTATCTAGTAATTTCTTCTTTTTTTTAGGTAATAGGACAGTTTGCTCGGTGATGTAGAACATGCTGACTTTAAAGGCACCAGAGCTGCCCATGGGCTCATTGTGAACTGTGCCCCAAACACATAAAGACCTGAGGAATCATCTGTCCCTCAGTGAGGGAGGCCAACTGCACCGATAATGCTCTCATTGGTCCAGAGCTCCTTGTATCCAGGCCCTGTAGTAGTCTCCTCGCCCTCCCCCTGGGCTTGCACGCGTGGCTTGCTTTGAACAACATCAAATCTTTTACAAATGGAGAGCTGAAGAGTCATTGTGATTTGGGATTTGCCCTCTTGCTTTCCTTTGGAATTCTAAAAATGCCATGAGAATGAGCTGGGGCTAGTCCACTGAAGGAGGAGAGCGCCCATTCTCCAGCCGTCCCAATCAAGGCCATCACAGACCAGCTGGCCACAGGTGACGTGAGGCCAGCTGAGATCTGCCAAGCCTGGCTGAGACCGGAGAAGTGCCATCTGAGCCCAGCTCACACACCTGGCTCAGGGCATCCTGAGTTAACTAAATGGCTGTTGTTCTAAATCACTTGGTTTGGGAGATGCTTTATTAAAGTGTAGTAGATAACTGACATACTGCTTCTCCATAAGCTATTATTTTCCACTCCCTTTCCTTACCAGAAGGCTCTCAGGTTAGTGAATTAAGCTCCCAAAATATCTCTACCAGGTAAGACATCTCTACCCGATAGGCACTAAAGAGCTACTAAGAAAAGTTATTGTAAAATAGGGCAACAATTTTCCCACCAACTTAGCAGTAGCCAGTCATCATGCACTGAGATGGTGAGTTGCCATAAAATGTGTCAAGTGAACTGCTTTCCTTTGGAGAGTGAAGGGGGTCCCAGTACTAATTTTGTTGGAAAACTCGGTATGGTTCTCCTACCAAGAGGTCACTGCCCAGAATATAGTTAGCTTTTAGGAGAGAGAGACGGACAGGAACAAAAGGCATTGCTATAGTCATGTATAAAAATAAAGCATCAGACTCAGGTCGACACCAGGTTGTAACGAATGAAAACTGGCCGTGGAAGGCACCTCGCCAAATTGTAAAGAGGGTCAGGATGAGACCAGGGCAGCGCTGCCCTTTGGGGTGATGCTTCAGATGCCACAAGGTATAATCACAGAACTATGATGCTGGGACCAGAGGATGGGAACCTTCTCATTGCACTGTGGCCATAGCGCTCTGTGCCCCACACTGATTGGCGACCCCGGTGCTGGCTCTGCTGAAGGAGTCCCCGAGCTGCCCACTTCCCAGGGACTCACCTCCACCAGGTGCGGGGCCACCAGGCTCCAGCAGCGCATCACGTGGAGCAGCGGCCTGGACTTGCTGCGCACGATCCTCAGCATGGCGTCCCCGAGGCGGAACAGGTGGAGGGCACTTTTCCGGTCTTGGGTGGATTTCACTTCTCCTACAAGAAGAGAAGACCATAGAAGCCATAAAGCCCAAACTCAGGAAGGGTTTGACTGTTCAAGCACAGAGAGAGGGCGAAAAGGAAGAACTGTGCTCGGGCCAGCAGGATGGTTCGGTGTGTGCTATCCAAGAGAGGAGAGGAGCCTGGATTCAAGAGAGACGGGGGCGGTTCGCTCCACAAGGCCGGGCGCACCTCTCCTGTTCGCCACTACCTTCCCAGTGGCTGCCATGACAGTGTGAACAGTGCTTGTCGATTAGGGAGAGTGACGGCGTAGTGGTTAAGTAGGAGGCCTGTGGAGTCAGGCTGCCTGGGCTCAACTCTTCTCTTCACCATTTAGTAGTTGGGTTACATTGGACCAGAGATTTATGTCTCCGATCCACGGTTTCTCACTGTAAACGTGGGGATAATAGAACCTGTTTCTTGAAGTTATTTTAAGGATTGAAAGTAACACTGTTCATAAAGTGCTTAATGCAGACACACACTACCTGACCCACACTCTTGGCTATTATCATGACTGTTGTGATCGTCACTCTTCACGGTCATCGTTCACTTGGCCAGCCCTTAGTGGCCACTCCGAAGCCCTTGCCAAGCAAGTCAGGCCCATTTGCTACCCAACAACATGCCGTGCAGCCTGTTTCACTTCCCTGCCGTCCTCGCCCACTCGGATCGCTTGCTGCTTCTTCGCCACTGTTACCTTAGTCTTCCCCACTCCCTTCTTGCTCATGTCCTGTTGCTTCGCCTTTACGGCCTACAAAAAGCTCACTAGCAGGCTCTCCCAACCAAAACGCTTCTAATTAGTCTTGCCATATCAAATACGCTTCAAAATGACAGTAATAATAACCACTGACATTTATGGAATGCTTACTCTGCCTCAGACTTTGTGCTGGTTCGTTGCATCTTTAACCATTTTAATTTTGAGAGCAAACCTTAAGAAGTAAATGTAATCACTGCCATTTTACAGGTTAGTAAACTGATGTGAGAAAGATGAGCTGACTTTTCTACGATGATGCATCTGGTAAATAATGAAGGCAGCATCTGGACTCACATCTGACTGACTGAAAGGCCAGTGCTCCCTCTGCCTGGGTCTGCAGCCTCTTCCTGACCCTGCTCATTGCTTTCTGTAGGCTCAGAGTCTGCTGGTTTCTCCAATGCCAAAGACTCAGAAGGTTTCCCTGGGCTCAGAGATGCTCTGGGGGGCTGAGGTTCCGGAAGGCTGGCTTTATACAGCTAAGGTTTTAAAGCCCATTAAAAACTAGTGGGGAAGGTAGGGGAGGGTGGGGGGAAGGGGGAGAGATCAACCAAAGGACTTGTATGCATGCAGATAGGCCTAACCAATGGATACAGACGCCAGGGGGGTGAGGGCATGAACGGGAGTGGGGTGGATAAGATCACATATGTAATACCTTAATCAATAAAGGGGGGGGAAACTAGTGGGGAAAGGATGGTGGTTCTCAAATTAGAATCTGCAGTAAGGATCAAGAGGCCAAATATATTACACTTTGAACTTCAGATTCCTAAAGATGGAAGGGGCCTGAGGTTGTGCAGTCCAACCCGCCACAGGGCTCTGTGCCTCTGCCTGGACTCAGCGGGACAAGGTGCTCCCTGTTTTAGCACAGCTGCACGTAGGGGCAGCCTGCCACCCATCTGAGACCAGGGGACGATTCAGTACCATTCTGTTCCCTCTTCCACAGGCTGGCCTTCATCTGCTCTCTCCTGTGTGAAAACAGTGACAGCGACCCATCATTAAAGGGTGTGCCCTGCGAGCAGTTTTCCTAGGGGTGGCATGAGGCTTCTGTTGATCCTTCCAGTTTTCTCCCCCACCGTCCAGTTTGGAATCGGTAGTGGCATCTGCAAGTTGCCTGGATTGAGGCGAGTGGTGTGGTTTGTGATATGGAAAACGGTTCCCACCCTCATGAGAGCTCTCTGCACTCTGAGCAGCCATATAATTCCTCTGTCACCACAAGCCCAAAACTTAGCAGGACAACCTAGCCCAGGTCCAGTGGCAATGCCTGTAACAGTGGCAGCAGCGACATTTGCACTCACAAAGAATAATCCCACCCCTCACCTACACACACATCATGCCCTGATACTAGATGACAAATGAGCCAGGTGACCCTGTGCTAAGGGAGTGTGGAGTCAAGTCTGCAGGCAGGGTGCTGGTATCAGGGTGCTGGGCTGTTTCCTGCTTATCTCACGGCACAGTTTCTTCGGGGAAAGAATTACCTGGCATTGCCAGCGAGTAATCAACTGTGTCCGTAACAGAATGGAAAAGCTGGGACTGCGATGCTTTCTTCAGCTGGTACAGAAAACCTCCCAAAGCCATGAGGTTCAACTTATCTATAGCATCTTCAAAGAGCCTGGATGAAACAAAGAGATTTGTTACTTGGAAACAATCCAGCAAAGCCTTTATGGCAGAATGATTATGGTAATTTTGTTAGATGTGATTAATACAATGTATGCTATTTTATTAATGACTGTGTACGAGTATGCTCTAACGCTGAGAGTTTAATTTGAAGGGCACAGAACATATTTAAAAAAAGAACCTTGGTGCCCCAAGGCATAGTTCAGACATTGGCAAGAAGTTGAAAGATGGCAAAGTATCGCTCCCAGAAAATGAACAACTGGGGATGGAATCCTTAGAATTAGCTTCAAGCTCATAAGCTATATTAAAGCAAATTAAGGCTTTTGATGGACTACATTGATGAGTATAACACTGAGCATGGCTCTGAGGATACAAGAGGAGGAAATCCCTTCCTGTAAGCCCCCTGAGTTCGGGGACTGTCCTCATCCCCCCCAACTCAGGCACCGGGGCCCAGGACACGGTGGGAGCTCCAGGATCTACTGGGATAATGAGTATTCCCTCACATAACGGACCTTGAAGGTTCTCTTGTTTTCCACTCAGCCGCGCACAGACATTCCAGGAGGAGTTAGGGAGGAGGGGTGAGCGCAGGCAGCAGGGCTGAGGGGGATCACAGGCTCACTGGTAAGCGGAATGTTAGGACCAAATTCGGTCTGTGTGGCCACATGAGGAATGAGGTGAGCCAGCCTTCCACTGCACTGGGTCCCCCAATGCCTACCCTCCAATCCTGCGGTGACACCCGAGGGCAAGCAGCCCCATGGGGTGCCACGTGCTGGGTAAGGGAGTGTCTCTAAGAGAAACCAAATAACAAGCCCCCGTTGAAGGAGTAACATGAGACACAGATCAGTGAACTCATCATTCACAAACCATTGTAGCAAACACTTTTCTTGCTGTTTTGTGATTCCAGTTTTAATACCATTTAGGCTTTGTAGCTCAGGAACCACTTCTTTCCTTGTAAGAAACAACAGCGGTGAATGGTATATCCCACCTGACACCTGTATCCAGACCCCAAAATACTTGCACAGCCACCTTGTCGGATAAACAGGAAAAAGGGGGACTATTGTACTGAGTTAGTACATGTCCTGGGTTAGTAGAGGAAGCGGGAAACTGAGTCTCAGGGCAACTATTTAGACAGGCATGACCTTGCAGTTGGTTGGTGTCAGAGCAAGGAAAGACTGGGTGTTCAGAGCCCCAGCCAGTGGGTGCGCTTCCTCCCCTGCACCCCCTTGATGTCCGTTCTCACCTGATAAACCCCACTGCACCTGTGCTGGGTGGTCAGGGCACAACCACCAAGTCTGGAGAGTGAAGTGAGGCGGTAGAACATGGGACTGGTGACCAAAAGCACTTTCAACATCCAAGTGTCAACACACAGCTGAACTTATTGCTGATTTTTCCCTTTCAAACTTAACATGGTTTTGGGCATCACTTCATAATATATCACACTCTGGGTGTGGGATGTTAAAATATTAATTATCATAAAAAGAGTGGATTTTTACTATTTGCCAAGCTCTGTCCTCAGTGCTTCAAGTGTCCTGATTAACTGAATCTCGCGGCTATCCTGTGAGAGAGCTACTTCATGACCCGATTCCAAGACGCAGAGGTGAAGTTGCCTGGAGTCCGGGAGTCCGGGCAGCCTGCCTCCAGAGCCTCCAATTAGTCATTAGACAACAGGTCATTCTAAGTGTGGGCGTGGCAGGAGACAGAGCTATGTTTGAAAAAAATTAAGAAGCTTAAATGACTGGTGAACAAATCAGGCTGTCCCGGGAGTGATTCTGAGACCAGAGGAGATGAATGTGGTGTTGCCAACAGGTGATGGGTGCTCTGTGGCAGCCTTTCTGGGGGGTGGTGAGGAGGGGTGCGCACACACCTGTCGGCCTGCGTGGACAGCGTGAGCACAGCCTTGGCGGCGCTGCTGCCGGTCATGAGGCTGCCCCCGCGGAAGTCGGAGGCCCGGCCGCGGCTGCCTTCCCTGATGAGTTCTTGGATGGAGAGGGGCTGGATGACCGGGGCGGTACGCAGGGAGCTCTCCTGCTCCGGGCTCTGCTCCGGGGGTGAGCCTTCACACTCCAGGTCCCCGAGGAGTCCAGAGCCTCCGGGGGCCTTCTGGGGCTGGCTGATGGTCAGGGGGGGCTGAGAGGTGCCATCACGGAAGTGGGTGTGCTCCAGCGTGCCCACATACTCACACACCCTAGAGAGTGACACACAAGCAGCTGGTAAAGTCGCAGCTCAATCGGACCAGCTCTGCAAATCCCACACTGAGACACAAAGGAAATTCAGCTAGTGTTATAGTGCTCCCCAATTTCCTCCTTCCTCTGGGGACAGCCATCTCCCTGCCTCTCTCCCCTCTTGTATTTTGTGTCTCCCTGTAAGCTACCCAACATCCTTCTTTAAACGAGAAGACATTAACAAGCGTGCGGCAATATTATATTGCTGACACATGGCCAGCTTCTAGATCCGCATAGTATTCATTAACTGACATGGCTTTTATCATCCACTATGTAAGAAATTGGTTTTTCTTCCTTTGTAAAACACATCTGCCTCTCCTAGACAATGTCCATAATCTATCCATAATCTCCTGAATCCTATCCTGTATGTTCTCTATGACATACATTCAGCTGGGCCCCTGGTCCCTCTTCTCTTTTTAATCTCTCACTTGGGGTTTACCCAAACTCTCGAACTATTCCCTCTGTTTAAGGGCTGCAGACCCTGGAGTTTACCCCTTCCATCACCCTCAGGATGCCATGGCAGGGTGGGTGCCATGCGGGGTGGGGATCCCGCCATGCACCTGAACACGTGTGGCCAGCAGTCCGGGTTGTGGCTTCCCATCTCCAAGCCTACACTGAGGATGGCGTCCATGCACAAGACGTGGGCTGTGTGCAGCCACACCCCCTGCAGCTTCCCGATCTGCTCCAGTTTCTGCTCCACTTTTAGTTTCACTGTGCCAGAAAGACATTCATTAAAATAGCATTCTGAGTGAGGGAGACAGAAAGGGAGAGAGAATGGATGGAGAGGAAGAAATGTGCTATCATGCAAGGGCAAAGGGAAACAGAAGACAACACTGGCAGCAAGTTCCTCCATGGCAGGTCCCTGTGGTTCATCATGCAAGTTCCTTAGCCCTCGGGCCCCACCGACACTGGAGACTCCAGCTCAGAAGTTGGATGGAATCTGAGCTGGTGGGTGCAGCTCCTCCAGGCCCACCCCTGGGCTCTGGATCAGGCTACATGAGCTGATCCCAGCTAAAGCCATCTGGGCCCAGACCCTTCCCTGCCCCTGTGTACTCAAAGTAATAATATGGAAGGATTCTTGATGTTCTGCAAGTTCTCTCTGAGATTTAATGTTACGCCTTCATGATGATGATCACCCAAAGCAACCTATGTATTATGCTCTGAATGTCACGATGACTGCTTTATATCTAAAAATTACCATATCATTTCATTCCCTGAGCTTATATTTGTGACCTTCAAGTAATAATTTTTATTGTAGAATATTAATGAGAAAGGATGCAGAAGGTGACTTAAGATGTCAATTATGCTAAATGCCAAGACAAGGCCAAACGATGACATTCTCCATGAATAAGGGTATCAAATTGTTGGAAGACAGCCCTGGTGGGACAATGAGTGATGAGCCAGAACCCAGAAATAGAGCACGCTCACGTCAGAGGATGTCAAAGAGTATTCCTGCTGCAAGGGGCAAATTGACTTTTAGCAAAGCATCATTTGTGACATGCAACTGATATTGATTTTTTAATTTGCATATAATTTGAATATTAGTTTTCATTTTGAAGTTGTAAAGCTTTAAATGTAAGAATTTTTATATAATTTATGGTCGTGCATATTAAGTACAATTGTGATACCCTTTTCCAGTTAATACTGGGATCTGTGAGCACTGCTTTGCTTTCATATGGATCTATATATAATGTTCAAGTTTGAGGAACAGTGCCCAGCCTGTTTTTCTCAGCTTTTAAAAATGTGCCCCATGTTCCTGTCACTAGCTTACTTTACAGTATATACCTGATACATAGCATTCGCATACACTGGACCAAGCTTCCCATTTTTTCCTTCTGTTGGCTGTTTGCCATTTATCTTCCTCATTAGGAAGGCCATCTTCTTTCCTTATCCTATACAATAAAAGCCTTATATGCTAAGTGTCCCATCATCTGGTCATCCATTCAACCAATCAAAGCGTAATATGCTAATGATATGCTAAGGCCTCTCAACCGCTTCCTATTACATGCACTGACCACCAGGGGGCAGTTGACCGGTTGAGCAGTTACTATGACGTGCATTGACCACCAGGGGGCAGATGCTCTGACAGGTAGGTTAGCTTGCTGCTGGGGTCCAGCCAATCGGAACTGAGCAAGACTGGCCAGACATGCCCTGGAGCCCTCCCTCGGTCCCTCCCCGGCCCCAAATGTGCACCGGTGTGACTCCTCGGCCTGGCCTGCACCCTCTTGCAACCCGGGACCCCTCGGGGGATATCGGAGAGCCGGTTTTGGCCTGATCCCGCAGGCCGGGCCGAGGGACCCCACTGGTGCATGAATTAGTACATCGGGCCTCTAGTACTTAGATAATCACCCACTTCATTAACTAACTGATTAAATAAAAATCAACTCTCTTCTGAGTTCACAAAGCTCAAGTTTTTCTCTGACAAGAGCAACGTCTTCCTGTGCCTCGTCTCGGGGAGTTCCTCCATCTGTTTGATTTCCCCCTTCAGAAAACTGGCCACTCCGCCTTCTCTGCTGTAACCTACAATGTCCTCAAATGTGCACTCTGTGAAGTGCCAACCCAGTGGGCAGATGACGACAGAGGTCTGACTAGCTCAGCTGGTGGACCTCTGGTGTCCTACACAACACCTGTGAGCAGCCATCATGCCTCTGGTATTCAGAGGGATACGCAGTCGGTTAGATCACCCCTGTAAAACAGACCCAAGCCTACGACCCAGTGGGATCTCATGATTAGTGGTAAGCCTATGCCATGTATCACACCCGGAATGGACACGAGTGCCTGCTCTTGCACGTGCATGTGTATGCACACCGCACATAAGACACCAGGTGAGCTCTGGCCTGTCAGCTGTTACCTTGTGCTATGGCATCACTGGGTTCTTGGACTTCCTTGTCCTCTTTCTCTTCCTGGACACAGGAGGCAGCTGCCATTTGGGCAAGGGCCGAGGCGCAGTTAGCTGCAACTCCTTTAGAGGAAACAAACAAGTTACCCCTTAATTGAGTCTATTCTCTAGCCACCCACCTGGCAGAACTCTCCTAAAAGACCTGTTTCCCACTAGGCCATTCCCAATGTGTTCCGCAGGTACACCCCTCAGGCCGTGGGTCACAAATTCTCCTCCCGCCAGTACCTAGAGCACAGCTCAGCCGCGCCGCTTTCCGCAGCCCATCCAGGCTCATGCAGATGGCGTCGCGTTCTTTCTGGTTCTGCTCTTTGATGCCTTCAGCTCCTAGAATGAAGGCCAGCCCTTTGGAGCTCCCTGCCATGCGGCCAGTCAGGGGAGTTGATAAAGTATCGATCAAGTTCTTCCAGCAGCCAACCAGGATATAGCGAGCAAATGCCACACCTAGAATGTGAAGGGGCATGGGTCACTTTTTGGAGACAAAAACAACCTGGCAATGAATGACAGCACGGGATTCTTTGGCCATCAAGACAGCAATGCTGAGCTGTGTGCAATTCTACTATAGGAAATAGAGTTTAATGGATTGCACTTTGTGCTTATAAATAATGAATGTTCCATCGTCGGCTGGATGATGCTAAGTAACTTCCACCAGGCACTTGTTCTGCAAAGACAAAACCTTAATTCATTTATGTCAGCCCTGGAAACTGCCAATAATGATTTAATTGCTAGTGCCACATGTGATGTATGTATATTCATAAACTCAAGGCCCTTACCTGCTACTGTGGAGTCATCGATCCTCCTGCTCTGGGTGAAAGGAGACTCTGTAGAAGCAGAGGCCATCAGCTGGCCCCCAATCGCGCTGCTCTCTAAGCCATCAATATCTGCCGAGGAAAAACAGCAACGTTTTCCTTGAATAGCACAGTCCAGTCAAAAACAAGTGGCCACCACAGTATTTATTTTCCCCCCAATAAACATCCCTTGGATCTGTTACATAACAAGTATGCAGCAACCTTTTATCAAAATATTAAAAATTTTGTTCCATTCAGTACTGTTTTCTTTCATTGCCAGAGCATTCTTCTTTAGGCTGCTGTATTTTTTTTTTAGTTGAAAAAAAGATAGACTACTATTTCTGTTGTTAAAAATTTATTTTTTTTATAATAGTATGATCTTTGAGTACTTTTGTTCAAAACACTGGTATTATCCCCAAGTTTTATATATACACAGGATATCTCAACATGGATTTGTCTTTCAGAGCTTCCTCATAAATATGAAAAATAAAATAAACCTCTTTGGTGAGATAATTGTATAACCTGATTTCATAGTACTATAATAACATCTTAACAATAATAATACTTTACAATTTTCAAAGTGTGAGGACGCAACATTTTTTTCATTAGATTTTTCCCAACAACTTCAGGTATATGGACAGAGTAGGTATTGTTTTTCCTATGTCAAAGAGGAGGAAATAAATACTCAAAGCAGATCAACTGCCCAGGCCAGGAGGCTGGTCAAGGAAGGATTTAGGTTCAGGAGTCACATCTTCTGACTCCCACCTAGGCCTCTTTCCATGAAACCACACTCCAGCTCAATATGGGATCCTAATGTACCTTGTTTAAATTTTTGTTAAACTCTCATCTACAAAGTTAGCTCAACAAACCAATCCCTAACATGCTGGCAAGAAGGAATTGGCTTGGGGTTGAGAATGCAGGGCTTCAGCCTTGGCTCTGAATTAAGTTAGCTGGTAGCCTGGAGGCAGGTACTCCATTCTCAGGGCCCCAAGTTCCTCAGTAAACAGGAAGCAAGCACCGGGGAAGTGACCGTGGAGTGGAAGCATATGTTCTTGAATGCAGCAACTAGCACAGCTGAACTCAATGGGAAGAGGGAGTAGCATAGGTTTATTCCTGGATTTCACCCTCAACCCAACAGGATGGTGTCTGAAAATTATTTAATTGTATTTTTGAGCCTTACAGTGACTCCAAGAAGCCTAGAGACTTCTGGCAACACATTTCTTTGAAAGTTGCTAAGAGGGTAGATCTTAAAAGTTCTCATCACAAGAAAAAAAATTGTAACTACGTGAGGTGACTGATGTACACTAAATTTATTATGGTGATCACTGTACAATACAGACATATATCAAATCATTATGTGTACATCTTGGACTCATACAGTATCATATGTCAATTATATCTCAATAAAATCAGGGGAGGAAGGCAGGGAAAAATCTACATTACAACCAAAGCGGGAACAGACCAGTTTCACTGAAATTAATATGACGTGTGGTCAGTCTAATGACATTCACCAGAAATGGCCACTTATCAAAGTTATCATGTTTCCAGTGTGCTAGGTAAAGGATTGATGAATTCAAGTAATGCCAAGTTGATCTGACCATCAAGATTCCACAATTATATAGGGCACTTTGACACGACATCAGGAATGGCCACAGTTAGGACAGTGTTGATAATCAGATGGCTGCTATAGCTTTTCCTGGCACATAATGAAAAGATGAGATGGAAGTTTCCAAGCTCTAGGTTAACTGCTGCTCAAATTCACTTGTCATTTAGTAACTGGAATTTTCTACAAAGAATCACAGAGCCTAACTTTGTCTAATTCTTATGAAAAGCTGCTTTTCTATCATTAATCTAAAGTTAGATAACTTTCCTATGGACATTGCAATTAAGCTTACTGTTCTATTATAAAAGAGATGGCTGATTAACAATGATGACTGATGAATATGGTGACTATGAATAGCTTGTTATTTGTTCATTTCTACATCTGCTGAATGACTTCTTTTATTAAGGTTCAGGTAAGAGATTAATTTTGGCACAAACTATGGTCTTTTAAAATTAAACCTGGCAGGCTTAGGATCCCCACCCAAATTCCAAGGCACTCTAAGCTCTGGGCAGTACCTTTAACCCCCACTGAAGGGGTTTATGAAACAGGTAGAAACCAAGGACTACTTATGGGTAGAATGAATGAATGTCTCACATTTTGAAGAATTTGTATTTTTCAAATGGATGTAACTGTTATCATGATTAATAAAACATAAATTGCTCACTTGTCCAGTGATCCTGATCCTCATGGCTTAGGACCTAGCTTTGCTTTCCCCAAATTCCATCCTATTTCTGGAATCATAGTTCCAAATACCAGACAATGACCAGGACTCTGCTTGCTGCAGAGAGACCTCACTCTATGCTTTGATTCCTGTCTGATTCCTAAATAGCCCTCACATTTCTCATTGCTGGATTTCACCTGCCAGTAGCCAACTCCTCCACATTTGTGAGAGCCTCCAATACCAACCACAGGCAACATAACACACCTTTAGACAACAGATCCTGCCTCCGAGCTGGACCGTGCTGCCCCAGCCCAGTCCTGCTCCTTCCTGTCAGTGTGCCCTGCCCGGTGCAGAGCCACGGGAAGCTGTGTGAGGACATGTGGCACTACAGAGAGGGCAGGAAGGTGGCTATGTGGGGCCACACTCTACATAACCTATCAACTGGAGCCAGGACGGCATCGCTCAGCTCAGAAATCAGTCTGGCAACTCAGATCAAATATAGGACAAGCCTGGAGAGCTAATTTATCAAGGTTACTAATGACTAGACCAAACTTTTGAGCCCTCTCTGACCTTTACCTGACATCATGAATGGCTGCTTTTGCCCAAAATTTTCTTTATGACCATACTCCGCAATGCTCTCATGTGAAATTTCTAATAGCTAAGTAGGGTTTTAAAAACTCTGGACAGTAAAGACAAAGATGCTGGGCAACTACTTGACATTAAATTTTTTTTAAATCCTCACTCGAGGATATGTCTTATTGACTTTAGAGAGAGAGGAAGAGAGAGAGAGCGAGAGAGAGAGAGAGAGAGAGAAACATCTATGTGAGAGAAACATCAATCAGTTGCCTCCTATATGTGCCCCGCCCCAATTGGGAATCAAACCCACAAGCTTACGGTGCACCGGACAATGCTCCAACCAACTGAGCCACTCTGGCCAGGCTACTTGACATTATTTTTTATTCTGGTGCCACTGGGAAAAGAGGGGAGGACCTCTGCTATGGACAAGAAATGGGAAAGAAGCCAAGTTTAAAATAAATCATCCTACGTTACTGGCACTGAAGGCTATAGCACAATACAGATAATAGTATCTACTAGTACATGAGAATTTCCAGGAATAATTCTGGGCTTCGTGCCCAGAAAGTACTTCATATCCCAGAAGAGCCCTATAGTTTTCCACCAACAGGCACAGGTGCTAAGTAAGTCCTTGTCTAGTGTGGCACAGTGAGCTGCGCAGAGGCCCCCAGGGAAAAAGGACAGGACACTCTTGTGAGGTGCATTCATGACACTTCTCTCCAATTGTCACCACCTGCCAGGGCAGTCTTGTGGGTGCCATTTTAAGGTCTGCTTGAATCAAACACCATTACTGCTCTGAAAGGGGATTTGAAGAGGGAACCCTCCCACCCGAGTGGCATGGACCTGTGTGAGGGGCCACTGACCGGTCAGCATGGTGATGAGCGGAAGGCTGTTGTCCTCGGGGCTGCCCCAGTAGCCAGCCTCTCCCAGCATGTTTCTGTCGAGCACCTGATGGTAGAGTTCCTCGATCCATGCCTGGGAGAAGATCATCAGCACTCCGCTGGTCTGGACCTGCTTCATGAACTCTTTCTACAGGGAAGATCACAGGAGGAAATGACCAAATCAGACCCCCTGCCAGCAAACAGGCTCCTCCGCTGCCTCTTCACTCCCCGCGTCCCCTGAACCACTGCTTGTAGGAAAAACAAAACCTGTTGATTGCGGGTGGGAGATGGAGAAGCCCCAAACTTCATGAAGTTCCTTTCATTTATACCTTTTTAAGAAACCTGCTGAAGGATTAGAACACCGCATTTGATATTTTTTACTCTCTGATGTGTGGGAGGATTAGAAACTTAACAGAACAGGGCTTCTTCTTGCTGCCTAACAGCTGAGTGGAATGAGCCCCCTGAAAATTCATGGGTGCTTCAAGAGAAACTTACACGCATGAAGCCACCACTGATCCTGGGGAACCTACACTTTATCGAGCAAACGATCACTGATACCGTTCACGCAGCTCCATGGATTAGGGTAGGAACGGACATTAGGGGACACCACAGAGTGGCTGGCTGGGGCAGGAGATCCGACCACAGGATAAGCACCATCCTTCTCCCCCAGACCTTACAGGAGGGGCTTTGTTGACAATGAGTCAGCTTAGCTCCGGGTCACCCGTGGACGTCTGGGCACATCTTGGAAGACAATGGAAAGTTTTTGTAAAAGACACCTTCATTTTCAGCAAAGGGGACCATTCCCTGCACATCTTCTGCTGCTACTTAACCTGCTGATCATGAGTTTTGGAACATGTCTCGTGTGTGTGTTGAATAATGCCACCCGATGAAATGACTGGGCCATGGGCAGGCAGCCATGTCCCGGCACTTGGGGTCCTGCACTCTCCGGAGCAGGGGGTGAGTCTGCGCTCACTGCGCGGTACCAACCTTCACATCTTTTTCTGCCCTCCACGGCGCCACCCCTCACAGGGCACTGACGCTCAGCATCCCAGCCCAGAGGTCACCGCTTGTCCTCGCAGGGTCAGGGTGGACAGCGCACACTCACCATCATGCCAGGCGCCAGGGCTGGCCGCTTCCGGTAGTAGTCGCCATGGGAGAGCTTCAGGTTGAGGAGCAGAGCGCAGTGCGCTGCCGTGTACAGGCTGTCTGCGTTCATCAGCATCTGCAGGCTGAGGCTGCTGTTCCCGTCAAACCCAGGGGAGTGCATCATGCCTACGGGAGAGGACCAAGAGACCTTAGGGCAGTGGTTCTCAAGCTTCTGGCCCTTTTAAATACAGCTCCTCATGTTGTGACCCAACCATAAAATTATTTTCGTTGCTACTTCATAACTGTAATGTTGCTACTGTTATGAATCGTAATGTAAATATCCGATATGCAGGATGGTCTTAGGTGACCCCTGTGAAAGGGTCGTTGGACCGCCAAAGGGGTCGCGGCCCACAGGTTCAGAACCGCTGCCTTAGGGGCTGCAAGCAGTGCACTTGCCAGCCTGGCCTACAGCCAGCCAGGAAGCAATCCTAGTGACAGGCACATGTATCACGTAGGGCATATCTGTAAAGCAGTGACAGCCTGGAAGGCATATTTCTAGGGACAGCTACACGCCCCAGCCTGGTGGCGCAGAGCATACAGCCTGGAGTCAATCTACCTGGGCAAATCTTTATGTGCTACTCACCCGCTACTTTGGTAAAACCACTAAGACCCTCTAAATCTCAGCTTTTTACCCAGAAATGGGCAGAGTATTTGACTTCGTGTAGCTCCTGCTCCAAGTCTTCAACGGCTTCCCATCACAATAAAATAAAACCCAACTTCCTTCTCCTCTCTCCTTCTACTCACTACAGCCACGCTGACCTGTGTTCCCTGACCTCACCAGCCTGGGCCTGCCTCGGGGCCTTTGCATTTGTTTCCCCACCTCCCAGAATGGTCGCCCCAGAGCTCTAGACTTGCTTACTCCATTTTTTCAGGTTTCAGAGACCTTCCCTTTCTTTCTTTCTTTTTTTAAAATATATTTTATTGATTTTTTATAGAGAGGAAGGGAGAGAGAGTTTGAAACATCGATCAGCCGCCTCCTGCACACCCCCCACTGGGGATGTGCCCGCAAGCCAGGGACATGCCCTCGACCGGAATCGAACCTGGAACCCTTCAGTCCGCAGGCCGACGCTCTATCCACTGAGCCAAACCGGTTTCGGCCAGAGACCTTCCCTTTCAACTCGAATGCCTCAATGGCATTTATTCTACCCAGCATTATATTAATATACTAGAGGCCCAATGCACAAAATTTGTGCAAAGGGCTCGGCCCTTGCAGCCCTGGCTTCGTCCGGAAGGTGGTTCGGACAGTCATTCTATTTGGTCTAATTAGCATATTAGCTCTTTATTATATAGGATAACATGTTTATTGTCTGCCACCACTACTGTTATCTACTATTATGTAAGATCTATGAGAGGGTGGGACTTCGTTTTTTTTTCACTAGAGAATGAATCTCCAGAGCCTAGAACAGTGCCTGGCATACAGTAGAGCCTCAAAAATATCCCCTGAATGAATGAATACAAATGAATGAACAAGTTTGCTATGAGATCTAGATGCAATAATGCATGGAGGACGCTTAGTGCAGCAACTCATAATTATATACTTTTCTAGAAGTAATAGTAGTCCTCAAATTTGGGTGATAAACTATAGGAACTACAACCTTCAGCTTATTCTGGCTATTGCTTTTTCCAGTGTTTATAAAGTTCATTCTCTCACTCTGTCATTAAGATGTTCTTTACGGAAAGGGCTGAAAGGATGACATAACTTTTAATACTTCTGCAAGGGTATCTGTGGGATAAATTCCTAAGAACAGAATAAAGACATATATAGATAGATATGGCCAAAATACCTTCCAAATAGTTTTATACCAATCTTTTCTCTTACCCACTATGCATAAGAATATTCTTCTACCCACTCAACATACTGGGAACCATCAATTTTTTAAACCTTTGTAATCACATTATATGATTTTCTTGAGAACAAATTTGTTAAGTCTATGTTTCTAATTTTCTGATGATAAAAGTAATAAGAAATTTTTTTTTTTAGTTCTTTGGAAAAAGGTACAAAGAAGAAAATGAAAATCATCTGTAATCATACCATTCTGATATAAGAATTAACGTTCTGATATTAACTTTGAATCCTTTTAAAAATTATATTATGAGCATTATCCATATCATTAAATATTATTTGAAAACATAATTTTAATGGCTACATAATATAAATGGATGTACTCATTTAGTTTTTCCCTTATTTGGGGACATTCAGATTAATCCTAACATTTTTGCTGTGAAGCGATACTATCACATACATTTTGGTATGCCAATCTCTATTGGAGTGTGTTTCCTTCGTGTAGATTTCCAGGGGTCAATGACATGCTGGCTTCCCATGCATACCCATCTGTCAGGACTTGGAAAACCATCTCACATTGGCTGAGCTACAGTTTTTCAGCCTGTGATTGATTTTTCACCAGGACAAATCAACTGCAGAGGTTTTTGTGATCTTAAACAGCATCTCTGATGTACCCAGCCATTCACCGCCCCCCCCCCCCCCATCCACCCACGCTCCCTGGTGTGATACATGCGATGAGTAAGAGCACAGTCTCTGGAATCAGACTGTTTATATCCTGGCATCCCCACTTCGCAGTCATGCACCTTGGGTAACGTACCACTTAACCTCCCCATGCCTCAGTTTTCTCTTCTGTAAAATGAGGATAATACTACCCACCCTCTGGGGCTATTATAAGCATTAAATTAATTAATACATGTAAAACTCTTAACGTGGTGCATTCAGGAAGTGCTATGTTAGTGGGAGCTATTATTATTATTGCAAATACATATAAATACTGGAAAATGACTCCAAGAAAGGACACCAATATATTTCAGAGATAATCTCTGGATGATTGGAAAGGCACAGAAACACAAATGTAAAGATTTGCTCTAGCTTCACCTCAGTATTCTATGGTCAAGGGACCCTTGAATTTCAGGGGGAGGTAGAGCTGACCACCCTGGGGTTGGACAATCATTTATTTCTCCCATAAAATTTTGCACCCATTAATTGCTTTCTTTCTATACTACCCTGAGATAATAGAAAACATATACATTGGTCTTTGCCCGCACTTCCTGGCACAGAGCTCCTAAAACCCTTGTATTTCCTAAGCGAGAAGAATACCAGGAGCATCCCTTATTCTAATACTTGTCGTTGATCCCCTCCTTGCCACAGGGCTCCTAAAACTTGTAAATTTCTAAGTGATAAGAGAACCAAGAGCATCTTTTGTTTAAAGAGGTGACTCTGGGTGGGTTCCTGGATGGGGGCTGGCCACCATAAAGACCAAAGCATGATTAAAAGCTTGGAATTTTCAGTTCCCCCCACTCCCCCATACTCCAGAAAGGGGACAAGGGCTAGTATGCTCTGAATGTTCTTGGTGACTATATAGCGAACATTGCTTACCAACCTGAGCAGAAGGTAGAGGCAAAGTTCTGGAGGGCTGAGTCCACCTCCTCCACGCTGGGCAGGGCCAGGAGGCGAGGAAGGAGCCCCTCAAGAGACTGCACAAACAGCCTCGCGCTGTGCTGGTCGGCCTCCTGGTTCTTCAACAGTTTGAGAGACAGAGCAGCAGTCCGCAGGGACCTGTGGCCCAGGCAGTCCCGCGGGGTCTGCTCCTCATCGGCCAGTGAGCAGTTGTCCGACCCAATGTCCGACACGTCAGACCTCCCTGAGTCCTTTTCCGCTGCCATCGAGTACTGGTCGCAGGAATCAAATTCCGTCCTAGAGAGATCCTGGTCATCCACGCTGAAGTTGCTCTCACTGTATCTAGATCCGTAGGACCTCATCCTGCAGTCCACTGACAGGAAGTTCGTGATGTCAGGGTAGGCGACCATGTGGCTTCTCTGAACAACATCTGGTTGGTCTACTGCTTCTGGCTCTGACACTTTGCTCAGCATCTCCTTGCTCTCCTGGATGGCTGGGGACTTGAGGCCATTCTTGTGGTTTCCGGAGTGGTCCTCAGGGGTGGTCTGACCCAACTCTCCTTCCAAAGTGGTCTGGCCCGTGTCCGTGGTCACACTGATGCTGATGTCGGGGCTCCTCTCATTCCCCGGCTCCCACGGCGTATGTTCCGAGGACAGGACGCGCCGCTGCCAGCGGAAGTCGGCCTCGTTGATCTCCATGGAGTCCCTGCTTGACTCAGGCCCGTCCTTCAGCTCCTCCAGGCGCTGCAGCAGCAGCTGCACCTGACCTTCACTCAAGCCCTTGCCCTGGCTGAGCTCGTCTAGGGCCCCGAGTAAGGTGCAGGCGCAGGACACGGCGGCATAGCAAGCTTCGATGCCACCCTTGATGCACGCTTCGGTCATGCCATCCATGATGCTAAAAGCGTTCAAAGGAGAAAGCGGGATCAATACACGAAGCATGGGAAAATGCTCCAAAATAAACAAGTATTGTTCGACCTGCGGACAGTATAGTATTCAAAACATGTGCTCTGATTTACCTAAAACTAAATGGTCTGAGCAAAAAGTAACGGACACAAACACGCTCAAGATGGCAGAGGAAAACCTCCAGGTAAGGCAGCCCACCCTGAATCCCGCGCTCAGGGCGGCTGGTTTACTTGGGTACAAGCAAAATTCCGGATGGGAATTTGTCATCTTCACAGTGACAGACAATGAATAATCTCACCATTGTATTAGGTTCAGTTTTCAATCAGAAAATGGTTATAATGGCTATGATTATGATAGTGTGCACATCTTCTATACAGTAAACATATTCCTGAATAGATACATGTGAATATAGCTATTACAAATCAGATACTTTTTCATTTTGTAGGGGGAAAAGGAAATCATCTCTAGCTCAAAGGAATCTTCAAGGAGAAACTCTATAGTTACTGTAATTAATTGGAAAAGGTTTTCTCTAAAATAACCCCAATAAATAATGTTTGTACATTTCATTTTGTACATTGGGTTTTTTAAGTAAATATAAAATTATGGAAAGTTATACAGTTATAATAAATTGGGATAAGCGTTCTCATATGGTCTGTGGGTATGTTATTAAATAGTCACACCTCATATAGTATAGAATCACAAAATTTCAGGGATTCAAAATAAGGTCAAGAGTATTCAGAGAAGCAGTCTTTGCCAAACCATAGAGACCTAAAAAGGAGAACGTATCATACAGTTTGAGAAGATCCAGATGAGACTTTCTTTTTGAAATTGATCTTTTTCTGGATTCGGGTTCAGTGGAGCTGGGTCCCGCCAAATCACAGAGACGCTGTGGGCTCCCAAGTAGCTAGAATTAAAAAAAGGGGGGTGGGGAAATAACGAAAAAGTGAATCACATAAAAAACGTTTTTAAAACTGTGAGATCAAATGAACATATACTTTCCTCACTAACTGATACAGCCTAAGGAGAAGCACCACTATTTGGAAGTCAAATCTTAGAAGAAGTGATCTGGGTGTTCTTTTTTTTTTTTATGTATTATAATTTTTTTCTTTTTAAAAGAAATCTTTATTGTTCAGATTATTACAGTTGTTCCTCTTTTTTCCCCCCCATAGCTCCCCTCCACCCAGTTGCCACCCTACCCTCTGCCCTTACTGTCCCCCCCACTGTCCTCATCCATAAGTGTACGATTTTTGTCCAGTCTCTTCCTGCATCCCCCACACCCCTTTCCTCCTAAGAATTATCAGTCCACTCCCTTTCTATGCTCCTGATTCTATTATATTCATCAGTTTATTCTGTTCATCAGATTTTTTATTCACTTGATTTTTAGATTCACTTGTTGATAGATATGTATTTGTTGTTCATAATTTTTATCTTTACCTTTTTCTTCTTCTTCCTCTTCTTAAAGGATACCTTTCAGCATTTCATATAATGATGGTTTGGTAGTAATGAACTCCTTTAGCTTTTTCTTATGTGTGAAGCTCTTTATCTGACCTTCAATTCTGAATGACAGCTTTGCTGGATAAAGTAATCTTGGTTGTAGGTTCTTGCTATTCATCACTTTGAATATTTCTTGCCACTCCCTTCTGGCCTGCATAGTTTCTGTTGAAAAATCAGCTGACAATCGTATGGGTACTCCCTTGTAGGTAACTAACTGTTTTTCTCTTGCTGCTTTTAGGATTCTCTCTTTGTCTTTTGCTCTTGGCATTTTAATTATGATGTGTCTTGGTGTGGTCCTCTTTGGATTCCTTTTGTTTGGGGTTCTCTGCGCTTCCTAGACGTGTAAGTCTATTTTTTTCACCAGGTAGGGGAAGTTTTCTGTCATTATTTCTTCAAATAAGTTTTCAATATCTTGCTCTCTCTCTCTCTCTCTCTTCTTCTGGCACCCCCATAATTCAGATGTTGGTACGCTTGAAGTTGTCCCAGAGGCTCCTTACACTATTTTCATATTTTTGGATTCTTTTTTCTTTTTGTTTTTCCGGTTGGGTGTTTTTTTTGCTTCTTTGTATTTCAAATCTGACTTGAGTGTTCCGTGGAGTGCTCATGGATTCCCAACTCCCCAGTTTAGGACTGGCTTTGGCCAAGAAAGTGCTTAAGGATTGTTTCAAGTTTTTATAGCACAGAACTAGAAAGCACTTGCATCAATGTTCTTTAGAGAGATTGGCCTGTAATTTAACTGTCCTACTCTCTCTTGGTCTTATTTTGCTATCATGTTGGCGAGCTTTAAACACTGGGTTAAGAAGTACTCCATCTCCCTACTCTCCGGAAAAGTCCATGTATTAGAATTACCTGTTCCTTGAATATTTCTAAAGTTATGTGCAGCCAGTAATTTTTTTCTAAATAGAATTTTACCTACTGATTCAACTACTTTAAAGATAATGGGACTATTTAGGTCCTCAATTTCTTCATGAGCCAACATTAAAATATATATATATATATATATATATATATATATATATATATATATATATATATATATATATATATTATTGATTTCAGAGAGGGAGAGAAATAGACACATCAATGATGAGAGAGAATCATTGGTTGGCTGCCTCCTGTGCACCCCCTACTAGGGATTGGGCCACAACCCAGGCATGTGCCTTTGACTGGAATTGAACCCAGGACCCTTCAGACCGCAGGTGGACACTCTATACACTGAGCCAAACCAGCTAGGGCATGAGCCAACTTTTTAAAGATTGAGTTGTTTCTTAGAAATTTATCCATTTTATCTAAGTTATCAAATATAGTGGCCTAGGGTGCCTTCTATAGTTATGAGCATTTTTTTCATTCTTATTTTTGTTTGTTTTTAATGATTCTGCAATATTTTTTACTGCTTTTTCCAGGAGTGTTTACATTTTCTTAGTCTTTTCAGAGTCCTGGGACTTTTCACTCTATGGATCTACTATGTTATGTTTCCTATTTGCCACATTACTTTCTGCTTTTATCCTAATTTTCCCTCCTTTCTGCTTGCTTTTAATTCAATCTGCTTCTCTCCTAACTACCTAAGCTGGAAAATTAGAACACTAAGTTTAGGCTGTTTTTTAATATAAGCAATTGAAGCTATCAATATCCTTCTGTGCACTGCTTTGGCTGCATCCTACAAGTTTTCGTGTATAGAATTTTCATAATTGTTCAATATTCACTTTATTTCCATACAGTAGAAGTCTATGGAATATTGCAATTTGAGGCTAACTTAATTCAAGAAAAGGCTGGTTAATTAAGTGTATTGGAACAGACATCTTATCCCATGTCTATTATTTTCAAAGTGAATTATATTTGGATTCCTGATATATTAAGTAGAAAAAGTTATATTCTAAGGGGCACTCTTCTTCCCCTGTCTCCCTATTTTTTATGGCAGAAATTGGGAGCTTCTGCTCTCTTGGAGGCAGAGAAATAAAGCTTCCATGTTTTGCTCCACATTCTATTTCTTTGACATTGAAATTTCCCCCAACACACACACACACACACACACACACACACACACACACACACACCCCTAGGCCTGCACTCAAGTGAAGTGATTAGGCATATGGCCTCTAGCTGCCCAATTTCTTGCTAGAAAAGTAAGTCATTTTAGGAGGAATGGAGTGGGAAATATTCCTTTCTCTTGGGATCCATTACATTCTCTAATCTAGATTTATCAGTAATAAATTAGATTACATATATGAATTCCCACATTAATCTTATATTTATTACTCAGTTCTTTCCAAATCTGGAGGGAAAGGGGACTGAATAATTAGGCCTCTGAAGAACCCTCAGTATGTTTAATGTCAGCTTCTTCAGGTGGGAATGAGGGATATGAAGTCAGTGGTTGGGTGTCACAGCTCTGATAAAGATTAGGAAACTCCTAAAGCTGAACCATGGGAGAGAGAGAGAAGGAAGCAAGGTGTATTTTTTGGGGGAAAGTGAAACAGAAAAGAAAATATACTTTGAAAAACAAACTGTCCTGCATGTCTTTGATGAATATGTACAGGGGGCATATGGCAGAGCGAAAAATTACAAAGGAAACAGGAAATAATACACCAGGGTTCAAACTCCAAAAGGCTAAGCAAACATCCTGGGTGCCCAGTGGTTTTGTGTGCATAAACCCAGCACATTTCGGTTTCTAGGTTACCAGCCTTCCCAAATTGTTGGCGCTGTCATAGAAAGTGGGGGTACTGCTTTACAGAGCAACCTGGCCCACGTCAACCTGCTGTGTCCATGGGGCAGCACTGCCTGGACACGCTATGCTACCAGATGCTGGGCTCTAATTCCGTGCTTGCCCTGCAAAATAACCTTGGGAAGCTAGAACATCTATGAAAAAGGGGGAAACATAACTAATTTCCTTTACAGTAGTCAAGACATTACTTTAAATGCATTTAGACACCTCCATACCCTGTAGGCAAAGTATTTTTAGCATTCAGGTATCAAGTGGCTCTACCATGGGTAGTAACAACTCCAGGGCCTGTCAACTCGGAGGTTGCTGCTGCTCACAAAATACCCTCTTTGCAAATGGTCTGTTTTCAGGCCCATCTGTCATAGTCAAAATATATTAAACGCTTATTCTGATTCAATCTCTGCAGTGTCAGGTACTTGGGGAAACATACAAAAGCAACACATACAAAAATATATTTAGGAGACAAGAAGTTTGTTCCACACTGAACTGTGAAACAATCAGTGTTTTGCCACATATAATCAATTGTAAGTGATGGGATGGGATTTTAAGCGGAGCCAAATCAGTGGTTTGAGGAAGCAAAGCCATAAAGGAGGAGGATTTTGACAGCAAAGAGGCAGCTGTATTAGAACACCTGGGTTCATGTTTTAACTCTACAACACACAAGGACTTGGGGCAAATAGCAACTTCTTATGGAGCCTCAGTTCTCCATCTGGAAACTGGGCATATCATCTTCCTAAGGGAGACTGTAAATAAGCCAATGTGAGGTGCCAGTAGTGTCTAGCCTATTGTAATCAACCAATTACGTGGAAGTGGCCAATAGGACCGGGGGAGTCTGAATAGAGGCAGGAAGGTAGGAATTGAACAGAACGGGGTCGGTCGGATGGAATAAGAGTGATCCTGGGAAAAGAGAATGAAAACCGAACAGTCTAGAAACTTGGCAAGGAATTCAGACTTGAGGGATGATAAGGAGTAATTTGAGAGTGGGAAAGCTGTCAACAGTGGTGATTTATGAACCTAAGTTCAGAAAGACAAAATGAAGACAAGCAGGAGACAAAGAGACCAGCAGGTACACTACTCTGGGCAGGAAGGAATGAGGACCAGCCAGTATTTCCATTCTTCATGCTTTGCTTTTCTCTTCCTTAGATTAGCAGTAATTGCACCAAATATTTGTTTAGCATTTTATGCTTACAATGTACTTATACAAACTTGATCACATTTTGAGCTCCCACCCTTTGGAATATCACTACTATGTTCAGATGAAAAATTGTAAGTTCAGAGTTAAATGATTTAGCTACTCTAATGTGGCTGGTGGATTTGCACTCTGATTTTTAAACGTAGGATTACGAGAGGGTCACTGAGCCAGCTCCAGCAAAGGAGCTCCTAGAGTAATTTGCATTGCAATATCAAAGTTAAGTACAGTAGTAAGTGTGGTATAGGAAATGACCATAGGTTTAGGCTCAGCTAGACCAGCGTTTGCACCATTTCTCTCTCTTGGTGACCTTGGGCAAATCATTTGACCATTTGAAGACTTAGTTTCTTTGTAGGAGAGAAAATCCTTTTTCTTGACATCACGTTTCTATGGGAGGAACATCCAGTGGAATAAAACTCTGGGCCTCTCTTCTCTCTTTCTCTCACTTCTTCCTGGTGGTGAATTCAGGAGGAGGTGAGCATGCGTGGCTTTTCTTAAAGACCTGCCTCTTCAGAAAATGTCCACTTCTACTGCCCACATTACCAGCTTAAGGGGCAGGGCTGGGTCTGCAGGTGAGGTTTGCTGTTTGGGTGGTAACAACGGAGTCTAGCCTCCCAAACTATGTCGTATTCACCAACCTAGTATTGGTTGGTTATTAAAGCTGACCCTTTGATCTCCATTGCCTGAAACAATGATCTTCAACACTGAAAAGTCATCATGAATATTAAAAGCTAATGATGTGAAGTGCCTGACACATAGTAGGTAATAAAAAGATGTGGTTATCATTGTGTGCTCATCGATTTTCTTAACCAGCAATTCAATCTGGCTCGCTTTTTCATTTCTAGAAACACAGGATCAGAACTTGCCATCATTCATTACAGTCAACTCTCATGAAAACAACACCAAAAAGCATTTAAAATTAAGCTTTTTAGAAATGGTGAGTAACAAATATTGCTTAGAATAAATGAGTCATCAACAAGGGAATTTTGCTACTCTGTTGTTTTGGTGTTAGGCACCAAAAGGAAGTGCACTTTGACTCTCACAACCAAGTTTGCAAATACAAAAATGTTAATTGCTTTTCTTTTTTGTTAGTTGAGAGAAAGCAGAGGAATTCTTGTTTAAAGTACCTTTAAAATAACCCAAATTCCTCCTCAAAACCATGAAGAAGCACGCTGGTATGGACAACCTTATATTCTCACCAGGATCATGATGTTTGGGAGATACAAGGCCTAAGAAGGGATGGGGCGAAGGGTCCCATTAGTAATACTCTTTTCTGGATAATGTAAAACCTGAGTATAAAATTTTGAAATCCAATTTTGGCAAAGATGAGCAGATAAACACATCTGCACAAACAGTGCCTAAGGGAGCAGAATAGAATCTCAGCCCAGGGCCCAATCAGATGCATACAGCTCAGATTATCAAATGGCTTTGTATCAGTGAGCACTTACACCCCTCCTGACCCCTGCTCCACATGTACGTGCACACGTGTATACACATAACACACACACACCCCTCAACCCTAAAGAGGCTATCTGTTACTGGATAGAGCGTGGTAGCAATGAAGTCCGAGCAGGTAATTGGTACACATTTTCCAAGTGCTTCTTGCTTAAATATACTGCGCTCAGTCCCTGGCATGCGCAGTGGTGTTCTTTGGTGCATCCCTACCTCTTTCATTACTTTGATGGCTTCCACCCGGTGCTGGGGTGGGGGGTAGAGCAGCATGCGGTGATAGAGGGACTGGAGCACGGGCTTCATGGAGTCCACCGACCCCACCAGCCGGACCAGCTCGGCTGCAATGTAATAGATGGTCCGAGCCACAGGCCCGCTCAGGGCAGGTGCGGTGGAGGAACAGCCCGAGCCCCGGCCATGGTCGGAAATGCCTGGAGACGCTGAGTCCGCCTCCATGCTGGCACTCGTGCTGCTGCTGTGAGCAGAGGTGATGGTTTTGTCATGAATTGGATTCCCCAGGATCACGATCAGAGCAGGGCAAAGGTTTTTCCTGGGAAGAGGTGGGGAGAAAAAATGAGTTTCACTACAAGCCAAAGGATCAAATGTGAATACTATCCTGAGTGCAAACACAGATGCCACACAAATGACTATAGAGTTGGGTTCTTTATTGTTCCTTTTTTTTGCCTACGTCCTGCCTCAGTTTTCCATGTCCCTCCATCATTTGTGAGTATAAGAATAAAATGCTTTTTCTCATAAGTCAAGCTACGGTTAACTAAATAAAATATTAAGAGAAGCACCAAGAAACCATCTTACATAGAGAAATAGACTAAAAATGTGAAATAGCTCAGTTATAAAGCTTCCTTTTCCTATAAGTAACAAAATTATTTTGAGAAGTTTATTTAAAATTCTGACACATATCATTCATATTTCTCCCTGTGGATAAGCCCAGGAACCCAGAGCAATTAGCTGGCTGCCTGCAGGCCCCATCTCTTGCGTGAATCTCTGACTATGACTAAGTGACTAGTATTCGGGTTGAGATGGAAAATGTACCAGGGTAGGGCTAAGAATAATGTTCAGTATTTCTTGCTCCTCCCCCGCCACCCTGCATAAATTTCCGGAGCCTTTATATGCTTTTAGAACAAATGAATAACCTAGAAAATAATTTCCTCGTTTCTGAGTCTCACGATCCAATGATGTAAACAATCTGTAACAGGGCCTTGGAGGCCTATTCTGCCGCAGTAATCATCAGTTTCGCTCCGGTGCATGTCAGCAGAGCAGCTTCCCTACTTTCCCTGCGAGAACACTTACACAGACGAAAGGCCTGGTGGGTCATGGGGGCTGTGGGAAGGGACCCATGGGCACAGTGGGAAAGAGCAAACCCTTGGGCTGGCGTGGGGGCGGGGGGCGCTCACCAGGTCAGGTCTGTGAAGCCCCTGTGCAGGTGCATGGAGGAGGAGCAGCTGCTGAGCACGGACAGGATGCACTCTAGGTACAGCAGCTGCAGCTGCTGACTGTCGCTGCCGAACAAAACCAAGGCAAGGTTAGAGGTGATGTGTGGGAAACACTTGGGAAAATGGTAGGCATTACAGAAATGTTAGTTGGGGGAAGGGGTTAGTGTTATGGGTTGAATGTGTCCTCCTCTCAATTCATATGTTGAAGTCCTAACCCCCAATACCTCAGAATGGGACCTTTCAGGAGATAGGTTCTTTATAAAGGCAAGCAGGTTAAAGTGGGGTCATTAGACTGGGTCCAAACCCAATAGGACGGGTGTCCTTATAAAAAGAAGAAATTTGGAGACAGGGATACACAGAGGCAGGACAATGTGAAGAGACGTGGGAAGAAGGCGGCCTCTATAAGCCAAGAGGAGAGCGTTGGCATGGATCCCTCTGCCCTGAGAAGGAACCAACTCTGTGACGATGCTCCAACCAGTGGAGCCCCACGGCCAGGGCTGGGATGCACAGTCTCATACCCAGATTATGCCTGCTGCCTAACCCACCAGAATTAGGTAAGGAAGAATTTAATGCTCAAGGACACATTTTTAAGACAATTCATTCAGAAATCCTGAGTAGAATAAAAATGTTCAGGAAAAGGAGAAACTTGTTTTAAAAAATAATTTTGGTTGTCTCTCTTTTCTTCTGATTTAAAGTGAAAATATGCCCAAAGGAAGCTTAATGCCCTTAACAGTTCAAATAACATCCAGAAGAAGGGGACAGAAGGAAAGCCCAGGTCACATCCACACAATGGCCACACAGCTGTCAGACAAAGGATCGGAAGAAGGGGCTGGGGACCCTCACTTCAGTGCTGTGTTAAGGACCTTGGTGACACAGCTCCGTAAAACTGACATTATGCTTTAAAACCAGTTGGAAAGCTACAGCCTGAGGGAGAAATCCTGCCATGGCCTATTAACACTAAAAGATTTTTACATTTTTGAAGGGTTGTAAAATAAAACCAAACCAAAAATGAACAGGACACAGAGATAGCATGTGGCCCTTTACAGAAAACATTTGCTGACTCAGAGATCGCCCTTGTCAAAAGAGAACTGTACAATGACAAAGATAATGCGATGATTCTGAGAAGGGAATTCCACTCCGGTTTGGATGTACTCTACAAAACCCTCAGAGGGTGGATGGAGATAGGGGTCAAGGCTGAGTCTCCTCAAAAATTATTCTTTGCCAAGAAGAGAGAGGTGGCTAGGGAAGAGGCAGAAAGACAAGGCATGATTAGCCACTCTTGGGCCAGGGGTGGAATTCCTGTGTCTGTACACTTACACCACAGGCTTCCCTGAGCAGCCCAGGTTGCTATGAGTATCTGTGAAGTGGCTGTGGCAGCCCCCAGGCATCAGGCTGGGTGACAGGGGGAATGCATTGCCAAGGTAACTGGCCTGGGAGTCTCGTTGGAGATCAGATGTGGCAGCTTTTCTGTGGGCTGCAGCACCTGGAAAAACAGGTGCTAATGACCTTACACGAATCATGTCATTAGAGGGGCTGTCTGAAATGTAAGCACTGTCCATGCAGGCCCCTCACTACACACACAGGCACGTGCACTGTGTGTGTGTGTGTGTGTGTGTGTGTGTGTGTGTGTGTGTGTGTGTCATATTTGTCTGACTCCAGACAGAAAAATGTGTAGGATGCACAAGGCAGAAAGGAGCCTAGAAACCAACCAACTCTTTTAAAACACACTAGAGAAAAATCCGCCTGCGCAGGAGGGTATGAGTCATTTTGCCTGGTCTTTTGTTTGAGCATTTCATGGCTGGCAGGCTGAGTGTCTGCTGGCCTCATTTTCTGCTCATCTCTGAATTTCTTGCAGGTGCAGGACCCATGGAGAGCAAGTCTCCTGAGTGGACCAGGAGCCTGTGGGGGCTAAGCAGCTGCCCGTCCGGGCGGCACGTTCTGAACCTCCAGAGTTTTCTCTTGAACCATTCTGACTGTGCTTCCCCTAAAACACTTCAGATTCCGTTAGAAAAGGGAGAGAGGGACTTAAGCCACTGTGTGAGCAGTGGAATGGAATTAGAACACACAAGATGAACACAGAACAGTGTTCATGGATTCCAAGACTGCTTTGGTGCAGATTCTTCCCTGACATTCTGTGTGGGGAGGAGAGGGTGGTGGGAGATGAACAGGGAGAGAAGGAATAAATATATACCTAAGCCCAATTATCCTTCCAAAAGTTCTTGGATATAAACATCATGTAACTCGCCTAATATAGAATTCTATTAATACCATATCTCCAAGGCATTCGAGTTATTCTGAGTACCTGAATGCATTCTCTGGATCTTCCTGAGAGATTGAACATGTCATGGATACATATCTCTACAGAGCTAAAGTCCTAGGAGGTATTCTGGAGATGGTTGTTGAAGGGACGTCCTGACCATAGCGTGATTTCAGAGAAAGAAGATATTTAGAAGGTAAGAGAGGTGTCAAGTTTAGCTAACAGAAACACACGGAGTTACGAAAATAAAATCAGAAGAAATGGTAAGAGGTGTGAAAAGTTAACAAGGAGAATTAACACAACTGCCAGAGTGACAGTAGCCAAGCGCATGATAGTACCTGACCGGGTAGACTTAAAGGTCTTCCACTGAAGCTGTACTAAGTATGCTGCACCCCCAGATTCTTCAGCAATAGAACCCCCATCTTAGGGTAATAGAATCATGATGGGAAAGACCAGATTCAAACAAGGTAAACAGTATCAGAGGCAGAAGTGCATTGAAAAACCAAGCAAGGAAACTATTAAGCTGAATATCACAATATGCCTAAAGTATCTTTGATCCAATGTCCAATCAGAAACCCTAGAAAAACATATACATGTCACAGGAGTTACTTTCCCCATTTAAAGGCACTTACTTGATGGCTGCTTGTAGCTCCCTCGTCATATGGTTCAAAAACATTTTTTTTTTAGGAACTGACAGAAATCTATGACTTTTAGTTTCTAATCTGTATGCATTTGCAATGAATGTTTGTGCCATATGTTTTCCTAATACTCTACAGTCAAATTTCTGATATAAGAAGCTCAATGTTCCAAATGCATCATAAGCTAGAATTAGCACTGGCAATGCTGAAAGGAAAAAGACCATTTGGAGCTAATATTTGCCAGTCGTTACTGCATGCTAGGCCCTGTGCAGCTGAAAAATCCCACTTACACCAGAACTTCTTATAAGATATCAGCACTGAATGTTTATAATAATTGCAACAGGCATGAACCTGGATGGTCCCAGGTAAACTAGGTCATGTGGTCACTCTACACATGGGGAGTCCCTGTAGCTGATGTTAGAGACACCCATGTTTTAAAGAACCATAAAGCCCTTCCTGGACCTAGGTGAGGACTCTTGCCTGACCAATCAACGAAGACACGCTTTAATTTATCATTATAGACACACAGACTCATTCTGACTTATCCTGATGGCTAGTTTTGGGTTATTAATGGCAAATTACCATGAGTTCTCCAACTTTTCTAGCACTTAAAAACCTTTAGAGTTTTCCCTTAGTAAACTACTTAGAAGAAACAAAGTTTAGCTTATTGGTTTTCCCTTGCTTGCAAAGTAGTGAACATAGCCTTTGTACTTTTCAAAGTTTTAGTGGTCTTTGTTTTATTCCCTAATAATGATAAGACGGGGGTAGAGGGTACAGAAAAAGCATCCTTGACAGCTGATTAAATTAAACTGCATAAAAGTGAAAAGTATATAAAAGTCAGAGTAACATGTTCTTTTTAAAGATGTGCATGTGAGCTCAGAGGCTCAGGAAATGTTCAATGAGACAGAAAAAGACCACACAGTCCAACTCTGCCTGTAACAGAGGAGAAAGGTGCAACAGTGTGATGAGACTCAGGGTCACAGCTGGGATATGTCCCGGTGAGGACTAGCCTTCACAGCTACTAGCTCTCAGCCAACATTCTTTCCATTCAGATCCATGCTTGAGGGACTGACTCTCTTTGCATTTTCTCATCAGAAAGTTATATCCATCAGTAATAGTATTGGGTAATGCAGGCTTGCTCAAGGTCACTGAAACCAATTCTCAGAAATTAATACCAATGGGAGGAGCCATCGTCCTACACTCTGCCTATATTTTGCATATTGTTAAAGACAACAGTCACTTTGGTAATAGACTGGTAGTGAATAAGAGCACCGATTCTGAAGGCACTTACTTGATGGAGGCTTGTAGCTTCTCACACAGAACAGTGAGCACAGAGACGAGGTCATCACAAAGGGCCTCTACGGTTGACCCTGCAAACAGGAGGTTATTAGACATCAGCAGGCGCACTCGAAGGTCCCTCAACGGTCCTTCCCATCCTCCTTTTTATGTTTTCAGGACTAAAAAGATGATTTTTAGATGCTGACTTCTTTAGGCCACCAAGGAGGTGTAACACATTTTAATATAATAACTCCTTTCTAAAGTAAAACACTCAAAAGATAGTCTAAAAAGAAAATAGGTTGTTTCTTATGAAATTCATTCACACTTAATGAAAAGACATTTAGGTAAGAATCACCACAACTGACAATGATTTTCTCAATGTTTAGGCCAGTAGACTATATATGTGTCCCTTATTCTGACCTCTTGTTTTTCTGGGTTTTGTGGAGCAGAATTGTATCCCAACGTGATAAAATATGGCAGCATTTAAGAAAGGTGGGCTTTTCAAACTAGGAAGCTAGAGAAAGAGGGCAAACAATTTGGTCATCATCTTCACCCACTTTATTTGTCCAACATCCTCAGAGCTCTGGTCTTAATGGAGCAACAGCAAATGTCAGAAAAAATAATAAAAGACATGTTCAAATCCTGAAACCAGCAATAAAACTCTCACAGAAGCACTGGAGTGCACTGGGAAAAGGCTGACATTTGGAATCCACTTAAATACTGGCCCACAACTTGCTGACTGCATAAGCTTGGGTAAGTGTCAGTTTTTCTTGTGGTAAGATGAGATAATACCCATTACACCAAATAATTGGGCCAAGGAAAGTAACAAGTGGGAGCATTTGTGTGTGTTTTAAAATAAAAACCTGTAAAGATCTATACAAATGTGGCTAAGTATTTGATGAATGTATAAATGAGTGACCATGAAGTCAAGGAAGATGGAGGAAAAAATGGCCAGAGTGTAAAGAGAGAAATAAAAGTAAAGTTGGAAGAGGGAAGGGGAAAGAGAAATGCTGATCCTTAGAATTTGTTATCTTAAATTCAGGGAGGAAAGAAACGGGGGGGGGGGGGGGGAGAGAGAGAGAGAGAGAGAGAGAGAGAGAGAGAGAGAGAGAGAGAGAGAGGGAGGGGAAGGTAAAATGATAAAACATGTTAAAATAAATAAAACTGCCCAGCTGGTGTGGCTCAGTAGTTGAGCATTGACCTATGAACCAGGAGGTCATGGTTCGATTCCCAATCAGGGCACATGCCCAGGTTTCGGGCTCCATCCCCAGTAGGGGGCATGCAAGAGGCAGCTGATCAATGATTCTCTCTCATCATTGATGTTTCTATCTCTCCCTCTCCCTTCTGCTCTCTGAAAATCAATAAAAACATTAAAAAAATAAAACCCATAAGTAGTTTTTAAACTCAATTTTAGATAAAATTTCAAATGAGTCCATCAATTTTATACTAATATATATTTTTAAAGATGTATCTTTGACCAAGAGGACTTTGAACTGCTTTCCGGTATATAAAGTCATTCTACAATAAAGTGAAGATGTTATGGGAACTGCAATTGCCAAAGGGGAAGGAAAGAGGGGTAGAAAATGTTGGAGCCTATCACTGGGAGCATTAAAAGGTGAAGAGAATCTGTAGCACTTCTAGTCCACAGCCCGAGAACATAGCGAGATGTGGCTAAAACAACCACTCCAGCAGTGATTTAGAAAATGACTTCAGATACTCTTCTCTCGTTTCTTTTATTTACTTTTTCTCCTCATTGTGGCTGTGTATAGCTCTCTCTCCCTTTCATTCTCATCATCTCTCTACTCCACCCCTTCTCCCTGTTAACTGTCAAAAATATCAAAAAGGGAAATTTTTCCAATATTTTTAAATCACTGAATAAAATCTGATATAAAACGTACATTTCCATTTTTTTTACGATAAGATGATTTGAATTTTCCATATCTCTTTCCGAAAACAATACTACCAAACATTAAAAAAAAAATCAAACTGCTTATCAATTACATGTAGACCTCTGTTTTTTCTTTTTTCTGTGGGGTCAGAATGAGAGTTCCTTACCTTGATTCCTATCCTTCTGCAAGATTCCTTGTGAGATGAGGCATTCTAATACTCACTTTTTAAACTGAGAACTAGCGAAAATCAAAATCAATACCTTGATTCCCGAATTCCTGTGGGACATCCGGGTTTTCAATTATCTAGTAAGGGAGACACACACACAGGACAATTAGTAGATTCAGGCAAGAAAAAACCCGGACTTAAACAATGGAAAATTCTTAGACACAAGATGTCATTTTGAGTGCTCTGGGCTCAGCTAACTCACCTAAGCTCACCCTCCAGGTCTTGATAGCATTTCATTATTCATGGTATTTAGGAAAACATATGTCTGGAACTGAACTTATCAGTTGCAAAAATAATTCATTCAAGAGTCCATAAACTTCCTGGGAGTTTAAGCCCCAAGATACACTATCTCATTCTAGGTGCTGAGCTATGACTGGGAACAATACCCACCTAAACAGCTGAGTTGCCTTTGCGGGGATAATGATATTTCCCAAGGTCACAGACTACACTCTGGCACCTGAGGAATACAGAGTCTTAGTCGTAGAAGCATCTGTTTCTGGACTTCAAAATCCAGGTCCAAAGATGACTGCTGGTCAGAAGTACCAGTTTCCTATTTGATGGGTGGCATATTAATTTCCAACTGTCTGACCAGACCAACTAGTCTAGGCCATCGCTTGGTAGATCCAGAACTATCAAGGTAGAGACAGAATCTTGAAGGAAGGGAGGATAGGAAGGGAAAGGTACTTACAAATAGTTACATGGACTTCCATTGCAGGGAGAATTCCATGACTACTGAGCAGAGAATAGGAACTAGGCTCTACAGTCTCCCCAACACTTAGCACAGGGAGATAAGATAGTAAGAGGGCATTTTCATTTAATCACCTACAAGACATATAAATCATCCTATGGTACTGTTTGTCTTTAAACTTGTTATAGGAACATATTTCTAGTATTCTCTGTTCCCTAAATTGCAAGCTCAGCTGCTTCCACACATTCTTTGTGAAATGCTAACCTGTACTGGGAGGTGGGGTGGGATGCAGGCAGACATTAGGTTGAAGGCACAGTTCATGTTAGTGCTTTTGGTGTTCTAGATTGATTTTCTTTCCATAGAAATTAAGTCTTTCTAATTCTGAGATGGCCTGCAATTTCTTTGCAGTGATGGGTCACGCTGAACACCACACAGATTCCCCAGGTAATGCTCAGTGTCCCGAGGGAGAATGCATAGCCTCCTTGGACCATGCCCTTTAATGGCTTTTTAAAATAACGGTTCTTAGGTGGCAAGACTTAGTCTCTCTAGTAGACATCACAGATGCTCTGAATATTAGCATACTGAGCACTGAGTCTTTCTGGGACATGAAAGTATCTCCAGGGACCGCATGAGTAACAGAAAGGCAGTAATAGGAAACATTAATTTTCTACCTAGTTTGGGATCTTGCCTCCGGTTGGGGTGAGTCCAGATGGTCAGTGATGAGCAGGACCAGAAGGCTGATTAGCCACGCAGGACAGAGGCAAATAACCCTTGGGTTTTATCCAGCTCTTACCAACTATACCTGTTACCATTCTTACAAAAGAGCAACATGAGCTGTAAGGCTGAGTCATTTGAAACCTAATAATCTCCTACTTAAAATTTTAAAAATAAGATTAAATGACTAATATAATTGAAATCACTTTGAAACTACAAAGTTGTATTGAAATATTCCATCTCAAAACATTAAGATATCATTACTATTCCAGTATTTCATCATGTGGCCAATTAGGAAAGATGGAATATGATTGATCATATATGAACATGATAATTCTCAACATCTTGGGTTTATTTCCATTAAAAATACTTTTTCTCTTAATGTTTTCTATTTATAGATTTGACTTATTTTAAACTAATATTGTCACACCACCACATTCAAATGCTAGCATACATGAAATAATTTTAACAAAGACTAAGCTAATACAATAAAAATACTTAAAATTTGCCCTAGCTCGTTTGGCTCAGCATCAGCCTGTGGACTGAAGTGTCCCGGGTTTGATTCCGGTCAAGGGCACATGCTCGGGTTGCAGGTTCAATCCCCAGTAGGGGGCATGCAGGAGGCAGCCAATCAATGATTCTCTCATCATTGATGTGTTCCCCCCCCCCCCTCTCTCTCTCTCTCTCTCCCTTCCTCTCTGAAATCAATAAAAATATATTTTAAAAAATTTAAAATTAAGACTACTTTTTTAATAGAAACTTGAACTTTGGATATAGAAAACACAAAAGAAAAATATCAATATTAGTTTTTATCTGATTAGTGTTTGTTTTTCCCAACACTGGCTGCCAGAGCTCAATTAATCACCTGGGCTGGGACTCAGGAGAGCAGGGATTAGTTCTGGCTCTCTCACTGGTAAGCTCGTTAATTTTAGATTTCAATTTCATCTCTTTGGGCTTCATGTCCTCATCTGTTTTTATGAGGAATGAAAAAATTTGACCAGATAATCTCAAAAGTTCCACTCAAGTCCATGATTTTCTAAAAATTACATAATAATTGAAGTTAAAAGTTAGCAATATTTGAAGTCAAACATAAAATCTCAAATTCTAAAATTAATTTCTGAGATATTTCAGGCTGTCACTGACATTTCCCATTCTAAAACACAAAGTGTTCACTTCAGAATACTTTTTGCAGATTTTAAAAGAACTTTAATCTGAGTTCTCACAGAGGCAGATTTAAAAAACAAAACACCAATTTTGAAGAGGAATCATCTCCTCATTAACGTTCCCAGAAGATAATTTATGCAAGAAGCCAATTACATTTATGTTTTCCCTGGAAACTCATTTTAGACAATCTGTTCAAGTTTAGAGCAAAAAGCTCCAGGGTGTTTTGATGACAGAAAGATGACAAGTCCAGCCTCACTCTGCCAGTGCCCGCAGGTGAAGGAGACCGCCAGTCACGATTCTTTAGTTAGCAAGAGACCCACAGATACAAGCCTCAAAGCATGGAATTAACTGCTATTAGTTTTGAATTTACTTCTGGTATTTGTTAATATGTTATAATATTTTTATATAACATATTTTTAATCTGAGAATTAAAGATTACAAAAGAAAAGTGAATTTCAAAATAATGACTAAAAAAAAGACAGAAACTGTAAGGAAAAAAAACTCCCAAAGCTTTGGATTGAAACAGGCAAATATATATTTAAGGAGCTTAATTTACATAAATAAATGTTCTTCAAAACCAAGCCAGCCCTTCCATTGTTTCAGTAAGGAGCAGCCCTGGCAGAGTGTGGGGTGGGGGATGTGTGGGGTGGGGGACACATACATGTGGTTACACACAGAGACACTGGCAAGGCTGTGATGAACGTGGGCTCACCGTATTCTCCTGCCTTTGTCGTAACTGTAAAGTCAAGTCACTCAGCATCTGACTGAGAGTGGCCCGCACAGCAGTGTTTATACTACGCTGGTGACAGCTACATGTGTATGTCTCAATGCACACCTGGTGAAGAGATAAGACAGCAACATACACACTCCATGGATATCAGTGTATTACCAACATGCTTTGGAATTAACCGGAGAGGATATGAAATTGCTCTTAAACAGAAACTCAGCCTGGTTTAGAACTAGCTATCAGTGAGTCCTACATATATGTTAAACCCCTGAGCATCTATGTTTTAAGCATGTAGGAAAAGTATTATTTCCCTACAGGCTGTCCCTCTTAGAAGCTCATTCTTCTAAGCACCAGAGGAGAATGCAACGTAGTGGTTTTTAGATATGCCCAGGAATTCTGTCTGGGACAAACTCAGGTGGCTGGAAATTAATGAGGAAAAGCTCCCTTCAAGGCAAAATAGAGCAGAGTTTACTAACTCCTGAGTTACCAGGTGTGGGGAGAGGACCAGTGAAGCCGTTTCTGCTGCTCTATGAACAAGCCTGACCTTGGGTTAACTCTCTCTCCGTGTTCTCCTGGAAACCTGATAAAGGTGGACGTCAGCTGTGTTACTAGGCAGCATGGCTTATGGGAAAATGTCCCCCCCTGATTACCAAGCTGTATTTGAATTGGGAAAACTGAAAACTAACTTTAAAAATCTAGTAAGGAGTCACAGGTTTGAGCATCCCTGAGTGACCCTTGTCATAGCTTATGTCCTCTGAGGGAACGCTGCACACTCTGACTATGGAAGTACAGAGATGTTGGTTCCTATATACAGCACAGTCGACCCTGAATAACATGGGCTTGAACTGCCTGGGTTCATTTACACATGAATTTTTTAAAACTTATGGTATTGATATAGTACAGTACTGCAAATGTATTTTCTCTTCCTTATGATTTTTATTAAGAACATTTTATTTTCTCTAGCTTACTTTGTTGTAAGAATACAGTATATAATATAACATTAACATGTGTCAATCAATCATTTATGTCATTGAGAAGGCTTCCAGTCAATAGTAGGCTACTGGTAGTTAAGTTTTGGGGGAGTCAAAAGTTACACCTGAATTACCTATTGCATGAGTGGGAGGTGCCCCTATCTCCTGTGTTGTTCAAGGGTCAACTTTAGTTGAAACATGGGGCTCCTAAGCCAAGGTGACTGAACCCATGAGGGGCTCTTATCTTCTTGCCCCTAAGCTGACATCTGAGGGCCAGAGCCTCCCCTCAGTATTGGGGTTAGGATGCCTGGGAAAGACAAACGCCTGCCACTGACCTGTGTCTGCTCCCTGCCCTGTGTCCCACCGAGGGAATATGATGCCAGTTGTGGCCTATTTGTGTCTTGTGAGTCTGAATGCCCAGTGGAACCTGAGGAGGCTCCCTGGTGGCTGCAGCATGGAGAAATCCCAACTTTGGGGGAAAAGATTCTCTCACTTGATGATGCTGCTGCTCAATGTCATGACTTTTCAGATTTTATTGCCTCGAGTTTCTCTGAAAGGTATAGGAATGGGCATAACAATAAATGCATACTTTAAATTGGTCTACTTTTTCTCTCCATAATGTATGCAATCCTTTCCATTTTACCAAGCATATTTAGTCCTACAAAAAGAAAAAGGCAGCCCTAACCGGTTTGGCTCAGTGGATAGAGCATCAGCCTGTGGACTCAAGGGTCCCAGGTTTGATTCCGGTCAAGGGCATGTACCTTGGTTGCAGGCGCCTCCCCAGTAGGGGGCGTGCAGGAGGCAGCTGATCGATGCTTCTCTCTCATCGATGTTTCTAACTCTCTAGCCTTCTCCCTTCTTCTCTGTAAAAAATCAATAAAATATATTAAAAAAAAGAAAAAAAAAAGGGTGTAGTATGCCTAAATTATTTTTCTAGGAATAACTCCAAGATTATCTACATTGAAAATACTAGGTTCTCACCTAAATGGCAAATTTAATTTGATGATTGATAACCGAGATGGGAGAGAGACTAAATGTTAATCTTTGTTGCTGCTAATGCTTAAGCTAGAATTTTCTGTCAGGCCTCTCTGTAATTGCCTTTTTGGTAAAATTAACTAAGTGAAAGTAAATATTTTCTAACAGTTAAATTTATCTCCTGTTAAATGCTTAATATTCCAAATGAGCATTTAAAACTCAAAAGTATATTTGGAAGTTGGCTTGGATTTATTCATATTATGTGAAAAAAGCAAGAGCAAGTTTCAAAATATTTGTTTTTCAAACTACCATTTAGGGCAGGTTAACTTCAAACTCATTTTCTCAGATAATCATGGATTGTAATATACTCGAAGGTACTATTTATACATACTTAGAAAAAAAGATGTTTTAATCCTGAAAGGCCTTTATTTCTGCATGTGATAAAATGGTTTAAAAGCCTTGAAAATACATCTAAATGAGTGCACTGGTTCACTTTGGTGAAACCAGACTCTCTATAGTGTAATTCGGCACTCTGGTACTATTTATACCTCAGAATTCAAGTTTTCTTTAAATCTTTTCCCAAGAAATCATTATAACTGTGATCTTTCAGATTGCTAAGCTTAAATTTCAGGAGAAATTTAAAGTCTCAGAAGCATTAAAGATGAAAGAGTAGCTATTTTGAAAGCTGAACTACATACGTTATGTCAATATAAATACAATTCTCCTGAATACTAAAAACCATACCCACTATAAAACCTTCCTTAAAAAATTACATCAGTCACTTTAAACCCATGAAAGAAAGCACACATGAGGACCTAAATTTTAAGTAACACAAGCAGCACTGTATGCAAAAAACTTCCCAGATACCAAATGTATTTCAACTTTTAATGTCACCACCATTTTCAGTGTTTAGAGCTATAACAGTGGAAATGACTTACTGCAGGAGGCTTTTTATTAAGGGAAAAGGTAAGCAGTTTACTCTGCTTTTTTAGAAAAAGGATTAATCAAAGAAACTCATTTTGCCCACGTTGGGATCATAAATACTCATGTGACCAAAGGGTATCTTTTTAAATGTAAAAATGAGCATGTGTATGATAACTTGCTATCTTTAGATGCCCAGGAAGAAATGCTTTCAGCTATCCTGACATCTTCTGAAGAAAAGTTTCTTACACTTGCTATAAGAATAATAATAAATTGGTAGTTCATAGAACTAGGGTTTCCATGATAAACCTGACCATTGTATTTAAAGGCCAATGAGTTTTCACATTATGAATGGTTTTCTTTTTCTACTATGGGGCAGTGCTAAAATGAGCACATTGAATCAGAGAAGCTAAGAGAATACCAAGTCCAAATGCAGGCTGAGTTTCTGGGAAAGGGCTCATCAATTTCCTCTTTTCGTATCTCCAATGTCACTTCGACATCCCATGCCCTTTGCTTTCGTAGTGTAGAACTGACATTTTAAAAGCCTCAGTTCTGGATCTCTGCCAGAGGCTCCAGGTACCAAGTCCAATACCTTGTGAAAAGCCACAGCCCCCTGATCACCAGGGAACGCACGAAGACACAGGGCAGTGAGGAGTTTCATAATGGACATTTTGATCATTTCATGCAATTGTGGACATCCAGGTTTACGGCATGCTAAACACAACTGAGAGCAAAAACAAACTGTTAGTGAAGCAAATTAAACCCCGACAGCAGAAGGAAAAAAACAAAAAACAAAGCCAAGTCTGCAAGCCATATATAGCAATAGGAGTTTTATGTCATTAAGTAGACTGATAAATAACAGTACTAGGTTAAACCCAGGGTGGAATCACTATTATTAAATATGAAGCAGCACAGTGGAATGTAGCAGATATTCAACATTGGCCAAAGTGGTAAGTTTTAAAAAAGCTTCCACAATAGAAATTTGCTTAACTTTGCAAAATGCATATGAGCTTCACCATGTTGAGTTGTGCATTTACTTTCTCTTTCCTGTCTGAAGGATTAGTGATGCAGCTTTGTCAAAACAATGCATGGTACTGAGTAATAAGTCCCATAAAGAGAAGAACTAGCAGGTTTCCAGTTGGAAAATTTTTATGGAGATAAAAATAATTTATGGTGATAAAAATAAAAGGATCAGAGATTAAACTGCAAGAAAGCAGAAGAACTGTCTTTTATGTAGGGAAGACTATGAATGCTTGTTTATCACGTTAGAAATTAAGAAAATTTTGATTAACACTACAAGTCTAAACTCTGTTGAATCACATTGACAAGTCAGTGACCAGGCTGTTTCCAGCCGAATGGCAATAACAGGTAGGTATGAAACAGGAGCACCTCAATAAGTGGGTCCCGCTGATGCATACGCACAGGCTCACACACATACACACAAGGGGCAACTGAAAGTCTGATCACCATGCTTGGGTAGGAATTTTACTGGTTTTCCTTTTGGATCTCAGTCAGAAGGAAATTCTTACCATGCCCAGGCATACATGCACAACTCTAACGGTTACTTCCCTCTTCCTCTTTCTCATTCTTCTTGGCTTAGCTGACATGTTAAAATGGATTCCGATACCTCAGCCCAGCAATCCCTGCACCTTCTCAGGCAGAGCCTTCTGCTTGGTCTACACAGGGTCCACCGAACCCTAGCCTCTGCCCTCCGAGCCAGCCCCAAGGAAGTAGAGAGGAGCTCTGCACTGCTCTGTGTCTTCTAATTCTAAATAAGTTCTTCAAGAGCCTTGCAAGTCAGAGATTAAAGGCAAGTGTGGAAATTCCTTGCAAAAAAAAACTAGTTTGCTCAAAGCCCATCTGGCAGTAAGTTGCCAAAGAACAGAAACCTCAGAGGAGTCAAAACAGTCAATACAGAGGCTTACGCACAAAGAAGAAAGTGTTTCCAGAAGGCAAAGTGGAGAAAGCAGTCCCTTAAAATGGGATTTCTTTACTCCAATGGCCTCAGCTGGTTTGAGACAATGGTTTGGGCTCCTTTGGCCATTTCTCTTGCCAGGAGGTAGGGTTACTCCTCCCAGCCTTACCAGAACATAGCAAATAAGATGCTTCAAAGAGAAATGGATCAGGTCATCTGTGTCATATCTGGAGACTATCTGCTCCTTAACTGTAGAATACTTTATTTGAAGTATATCTCAGAAATAGACTTAAAAAAGTACTATTGAACATTTCAAGGGTTGTAAGTCAGCTCAGTTAAAAAATACTTTCATGACAACCGGAATCATTACATTGAAATCTCTGGAGGCAGATCTTGGCCTCAATGATTTTGAAGGTCCCTGGGGTAACAAGTGGAACTAAACTAAACTCCAGATCCTGTGATGGTAACAATGCTCAGAAAAGATAAACTGTGTATCAAAATGTAAAGATACTCAAGAAAGTGGCATATGATTAATGGTCACTTGAATCCATGGTCACACAAAAAAGGTGAAATTCATCAATACTTCTGCTTCACATGAAAAAAGACCATAGAGCCATTATTGAATTAAATGTCTTGGTAAAGGTCTCAGGTGGGTAAGACTCCTTCCTAAGAATTTCAGTCGGTTGCCAATATTACTATGGCAAGATCCTAATTCTAAGATGGAGGTTACCAGGAAGCAATATTACATAGTGGTCAACAGCACGTACTTGAATATAGAGAGTCTGGATTTGAATGTCTAGCTAAAGAACCTTAGACAAGCAAATGAACCTCACTTTCCCTGGGATTCTTTATCTAGCTTGGTTGTGGTAAAGATTAAAAGAGAATGTATGGGAAATGCTACTACTGACATGCCCTAAGGACTCAACTATTATTAGCAAATATTACTAACCAGTGTTTTGGAATTGAAGGATGGCTAGATGATAGATAGATGGAAGTGAAAGCAGGTCCCTGAGAGTAAGAATCTTAAAAAATAAAACAATAATCTTTGAGACAAACTCTGCTTGAACCTGACAGCATGCCACAGAATCAGAGACTAGAAGTTTCCCGTGAGTCAATAAGATCAAACCAGAAAATACACATTTACGAACTCGACTTTCTCACTTAGAAAATGCCATACAGGAGCCTTCAGCAGGCATGTTCTTTCCCATGAAACAACATCATTAACCATCTTCAAATTAACTTCATAGACCTTCTGGTTTGGGCACCACCTCTTTCTTTAACCCCAGGACCTGGGCAATGTTATTTCCACAGCTTTTCCTGTTAAGATAGCTAACCTGGAAAACTCAACATTATCTGCTAATTTGACCATAGCAAGAGAAATCTTGGGCCCAGCTTTCAATCAATAAAGAGAAGAATTATGTATCCATATAGAGTTTTAGCAATGGTAATTCATAAAAATGAATAAAAAACACATGTTGGCTATTTCATAACTGCCCATTTCTAAATTTGGTGATATTTCTAATTCCTCCCGTATCGTGGAAGACCCTATACTGAAAAAACTTTCATTACCGCAGTTTAATTAAGCAAGTTAAGTTAGTCACACAAACGAAGGCTGCCACCTTCCTATTTACATTTTAAATGCTTAACGATCCTTGTAAAGTTTCAGCAGTACCTTGGGGAAATAGCCTCATTTTTCATACGTAAGTAAGTACACATCCCATTTCCTGACCAACAGGTTTCAGGATAAGCACTATCTCTGAGTAACGGTCAGTGCACAGCAGAGTATGAAAGAAAAGAAAGTCTGGACTCTTTCCCAACATTTCCATAGCTGTTTTAAATGATTTATTTGAAAGCGTTTTTATAAATTGTTTCCCTAGCTATATCAAACATGACAAGAGGAGAAAAATGTCACTTTTTTCCTTTAAGTTAAAGACTTATCTTTAAAAAATATATATATATATATATATATATATATATATATATATATATATATATACACACACACACACACACACACACACACACACACACACACATATATATATATTGATTTCAGAGAGGAAGGGAGAGAGAGAAATATCATTAATGAGAGAGGATCATTGATTGGCTGCTTCGTGCACACCCCATACTAGGGATCAAGCCTGCAACCTAGGCCTGTGCCCTGACAGGGAATAGAACCGTGACCTCCTGATTCATAGATTGACGCTCAACCACTGAGTCATGCCAGCTGGGCAAGACTTATCTTTATGGAAAGTTCAGATACAACCAAGAAAGCTTGCTGGAGCTAAGTGGTAGTTTTAGGCTGAAATGTCCTGCTTTGAAAATAGAGATGCAGATTTTCAAAGGCTAAGTTAGCAGATGAAAAGCACTTAAGAGCTTACAAAAATCATTGGGTATCAGTAAGTCTACAGAGCACTATTATTTTTTTGTGTGTGGCAGTATACTAGTAAGTCTGTTTTGTCAGTCCCACATTTTGGTGATGAAAAAGCATTTCTTAAATGACTACTCTGGTGAAAACCTAAAGACTGTAAGCTATTTTGCAAATTAAAAACAAAACAAAACACACACCCATAAAATGAAGGCCTTTAAGAAAGATGTTTATTCCTATCTCATGTATCTGATTCCAGATGATTCTACTATTATCCTTTCTTAAATTACCTATACATTATTCATTTGATAATCTAATATTTATAACTACTGATCCATATACTTACATTTATAAGTTGTTGCTATGTTTTCCTATAAATAGATCTACTCTGTGCTCTTTTTATGCCAAGTTACCTAAATATGGATTGAGTGAGGGGACATTTCCCTTCTTTTTTAAAGGCTGACCCTGTTCTTAATGGTGAAAACACATATTCAGATGGAACAGTGGGATAGCTCTGTAGCAGATTCAACTGTTAAAGCATTTAGGAAATATGTTTGAGTCCTAGTTGGGTAGCTCAGTTGATTAGAGCATCATCCTGATATGCCAAGGTTGGAAGTTCAGTCTCTGGTCAGGGCATGTACAAGAAGCAGCCAATGAATGCATAAATAAGTAGAAGAACAACTTGATGTCTCTCTCTCGTTCTCTATACTCAATGAATAAAATAAAAAGAAATACATTTAATATATATCAAGCGCTGACAAATGGGAAGAAGAAAACGTGGAGTTGATGTGGCAGGAGAAGATGAAAGGCAAGGGTGATTACAAGAATCAAAAGCTTGTACCACTGGGGGATCACCATCGAGAGGATGCTGCTGCTGGGTGCGACTCCATACTTTGTGGGGTGGTCCCATTAGCCAAGCAGAGGCACAGCAGCCGTCACTGGGGTTTTAGGTCTATAAACCCAGCAGAACATGACCTTTAGATCTCACTATAATATGCATGATTCATCGGAGTATCTTATAAGAAGGCAGATTCTTATTCCTTGGTCTGGGTTGGGACCTGAGGAACTGCCCATGCATTTGGTGGGTGGAACACACTTGAGGCTTTAGAGCACCACAGCACATTTCCACGTGGTTTTATGACAAAGCTTGGCTAGAGGGAATAGTAACTATCAGAGCAGTGATTCTCAACTTGACTTCTGTGGGAGCGGGGGGGAAGCTTTTACAAGTTTGCATGCCTAAGACCAAAACACTACTCAGAATTCTGGGGCAACCCGAGGCATTTTATTTGTGCTAAGTAAAGAGCAGAAGTCAAAGTTTAATCAAGTAACTATTGAAAATAGTTGACCTTTTATAGGATCCTATAGGAACCTTTGGTAAGCCCATCTCTTGTTCTGATCTTTACTCATTATTAACTGTGAACTGATGTAAACTACTCTCTTCAAAAGATATATATTAGATAAAGGCAAAATTAGTTTCATTTCAACATTGTGCCTGCAGGGTATTCATGCCTGGGCATGGTTTGGGATGAGGGGAGAGGTGGCCCTTTCGTGGGTTACCACCATTTACACAGGGGCAGCATAAGGGCTCCTATGGGTGGGCCTATCACAGGTGAGCTGATGATAACACGTGCTGCACAGGATATAGGCCGAAAGCTCAGTCACATCCGCTTGCATCCTGGTTCTACCACTTCCTAAGGGTGTGACTTTGGGAAAGATAGTGAACCTCTGTGTCACTGTCCTTATCCTGCTTTGCAGTATTGTTATATGGATTATATGATTTAATGTAGGTAAAGTTCTTAGAACAGTGCCTGGCAGAGAGTAAATGCTAAATATGTAGTAGGTGTAAACAGAACACTCTCTTGGAGTGCATATACTTGTCTCTTACCGCGAGTGATGTTATGTTTTCAAGCCTCCTCCGAATTACTGACTCTTAGAGGGAGTGGCCACAGAGAACCAAGAACTATAGCTACGCCTAGAACTATTCTGAGTTGCAGCCATGAATAAAGGTCCACTATTCTTCTTAGCAGGAGGAGTACTCTCCAGGGTGTTTCTCTTGGTGGCTTTTTGATCGGAGTGACCCCTGACCCTGTATGCTCGTTGTCTCATGGGTCACTCGGCCTCCCTCAGCAGACTGATATGGAAATGTCCTGACCCACGGGCCTGCCAGGCAGGAGAGCTGGATTCCTCCTCTTCTGAAGCTGGTGTCCATGCCAGGTCCAGAAGGGTCATACTGCACACTTAGCAAAGGTGCTTTGAAGTGGTGACTCTTGGGCCATTACGAAGCAGTCCCTACCCCTGTCTTGCTGGAGAGTCTTCCAGAATGTCCAGTCACTGGAGCAGAGTGATGGATCTGAGAGGCCTGGAGAAGAGGCAGCCTATACCCTGGGTCCCACCACAGCGGGGTGGAGGAATCTTCTGCGGGCCTGCAAGGGGAAGGCCGCCGCTATCAAACACAGGATGAACAGTTTATTTTTAAGAACTTCACCAAGGTCTTCTTCCTTCCAAGGAATAGAGTTCCAGGTCTTTATTAGGAGCAACAAGTCAAAGCTAGCATTGGAGTAGCAGGTTTCTCCGCGATGGTCTGCCCCTGCTTCATTATCTGCACACGGACTGGGAACTCTTGTCCAGCTAGGAAATCTCTGTGGGCTGCAGGCAGGGCAAGAGGGGACTCGAGTAAGCTTGTTACAGTTCTCCCAGGAAGCCGGCCCTTCGCTGACCCATCCTTTCAGGGTATCGGCCATATTGTTTAGGGGTAAGCTCGACACCACTGTCCATGTGAAGTTCCATAACGACACTGACCAAGCATTTACTACGCGGCCGGACCTGCACGGAAAGCTATTTATGTGGGTTCTACTTCTCTTGTCCAATCGGCACAACCACACTGTTAGCATTCCTTTTACAGAGAAGCAGCTCGAAGCCAGGGCGGTATCCAAGGCAACACGCTGGGGGTGGCAGAGCTGGGCCGACATCTAAACATGGGACTCCGGAGCCCTGTTTCTACCTCCCACCTCGAGGCCTTTACCTTTACCTCTCTCAGGCTGAGATTTTCTTCAAAAACAGGTTCCTTTCCAGGATTTGGTGGGGAGCAGTGTGCCCTGCTGCCTCACTGTCTGCACAGGCCTGCCGAGTCTTTACTCTGCGTCCAGACGCCCTCAGTGAACACGCTTGACGTGGGTGGTCCAGGGCAGTGCCTGTCCACTCCTCAGGAACTGCATCCCAACTTCCAGGTTCTTATTTGAAAACTGGTTCCTGCGAGGAGGATAAAGACAACCTCCTCCTCCTCCTCTCAGCTTGGGCTTCCTGGTGGCCATCCCGCAACGTAGGGTGCTGCAACAACCCGTGCCCCACAGCTCCCAAGGGCCGGCTCCACAGTGACGGCTGCATTTCCCTTCCCGCCCTGCACAGGCTTGCCTCCCACATGCCAGCCCTGCTTCTTGCTCTGATAAAAAACAAAAAACAAAAGAACCCCACACACAAACAAACAAACAATCAAAAACACTACAGTTGTCATTTTAAAAAAGATAAGCCAAAGAACTTACATACCTATATGCATAGCCCATGGACACAGTCAATAGGGTGGTAAAGACCATGGGGATGGGTGGGTAGGGGCTGGGAGGAGAGGATTTAATGGGGGGGGCGGTAAATGGGAGACATCTGTAATACTATCAACAATGAAAAATATTAAAAAATAAAGCGATAGCTGTAAGGATTAGATTTTGTAGAAGCTTTTGGTTAAATCAAATATTCTACATAGTATAAAATATAAACCTTTTGTAAAGAGGCTATCATTAGATGTTAACATGCATATTCACTAGGAAATTTCTTTAGGTTCTGTTACAATTCAAAAACAATAAACAGACATCCAAAATAAATAAAATAAAAGTAATGGGGAATCTAAAATAGTCAAATTCTGAAAAACAGAGTGGTCGTTCTTGCCAAGGGCCGGAAGGAGGGAGAAATACAGAGGAAGTACTATTCAATGGGTATAAAGTTTCAGTTATAGAAGATGAATAAGTTGTGGAGATCTGCTCTAGATCATTGTGCTTATAGTTAACATTACAGTATTGTACACTTAAGATTATGTTAAGAGGGCAGATCTCATCCTAAGTGTTCTTACCACAATAGAAAAAAATTAACCTGCCAATAATGAGTACTCACAGGTAACTCTCAAAATTCATTAAAAAAATACTGACAGCTATTCTCTTTCTTTACCTGTATGGAGTAAAACATATAAATGTGTAAAAGAAAAGTATTCTTTCCAACAATATAAATACACATTTGAGAACTGATTTATATTGTAGTGAGAAGTCAGCTAATTATCTGCTTCTTTTTATTTTGATAGACTCACAAAAATGTCCTGTGTGCTCAAAATAATTTTCTCTTAATTTTCACCCTTTAATGGCACACAATACTGTAAAAGCCCATGAATCAGCCAATATACATACTACCCATGACAATGTTACCTAGGTGAGGTGATGGATATGTTAATTAGCTTGATTGTAGTGATTATTTCACAATATATACATATATCAAAACACAAAGTTGTACCGCTTAAATATATACATTTATTTGTCAACTATACCTCAATAATGATGAAAAAAAGAAAACATGCCCAAAGTGTTTAGCATCTACCTGGTATACCCAATAAATGGTAATCATTATTGTAAAAACAAAAACCCATGAGCACTAATAGGCTTTCTTTTTCTCCGTAATTTAAGAATTCAGAATATCAATGCCTCATTAAGGTCTGAAGGTGCATGCTTGTCAAAACATACAAATCCTGAAGATACTCTTTTCAAGAAATGGAAAGAAAATTATTCTAAGCGTATTAAAGTACAGCTCTGGAATGATGAGGTCTCCAAAAACCAAAGGTTTATGCCAGACAATCAGAAAGCCAAGTTTTCTGTAGGACACACTCGGGGGAGCGCTGGGAGGTACTGATTGCTCCAGTCTACAGCACAGATCAATAAGGACAGAAAAGAGAAGGCTTTCCAGCGACAGCTACAAATACACTCATCGGGGATTAGGAGACAGGAATGGAATTTAATCAATAAACATCTCTCTACATCAAATATCTGGTTTCTTAAAAAACATTTGAAGAAAACTCAAATGCTTTTTGATTGAGATTAGGAAAAACAGACTAAGAATGCATTCTGAGTGAGGTAGGTGGGGAGAACCAGTACTGTTATTTATTTCTATGGTTACAGACTCAAGTTAAGCAAACCAAAGCATGCAAAGCACCATGACTTAGGATGATGGACCACCGAGCCCACTTCTCACAGATCCAACCCTTAGTGGAAATTCCCCAGGGTCATGACCAGAGAAGGCCTCGCCCCACTGCTAGGCTCCACTCTACCCCGGTATGGATGCCAGCTGGGGTGAAGCAGCTGTGAGCAAGCAGCACAAGCACAAGCAGCACCCGAGGGCGGGGGGGGGGGGGGCAGCAGCGGGCACTCACCTCGGCGATCTTCAGCACTGCACTCCCGTTCAGGTCAAATGTCGGGGTGTAGGTTATGCAGAGTAAAACCTTTACCAACCAGGAGGTGGGGGAGGAAGGAAGAGAGAGGGGGTTAAAAACCTAGAAAGTGATTTTTATTCCATATGGCTTTTGTGCAGTCCTCTTGATGACTCCTTTGTACTTTGCTTTATCGAATGTGTTGCTATTTCACTCACTGTTCTCTAATTGGTGGCCGCACATTGTCCAATAAAATAGAGATGAACACTTTAAAAAGTAAAGGATGCTACCCTCACCCCCGGGGAAGGACCACTGTACGGCAAGCCAGAAAAGGCATTCCTCAACAACTCCAGGAAGTCTACCAGCATCTGATAAGGAAACTAAATGGCCAGGCTTAGTGCTAGGCACGGTGTGTATATGATCTAGATTGCTTTTTTAGTAACTGTCATTATGATTGTCTTTATTTTACTGATAAGGAAACTGATGCTCAGAACAATTGAATAAGATGCCCAAGATCACTCAGGAAACAAGTTGTGGAGCTGAGATCTGAACCCAAGTAATCTGACTCCATGCCCTGAACCCCTTGGCAATACTGTCTCTACTTCTTCCTAGATCCAAGCCTCACTCAACTTTCCTGCTCCTGTCCCCTCCCAAATCCACATGGGATTAGAAATTGTTGCATGGTCACCTGCCTCTTCCCCCTTGTAATTTCCCTCAGAATGCTGCCTGGGATTTGTTAGTCCTGTGTGCCCCTTATTCTCCAAGATATATAGACAGCAAGTCAATGACATTTGCAAGATCGTTAGCGACCATTAAAAATCTCACTCTCTACTTGTAGAGCTATTAGGGAACAGATCAATAAAAGCCTGTGGCATTTTAAGAATTGCTTCTAATTTTGGAGATAAGACGCCAGACTCTCCCCTGTCCATTTGGCGCCTGACGCTGCAACTTTGCTAGCTGGTAGCCTCAGACATAAAAGTGCCGGTGTCTGCTCCTTGCTCCCAAACACAACAGCCGGGCCCTGCTTGCACCTGGTCCTGTCAGTAGCAGCCTCCTGAGAATGTAGCCTAATTCATGGGAGAGCACTGAAGCCTAGCACAGTCACCTTATACAGCATATACACCTCAGCAGCACACCCAAAGTACGATTGTCAGATGGGACAAGGCCTTTCCTAAGCTCTCATTCTGAGTCACCAGCCAGGCCAGTGCTAGATGCAGTCACTCCTTCGGAGAAAGCAATTACTTGTACAATTTAAAAAGGAAAAGGGGATTTTTGCCAATTTTAGTCACAAGGTTAGATAAGTTCATTGTGGGTCTGCTCCTCAGTCTTTTAATCCTTAAGATGCCTGATACCTAAGCGTCGACTCCTGATAAAAATCATCTCAATGCTATGCCGGCTGGAAGAGAGGGATAATGGAGCAACTGCTTTATCGCCTCATGGAAAGAGGGTTTCTTTAATTTAAGGGCCATCTTTGCGGGGGGTTGGTGTTTGGTGTGCAAGACAGCCGTGGGCAGCAGTCACCAGGATCCATCTGGCCTGGGGAGAGGACACATCTAATACCTCTGTATTGGGTGTCCCTTTGCCTGAAACCCTCCTGTCCTTGACTCCTCCTATGCTTGTTCCTCATGTCACTCATGTAGCTGGTTCTTTCAGGTCTCAATTCAACCTCTGTGACACCTCCGCTCATTCACTTCAGAGCACGTAGCAGTCTCCTACATGAATGATGCATTTACGTCTTTATGATCTTCCCATTAGACGATTACATCCATTGAGCACCCGAAAGGCCCTCAGGCTTTCTCATATGATGCTTTCCTACTTTAGCTTTCTGCTACTTTGCACAGCTTCCTTTTCTTGTGTCCCCCTCCCCCTCATGTTTACAGCAGGTGGGTAGGAAGGTATGAGAAAACGGATGGCTGGTGGAGGTGGTGGTCTGAGAAGGTGAGTACTGGTCCACCTGGGCCTTGGTTTTTTAGGTATTCATGACAAAGACTGACAACTGGACATTTATGAAACCTGTTTACCCCACGTACAGTTTCTTACAGGAATGACGACCGACATTCTGCCTTCCTACCTGTGTACATTCATACAAAAGTAGGTTTGAAAAGAAATGTTCAAAAACCCACCCCAGCTCTCTGTGAGCAAGAGCTGCGTTCTGGCGGCAGTGGCTGGAGGCAGTGGGAGCGGTGCCTTTGAGAGTCTTCACGAAGGGTGCTGGTGGCGGGATTTGGTAATCACGAGTCTCTCACGGGAACAGGGGAGGCTCGACTCCCTCTGCCCCAGGGAAGCCAGGGAAGGCACAGGGAGGCCTTGCAGCCGGAGTCTGCAGCAGACAGGCTCCCTGTACCCACCCATTGCTGGTTTTATTCAAAACATCTTTGAAGAAAGGCTTTCCCCACCTGATGCCTAGCCACCAATACCAAAAGACTCACTGAGCCATACGCAAAAGCTAAGCACAACAGACAATAATGAAGGGAAAGTGAAGCACAGTAAGGAAGCCAGCTCCTTAAACTCGCACACAGTCTGTTGTGTTGGCAGCACAGCAGGTTTTAATTACAGCTCTGACAGTGCCTTGGTCCCCCGTGGCTCACAAGATATATAAAGGACACCCGTGTCTAGCAAGGATGATGAGGCAGACAGAACTGACTCACCCAAAAAGTGCTAAGTGGAGAAACAGTTGCTATGCCCAGTGCCTAGCAAGCATTAATTCACCAAATTAAAACACAGAGTGAGTGAAAGGAAACTCAGAGCCACAGCAAATTAATTTAAAGTGTCTGACTTCCACTGCATCGTGAGAGGGCAAAATTTTTAAATTCACATTCTGAGCATGTTGGCCTCGAGAAAAACAGGAACATCTAAATCTCGAGGGCAACTCCATTAAAAATACAGCCCTCACGGGGCCACGAAAGCATACTGACTACATTATCACTGAACAGCAGGAGCTTGAGTGATGGATAGGCAGCGTCTTGCAATCGAGCTGGATGGCACAGCCTCTATAAATGATCTAAGAGGATAGGAAAAAAAGGCTTAAGCCCTGGCTGGTGTGAGTCAGTGGTTACAGCATTGGCCTGTGCACCAAAGGTCATGGATTCAATTCCAGTCAAGGGCACATACCTGGGTTGCAGGTTAATCCCTGGCCCTGGTCTGAAAGCACGTGTGCGGGACACAACCAATCAATGTGTCTCTCTCATATTGATGTCTCTCTCTCTCACGCTCTCTCTCTCTCTCTCTCTCTCTCTCTCTCTCTCTCTCTCTCTCCATCCCTCCTACTCTCCCTTCCTCTCTCTCTAAAAATCAATGATAAAATATCCTTGGGTGAGAATCTAAATAAAGAAAGGCTCAGTCTTCCATGAAAAGGGGAAAAATCATTACAAAGGCTACAAAATTCCCAATCAACTCTGCAATTTAAAATGTGTACAGAAACCCCGGATTAAAAAAAAAAATAGCCTGGAAAGGAGAAAGTAAAGCTGATCTATATTAAGAACTGGCACAAGTGAAAGGATCTGGCAATTCAGAGATGCCAAAGAGAGGCCGAAAAATGCTTCATTTAAGTGAAAAGGTGTTCATGTATAGGAAAGAAACAGCATATAGAGGGCTCGGTACTATCCAAGGTTTCAGGCATCCACCAGGGCCTTGACACTTATCTCCCACATACACATGGTGGTGGGGACTACTGTATATATTAACTCTGAAGGTTAGAAGACATTATAACTGGAGAAGAGAGACTTTGCAGATGAGATGACATATGAGCAAAGCACTGATGCAGGAGAGAAAAGGGAGAGAGATGTGTACCAAGCAGAGGAAATGCCATGAGTAAGGGCATGGAAGTATGAAGGTAGAGGCTAGAGATGATGCTAGAAAGTAGATTGGAACCTTATTGTACTTCAATTTAAATGCCCTATGTTAAATGTTCTGCATGTATTATTTTAGGGTTGGTCAGGCCAAACTAATTGTACTAAGACAAATGGAAAATTGAAGTGATAAAGCAGACACTTAATAAGATGTCAGTGAAGTTAAAGACAGATTGCAGTCATTCCAATGGATATGGACTGACTGGGGTGCATTTGGCAAAGGGTTGCAGGGAATTCCCAACGTAGAAGGCAAACGTCCCTGTATTTAAAACCTGGGTATCACCCTACACTGTTCTCCCCACATACTCCCTCATGTCTGATCAGTCTGCTAAAATCTCTCCTGCTTCCTCCATTCCCAAAGCTTCATATTAGATATTAATAAAGTAACGTATTTTGAAGAACAGTGATATCCCTTGTTCAAAATGCTTAATACAGGCAATACCGCTACAGACGTGACAATCACAGAACTGGCAGAAAATCTAAAAGGCTTTTTTCTACAAATTTATTTGGAGCCGTTTAGATATAACTTAAATCTGTGTGTCCTCTTCACCCCCATCAGATTCATAAGCTACCTAGTGGTAAGGTCTGGCTTTCTGATGCCCACCTGTTTACAGCACCTTGCCTGGCCCTGGGAGGCATGGTGAGTCCTGGCCCAGGCTCAGTCCCTCCTATGCACTGTCCACAGGAGAATCAACCTCCGAGAGTGTCAGTGGTCAGTGAGATTGCGCACCTAGGTGCTTAACCATTACTGGAAAATGTGTAGACAATGTGATAAGACAGCCCAGCTCTATAGAAGAAAACTGTCCTGGGAATCTGAATGTCACATCCAGGTGGTATAAATGGCTAAAGGCAATTTTTGCAATCACGTACTGAAGTGTCAGGTGACCTGGTGAGGGCAACCGGAATTTAGTAAGCCTCCTTTCAGACGTACAGCCATCTGGCAGGACCTCACTCTGGAGAGTGAGAAAACCACCTCTGCTCCCCAGAGGGCATCTCCCATGAGACTTACGGAACATTCTCCCTGCCTGACATCTGTTCTGCTCTGAACCTGTCTTTGACACTTAACATAGTAAATGGTAACTTGCTTAAGATTTATGTTTCAAAGACCTCATTTCTGCTAAAGGACCATTTTCCAGAGACGGCCACTGCATGTCTACTTTATATCTACTTGTGTGCTGCATTCCTCGGGCTCTCCTTCATTTATGCGACAAATATTTATTGAGGTGTTACCAGGGGGCAGATCTAACACGAGATGTTGGGCATACAGTGAACAAAAAAGACACCCTGATCCCCTATCTTGCAGGGCTAACATCTGGTTTTGAAGACAGTCATAAGATAAGGAGTTATAATAAGCTGCTATGAGCATTATGATTGGAAAAATATACTGTATTCTGGGAAAGTTTATCAGGGTCCAACACAGCACACCAGTTGTAATGCTGTTTTTATCTTTTCATGAAAGTCTTAATTTAATATGTTGTAACATATAATTAACAAATTAAACTTGGGGAAATAGTTAAGAAGCAAGTTGATTTGGGGGAGACAACCTACCCAAAGGCACATCGAGGGCATGGGGGCACACTGAATGAGCAAGGAATTCTTCTTTTCCTCTTTCTTAAACTATTAAAATAATTTTTATTTATATATGAGTGCTTCTTGAGGTGATTGTAGTTTCATTTTTCCAAATACCAAATGATATTTGCAAGTCAAACCAAACAAAATAATCTACCAGAGCTCAAAAGGGTATCTAAGAATCAGAGTCCAGCCCACAGAAGGCCCTGTCTTTCCTGGAACAAGGAGAGAGCAGACCTTTGAAATCCAGCCAGGTGCACTTCAGACCCCAGCTCTAGTTCTGGCTGATACCTTAGCTTTGCTACTTAATACATATCTCCTTCTGGTCCCTCACATATATTGGCTGGAAACTTCCTCAAATGGAAAGCAATCCCATAATTCCTTCTTTAGAAACATTCTGGTTCTTTTTTTACTTGGTCAAATTCAGCAGAAACTGAGGCAGAAAATTCAGTGACACGCCCTGAATACTGAGACACTACCTATCTTTCTCTAGGAGGTATACATCATTATCATTTACATTCTACAGCTTAGAACAGTAAGGCACAGATAAATTAAAAACTTTCCTATGTTCACCAAGCATTCTAGCTCCAGAAGCTCTGTTTTTACCACTCTGCTACCGAATATTTTGAAAAGCAGAAAAAGTAACAAGAAATTCTAAAATGACAGAGTGTAATGATTGTTAGGACAATTACATCATGCCATTCTGCTACTCTTGCAGACACACTTGTCCACGTAAAGGTGTCTCAGTTAATTCCTATCTAAACTGTAGGACATTTCTTCTTTCTCATTACGTTTCATTATTTTTCAGAAGCCATATTACTCACACTGACCTTGCAGTTAACTCAAACACAAGTCTAGAAAGTTTTCTTCTTCATCTATCCAATGCCACACATCCAAAGACCAGATCAACTCCTAGGGTTGCCACAAAGCCTCTCCAGAAATATTTAAATGGTTGAAAAAGCAATTCTGCTACCAACAACTGTGTAAGTCCCACCAAGTAACTGAACCATTCCAACTTCAATTTTCCTATAAAAAGAAGGATCTGATGATGTTTGAGGTTACTTCAATTCTAAAGTCCAAATCCATGTTGTTCTTTCTCAGTTTTGAACTCAAACAGATATTTATCTATAATCACAACTTGAGTTTTTTGTTTCCTTTTATCCTGGTGGCCACTGAAAACTATCACATGTGTTTCCTTCTCCTCTCCATTAGTCAATAACTGAAGTAACAAGCAACTAGTAAGCCACACGCCAGATGCTCTGCCAGGCACCAAAGGGACGCAAACAATACTGACAGTATGTAATTAGTTTTCGCTTAGTACCTAGTGAGATTCTGTAGTCATGCCTGAATCGAGAGTTTAGGACTAACTAGTCAGAGCGATCATATCGTGACGTTCCCCCTGAATAGGCCACTGTAGTCCACTAGGTTTCAGCTAACCTCACACCTCTCTGAATGCATTATAATTCTTTTCTGCTGAGGAAAGTGCAGTAAAAAAAAAAAAAAAGGGCAGGAGATGGCAGAGGAGATGTGTCAGCTGCCTCTTGCTGGGGAAAAATAAACCAGACTGTGATTCTCATGTGATAAGTGATTGTGGCAGACTGCCAGTTCTCTCTCAGCACTATCCTCTTCTTTTTGAAGTTTAGAACTCTGGGCACATGCTGCCCAAAATAAAGACTACACTTCCCAGCCTTCCTTACAACCGAGTGTTGTCATGTGACCAAGTCTGGCCAATGGGATGTGAGCAGAAGTGTCCTGCCTATCCTTCCTTCTGCCAGTTGGCTAGAATGTGGACATGATGACTGAGGATGGGGAGCCATCATGGACAATGTGGTGGGGAAACAAAATCCAAGAAACAAACATCTCTGATAATGTGGTTCAGCCAACACTAACCCAAATTTATGCAAGAGAAAAATAAACTTCTGCCTTGTTTCCGAGGAAAAAAATCCTAACTAATACAGTAATTCTTTCTTCACTTTCTCCAATCCCAATCTTCTTGCTTGATTCTTTCTAATACTAGATCTATTTGCTTTAAATATTACCTCTTAAGAGACTTCTCTGTTCTTCTCATCTGCCCACCCTCAGACCTTACTATAAATATACTCTTGCCGAAACTGGTTTGGCTCAGTGGATAGAGCGTCGGCCTGCGGACTGAAAGGTCTCAGGTTCGATTCCAGTCAAGGGCATGTACCTGGGTTGCGGGCACATCCCAGTAGGAGATGTGCAGGAGGCAGCTGATCGATGTTTCTCTCTCATCGATGTTTCTAACTCTCTATCTCTCTCCCTTCCTCTATGTAAAAAATCAATAAAATATATTTAAAAAATAATAATAAATAAAAAAATAAATACACTCTTAGTTTTCCTAGATTGTTCATTCATTGTATTTATCACAGTTTATGTGTATTTATGCATTTCATTGATTTCTTTATCACTGGCCTTCAGACAAAGACTGTTTTTGTTTCATTTCAGTTTCATTTTCATTGCCATGGGATCATCCCCGCCTAGCACAGAGGAAGCAATAGATATTTATTGACAATAGGATTGAAAAAATTGGAGGATCTTCCCCACTCTACTAGGAACTCTAACACATTCCCAGTAAATATAGGAGCCTCTGCATCTCTGCTTGCTTAACAAACACCATGGGTGTAAAGTTTTAAAACACTTAGAATTATTCTCAAATATATTCAAGTGGTATGGCACTTGGAAATGGTGGTGCATAAAAAAAAAAAAAAGAATAGATAATGTGAAAATACCTTTATCTCAAAAAGTAATGCATAAATTACTTAAAGGAAAACCACATTTCTAAGTTTTCAATATTTTCTTCCTTTCCATATATTTTTATTATCTGTCTAATGCAGTCACACTAAGGGGTAGAGAAGCTTGGGGGGGAAATAGTATGAATTTTATCAATGTGTATACAAAGTAGAAAACACTATCTTCAATTTTCGGAGCAGGAAGAGGGAGGGCTGTTGGGGAACCATTTTCTTAGCAAAACCACCTATTTTAGATGCTTCTGCAATAACCAAAGAAATGTGTTTGTAATCATGACAGATCAACCTCTAACAACTGCACATTGAAATTAAACATTTTTCATCAAACACTGGATTGTTCCTTAATACTAGAGATCGCTGCCAATCTTTAACGTGTCTCAATAGACTTAGCTTTAGACTAAGAATGGATTTCTCCTTGTTATGAGAAGGCAAGACAATTTAGTCATTTTTCACCCTCAAACTTGGCTAATGATCATTCCTCCCCTAAGACACTCTAGAACAGGGGTGGGCAAACTTTTTGACTCAAGGGCCACAATGGGTTCTTAAACTGGACCTCAGGGCCGGAACAAAAGCATGGATGGAGTGTTTGTGTGAACTAATATAAATTCAAAGTAAACATCATTACATAAAAGGGTACGGTCTTTTTTTCATTTTTATTCATTTCAAACGGGCCGGATCTGGCCCACGGGCCATAGTTTGCCCACGGCTGCTCTAGAAGACCAAATGCCCAGAGTTAAAAGGCCAAAATATGAGACTCTGCCATTAAAATATTATTGAGAAGGGATGTAGAAATGTTCCTTCCATTTGGCCTCTTTCTTACTCCCAGACCAAGGCATGGACTGCAAAGCTGGTACATAATTTAAAAGTACTCTCTCCTCTCCACTGTAAGACCAGAGTTCCACATGGACAACCTAAAGCTTAGGTCTACCGGTTCTACAGATAGTAAGCTTTTCCCCCATGAATCATTCACCTTTATTTTCTGTAGGCATCTGGTTGGCTTTGGTACAAAATATGAAAACATGTCAATGGGAAATGACATTTTCTTTCCCTTCCCCTAACTTATAATCTCAATTTCTCCTCCCCTCCCCTCCCTTCTTCTCTCCCCTCCTCTGCGCGCAAGCACACACACACTCACACTCAAACAGAACCATCAGCTACTTTGGTGGGAAAATTACTATGATCCTTTCTTCATATTTGAATCTAGCTAATTGAACTAGTAAGTAAATACAATGTTATAATGTCATCGGAGGGTACAGAAAACACACAGGACTTCAAGTCCCTCTAGCTTTGCCCCTTGTTAGTCTGTGACATAACTTTTCTATTCAATCAACTTTAAAATGTCTTACAGATAGAGTAAGAAGGCAATGTAACCCACTCTTTAAGAACACAGGCTTGACCTCAGGCTGAATTACAGTTCAAGTACTGGCTCCATCATTTAACTAGGTGTGTGATCTGAGTTTGAATGTCAAGTACTTAGCAGAGTTTCTGATGCATAATAAACGCTAAATAATCAGCTCCTGTCATTTCTCCTTTGAAAATTGTAAAGCCTTCCACCAATATTCATTTCTATTATCCAAAGATGCACATAAAATAAGATGTCCAATAACAAAACATTCATCAAATGCTTTCTCAGTATTCCATATCATATATTGCCTTATCTACAAAGCTGGCCTGCCCTTCCCAGATTGCATTCTCTCATCTCTGACACGCTTACAGCGGCAGAAGGCCAGCCGTAATTCCCTGTAGTCTTTGAAGACTCAGCCAGTTGTATCAGTAATAACTTCATTAAAGGTTATCCATCAGAAAGAAGGGGGGGAACGTCCCAACAGATCTACTATCTGACACAGCCAAGATATGGAAGCAACCTAGGTGTCCCCTGATAGACAAATGGATCAAGATGTGGTATATACACACACAACAGACTATTACACAGCCAGAAAAAGAGAATGAAATCTTGCCATTTGCAACAACATGGATGGACCCAGAGTGTATTATGCCAAGTGAAATAAATCAGACAAAGACAAATACTGTATAATTTTACTTATATATGGAATCAAAATAAACAAAAAATAAAACAAAATAGAAACAGACTCATAGAAACATAGACCTAACTGATGGTTGCCATAGGGAGTGGGGAAATGGGTGAAAAAGGTGAAAGGGACTATAGTCAATAATATGGTGATTAGATTGCACGGTGACAGATGAGTACTAGGATTAGTGGGGAGATCACCTTGCAGGGTATAAAAATGTCTAATCACTATGTTGTACACCTGAAACTAAGATAACTAACATAGTATTGTGTACCAGCTAGAGTTAAATAAAAAATACATTTTTCCCAATTCTAATGTTGAACTAGTTAAAAATAACAGCATGCAACAAAGCCCTTATCTTTCTAGGCATTTTGGAAATCTACTTGTGAAGAATGGCAGCCCAGATTGTTGTTTTTCTTTTCTGACAATGTCTGATTTCTTTCCAGACATTAATTACAAGTACCACAGTCTATTGTGATGTCATTAAAAAGTCCTTTAAGATGGCTTTCCAGGATTTCCAGGAGAGTTAACATGTGTCAACTCCTGTACTCAGCAAAGCTGGCAGAAGGCACTGCTGAACTGTTATTTTTTAAAGCAAGTACAGTTTTTCAAAACAGGTGTTACTGTGGACATGACCATGAAGCATCCTGCTTCTCCACAGCTCCTACAAAAACAGGTACTTTCTCATTTTAATTTTTAATACATATGTCTGTCCTCTACAAAAAGTTATATGCCTGGGAGAATTTCCAGATAATATGAAGTCTGTGAGGCGTGTCTATCAGTATGACACCAGAGCTCAGCCTCCAGTACTTTGAGACTTAATAGCAGATGAAGGACTCAGCAGACTAGACTTGGAAGTAGTAAAAGCAATTAACACGGCAGCTGGCCTTGCTTCTCCCCCAATAGTGGCCAAGGGGGTAGTAGAGAAGTAAAACAAATCTAGAGGTGGTTATGCTGCGGTTCCTATGATTGCACAACTGACAAACATATGTCATAGGACAGGAAAAACCTGTATATTCCCGAAGCAAAGAGAGTTAAAGACAAATAAGATTCTCAAGGCCATCCAGCTCAGAGTTTCCCAATGTTTACTGTGTAGAGGACTATTCTTAGACCCACCACTAAGATTCTGACTCAGCAGCAGTAGGTAGCTGTAGCAGTAGGTAAAAGTAGGAAGAGTAGTGGTAATATTTAACACTTTGAAAGCACTTGCTTTATGCCAGATACTATGCTGAGTTCTTTACAAATACCATTCTACTTAATCCTCACAACAATCCTATTAGGTAGGTGCTACTATTACCCCCATTTTACAGATGAGAAGATCAAGCTAGAGTGGTTAGGAAATCTGCCCAAGGAAATGAATCTGCTAGGAAATGAATGAGGATTCAAACCTAGCTAGATAGGCTGGCTTTGGAGTCTGAGCTCTTCATTAATCACTACACTAAACCACCCACCACAGGGTAAGGGTGAGTCCCAGGGCATTAAGAAAATGCCATGACTGAAACCAAGCTTTTCTTTTCTGAGCAGAGAAACTGAAGCCCAGAGACGTGAATCTCTTATCCAAGACAAAAATCCCTCAGTGCACTTCCAGGAAGAAATCAACCATTCTATGCCACCAGCTATTCTTAAACATTCTCTAGGGAGAAAACGGGCAGAGACATTATTGAAAGCCAGTCTGTTGGTTCCAGCTGTTACTCTGACCAAGGCGCTCTTCTGGGAAAGATTTCCATCCTTTCCTGCCCAACTCACTCTTCACTCCCAGGATGTGACATACTGCAGAGTCAGTGTAAGGGGCTCCCAACCATGGTGATTTTCAAGGAAGGGAAAAGGGAGAGATGTCAACCGCCACTCCCCCCCACCCCCTCTGCAGATGATAGAGATGATAGCTGGAATGTGGGAGATTAAGGTCACATAATTTGAGCATGGGGAAAAAAGATGTGATTCTAATATGGTTCCAAATTATGGTCTTCTTCCCCTAAAAACTGACTATTCTAAGACCTTAGTGAATGTTGAAACAGCATTAGAACTCTGCTTTGTTTTAACATAGACAGGCAGGCAGGATACCCAGAATGATCGGATCTGTCCCAAGCTAGAACTGCGCACATACATGCTCTCAAAAAGTGATAAATACATTTTCTCACATTTGACATGCATGAGTGGGCCAAAAACCTTACAGATGTACTGAAATCATACCTTTTCACTTAGGTGTCCTTTCTGTTCAATAATCAAGGTTACTCCAGGGGACCATAAGCAAGGATAATAACCATGTATTATTCCAAGCAAAGGGTGAGCTAGCATGACCAATATGCAGAGGCGTTTCCCAGAAAACAGTAAGAGCTGGGGGGCTGGGGAGTCAGAGTTTGTTCCTGTGCCAATGACGCAGACTGGCAGCCACGTCAAACCAACCTTCATCACTTCCACCTGCAGGTCTTCGTGGAGGGACGGTGTCACTTTCACGGCGTTCAGGATCTGATCGAGCAGCTGCTTCTCATCCGAGTCTGTTTCCATGGATACAAACCTCTCCTCTGACAGAAGCTTCTGTAAAGAGGCACAAGGCAGTGATCACAGATAGGCTCGTTCCTGCTGCCTTACCCTGTTGTAGCTTAGTACGTACGGAGGATAATTCTTCTTAGGAGGCATGAAGCTGGAGGCCGTTAGGAAAGAACTCCTGCTCCAGATGCCATTGCAAAGAAAACAACACATCAAACCTTTGGTGAAGTTTTTTGGCAAAGTCTTCTTCCTGCTATTAGATAAATCATTATGTATTTCACCAAGTGAAATTCTAACATGGTGGGCACAAAGGTTATTTGGGTGATGGGGGTGGAGCATGCCTGTGTCAAGGGAAATGAACCCTCATAACAGTCGTGCACACACACACACTCTTTCTGAATGGAGCTTGGTCACAGGAAAGGAGTCCTGTAGACAACAAGTTCCTTTTCTCAGATGTTTACTTTTTCACTTACGACTGTGAACTATCCCCAAGCCCAACTGCCTACAGTTTCTGCTCACTTAGCCTTCCCCAGATTCACACAGATTAGGCTTGTGAAGTATCCGAAATCAGCTGTGACGTCCACCTACGTCTTTTCTCCTCCATACCTTCAATGGCATAGTTTCACAGGTGCTCTCGGGCTTGACATGTGGCCTCCAGTGTGAAGTAGGACCTCATGAGTGGTCTGACATGAAAGGTAAGTGCACCGTAAGGTAAACTGTGGACTAGGGTCAATATGGTGTATCAATGTAGGCTCCTCTTTGGTTAAAAAAAAAAAAGAATCATGAATCATGTTGGTGAGTGGTGTTGACAATGGGAAGGCTATGCATGTGTGGGACAGAGGTACATGGAATTCCCTGAACCTTCCTCACAATTTTATTGTAAATCAAAAACTGCTCTAATAATAAAGCCTTTTAAAAATAAAAAATAAAAAGATGGCAGAAAATAAGGGAAAGAAATGAGGTCTTTGGTGGCACCATTGAGCTGGTGCACCAAACCTAAAACGACCCTTCTCTAGAATTCTAGTTATGTAAAATAATTAAATGTGTTTATTGCCAAACAAACAAACGGTAACTCATAGCTTTAATCACATTCTCAGATCAAATTAGCTGTAAGTCACGGCATATTCTATGCTGACTCACACTTGTGAATGAGAACCCCTAATTCACAAGGACTGGAAGTAAGCTGTTCTCCCCCATTCTGTCCTGGGGCGGTGGGTCTGTGAGACGCAGTTAAGGACTTTCTATTAATCCCTGTTCTATCTGCCCTTGGCCAATTCAGTGTAGAGTCACTGCTGTGAAGAGCTTTTGGCTTCTGATTGTCCAGAGCAATGACTCCCTCTTTTAGCTGAATGCCGATCAGAACAGAACAAAGATGGTGAACTTTCTTCTCAGAACTCTCTGACATGTTTGCCTGTATTATCTCAAAAGAGATTTTTCACTATTATTTAGTGCACGCAGGGCAGCCCAGAGTTAAAGTTAATATACAAACCTCTTATTAACTACAGTGATAAAGACTGGGAAGCCCAAAAATATTGCCTGAAGTTAATCGGAGGTAACAAGGAATGGTAAGAGAAAGCTCCTTGCCCACCAGGTCACTGATGTTATCATAATTAAGTAAACCCTTGAAATCACAGTCCCCTAACTTAGAGTGTTGGAGGGTTAAAAAAATAGTAACTAAATGGAAAATCTATACAATACTTGAGAAAAAACACACATCAGTGGTAGGTTAAAACAACTTTCCATTCATTTTTATGGTTGGCCCAATTACCTGGGAGAAGAGCAAAGATTTAAATAACATTATGGATGATGTTTAAAAATGTCTAATGCTGTTATATAATAAAACATACTTTATCTAATCCAGTGGGGGAGAGAGTAAGAAAAGGTATTAGGGACCTCTTTGAACTTAGAGAGCTAACAATGAAATTGTACATACGGATGTGAAAAGACATCCTACAAATGCTGCTGATCCATGGCCCTGCTGAATAAACCCCCCGTAGGCTTGAACTTCACAGTGCTTGTCACTTAGAAAGCAAACCACTTAAAAAGTCAGTGATTTATATAGCCATCTCTCTTGCACTCTTGCAACGGCTCTATTATGTAATGTGTAAAACACAAATGAACAAGTGCTCAGAGAAGGAAATGTTCTCAAACAATCTAACTTTTCCTATTTTTTTTCTTCTTCTCAATCTTACTCTGAAAACAAAACACATTATCCCATTTGCCAACCTAACTGTAGAGTAGGAAACAAAACAAAATGTGTCAGGTTTACCATCAATTTTCATCCACAGAACCACAGACACTGAGTGTATACAAGATTTGAGTTGATATGGAACCTGGGGTGTCTCTCTTGGGATCCCTTATTCTCCTAAAAGTTGGACATTACATAATATATTTCACTTTTGGCCCTACCCGGTTTTACTCAGTGGATAGAGTGTCAGCCTGCAGACTGAATGATTGTAGGTTCGATTCCGGTCAAGGGCATGTACCTCGGTTGCAGGCTCAATCCCCAGCCCCAGTTGGGGTGTGTGTGGGAGGCAACCAATTGATGTGTTCCTCTCTTTCTGCCTCTCCCCGTCCCTTCTACTTTCTCTAAAAAAAATAACAAATAAAAAAAATCAATGAAAAACATATCCTCTGGAGAGGATTAACAAAAAATAAATTTAAAAAAATTCACTTTTGTGTGGCTTAGCTGAGTCCTCATGAATCAGTGTGTGAGGACAAAGGCTCAATAAGATAATGTTGTATACAAAGAAATGTTGACAGATATTTTTAAAAATCTTGTTATCCTCTCTGGTTATTACCTAGTTCAATCAAAAGTCTGTCTGGGTCTTTAAACAGCTAGTATTTAAAATATTAACTATTTGCTCTTTCCATGCCAATGCGGCCTGTCAATTTCTGTCATCCCCAATGCACTCAGTGCGAGCCATACCTGTATTCCTGCCAAGGCATGTTGGGCCAGCTTCACATTCTTGGATTCCAAAGCCAACTGGAGAGGCAGGAGGCATTTCTCCCTGGCAAACACACAAATAAGGACATGTGAGCCCAGCAAAGTTGGCAGTCAAGTGTTAGGAGCCTTATGGACACCCCCATCCCTCAAATGCTGCCACACACACATACAAAAACTATAACCAACCATGAAAATGCACATGGGCTTAAAAAAAAACAAAACAAAACAGGACAAAATGCTGTACAGCAATTATAGCATAGCAGCAGCTTGCCTTCCTAGCATGGCTCCAGGAAGAGCAAACACAAGGACTCTCAAACAACTGTTTTGGTGCATCAATATTACCTGATGGGGCTCTCACTAGTCCATGAACAGGCCTTGCTCTTTCCCAAATAGCTTGTACCAGTACACCTGGGATGAACAACTCTAGAAAGCACCATTGATACAGATTTCTATGACTTGCTCATTCTTCTCCCTCACCCAGGAAGTGACTGCACCACCACCATTAACTTGCTTCATCAATATAAATTAAAATTCTATTAATTTTTCAATTTCTCTCCCAAGTCAGTAATCATTTGTAATTTTTAAAATTTTCTCTTTAGTCTCTGGTAAGGGGTATATATGAATTTTCTGATGGGTTCTTAACAAACACATTTCTAAGACAGAAATACAAATTAATCATCAGTAGCCTTGACCAATGAGAAGTACCTGGTGTCATGGAAGAAACAAACAAAATACATGAAGAGCTACTTGGATATTTTAAAGCTTAAAAAAAGATAATTGGCCCTGGCTGGGTGCCTCAGTTGGCTGGAGCATTGTCCCGAATACCAAAAAGTTTGTGGGTTAGATTCCCAGTCAGAGCACATTCCTAGGTTGCTGGTTCAGTCCCCAGTCAGGGCATATAAAGAAGTCAACCAATCGATGCTTCTCTCTCACATACATGTTTCTTTTTCTCTCTCCTTCCCCTCTCTCTAAAAGCAATAAAAACATATCCTCGGGGGAGGATTAAAAAGAATAAGTAACTGGACACTAAAACATGCCAGCAACAAACCAAAAGGACTACAAAGAGAAACACATCTGCTGGAAGCAATCATTCTAAATAATTAAACAACAGACCAAGAATTTTAATCAACCCGGTATTTCCCCATAGAGTTACACTGGCACAACAAATGAAACATGACTTAATTCCACCAGGTTCTTCTATCCCCACTTAAAACAGAGCAGGCCCATTATTATGCTTTCTATTTTCACCATAGACTGAAAGGGTCATTGACTTTACAGTGTGACAGCCACAGGGTAAGACCACATGATTTCATCTGTGGAGAAATAAGGGCCACTGTTGTTGAACACAATGAGACAGAAGTTAATTATAGCTCTGATTCCTTCCTGTCCACTCTGCAGCTCTGCTGCTTTTCCACGGAATCCTCCGTCGGCAGCTCCATGACACATAAAGTGAGCGTCACAGGCACTCCCTACTGCTGGTCACAAAGACAGAACAAAAACAGGCTCCATCATGAAGAGCATTCACCCTCCTAATCCTTCTCCCCTCCCCCCTCACTAACTGGATGTTACAATACCCATTTTTTTTAAAATATATTTTATTGATTCCTTACAGAGAGAAAGGGAGAGAGATAGAGAGTTAGAAACATCGATGAGAGAGAAACATCGATCAGCCGCCTCCTGCACATCTCCCACTGGGGATATGCCCGCAACCCAGGTACATGCCCCTGACCGGAATCGAACCCGGGACCTTTCAGTCCGAAGGCCGACGCTCTATCCACTGAGCCAAACCGGTCTTGGCACAATACTCATTTTTATGTGACCACTGATTAGATACATGCTTTGACAGATGGATAAATTACCCAATGGTGTTATTTCCAGTTGGGTGGCTAACATGTGTCTCTGTTATTGTTATCGTCAGCTTGTAACACTGCTATGTAGTCAGTTAAAGCAGAATAGCTGATTTTTCCAATTTTGTTTCTTTTATGTAATCATAACCAGTTTATAAGCTTGGAAAAATTAATTGGAAGGGTGAAGTCGAGTGAGAAGAAGAAATAATGCGCAGATGGAATACTAACAGAAGAACTATAGAACTTCGTCTGTAACCCCTTGAAACAGTAAAAATTTCCATCAGAATTAATTCACTGTGAAATAACTTTCATCTCAAATTTAGAGTCAGACCTGCCAGTGAGGGCACAGTGCCAGCGAGCAAGCGTGCAGGTCCAAAGCTCTCACAGTCTCAAGGGAGCAGGAAGGTCTATGCTGGGTGGCTCTGTGCTGAAAATGCACAAATATTACCTTTACTCATCAAGGACACCAAACAAGAGTAGAAGCCACACCCAGCAGCAACAAGGACACTCCCGGGAATGCTGACCCTGCCGACCCTTGGGAAGCAGCATGATGTCTGCATATAAACAGGTGCTTACCCGTGTTGCTCTGCCATCTGCAGAATTAGTCCTTGAAATCCTCGTCCACGGTCTCACCTTCTTATTCACCCATCCACAGGATTGACACTGCAGACCTGAGCCAGGTTGTGGACAATCGCCAGGACTGCCAGGTTGCACCATGATTCCAGGGGGCATCACCGAATTGCTCCCCATGCCAGTCACAGTCACTGGGCAGGACTGGAAGATGTAACTGGTTCAGCTAGGCTTTGGCTGAGTTAAAAGGTAGCAGTGTTGCCGAAACCGGTTTGGCTCAGTGGATAGAGCATCGGCCTGCGGACTGAAAGGTCCCAGGTTCGATTCCGGTCAAGGGCATGTGCCTGGGTTGTGGGCACATCCCCAGTGGGAGATGTGCAGGAGGCGGCTGATCGATGTTTCTCTCTCATCGATGTTTCTGACTCTCTCTATCTCTCTCCCTTCCTCTCTGTAAAAAATCAATAAAATATATTTTAAAAAAAAAAAGGTAGCAGTGTTTAGTGGGAAGCAGTGTTTAGTGGGAAGCAGTGTTTAGAAGGGCTGTGGAATCACACAGACCTGGAGTCAAACCCTAACCATGTATACAAATTGTGTAATCCCAGTCACATTGTTAAACTCTGTTGGTCTTAGCTTTTCAATACATAAAAAGGGCATCTTAAGACCAATCCTGCAGAGTTATGGTAAGGAGTACAGATATTATATATCCAGGGTTGGCAAACTTTTCCCAAAAAGATGCAGATAATAAATATTTTAGGCTTTGCAGTCCATTTGGTTTCTGTCCTAACTACCCTACTCTGCCACAGCACAAAAGCAATCATAACTGATACATAAATCAATGAACGTGTCTGTGTTTCAACAAAATTTTATTTATAAGAATAGACAACAGACCAGATTTGGGCTACTGGATTTGCTCAGCCCTGATACAGACAAAGGTCCAGCAGAGATGATAACTTTCAGCACAAGAAGAAGCAGATCTACTCTTGCCATAATATTCAGAAAGATTGTGCAAAGGACATGGGGCTAACTGTTCTGGGAGGGTTGTCTTAGCAAAACCAATCATCGCATCAAGATCCCTCTTAGAAAATAAGTGCTTTGAGGAAGCAGTCTGAGAGATTTAATCTGGGCACTAAACCAAGGCACTTGCTCCACCCACCCAACCAGCCATTCAACCAACACTTGAGTGCCTACTGTGTGCAAAACATGATGGGTACTCAGGAAGATCTGGCAAGGAATAAGGCAGAACAGATAGTTTCTTTCATTTTATTCATGAGATGAAAGAGAGAAAAAAGAAAATTAACATTTATCATTTCTCTACTTAGTCTACCTGTCACTATAATCTTTTTAAATTTTAAATTTTAAATTCTTTATTGTTTAAAGTATTACATAAGTCTCCTTTTCCCCCCATTTCCTCTCCCCAGCCCAGGACATGCCCTCACCCCCCTACTGTCTGTGTCCATTGGTTATACTCATCTGCATGCATACAAGTCCTTTGGTTGATCTCTTACCGCCCCACCTACCCTTGCCTCCCCTGCCTTCCCTCTTAGATTGGACAGTCTGTTCAATGCTTCTATGACTCTGGCTCTATTTTTGTTCATCCGTTTATGTTGTTTATTATATTCCACACATGAGTGAGATAATGTGATGTTTATCTTTCTCCGACTGGCTTATTTTGCTTAGCATAAAGCTATAGGCATTCTGAATCTTGTTTTACAGTTCAGAAAATGGAGGTCAGAAAGGTTTCACAGCCTCTCTGGTCACATCAAGGCCACACAGCTAAAATCCATTGGAAACAATTCAAACCCAAATCCATCTGACACCCAAGACCAAATTCCTTCCAATACTCTTTGGTCTCAAAAGATCAGAGCAAAGCTAGAACATACCTGTTTCTTAAACTTTTTTGGATCATAAACACACAAAAATCTGGCAAAAGACCATTTTCCTAGGAAATAATTTCAGGGGATTCACATCTTCCTACCCCCCCACTCCCCCAAACTCCCAACTCCACATCGATCCTATGTTAATATCCCCTGCTCTCAGGGCATAGGCCCCTGCCCAAGTTGGCAGAATCTTCAGTGTCTGCCTCAGAAAAGGTGGCCCTGTCCCCTGAGCTTGGGGGTCTGGTAGGATGGGCATAGCTTTGTGTGAGTGCCTATGTGGTGTAGGAGGCGAGAGGGATGCTCACTCTCCTCGGGATCCAAGGCCTCTCAACCCTCAGACCCAGCAGTCCCAGATCAGCGTCACACGCCTCAGATCCCGACTCCGACAGGAAAGGAATGAAGCTCACAGGGCACAACTGATCTTGCTGCAGGCTCTGTGACACCATAAAAACCCTGCTGCCTGCTTTCTGGGAGGTGATTTTAATAGAAAAGAATAGCAGGGCCTGGTAACTGGGTCTCAGCATGAAATGTATAATGAAGATGCAACGTGGTACACACTCAGTGCCCTCTGCACATACTGTATAAGAATAAACCATTTTTTGATCTTTCTAGATGCTGCCTCATTGGGAACAGGGGATACCAAAAACCAATATTCAATTACATTAAGCGACTGTTTCTTATGCACAGGCATGTGCAAATCCACTCGTGCCTAATTAAATAAAGGCAGAGGCCCCAGGTTTCGTGTCCTGACATGCTGCTATGTCTTAAAGCAGAATAATTGGCAGGGCTGCATATGCACGAGGGAGACATCATCCTGAGACTCGGTGTCTGGTCACGTCAAGGAGACGGAGCCGATTTCCTGAAGTGCATTATCACGGTTCACAGACCAGCTTTATTGGGCTGGAAGGTAACAATGGACAAAGGGAAATTAAAATAGATGAACAGGGGAAACGTTAGGCTTTATCAAAAATTACCTATTCAATACGTGCACAAGCATGAACCTCAAGTAAAACCAAATGCATTCCCGAATGTTAGGCTGACTCCCCTTTGACGCACCTCATAGGAAGGAGCCCGAAGGCACCTTAGATTTCTAAGGTCTGCTTCCACTCTCCAATTCTAGGATTCTACCATCTAAGCCATTTATTCAGTAACTGGATTCCTTTACATCATAACCATGGCTCTGGTTGAAAACCCGTGGCTTCTATGTGCAAAGTACCATGTCCATACTTACTGTTCTATTGAACTATAACTTTTGAAAGTAGAGATTTGTTAACAAAGCAAAGAGATTGCCTGTCCAAGGTCACATGTTTGTAAATGACGGAGCTGTGATTTAAACTTAGACCACCTGTCTTCAAAACCCATGATCTTAGGCCTCTACCACAATATCTGTTACCACCAGACAGCTCCCCCCGCCTGCTGTCCCCAGGCCTATGGCACACTGCATTAAAAAACAGCAATCCCAAGTGAAGTGCCCCATAGTGAATAGAGTCAATGATATTGTAGTAACTATGTAATTATGCCAGATGGGTATATAAATGTTTAATCACTATGTCATACACCTGAAACTACTAAAATATTGTATGTCGACTGTAATTGAAAAATAAATTTTAAAAATAAGTAAATAAAACAGCAACCCAAATGTCCACCGGGTAAAAAGATTGGGGACCGGCATCAAACAAGTCATGTAAATGATCTTATTTTGAGTGGTCCTTCATGAAGCAATGCATTACCTTTGACAGCTGGTATGCAGCTGGGAACGTATAGGCAGTTTAGCAGGTGGGAAAAATGTGGCTCTGGAGACAGCTGCTGGGCTCAAGCTACAGCCATCACTGTTCCTGGTAGTCACGACCGTTCCTAATTTGAATACAGGAGGTTTTTGCCCCCTTGTTGTGACACTGCTGATGTTATGCATGCTTCTGAATACTGACGCTTTAAACAGTTTGTATTAACATTGATGGATTTTCATTGACTAAGCTTTCCCAGAGCCATCCCAGAGTCCCAGTGATTGGAACTGAATTGGTTCCTTAGTTGATTTTCTCTGCAGTACAGTTAAAATATTTTCATTTCATTTCTATTTTCATAAAAATATTTTTATCAGTGTCAAGTCTTTTCTATTTCATAACAAAGATTAGAGTCATCCTTCAGGAACTGTTTTAGACCCTAGAGATACAGCTGTGAACATAATATCCCTATTCTCCTTCAGGCCTTCAAGATTTCTATTGCAATTATTAAGTTGAGCAAATGAAACTGCCATATTTGTAGATTGAAAAGGGTTGCCTATCAGCAATTTTATATGATTCAATCTATTAAAAAGAATCCTAAATAATATAATGCAGTTATGCTCATATTTTCCCTCAAGATATAAACTTTTATTATCTATTATTTTATTATAAAATGCATGTATATACATTAAAAAGTCCAAACAGTACAAAGGGACATACAGCAATGAAAATCAATTAGGGAACGATTTAAGAAAGAGCTGGGTTGAATGTTGATGATGGGTATTTGCAGACAATGGCATGACAGAGCTCTTCTTTTTTATACTTCCTATTTGTATCAATTTTTATATAATAACTCTAGAGAATATCAGCATAATCTGAAGAAAATATATTTTAAAGCTACAAAGCCATTGGCTCCTCACAAAAATAGTCATCAATTGTGTTTCCTTCTGCTCAGCTCAAAAAGATGAGTGAATTTGCATGCCTACAGACAAAATATTTAATATGAAACTCATTTTCTTCCATTTCTTGCTGGTACTTACGTTGACAATCTGTGTATTCCTCATAGCTATTATACCTGCTGTTCTTTTCCATAAAGAAAACCAACCTTCAATTACATTATGAACTTCACTATTCTAATAGATTTTTTTTGTAACAAATGGACAACTACTGGCAAGTAAGTTTACCAATCATCTTGAAAAATTTTAAATACTATCTAGATGTTCTTTTCTATTTGAAAATAAGGTGTGAAAAATAGAAAGTAACAAATACAAAAATATTTTATTACATTATTACAGGAGAATGGTTTTTCTATTTTAAAGTTTTCACCTAATATTCTTGCAATATTAAAAAATGCAAAATACTATTAGTCAAGAAAATAATTTATAAAGAGTAAATTTTTACTCATTTTGAAAACTTTTTCCAGATTTACTGAGTTATAATTGACATATAGCATTGTATAAGTTCAAAGTGTACAACGTGATGATTTCATATATGCAATATTGCAAAATGAGTACCATAATAAGCTTAGTCAATATCTATCATCTCAGTTATATTTTTTCTTGTGATGAGAATTTTTAAGATCAACTCTCTTAGTAACTTTCAAACATACAATATAATATTAAGCGTAGTCACTAGGTTGTACATCCCCAGAACTTATTTATCTTTGAAAAAAATTAAAGATGGGCCCCTTCATCACAAGAAGCTTAAAGGGGAAGGGAAAGGCATCCAGGAAAATTAACCAAAGTAATAAAAAAATTTTAAACTTCCATCTGTCTTGTGTTCTCCTCCAAAACAATGCAGCACATGAAAGCCAGTAGAATAACCCCCACTTCTCTCAGAATAAATTTGCTTCCGTCTGAACAGCAAACTCAGATATAAAATGTGCCGGTCCACAGATCCCAGAAAATATAAGAGTCTGTATCCTTCTCTCTTTTATTGACTTTTTATTTACAGCAATAAAGCATCAAGCATTAAATTGTCAAATTTAGCCCAAGATATAAAAGCTAAGCATCAGGCTAGTCTGAATACATGGACAGGTCCCCCTAAAGCCTAATCCTCAGTGCTGAGATAAACTGTACTGTTCAAGGCTAACAATCATTCATCAGACACATGCTCATGTCCTCTCTCCTTACACATCATCCATCTTTACAAACACCACCCTCCTTCATGCTTCTGCTTGACCCTACTAGCATTTTTAGAACCCCTCCTGGTAGGGTTAGAGCCTCCCCACCCCCATAACACAGGATACAGTGGTTGGTTATGCAGGTGATTAGGAATATTGATAAATAACTGTGGAGGAAAATTTATTAACCCTCCTTGGTTCACAATCAACTGAGAATGAATGTCCTTGTGAAATCCTCTACTAAACAAGCAAACTACCCTACTAGTATTCCAAGGGCTTACTAAACTTAAAAACCAAGACCACCCCTTCAAAGAGGAGATCTCCAGGATTTTATGCCAATTTCTGACCAACTTTGGTAGAATCATAACTGTTAATGAGGAAGATGTTAACATTCGTTTCTTTTTCTTATGGTACATTAATTTGATGAGATTTTTTAATGGTCCTTAAAATGTCTTTTAAAAACTTTTAATGAAAAAAAAATTATATCATAGTAAGTGAAATTAAGAAGTTACAAAATGTTAATACCATGTGACCTAATTTTCATACACTCAGAAGAAAAGAAACCAAATATTAAGATTTATTATCTCCAGGTGATCTGACTTTTACAGCCAACTTTAGGAGATAGAGTTCAGACATTTCTGAGTTAGTGCTGGGCCTTACCCGCTTTCGGTCTCAATCTCCTCATCTACAAAGTAAGGATGTAATGACACCAACCACATAGTTCAAGGAACATGGCATTGTCAACAATTACATTTTCTAGGCTTTTTAATTTTCTTCAGAAAGAACGTACTCACTTCACAATGTAAAACATTACTTTGCTTCTCAGAGGGTTATCATTTGTGTATTTTCTTATTTTTCTCTTATTTTCTGAATAATTTTTAAAACTTGTATATCATAGGCCAAATTATACTTTTCAGATCTCTATCTTTCAGCACTCACAAAAATTAACCTGAGATGGATTAAAGACTTAAACATAAGACCTGACACTATAAAACTCCTAGAAGAAAGCATAGGGAAAGCTCCCTGATATTGGCCTTGTGATGATTTTTTAAATATGACAACAAAGCACAGGCAACAAAAGCAAAAATAAACAAGCTGGGACTGTATCAAACTAAAAAGGCTGGCACAACAGAATACAACAAAATGAAAAAGCAACCTACCAAATGGGAGGAATTATTTTCAAACCTTACGTCTGATAGAGGTTAATATACAAAATATAGGGTGCCTCCCCCCAAAATGTATACAAACACTTTGAGTAATTATAAAGGCAGTGTTTATTAAAAATACATTTCATTTTCAAAACTAGCTACCAGCTGTTAAAGTATGCATACATTTTTGGGGTATACACTGTAAATAAGGAACTCATAAAACTCCATAGCAAAAAACACACAAATAATCTAATAAAAAATGGGCAAAGGCCCTGAATAGATATTTTTCCAAAGAAGATATCCAAATGGCCAATGGGTACATTAAAAAAAGGTGTTCAACATCACTAATCATTGTGAAAATGCAAATAAAAACTACAACGAGATATCACCTCACATCTGTTTGGGTGGCTATTTTCAAAACACTAAAGGCCCGGTGCACAAAAATTTGTGCACTCGGGGGGGGGGGGGGTCCCTCAGCCTGGCCTATGCCCTCTCACAGTGTGGGACCCTTCGGGGGATGACCACCTGCTGGCTTAGGCTTGCTCCCCGGGGGATTGGGCCTAAGCTGGCAATCAGACATCCCTCTGGCAGCCTGGGAGCCCTCGGGGGATGTCCACTTGCCAGAGGGGAACAGGCCTAAGCTGCAGTTGGACATCCTTAGCGCTGCTGAAGTGGAAGAGGCTCCCACCACCACCACTGTACCGTGGGAGTGCACTGACCACCATGGGGCAGCTCCTGCATTGAGCGTCTGCCCCCTGGTGGTCAGTGTGTGTCATAGTGACCAGTCATTCCCAGTCGTTCTGCTGTTAGGGTCAGTTTGCATATTATCCTTTTATTATATAGGATAGAGGCCTGGCGCATGGCTGGGGGTTGGCTGGTTTGCCCTGAAGGGTGTCCCGGATCAGAGTGGGGGTCCCACTGGCCAGCCTGGGTGAGGGGCTGATGGGTGTTTGCAGGTTGGTCACACCCCCTTCAGGGTGGGGGTCCCCACTGGGGTGCCTGGCCAGCCTGGGCAAGGGGCTGATGGCCGTTTGCAGCTGGTCACACCCCGTTCAGGGTGGGGGTCCCCACTGGGGTGCCTGGCCAGCCTGGGTGAGGGGCTGATGGCCGTTTGCAGCTGGTCACACCCCGTTCAGGGTGGGGGTCCCCACTGGGGTGCCTGGCCAGCCTGGGTGAGGGGCTGATGGCTGTTTGTAGGCTGGTAAAGCCCCCCCCAAGTGGGGACACTCACCCCATGGAGGTTTGGCCAGCCTGGGTGAGGGGCTGATGGCTGTTTTCAGGCTGGCCACACCCCCTTTAGGGTGGGGGTCCCCACTGGGGTGTCTGGCCAGTCTGGGTGAGGGGCTGAGGGCTGTTTTCAGGCTGGCCAAACGCCCCCCTCCCCCCCCCCCCCCCCCCAGCGACAGAAGCTCCCAGCCTCTCCTTTTTTTCTTTATATTCTGGGATTTATTTATTTTCTATAATTGAAACTTTGTAGCATTGAGAGGAGTTCAGAGCTGGCCAGGGAGGGCGGGAGAGAAGCTTGGCTTCCTCCATCGCCAGGGGCAACCAAGCCTCCTGCTTGCTCCAGCTCCGTGGCTGCCAGCCGCCATTTTGGTTGGGTTAATTTGCATATAGTCATTCTGATTGGTTGGTGGGCATGGCTTAAGGCATAGCGAAGGTATGGTCAATTTGCATGTTTGTCTTTTATTAGTGTAGATGAGAGAAGTTTTGGCAAGGATGTAGATAAGAGGGAACCCTTGTGCACTGTTGGTGGGAATGTAAATTGGCATAGTCATGAAAAACAGTATAGAGGTTCCTCAAATAATTAAATATAGCAATCCCATTTCTGGGTATATACACAAAAGAAACAAAATCAGTATCTCAAAAAATATCTATATTCCCATGTTTATCACAGCATTATTTACAATAGCCAAGTTATGGAAACAAACTAAGTGCCCATTGAAAGATGAATGGGCAAAGAAGATGTGATATCTATCTATCTATCTATCTATCTATCTATCTATCTATCTATCTATCTATCATCTCCCCTAGTTGATAGGTAGATTTACAATGCAATATTATTCAGCCATCACTTGCAACAACATCGAGGAACTCAGAAAACATTATGCTAAATGAAATAAGCCAGAGGCAGAAAGACAAGACTGCATAATCTCACTCATATGTGGAATCTAAAAAAGTAAAAAACATAGAAAGAGAGAGTAGAATAATGGTTGCCAGAGGCCGGTAACTCTTAGTACAACCTTTCAGTTATCAGAATAAGTCATGGGAATGCATTTTATAGCATGGTGACTACAGTTAATAATACTGTATTGTATACTTAAAATTTGCTAAGGGAATAGATCGTAAGTGTTCTCACCACACATGAAAAAAATCTATGTGAGTTAAGTTACTGGTGGAAATCATTTTACAATGTATATATCAAATCATCACACTGTAAACCTTAAATATATACAATTTTCTTTGTCAATTATAACTCAATAAGCCTGAGGGAGAGAAGAACCCTGTTTATAGTCAAGTTTCAGTATCTGATCTGTCCTCTGTCAAGAACTCAGCAATTCTTTCTCCAGGGGCATCGAAAATCACTTTCAGGCATCCATGTATAGAGATCACTCCCCTTAAGCAATTCATTTTGGCAGTATGCATCAGATAGACAACAATGATGTAAAATTTTATTTCCCCATAAACAGCAACTTTTCCCAGCAGAAATACATTTGTGGTGTTTCAATGACTGAGTATCCCAATAGATTCTGCACTCGAAGCACATTTTAAAAACACGCCTTGGGTGAAAGCCAAAAAGGTTGCTTCGTTCCTTATGTGCTGTCTGCTTTAAACATATTACAGGATCTGGATTTCTCTCTGCCAGCCTAAAGAGTCAGATGAATAAGATCTACATTAATCTGCTACTCAATCGCCTCAGGTCTGGTACTATCTGGTGTGAAGAGAAGACTGTTTCTCAGGAGAAGTTGAGTTTGGAAGGTTGGATTCGTGACTGAGCACTAGTTACCCTTCAGCCTGTTTTAAACTGCCTCAGAACCCAGTCACCCTGCAGGCAGTTGTACTTGTCACAATACATCAGCAACAGGCTGCTTTATGCCACTGGAGGTAATATCAAATCCATACATAAAACCACATGGCACTCCTAAATGAAACATGGGCTGGAAAACAATATGCCCAGTGTTTTTTATGCACCAAAGAGAAAAAACAGTTGAGGACTATTCTCTTACACACTTCGTGGAATGATTAAAGACTAAAAGATGGTAAAATTCAGACAGTAAAAGCTGCCTGACAACAATCCAGTCCAGGGCATGAAATGGGACAGCAAAGGCCTGAGAGATTCGACCAGAAGGGCAGATCCTCCGCCTCATGGGTGTTATCATAAATCGGCCCGATGTTATTATTCTCTGCATTCATATCCATCCGAGACTACAAAAAGCAAATGCACCCAGCCAGCGTAGCTCAGTGGTTGAGCATTGACCTATGAACCAGGAAGTCATGGTTCAATTCCAGGTCAAGGCACATGCCCAGGTTGCAGGCTTGATCCCTAGTGTGGGACCTGCAGGAGGCAGCCAATCAATGATTCTCTCTCATGACTGATGTTTCTACCTCTCTCTCTTCTCTCTAATATATGGCTAATATGCTAAGTGTCCAACCGTCCGACCGGTTGCTATGACATGCACTGACCACCAGGGGGCAGACACTCAATGCAGGAATTGTGATGCGCACTGGCCATTTACAGAAAAACAGCACCACCGACCTGGCGCCCACAAAGCAACACTTGGCTTCCCCCAAGTGGGACACAGGCCCTGCCACCACCCCAGGACAACACCTCACCCAATGGCAGCCAACACTGCCGAGATCCCACTGTGCAAAATGCGGCCCACAGCCCAGCCCAGAAACGGTTGCTGTGGGCACCAGGTAATGAATTCACGTGGCAACACCCGGCTTCCTCTCCCTAGAGACTAGCCTCCTTGCAGTTCGTGAATCTGAGGCCCCGGAGGACCGGGGAACATGATTTGCTCTATAGCCAGGTGGAAACATTTTACACTTTAACCAAATGTCTGTGAAACGTTTTCAGGCCTTATCTCATTTGATCCTCACAGAAGTCCTGGAGTGGGTAGATAGGAGACTTGCTGGAATCCTATTTTCATTAGCCAGAAAATGGAGATTTAGAAAACTTAGAAACTTGACCCAACTAAAAAGAAGTAAGAAATGGTGGACTTTGAAAATGACTTCAGGTTTTCTCACTGCGCAGAACATAGTCAAACACTGCTGCAGTTAAATATTTTACCTTTGTTCTCCCTGCCTAACCTACAATAATAATCTGCTTCATGTTGATATTTACTGCTGTGTTACTGACAATTACCTGAAAGAGAAGTTGGGGTGCTTCACTGGGCTGGAAAAAGGTTAGCTAAATCAGGAAGCAGGTCTAATTAAGCAAGTTTATCTATATATATAAAGCTCTCTCTGGCGCCAATCACATGCATGTGTTTCAATCTGTCATTGTCGATCGTGAATTTGGCACTTCTATTATAGAGAAAGGGCAAATAGCGATATTAAAATATTTCTTCTAATTAATTTCCTTTCAATGTGCACGAATTTGTGCACTGGACCACTAGAGAGAGTGTGTGTGTGTGTGTGTGTGTGTGTGTGTATGAAAGAGTAAATGCAACACAGCCATTTTGCAACAGGCTTGGTTGTAAATGGCCTGAATCCAGAGACTTCAGGAGTTTGCAAAAGTACATGTGTGGGTGCCCACAACAATCAGTGACAACAAGCTAAGATCCTGGAGGCTGATGAAAATGTTCACTTGGAAGAAAGGGAAATTTGTCAATAAAGGTATCAAGTATTCAAGCATTTGAAACACTGTAATTGTAATTCTGCTATAATTATCTTTATCAGTAAAACCCCACTACACAGATACTTCTAGAGATAAAGAAAACTGTCTCTCCCTCTACAGGGTAAAAAAAAAAAAAAAAAAAAAGGAAAACCCACTCTTTTTCTATCCTAACATCCATGGGAGAGATTCTTATACTGCAGAAAATGGAGTTTTGACTGTCCCCTAAACACTCGGCTACACAGATGCCTTGTTTCCAGGGTGACGCGACACCCTGGTCACATCCAGGTGTTCTTCCCAGCGTGTGAGAAAGCACCAAGGCACTCTCAGTCCCAGCCTGGGAAGGCAGGGACACATTGTGCGGGATCAAGATGACCAGGAACACTGAGGCTGAACGGCAGGGACTTGGTCAAAGCAACATGGGAAATGAATGTACTCAAGTTTGTGGGGGCTTACTCACCCCCACTACTCACAGCCACTTTAGGTTGCTGTCCTCTCTCTCTCTGGAGACACAGAGGGACCCAACATCCCGATGCAGGCTGGGCTCTACCCAGTCATCCCTGGAAATCCAGAGCCACCCTTGCTGGGTGCCAAGGCGGCTGGGCCTGCCCAACTGAAAGCTCAGGGCGCCTGAGCATGGAGACGCCCACTCTGGATAAGTGTGACAGCAAGAAGGGAAGATCACGGTGTCACAGACGGCACTGGGTCTATTAAGAGAACTCTGGCCCAACTTAGAGGTCTGTGGTTTCGTCTTGGCCAACAAATAAAGGGTGCAACCCTGGGCATGTAAGTTACTTAGCGCTCTCTGGAGTGTAGTTTCTACTCACAAGATGCTAAGAAGCTTCTATTTTCCCTAGATACTTGAAAGGATGGGCAGGACAGACTGAGTAGGCATATTAAAGAGCTTCAAAAGCAAGCAGTTCATAGAAATATGAGGGAGGTGCAGTGAGAAGAGCAGTAGAGTCTGAGGGGATGAGCCCTCTTGTCCTGGCTCAGATGCTTGTGGTCTCCAGAAGTCTCAGCTGTCTTCCCTGCAGGATGGGGGTCTCTCTAGCACCTCTTCGAATTCTAACAGCCTCTACTTTGAAATGGGTGGCTAGCAGTCTTAGCAGCCTCCTTAGTAGCAACTAGGTTCCAGCTTCGTTTTAGCTGATGGAGTGCAGGAAGCCGCCCGTTGTCTTCACTAGCAGAGAGTGCAAACAAGGATCCCGGAATGCTGGTGAACCTTGAACCCATGGCAAGGGCCAGAGTTATGCACCGATTGTCTAGTCCAGAAAATGGGGGCTCAAGCTATTTCCTCATCAAATAGTCTCAGGGTAAATCCTTCTAATATTTACTGACTTTTAAGATAGTCTGTCTGTTACTGCAATTAGAGCTAGATGTGTATCCAAAGTTGGGCACCAGTGGAAGTCCTTCCCCTTGAGTTGGGCTTGCCCGCCTGGCCCCCAATATTTCCAAATTATTTCTTGTCTCATCTCTTTCATTTGTGTGCGGCCCCTCTTCCAGATCCTGAACCCTGAGCCACATGGGACGTGGGAGAACAATAGTGTGGGCAGCCTCAAGAGATAGATCAAGATTGGTCTAAGTCTTTCCTGACAATCCTGTTTCCTGCTTTTCCAGACTCTCTTGTGGCTCTCGAAAAACATTTGCTTTCTTGATAAAAGGACCAGATTTGTTTAGGGGGCACTGCCCTTCTGCCTTTTGTCTTTCTGCCTCCTGTCTTGAATGGGGATGTGATGACTGGAGCTGAAACAGCCATTAGGTGGTAGGAAGAGTAAAAAATAATGGAAGGCTAACAGAATCCTGGACATACCAGTGCCTACCTCCTAACTGCCTACTAATGAGAACATTAAGCCTTATCTTGTTTAAACCGCTATTAGACTCTCTGTAACTTACAGCTGGATGCATTCATAACCTATTCACCCTGTTAAATCTTATTTCTAGAAAAGAACCAGCATTCAAGTAATGACATATGTGCCTTCTGGCCCAATACATTTCCCAAAGGTGAAAGCTGAAATGAAGGAATAGGGACAACAATAATTCCCATTCTAACACATGTAAAAGACAGGTGGGTATTCAGCAAATATGCATTAAAGACACAGAATATATTCGTCAAAAACAATTTTCAACTCAGGTCTGTGTTTGAAATTCTATCATAGATTAGCTGTGTAACTTTAAGCAAATGATTTTTATCACTCCGGCCTCAGTTTTCTTATCATTAAAATATAAATTATGTTAGTACCCTATTGCACTTATTGTAAAATTTAATAAGACTATGCATGAAGTCCTTAGTAAAATTCCTGGCACAGATCAATGCTCTATATTTGGTAGCCCTCACTACTAAGGAGCCGGTGTATTACACCAGAGGCCCTGGGCATAAGGACGATGGAGTTTAGAGTTGCAGGTGGGGTTAAACACACAAGTCAATCAGTTATTTATGGCAGCAGGACAAGGCCACAACATGCGCCTGTGTGCCCAGGGTGTGGGAGAGAATGCCAAAGCCCCATTTCCAGGAGCCCACACCTTGTGAATGCCACAGATGTCTCAGCTCTCCTCTCTTCTTATTTCACTGAGAGTTACCAAATGCAGTGGGGCCTTGACTTGCGAGTTTAATTCGTTCTGAGACCGAGCTCGTTAAGGAGCTCCTTAACTCAAAGTACTCTGTCAACTCAATGCAAAAAATCGGCTCAGAGACAGCTGGTATCTCAAAAATCTCGTTAGTCAGGACACTCCTAAGTCAAGGCCCCACTGTACTTAATGCAGAATTCCCCTGCCTTACCTTGCAGAAGAAATAAAGACAATGAAAGGGCCAAACGACAGCCAGACAAGAGGCATAGGACCCCACCAATAAATCTTCAGGTTTGTTTGGCTGCCACATGCACCTGGGCTACCTTCCCTCCCGGAGACCCTGAGGACTCACGTGGATTCCTTTCAGGAGAGCACATCAGTAAGGGTGCTTTCAGCTGCAAATGACAGGAAATCCAACTCCCCTAAGTGGCTTAAACAAGGAGGCAGGCTGGCTCCAGGTTTAGGCCAAGAACCCAGGTCCTTTCCATTGTTCTGCTGACCCAACCTGTATGGTGTCAGCACTACTCCCTGGCTGGCTCCCCTCACAGCTACAAAATAGTTGTCGCCCCTCTAACCATTATTTGAATGTGTTAAGTTTCAAAGGAAGGAGAACTTCCCCTGCACAAACTGAGAAAGCATCCCTCTCACATTCCATTCAGAAACATACGCCTGATGCAGGATAAGCCCAGACCATACAGCCACGCCTGCAATGGGGCAGCCACCCCTGAAGCTCGGGGTTGATAATAAAGGCAGATGCTGATACCCAATAGGTCCTGTTAGGGTTATGGATGGTTGGATGTTGAGCAGGAAACCAAAGGTTTCTGTTCTAGAGGAAAACGATCAAAGGTCCAAAACATTTACTAATACCAACAATTACCTCCTAAACTCAAGGAAAGCCCCTGCACTCTGGTTAACGACAAAACAAAAGTGTTACAAAAGAGGCCAGCTAGAGAAAAGTGTTGAGTCTGGAAGTGAAAATGGAAGAATCCCGACAGAGCGGCATTCGATTTCAGTTCCCTCCTTTCAGATGCCAGCATTTATTTTAAAGAACCTTTAGAACTGCCACCTTAAAGTGTTCCAGACCCTGCTGCTCAGGCTCATTTGTTTGATTCCCAAGGACCAATCAGGCCTCTCTGTATTCCTAGGAATCACAAATAACACTCTTAAATCCAGATTCTTCTCTGCTCCTTAGTTCTCAGAACCTTTCTCCTATGTAAACTCACTCTGAAACTCGACACTGAGGGGGGTAAAAAAACAGCACTCAATCACAATGCAAAGTACCAGAACACTATGAGCTATTTGATCAGTGACATTTCTCTTATGATTTGTTGCACGTTCTGCAAAGTACCATCCCCATTATGTGGTATCTCAGTAATGTTCATAGGACCCCAGTAAGAAGTACATTATTTGCAGGACTATTATAGGGCTATTTCCATAGCGAGGGGGTGGTTGAAGCATAACATGACCCAGTTCCACAGGCCTGCAACCAGGAGAACGTAGAGCCACCTCCATCTCAGCATAGCAGCACGACTACTGTGTGGGCCTTAGGGTTTGGGAGAAGGCAGGGCTGAGGCGGCTCCTGTTATCAGGTTAGAGGAAGACCTGCTGACTCTTAAGAAAGAGTTGAGATTCTGGCATTTAAATGGTGAAGAGATGGTTCTCAAAGTATAACCTAAATACCCGAGACCCATGAAGTCAAAACTATTTTCATTCTTAATCTCTCAGGAGTAGACAGTGGAGTTTATTAAAAAATACCCACCATTATTTCAAAAGGCAATTAAAATCCCCTTCCCATTTTAAACCACTGAATCTATCGAGGCTGGACGTTCTCTTCAACCAAAGCAGCAGACAGTAGGGGATTGATGGGGAAGCAGAGCTGAGAACCCAGCTGTTTCCTATTAAGCCACATCATAGAGATTTGAAAAAACACACACAAACAAAACAATAAAATTCTAAGTTGTTTTGTTTTGAAAGTAGTTGCTTTCAAAAGTAGTAGTCATTTATATGAGCATGCAATAAGCGTATTGGTTTTAATAAATTAATAACTATTAGTAACTTTCTATTTTAACGTCTAATACGGTAACTATAATTTAAACAATGTAAAGCTCTCTGAAATCCTTAGTCATTTTTAAAACTGTAAAAGGCCTTGAGAGCCAAATGTCTGAGAACTGCTGCATTAAAGTGACCAATACATAGGTAAAGAAAATGCGTGATGAAAGGGGTTGTGCACCCAATTCCAAAGTGGGGTATGGGCTCCCCACTACCAACCAGCGATTCCCCAACACCAGCTCAGTGCCCCACAATTCAGCTCAAACGCTATCTGGCTGGAGGTAGCATCAGACTGCACAGGTTAAGGGCTCGGTTCCAGAAGACTGTCCCTGACCTCCATTTCAGGCTAGACTCCCAAGCCCAGGTTATCTATCGATCACCTGCTTAGCCTATTGGCTACAGACGGAGTGGAGGTTCCAATGACCCCGCTCCTTAGGTTAATTTGCTGTAGCGGCTCACAGAACTCAGAAAAATGCTTTACTTACTAGATTACTGGTTTATTACAAAAAGATGTCACTTGGGAACAGCCAGGTGGACGAGAAGCACAGGGCAAGACCTGTGGGAAGGTGGCATGAAACTTCCATGCCCTCTCCAGGCGGCCACTCTCCCAGCACTGCACAAGTTTACCAACCCAGGAACTCCCCAAACTCTGTTCTCCCGGGTTAATGGAGGCTTCATTACACAGGTAGACTGATTAAATCATTGGCTACAACGCCAACACCGCTTCCTCCCCAGGTCAGGGGTCCCAGCCCTCTGATCACAGGGTTGGCTCCACTGACTCAGCCCCTAGCCAATCAGCCACATCATTAATATAATACAAGACACCTTCTCAGCTCTCACCACTTAGAAAATTCCTAGAGTTTCAGGGGCTCTGTGTCAGCAATGGGAACAAAGACCAAATATATATATTTCTCACTATAAATCACAATATCACATTATATATATATGGAGATCTTGCCATTTATGACAACATGGATGAGGCTTGAGGGTATGATGCTAAGTCAGTGGTTCTCAATCTTCCTAATGCCGCGACACTTTAAATACAGTTCCTCATTTTGTGGTGACCCACACAAAGTAAAATTATTTTCATTGCTACCTCATAACTGTAATTTTGCTACAGTTATGAATCATAATGTAAATATCTGATATGCAGGATGTATTTTCATTGTTACAAATTGAACATAATTAAAGCATAGTGATTAATCACAAAAACAATATGTAATTTTATATGTGTTTTCTGATGGTCTTAGGCGACTCCTGTGAAAGGGTCGTTCGACCCCCAAAGGGGTCGCGACCCCCAGGTTGAGAACCGCTGCTCTAGATCTATCTCCTCTGCATCTTCTGGTCCATCAGTGATCACATTGGGGAAACAGAGGCACCTCACCAGTGCTCATCTCCATTTACAGAAGCTGACAAGCAAAATGAGTAGCTCAGAGCCCAACATTCATACCTGGGAGAAGCAGAACATAGTGTATTTCAATTATCTGTTCACTTCCCCCAGCAAGTGGTAGCTCTTGAAGGGGAGTTTGTGTCTTGTTACCCCCTGTGGGCCCAGTACAAAGAATGCTGCTTGCTTGGCTCCAACTCCAAATCCAGGACCTCACTTGTGTCCCCACTTGCCACTGCCTCCTCCATGAGAGCCCAGGTCCCCCTGCAGACGTCTCCAATGGAGATGTCGACATTCAAGACTGAGTATTCAAGAGGCCGACAATCAAGGCAATCATCACGAACAAATATTTATAAAGGCGTCCACTGTACTGTATGCTTGGGCACACACACCTTAAACTAACAATCATTTTCTTTCATAATCAAATATCCTATTGGCTCTAAATTACATCTATATTTTTACTATCTCTGAAATGCATGAGTGCCTACCTCCCCCTTTTCAGCAATGTCATGTTACTGGCTCTGTTTTCCATATCCAGGCTTAGTTCAGAGTTGGAGTTAAGATCGTTTGGGATCACAGAGCCGCCCTCCCACAGCTCAATCTTGGGGGGGGGGGGGCGACTCTGTGTCCAGCCCCCTCTCTCGGCCCTTTCAGCCACAACCCATGCACAGCTGAACATTTTCTTGGTTTCTTCTCTACCAAGGGTCCCTGAAATTAGCATACAAACCCCTTTGTCTCTAAAGGATTTTCCTCCCAGCTGGTAAATACAGAAAAACAAAATGGTGTTTACAAAATAAAGCAAGCATATGGGGAAGTTAGTTTCAGGGGAGGAGTGGGGAGGGAGGGGATAAAAAAATCTTTGAAATACAACAGTTCTCTTTGGACTTTATTAAATTAAGAATTAGAGCAGGTTTGCTCCTACTCAGAATATGATCTATTCTAGATACATTCCTACAGTTTAGGCCTAAAAATGAGGCCTGTACAAAATCTTCTCTTGATAATTCTGCCGGTTCGCTCATCTTAACCCTCCCTAACGTTAGCTGTTCCTTAGCCTTTTCCCTCAGTCATAAGCTTAGAGAGCAAAGAGTTAGTTATTTAATTACAGAATTGCTCAGGCTTCCCCCTGGGTATTCACAGCAATTCTAGGCTAGTGTCTCTTTTATCTTAAGGTTTCCCTTCTGCTGCACAGACAGGAAAAGTCCATTTAGGTCATGTCTTGGCAAAGTCATGTGTGCACGCTAATCTCGATAGCTCTACTAATTCATGGCTCTCCCCTAAATCTGAATACAGGACACACCTTTTAAAAGCTCTGGCTCCCTGGAAATTGCATTTAAAGTTATTCCAACACAAGGTGATCTTATCCACATTCCTACATTAGTAAGTTGCACTCGTGAATTAGCAGTGCCTAAATATAGCAGATTTCTCAATAATTCTTTTTAATAATGGTGCTTTCATCAAATAGCTTACTGCATGAAATTTAGCTTTATATTATCTTGGTTTTGCACATAAATTACAAGAAAACATAAACTTCTGTGTTAAATTTGTATTGGGAAAGGTGATACTCCTTTACGGGTTAAGAAGGGGACTTCGGAGTCCACAGTTCTGACTCTATCCCGGGTTGGCTTGAGGAGTCTCTCCGAGCCTCAGTGTTTCCCAGCCTCACAGAAGTGCTGTCAGGACGGAGACCAGCATGTATAGCAGTGGTTCTCAACCTTCTGGCCCTTTAAATACAGTTCCTCATGTTGTGACCCAACCATAAAATTATTTTCGTTGCTACTTCATAACTGTAATGTGGCTACTGTTATGAATCGTAATGTAAATATCTGACATGCAGGATGGTCTTAGGCCAGCCGTGGGCAAACTACGGCCCGCGGGCCGAATCCGGCCCGTTTGAAATGAATAAAACTAAAAAAAAAAAAGACCGTACCCTTTTATGTAATGACTAGGGGCCCGGTGCACGAAATTCGTGCACTGGGTGTGTGTGTGGGGGGAGTGTCCCTCAGCCCAGCCTGCCCCCTCTCACATACTGGGAGCCCTCAGGCGGTGACCCCCATCACCCTCCAATCGCAGGATCGGCCCCTTGCCCAGGCCTGATGCCTCTGGCCTAGGCGTCCGGCCCGGGCAGCGGGGACCTGCAGCTGCAGCGGCCCCGCGATCGTGAGCTTCGCTTTAGGCCCAGGCAAGGGGCCCCTAGCTCCTGGGACTGCCAGCTTTGACAGTGCCCAGCTCCCATCGCTGGCTCCACCCCTACTTCCTGCTATCACTGGCCAGGGCGGAAAAGGAACCTGATTCTCCGATCATGGCTGGGGGGCAGGGCAAAGGCGGCCCCAGGGCCGCCTTTGCCCTGCCCCCCAGCTCTTAGCTCCCCCCTGGGTTTCTGATCACTGTCAGTGGCAGGGGGCTTCCTCCTGCTTTCCCTTTCGCCTCCCTGCATTGTGCCTACATATGCAAATTAACCGCCATCTTGTTGGCAGTTAACTGCCAATCTTAGTTGGCAGTTAATTTGCATATAGCCCTGATTAGCCAATGAAAAGGGTAGCTCGTACGCCAATTACCATTTTTCTCTTTTATTAGTGTTGATGTTTATTTTGAATTTATATTAGTTCACACAAACACTCCATCCATGCTTTTGTTCCGGCCCTCCGGTCCAGTTTAAGAACCCATTGTGGCCCTTGAGTCAAAAAGTTTGCCCACCCCTGTCTTAGGCGATACCTGTGAAAGGGTCGTTTGACCGCCAAAGGGGTCGCGACCCACAGGTTGAGAACCGCTGATGTATGGCCTCTAAGAGAGTCCCTGGCACATAGTAAAGGTTTAAAAAATGGAAGCTCATGTTCTCATGTGTCCTAGTTGGGAAAATGTGAATCATCAGGCTATTGCACATGCTAAGACACATCATATTAACAGAGGAGTGCACTTTAGAATAGGTAAAGAGGTCAAGGGAGATCTTACGTCAAATTTATTGGCCTTAACTTGAAAAAGATATTATAGCAGGTGTTGTGTAGTTACATAATGCTACTAACTGATACACAGTTCAACTACACATAAATATGCAGTAAAAATAAAAATATAAAATACTGAATAAACAAAGACGTCCAAAAGCAACTAAATACGACGCTAGTCTTTGCACCACGCCTCCCCCAGGAGAAAAGTCCTAGATGGTGAAAAAGAGACATACCAACACCACACTGAGCCATTTACAACATGAATCAATGTGTTCAGGTCTCTATCCATCTCCTGGTATCCATTTTTATAACCCATCAATACAAACAAAATCTCAGAGGCCTAGTTTGCAATGAAAGCAGAAAGCCCAGGCCTATATTGCCTTCAAGGCACAGTTTAATTATGAAAACCATGCACAAAATAACCAGCACATCAGAATTCCTACCTTCATTCCATTCAAGAGGAAGGAAGAGGCCTAAGAAAGGAAACTCATGATTGGATTGCTCTACTTTTTCCAAATGGAGTTATGTTTCCTTCTAACTAACACTTCCATTTACAGCCATCCAAGTGCTATAAAATAAAGACACCAACTACTTGTCATAAAGGAAGGATAAGTGGCTGGTTTCTGAACACTGATCACCTTGCTCACATCACAAACTATCACTCAAGCCCAACATCCCCTACATCCTAGCTTGGGTGGGTTATGCGCATCTTTAATTGACTGCATCATTTAAAAGTGCTTTTAGGAGAAGCTTTATAATTGAGAACTAATTGTAGGTCTTTCTTATCAAAGGGAATAGAACATGAAAACCATTAGGGCTGGCTTATAGGCTGGCAGATAGCACACAGAAACAGCTATACTGTTTCCTAACTTCCTAGGTAAGTTAGGAAACAGTATAGCATTGTCACTTACATTATCTTAAAGGGCGAGAGGAATACTCTTTGTGGTCCATAGCAGTTGGGAGAAGAAAAAGAGAAACTAGACCTTCAGGACCCCTTGATTTCTAACATGGATCTTACCATCCCCACTGCTAAAGGCTTCTCCTTGGACACAACTGATCAGAACAGTCTCAGTAATTATTTATCAGAATGTTAATTTAACATGAAAAGTTATCAATCAATGGCAAAAAAAAAAAAAAAGAAGAAAAACTGCACAGCAAAAGTATTTGTGATCTGAATTATTTCCTATAGCCCTTTCCAAAACCTGTAACAACAAAATCTGTAAATAATCACTTTAGATGATTACGCAACAGAAATAGAAACAATCTGAATATAAAATCTGGAGAACACAAGAAATAGTCTATGAATTTGGTTTCTTTCTCATATACTAAATATAATTGAAGAAATTTTTTTAATAATTGATATATCCAAATAATTCCTCATGAGCAAATATTTACAATGACTAGATTTTTTGAGCTGGTGCTCAAATAGTAAGAAGATGGTGTGTTAAACATAATAACTGCCCAATAAATTTAATTTTAAAAAACAACAACATAATGACTGGACAGAGTAAGCACTCTCTGGGCTTAAAAGTGCTGGGAAGATGAATCAAAGGACAGATTTACAACAGAAGGAGAAAAGCCCATTACAGTATATTTCCTGTGTCACTTTCCTGATAATAAAGTGAAATAATAAAGTTATTGATTCAATAACTAAATGAGGATTTAAAAGGCTCCCAACTATTTCAAATCAGTCCAACTGAAACCTCCTTAAATGGATAAAATTCTACAATAAGCTTACACCTGCAACCTTATAACAGTGTTTTCCAGCTATATATGTTTCATTCTCCTCCCTCACAACACAAAGTGCAGGCACACATCTGCTGACTCGTTCATATGGCTCCATGCTCTTATACGAATGCTCGACAGAGCTCATGGCACAGCTGGAATACAATAATACACAGGCCTTTGTATACCAGGATGACGTCACCAGCTCTTTATCATAGAATAAAAACTCTGAATTAAATTTCTGCTAATGGTGAAGATATGGAAAGACGCCTGTATATATTCATCCACAGTTTCTCATCTGCATCCTTCCAACCAATTTGCTGCCTCCCCCTATGGGTTGCGTAAGACAGTTAGCAGGCTTTGGAGTATATTGTAAGACTATGGACTAAAGTAAAGCTAAATGTCTAAACAGGGGACCAAACATACGTCCGTGGGCCCAGTAAGGCTGTTTTTTCATCCAACTCATCTGGTCACACACACACACCAAGAGCTGGAAAATGCCAGTTGTCTCCTGATGAACAGTCCCACCCAATGGGCCAGAAGACTCGCTGTAGGTTCGACAACTCTTTGGGCTGGGAAACAAGCTACAGAGCAGTGTCATGGAACATTTTTGCTCTTGTAGCCTTTAAAGAAAATATTAACATTTTGGTTTTCACACGTTTTAAATTACCATTTAAAATTTTAATTATAATTTTAATTAATTGCCAAGGCTATAATTCTGGCATATTAAAATTATTAAAAATTTTAATTAAACTATAGCACTTATTTAATGTAATGAAATCTAAATACCACACCCATTTGAAAACCATCTTTATCCATCAAAAAATACATGAACAAACTCTCCTTTAACAGGAAAAAAGCTGCATTGTTCTCTTTTCTCCTTGAACTTGTATTTCCATTCCTCTTCCCCACAGAATGTTTTCTCAAGATTGTTTTAATGCTTAAGAGACTTTCATTTATCTTCCCATTATATTTCTCTATAACAAAAAATATGTATAGAGGGATTTTTTAAAAATTTCCATAAAGCCAAAAGTGTTCAAATTTCTTCTGGTTTCAGCTATCATTCCTAATGCTCACAACTGATCCAAAAATATTAATAATCACTCATTAGAAATGTTAATGTAGTTAGCAAAGAAAGTATAATTTTATTAGAAATGCATTTGTTTCTCTAGATATGGATATAGATATATAGATATATCTCCCTTCCTCTCTCTCTGTCTCTCTCACTAAAATCAATAAATAAAAAATTGAAAAAAAGAAATGGATATTGCTAGTATATTGTTCTCCTCAATTAGTTTATACACCTGTGGATAAATATTCCTTATTGCTATAATAAGGTTGGGTTTACCATCAATTTTGTACCTTTCACCCCCACTTTTATAGATATAAACAGTATAAAACCTTGTTTACATAAATAAAAACTGAATGGAGACTATCAAAAAATATTATTACCTATTATCTTGTGACCGGATTAAGTCCTTCTTCAATTTTGCTGAAGGCCAAGAAGTAAAAACTACCCTGCAAAATGTGTGCCCTGGTCATTATACCCATCCCCTTTACCAACACAAACACTAATGGTTTCATAGTCCCTTGTTGGTGGGAAGAGAGTTTGTCCCCCAGGACAACACACCTCAGATTCAGGATGGGATGGGTAACAGCTGTGTCTCTCCTTCGTCAAGCAGGGGAAGGGTGACTGTAAGAGGTGAGATGGAAAAGAAGATGTGGCAAAATCAACTGGGAAGCAAATCAGTTTTTAGAAAGGTTGCCTCTAGGAGTTGGGGACCAGAGGTCATTTCCCTGAACTACTCATGCTTTGTGTCTTGGAGAGTCATTCTCCCGTGAGCGAGGACAAACATCCAGCCGGCACTGCCCGCCTCCAAGCACAAATACTGCCAGACGCCTGTCCGTTTAGAAGCATTATGCACACAAAAATGTACTCAGTTTGATTAGCACATAAATTCCCTTATAACAGATCAGCCAATAGCAGATCAACGCGAGACATAATACATTTTTTAAAAAGACAGAAACATAAATCTTGTTCAATCTCCTTGAAAAGAGAGAAAATACCTAATAAATCATAGTGTCCTGAAAATACAGAAATTATACTCAACAACTCAATATTTTTAATAATCTCAAAGAAAATCTGGAAACAATCCAAGTGTCCAATACGAAGAAAGCAACTACACAATTAATTTACAACAGCCATATAATGGAAGAATATGCAATATTTTAATTTAAAGAACATATACTGACATTAGAAAATGTCCTTTACGTGATGCTGACTAAAAAAAAAACAAGCAGGAAACAAATTTGTAAATAAAAATTCACATGAATTTGTAAAGATATGTGTGTGGGGGGAAACACGCCTATTAAGAAATGCATTAAACTGTTTTCAGTGGTTCTCCACAGGCTGTGTAAATAGGAACTACTTTGTTATTTGTTCTTTCCAAATTTTCCACAAAGGGCATGCATTTCTGGTGATGAGAGGAAATTACAAAAATGAGGGCAGTGAGGAAGGTAGGGAAAGAGGTTCACTGTCTCAGGGCTGCTGCCTGTGGCTGCAGTTTGCGAGATGGTGTCCAGCCAAGGAGCCAGTGACAGCTTGAATCCAACCCACATGGTGTAGGCCTATCACCCCCCCCCCCCCAAAGAGGGGCACCATTTCCTAATCCACAGTAGAAGATACTATCCATTGTCCACATCCTCACTTCGGTTATAGTCATTTCTGCCCTTGACCATTATTCTCTCATCTTTGACTTCCATAGCTTGTGCCTTTGGCTTGAGATTTCCCTTACTCCACAGACAGGTGGAAATCAGTGCAATCCATTCCTATAACGCCAGCCTCATGAAATATCCCAGTCCATGCGCGCAAAAAAGCCAGCGGTCAGCAGTATCATCCTACAAACCCACGAGGTTATCTGGGTTTTCAGGAAAACACGGTGGGCAATTGTTATGTTATACAATTCCAGTCTCCTTACCTCAGCAAGTGTGGAGGGATCTTGACAACGGTATCCACACCACCCAGGGTTTCTGCAAAAGGAAAATTACAGCTAAAAATAAATATGTACAAAGTTAGAATCTGCATTGTGCATCATTTCTCTTTTATCTTTAATTTCTTTATTGGTTAAGGTCATAATTTCACTGTTAGTTTCTTTTCCCCCCAGAAATTTCTATAATTATAAAGTAGTCAATTCTCAATTCTCTGACTGCAAATCGTTCATATTTAAAAATACTCCTCCCCTAAAAGCCCCAGAGACGTATTTCCCTATAGAGACATAGAGTGAATAATTCAATTCCTAACCTGAATCAGAATGCCAATTTAATCTAGTTACAACAGACTAAAATTCTATACTCTTACAATAGAGACAGAGAAAGAAAAGTTGTTTCCTTGAAACTATGGTTTTAATACCCTTCAATAATAACTTAAACATAAGAGACTTTCAAGTTCACAAAGCATTTTATGTAATATCTCATTATTCCTGCACACATTTATGACATGGTGGATTAAGCCTTTTTAAGTCACACTATAATTAGAAATACTGACTGGGAGGCTCACCCCAAATCTCATGAATTCAGCTTGGATGTTCAATACTTTATTTACCATTGTTGTGAATTACTCGCACCATTGCTGCCTCCAGTTGTAGAAATAATGAAAAGGTCACTATTCTCTCCCAAGAAAAAACAAAAAACGGTTCTATTTCAATAGCTCCAACTTGCCTTCAGTTTTCTAGCTCAACCTGTGTTGATGCTCTCTTCACTGCTTAGAGCGAGCAAGTCCTGTCAATTTGAGCCATTTTCGTTGGGGACGGAGAAACATCTCTCCCAACCTTGCTAAGAGAGCAGAGGGAACAATGGACACCAAATGTTCCCTGAGACTCAGGAGTAAGAACAGGTGAAAGCATGCTGATAGGATCTGGGCCTATGGTGGCCAACGGGACAAAACATTGGTACGAGCAAGGCAATCCACAAAACAGAAAGATGGAAGCAGTAGGGTCAGTGATGCTATGGCCAAGGGAGGAAGTGAAAGGAATGTCAGTCCTTAAGATGAGAGAGGACAACAAGAAAACGAAGTCCTAAGCTTCAGGGGCGGAGAGCAGCTCAAAGGCTACACAGGTCAGCACAGCCCAGCAGGGCCAGTGTCCAGGACAACTTGATGCTCTGACACCACATGGAGGCTCTGACACCCAACAACCAAACTGTCCTGATTTTCCCCATCAGAGAGAGGGGTTTATATTCAATTCAGAATGTGCAATGGTGCCCACCTCTACAAATGCTAGAAGAGCTAGAAGAAGGGGAAGGAGAGAGGGAAGTCACAGAGCAGCCATAAGGAGCCCATCCCTCAAGCAGAGATGTTGAGTAGGTAGCTGCATTGGGGTTTGGAGATCAGAGCACAGGTGTGGGCTGGTGATATAAACATGGGCATCACATTGTCAGAAACGGAACTGACGCTGTGGGTATGGATGGATGTGTTCAATCCAGCAGGATTGAGAGTAAGACACGAGGGCTCAGGGCTAATTCTTGCAAACTCCAACACTTAGGCTGGGAAGAGGAGCTGGGAAAAGAGACAGAGCAGCTCAGGAGGTATGATAAGATTGGTAGGACACGGTCATGGAGGCCCAGGTAAAGTGGGTGCCCAGTATGCGTAGTATGGCCAAGAGGCCCTGTAAGATGGGTGAAAGGATGGTCTGCTAGACTGAGGTCTGTGTATGTTATTCTTCACTGAGAGCTGGTGGAATGATGGAGGAGAAAGTCGGATTGTAATGAGTTGAAGAGTGAGTACAGGATGTGGACACACTCACTATAGATACTCTTTTAGAAGCTGGGCTGTGAAAGTAACAGAAACTGTGGCTAGAAGGAAAAGTGGGAAGATAGAGGGAAGGATGGTGGCTGGATAGACTATCCTTCCACTACTTGGTGTTTCCGTCTCTAACTTCCTTTCTCCTTTCCTCCATTTTCTAAATCCATTCTATATGAGTCCCTGATATACGTAAAAACATTGCTAAAATAAGGGCATGGTCCCTTCCAGTATAATGTTTTGCCATTCTACTTCACCCTGCCATTCCCAGCTCACAAGCTTCCAGGATTGCCAGTTCTTGAAAGAGAATGCTAGTCTCTCAGGCTTTCCACAAGCTGAACCCTCTGGTCAGACCATTTCCTCACTGATAAAAAAAAAAATCTAACAAACTAGATAGCTCAAAATAGATGAGAGATACATATATGTTCTTTGCCATTTATGATACCACTATTAAAAATACCAATTTTCATAGATGTATTAATGACATAAAATGCTAAAGTTAAAATATAAATGGTAATCCAGGATATATGATACTAGAGGCCTGGCGCACAAATATGTGCACAGGCGGGGTCTGGCTGGCCTGCCCCAATGAAAGCCCATCGGGCCGGCCAGGGAGAGGGCCCGCAGGCAGTTGGCCAGCAGGCCCCGCCCCCAATCGGGGTGTTGAGGGGCCAATCAGGGGCCAGGCCGGCCCGGAAGGGGGCCAGTTGGGGCCCAGATCAGGCCAGTTGGCTGCCGCAGTGCACATCATAGCCACCAGTCATTCTGGTTGTTCTAGTTGTTCCTCCATTTTGGTTGCTGGACTTTTATATATCTAGATAGATAGATATGATACCACATTTTGCAGAAGGGAAATACTCTAAAATGTGGTGTTATCTCTGGGTTATGAGATTACAGGTGATTTTAATTTTTTTCTTTATACTGTTTGAATATTTTTCAGTATTCCAAAATGAACACCTATAGATCTTGAAAATAGAAAAAAATATTAATATTACATAAAACTTAAGTCATTACCATGTTCATTTATTTATTGAACATCTGCCTCTCATATTGTAGGAGCAGAAGCCACAAAAAAGCATAAGCACCTGTCCCTTTGCTCAAGAAGCTCACGTCTACACCGTTGCTATTTGTTGATTTGGTTGACCAGCATCCACTCCCCACCTTCTGAAGCAGCACCCTAATCTGGTTTTGAGGAAACCATCCTTCCCTGACTCTGGGATTTCAAGTGAAACCAAGGACTGAACAGGAGTGACTGGAGATGCTCCACTCTCTTGAGATGATCATGAATGCTAGGCTAAGTGTGGAGATGACCCCTCTCACCCATGATGGTTTAAGTATGCTGATGCCACCTTTTCATGAGATGGTCTAAATCAGTGATGGCGAACCTATGACATGCGTGTCAGAGGTGACACGCGAACTCATTTTTGTTGGTTGATTTTTCTTTGTTAAATAGCATTTAAATATATAAAATAAATATCAAAAATATAAATCTTTGTTTTACTATGGTTGCAAATATCAAAAAATTTCTATATGTGACACGGCACCAGAGTTAAGTTAGGGTTTTTCAAAATGCTGACACACCGAGCTCAAAAGGTTTGCCATCACTGGTCTAAATGGTATCATTCATGAGCCCAAAGCTGTGGAGACTCATGCAGAACATGTGAGTTACCTCAAAAAGAGCAGAGCAAGGTCTTTGAAACACTAATTCCTGAACCAAACTCAACCCCCAGCCTTCTAAGGGACATTTAATTAAAAATACATTCTGTTTGAATTAGTTTTTTTGGTTTCTTGATCCCAACATATTTCTCAATATTTTCCCCCTACAGGGTGGCTGTGCATACAGTTAACTATAATCCGAAGTAGCAGGTGCTTAAGGAGTCATGCGGGCAGGGCTTAGAGCCAGAGGGCCACAATTCACCTGAGGAGTTCAGGGAATGAATTCTTCCTGTGTGAGTTGGGTCTTAGGAGACTGGAAAGGGAATTCCTGGCAGAAGGACTAGCATGAGCAAAGGCAGAGACATAGGCCGTGCACAGTGTGTTCGAGAAAGCAGTGCAGCTTCTGTTGAACCTTTGGTGGGGGAGCAACAAGAAAGAAGGCTGGGGCTAGACTGAAGAGAGTTCGAAGGAATTTATACATTAATCATAAAGAAATTATGGGGTTGAAGAGAAGTGTTTTTAGTAAAAAAAAAAAAAAAAAAAAAAGATGGAAAAGTTGAACATGGACTGGAGTAGGAAAGAGAACAGGGAAGCCATCTCTCTATGCCTTTGTTTAGGCTGCATTCTCCCTCCAACATGGCCTTCTAACAAAGTTCGATAGGGAGGAAGTGTTTATTCATCTATTCATCCTTATATCTCACTGCTTAATAAAGAAATGTTTGCAAAATAAAGGAAGAAAAGAAGGAACCCACAGCTTACCCATTCATCAAGTCAAATCTACTTCAAAAGTCCCACCAGGTCACACCAATCCCCCCTCTCCCAGCACCCTTGCCCTCACAATCGGCCCCTCTTCTTTGATCTGTGTTCCTGGTTTACTCATTCCAGCCTACACAATGCATGCCCTGCACTGTTATTTAACAATTTCATGCACTCACATCTCATCTTGGTAACCAGAGAAAGGAAACCCATCTATTCTTACAGTCAGGCTGGACTCTAGGCTCTCAGCTTGGACAAGCTCCCTGCTTCAGCTCTGGTCTTCCTGGGTAGCTTCAAGGACCTGATCTTGGCAATGTAACAAGAAGCTGAGCATCAAACATTAAAAATACTAGAATACTCTTCTCCTCCCTTTTATCTAAATCTGCTTAAATTAGCAAAGTAATAATGAATACAAGGAATGGCATGCTTAGAGTGCAGTTGGGCCCTGCTTTACGATGTTACCCAGCCATCTGTGACCTTTCAATAGAGGCCTTTGGGAATCTAGGTCTGAATCACTCTGCTGAATGACAATGGCAATGCAAAACAGTCCTGTGGCTTTAAGAGCCTTGCTGCTCACTGATTTATCTGGTCCATTTTTCTTTAACAGTAAACAAATGGTCACGTTCTGGTTCTAACTACAAGATCAACTTCCTAGACAATATTCTACAAAATGTTGTGAAAATATGCAGGTGTAAAAAAAAAAAAAAGATGTTTCTATGAATGTCTGTACACCCCCCCCCCCCAACATATGTGAATTAACAGAGTTGCCTGAAATGCCATAAGAATTTTACATTTAGTGGGAAACATGCTAATGTCTCCATCTCTTTTTAGGCTGCAGCACAGGATAATGTCTTGACAAGCACTGCTTGTTTTTGGTTGAGAGAGAAAGGATTTCCATTTCATATTTTAATGGAGTGGGAAAGGAGGAAGCACCTGCAGACTTGGGCAAAGCCAGGGCCCCACAGAGCCGCCTGCTTTCTCTTTGGCCTTTGCTTTTTCAAAAGCATCACCGTCACCCAAAGTGTGTTCCTGATCTCTTTGCATTCCTATCCAGACAATCTTGATTGCCCACATCCTTGCCTGGTTACAATGCCTTTCCCATTTCTAGGAGGCTGAGTTCTGCAACCTGAGTCAGATGGGAAACACACATTCGCCTGATTGCAATGTCTTTCCGCTTTCTCCGAGGCTGGGCTCTGAGTCAGGTGGAACTTACTTCAATGCCTGCACAGCTCACAAATCTGAATCCCACCTGTCTGAAGGGCTGACCACAATAGAACTGCAGGGGTAGGGTAACACAATCCCACCCGGATGTTATATTTTATGTGCAATAAAAATGAAAGACGATACTTAACAAGCTGGCCTCTGCCAGGAAAATCAAATTAAACAGCCATTCCTTCCTGATTACATTCGACAATGTTTCGAGATCCGGGTTGATGGTCCAACTTCCCTCTTCCCACAGGCACTTCGGAATCAGGCCCCTGGATTCGCACCAGCCTTCGTGGCCCTGTCTCCCTCAGAGATGGGTGACCACGGTCCACTGTGCTGGGGGTCTGGAGGAGGGACCCGCCCGGCGAGGAGGACAGCGGTTCCCCGTTAATGTTTAGGAGATAAACAGACCAGAAGGGAGACGAACAGATGTCAACACCCGCACCAAGATCCTCACATCGTACCTCAATTCACCGACCAAGGCAACTCTCCCAATTGCGCAAAATGCAAGCAAAACAGATGCTCGGCGAAAGCCCCCCAGGTACAGGGATGTCAGCCCCAGCCCCGCGGCCCTCCGGCGGGGTGAGCAGCGGCGCCCGTGCCCCATCCCGCTCCGCGCGCTTACCCAGGGCCCAGGTGCAGCTCTCTTTGATGGCTTTGTACTTGCTCCCGGACGCTTCTTTCTGCAGCTTCCGCAGGATCTCTTCCATCTTGACCTTCTCAGGGGCCCGGCCGCCCACAGCGAAAGGAGCGCGAGGCCGGTCGGGGACGCCGCTGCCTGGCCGTGCGCGCCCCGGCGGCCGCTGCGCTCGCCAGCACCCGGCCCCGCGCGGCAGCGGATGAATCACGGCCGCTCCGCGCCGCGGGCCACGTCAGTCCCGGCGCCCCGCCCCGCCCGCCCGCCGGGTCAGGTGCGCTCTGAGCGGGGCCACGGCGACAGCGGGGTCGGGCCGAGGCGGAATGACGCTCCCTTGGCCCCGCCACCAAGGGGGGCCCCTGGGGCAGGGAGGCTTGGAGGAAGGTGGAGGCGGACGTCCGGAGCTGGCTCGCCGCCGGGCGTTGACAGCTCGGCCCCCAGGAGCGTCTGATCGGTGGCGCGGAGGCGGCGGGGAGGGGCCTCTCCGAGGTTCTCCCCGCGCCACCCACCCCCTGCGCGGGGTTGGGGCTGCCCAGCCCGGGTCGCGGAGTCCCCTGCGGGGTGTGGCGTCCCCCGCTGCACCCCCTGGCCCGTGCTTTCACCATTTAGTGATCAGCTCTCTGGGTGCCTGGCCCGCGCGCTACCTGTGATTAGGGTCACTCTGTCCAGCACGTATGCAACGTTCTCTCTCTCTCTCTCTCTCTCTCTCTCTCTCTCTCTCTCTCTCTCTCTCTCTCTCTCTCACACACACACACACACACACACACACACACACACACACACACACACGACACGAGGAAACCTAGCCCAGAGACTCGGACTTCCCAAATCAACAACAATTGGACTCCGAACATATTTTTAAATTCAAAACCCTTTTATGAAATATTTCTTCCCTCCCTTTCCCTTCCTTTCCTGTGCTGAATTGTTTTCCTCCGGAGGGTGGAGGGGGAAGGAAGGGGACGCACTAGGGCCCACGCAGCAGCAGAGGGCTATCTGGCTTGGATGAGGGTGCAGGGGAGCGCGCAGGGACAGCTTCCCCAGTGAAGAACCCTTAGGCTGAACTTAGGAGGCGACCTGGGTGGCCGGATGGGGGAGGCAGTGTGAGCCAGAGACTCAAATATTGAGAGAGTGCCCGTGTTTCAGTAACCAAGTCGTTCACGGATTGAGGCCCCGGGGTGGTTGTTGTAGGAAATGGAGAGGAAAGCAGAAATCTCATTTGGAAATCACACACACACACACACACCCGTTGTGAAAGCTGTGATTGGGAGGTAAGAGGATTTGACGCATAGTGCTTTTTCTTTGGAAATGTAGCTGTAGTGGAAGTGAGGAGGATAAACTGCAGAGAGGTAGGCTGGCTGCTGGGAGAACAGAAGAAGATTCTGCAGTGACCTAGAAATCAGGTAAGCCAATGGTGGGTGGAAAGGAATAGAGGGAAAAGTAACAAGAGATATGTAGGGAGCAGACGCAGCAGGCTTTGTTGACTGGTGTGGTAGCATATGGGATGACATGATTTTCTTGTTTGGGAAAATGGGAAGATGGTGGCCTGTCCTCCAAGTTAAAGAAGAGAGGGGGGAAAGGGTTTGAACTCATAAAATCTGGGTTTTGCACATGTCCGGGTTGGAATGATAATGAGATAGCCATGGGGTGTTTTATTTCTCAGCAGGAACTCGGATCAGGGCTCTGTGATAGAAATGAGGATTTGAAAGCATCAAGTATTGAGAGTTGTTGATGCCTCGGGTTCAGCAAAGGTTGCTGGGAGGCAGCGGATGGAACGGGAGAAGCAGGGTGGCAGGGAGGAAGCTGGGGACCACTTACCCTCAAAAGGTGGGCAGAGGCCCAAGTGCCTGAAGAGGAGGCTGAGAAGGAGCAATCAGAACCCCCAGGTGTGGGAAGGCAGCCAGGAAAGGAAGTGTCACAGAAGGGGTCCAACAGATGGGGGGCAGGGGAGAGTGTGTTCAGCCTTCTTGGTACCTCGTACTAACAAGCAAACTTGCAAAGTCCCAACCTCCAAGGACCCTGCAACTCACCATCCACATCCCATGAAGCTGCCTTTGGGAAAGGTTTCCAGTGCTGAAAAAAAAAAGTATTATTATCTTTAACATTATAGTCGTTAATATAATTATGTTAGACTACATTCTTAACTATTTGGGAAAAATATAGGTCACAACTTTATATGATATAGAAAATAAATTATAAATGTGTTAAAAAGTTAAACTTAATAACTGATCCATAAAAGGTTTTGAAGAAAATGTAAATGAATATACTCCTCTTACTGCATCAAGATTATTTCTAACAACCAGCTAAGACAGAAACTGAAAAAGAAAAGGTAGCTTTGATTATTTCAATATGTAGAACCTGTATGTCAGAAGTTCCATCCAACATTAAAAAACAGATGACACTCTGATGGGTAGACTGAAGGAGGAAAGAGAGTAAATCACATTTTAATTTTGTGTATATTACTATTTTTTACTTTTTAAGAATATCTCTTATCTTTATAATTTTAAAAAATTGCTTAAGATACAAACTAGAAAAAATAACCATTTTAGAGACATAAACTTTGAATAACTTTATAAAAGGAGTTTTTACAAAGTATTAAAAAACAGATACACACCCTAAAAAAAAGAAGCAATGAATAGGTAGTCAGCTCACAGAGGAAGAGCACAAACTTGTAAATAAAATAAGATTTTTTTATCAATCAAATTGGCTAAGAGATTTTAAATGGTATTGCTAGTTACTAAGGAGCTGATCAATTAGGTCCTCTCATGTCACGGGTGCTGGTGGAAGGTGACTGGTACCACATTTCTGGAGGGATTCTGAATGTGTATGCAGCATAGATAAGGCTCTGACCCGGCAATCTCACGTCTAGGAATTCATCCTAAGCAAGTGACTATGGAAGTGGGTAAAGATTTTCTACAAGGATTTTAATGTCATTCAATTATTTCTAAAAATTGAAAACTAAGTAAATGTCCAATAGAGAAATGGAAAAATAACCTATGATGTATGTATCCATAAAGCAGCATGCTACATAGCCTTGAAGAATAAGTCTATGAAACTAATACAAAATAATAGTGAATGTAAACTGATTAAAAATAAAATTGACAAAAAGAAATAATATGGCAGAGGAATTTTGAATGACATGAAACGTTGTTTCTATATAGCTAAATAAGATTGTAAAATGCTATGTACTAAATGATTTCAATTTTATTATTTAAATATTTGATGTAGATGCACACAGAACTTTAAATATACATGCATATATATAACTGGAAAACAAACATAAATGTTAATAGTGTTTCCTCTGGTGGGTTATCGGTGAGTTTATTTTTCCTTTAAACATGTTTACTTTTATAATTGCAAAGAGTTGGGATTTTTTTAGGTGGCATAAAAATGAAATTAAAATAATCAGGCAACAAGGTCAATGGCAACAGAATGGGCAAAGATAAACACAGAAAAGAATCTAATGGATGTGAGACTTGAGTTAGAAAGCCTGCCCCAGAATAATAATGAGGGCAGAGAGCCGGGTTGCAGAGGATTGAGCGCAGGTAGAAACACATTTATAAACAACCCACTCCAGATGCTGGCTATGGAGGAAAGGGAGGGAAACATTAAAACACTTTTTTAAAAAAATGTCAACTCACAGAACATACCCTTTTTATCACCACGCAGTATACACATAGATAATGTATAAACAGATTAAAAACAAACAAAAGTTTTATCTATAAAATAACGTACTGTTAAATATGATAGAGTTACTATTAAATATGATTTTATTCATGATTGCAGGCACATTTGTCTAAATTTATTCCAGGCTGGAGACAGGAGGACAATGCTACATGCACAGCCCAGGTGCTTGGTGCTGAAGTCTGTTTCTTCCCACTGTTTTTAGTTACGTTGGTTAAAAAATCTGGTTCACACAAATAAGTTGCTGTGGATGCTGTTAATAACAATATACTTTACTTAGCAACTGAAATTGCAAATTTTAGCAAATTCTTTTTAAATCTTAATCTAAAATGGTGATACATTTATCACTCTTCAACGTATTTTAATAACAAAGCATTAGTAATTGGTTTTTTCTTTGGGCATCAACTTTAATTCACATGTGGACTTCGGATTTTGAAAAACAAATGGATCTTTTACACAAATAATTTTATTTGGTATCCAAAATATCTTTTTTGGAAATGTTAGAAGTTTAAAACAGAATTGCAACAACATTAATATATTTACTTTTATTCAATTCAAAGTATCTTCATTAAGAATCTTCTCTTTTTCCCAGCCAGCTGACTCAGCTGTTGAGTGTCTACCCATGAACCTGGAGATCATGGTTTGATTCCTGGTCAGGGCAGGTAGCTGATGAATGATTCTCTCTCATCATTGATGTTTCTATCTCCCTCTCCCTCTCCCTCTCTTCCTGTCCTGCAAAATGTTGAGGACATATAGTACCATGGTGATTACTTAAAATGTATTTTGTAACTATCAAATATAGTCAACATCTTGAAATATATTGTTACTTTTCCCCTATAGATCCAAATTCAGTTAATTAAAACTGAAAAAAACATATGTCAATTTTCTTGCTGAAATATTATCTCAAAAATGTTAGCTAAATGAGGAAACCAAGATGGCGGCATAGGTTAACACCAGAGATTGCTGCCTCAAACAACCAATTCAAGGGTACACCTAAAAGACGGCACGGACATCATCCAGAACCACAGGAAGGCTGGCTGAGTGGAAATTCTACAACTAGGAGGAAAGAGAATATCATACCCAGACTCAGAGGAGACGCAGTGCTGAAGTGAAATACTCAGGTTCGAAGTTTTCTGTCATTATTTCTTCAAATAGGTTTTCAATATCTTGCTCTCTCTCTTCTTCTGGCACCCCTATAATTCTGATGTTGGTACGCTTGAAGCTGTCCCAGAGGCTCCTTACACTATCTTCGTATTTTCGGATTATTTTTTCATTTTGCTTTTCTGGTTGGGTGTTTTTTGCTTCTTCATATTTCAAATAGTTGACTTGATTCTTGCAATCCTCTAGTCTGCTGTTGGGAGTCTGTATAATATTCTTTATTTCAGTCAATGTATGCTTAATTTCTAGTTGGTCCTTTATCACAACTTGAGGGTCTCATTAGATTTCTTGTAGATCTCATTAAGTTTATCGGCAGTTTCTAGAAAATTCTTGAAAAACCTTGAAAGTGTGGTTTTGAACTCTATATCCAGTAGTTTGCTTTCCTCCATTTCTGTCATTTGCGTCCTTTTTCTTTGTCTCTGCATTTTTTATGCTTCCCTGTGTTGATAAAGTGGTTTTCTGTGCTGAGTGTCCTCTAGGGCCCAGTTGTTCAGCCTCCCCAATTACCTGAGGAGGACACTCTTGGTGCACCCCCTTGTGGTCTTTGTGCACAGTCTTGTTGTAGTTAAGCCTTGATTGTTGTAGGTATCTCTGGGAGGAATTGACCTCCAGGCCAATTGGCTGTGAGAATCAGCTGTGTCTGCAGTGGGAGAACTTCTGTGCTGGAGACACCCCTCTAGGGCAAGACTTGCTTCAATGGAGCTTTGGTGCTCACTGAGTCTGCCCGCTCAGTGTGTCCTTTATGGTTCCATGGAGCTGCAAACTGGATGGTCCCACTCTGACTCTGGGCTTCCTGGCTCCTGGATCTCTAGGGAGGTGCTAATCTAGCCTTTGCCTGAGGCTATCCAGCAAAAGTCTCCCTGCAGGGCTTGGGCGGGGTGGGTCCCACGGGATCAACAGGGCGGGGTTAGCAGTTATGGCTGCTCTCAGTCCTGCCCTCAGAGGCTCTGCTTCTCAATGTCCTGGTAATCGTGCAAGCCCCTCAGAGAGAAAGCTGCCCTTGAGTTCTGACCGATGCCAGACAGTCCTGCTTCTCCCATATGAGCCTGGGTCCCCAGAGACTTGCCCGGAACTGGAGCTCAGAGCCTGAGACACCCTACCGATTGAAAATGACAACCGTGCCCTCAGCCGCCAGCCTGCTCTACATGCACCTCCGCACCTTAGTATTTTACTTCCGCACTGCGCCTCCTCTGAGTCTCAGTATGCTTTTCTCTTTCCTTCTAGTTGTAGAATTTCCACTCAGCCAGCCTTCCTGTGGTTCTGGATGATGTTCGTTCTGTCTTTTAGTTGTATTTTTGAAGTGGTTTTCAAGGCAGCAAACTCCAGTGTTTACCTATGACGCCATCTTGGTTTTTCTAATTTTAGAAGTTTTAATAAAATGTACAATTATTACAAAGTCAAAAATGCCTAACAGTTATGCCTAATCCAGAAGCACATTGAAAGTTATTAACTTATAACCAAAACTTGATGGGAAATCTTATTATAGTAGATAAAATTCTTCTAAACTTCACTTCATGATTAACTGTTCATCATGTTGGCATAAATTAAACTCTAAAACATTAGCTCTCCTGATACAATTATGATCAAATCCAGAAAATCAAATGAGAAACCAGTGAAGAGAAAAGTGAATGGCTGGCTGGCTCCCAGCCAATGGATAGTCATTACATCATCTCCACCAGCTGCCACTCAACTCAGTTGTCCACAGTATTTGCTGCAATGGAGACAGCTCGAATTTATAATATGTGCATTGCATTCTGATATCCTAAGTTACACACTACTTTATTTCCAAAAAGAGTTTTCACAACACTCTGAAGGGTAGAAAGTGAAATTGATAAACACTAGACCAGTGGCAGATTTGAGATTAAAAAGCCTGTTGGTAGGAAGTATGTTTATGTGAAAGAAATGAGACATAAAGGCAGAGGTTGAAGAGGCAGGAGGCAGCCAGACTAGTGAGTGAAACAAGTATCCTAAGGAGATGGGAAAGGTGGTATTTAGGTAGAGTCACTAGCCCAGTTAGGGGATGAAGGCCATTCTACAGACAAGGAGGGGAAGATAGAAGGCTGAGTTTTGATAGTGTTCAGTTTGTTGACGTGGAAGAGGAATTTGTGGGAGTTATATCCGCTGGCTTCTGTTTTCCTTGTGAAACAGGAAGACGCTTGTTGAGTGTAAAAGGAGAAGAGACTAGATAGAGGACTAAAACTTTGGAAATGGGAAAGAGAGGCAACTAAGGATACACAGAAGACATCCTTGAAGTGTTAAGGGTCCAAGCAGTTCCCTGTTTATGAACATTAAGGAAGCAGTAACAATTGCGCAAAAATCACCAAATCTGATTTTTGGGAAAGATATACCATGACCTATTGATAATAACTGTGTGGTTTGTCTAGGACAGTGGTTCTCAACCTGTGGGTCGTGACCCCTTTGGCGGTCGAACGACCCTTTCACAGGGGTTGCCTAAGACCATCCTGCATATCAGATATTTACATTATAATTCATAACAGTAGCCACATTACAGTTACGAAGTAGCAACGAAAATAATTTTATGGTTGGGTCACAACATGAGGAACTGTATTTAAAGGGCGAGAAGGTTGAGAACCACTGGTCTAGGACATTTCCTGTTGAACTAGAATACCATTTGGAAAATAACATTTATATCCCCCTCCCTTACTATAGAAACATATTCTATAGGCATGGAGCCTAGAAAGTTGTGATCTTAATAAGCACCCAGGTGATGATAATTATTACCAATGTATATGGTTACTATATAGAGTCTAGTATTTGACTTATCAAGGCAATGATTTTTCCAAAAGTAAGGGACCTATTCTCTTTAAAACAGGAACAGTGCAAATATCATGAAACTGTGGCTTTAATTAGAGCTTAAATTCATTGTCCACAGTTAGATTTATCCTACTAAAGCAGGATTTATTTTATTATGAATATATATATATATATCTTCACATCTTGTTCTCTTTTTTCTTAACAATTCCTTTTGTTTCAAACCACAGTGTGAATACAGCTGAAACTATTTATCTCTGCATGGTCACCCCTACCATAAGCATCATCCCTTAAATAATTTACTTTCTGTTGTGCCATAATGCTGCAGATGCTATGAAATTTTCAATGTAGTTATAGCCCAGCATCATGTTAGCTTCAGGAAACCTTTAGTCCAGGAAACAAATTGTTCTGTCATCTGTAACCAGTTCACTTCATAATTTGTGCCTGAATCATGAATAATCATGAATAATAATGTCTTCTTAGCAGCACTTTTTAATGAAAGAAACAGATACAGAGATTTTAAATCATTTTTATGTTATACGTTTGTGAGTTCTTCTCCTGACATTTATAATTAGTGGGCAGAGCAGATGGCAAAGCTAAGTATCAGGTAATGTAATCATAAAACACCATCCCTCCCCCCCCAAGAAACCCCAGAAATGTTCTATATTGGAGACTTATCACATTTACTGAAGGATTTTTTACCCCACTGGAATACATTGCAAGAAATTATGACATTAGATAAAAAGATATTTCCATATCAGGAAGTTCAAGAGATTAAGATGTTACTGAAATTTAAGTTAAAGGAATTCATAAATTTTTCAGAATACATTATAGTAGAATTATTACTATAATTTGAGAAAGTCAGGCTTTGCAATAAAGTGAAATTCATTACAAAGCCAAAATATTTTTCAAACCTCTGACATATTCAGATAGAATTATCATGCCAAGACAAATAATTATGAGATTTAAATATTGCTTGAAGGAATGCTTGGCATTTTATGCTAATAAGGACTTAACTTCAGAGGATTGTTTTTCTCTGTGAAACTGTTAAGTTTTATAATTTCCTTCCAAGCTCTCAAGGTGTATACGTGTGACAAAATTTCTGTACAAAGTGAGGTAAGAGGAACTTACTGAAAGTACTTATTCAAATGTTCCTTTTACTCGTTCATTTATCTCTTCAGCAAATACGCATTGTCTTTGTGCCCAGCAATTTCTGGGTGTGCAGCGGGAGGACACAGACAAGGCCTTTCTGCCTTGGGACTGTCTTCTACTGGGGGAGCTAGTCAACAGCAATGAGTCAGTAAACAAGGACATTGCAGACTGCACAGGAGAGGGTTAGCTCAGCAGGCCCAGGTGGTTCAAACCCTGCATATTCTTAAGAAAGGCCTGTCTTCAGGAGAACCGGTAAAACCCTGGACACCACGGCTGGGTGCACTTCCTGGTTGGCCACACTTCCAACGTGTTGTCACACACTGGTGCTGGGAGAACTGAGGGCACCTCTGTGTGAGTCCACGGGAGGGGCACCTGGAAGCATGCACCTGGTGTCTCCGGGCTTCACCCATGCACCTTTCCCCTTGGTTGGTTTTAAACTGTGTCCTTCACTATAGCAAACCACAGCCATAACCATAACTACTACTTCAGCTCTGGGGTTCCTTCTAGAACATCATTGAGTCTGAGTGTGGTCTTAGGGACCCTCAACCAAAGACCATGTTAGATGAAATAAAGAGGGTGATGTGTTAGAGTAACTGCGTGGGGGTTGCCTCGTTAAGATGGGGAAAAATGGACGCCTGATTGATAAGCTTGTGCTGAGCTTTGAAGAGCTTAGGAACGTGTTCCTGGCAGAGGGAGCAGTAACTGCAAAGCCTTTGGCACAGGGAAGCGCTTGGTGCGTTGGAGGGACAGTACGGAGGCCGGGAGGGAGCCTGGTGAGGAAGGCGATGTGGCACCAGATGGGGTTGGCAAGGTTAGCCAGGACCAGATCATGAGAAGCTTTGCGGCCTCCCAAAGAAGCTTGGATTTTATCGTAAACAAATAAGTCTTGTAACTGGGTAAGGTTACACCCAGTTCTGTTTCTGTTTTTACTACATTCATGAACTGGAGGCCTGTGAGTTCAGTTTTATGAAGGGGCTCATAGTCAGGTTGCAAAGACACACAAATCTTAAAAGAAACAACCAGCAAATAACACTGGATACAGATTCAAAGAAGGGAGTGGTTATTTCTGCACACTTCCTGCTCTGAGTATCAGTCACCCCAACTTCAGCACTGTGCAGAGTCTTAATTTTAATTTGTTAAGAAATACAGATGCCCAATATATATGTCCCATATCATTCAAAATGAGCTAGAAATCAAGTCGAGGTGATATCATATCTTTTCATTTATCAGACTGGCAAAATGACATTTGTAAACTGCAGTCATGGCCAGCATTTGTTAGAACCCCTACACACTTTTAGTGCAAATGAAGATGAGTGCTACCTTTTTGAAGGGACATTTCTTAATATTCATCCATTCGTGTATCATATTTGATCCATTATTTTTATTGCTGGAGATATATCTCAAGGAAATACTTGCAGAAATATACATGAGGATGTTTGTTGTGGCATTGCCTATAGCAGTGAAAAGCTGGTAAAACCTAAATATCCACTTGTCGGAGAATGGTTGACCTAATTATGGTTACCCTATATCTTGGAATCCTTATCTGTAATGACAAGAGCATGAGGTAGAACTGTGTTTACAAGAATAAAAGAAAAAAATAAGTCATGAAAGCAAAGCTTTCTGTCCCAGATCACACCATTTGTGTGTTGCATACTTGTATGTGCTTAAGTAATCTTTGGAGAAAACATATGACTTGTATTTCTCTTAAATGAATTAAGACATTCATTGTAAAAAATATACATAAATTAAAAAGTGTTAAAATCATCTGTGATTTACTACCCTTATATAACCATTGCTAACATATATTCTATATCATTCTAGTCCTTTCTCAGGCACATAAAGATATTGCTTTAAATCTTAAACAAAATTCAGAAAACTTCCCCAGACCGAATTAAAAGGTACAATTAAGTGATGATGGCAGAACAGACTTCCTGAAACAACGGAAGGGGAATGTAGGAAAGGCTGTCCCCCATAGGCTTGAGCCGAGAAGAGGATGGAAAGAGGCATGTGGGGCACCAGCAGGCATGCGGGCCATCAGCCTCTCGGATAGTGTTCCCTTTGCGTGCAGTGGGGCTCCGCAGGGCGTGTTCCACCATGTGCACAGGAGGCAAAGGTGTTCAGATGTCAGTTCTACTGGAGACACCGGTCAGTCTGCTTCAAAGCTTTGCAGTCTCTGGCTTTCAAGGGTCCCACATTAGCCAGCCTTTGACTGTGCCCTTCCCACGGGACCTGGAATCCATAAGGCCAAGGGGACATGATCATCCAGTGCCCTCTACACCGTGTTCTGGGTACCCACGTCCCAGAAGTTCCTGCTCATCAGCCCAAGCCCAAGCCCATCTTCCCAAGGTCCAAATGCACTTCCAGGCCTATGTGGTTGCCCAGGGGCCTCAGTCTGCAGAGGATTTGACCAGTGCTTGGCATGTGAGTGGTGTGCCTATTGGGGTACATGAGGTCCAGACAGTACAGGAAGGACCCAGAGGTGGGAAAAGCATCAGGATGGGTTGGAAGTCAACTTTCCCTGTTTTCTCAATTCCTACCTGCCCTTCCAGATTGTTAGAAAAGCCTACTTGTCAAGACAGGAGGACAGAACATATTTCATTTCACAGTTTGTTGCCTTGATTTATAACTTTTAAATAATTAGGCATATGGTATTTGTCTTCCATTCCTATTCTCACCCCAGGGTCTCCAAATATTCAGGGATAGATCTATTGGATATCATGTTTATTTTTCCATCAATAAAAACTTTATTGTATATTGGTTGTATATAAACATATCAGGATAAAAAGGGAAACTTATGAAATTACCTAGAAAAGCCTCAGGAATCATCTCCAACATGTTTTCCCTGATTTTCTTCATTTCTCAGGGGAAGTGCCTCTCAGGCTCAGATTATCAAGGTAATTGGTTTCACTTTACACTCCATTTGTATAGCTCTCATCAGCTAGTCCAACTCCTGCATCTTACAGATTGAAGAAACGAATTCCAGAGAGATCTGGAGTCTTTTCCAAAGTCATGGATTTAGTTGCAAAATCAAGCCTGAAACACCAGCTATTCCCTAGTCTGATTCTCATACCATAATGTTGTTTCAGAGATAAATAAAAAAAGCTGAGATCTGGGCTACTGCTCCAAGACTTTGGGACAGCACTAAATGTGATGCATAGTCTGCATTTAAGGGGGACAGTGTCATCTAGACCCTTAGGAGGAGAACTGTAAATTCACTCTACCATCACTGACCAGGCACATTGAGAGATCCTCTCTTTCCCCCCACCCCACCCCCACTTTCTCCTTTTGGCTTATCACTGTTCTCTAGTCTCTCTTCCCTTTGTTTACAGTTCTCACCTATCCAGAGAGATGCCATGGAATGTCAGTGCTAAGCAGGTTCCTCAGAAGACCTCTGGCCTGAACCCATTCTCCTCATGCACCATGGAGTAGCTGATGTTCAGGTCCCAGAACATCCTAAATACTCTGGCTGAGAAATCCAATAGCCCGCGTGCTAGAAACCCACCTGGGCTATATCCCAGATAACATAAGGGGCCCAATGCGTTGGTCCTGGTGTTTGCAAGACACAGTATAGTCTAAGCCAGGGGTGGGCAAACTTTTTGACTTGAGGGCCACAATGGGTTCTTAAACTGGACCAGAGGGCCGGAACAAAAGCATGGATGGAGTGTTTGTGTGAACTAATATAAATTCAAAGTAAACATCATTACATAAAAGGGTACGGTCTTTTTTTTTTTTTAGTTTTATTCATTTCAAACGGGCCGGATTCGGCCCGCGGGCCGTAGTTTGCCCACGGCTGGTCTAAGCCCTGGTATTTCCTTAACCTGTGTTATTTATATGATGCTCTGATTAGTAAAGGACTCTATAACCATGCCATCAAGGCAACGAATAGCATACATCCTGTGTTATGTCGTAGGTTTTTAGACATTCTAAAAAAATAGAAATTGTGATCAGCACATTTCAGCCTTTTAAAAAGCATGATTTCAAGAGGCAGTGGTGCTTAATTTTAAAGCTCACCTGGGCAAGTTTTAACAACCTGAGGTCTCTAGAAGAAAGGTTAAGTGTCTCTATTTCTTCCTTCCAAAGGCCACGGGCTGCTTATTAAAACTCCCCACCTTGTCCTGAAAACCTTCAAACATCACATATCTAAGTTTTGTATTATAAACACACCCATGTGACTCTGTATTACCTTTACCATGTATTATCTCTTTAGAGGGATTGTTTCTGTCCCCAAACTGTGGACCACTCCCTGTCCCTACACGCAGTTCGTGCAGTTCTGTCTGTGGTCAATTCTAAGCTTCACCAGGCGAGGATTCGTGTCTTTTTTGCTCATTTTAATCCTAATAATCATATGTCAATATAAAAATATCTGCTGAATGAATACACTGTTTCTCACTCTGGGATTGGCTTTTTTTACATAAAATAAATTTATCTAGAACCTGTTCTTTCTTTCAGATGTGCTCTGGCCCTGCCTTCTTTGTGGACTGTTCCCTGAATTCAAAGTGGCCCCCAATAACCCTCACCCTTGGGTATCCTCCCCTTTGTGTGGGATAGAACCTGTAGATGTGAGGTGCTGTCACTCCTGTGATCATGTTACATTATTGGCACAGTGGAGACCATCTGGGTGGGTGCAACCTAAGTACACAACCCCATTAAAAGCAGAGAGTTTTCTCCATCTGGAAGCAGAAGAGGAAGTCAGAGAGATGCAGAGGGTGAGAAGATTCGCTGCACAGGTTGCTGGCTTTGGAGATGGAGGAGGCTAAGGCACATAGAACCTGACTGGCAGCCAACAAGAAAGTGGGAACCTCAGGTTACAGTCACAGAAAACTGTTGTGCCAACAACGAATGAGCTTGGAAGTAGTTCTTCCCCTGAGCTCCATGTAAGAGCCTAGGCCACCAAGGTTGTGGGTTTGAGATCTGGTCAGGGCACATACCGGGTCAACCAATGAATGCATAAATAAGTGGAACAACCAATCAATGTTCCTGTTTCTCTCTCTCTCTCTCTCTCTCTCTCTCCCTCTCTCTCTCTCTCTCTCTCTCCCTCCCTCCCTCCCTCTGTCTGTCTCTCCCTTTCTCAAATCAAGAAATAAAAATTTTTTAAAAAGAGCCTCATCCACTTGACCCTCTGATTTCGCCTTGGGAGGTACTGAGGAGAGAAGAGTCTGAATATCACCTGAGCCTGCCTGCACCTCAGAACTACAAGTCTGTGAGCTAACAACTGGGGGTTGTTTTAAGTCTCTAGGTCTGTGGTAATTTGTTACACAGCAATAGAAAACCAATACATCTGCCTACTGCATAATTCTGCTTCCAGTTGCCCTTGAAATGTCTACTCAATCCATTTCCACTGAGCATTGAGTCATAAACACTTTTAATGCTACTTGTTTTCATGTATATTCCAGTCTGAGCTGCCCTCCATATTGTAAACTCAAAGGAACATAATAAATAAATAAATAAATAAATAAATAAATAAATAAATAAATAAAAATAAACTCAAAGGAACCTAGTGTGTCTGTGTGTGTGTGTGTGTGTGTGTGTGTGTAGGGGGTGGGGATGTCTATATTCCTTTCTAGTTGCCACAAGTCCAACCAATAAAGTGCTTGATTAACTCATAGCTATTTTAAAAGAAACATTGCTTTAAATCTTTCAAAAAAAGTAATCCTCTTGTTATAATCAAACTGCATCAAATTATAAAATATTTTGCGCCTAGTAGAGTGATTCATACAGAAAAAACAAAACCATAAAAATATCTCCTTCCAAAATAAACATGATTAGTTTGTTTACCATTTGAGAGTTCTATTTCCCTTAGGCCCACTAGTATTCTCTATATGCCAAAATAATATGAGGTAAATGAATATTCCTATAAATTTAATAAATTATATATTCATAAATGTATTAAATTTCTCAAAGCAGAAATTTATCACTGGTTTACTAAAGCACAGCATTGTTATTTCACATGTTGTGTATGTGTGTGTATACAGGACACTAGGATGAGAGAACCACTTAGAGCTCTACTTCAGTTAGGTAAGAGAAATTTTCATTTGAGTCCAATGAATTGAAACACTGACAGCGATACAATAATGGACAAGAAACGCCACATTCTGCTAAGTTCATCTCCAAGAAGAATGAATCTGAGAACTTGTCAAAAAGATTTGAAGATATTCCTGTGTTCTATTTAATAGTCTATGTGAGCCCTAAGAGCCAACACACTTCTTTCAACGCTCTCTGATTGAACATTATTAAACTAATAAGCCTCTGGACCAGTGCTCCATGCCCTCTCTCCCTGCTCGACAATGACAGCTGACTCAAGCGCAGATTTCCTGAGTTCAGAATGACTGTTTTTCTTTCAATACAGGTGCTAAATATTGCACAACATTCATACATGTATTTTTCTCTTTCTCATTTTTATCCAGATGGCAATCCAATCTATTATTTGGCAGATGCATTTTCTGAAATCAAGAGACATGGAGCCAGGCTGGTGTAGCTCAGTGGTTGAGCACCCACCTATGAACCAGGAGGTCATGGTTTGATTTCTGGTCAAGGGCACATGCCAGGGTTGCAGGCTCAATCCGCAGTAGGGGGCATGCAGAAAGCAGTCCATTGATGATTCTCTCTCATCACTGATGTTTCTATCTCTCTCTCCCTCTCCTGTACTCTCTGAAATCAATAAAAAATCTCTCTATATAAAAATCTAAGTGACCAAATGACTGAACGACTGGATGATCAGTCGATCAATTGCTATGATGCGCACTGACCACCAGGGGGCAGATGCTCAATGCAAGAGCTGCTCCCTGTTGGTCAGTGTGCTCTCACAGCCAACCTCCCGTGGCCCCTCCCCACAGCCAGCTGGTCAACCTCCCACAGCCCCAGATCCGCCCTGATCACCTGCCAGGCCAAGGGACCCCAACCGTGCATGAATTTGTGCTCTGAGCCTCTAGTATAAATTATAAAAAAGAGAGAGAGAGACATGGAGACTGGCTGATGAAGTCAATGCTGGAGGAACACAGATATTTTTGTATTCTCTGGAGGTGTTTAAGGTCAGTTTGGAAGAAAACATGGAGACCGGTGGAGAGGCAGGAGACAGGAGACAAGACCAAATGGTCTTAGAGAGGTCATTACGGGCTAGGTTGGGTGGCCTCACATAGCATTTCAGATGTAAGCAGGAAAGAACGTACCGCTAGTCTCTTTAATTCATTAACAAAGCAAATTTCTATATTTTTAAGATAACCTTGTTCAACTTGGACCTGTGTTCCCTCATCCCCTTCCCTATCTTGTGGGTTTATTTTTAAACAGTGTATTGTAAGGGCATATATTTACACATTCAGGTCTCAGCTGAAAATTTATTGGAAAATTTCCAGGCTGAAATCATCCTCAAATATACAACCTGAATTTCAGTGATCATCCCAGGAGCACAAAAATCACCTTTATGGTGGATAGAGCGTGAGAGGGCGAGCCCCCTCTGGAACTGGTTTGCAGAGATAAGCAGTCTTAAAATATACACTGACAACTGGGTTGGCTCTACACATTTGAAATGGACTCCAATCAATTTAAGAATGTGCACATTAAAATTGAGTTTTAGGATCTCATAGTACAGACTCTGCAGCTGAAATCTCCAGGTTTGAGGCCCAGCTCTGCCACTTACAAGCTGCATTATCTATAAAAAGTCATTTAGCTTTTCTGTGCCTCAGTTTCCTCATCAGTAATAGAGAAGCAATAGTTGTACATTGCTTGTGATACTGTGAGGATAAGAGAAATTAGTGTGCTTTTAAAATAGGGACTGGCACTTAGTAAGTGCTAAATAAGGGTTAAGCTGCTATTCTTATTACCTGCATGGAGGTCAGGTGCTGAGGCCTTAGACCAGCGGTTCTCAACCTATGGGTCGCGACCCCTTTGGGGGTCGAACGACCCTTTCACAGGGTCACCTAAGATCATCGGAAAACACATATAAAATTACATATTGTTTTTGTGATTAATCACTATGCTTTAATTATGTTCAATTTGTAACAATGAAAATACATCCTGCATATCAGATATTTACATTACGATTCATAACTGTAGCAAAATTACAGTTATGAAGTAGCAACGAAAATAATTTTATGGTTGGGGTCACCACAACATGAGGAACTGTATTAAAGGGTCGCAGCATTAGGAAGGTTGAGAACCACTGCCTTAGACCAAGAAGGTTGGTCTGGGCTCTAGTCCTAGCTCTAACACCAACTTATAGAGTGACTTTAACAAGTAACTTAAACTATCTGTGTCAGAGAAAAAATGCCTAAAAAGGCTGTTAAAATATTAGCAGCAGTTTTCTCTGGTGAAAAAAGGAAAGTGATCATCTATGGGTGACTCTTATTCTTCTTTATACCTTCTGTCTTCTTCAAATTTTAAAAAATGAATATATAATACATTTATAATGATAATAGAATAAAATGGTATTATTTATTTATATACTTAAATAAAGAACCTTTATTTCTGGATATCTAAAAACTTACTTTTAAAACTTGAAGATTGCCATAGCTGGTTTGGTTCAGTGGATAGAGCTTCAGCCTGCAGACTGAAGGGTCCTAGGTTTGATTTCGGTCAAGGGCACATGCCCAGGTTGCGAGCTTGGTTTCCAGTAATGGGGGGTGGGGTGGGGGTGGTGGTACAGGAGGCAGCCAATAAATAATTTTCTCTCATCATTGATATTTCTATCTCTCTCTCCCTCTCCTTCCTCTCTGAAATATATATATTTATATACACTTAAATTAATTATTGATATTGAGGTTTTCATAATTAATTTTATACAAAGAAAATGATTGATATTGGAGTTTTTAGGATGATAAAAATTATATGCCAAGCATTGTAGAAGCATTTTTTAAAAGTCACTATTTTTTAAGAATAATTTCAAATTTGCAGAAAACTTGTGGTGTAGAATTCCTATACTGTACCCAGTTTCCCATATTACTAACAGCTTACATTAATATGGTACATTTTCCACAGTTAATCAACCAATATGAACTCAGTACTATCAACTAAAGTATAGAGGCATTTTTAAAGTTATACTATGTGGCTATGGGTTTTTCTATGAATATTTGGTCAACTTTAATCTTGCAAATGCTATGCTAAAAAACAACCTTCTGCTGCCATCTACTGTTCTAAATAAATTTATATTTCTCAATTTTGATTTTCCTACAGTTCATTTTTTAATCACCTCAACAAATCGGAGAATACACTGAAGTTCAGAGAGGACACGTTTCACAGGAGAAGAGCTATTAGCATAGCCATTCATTCATTCATTCATTCATTCATTCATTCATTCATATATTTAGCAAATAATTCCTTAACACTGCATTGGAAAAGGTCCTGGGGATGCAAAGATGAATAAGACATGGTAACTTTCTTCAAGGATCTTCATAGTTGAACAGAGACATAAAAAAGATTATTATATAACAAAGTGATTGCTACATACGCTTCAAGGGTTCTGGGAGCATAGAAAAAAGAGCACATCGTTACCTTAGATTGGAGGTGGGACTATAGGGAACATGCCAAGATTCAGGGAAGTTTCCTTGGGAGACATGGGTATGAAGCTGATCTTAAAAGATCAGTAGGAAGTAACTAGGTAAACATGACAGGGACTGGAAATAAAGGATTCCAGAAATAACTTCAAGAATAAAGGCAAAATGGGTAGCATGTAAGAGAGAGAGAGAGAGAGAGAGAGAGAGAGAGAGAGAGAGAGAGAGAGAGAAAAGTGTAAGGTAAGCAGAGGTGACAGATGAGACTGGAGAGGCTACCAGGGGCCAGACCATGGAGGGATTTGTGTGTCACTTTTAAGAATTTCATTCCTGATGATAGTAGCGATGACAAATCAGCGAGGTGCACAGAGGGGAGTGTCAGGGTCAGATGTACACTTATCATTTCAGTAGCCTCAGGGAAGATGGACTTGGGAGAGGGGTGTTCACAGCTGTAGACAAGGAGGGCAGTTGAGAAGCAGCTGGGCAGTTAAGGCAAGGATGGAGCAGAGAGTCTGCATTGTAGGAACATTTGAGAAATAGGGTAGATGGCAATTTTTTCAACCACTGCATGCAAACTGGATATAAGAGAAAGAGTCAAAGATAATCTTAGATTCAATTTTGGTGAATAAGTTTCTGAAGGTGCTATAGAGCCTTCAGGAAGAAGATAAAAAATGGTTTAGGAGAAGAGAGGGCAATTTCAACTCTGTACTGGCTGAGATTAGAGTGCTTGAGGGAGAATCCAGGTGGTGCCATCTTGCAGGAAGTTGAATATAAAAGTTGGAAGCATAGAGGAAAAGTGTGAGCTAAAGACACATATCTGCAGGTCATGAGTATGTAAGCAGGACCTGAAATCATGAAAGTGGATGGTGTAACACAAAGAAAATGTATAGAATGAACAGAAGAGTCGTAAAAGAATAGAAACCCGGAGAATACAATAATGGTGAACCGAGGAGGTGCGGGGGGGGGGGGGGGGAGGGAGGAGAAGACTAGCACATTCAGGAGAAAGGGAAGGGATGGATAGAGAAAAAGGAAAGAAAGAAAGAAAGAAAGAAAGAAAGAAAGAAAGAAAGAAAGAAAGAAAGAAAGAAAGAAAGAGAAGAAAGAGGAGGGAGGGAAGGAGGGAGGGAAGGAGGGAGGGGAGGGAAGAGAAAGAAAAAGAAAGAGAAAGGAAGAAAGAAAGAAACCAGAGACAACCCCTGACAGTTGGTAGTTGGCCTGGCAACCAATAGCTAGGCCATGATGATCCAATGTTGAGCATAAATAATTTCACAGAATATGAGCACCACACAAGAGCACTCTTTAATTGTGATAGCACTAGACAAAAACAAGACCACTCTCTCCAAGTCACCTAACATCAGCCTAAATCTTATGACTAGGCCTCCCTAACGCCCTCTCACTGAGACATCCCCAGGGTGCCTCATGGTTTTCGGTTTCCTTTGCTGCAGGTGTGTTCCTGGTGGTCTTCCGGCACTGGGCTTTAGCATCTTTATAGAAGCCAAGAAGGTAGAAAGTTAAATGTAGAGAGACATCAAAGTTCCTGGTACAACAAAGAGGCCAATGATACCTATTGAGTTTGGCAAATAGGAGCTTATTGGTGACCTTTGAAAAACAGAACAGTTTGTAGGATATGGGGGTAGATGCAGTAGTGCTCATACTGGCTTGAGACAGATGATTACACATATTTCTTCCTACTTCTGTATCCAGTGACATCAAGCTGGTAGCTGGAAATCAGCCATTGGGGAGTACTTACACTATGGAAATTGGCAATGGCTATAAATCAAGGATTTTTTTCCCCTTCAAAAAGTTGGTTGTTAAGCTTTTTACCATCACTCATGAGTAAAAGAGAGATTACAGTCAGATGAGGAAGGAATAAGGGGTGAGAAAGTAGAGATAATTAAATGTTTGCATGAGCAAGGGAGATTGGACAGTGATTAGAGGGGAAGTAATCACAGGGTCAGTGAGAGCTAGAACTCAGAATGTCCGAGTTCTGTTCAGTGCTTGTTCTACTGCACTCCTGTCACTGGTTTACTACTGAGAGCACAGAAGCTTGTACGGGGGTCATTTCATTACAGCTTGGGAGAGAACTGGTAGTGGGTTGGATGTTTTTGAGGTAACGGAGAGAAAGAAGGAAACTTTTGGAGAACTATAACCCAAACTCTTATGAGTGGTTAGTGTAAATACTACTGTCTCTGGTGTCAAACTGCCTAAGGTGGAGTGTGGCTTTGCTAGTCAGGGCCTGTGCAGTCTTGAGCAAGATGCTCCATTTCTGTGTGGCCCAGTCTTCTTGTCTATAAGATCATAGCAATGCATACCTCACACGGTGGGTGTGAAACACTTACTGGCACATAGTAAACTCCCAGGAAATGTTATTGTTATTACTTTCTCTGGACGGGAGAGTAATACAGCTATGAATTTTTATTCTAAAATTATATATTTAAGCATTTTTGTCTGTACTACTCATTGGGTTTAGAACCACAAATCCCTAAAATTTATTGAAGTAAAAACTTTTTGCAGGTATAGTTTACATTGTCAAGTGCTGAGCAATCCCTATGTTATCCAGCAGGGAGAGCTATTTAACTGTCTTCTTTCTACCACAGCCATCATTTCAGGAATATGGCTAGGATGAATGCTTGCATTGTCTAAGATACTAGTAACTTAATGACTTACAGTTGGTATTCATATATAGAATTTGCTCCTCAAAAACATGAAAAGACCCCCTTCTGATCTTATTAAAGTGAGAAACCTATGTGAAAATTGTCACCATCATCAACCCTTATGTTTGGTTTACTATGTACAGGCATTATCCTGAGCAGGTCACACATATGTATTAGTTATTTTAATACTCATTACAACACTATGGGGTGAGCACTATCCATTTTACAGATGAGGAAACTGAGGCACAAACAAATTAAGTGGACCAGTGTTACACAGCTTGTATGAAAAATAATCAGAACTTGAGCTATCTGGTTCTACAGTATGTGAGTCCTGTGTTATGTACATTACTGTTGGAACCTACCAGTAAGCATGGTTGGTTTAGTCTCTTCCAGAAGTTCTAAATACTTTTCTTGCTTTCACCTCAGCATTAATGAGCTCTTTTCCTCATATTCACTGAAATATTATTCAGAGATATTAAGATACCAACGGAACTTTCTTTTTGTTTGAAACCACTGTTCTCATAGTCAGTATTCTATTTGTTTTGTAAGAATATGATTTGTCTTGCCTGGCCAGTGTGGTTCACTGGTCACGGTTTGCTTCCCAGCCAGCGTACATGCCCGGGTTGCAGGCTTGATCCCCAGTAGCGGGGGGCATGCAGGAGGCAGCCGATGGATGAATCTCTCTCATCATTGATGTTTCTATCTCTCTCCCTCTCCCTTCCACTCTCTGAAATCAATATCAACATATTTTTTAAAAGAATATGATATATCTCACAACTGTATTATAGACAGCTAATTAAACAAATATTTTCATTACTTTTGAAAACCCTAAGACAGTGGTTCTCAACCTTTTTAATGCCACGACCCTTTAATACAGTTCCTCATGTTGTGGTGACCCGCAACCATAAAATTATTTTTGTTGCTACTTCATAACTGTAATTTTGCTACTGTTATGAATCATAATGTAAATATCTGATATGCAGGATGTATTTTCATTGTTACAAATTGAACATAATTAAAGCATAGTGATTAATCATAAAAACAATATGTAATTATATATTCAATATGTGTTTTCTGATGGTCTTAGGCGACCCCTGTGAAAGGGTCGTTCGACCCCCAAAGGGGTCGCGACCCACAGGTTGAGAACCGCTGCCCTAAGAGCATATTTTCCTTACACAATCTCCACTGTAAACGGTTAATTCTCGCCAAAATACCCCTTGTGCTATTCTTTGAAAGTGAAAATATTTGCCTCTAATGAAAATATGTGAACTTGGTTTGTATAAATGAAGGCTGGGGAAATGATTTCTTGTGGTTTCAGATACTTTCTCAGTGCTTTTTCTCATTTGTCCTAAAAAGTTACCAAAGAACTGAGTTAGATAAGAGTATTGTGTCCACTGAGAACACCAAACTGAAGTACAGAGGACTCAGTTTTAAACATCGCCATGTATTTCCCACTCCTTTTCTATTAAATTAATAGAAAAGTAAGGGATTCAGAAGAAATCTTTGGAGGTACAAGGTAAGATGTGACCCTCATTGGATGTTTTTCATGATTTGCCCAACACCCAGAACTCGCTTCTCCTTCAGAGCCACGCCCAGCTGCCACCCACCCTCCCTGCCACACCTGAGGAGTCGTGTGGTGAGAGAAGCAGAGCTAGGACACTGAGGTGGCATTTTAGGTTCTGAATGCCTATTGGCATATGGTTTCTATCTGGAGAAACTTCAATAGTAAATGAAAAGAATAGAGTGGGGTTTGAATAGGTAGAGATTTGTGGTAGGGAGGGACTGAGGCAAACAGGGCGAGAAGGTATCAGAGAAGCCAGATGAAGTGCTTCTGAGATGGAAGTGCACATATGTTAAATCCAGTGTGCTCACGCACCAAATGTCAATTGAGCTCCCTGAAGAGCCAGGCACAACGCCAGACACCAGAGACACACAGACAAGTAAAGCGTGGCCTGGCTGTCGCAGAGCTGGCAGCCCAGTGGGAAAGGCGGGCCCGTAAACAGACGAGAGTCCGAGGTACAAAGGTGAGCCCAGGAGGCAGTGCCCGGGCCCGCTCCGGGGTTCGCTAGCACACAGGTACAACTCCAACACCCATCTCAAGCTGCCTGCGACTTAGGATGGCATGGTTGAAAATCAGACCATTGCCCCACGTCAGGGCTTAAATATTTAGCTAGTGCTGTGCAGATTGAAACGGGCACACGTGGAGAATAAAAAAACACACAAACATTTGCCCTAGCCGGTTTGGCTCAGTGGATAGAGCGTGGGCCTGCGAACTGAAAGGTCCCAGGTTCCATTCGGGGGCACATGCCCGGGTTGTGGGCTCGATCCCCAGTGTGGGACTTGCAGGAGGCAGCCGATCCATGCTTCTCTCTCATCATGGATGTTTCTTTCTCTCTCTCCCTCTTCCTTCCTCTCTGAAATCAATAAAAATATATTTAAAAAAAAAACCATTTGCAGTGAGAGGATCCTGTAAGAGGAAAAGAAGGTCGCGGGGAAGCCCAGAGGCGCGCCCGGTTGCAGCAGGGCAGTGGCCTGGGTTCCCCGGGCCGGGCCGCTCCGGGTCCGCCCGGGGCGGACGGGAAAGCGCAGCCGCTCGGGTGTAACCTGAGCCCGCCCCGCCTCCCCCGGTGCGTCCCGCCCGCGGACAGGTCAGGGCGGCGCTCTGAGTCACCGGAATCTGGGTGGGGCCGGGCGCCGCCTCGTCCCTTTTGTCCCTCGGCCGGCGCTCGCGGGCCACTCTCCGCCGCTCCCGAGCCCCGCGCCCCTCTCCTTCGCGCCCCGCCGTCGAGATGCTGCGCTGCGGCCTGGCCTGCGAGCGCTGCAGGTGGATCCTGCCCCTGCTCCTGCTCAGCGCCATCGCCTTTGACATCATCGCGCTGGCCGGCCGCGGCTGGCTGCAGTCGAGCGACCACATCCAGACGTCCTCGCTGTGGTGGCGATGCTTCCACGAGGGCGGCGGCAGCGGGTCCGAGGCGGATGGCTGCCAGAGCCTCATGGAATACGGTGAGTGCCGCCGGCCGCCGCCTCCGGGAAGTCCTCCGGGTCGCGGCCGGGTGTGCGCCGGCGCAGTGGGAGTGCCCGGCCTTCGCAAGCCGCCCTTTGGGAAGGGACTGCACAGGGTTAGGAATAATGGGTGACTTAAAAAAATAAATCTGTTCAGAGTTTAGCTTTAGCTTCATGCCTCCGATCTGAACAAAACATAGCAGTAGCGGCTTTGAGTGGTCCAAGCCAAGCTCAACACTGGAAGAAAATGACCCAGTTCAAACAGTGCTTCTTCCTAGGGTTTGTCGGTTCCGTGCAAAAGATGATTTCAATCATTTGAAAAGGCTCGATGAGTAAATACAATAAACAAAGTATATATTTTTTGATACCTACTGAAATTTCTTCCCATTCCGCCTTCTCCTATGGGTCTTATGATTAAAATATATGTATTTTAAATACCGGCCTTCCCTAATGTTGGCATGAAAGCTCTCTTGGTGAAAATTTCAGTTGTTACGACTTCAGGTGATACTGTACTAATTTCAATGCTTCAGGCTAGTTTTTGTCTTGGGGGGGGGAGTGGTGTTTTTTTGCTTTAAGCACTGCCTTGCTGTTTAGAAAACTTTATTTCAATGTCATTTTAAATCGAAAAAGCAAACACATCTTCCACACCAGCGAAATGAAGCAGAGTTAACACATATAGAGTGTCCCCCTAAAAATGTATACACACACTTTGAATAATCACAAAGGCAATGTTTATTAAAATACATTTCATTTTAAAATGGAGCTATTGGCTGTTAAAGCGTGTATACATTTTTGGGGACACTGTATATTGAAGATGGAGTATTTCATTTTTCCTGCATGGAGGAAGCCTCCGTGCTTAACATGTTGATAGAACAGACCCCAGAGGAGCCTGGTTTTGTCTGATGCTACCCCTGCTAACTGGTAGATGTGAAGAACAGCCGGGTTTAAGTAGGAACAAAATCAGAAGTTTACAGCCAAATATTACTCACTGGGACCTTACCAGCCAGGTTTAGTAGTTTTAAACCGAGAAAGAGACAGGTCACCTACCTTTTTTCATTTCTTTCTGGGACCAGAGACTTGACCGGCCCCCTCCTCCCCTCCAACCTTCAAATGGCCCAGAGCTTCCAACCAAACTGTTTGTTTCTGAGGCCCTCTATCTGGGGCTTGGTGCTGATTCTTACGGACTGTGGAATTGTTTTCAAGTTGCCACCGTGACCTTTTCTCTTCTCCAAAAGGAGGCATGGTTCTCATTGGCAGGTCATAAAAGGTAAAGACTGAAGGGAATTCCTGCTTTCCTTAAAGTGTTTTTTTCTTTTCTTAAAACACAAACAGCATTATTGAATTATTGAAACAGCATTGTTGTATTATTGAAAGTCTGTTAGTTTTTTAATCGAGTTAACACACACATATATAGAGTGTCTAATATATAGAGAATTCATTTCTTTGAGATAATATATCTGTATCTTAAAATGCATTCGAATTTAGTAGCTTGGAGGGGATTTAATAGGTCTGCTTAAATAGGTGTGTTTTTTAAACAGACTATGATAATCACTCCAAAGACTAATACAGACCCCAAGAATACTCAGCAATACTGTACACATGAAATAGAAGTCAGTGCCCTGTGGGGATTGGGGTGCTGGCAGAACCCCATCAGCACTATTGCTGGGACGGGACCTGACCTGCAGGGCGTTGCCTGTGATCACAGCCCTCCTGAGAAACACACACAATGCAGTTTTTTCTCTTCTTTAAATTGAATTGTACACTTTTTTATTGAATTTATTGGGTGACATTAGTTAATAAAATTATATAGGTTTCAGGTGTACAATTCTATAGTACCTCATCTGCATATTGTGCGTTCACCCCAAGTCAGGTCTCCTTCCTTTTTTCCTGAACTTGCAGGATGAGCTCACTTTCCTAGGGTGTGGCTCTTTCAACCTCAGGTTGATAGACTGCTTTGTATTTGGAAGGGAGTAAGCAGGCTTTGTTTCTCGGTTTAATTTTTTTAATTAGACAGAAGTCTAAAGCATTAACTCTTTTTTTCCAATCTTTAGTTTCTTTATTAAGGTATTACATATGTGACCTCATTCTCCCCATAACTGCCCCCGCCCCCCACCCCCCCACTCATGCCTTCACCCCCCTGTTGTCTGTGTCCATTGGTTGGGCTTATATGCATGCATACAAGTCCTTTGGTTGATCTCTTCCCCTTACCCCCACCCTTCCCTACCTTCCCTCTGAGGTTTGACAGTCTTATCGCTGCTTCTCTGTCTCTGGATCTATTCCTGTTCATCAGCTTATGTTGTTCACTATATTCCACAAATGAGTGAGATCATGTGGTATTTATCTTTCTCTGACTGGCTTATTTCACTTAGCATAATAAAGCATTAACTCTTGATTGTAAAGAAAACATTGATCCAGTGTATATAGATCCATTTAAAAGAGAAACTGGTTTTTGGAAAGTTCAGTTTTCCAAGTGAGTCTTAAATCTATTACTATAGATTAGGTGACTATGGAAGGAGAAAATAGATATGAATTCACCAGGAGAGGTCCGTTTAGGGCTGTTGTAGTCAAGGATGATTGGGAGTGTTTATTATACTTCTGCTCCACTTCCTGGCAAGGACTGTTCATTAGTTTTGCCTCACAGGTGCAGCCATTGTGCCTACATTGTAGGGCGATGATTTAGGCATCTCTGAACCCTGGAGATTTTCAGAGAGCCTTAATAAGGTCTTGCTGAACATAGTATGTTTATACTACTTTATCTAAAATGTAGTAAGCAGTTTACACACACTCCCACATATGAATAAACACATAAGGACTAAGGTGGATGGCTCTAATTAAAATGATATCTCAATATAAAGAATTGAGTAGGTACAACCATTTTTTTTTAAAAAAACTTCTTGATATGTACTAGAAAATAAACATTGTGATTTACCACTGAAATTAATAAGTTTACCTTTTTATTACAAAGTGCTTCACCATTTCTTATTGATATTCATAATGTTTATTTTTAAATTTTTTAAAAAATATATTTTATTGATTTTTTACAGAGAGGAAGGGAGAGAGATAGAGAGTTAGAAACATCGATGAGAGAGAAACATCGATCAGCTGCCTCCTGCACATCTCCTACTGGGGATATGCCCACAACCCAGGTACATGCCCTTGACCGGAATCGAACCTGGGACCTTTCAGTCTGCAGGCCGACGCTCTATCCACTGAGCCAAACCGGTTTCGGCTATTTTTAAATTTTTATATATTGATTTGAGAGAAAGAGAAACACTGATTTGTTGTTCCACTTATTTATGCATTCATTGGTTGATTCTTATGTGTGCCCTTGACCGAGAATCAAACCCACAACCTTGGTGTATCGGAACAATGCTCTAACCAACTGAGCTAACCCGGCCAGGACCATAATATTAATACATTAATTTTGGTTTAAAGACAGGTTATTCTTGGCAAGTATTGGCATTAATACTAAATAATACAGACCTTTTAAATAGAGAGGTATGTAGTTCCTTAATATTATATAAAAAGCAGAATATTATGTTCTTTTCCATTATTAACAGTTTCTTAAGAATTTCAGATTACCATATTACCTCATTTTTCCTATAAATGAACCAAATTACATGCTGAGTATGTTCTTTTCATGATAGTAACAACTAAATAAATACTCAGCTTTACAGATACTTGTTTGAATTTTTAAAAACTCCTGGTTTACATTTCTCAAAACTGGAAAAAATATCTAGATTTAAGTATTGAAATGATCATTCTTATTTCATGTATAAGTAAAATACCTCAGGAGACTATTTTAAGCATCAGTGGTGTAGATTTCAAATCTTAAGCAAGCTCCAGCTTGTCAGGGCGGAGAAGAATAGAGAGGAATGTGTGCACCAAGAATGAAAGGGGGAGTCGGTGTTGAAGAGCATCTGCCTTGTCTGGGCAGAAAGAAGCGCAGAGCCTCATTTTTACAAAGGTGCCCTTTGATGCCACAGAGCGCACTGAATGGTTTGATTTTGGTGTGTGTGTGTGTGTGTGTGTGTGTGTGTGTGTGTGTGTTTTAAACATGACATCATTCTTGGATAAGTCAAAGAATCAGTATTATCTGAAACATTTTTAGATCATTTAGCCCTATGGTTCTTAAATGTACAGGAAATGAGAAAGATAAATATGAAGTTAATATGTTTACATTAGGCTAAATTCAATTTAAGGGACTGCATTTTGAGATGATGCTCTTGTGGCTTTTGGTGGGGGCAAGGTGAAATATTAAAATGTTCTTATTTTATGATATTGGGTGTTAGTAGATAGATTACTCTTTGCGGGCATGTGTTTACATCCTTACATGGCAAAATTAAATAATTGGCCACTCTCAATTGATTTTCATAGTTTAAAAAATATGTATAGTGATTTTTACAATCTTGAAGTCTAGGAACCAGTGATCTCGCCCAGTGCACTCCACATTTGCCACACGTAGCATTAACCTCAATCCCTCGTTAGTGACCTGAGTTGTCTTTTCCTGGTAAACAGACACAGACTCCTAGACAAGCAGAATTAGAAGGGAATAAGAGTACACCTATTCCAGCTTTCTCCAAGCGCTCTCAACACCACCCACGACCCATCTGAGCTTCTTCCCTTTGTTCAGCAACGGAATTCAGTTCTCTTCTTGATGCTATTTGTTTGAAAGCACTTCTCTTCTACCATCTTCTACCCACGGAGCTGGAACACACTTCTCTGTAAATTCTACTTTGTGTCCTTCTTCTGTCTGACAGACTTGTATGTAAGGGTAGATCCTAAATTCGCTGCTGTTTATCTTGTGTGAATTCAGGTACAATTCCCTGTTTTTGCATCTTCCTGTGTAGGAAGCTTTCACCATTCTGCCTTTAAAAGACCATGAAAGGGTAAAGTCTCATAGTTCCACGAAAACACCATGGTGAGGCGTTATCATCTGGCTCTGCTGCAGGAGAAATGCAGAGCATGTTAGGAATCTCACACCAACTGTGGAACTGCCTGGGTGACCCTGTCATTCCTCCTTTAAAGCCACTCCTCTGCCTTCCAAAACCTGCAAAATTGCTTCTCCCTGTGCAGATTTCTTCGGAGGCCTCTTCGGTGTTGTCCTGTAATATTTGCTACTCAAAGTGTGGAAGAAGAGCAGTATCAGCATTATCTGGAGGTTCTCGGACACGCAGTGGCTCAGGTCCCACCTGCTGAATTGGAATCTGTAGTTGAACAAGATCCCCAGGTGATTCCTGGCCTGTGTTCCTGCAGATTTCTTCCTCATTGGACATGCAACCGTATTTTTGAATATGTCATCCGCCCATGCTTATATTCATTTAGAGATCGGATCTTTTATTTTTTTCAAATACGATTTTATCCAGTTTTCAGTTGTGCCTGTCTATCATCTAAAGAATCCTATAGAAACAACATGAAGAGATCGGACAACATTCAAATTCAGTAGATGGGGCCTTTGATATTATTAACAGATGAATCCTTTGTTCTGGAAAGGGAACCTACTCTAGTTGGGTAATAGGTTGGTATCTGCAGGGCACTGAATAAGGGGCTAGACTACAGGCTGTTTTGGTTAATGTGTAGTGTCCAGATGTCAAACTACTGAAGAATGCAGAAAACCATTTAAGAAATGCTAACTTTAAGAGAAAAATTAGGGAGTCTCTAAAATATTACCAACAATATTAAAAATATCAGCAATGCTCTCCTCTTAAAATAAAAGTTTATTTTTTTCTTTTCACAAACTTCAGTTTGATTTATGATTTCTAGTTTGACATTCAAGGTATTTATTTTTACTTTGTTCGCTCTTATCAGTTGACCTTGCTGATCTTTTCCTAGTCCCTTTTGCCTTGTAACATTGTGTTTTTGCATGTAATCTCTGGGAAAAGATATAGTATTCATTTTCATGCAAACAACTCAAAAACATTTCCTATGAAAAGCTCAGAGTTTCTTTAGCGACCATAGAATTATTTCCATGTTGTGGATTTAATGTTGAATCTTTGCAAGCCAGAGAAAAATTTGATAAGCCATTCTTCATCTAAATGGATCTTTAATGAATCTTATTTAAAAGAGGATTTATAACGCTGCTGGTTTCTTTGATAATGTGAACTTCTCCAAGTGGTATTTAGAAGATAAACTTATGACATAATAGATTATGTATATAAAACACCAAATGTATTTTCCCTTAAGGATACAAAACAAATAAACAAAAAGCTTTCCTACAGGGAAACTGTTTACCTGGAGTATTGTATGCTTTTGTGGCCTCAATTCAGAGAATAATAATTGACAATGAGAGTCCTGCCTCCCTACACACACACAATTAGGAAAGGCAATAAAATTTAAAGTGCATAAAGTAATAATGTCTTCAGAATAGATCAAGGTGGACAGTCTGCCTTTGAAGAACTGAGAACCAGCTGTTGAATCATAGACAAAGTAGCTTTAGGACAAGTTTTAAAAGTCAACATTTTCCATTAGGGTTGGTAAATACGGTTTAGTATAGACCAGTGATGGCGAACCTTTTGAGCTCGGCGTGTCAGCATTTTGAAAAACCCTAACTTAACTATGGTGCCGTGTCACATATAGAAATTTTTTGATATTTGCAACCATAGTAAAACAAAGACTTATATTTTTGACATTTATTTTATATACTTAAATGCCATTTAACAAAGAAAAATCAACCAAAAATATGAGTTCGTGCGTCACCTCTGACATGCGTGTCATAGGTTCGCCATCACTGGTATAGACCATGATACAATATAAAAATGTAAATACTTCCCAAAAGAGTTGGGTAATTGTAGATATGAGGCTCATTCTGAGTAATTAAGTGAGACCAAAGGTACTTAGGGTACAAGTTTTTGAAAAATATGTCATGGGGAATTGCCATGGCCTAAGTCTTCATGACAGTCGGTCCTCTTTTAGGACAGATTATTGGCCTGGGAGGACCTTGCTCAGCTCTGGTAGGATCCATCTCATTATTTTACAACAAAATAGTCATTGACATGAGAAGGCAGTTTGCCTTACTTGTCATTCATCAGTCAGAATAGAATCTTTAAAACCATGCCAAGATTTCTGTCTTAAATGATAGTTAAGTGAGTCATTGTGGGTGTTTCCATCTGCGGGAGCAGGTTTTACAGGTCTACTTCCAAGGCAGCCTTTGTCAAAACAGAATGTCCTTAATTTTCCATTTTGATGATTCAGCATTGTAAATAAGCAAGAGATTAACTGAGTTGATTTAACATAGCATAGGAAACGTTCTTAAAATGCTCTGTGTTTATACTTACGTTCACAGCTTACATGCAGATTCCTGGGCACTACGCCTCAAGCTCTGATTCAGTATTTCTGGAGGGAGGCACAGGAATCTGTATTTCTGATAAGCTCCCCTGAGGATTTTGACTCCGTGGTGTGTGGGCTAGACTTTGAGATGACCTGATTAATGAATGCTCTTCTCAAAGCACAGTTCCTCTTCTATTGAAAGTCACCTTGCTTGAAGAACAAAGCCAAAGTGAGAAAAGAGACTTACTCAATTCCATTTTTTTACTTTATTCATTTCTATTTTAAAAGAAAACATTTCTATTTTACTTTGCCCCTAAAATATCTCATTGATCTCACAGGAAGAGGAAGGAGACTTGGAGGGAATAAAACTTGTAAAGATAAAACTAGGCCCACTCATGTACTCTCTCAGGCCCATCTAGACCACTGCTGCTAAGGGCTAGTTTGTGTAAACACATGGTATTTGAGCATATAAAAATGTGTCTTCTCCTTCATTACTTGGGTCCCAGTCATTCATGAATGCAGATGAAGATCTGGAGGACATGGGGGTGGAGGGGGGGGCTGCTCAAGGGAACAGGGGAACTTAGCTCGGGTTTGTCTGTAACAGATGGAGATAGGAAAATGCAGTGGGGGACTGAGGAGCAGCCTTTCTGTGACAGTGCGGAACCTTGCGAATGTAGAATAAAATGAAAACTTGAGTTCCTGGAGAAACATCATAGAAATATAGGAGGAACTTTTTGAGCTATGTGACTTTTCACACACAGGCTCTCATCCTTACAGTAATCTTGAAAGAAGGTATTTTTAGCCTGGGGCAGCAGATGCGCAGATGGACAGTGGCTTATAGGTGGCAGAGGCAGTGTATAAATGAAACCCAGTTCTGCCTCCAAAGCCCTTGCTCTTTTTGCTATCCCACCCGTATCTTTAACTTCGACCAGTCAAATGACCTAGAATTAAGTGAAGATGAATTTGTCAGCTGAGCTGTACTGCAGTTGGAGTAATACCAGGGCAGAGGTGCCCGACTCTCCTTTTCAAATGCCACAAAGAGTAATCGGTTAAGAATGCATGTTCATCCATTAATGAAAGAATGGATAACCAACCTGTGGGATATCGATGCAATAGAATATATTTTGGCTATAAAAAGGAATGAAGCACTGATGCGTGCTACAACATAGATGCACCTTGAATACATTATGCTAAATGAGAGAAGGCAGTCAAAACAGCTGCACAGTGTACGATTCCATTTATCTGAAATGTCCGGAATAGGCAAATTTATAGAGACAGAAAGTTGATTAGTGGTTGCCAGAGCTGGAGGAAGGGGGAATGGAAGGACATGGAATTTCTTTTTGGGGTGATAAAAATGTTGGAATTGTAAGTGGTGATGGTTGCACATCCCTGTGAATATAAAAACCACTGAATTGTATACTTGAAAAGGGTGAATTTTATGGTATGTAAATTATAGCTTTAAAAAAAGTTGTTTTGGATTCAGGCAGGCTCTAAATCAAACTGCCTACATCACTGACGGGCTGTGTGGCTATAGCAGGCTATTTGAACTCTGAAAGCCTTAGTACGTATGTAGCTTCATTTCTAAAGAAATTATATCAGTATGAGCCCTAAAAAGTTATTGTGAGGATTCAGTGAGCTAAATATGTTCAGTTCCTAACCCAGTGCCTGGCACAGAGCAATTACTTCCAAAGTGTTAGTTATTACCTCTGGAGAGAAGGTTTTGTGTGAAGAAATCTTAAAAACCAGAGCAGGTTGAACAGTAAGAATACTGGCTGGAATCACGAGCCTGGGCTCATGGCTCTCCACTTCCACAGGAGGGGAGGTTAGCATGACACAGGGCTGGAGGAGCCCCTGCAGATTTTCAAACTCAGAGCTCATTTTAGGGCCAGCATCGATGGTTAAGAACTCTTGTGCAATAAATTCTGAATACCCCAGAGTTAAAATTTAGGCAAAAGTGTAGAAAGACGGTGCTTAACCGTGTTTTTTTTTGTTTTTAAATCACAGCTACTTTACAATTAAATTGTTTTAGTTCACATTTCTGCCTACTCATAAGTTTATGTTTTCAGAGATTATTTTTGCACAGAACCAAGTATTGATATGAAACAAAGATCCGTTTAGAGGTGTTGGGAACATTTCCTAAAGACATGGTACTTCGGATTGTTCAATACCCAAAATGCTGTTTATTATGGTCGTGCTGTGTTAGAACTTGAGTGAACCTTTTAAATCTACTAGTTTATATGGCCAGTTTATTAAACAAAAAATAATTTAATGAAATTTAACTTTCATCTCAGAGATAGAAACACTTGTCCTAAAACCAAGGGGATGAGGCATTATTGCGTATCAGTATATTAGTGTCCTACATATGGATTGCCTAATTCCCCAGGGAGACATGGAGATGCTTGAGTCTTGTCAAAAGAAAAACTGTTCTTCCATCCAAATGTAATTAGTAGAAAGAAAAAACACTGCTACCCATACTTTGATAAGTGGTTGTTGAATTTGGCACATCTGTCTTATTGATCACTGTTTCCTTTCGCTCGCAGCATGGGGAAGGGCAGCCGCTGCCACGCTCTTCTGTGGCTTCATCATCCTGGTCATCTGCTTCATCCTCTCCTTCTTTGCCCTCTGCGGACCCCAAATGCTCGTCTTCCTGAGAGTGATCGGAGGCCTCCTGGCCCTGGCGGGTAAGTCTGTGTGTCAGCGATTCTTCATTCCACCTTCCCTGGACATCAGTGAAGGGGTGCCCGGTCCCCAAAGAACATTCCTGACAATTGCAGTTCCTGACCTGTTCTCAGAAAGTGTGTCACCAAGGGCAGAATTCACGGAGGAGACATGTGTTTTAAGATCTAGAGCTGTTAGCAACCAATCGATGTGTCTCTTTAACATTGATTTTCTCTCTCTCTCTCTCTCTCTCTCTCTCTCTCTTCCCCTCCTTTCCACTCTCTCTAAAAATCAGTGGAAAAGTATCATTGGGTGAGGATGAACAACAAAAAACAGAAGATCTAGAGCCCTTTCCTCCTGTGTCTCACCTGGTACTCTTTGCTCCCCTTCCAAATGAGGAAGGTTGGCATCTGTATACCAGGGGTGGGGAACCTTTCTCCTGCCAAGGGCCATTTGGATATGTATAACATCATTCACGGCCGTACAAAACTATCAACTTAAAAATTAGCCTGCTGTATTTGTCAAACATTTAATTAACTCACCCCTAATGCCTTCGCAGGGCTACACCAAAGGATTTTGCGGGCCTTAAAGGCCCTCAGGCTGGACATTCCCCACCCCTACTGTATACCATCTCTTGTACGTGATGCCATGTCCAGTGCCACCCCTACCCTGAGGGACTGGGGCTGAGTCAGCTCTGTAGGGACAGTGTCTCCGCAGTGGGCCCAGTGCCGGCCTTCTGGGAGTCCCATGCTGGGGGGCGGTTATGTCCTTGAGCCATTTTACTTATTGAAGGAGTTTTGTGATCTTATGATGTGGAGGGTCATGAAAGGGTTTTCTGTAATGGGATGGGGGACCTGGAAGAGGCCAGCCCTGTAATTGCCTCATCGCCGGTGCTGGGGAACCAGAAATTTAGTTATGCAGGTGGGTGGGGCTCAGAGTAAACATTTATTCATGGAATGTAACAACTAGGACTCTGGGAGCAAGAATAATATGAAATTTTAGGAAGGCACCTGGTCCTAGGGAAGTCTCTCAAAGGGGCAGGACCCCAGCCACAGAATGGATTTAGATGCAAAACTGGATTTCCTGAGGAGGGAAAAGGAGAAGGAGCTGATGATGGCAAAGTGAGGCCACAGGTCATGTCTCAAGATAACTTAGGCTCCTGGGAGCAAAGCAGAAATCCAGCTACAGACGTGGAGTACAGACACAGAGTGAGCAGAAGGCCTTGGACACAGGTCAGAAGCCTTGTGACTAAAGGGGTCCATGAGCTCGAGCATGAGCCCAGAGGGAGACCACTTTGTGCTGGGTTCCCACAGAGCCTAGGGCAGGACAAATGGCCCTGGCTGAGAGGCAGGGGGTGGCCTCAGGGAACTGGCCCATGCAGGCTCTGCCCTCGCTTGTACATTTAAAAATTCCTCTTGATTAAAGATAAAGTTTACTCCAGTGTTCCTCATGCTTGAAAGTTTGCTTTTGAATAATATTTTAAAGTCAGAAATTACTTGGAATCACAAAAGATATGAGGAACCTTGTCAAATCCCACCTCTGCTTCTACTTGGCTTTTTGCAGTTCAAATTGTTTTTTTAAATGCTCAAGCAGAACTAAAATCTGCTCATACCCTTTGACATGGCAATGTACATATGAAATATTAAGTCAATAAAATGCAGAACATAGCACAGAATGGATATACTCATTATAGCTTTATTGAAGTATGCATATTCACTGAAAAAAACTATAAAAGAAGGTTATGTTCTTTTTACTTTTGAGTTGCTTAAAATGTTAATATGATTAATAATGATTGTAATATTGTGACTCATATGCCAAAAAGGTTAGAAATTGACACATTTCTTTATTTCCTCTCTTACACTTCACCAAAGCCCATCTTTCATTTCTGCTCCCTGAGCCTGAAAAGCTCTTTGCCCTCCATCTCTCATTTATTCTTTAGAGCCTCCTCACTTCCTTTTCTGGTGATTCTCTGCATTGATCATTTTGCATCATTGGTTTGTCATTTCATTTAGGCATTCATTTATTGAAGGACTATTCCAATGGTGTATTTTGAATGGAGTGATAGATGTGTGTGTGCATGCACGTGTGTGTATGTGTATATATACATTATTTTTGCTAACAGTGAAAATATTAACTATGTCTTTGGCACAGGAAATACAAAGGTAATAAAAATACTCTTCATTACCATCCTGCTTTCTATTATATGCCACAGTTTTGGCTTTTTGCTTCAGTATATAATACTTGCACCTGGACTGGAGAGTGATTCTCTAGTTGTCTCCTGTCCGTATTTCTTATATTCAGGATTCCGCTCAATGCCAGCTCTCTCAGACACACAATATTTAAAAATCTCTTTTGGCTCACGATTAACTAGTTACCCTACAGTGGTCAGCAAACTCATTAGTCAACAGAGCCAAATATCAACAGTACAACGATTGAAATTTCTTTTGAGAGCCAAATTGTTTTAACTTAAACTATATCGGTAGGTACATCGTTATTAACTTAATTAGGGTACTCCTAAGGCTTAGGAAGAGCCACACTCAAGGGGCCAAAGAGCCGCATGTGGCTCGTGAGCCGCAGTTTGCCGACCACGGCCCTAGCCCCTTCCATTAGCATCATTTAGGTGGATTTAATACTTATTTAAAGGCAAAAACATTAGGAGAGGGATTTAATCTATTGTTGCAATTCATTCATTCATTCGTGCATGCATGCATTCACACTTTGGGATTTTTTTTTTCCTTTCCTTTAGCTGTGTTCCAGATCATCTCCCTGGTAATTTACCCCGTGAAGTACACCCAGACCTTCACCCTTCATCTCAAACCCGCTGTCAATTACATCTATAACTGGGCCTACGGCTTCGGGTGGGCGGCCACGATTATCCTGATCGGCTGTTCCTTCTTCTTCTGCTGCCTCCCCAACTACGAAGACGACCTCCTGGGCAATGCCAAGCCCCGGTACTTCTACTCCTCCGCCTAAGGTGGGGACGGATTCCTGCTGCCAGGATGGATTCCAGAAAAAGAAACTGTTTTTCCCAGAATACTTTGAACCTATTTGGCAGGGAGGGGAGCAGGGCACTGTTCATATCATTAGACTAATCAAAGTGCTAAAACAATTTTCGAGAAACTATTTCTTAAATGGTGTTAATAGTTTCATATTCGTCTTTTATATATATTTTATAGAGTGAAACAAAACTTCTTTTAACGAATTGCCTGTAATATGCCAATATTTTCTTAATATCTGTCCATATAATTTATACCGCATTTGTAAAAGAATATGAATATGAAACTTACCATTTTATAAGGTAAAAATAAGAAGACTTAAAAGATTTAAGTAATCTGATCAAGTGTCTGTCTGTCCCGGATTAAACTAGATCTATTAAGGGAAAAGAAGAGGGAAATATTGGTAAAAAATTGTCAGGGACAAATATTCTAAAAGAAATGTAAAAAAATAAATATTTTTCCAGCCTTCAGCTAGTTAAGGAAGGCAAAAGAGTTTCCTAAATGCATATCATTTGTGAGAATTTCTAATTCACATCCTGAGTAATGGATCTTTTGCTAAGCTTCACATTAACTTGATATGTCATTTACGAAAGTATTCTTTCATGACCAAAACCTGTTGTAGTAGTAAGGTCTTCTATGCAAGGAAATGCTAAGATGAAATTTTCTCTTTAAAAATGGTTTGTAGGGGTGGGGTGTGGGAAAATGATATGTTAATCTGTACTGTTTTGTGTCTATAAGTTAAAGATCAGAGTAGATTGCGTTGAAAGATGGGCTGGGTCTAAGTCATTGTGACTGACAGGCATGATCAGGTTGTGCAGCAAAGCATTAGGAAGGCCATTCCTAGCACAAAAGAAACATTGAAACAACCTTGGGAGAAGAAATGACTTGAATTTCTCATGTCAGTTGAGCAGGCTCTACTCATATAGACACAGCTTCTGATAGATTGTAACTGTAAGTAAAAACTTAAATATAGTAAAAAACCTGGTCTTCTTTGATAAGGTGATTTAAAATATCTGGTATAAAGCATGCAACAGGAGAATTCAGGGATATGAGATCTCTGAATGGGAAATATATGATATATCACATGGGTTATTATTTTTTTTACCATTTGTATTTACATAACAAAAACCAATTCATTTGATATATCAAATTATTATTTTGTAAATTGCAGGATAAGCAATTACAGTTTTTATTATGAATTTTTTCCCAATAAACCAGATATTCTAATCTTGTTTCTAGTTTGCAGTTTTTTAAAACATTTTTCTTCAAATCTGGGGAAGGGAATTTTTAAAAAAATGCTTTGAGTTTAGGTAGTAAGAATCTATAATAATAAAAGCATAATATGCTAATTAGACCAACGTCCTTCCAGATGACCTTACAGATGAAGCCAGGGCTGCGAGGGAAGCCTGGTTCCTGGGTGCCAGGGGGAAGCCGGTGCCGGCTGCTGAAGCAAGGAAGGCCTACCCTTGCACGAATTTCGTGCATCAGGCCTCTAGTATTTGATAAAATGAAAAGTTGCTTCTTTCTTGAGATGGGGTCTTCTTCATTCAGGTGGTGGGACAGTCTCTTTTCCTTTTTGATCCTGCTCATCTTCCCGTTTGGTCGTTTATTTTACACCATGGATTGTACCTTAATTCTGCTATGGTGTATAATGTAAAGAAAGGTTGCAGAATGGCATGGTGGGGGAAGGGAAGTATTTCTTCTTAGTTCTGTTAGCCATTTGGTCCTTCTCAGCTAATTTTTCTTCTATGCTTCTCAAAATATCAGGTGAATGTCTCCACAAATTTAGAAGAATGTGGTCTGGGTTATTTACACCCAAAAAAGCCCAGACTGCGGGGGGATTTGCAGTGGTAACCAACAGTGTTAAAAAAGTCATCTTCTAAAATAATAGCACAGCTAATTCAAGAAGATAATGGATACCTAAAGATTAAGAAACTGGGTCTCCCATGGTACATGAAAATGACTTTCAGATACAAGGTTCTCTAAGACATGTGCTCTTGTTTTTTAATTTTTTTCCCAAGCAACTCCCCCCCCCCCCCCCCCCCGCTTCAATAAATAACATGCTGCATTCAAATAATGCACATTTAGGAAAAATACAGCTTCCTGGGACCAGTGAGCTGATGTGATGAAAGACAAAGACACACTGTCATTACTTTGGCTAAGGTGTTCTGCTCCTTTCAGCCTCATTCAAGTGCAGAGATCCTCTGTTCCTTGGTTCCCATTCACCAGGACAGATACTCTTGTGTCCTAAACAGCAAGAGAATCCCAGCGGATTCTGGAGAGTAATGAAGAATTTGACTGGGAAGCCATCTAAGATGAACAGTGCATTCTATGATATTTCCCATGGTAAAGCGGAGATGGTTTTTGGCTCTGTAATTATATTAAGAGTCCCCACCCTTTAAATAAGCAGTTCTAGGTTCCCAAGCAATTATCTCACGCTCATACTACAAGTAGTCAGATATGCTAAGTGCCATTTATTGTTGAATATAACAAAGAAGTAGTATGTCAAGGTCTTTCAGTTGTCACACATGGTATCCATGGAGTGTAATTATTTTTAGCTTCAAAACCATATACTTCTGGACTAACAATGAAGTTTGATAGGCTTTCCTTTTGTAAGGAAATGAAAACAATGGAAGAGTATAGTCATAATAACTTAATTAGGTTGATGTTTGCTACAAGCTTCTGCTGAAAGTCAGTTCTATTAATATAACATTCACGAATGCTGAATTGACTTACTTTGACTTATTTCTAGGCAGACCTGAAAAGAGCATATTTGGGTCCCAACCAACGTTGTTTAATGGAGTAAAGTTGGAGGTGGAGGGCTCGTAGTGTGAAGGACTAGGCCAGTGATGGCGAACCTTTTGAGCTCGGCGTGTCAGCACTTTGAAAAACCCTAACTTAACTCTGGTGCCGTGTCACATATAGAAATTTTTTGATATTTGCAACCATAGTAAAACAAAGACTTATATTTTTTTATATTTATTTTATATATTTAAATGCCATTTAACAAAGAAAAATCAACCAAAAAAATGAGTTCGCGTGTCACCTCTGACACGCGTGTCATAGGTTCGCCATCACTGGCCTAGGCCTGGGTAGGGAGTGGTTCTACAGAGAGAGTGGGAATAAGAAAAGCAGCTGAAGAAAATGGGAAAGAAAAAAGGGGGCGGGGGTAAGGTTAAAAACCATAGAATCTATGTATCTCACTGCACAGCGTTTGAAAACAGTTCCCATTGTTTTGAGATTTTACGATTAGACTACCTTCTTTTGGAGCACTTTTCTGTGATTGGACCCTGTGAGTAATTGCATCATACGCATCAGAGGTATAAGTCACTTTTCGAATCCTCCCAGGTGTGTGGTTAAAATCGGAGTGTCTGGCCTTGGTCTGATGACCTGCTGGAGGGTGAACACCCAGCAGCATTCATCCCGAAGCACTCACCGTTAGTCTTCTATGTGCTGCTTTTCTGATTATAGGCTACTGGTCCTTACTGAAGTACAAGTTTTTCAGACATTAGAATCATCCATATACTATACAGAATGTTGTGTTTATTATTGTTTATAGGATATTTTGAAATATGTATCATAGTAAACAAAGTGGCAAACATGATATGCACATAGATGGAGCAGAGTATGTAGATATACATCATATTTTATCCTTTTGGTTCTTGTTATACTATAGAATATTCCTGATCAGAAATACAACTTCATGGAAGAAGGGCTCCTTTTCACTTTTATGCATCATGTGTCTAGATCATGTTCACCCAGGTTCTCTAAGCAGAGAAATGGGAATGCACAGCCCCCACATTTTATTGTAAATCTTAGATATATAAATGTTTAATTTGAAATATGGCCAGGCTTGTTTTAACATAAAAGTGTTTACTATCACAGGTTAATTATTGAACCCTCCACCTCTACCTACCCCCATAAATCCTCAAATAAAATAGAGCAGACAAGCTGCCTCCTTAGCACATGAGTCTCACGAAACAGAGCAGATATGAGGGAAGATTACCCAAACCTGCAACCGAGGTACGTGCCCTGACTGGGAATCAAACCCCTGCCTTTACTGTACAGGATGACGCTCCAACCAACTGGGTCACCCAGTCAGGGCCAGGACATTTCATAAAATTATGCGACAAGAATGTAGTGGGAAGTCCTGCCAATGCCTCCGCTGGCCAAGAGCAGAGCTTAGGGAAGTTGGGTGCAGAGGTTCAATGCCAGCTACTTCTTTTGAACTCGTTTCCTTGTTCTTTCTGCAATGGGTCTTTCTGCAATGGGTCTTTCTGCAATGGACTGTTAAACATGGGTCTTTGGGGTCGATAGATTGCTCTGTATTATCTCTGTAGAGTGTTTTCAGGTTTTAAAATTCCTGAAGACAGACTGGGCTTGAGACCCACCAGAGGGTGGTCAGAGCCCTTTGATTTTTGAGATAATTCTTCCCTGAGATGGGCTTGCCTTCTCATGCACACCATCCTTTGTTCCTGGGTTTTGCAATTCTGGTAAGTATCTGGGTGTGGCAGAGGGAGACTAACACACCTCAGGTGTGGGAAATAAGAAAAGGTGCTGAGCCTGTCACGTTCATGGTGTCCCACTTGTACTAGTCTGTGCTTTATGGTTGATCTCAACAACTTCCTCTCCTCAGCTGCAGAAATAAAGGAAGACTAAGAAGAGTGTGTGTGTTTAAAGACAGTTCTCTGGTGAAGAACTGGAACCTGTTGATTTAAATGGCATAAGATTGTCTTCATGGTAATGAATCATAAAAGAATTATAATAGATGGTTGTGTAATGGTTTGCCCAGCCAGTTCTCCCAGCATGAAGATTCACAGTAATTAACCTGTTACTATCACCGGTTTTTGAATAAGTTGCTTTTAAGAGGGAACACTAGATTTGAAATAGAAACTGAATTTGATTATTAAAAGTGAATTGCTGCATGGGACTTTGAATTCCTAGGAATTTCCATATTCGAATCCTGTTTCTTTGTTCTATGCTTTCTATTCTGGTTACTCAGTGGATAGTCTTCATTTGAAATGCTTCAGTGAAATTTGTGTTTCCAAATGCTACCCCACCCAATTCCTAATCAAGCAACACCTCAATGCCTAACTCTTTCTTCAAGGAAAAGAAAACTAGTTTCTGTGCAGATGTTGAAGATAGATGAACTGAAGTATGCATAGGAAGCTGGCATTTACTATGGCTAACTTTATGCTGATGGAATTTACCATTGGAATAATATCTTCTGAAGATGTCGAGGTGACAGAAGTTGACTTCAACATTATGAAATGAATTCCTCATCAACCCCAAACAAATACAAATTCCTTTGTCTCTGAACAGTACATAAGCCATGCAGGATGCCTCCTGGTCCTCATTCTGGAGAGATCTTCCCAGTGGGGCTGTTATAACTTAGGAAAAGAATTAATGGAGCCTTCTTTGGGGAGCACCCTGGGCTGGGTGCCCTTGTGCAGGTGCAGCTGCACAGCCCCACCGGGCAGCCTGGCTGTGGGGTCAGGACATGCACACAGCCTGGCACCCCAGAGGAGCCCTGGGACTGTTGAAGAAAGTCAGGCCTTCCATCCCGACTGCACACACTCCTATCCTGGCCTCCCCAGATTTCCTTCTATACGCTCAGAAACACAGAGGCAGCTCTTATTTCAGTATTAGGAATTTAGGGACCGAGTGAACACACTCCCCATTCCCCAACTTATGTCTTTAAAGAGTAAATTCAATATTCAAAAACACTACCAAATCATGTTTGCCTTTTTCTGTTCTCACACACTGCAAATACCCAGCACCTCAAGGGAAATTATACCTTTTTTTTTTTTTTTAAATGCCACCTTGAAGTTCCTCAGTGTAGAATGCCACGTCTGCACTTCCTGGCCAAGCAGATTAACAGTAAGCTTCCAGCTCCAACTGGCTAATGCATAGCCGCACTGTCCCAGTGGGGTTAGCAAATCGCTGGATGGGTTGTCTTCGTCATGCTGTCCTCAGACCATGTTAAAGCTGAGTTGTTAAAGGAAAGCCATTTTCTTTTTTTTTTTTTTAATATATTTTATTGATTTTTTACAGAGAGGAAGGGAGAGAGATAGAGAGTTAGAAACATCGATGAGAGAGAAACATCGATCGGCTGCCTCCTGCACATCTCCCACTGGGGATATGCCCGCAACCCAGGTACATGCCCTTGACCGGAATCGAACCTGGGACCTTTCAGTCCGCAGGCCGACGCTCTATCCACTGAGCCAAACCGGTTTCGGCGGAAAGCCATTTTCAACAGAGTGCGGCTTCCAGCCTTCACCAGTCTAATCAGTCAGCCGACATATAAAACATGCCTAGTTGTTCACTTTCTTTTACATGCTAGTGTTTTCTGAAGAAGAGGTAGGAAAAGTCTTCAGAATTTACAGCTGTGTGACCCTAAGGCTGCTCTTGGAAATAAGTGAAGAAGGGGGGTGGGGGAGGCTAGACACAGCCTCCCTGTTTCTGTGGTCTTTCTTTTAGGCAGGTCGTGGGCGAGAAAGCACTGTTTGGGCCCCATGTTTGTTTTGGTAACAGCAGCCCAGTCCTTCCTTCAGCCTGGGGGTGAGTGAGTCAACAGGGCATGAGTTAGGACTGGCAGACAAATTGTGGACAACTACATGCTAAAACACAGAACTTTCCCCCGGAACACCCTTTAGACTGAACAAAGTTTGGAAAAACAGACAAAATGAGGATCTTTGGCGAAGCTTCAGAAGGCCTAGATTCTGTTCCGTGCCAAACACAGCTTTCTCATTGGCAGGACTTAACTGATAGGAACGCCTTTTTCTTTTGAGCTCTACAAATACCTTCAAGGCTTTTGAGAAAAAGAAAGAAAAAAGTCATTGTATATAGAATTATGACCTCATGTTCCTAGTACAAAACAAGAGGTCAGATTTTCTTCAGAGGGATGCATATGAAACGTTCCAAAAGTATTCACGTTCCAGATATTAATAGATGCTACTAAAAAGATTCGATAGTCAAGTATTTAAAATAATATGTACCATTTGTCATTTCCTTACTATGCTTCCAAATAAAAAGTGTGTCTCTACAATAGACAAAACTCAACTTTTGCTACAGTTTGCAGCCATTCTCACTTTCAAAATATTGCGAAAGCCTTTCCAGGACAGCATTGTAAGTGCAAACACATTAGTAGGTTTGTTTTTTAAACGTAATGCCTACTAACTCGTTTCCAGACACATTGAAAATATTTCCCTCTAAGTCTTCGTGTCCTTTTAAAAAACAAGTCAAAATGATACATAAGCTGAGTGAAAGTCATGTAAACCAAAAAGCTTATCATGAAAAGAGCAGGCCCTGCCCATTCTCTCTTCTCTCTTTGTGCCTGGGATCCTGAAGCAACCATGGAAAATCGGTTTAGTCGTTTCTTCTATTTACCTTTATCCTTCAAAGTAATGTGTCTTTTTTTCCCTTGAGTTTTTCTTATATTAAACTCTTACCACTCACCCTTACACACGCAGGTACACTCACACTCACACATGTACAGGCATGCATGCACATATTCAGCTACTTCTCCCCAATTTCTCAGTGATGTCATGTCACTATTTTTGGTTATATCAATATTCATATTTTATATTATTATGTCCATGTAAGTATAGTTCTCAGCTGAGTCTCATAATAATGATTTCATTTATTTTCTCTTACAATTTTTTTTGTTTTTCTTGGACTTAATTTTTGACTCGTTTTTCACTTGTTTAGAATTTTGGTTGGAAATAACTGCTCTCAGAATTGGAAGGTATAAGTTATCTCAGGATTTTGAAGGCTTTCCTTCTAGATTCCATATTGCTCTTGAGAAGCCGGATGCCATTCTGATTACCAATCCTTTGCTTATAACTCATTTCTTCGTCTCTGAAAGATTTTAGTATCTTTCTCTTTATTTTTATGTTTTTAAATTTATGATGTGTCATCATGCTGGTTTTTATCTACTCATAGCACTTCACTTCTTTTTTTATCTCCTTCTGTAACTCCTGTCAGTCATAGGTTGGACCTTATTAGTTACTTCTTCCAATTTTCTGACCTTTTCTCTCCATTTTTCTATCTCTTTTTCTTTTGTTTTACTTTCCTATTCACTGTCCATCTCTTTGTGTTTTTATGCTTTCTTTGCAATGATTTTCTCAATATTAATCTTTCATTCTTTTTGTTGAATCTAAACATTGTCCTTCAATCATATATTCAATTCTAAAAGCTTTTTCTTATTTCCTAATTATTCCTCTCTTTTGGAAAATTATCAACCTGTTTTATTTTGTAGAAGCAAAATTTTCTCTCGCTTCCCACAAAATGTTAACAAGTTTTTGAAGTTTATTTCTGGTTCCATCCATGTACCTTTTTGGTTGTTTATGTATATGTTTCAGATTATCTTTTACAATTTGGCTTTTCTTGGCTGCTTGATGATCATTCATTTACATTTCAGAGTGAGACACGAAATAAAAAATTCTAGTTTGGAAGTTCCACATATGTTGATTGGGCTCATCTACTGGGCCTCACCACAGGTTAAGAAGGTGAATCTGGTTGTTGATTTGGAAGGCTCTAAATTGCTAATATAAGTCTTTTCTCTTGGGCTAGTCAGTTTTCCTGAAGCAGAATTTTCCTATTTCTTGCCTAAAAGTCAGAGAGTTGGCTGGCTATCATTCTCAGAATCAGTGGGAAAATGACCAGCACTTGCACCATTGAGCATGTAGAGTTTTCTACGCGTGCTTCACTGTGATTTGTCCTCAGTACTCTCTGGGCGCATTCCTAGTCTTCTGCTGAAGTTGAGAAGTAGTGACTTAACTGTGCAGTAGAGAAGGGGAACTGGGCTTCTATATGCTTCTTGTAAAGACTTTGAGTCCATCCTCCTGTCATTAAACCCCTCCCCACGTCCTTGCCTTCAGAGATAAGGTTTGTCTTTGATTCCTGAACCTATCTGAAGCAGGAATCAGCTTGCTTCTTGTTGGCTTACCTCTCTCCCTACCCTGCAGCCATTTTAAAGTTTAAAAGCTCTTAAAAAATTCCAACGTGTTCTGACATGGGAAGATCTCAATATATTCTCAAATTTAGAAAGGCAAGTTTGATTTCTGTGATCTTATTTTTTCACATTTACATATATAGTTACATATATATGTTATATAACATTGTGTGTCCATATGAGAGGGAGGCGGGGAGAGAGAGAGAGAGAGAGAGAGAGAGAGAGAGAGAGAGAGAGAGAGAGAAGGTAAGGGTTGAAAGAACAGAACTAAAAATGTATAAACAGTAGCTACCTCAGGATAATGAAGTTAACAATGTTTTTTTAATGATCTATGTTTTACAAGTTTTCTATATTCATTTTGCCATTTTGTCATTCATTCCCTCAGCACACTTTTATTGCACACTTACTTCATGACAGGTATTACTCTAGGCACTAAAGACCCAGAGGTGAATGAGACAGGTAAAGTTCCTACCCTCATGAAAATAACATTTGACAGGTAGAGACAGCCAGAAAACAAATAAAAAAGATGAGTTTAGACAGAAACAAGTGATATTTTAAAAAATCTGGTTAACAGGAAAGAGGATGGCAGGGCTGTGCTGGTTTCTTTTAGTTGACCAGGGAAGGTTCCCTTAGAAGCGGACATTTAGGCTGAGAAAAGAATGTTGAGGAGCAGAGAGCCAAGAGAAAGGGGTTATTGGCAGAGGGAGTAGTAAGATGGGAATGAACCTGGCATGCTTGAGGGACAGAAAGAATGCCAGTGTAGCAGGGATATAATGAATAAGGAGGAAGTGGTGGGCTATGATTCAGCAAGATAACCAAAAGCCAGTTCATATAGGGTTCATATTTTATTCTACTTGCAGTGGGAAGCACTGGAGGGGTCAGGGAATGATATATAATTTATATTTTAAGAACATCATCCATCCGCTAACTGGAAAGTGGACTGGGATCAGAGGGGTGTGCTTGGGGCAAATTGAAATCAGAGGGACCCGCTAACAGACTGCTTCAGTAGTCCAGGACAAGGAAGGTGGAGGTGTGGACAAAGACAGTAGTGGTGAAGGTGAAGAGAGTGACTGGAATCCAGATATATTTCAGAGGTAAAGTTGATAGTACTTGCTTGGATATAGTTATGGATGGTGGGGATGGTAAGTGATGAGGAAAACTGGGTAATAAAAGATGACTCCTCCATTTTTGTCCTGAGAAACTAGATGTTTGGTGAGATGGGATGTCTAAGGCAGAAGCATATTTGGGGGAGAAAAACTAAACATTTCTTTTGGACATATTCCACTTGAAGAGCCACTAGACATCCAAGTAAAGAAGTTGAATAAGCAGGTGGTGAATATATCTACCTGAAGTTCAGAAGAGAAATCAGGAATTATCAACATAAAAGTTTTGCTTAAAGCCATGGGACTAGATTAGATTCCATAGAAAAAGAGAGAGGAAGGGCGAGGACAGGACTTTGGAGTCTGTCAACATCTAGAGATATAAAGGAAGTTGAGAAGGAGCAACCAGTGAGGAAGTAGAAAATTAAGTGAGCACAGTATCAGGGCAGCCAATTAAAAATTTTTGATATACTATGTGAAACATAGTACCTAAGTGACTGTGTATTTGAAGGCTATGTAGCAAATGCTAATGAAGAGTTTCTAGATAATTGTTTAAAATCAAGGAAACAGCAGAGTAAAAAGAAACAGTTAACTAATCTTGGAATCTGAATTTGGGTGGCATGCTTTGACATTTATTCTGTGTTCTCTGGCGAAGCATTTCATCTCTATGGACCTGATTTTTACTCCTCTGTAAAACTGGAGATAATAAACACGGAGGCTATGTGAATAAGCTAATGACTGGTATATAAATGGAGAGTTGCTATTATCCTCTGGGCTGCCTTTGGGCAGGCAAAGAACAGTAGCAGAGCAAAGAGTAGGACACAGGTATCACCTCTACTGCATAAGGTCTTGTCCATCCATATTGCAGATGTTGCTGATGATTCTCTTTCTGTCTGTAACACATCCTAGACCAGGATATTCTGACACCAAACTTCCCAACTCCCAATTATGCAAGACTCCATTCTCCTGAGGAGCACAGAAGGACCCAACATGAAGTGGCCCAGGTTTCAGCTGAATCCATTAAGATACTCTGAGCAAATACTCCCTCCTCATTCATGAATCAAATGGCTGTCATTGTTTGGTCCTATTTATATCCTTTGCTTTAAAATGGTAATGCCTTCCACAGAAATCAGGACATTCAATCTTTTGATTAAATTTATGTAATGTCCTAGCTTAGTAAGGATGGGCAAAATATTCTTAGCGTCCAAGAAATGCCTTCCCTGAAAGACTATATGGCATTGTGGTGCGCAGCTGGTATGCTGAGGCACCTGATGTACCTCAATTCTGTCACTACCTTGCAACCAGATATTGATAAATGCATAAGTTGTTGTTGGTTTGCTATAATTAATGAGGTTAAAATGCATTTATATCAGAGAAAGATCTTATGTTTACTAAAACATGTATAAGCTTTAATTATAAGTTTTGAAGTGAACATCATTGGGGCAGTGAGCACTTTCAAAAAGGGTGCAAAGGCCACTCAACGGGGAAAGGATAGTCTCTTCAGCAAATGGTATTGAGAAAACTGGATACCGCATGCAAAAGAATGATATTGGACCCTTACCTTACACCACATGCAAAATATTAACTTAATATGGAGTAAAAACCTAAATGCAAGACCTGAAATTATAAAGCTTCTAGAAGAAAACATAGGGGAAAAGCTTCATGGCATTGGATTTGGCATTGGTTTCTGATATGATTCCAAATACACAGTCAACAAAAGCAAAATTGATAAATAAGACTATATAAAAGAAAACTTCTGTGCTTCAAAGACCACAATTAACAGAGAGAAAAGGCAACCTTCACAATGGTAGAAAATATTTGCAAGTCATATATCTGATACGGGGTTAATATCCAGAATATATAATGGAGTCCTGCAAATCAATAACAAAAAAACAAATAAACCAATTAAAAATAGACATTTCTCCTAAGATGATATACAAATGACCACAAGCATATGAAAGGATGCTCAACATCACTAATTATTAGGGAAATATAAATCAAAACCACAGTGAAATATCACCTCAGACACATTAGAATGGCTACTATAAAAACACACACAGAAAATAATAAGTGTTAGTACAGATGTGGAGAAATTGGAATCCTTGTGCACTGTTGATAAAAATGAAAATGATGCAGCCACTGTGGAAAACAGTATGTCAGTTACTCAAAAAAAAACAAAAAAAAAACCCACCTGAAAATAGGATTACCATATTATCTAGCAATTCTACTACTGGGTATATACCCCAAAGAATTGAAAGTAGGATCTCAAAAAGGCATTTGCACCATCATAGCAGCATTGCTCATGATATCCAAAAGGAGAAAGCAATCTTAGTGTCCATCAGCAGATGAGTGGATCAACAAAATGTGACACACACACACACACACACACACACACACGCAATACATACATACATAAAAAAATATTATTTTGCCTTAAAGAAGAGGGAAATTCTGTCACGTGTTACAACATGGACAAACCTTAAGAATATTGTGCTAAGTGAAATAAGCCAGTCAAAGACAAATACTGTAAAATCCTACTTATATGAGGTATCTAATGTAGTCAAACTCATAAAAACAGAAAATAGAATGGTGGTTGCCATGGGGGAAGGGGAAATGAGGAGTTACTTAATGGTGCATAGTTTTAGGTTTGCAAATAAAAAAAATTCTGAAAATCTGCTGCACAACAATGTGAATACACTCAATACTATGAAACTGTACACTTAAAAATGGTTGCGTTGGTGATTTTATGTTATGTATTTTACTAAATTTTTTTTAAAAAGATGTAAAGAGCCTGCCATAACCCCCCCAAAGTTTGAAAACCAATGAAGGGGAACATTAGGAGGTCCAATTTTCACTTCTGTACCACCACTTGCAGCTGTGCTGTTTGGGGGAAGAAATGTACCTTACCTAAGCCTCAGTTATTTGTAGTCTAGGATGGGGATCTCTGTAGGATAATCAACTTTACTTCATCAGGGAAAAAAGGTCAAACCTGTAAATTGGTTGGTTTCCTCCCATTTCCTGATGGGGAGGCCCAGCTGGACTTTCCCACTTTTGTTCTGTATCCTGAGAGTCACGCTCCCGTCAGACTTCAGCTACCACAGCACCTGCCTCTGAAGACGTCACTCTTCACTGGCCCATCAGTTAGTGTGGACATCAGGCCCTTCCCTGCAGCCCCTGAAGCTTGGCTGAGTCAGGCTGGAACCGTCACTTAAAGCCGAACCGACACTAGGGGATAGCATGTGGGAAATAGACACACGGTGGGTCTATAGGCCTAGACAACCTGGCTTATAAAATAAACTTAACTGGTTTGAAAACACGCCCTTTCTTGTGGAATGAGGAGGAAAGACAGATCCTGGATTGTACCCTTCCTTTCCAGCTCCCAGTCTGAGTGCATATGGCAGATACTATATTATTATCAATCTTTCAGAAATGCAATCCTTGATATTTAGACCCAACTAAGAGATGTCCTTGATAGGGTTACTTTCATAGTGGGGGTTGGAGGGATGATACATTATTGTTCAAGAAACCTCTTTTTCAGAATTAAACTAATCAGGACCTAATCTCTCAGCAGATATCACTAATTGGATTAATGCAACACATAGTATTATTAAAATTCAAAAATCAAATTAACTAATAAAATACATTTATATCTCCCTATAGAGTAAGGTAAATCATACTTTGATCAAACGTGTTTTGAAGGTATCTCCTGACTTTGTTGTGAGACCAGCATATTTACAGTCGGCGCCACTGAGGAGACAGTAGCACAGAGCATGAGAAATAAAGTCTACATTTGATATTGCTGGTTTGTAATGTATTCTAGCTTTCCACTCCCCATATACTTTCTAGCTTCTGGGAAATCAATGAATAGGAGGAGCAGTATATTATTATGCCTCTGAGAGCAGGTAACGTACTTTCGTCTTCCTTTCTTATTTGTGGTACATTTCAATTTTACCTGTTAGGGGTACCCAGGAGGGTGAGTGTTACAAGGGATGGGTCAGTGTGTGCACTGGGTGGTACTCCTCTGCTTGATTTTTAAAGAAAACACAGGGATTGCGTCAAAAGTCAAATTTCTGATCTTAAACTCTCATCAATAGATGCTAAATAATAGTTGTTCATCTTTATGGAGTCTTATTTATATCAACATGGATGGGTATTATGCTACGTGAAATAAATCAGACATAGAAAGACAAATACCATATGATTTCCCTTACATGTGAAATCTAAAAACTAAAATAAATGAACAAGCAAGATAGATGCAAACTCATAGATACAGAGAACAAACTGATGATTGCCATTTGGGGGGTTGGGGAGATGGATGAAGAAGATGAAGGAATGAAGAAGTACATATTGGCAGTTACAAAATAATCATGGGGATGTAAAGTATAGCATAGAGAACACAGTCAATAATATTGTAATAACTGTGGATGGTGCCAGGTGGGTGCTAGACTTATTGGGGTGATTACTTTGTGTAAGTTATCGAAATGTCTAACCACTCTGCTATACACCTAAAACTAATAAAATATTGATTTTCAACTGAAATTGAAAAATTAAAAAACTCATCCAACTGCACATCTAAGGTTGAATTTTACTGTATTCTCTTTGAATTCATGTATATTTTTACATTTCCATAATAAAAGACCTTAAAAGGAAAAAAAATTAGTTGTTCATCTTTTATAAAAATTGAAAAAAATAGCATTTTGATAATAGATCTGGAACTAACAGAAGGGAGTGCCGTACAGAGTGCTTTCTGGAACCTGCTGTTTTTACATCAGAGCTCTGTCTATGCTGAACTTCAGAATTACCTGTAACTCTCGGCTCCTAAACACATTGCATTTAGTTTCAGCTTCCCATCTGGGGCCCCCCATCCCTACTTGAAGATTGACACCAAATGATCTTCTTAGAGCAAAATAGTTCGGGCTATCCAATTTATGAGAAGCTTCTGAAAGCCAAGGCAAAGATAATTAGTCATTATATTATGCTCAGAAAGGGCACCCAACATGCTTTTGGCAAAATGCCTTCATCAGATGACACCAGGGACATTGCACAGTGGAAGAGGCTTTCGGTGTGGAAGGATAGTCAGTGCTGGGTATTTGGGCAGATGTTTTGTTGTATTGTTGAGTGAAGACACTAATAGATCCTGCAGGAAGTTCTTATTAATGTGGGGTTATGTATGATGGAGAATGCTTAATGGAGTTGTTTTTATTTAGTTGTTACTATTCTGTGAGGTCTATAGCAGTGCCTACTGCACCCATGGACTTGTGTAGCAAGACAGCCCTTGCAACCACAGTAGAAACAAAGTACAGCTCTGAACGCCAGCCCAGCGCATAGCTGGTGGTTCTTGTGATGCCTCTGGACTGAGAAGCAGCGATGAAAGAAATGGTACAAGACTGGCCCCAAATCAGTCACAGCAATTGAATGGAGCCACATTTTACTAGGGGGTTAGGGTCTAAACTCAGCATACAAGGAAGAACACTGGATAATCAAATTGCTCTTGAACATTTCGTACATTATCCTAACACTAAAACTCTACAGCAAACTTTTGGTCTCTCCTTGTATTTAATTGTAGCCTTCATTTCCCTATGGTGGTATAGGCCAAGATAAATTTAAATGGAGAGAACTACAGAAAAGGATAGGAGAAGATAACTACTAGTGTTTTCTCTGAAATTTTTATTCTGGTTTTCCTAGTTCAGTTTAATTCATATTGGTTATATATTCAATTCACATATCATTCTTCCCTTTGTCTCAGTTTCCTTGTTCTCTGCTTTTGGAGTAGCATATCACTTAACTACATAATTCTTGGAGTCAAGCTTCTTGAGTTCAAATCCAGGTTCTACAAATTATTAACTATACCCTGGGGCAAACTACTTAATATACCCAAGCCTCAGTTTCCTTATTTGTCAAAAGAAGCAGTAAATGTGCCTACATCATCAGGTTCTGAGAATTCAATGAATCAATACATGGGAGCCCTAACCACAGTGCCTGCTAAGAACAACTGCTCAAAGACCTAAGTTATTAATACTTGGTGGTGACAGTGGGGGGTTGGGTGGCAAGGCAGTGTTCAAACTTAAAGACTCTTAAGTGCTTCATTAATATAGGTATTTTCTTTAGGCTGAAGAGTACAAATATTTCTCATATGACTCTAGCTATTGTTACTAGAATATTACCCCAGTGCAGCCCACAGAGCCATGACACCAGACTCCGACTCAAGGAAACCCAGAATGAGTGATTGTTTACTCTTTCCATAGACACGGTTGACTGTGAAGCGGACATGTGGCTAGAGTCACAGGGCCTCCTGCAGGGCATTTCGAGACCTCTGCATCATCCGTCCCTCCTGGATGATGTACAGGCCGACAGGTTTTCATTAGAGGGAGTAAGTAGCACTTACTGTAATTATTTTCAGGAAGTAGCACTTACTGTAATTGTTTCCAGGGAAATAATGTGTTCCAGTGCATAACACGTGTAAATGTTGTTTGAACTTCTTACATGACAGTGACGTGGTCTAGAAAGTACATAAATACTCATTTGTGTAACTGCACACAAATCAGCTGATAGAAAATCAAGTGAACTGACTCCTTAAACAAAGGCCACCTCATCTGTTAGAACAATAGAGCAAGTGATTAACAACCCCAGCAACAAATGGGTGGCTCAGTCAATTACAAGACCAGGGTTTTGTCTCACAGAGTCCCTGCTCTTATAAGATGTACGTGGAAATTTTGTTACTTGGGACCAATCTACATGTTCTCCAAATTAGCAAGTAATGTCAACTTCAGAAGGCCTCTCTTTGATGTTGGGAAATCAGTTGGCTAGGTAAATTGGGCCAGACTGAAGAGGGCCTCAAATGCCATCAAAGCAGGGCCACATGTAAATATTTATGTCGGCTTGATAATCCCACAGCTCTCGTAGCTTTTCTGCCTCACCTGGAGTCCTCTCCATTGCTTTTATAGTCTGTAGCTCTCACACCCAGCCTCTAGTCTAGGAGAAGATGGTGAGAACTAAATAAACCTGCACACACAGAAGCTGAAATGACTCCTCCCCACCCTACCTCACCCTTCCCCACCCAGGTTTTGACAGCGTTCCCACTCTTCACTTCAGGCCCTCCACATGGGCCACACCCTTGAGCTGACTCAGGAAGGATGGACTCAGAAATATCTGGAGGCCTGGGAGGATGGCGCCCTCCCCCTCTCCCCCTGCCCAGGGCTCTGTGCCCTCTGCCCAAACAAGTGAGGCAGTGAAACATAACTCACTGGCGTGGTAACCCCCTTGAGATGATTTCTCAGAGGCATGATCAGGATCAGGCAGATGGTAGTTTTCAGACTCTTGGGGATGTAAGAAGATACAAAGACATCTTGCATAGCCCAGCGAGGTAGAGCTGCTCTCAGTAGCTGCAGTAATTTACCAAGTCACAACATATTTGCTGAGCGCCTCCTGTGTGCCAGGGAAGCACTGTGTTAAATAAAGGTACGAAGATGAATAAGATGTGATCTTTGCTCAATAGAGGAGGCACAGGCTACCCTCTGCACACCTCTGACATCTAGGTGGAAGTGCCTTGACTGGGAAGCCCTACATCTCCCCAAGATATTATCTATCTCTATATATTGATAAAAAGGCATGTTTATATATGCAAATATCCCAAAGGGCTCGCAATTCCATGATTCCTCTGTCTCTGGGTCCATGTCTACCCCTGTTGTTTATGATTCCTTTCAAATACACCCAGATGCCAAACCCAAACTCATTGCTGCTTTTCGACCGTAATCTGCTTATTGTCAGGCTGGTTGGCTTTTCCAGAGGAAAGGAAAATAGATTGTGTGGCCTTATGTATTCTGATGGTTCCACACTCTTCTGGTCCATGTTTCTCCTTCCTTTATTCTCCCTACTTGTCCTGAGGATCAAACAAATGCCTCTCTTTGTCTGATATCATCTTGACCTTTTCACTGAAGCCTTAGGACTAGGCTATATTTATTTCAGGAACACACTCAATCCAAGGGATCTTAACAAAATTTTTCCTAACAGAAATGGTTTTACCTCAAAAGAAATTTCATGCCTTCCAGTAGGGAAGAGAATATTCTCCACCCTGATTATATATATATATATATATATATATATATATATATATATATATATATATATATATATATATATATCTATATCTATATCTCCTCACTTGAGGATATGTTTTTTTATTGATTGGAGAGAGAGAGAAAGAGAAAGAGAGAGGAGAGAGAAACATCGATCAGTTGCCTCCCGTAAGCCCTGACAGGGGATCAAACCTGGGTATGTGCCCTGACTGGGAATCAAACCTGCTACCTTTTGGTGTATGGGACAACACTCCAACCAACTGAGCCACCCAGTATATACATATGAAAGTTATTATGCTGACAGGTGTCTTCATAGAGACTATCCAGTGTACTCTGGGTTCACCAAGGATGATGGTCACCTTGTCCTGAGGAATTTAGGAAAACCTTCACAGTTGTAAGGCAGTAACACAACTCTACGTAGGGTGGAGGACAGAAGTGCAGTTTGCTGACCTCAACATGGATCAAGCTTTTGTTCTAAGCAGTGGCATAGGTGATATTTCAGCTCTCAGGAGGTGGTTGCTCCAGACAGACCAGAAAGAGAATCTGGAGCTGGGGCACACCCATCCCAGTGGGGCAGGGCAGAGTCTGGAGCAGATTCAGCTGCAAGGAGTGGGAAGCCCAGGCAGGTGGAGCATGGGAACTCATGCCAGGTAGCAGTTCGGGCAGGTGATGGCGTCAGGAAGGGCTAGCCAGGCAGGTTAGAGAGCAGAGTGTGAGGATGTAGTCGCTGAGCTAAGACAACCTGTGGGGATGTGGTTAGGCAGATGATCTGACAGAAGCTAACCAGATATGCCTGAAACAGGGGATTCAGGAAGACAGATCTCATACTGGGAGGGAGAGAAAGGACTGACAGAAGCTAAGGAGGTTATTGGCTTGGACCAACTGGGATGCGGCTGGGGGTTATTTGGAGCACAGAGTCAGGAGAAACCTGACATTCAGGTCAACATCTAAGTAAGCTGAGTTGCTTGAAGCAGGGCCCCTCATCTCTCTGATGAGGTTCAGAGCACAACTGAGTTGGTGGAGTGGGTGTTGAGGGGGAGGAGACTCTGGCTGATGGTAAAATTTGAAGGTGCAGGAAGCTGGGTGGGAAGCCAGGCAAATCATTGCTGTCTCTTAACCCACTCATCTGTCACCTCCCAGCATCAAAGACTCTGCTAGTTCCTCCAGAACATGGGGGTGTTTTAACTCCTTCCTTTTCTGGACTTGCATCTTTATCATAATTTCAGGGCTTGGTTCTAGGCCAAGGGGCACTTTCCTATTTTCCGTTTTCAGGGATATTTGTCACTGGTGCTGTGTGAGACACAGCAGTGCTCAATCCATGTATATGGTCTTCCCTGGGGAAAATGGCGCCACCTTTACCTAAGACTGCTTGGGCTTTAATCCTGGCGCTACTGCTTACTAGTCATGTGACCTTGGACAAGTTACTTAACTGTCCTTTGCCTCATTGTCCTCATCTGTAAAATGGAGATAATAATAGTGCCTACTTCATAAAGTGGTTGTGAGGAGTAATTCAAATAATTTAGATGTTATAAGCATTTGGAACAGTTCTTGGCACTTAATAAACAATAAATGTCAGCTGCTAATTCTTCAATGGGGAGGAGGCCTGGGGAGAATTCTGGGTTGATCTGAGGCTGTTAATTACTTCATAAATCTATTTTGAATGCCTTTTATGTGCTAAATATTATTCCAGTAACTTGGGGTGTATCAGTTGACAAAACAGACATTTACCCCTGCCCCACAGTGTCAGCTTTTTCTGTTGACTCTGAAACAAACAAACAAACAAAAAGGTCTTTTCAGAATTGTTCTCTAGGGGAGCGGCAAGAATTCCTTTCCATTTATTTTTTCTGTATAAATAAGGATTGAAGTAGCAGATACTAGCACAATGCAAAGGCCTCCAGCAGGACAGAGCCAACCACATTAAGACTACCTCCCTCCTTTGGGGAGCACTCACCCCCTGACAAACTCCTTGGGGAAGCGCTCTGCTTCCTTGAGAGCTGGTGATTACTTTGTGATCTTCTCTTCCTCCCTTCACTCGGGGTGGGAGTGGGGCATCCTCTAGAGCAGGGTGTCTCAACCTCGGCATCATTGGCACCTTGTGCCCGATGAGTCCTGTAGGACTTTCAGCAGCGTCCCTGGCCTCTACCCCCTGGGCTCCAAGAGCATCCTCCCAGTTGTGACAACTGAGCAACTCCAGATATTGCCAAACGTCTCCCAGGGGTAAAAGTGTCCCCGGTTGAGATTCACCGCAGACCGATTTCACAGTGGACAAGCCTGCCTCACGCAGCCTCAGGGACCATCTGTTTCGGTCTCTGTCGCTAGTGAAGCTTCTCTGGAGCCCAAATCTGAGCACCTCTCCTGGCCCAGGGTATCCTGTGCTGTCTGCCCATGGCTTCTATGCGCTTACCACCCAAAGGGACAAGGCCAGGAGCTCTCTAACTCTGCTTCACTCATGACATGAGGGCGGGTTTGTAAATGGGAAGATAGAAAGAGGGAGAGACAGCCATTCTTTCCCTTCTGTTTTTTTTTTTTTTTTTTTTTTTTTTTTATGGGTCTGGATCGTACTTACAGTGGGCAGGCCACAGCAAGAGTAGCATCCAGATCTTCCCTACATGTACTGAGCTCACCACACCTGGGCAGAGTCAGGTATAATCAGAGGCACTTTTTTCCTTTATATTGTTTCTTCTCCATGTTACAATCCTGCCTAGGCTGGATTCGACTTGCCTGGGTGTGTTCCGAGGTGGTTTGATCTGCCTCAGGGGCCCTAATCTAGCCAGTTCTGAAGTTCCTAAAAACATTTGCTGAGAGTGGACAACCCCAGGAGCTCTAGCTTAAAGCAGGGCTCCTCAGACTGCTGGCTCTGAGGGAAACTGGAGGGTCCAGGGAGCCCAGCATTCACCATCAGTTCTCCAAGGTCATCCACTGACCCTTCCATAGAAGTATCTTATTCCATTTGCATTTCTGAATGATGTCTACTCTTCTAAGGTGACCACCACATGACTGAGTTATTTGAGCGTCAGAACTGAATCTGATATTTGTTAGGATATTAATTTTGAGGGCCCACCTTTTTGTTTGTTTGTTTTTTTAAGTCAAATCTTGTTTCTTTATAAACTTCCCTTTGAATGCTGCAGGCGTGCTAAGCTTGAGGGGACTCACTTCTTGCAAGTTTGTAAAAATAATTTCCCAGCTCGGCTCTATTTTGCTCTAGTGCTGTCTTTGACATCTCTGCTCTTGAGCCAGTTCCCAGTGCTCTCAGTTCTTTGATGAGCTCAACCTCTTTAAAGGGCTCCATCACAAACCATTATCATAGGTGTTTTAAATATATGTTTCCAATATTAAACGAGTGAAACCAAGGAAGCCACATTGAAAAGATACAGCGAGGAAGAGCAATAGTGGAGGGTTTTGAAATGATGGGTGTCTGAAAGCCAGCAGCTGCTGGGAAGCCACTGTATGACTTGCTGCACGGTGGTGGCATTCTTGCCTGACTGGTCACAGCCATAGATGTGTTAGAGAAACAATTTCATGCCAAAACTTGTTTCCTCTTGGAAATGTCATTCAGTATCTCTCGTTGTAGTTCGCTCTGAGTTGTCCAGCTCAGTTAGTAGAAATGTGAAGAAACCCTGAGTTTGTGGCTTGCTCACGGTTACTCAGATCTGGGTCTCACATATGTGAAAAGTTTCTATCCTGGAAACTGTCCTTCAAGTCGCCTGAATGTGGCCTCACGTCCTGTCCCAGCGTGGCAAAGTTCTTGCTTTAAACTTGACAGAGTGTTAAAAAAAATTTTTTTTCATTCACATAGAATGTGCTGGTTCCAATTTGAAGTTATCTGTGATTATCACTGACCAAGACTTAGAGAGCCTAGGGCATGGAAGGTTTTAGGCAGTTTTTCAGAGACTTTTTTTCTTCCTTTCTCCAAATAGCACTGCTCTTAGCTATGCTTCTTCAACAGCGACTTCCTTCTGGGAACTTTCTGTTCCCACTGGTAAATGGTGGTATGGACCTGTTCAAACTTGCTCCACTGTATCTGTCCACATCACTCAGGAATTCAAAATTAGTGCACCATAAGCAAGGCTCACATTATAATGTTTCACTAAGTCAGGCCAAATGCAGCGCTGGGTTCTAGGAGACACTCTACAGCTCGATTTTTTCTTCTTTGACATGAGATTCACAGGAAGGGCTCTTTTCAAAACCCATGTTTTCAGGCTTTTGGGTTATGCACTGGTGAGCGAATGGATTGCGGAACAAACAGGTACAAAAAAAGAGCTAATTAAGTCAGAAGGAAATAAATAGTTCAGCTAAGAAAAATAGTCTCATGAAATTATGGAAAGAATAGAAGAATGGTTTCAGAATTATCCTCTAACCGGGGTGGGGAACCCTTTTTCTGCCAAGGGCCATTTGGATATTTATAACATCATTCGAGGGCCATACATAATTATCAACTTAAAAATTAGCCTGCGGTATTTGGTCAAGCATCTAATTATCTCACCCCTAATGCCTTGGCAGGGCCAGACCAAAGGATTTCACAGGCCTTATATGGCCTGCAGGCTGGACATTCCCCACCCTTGCTTTAGAATAAGCATGTTACTGGCTAATGATTGCAGAAATTTAAAAAGTGCATGTTTTTATAAATAATTCTGCATGAGGGCAAAAGAGGTCAGTCACTCAGCTGACAAATTTCAAATGGCAGTAACCACATTTTTGCAGCTCAACTCTGCTCTCCTTCCCCAGTCTCCTCCCGGGCACAGCCTCTTCCCATCACACACTACCTCACATAGTCCCATCCAGGCTGGCCTTAGCCCTCCAAACACCCAGCCCAAACCCTAACTTTTCTTCATTTCCTTTTGTACTTTGAAATTAATTTTCCCATGAAACTAGCTACTGGAGATCCTCTATGGAAAGAGAATACATAAAATCCCATATGCAACAGGGAATGTTGGTGGCTGAGCTAGGGTCCTTCTTCCTTCTCCACACCCTCTCCTTTTCCCATACCTATTTTTCGCCAGATACACACGAGAGATTTCATTTTGTAGCTCAAGGTGGAGGGAAGAGATTTTCTTGGGATAGGGTTTGGTTGGAGAGCATAGGGATGAGGTCTGTGCGTCTTCCAATTCTGAGTTGAAACTAAAATGATAGTACTTTTCTTATGTGAGACTTCAGATTCTAGCAAGGGGCATTGGCTGGGATCAGAGACTTTGGAGAGCTGGGCACAGCGGAGAGCAGCTGGGGGGCCAGGTAGACCGAGTGGCACCGAATGAGGGCTGCAGTGTGTAGCGGGGGTTTCTGAACTGTGCTGAATTGGACTTGATGACTTTGAGGGGCTCTTCCAATTCTAACAATGCTATTTCAACATTGAGTTTTCTTAGTAAGTTCATAGTTTTTGTTATTAAAAACACATTATCATAAGGTAATACTTTTTTTAAAGCAGGATTTTTTTTTTCTTGAAGTTAATTTGGTTAAAGGCTCTCTTCCATTCCAATTATGTTCTTCTCATCTTTAGATGTTATTTTAAAGGACATTTTGTCCTTTCATTGAAGAAACAATGGTGAGACTAAATGGTAGGGTCTTTGTTTATTTGTTTGTAATGCTTATACTTGATAAAATAAACCCTGCCATTCCTGAAAGTTTTGTTTTGTTTTTGAAATGTTACTAGCTTGGGAATCACTATTATAGAGGTAGTTGCCCACTAGATTTTCGGGGAGCAAGTCTTAAAGTTTACCATTCTATTGGACCCTGGGCTGTGAACTGGTCACTGCCAACCTTCTCAAAGCCTTCTGATGCCTTTAGTGCTGTGCTAAAAATAATAATTAAGTTATGTTCACACCTCTCTTCCCCCCAAAGCATCATTTTCACTTAACTGCATTTTTTTCACTGTTTTCATTCTGGGAAACAAAGAGGAATGGGGGTAGGAGGATTTCTCTAGGATTCATGTAGGGAGTTAAACTAAGAATGCAAAGTTCAGAACTGCACTCATATGGTCCACATGAAATAAATCGTGAGGAGTAGAAGTACCTGGCATTCACTCCAGATGAAACAAGGAGTGGCCCCTAGGGAGTGGTGCCATGTGCTAGGTGGGGCCGCTGCATGGGATTGGGTCACTGGCTCCAGGGCTGGGAAGCAGCGCTTGCTGTGCTACAGGCCTTACCTGTCCGATAGCTCGGGGAGCCTGGGAGTTCACGGAGGATCCCTGTCTAACCATCAAAACCAAGTGTACCCAGAGAAAACCTGAATTAAGATCAAGCAAAGCCAGAGCTGGAAGAAAAAGAATACTGAATGGCTGCCCACAATGTAGAAGACTCAGGGAAGATTTACATTGGCTATTTGGGGAGAGTCTAAGCACTCCCCATAGCTGGAAGGGACTTAAATGCTAAGCTCTCTTGCTTGATTCAGCCTTGCCAAGGGGGCTTTGGTAGGTATGGAGTATCGGAGTCTGTTAATTGTGCTCTGATGTAATTACCATAATTATTTGGGGCTCAAAGACAGAGACAAGCCACTGAGGATGCAGTGGGTGGTGGGAAAGTCATCTGGGATTTCTCCTCAGGTGAGTGACACTGTCAGTATCAATTATTGGAGTAGATGGGGTTTAGGGGGTGGAGACAGTCTTAAAGAAGACTGCGAAGAATTTATTCACTCAGGTCACTTTTACCATTGATTACATATTGGTCCTATGGGACATTAATTCTCCTAAATTTCTGGGTCATGATTGCATGGGTCCCCTGAGAAATTCTCTTGGTGCTTGTTGCCTCAGCCTCATCAGGAAAGCCAGGGCAGAGAGCAAAAAGTATGTGGCACTGACATGAGACAAGTACTGTTGGGTAGTGGCTGCTTGACATGGGTCAGGGCACATGCATAGACATGAAAAACTTGGTAAAGCTCTCAGAGACGGATGAGGCCAAAGGATCCAAAGCAGCACCTAAGAAGTGTTTGATACAGCCCGTGAGTTGCACTACTCAGATTCAGTTGTGCACAATATTTCCTCACTTATTCTTCAAGAAAGGAAGGTCAATCAGTCATAGTGTCTATTTCAAGGTGGTAGGCAGTTATGTCTCTGAGAAGACTGAAAGCAGGAAAATCAGTGAAACAAATAATAGTTCCTAAAGATGCAACAGGTTCTATGGCCATAATTGATTTTCATCATCTTCTTGCATCACCATCCATTCCAGAATTCCCTTTTACTCAACCTCTATTAAACTGGCCTGAACAATTTGCTTGATTGTTGACCCAGATCTTTATCCTCAAGGGATATGAGTGTTTAGGTTGTCTTGCTTCCATTGCCTTATAATAGCTGCAATTGCCCACTTATCATTCTTTGGGGCATGGAATAACCAAGAGATGCTCCAATATACCTCCTAGATTGTAAATGTATTCTTTCCTGACCTGTGTGTAGAAGAAATCCCAGAACTTCATGTTAATCACAGTCAGTTACTTCCATGGTAGCATGATTCCTTTACTTGGTAGTTGCTAGATGATCTGGGTTGTTATCGCTCCAAGTTCAATGGAATCATTATTGTGTCCTCTGCCTAAAGGTTTCTCCCAAAGAAACTAACCTAGCAGAGCCAAAGGCTACAAGGAAGGGGAGATAGATTCTACAAGTGAGATGCCAGGAGAGATGTAAGAAGGCCCAATTCTACTTACACTACTGGGTTTCAGGACCCAAGCATTCTAACTATTGGGGATGTAGCACTCTATGTCAATCTTTGTTTGAGTGTGTCTACCACATTCCAGAAGTGAGTATCCCAAAACCTTTGGGGTTTTAACCCTGAACTGGCTCCTTGCCTGAATCTTTAACAGATTACCATTCTGTTAAGCCAAATGCTTTAGAATGATGGTGCACGTGGTAAGAACAGTGGATACTGTATTCATGTAGCTCTATTCTTGTGCCTCTTTTACTGTTAAAAAGATTCCTTGGTCTAAGGCAATGTTGTACAGGGTATCAAGCTAATAATTCAGCTCTTTGCTTTGCTCTTGGTTCGTGATGCTGAAAGCAGAGAAAGTAAATGCATATCTGGTGTTGGTATCAATTCAAGTATGGGATTTAATCTTAACCTATTTTTTAAAAAAATATATTTTTATTGAATTCAGAGAGGAAGGGAGAGGGGAGAAAGAGAGAGAAACATCAACGATGAGAGAGAATCATTGATTGGCTGCCTCCTGCATGTTCCCTACTGGGGATAGAGCCTGCAACCCAGGCATGCATGTGCCTTTGACCGGAATCGAACCCGGGACCCTTCGGTCTGCAGGCCGACATTCTATCCACTGAGCCAAACCAGCTAGGGCTTATCCTATTTTTAAGCTAATAAATTAACTTGTTACTATTTTATGGATACTTTTAGAAGTCATAAGATTCTTAGATCAGAGACAAAAACTTTTCACTCTCAACACAGCAAGCAGCATGATGTAAGTCAATTCCCTTTGTCTTCAAGTCTCATGGAGGTGTAATTGAAGGCCCCATAGATACAGTAGATTTGCATCACAACTGAGGAGCATTCAGCTCGGGGAACCTGTTGTCTTACAGCAGCCTTCTCTTAGTCCTGAAGGGAGACATGACCTCATTCCTCAAGGCTGATTGCTGCAAATACTACTCAGAGAAATGGCCTGGGTAAGTGCTATGAGGGCACTGTCATCTTGGCATATACCCAACAAGAATGTGCAGGGATGCTCAATGCTCATGGCAGATTTTCTCTTCAAACAAGGATGAACCCTTGCTTCTTCCAAGGCCGAAGGGGCCCGTGATAATCAGCTTGCCATCAAGAGGCTTGGTGGGCTCCTTAGGGAAAGGTCCATCTTGAGGGTTCAGCATCCATTGCTGCTGCTGGAAGGTTAGGCATTCATTAGCAGCAGAAGCTAGGTCAAACTCTGTGGACACAATGAAAGACTCTCTCTCCCTGTCCCTTTATAGTCGGTGAGGATTTGCAGCTGAATTCTGGCCAAGGAAATGGAGATGAACAAACCTAAGATACCACCCCCTTCCAGACCTGGCCTCCAAACCGCACGCACACTTTTCTCCCCCCATCAACTCCCAGGCATCCACACACAGACACATATGCAAGCATGGTTCTGTTTTATATTAGTAAACATACAAACACTAGATGAGAGAAATACAAGTTAAAACAACAGGGATATGTCATTTTGAGCTAAAAGTAAAAAATATTAAACATTGGCAAAAAAAATGCTGAGAAAGTGTGTTGGGGGAAAAGGTTCTCTCATATACTGCTAGTGGCAATATAACAGAAACATGATTGGGGCAATTTGTCAGTATTCATTATGATCAAAATAAAATATGCTTTCTTCAACATTTGCTCTTTCTTGAATATACCCACTTGAAGTCAGAATAACACATAGAAAAGGAAGTTTATACACAGCAGCATTTTCAGTATTAGAGAGTTGGGAACTGACCACATGGCAAACAATAGAAAAAATTATTAAATAAAATATTATATTTCTGTATTGCATAGCAATTTAAAAGAAGAGGTACATCTCTGGATGGCAAAATGCTAAGTAAAAAATAAGCAAGTTGCTAAAAAATAGGTAAGATGTTTGAGATGCCTGTATATGTAGATATCTAAGTCTGTATCTCTATATACATATATGCACATTTTTTACAACTTGTGTATTGACATTTTAAAATAATTCATAAATTCATCTTTTACAATAGTTCATATGCATATATTATTTGAGGACTTACAATTGTAATGAGAAGTACCAGGCAATTTCTCTCCATTTGCTTGAGAATAGTGAGGAATGATTACTCGTGCCATTTCTTGGTAACTCTAATAAGTCCTGGTTCTACTGTAGTTGGGTCACTCTGAGAGGAAGGCTTTGATATCCACAGATCTGGCAATGCCACACTGGCTCTTTTGTTCTCCAGCCTCACATGACACCTTCCCTATGATCTCAAACAGAGTGGCAGGAGGCCAGCACGGTCTGACTGCATACTTCTCAGCAAAGACTAACTTTTGTGGTAAAGATAAACAAGGTGTTGGGTCCATCAGCATACATTCTGGCTTATCTTGTAGAATCTCTGGGTGTCTATTGATACAAGTCTTAAAACATGAGTAATCCCAATGGAATTGACTCCTGCTACTGAATAATGCCAAGTCTCAGCCATCCCTTTAGCCATCTCTTTTGGAGCAGCTTTACCTGTTTATGTTACACTTCAGTCCGAGTGGTTATGTGAGCATAGAGATGTATGACTGGGATGACGTGGATAGGCTTTAATTTTCTTAAATTCAACTACAGACTCACTCCAGAAGTTATAATACCAGGTAGTCTGCTTTATAAATGCTAGCTTGAAGCTGTGGTTTTTAAGTGGAGTTTTGATCATATAGGAGCATTTTAGGAACTATATAGCCTAATCAATTTTTAAAATATGTGTTTACTGATTTTAGAGAGAGACGAAAGGAGAGGGAGAAAAACATCGATGAGAGAGAAACATTGATCAGCTGCCTCCTGCACAAACCCTACTTAACATCAAACCTGCAACCTGGGCATGTGCCCTGACCAGGAATTGAACTGAAAACCTCTTGGTGCATGAGATGAAGCGCATCCAACTGAGCCACACCAGCCAGGGCTAGCCCAATCAATTTTATTCACAGGGTTAATCTTATAAAAACCATATTAATCATGGAATAAAGATACTTTATCATCTTCTGCAACCTCATTCTCTGGCCTCCCCTTAAATATTAGTGTTGTCAAGGATTTTGTTCTTAGTCTTCTTCTCATTGGAAAAGCCACAGATCCAAATATTACTAGTAATACCTATTGTTCCTAAATTTCTGTTTAATTTAGGATTTCCTTCTATAGCTTCATATTGGATCCAGACCTGGATGTCCTTAATGAACATTTTTTATTATGGAGAATGACACTGTCATTTTCTCAATGATCCAGGCAGAAGCCTAAAACATAATTTTTCCCTCCTGCCCTTCCCTCTGTCACCCACACTCCCTGTTCAATCATGTCCATTCTATCCTTCTACTTACCTCTCATATTTATCCTCTATCTATCACATAAGAGCTAATACTGAATAATCAGTAAGGGCAGGTGTTGCATCATATATCTTTTTATCTCTAGTGTATAGGATCCTGGCACAATCTCAATATGTTATGTGGAATATACAAAATAATTAATAAGTGTTAAACAATTCAATAAATAAGTAAATGAATCCATCACAATTGAGGTTCAGCCCTTCTGATTTCAAGAAATGAGACTTTCATAACATAAGTCAAATAAAGTACAAAGCAAGGGGGGGCACTAGGGTTTAGTCTTATAAAGAAACAAGATAGGACGACGAGCTAAAATGAAAAATAACAAAAGAGTAGGTCAGCCAGGATCTGTTAAGGCAACAACTAGCTGGAGTTCCTGAGACTTCAGTCTAATTCACCTCCATTGTGCAGGTCTGCCGTTTTCCAGGGTTTGCTCTGTTCACCTGTCACTTTTCCCCTCACCTTTGCACACCTTTCTCATACGTCACTGAATCTGCCTAGTCATAGTTTCCGCTTTCTCATGACTGGTTGGCCATGACTTATTCTGACCACGGCCTTTCCTCCTGGCTTCATCCAGGCATCCCTTCAACTTTAGTGCCTGCCAGCTGCTGGTTCTCTCTGTACCTCCCAATTCAAGTTCCTGAGGGAAGAACCTGAAGGCTGGCTCAGGTTTAGGCCCACTGATTAACTTCTCTTGAGCAGATGCCCACTCCAGTCACTGCAGTCCAACTACTACCATTCATGGGTAGTAAAGAGTCCCATGATACAAACCATGGCTGTCCAGGGCTGCACTTGGCAGAAGCCGTGGTCAGAGCAGAAACGGTGACTAACATGGGAACACAAACATGTGATCACATTGATCCTGAGGATATAATAAGAGTACAAATCCTTATCCCCCAGGTGAGTTCGAGATGGAGGCTACCCAAGGTAGTGGGAAAGCTGGAGCTGCAAAATGGAAGTTCAATTAGGAGTGTGGAGACTGTACATAACAGCCTGGGATTCCAGAAAATCAAGAAATCGTGATGGGGGGCCAGAGTGTGTTATTGAGCAGGTCCAGAGAGCTTCCTGGAACACTGCTTTCCAACTTTGAGTTGCCAGCACAAAGACTCAAAGACCAAATAGACACTTAATTCCAACTAACCGATTTTTCTGCTTTTGGTCTGGCCCCCTCTAGATGCCAGTCTTACATTTTAGGTAGCAGTTTACCCCTGATTATAAAAATGCTTACACAGAAATTTTGGAAAATAAAAATTATAAAAGAATAAAAATCAGTGGCATTTTTACTACCTACCAAGAACTGCTATTATTATTTCATAATTTTTTTCTAGACTTTCCCTCCATGTTTTTTTTTTCCTGAAAAAAGAATGTTTTATACTGTGCATTTTTCTTCATTATTATGTCACTGCATAATAACACAGCCCCTAAAAATGTGGTTGCAAAAATGTTCCATCATAGGGTGATATCATAACTTATTTTACCATGTCCTATTGGTGACATTTGGATGGTTTCTGATTTTCCCCTTTCATAAAATTAAAAGGAGTTTAATAAAAAATTTCTAGGAGTAACATCTCACATTAAAGGGCCATATTATCCTTTTAAAATATAAATTTGATCATGTACCTTCTCAGCCTAAAATTCTCCTAAATGTACCTTGGTCTTTAGGATAAAGTTCTAATTCCTTTAGTTACCACAAAGGATGCTTGAGGAGCTGGTGTGTGCCTGCTTCTGCAGCTGCACCTCCTCTCAGCCCTCAGATGTTAGCTATGCCCTGAGCTCCTGTCAGCCTCTGTTGCCTGTGGTTTCCCACATGTGCCCTGCCCTTTGGTGCCTGTAGGTATCAGCCCATGCTGTTCTTCCGCTTAGAACCCCTTCATCCCCATTCCTCCCCCATTACTGGCTTGTCTCGTCCTCTAAGATTCAGCTCAGTCATCACTTATTCTAGTGTGGGTAGGTAGTAGTGGTACCAGTTCTGCAGTTTAGCTTACATTCGGCCGCTCATCAGAGAAAACATGACATACAAGCCTGTCTACATATAGCGAAAGCCTCTGTTTAGAGACTAAAAGAGGCTAGAGCGACTGTATTTATCATTCTTTCGGCATTTAACTCATGGTTACAAAATGGCTGTGGCAGCCTTGGGGTCCAGATAGAAATAAGACAGGCTGGGGTCTTTGTTTTTTTAATAGAAAAAGAGAACGCCTTTTGGAGTCCAGTAGATTTGGGCTTATATCTCTCTCACTGGGTGGAAGCGTCTCATTGCCACGCCTGGCTTCATGGGAGGCCGTGGAGAGAGCATTAGTGTTCCAGCCACTACAGCGAGTGCAGCAGGGGTGGGCCGACTGCGGGGCTAGCCCAGGAGCTAGCCCTCTCTGTGCTCCTCTCCCGCTCTCCAGACCTGCTGCTGACACCGCCCCTCTCCATACTACATGCCCTCCCCCCCCCTTTTTTTAATTTCAGAGAGGAAGGAAGAAGGAGAGAGGGAGATAGACACCAATGATGAGAGAGATTCACTAATTGGCTGCCTCCTGCACGCCCCCCACTGGGGATCGAGCCCACAATCTGGGCATGTGCCCTTGACCAGAAATCGAACCCGATACCCTTCAGTCCTCAGGCCGAAGCACTAGACACCGAGCCAGTTTACACGCCTCTTGAAGTTAGAAAATGGTTGCCAACCTGCTACCTGCGGGCCCAGCACGTGCGTCGAACTCATTATTTAACACCTGCTTTTGACTAAACAGACTACTTTTAGACACATCCACAGCGCACCTCCAAGGAGCACCTCAGGTGTGCGAGCAGGAGAAGCTTCCCTGAGCACATTATCTAACCTGGCGACAGTATTTTACTTTAATCCTCACCCGAGGATATGTTTCCATTGATTTTTAGCGAGAGTGGGAGAGAGAGGGAAAGACAGAGAGAAACATCTATCAGAGAGAAACACATCAATTGGTTGCCTCCTGCAGGCCGGGCTGGGGAGGATCCTGCAATCCTGCCCTTGACCAGAATCGAACTGGGACCCCAGATCGACGCTCTATCTACTGAGCCAAACCGGCTAGGGCTGGCGACAATATTTTAAAAGTAATGCACTGACCTGTCACTGGTAAGCAGATGGTCAAAAGATGTTAGCAGAAGCAGCCAGCCAGCCAGCCACGTGGACAGATCCGGGGCTCTCAAACATGGCTGCACATTAGAATCACCTGGGCTTGGTCCGCGCCCCCCCTCCCCGCCCTGCTCAGGCCTCACCCCTCCCCTCTTAAAATCCCCAGTGAGGCCCAGTCCCAGTTGCTTCGGTGGCAGAGCTGGGTGGTCCCTGCAGGGCTTCTCTTCCCACCTCTGTGTTCAGTGACATGATGTTGGTGATTTAGCACCTGTAGCATTTTCCCCATAGCAACGGGCAAATAGTGCAAATCACAGATCAGCCCTTCCCCAAGGACTGGCTTACAAGCATACCACTGTGGTGGTTTAAATAACCCCTCAGATGTTTCCAATGGGCAGCCAGGTTTAAGAACTACTGTACCGGTCACAATAAGCTCGTCTTGTGGCCTATAGTTTCCTAGCAAAGAGCAATTTTGGGTTCCTCCATTTGCCTATTCCAGCCTGTGGGTTAGCATCCCTGCATGGTGACTCTGGGCTACAGTGAAGTACAGAAGACAGAGAAGAACTCTAGTTGCATTTTTAGCTGTCATCGAGTTTCTTTGCATACTACTTGATTTCTTTTAAATCCAGCCAAATCTCTTGAAGTATACCTTTAGGGCTGGATTGACAGAGGCATGCTAATTCATTGAAGAGGAGAGGGCGGCTCTGAACGGTGTTGTGCAATTAGGAACCTTAATTACCCCCTCCTGAGACTATAATTTCTTGTTTAGAGACCTAATTGTCTGTGGTGTAATTTGCTAGGTCTGACTCCCTTGGCTGGATCTGATTTGAGCAAAGTGGGCCCCACCCCATCCTAGGGTAGTTTCACTATAGCTACTACACATCACACTATATATATTTCCCAGTCAATTTATAGGGAGAACATTAGAATAGAGAGGTTTTGTAGCTTTCCTAATGTCCCACAGTAAGTAAATGGATTCAAACCCAGGTAGTCCATCTCCAGAACCTGTGTTTCCAAGCACATTATCGTGCTATCACAGTGGAAGAACAACTCAGAATGACTCTTCTGCATCATAAAGACACACTACAAAATGCCCATTCATTCCTGTCTCACAGGTCACATTGGTCATCTTCCGTGGGTGTAGTAGACTGCAGCGTTCACTTAAATAAAACAAGCACTATGTGATGTACAGACCTGGGTGGAGAAACTTGGATTCAGCAAACTTACAATGCCCCATAGTAACCTGGAAATTCCAGGGAAAGAGAGGGCCCATGAAGCCAGGAAGTGCTCTCTTCAAAAAGTAATGTGGGGACGATAACCAACACTCAATGGTGGTGGTTGTCAAAGGAGACAGAAGGATGCTGGAGGGCTGTTCTTCATGGCATGCAATCGAGATGGGGGTCTTAGCAGGATCTATTTGCGGGACAGGACTGGGGCAGTCCAACTGTCCTACTTCAGGTGCAGACCTGGGCTCTTGGGGAAGCTGGGCTGCCACAGGAGATGATTTCAAATGCTCTACATAGATTTCTGTCTCAGTTTTGTTGCTCAAACACCACCCTGAATAGCAAGAGGAAATTCCTCTTCAAATGTTTTTCTTATTTGAAAACAAATTGTGATTAGGAAGAATGAAAAATAATAAACGTATGAATTAAAATACAGGGTGTCCCCCCCAAAATGTATACACACTTTAATAGCTGATAGCTCAATTTTGAAAATGAGATGTACTCTAAGAAACACTGCCTTTATAATTATTCAAAGTGTGTGTATACATTTTTCCAGGACACCCTCTATACTATGCAGGGTGGAAATTTTAAGTAGAAACTTCTAAAGAATGTTTTTGTGACAATAACAGAATAGATCCAGACACTGGCTAAATTATGGATGTGAGGGAAGTTTCTAATATGAGGTCTTAACGCTTTAATGAATGGTTCCTAGTGCCTTGTGAATGTTATCACCGCCCTCTCATCAGTGTGTAGGCAGAGGGCCAAGAACTGACCAATTAACAGCCTGTTGCGAGAGGGGCCCCCAGGGAAACATGCCCTTTCTATTCTGTCTGCGCGCCATCTAATACCATTCATTTATGATTCCATTTTTTTATTGTTTCTGGGCTTTTGTCCCCTCCCTCCCCCCAGCCTTTCTGTTCTCTGTAACAAAATGAAACACATTTGAGCTATTATCTCTGGGTGTATTTTAGCAATGCGTCTGTACTGTGACAGTCTCCATTAATTTCTCCGAGAGAATATCTGAAATTAGTTAAATTTCATGTTAACTTTCTCATTAGTCAGCTGTGTAGGGGAAGAAAAAAATCTTTCTCCTCTACCCATGTTAGGTTCTCTGGTTGGGGCCATAAACCAGACAAAGAAAAGACAGATGAACAAGTTCATTACCATGTGCAGCCTGAGAGCACTCAGGTCAGTAACTCAAAGGGCTGTTAGAACTGGGGCTTGTAGAGCATCTCAACAAAAGAACATTAAATTTGCAGAGACATGAAAGTCCAAGAAAAAGGACTTTGAGTTTCTGAGCAGCAAATTGCCAGGAGGTAAATTTATGGGAGAACTAATGGCGGATAAGCACTAGTTAATACAGTTTGTTATGTCAGTTCCGGTTCCGTGGTGCTGTCTCTGAGCTGATAAGGATCTAGAGTTGTCTCTGGTGATTAATGTCTGTACGGCTGGTAGGGAGGAGATGGGAGGCACCTTTATAAGTTTATGTCCTACTTTTAGGCACATGGGGAGGGCAGAGAACTTCTCTTGTATCGGGTTTTTCTTATTTGTCTTTAACTCAACACAAACAATATGCTAAGGTGGCATATTCCCAATGACTATATATAGATGCAAAAGTTGAACAGTGAAGAAGGCTGATAGAAAAAAATGATTTATTTGCAGTATGGTGTTAGAGAAGAGCTCTGTGGATACCCGGGAATGCCAGAATGGGTGGGCCCTGGAGCAAGTGAAGCCTGAAACACCACTGGAGACAACAGTGACAAAAATGGGAACTGTCCTACTTCGGGCTCATCATGAGAAGGCAGGGCTCTTTGGAAAAGATAATAATGCTGGGAAAATAGAAGGCAGCAGGAAAAGAGGAAGAGCAAATATGCCATGGATGGATTCCATAAAAGAAGCCACAGGCACGAGTCTACAAGAGCTGAGCAGGCTGCTGAGGACAGGGCATGGGGGACCTCACTCATTCATAGGGTCACCAGGAGTAGAGCCTAGTATATGGTAATAACAGCATCTCATAAATGCTACCCTTCAACTGGGTAAACCATTCATTTCTTCTTGTTCTTATCTTCTGGCCAGAGTAGGTTGCTAAAATGAAATCTTGGGAAGAAAATATTACCAATAAAATGAAGGTTACCATCCCCCCCCCCCTTTCTTGGGTTTTACTTGACAGTGCCCTTCCCTTGCAGTGATGGGCCTGCATCCTTTCATCCCTCCATCCACTGTAGGTCTAGGCCGAACCTACAGGTTTTGTTTCTGTGGTCATTTTTCTCCTTCTTCACCTCCCAACCCTAATCATCCATGTGAGACATTAAATATGCTTGGGCAGAGTTTCTTTTATATGGGTGTTTCCCCACTCTCTGTTGGCAGCAGTGTTAAAATCTGCTTTCTGAAGACGTTCAAGTTCGCCATTTATCATGGAAGTAGCTTTGTCACTCAATGGCACTTATGAGGGAAACGTCAAGACGAAATTGTGAATCTGGGAAGTTTCAATTTTAACTTCCTCAGACTGTTTTCTTCTCTTTAATAATTTACCTTCCAAACACCTCTATTTTCCTAAACCATTTGCATGCCAAAAACAAAATGACATCACAAAATCATCCGCACTCTGGTTTAAACTTACATCATCAGGTGAGTGAGAACATGATTGTGTATCGGGAGAAAAATGACCACATGAGAAGAGGAAATCTATAGGTGTGATGTGAGTTAAAGCAATATTAATTATGGCAATGGTGCGGCCTAATTGCCATGCGGTGCATTATTGATGAGACATTATGAAATGATAGCTCATTTTGCTGCAAGTTTTATTTGATTACCGTTGTGTCCTGCAAAATGTCTGTTCAGCCTTCAGAGTTTATTGCCCAACAAGCAAATCCACAATTTTAAAAAGTCCAAGTAGGGACACATTCCAGTGTTACCTTAGGTAGGATGAGATTGTCTTCAGTGGGACGATGGGGGTGAGGTAGGGTAGGGAGTGGAGGGAGTAGTGGGCAGGGGGTGGGGGGAGGCTTGGGCCAAATTCTGTAAAAAAGGTCACAGATTTCTTGCCCCAGATCCTTGTTACTCAAAGCGTGGCCTGAGGACCAGTAGCATCAGCACCACCGGGGAGCTTGTTGGAGATGCAGAAGCTTTAGGCCCCACCCCAGACCAATGAAACCAGTGATTCCCCAGTGATTCAGTTCGCAGTAACATTTGAGAAGCACCCTGGTAAATCACTCCCTCCTTTGTCAAGGGCAGCTGACAGAGGCATGAGAGTAGGAGGAAAAACAGGCTGCTGCTCTCACTGGTACTTGGCCGTGGGAACAGAGCCTGTGGCTTGTTCAAAATGGAGATCCCCAGCCCACGCCCAGAGCTTCCCCTCCGGAAGTCTCAGGTGGGCCCAGTCATGGGCTTCTTTGACAAGTGCGCCCAAACGTCTGAGACCCACTGTCTGTGCTCACTGAGAAAGGGGGAGGGTGGGAAAGGCTGGGATTGATATCAAAAACAACGCAAGAGGCTACGGCAGGAAGAAAGCTACGGTGAGGCCTGTGCTCGCTAGAAACCTCTGTATTTGCACTTGCATCCTAATGACCCATTTCAAAATTCTCTCAGGTAAAGAATACATATTTTTACTAGTCAGGCTTTCAGTGACCCTGAATCTTAAAGGAAAACCACATATTCTGGAGGAAGTGCCCACAGTACACAGATGACCTCACCCGTCACTCCTACTTAAGGAGCTGTGCTCTAATTAACCAAGTCCCTCCACCAATAGGCGCCCGTCTTTCCCCAGCATTTTCAACACCATTTATTCTCATGTTTGTAATATCCTTGCTTGGGGAGGAGCAGGATTTGTGGGAGAGGTGCCTTTTGAAAAACTCCATGAAACTGTCTTCATTTCAAGCAAGACTTATTTTTCTTCAAAATCAAGACTATAAAACAATACTAAAAGACTGTATAATTAATATTAAAATATCAAATTAAACAGGAAGAAAGGCTGGTTAGAGAATATATTCTATACATCCTTTTATATGAGTTTATCTGAATTTAACTGCATTGTTCAGGGATTTCCTGAAATAACCAAAATAAGAATAGTGTTTCAATATTTGAAGGCAGGATGGTTCAATAGCCTATTCATTTCTCTCATTTATGATGCATTTCTCTCCAGGAACCACCAATGCCTTCCCATAGCCCCATCCAATGCAATTTCACATCTAAAGCACTCCATCATTGCATCTCCACTCACCCCAAATCTCATGGAAACTTTACTTATTTGATTTTGAACCTGTGTGACCAAGAAGCACCGTTGGTCAGCAGTGCTTCTTAGGGCTCCATCCCAGAGGATAAGCATTTAATATTTGAAGGCAGCTGCATCCATATTTGCTGAATACAGCTTAAATCTCAGTGTGCCGTGGAAAGAAAAGCTCAGCTAACTTGAGCCCAGAGTCTGATTCATAGTTTATTAAATGATTAACCCCACGCCCTTCCCCACCCTAGCTGGCCGGTAGCGAATCATCTTTTAGGGATTTAATGAGTTAAGAGAACATGTTCAACATAAAGGAATATGTCATGAATTGTTGTAAATGCGCTTGGTCAGATATAATATGTTTAAATACAGTTTCACATATAGTGTAATTTGTGTTTGCATAATTTGTTAAACCGTGAAATTTTTATAATACACTGATATACAGCAAAAGTTATTCTTTGAAATGTAGTCCTGAATTTTTCCAAAGTCTCATTAATTATATGACCTATTGAGAAGATATGAACCACTTGAAAGAAAAAAGTGTGAAACTTTTGGGTAAATGTGATCTATATAGAGAGAGACATTAGGTAATGTAAGAAAAAATTTAGGAAATATAAATAAATAGATTAGTGTATATAACAATGCATAAGGAAACACACTTGGCAACTTGTTTAAAGGCTTACAACTTCCTGCAGACTGGTACAGTCACTGTGGGAAGTAGTATGGATTTAACTCAAAAAATTAAAAATGGAACTGCTTTATGACTCAGCAATTCTAATTCTGGGAATATATCCAAATAAACCTGAAATACTAATTCAAGAAAATATATACATCCCTATGTTCATTTCAGTTTTATTCACAATAGCCAAGATTTAAAAGTAACCTAATTGTCCAGTAGATGAGTGGATAAAAAAGCTGCGGTACATTTACATACTGGAATACTACTTGGCCATAAAAAAAGAAGGAAATCTTACCTTTTGTGACAGCGTGGATGGATCTGAAGAGTATTATGCTAAGTGAAATAAGCCAGTCACAGAAAGACAAATACCATATGATTTCACTAATATGTGGAATCTAATGAACAAAAGAAACTAAAACAAAATAGAGACAGATTCTTAGATACAGAGAACAGATTGACGACTGTCAGAGGGGAGGAGACAGGAGGCTGGGTGGAAAAGGTGAAGGGATTAAGCAAAAACAAACAAAAAAAGCAGCCTCATCTACACACAATAGTATGGTGATTACCAGAGGGCAAGGGGGTGGGGGGAGGTAAGAGAGGATAAAGGGAGAGCGTAAATGGTGATGGAAGGAGACACAACACATGATGATGTATTATAGAATTATACCCCTGAAATATACAAAATTTTATTAACTGATGTCACCCCAATACATTCAATAAAAATAAATTTTAAAAATTGATCATATAAAAATATATTTTTAAAAAGACCACTTCCTAATTGAAACTGACATTGAAGACTTTCTTTTTTTTTTTAAAAAAAATATTTTTTATTGATTTCAGAGAGGAAGGGAGAGAGAGATAGAAACATCAATGATGAGAGAGAATAATTGTGTGGGCTGCCTCCTGCATGCCCCCTACTAGGGATGGAGCCTGCAACCCGGGCATGTGCCATTGACCGTAATCGAACCTGGGACGCTTCAGTCCACAGGCCAACCAACGCTCTATTCACTGAGCCAAACCAGCTAGGGCTGAAGACTTTCTTATCACTCATCCATCTACTCAGTACAGAGGATCTGCTCTGCACTGCACACTGTTGGGGTATAACGCAGATGTACATACTCTGGATTTCTGCTGTCAACTGGAAAGTGAACTCCTAGAAGCGCTGGGGAGAGATTATTGCTGTAAAAATAGCATTTTGAAATTAAATACAATGACCACCACCACATCAAGGGCGTTTTAAATTGCACAATTCGATTTACACATTTCAAATTCATTAGGTAACTTTTGCCCTGTTTTTCACTCTGCTGGAGTTTCAATAATCACAGAAGCCCCTGGCTTTTCAGTTTTAAATTGTGGTGCAGCATTTTTCTGCATTGTTTTAAAACTTATCAAGGACTCCTGAGCATTTACTGTATTTAGCTAGGAGCTGGGGAAATACACAAAGAGAAACGGAACCTCCCCGCAAGGAGCTTATATTTTATCTTGGACGATAAGAAATATGCATGTGAAAGCTGATACCAACAGAAAGTTAGGGCCGGATTATTTAATATATTAAAATGCAATTTTTAATGATGGTGAAAAATAAAACAGAGATGAACAAGCCACAATCTACGTCTGTATGCAAATTTTGTTTCCTCTTGCTTTACTTGTTGGTAGAAATCTGCGGTACTCTGGCGCCACCTGGAGGCAGTATGGCACCAGGATGAGAAGGACAAAAATGGTTTCAACTGTAACTGAAGCAACTGTTTTTACTTTTGTTCCTTCACAAATCACTTTCTCAAAAAACAGTAGGGAGTTGTGATATAGACTTATTAAACAATATTTTTTTCCCTAAAGTACATGTTTTCCGAAGAGAGTAGAGTTAGTAGATGAGAACTTTAAGGGAGGTCATGGGTTCTTCTAAATGCACTTGGACAGCTATACTTAAACAGTTTCACACACAGCATAATTTGTATACTTGCATAATTTGTAAAACTGAAATGTTTATTATGTACTCTAAAATATAGTGTTACCTATATCTCAATAAGAATGAAATACAGCAAAACTTATTGTTAAATAAATGGATGAATAAATGAATTGCCATGTTTTAGTGTTCCGTGAGGGGAATATATTCATTAAATATGCATTTTTAGTACTTTCTTGGAAACTCTCCCATTCACAAGGACTTGGCACACTTTTGTTTGAATGCAGTTTCTGAGCTTAGTTAATGTTCACAGATGGACGGAGAGGAAACAGGAATGGGTAAGTCCTTTGTAAATGACTATGAACCTTTATATTGGTTGAGAGCTATTCTTGACCTCAGAAGAAAAATCCTTTAATGACATGATACATAATACACATATTAATTTAAACAAAATAGTTTTGGGAAGGAATAAATTCTGGCCTCAAACTCATCAGCTGATTTGAAATTTCTGGATCCCAGGCCCCTACAGATGCTGTCTGCTTTAGATCAAGAAAGTTCCCGGCCTCCTTTCTTAAGAGGTACTGGAATTCATCATTACCTATGACACAATAATGCCATCAGTTTCAACTTTATTATGCACTGGAGGCATTAAACCTGGTTTTCTAATATGATCGGAAACCAGCATTTTAGTTTGTTGAATCTTATGGTTAATAAAAATTTTTCACTCAAACACATACGGTATGCCAATTTTCAAAGAATCAGGACACAGCAAATATAATTGGTGGCGTGTTAAGTATGTGTAACACATTCTTAGTTTAGAAGATGTACTGAAAGTTTAATTGGCTGTTTGATCTGAAAGTTTTCAATTGAGATAAGCTATTATAGAAAAGGAAGAATGTAAATAAGCACATGTATGAGTTCTTATTATATTAATTATAACTACTTCTACAAGGCTAAACTGAAGAAACATTTTAAATCATAAAAAATATTTCTCACTCTTCCCTACTGTAACTATGTATATATTAGTTTGAAGATGGATCTAAATTTGATGATAAATGCTCACCTGTGGCCAATCCTTTTATACAATCCAGCAATTGTACTTCTTTGTGTTTACCCAAATGAGTGAAAAATTTATGTTCACACAAAAGCCGGCATATAGATGTTTATAGCAGCTTTATCCATCATTGTCAAAACTCGGAAGTAACCAAAATGTCCTTCAATAGAAGAATGGATAAAATAAACTGTGGCATATCCAGCCAATGGAATATTATTCAGTGTAAGAAGAAATGAGCTGTCAAGCCATGGAAACAGGGATAGTTATAGGGAGGAACCTTAAATGCATATTACTAAGTGACAGAAGCCAATTCGAGAGGCCACATACTGTATGATTCCAATTACATGACATTCTGGAAAAGACAAAACTGTGGAGACAGTAAAATGATCATGGGTTGCCTGGTTGGAGGGAGGAAGGGATGAATAAGCAAAGCAAAGAGGATTTTTAGGGCAATGAAAATATTCTGTATGATACCCTAATGATGGATACATGTCATTATACATCTGTCAAAACCCATAATCTGTACAACACCAAGAATAAACCGCAATGTGAACTGTGGACTCCAGGGGACTATGATGTGTCAATGGTGGTTCACCAACTGTAACAAGTGTACCACTCTGGTGGGGGATGTTGATGGTGGAGGAGACTGTGCATGTGTGTGGAGACTCTGTATTTTCAGTTCAATCTTGCTGTGAACCTTATATAAACTGCTCTAAAAACATAAATTGAAATTTAATTTAAATTAAAAAAATCATCATGTGGTATATAACTATCCCTATTACTGATTTGCATCTATAAATACATTAAGAACTTATGCAGGCACATGCCTACTAAATCACAGAATTGAGATTTAGACACAGCTACTCAAGGTGCAGTCTTAACGCTCATGCTGTACTCTTCTCTGCTTATAAGGTCGAGTGTCAATCATCCCCATGTTAAAGACGAGGAACATGAACTCAGGATAGTTCAATAAACTGCCCAAGGTTGCCCAGCTAATGATTGATGAAACCTACATTCAAACCCAAGTCCTTTTGATTCTAAAGCCTACACTCATCTTAGCAAAAGACTGGGCCAATAAAGCAATTTTGGACATGACATTTCAGTCCAGAGCACCAGGGCCAGCACCTGAGGAAGGTTCCTCCCCCTCATCCAGGGCAGTATGACTCTCACAGCACTGACCCCAGCACATCAACGTGACCTCCTCATGTTCATTCTCACATCTCATTTCTAATCTGTCCCTGTGCCTGGCGTCCTGTCTGATGCACTCAACGTGAGTAGTGAATGCTCACCGAACCAGACAGAATCGTTGAACTACATGTCTACTTCCCCAGTTCTTTCCATCCTTCTCCCTCTCCCTACCAAAACCTAGCCTCAAAGTCATGTTCACGTTACAGTAATGACTATCATCCTTCTGAAACAAAGATCAAGGACCTTCAGCTGACAAATATGGGAATGATGGGAGAGGATATTTTAAACCTGTGCTACTCATATGCATCCTTGACCTTAACTGAAATGTGAGCTGGATTTTCCAGTTTTCAGTTAAACTAATTAAATTAAAAAAAAAAATTAGCACTTGGCAATTCTAGTATCAGCACCTAAGTGCCTCCATAAAGCTGTACCTCTAGATTTGCAGCTTCCTATTGAAGTAATGTCAGGATCCTTTAACACCCAGTTAATTACCAACTCAGTGTTGAGAGATATTCATGGTTCTATATAAAAAGTCATTCTCAAGGGATGTCTATATTCCTCTGGCTTTTTCACGGACTTATTTCAGACTCTGTTTGGGTACTAAATGCTTGAAAATCCATTTGTGACTATGGGATCACTTTGAAACAGGGACAATTTGAGTGTTTGAGTATCCACTACCAGGGACCCCAAACTGTTCTAGGTTCTGGGGATTAGGCAATGAACAAAACAGGCGACGTCCTTCCCTATCAGGGCTGAGATTCTGGTGAGGAAGAGTGACTAGAAAGAACCATAGAATAAATAAATGGCGTGTCGGGAGGTGCCAAGTGCTGTGGAGAACAGTAAAGCAGGGTGAAGGGAATCAGCGGTGCCAGGGGTTGAGTACAGACTGTAAGAAGCCAGGGGCCACCATGTGTGTATTGAGGAAGGAGATCTGGGACGGGTAACCGCTAGAACAAAACCCAAGACGGGGACATGCCTGGTGTGTCTGAGGAGCAGCATGGGCTGCAGCAGGGCGAGCAGGACAGAGTTGAGATCAGAGAATAAGTAGAGACAAGTCATGCAAGGACTTGTAGGCCACCCAAGGCCTTGTTTTTTTTTATGCAGAATATGAGCCATTGCAAAGGTCTGAACACAGATGTGACCCGTTCTGACTTATGTTTGTAAAGGATCATTGGCTGCAATGTTGAGACTAGATGAAAGCGGAGAAGGGCAGGAATCAGGACCTGCTAGAACCAGTACAAACTTATCTTTGATTCGTTACTCAAAACATTATAGTCTAGGTTAGGGGTTCGATCCCCAGTCAGGGCACATACAGGAGTCAACTATGAATGCACAAGTGGATGGAACAACGAATTGACGTTTCTCTCTCTCCCTTCCTCTCTCTCTCTAAAACCAATAAAAAAAAATTAAAAAAAATACTATTATAGTCTAAACTCAAACTTCAGTAGCATCTTACTTCTGGAGATAACCATGATGTTCTATAAACAAGTTTGTCCTCAGGTTGACACCTGAATGCCTTTCCTCACCTCCCAGGTGCCCTCTACTGACCATAAAAATAACTGAAATGCTCCAGCATTGATTCTGTGCACCCAGCCACCTGCCTAACGCAGAGGAACTCAGGTGAAGGAAAACTCATAGCTTGGAATTCCTTACTTGAAAGGCAGGTACAAATGACCACATGGATAGTGTTTCCCTAAAGAATAAGCTTTAGAATCTGGTTGACCTGCTTCCTCAACTACAGAAAAGTGTGAGGGAGAGTTGAGTCACAGAGGAAATACTCTCAAATGTTTCATACAAAGAAGTGAGTAGGTGGGTTGTGTAAATTGTGACATGCCTGGCCTTGGCCAACAAAATGGGAGGGTTTTGGAGAAATATCTCAAAGAGACAATGTGGGGTACACTGAGGCAAGCTTAATCAAGATTAATGAGCCTCCCTCCCTCCCTATCTTTCTCTCTGATACATGAGCTAGAAGTCCTGTCTAGAACTTCCTGATGTCTGGAGGAAGCTGTTTGCTGTTGGGTGGGTAGCTCCTACTGCTAAGTAGCAAGGTCAATGATGGCCACTCTCTAAACTAGTGAATGACTTTTCTCAGCAACATTGTGGTTTTACAGAGCTTTGCATGGGGTAGTCTTCACAAATGCTTAGTAAGAGAAACTGAAGACTCTGCTGAAAATCTTTTAAACAAGTACCTCTGAACTTTGCCAACAGTACAATGCTCTGTAGAAGAAAAATGTCCAATAAATCATAGTCAATAACATGACTTGCACTTATATTCTAACTAGAGGCCTGGTGCACAAAATTTGTGCTCTCAAGGGGGGTCCCTCAGCCTGGCCCATACCCTCTTGCAGTCTGGGACCCCTCGGGGGATGACCACCTGCTGGCTTAGGCCCAATCCCTGGGCATCCCTCTGGCAGCCCGGGAGCCCTCGGGGGATGTCCACTTGCCAGCGGGGAGCAGGCCTAAGCTGCAGTCGGGCATCCTTAGTGCTGCTGAGGAGGCGGGAGAGGCTCCCACCACCACTGCTGTACTGGCAGCCGTCAGCCTGGCTTGTGGCTGAGCAGAGCTCCCCCTGTGGGAGCGCACTGACCACCAGGAGGCAGCTCCTGCATTGAGCGTCTGCCCCCTGGTGGTCAGTGTGTGTCATCGTAACCAGTCATTCCCAGTCATTCTGCTGTTAGGGACAATTTGCATATTACCCTTTTATTATATAGGAGTGCCTGGCCAGCCTGGGTGAGGGGCTGATGGCTGTTTGCAGGCTGGCCACAGCCCCTTCGGGTAGGGGTTCCCCTGGGTTGCCTGGCCAGCCTGGGTGAGGAGCTAAGGGCCATTTTCAGGCTGGTCACACCCCCTTCAGGGTGGGTGGTCCTGCTGGGGTGCCTGGCCAGTCTGGGTGAGTGGCTGATGGCAGTTTGCAGGCTGGCCAAGCCCCCCAGTGGGGACCCTCACCCCATGAGAGTGTGGCCATCCTGGATGAGGGGCTGATGGCTGTTTGCAGGCTGGCCATGGCCTCCAGCCACCCAAGCTCTCAGTGGAGGCTGGCTGGAAGCAGGTATCTGGGATTTATTTGTCTTCTATAATTGAAACTTTGTTGTCATGAGCTGAGGCCACAGCCAGCTCAGGGCTGGTGGGAAAGTTGGCTTTCTCCATTGCCTGGGCAACCAAGCCTCCTGCTTGCTCCAGCTCCATGGCTGCCAGCTGCCATCTTGGTTGGGTTAATTTGCATATAGTCTCTCCGATTGGCTGGAAGGTGTGGCTTGAGGCGTAGTGAAGGTATGGTCAATTAGCATCTTTGTCTTTTATTAGTGCAGATAGAGTGAATTTATGGTATAAATATTTATGTGGCTATTCAGGAAAACAAACTGATGAGCTTGGAATTCTATAGGTAAACCAATGCATGACTTACAGAATTGAGTTATTTCAGACAGGTGAATGTATGTAAATGTAGAGTCCCAAGTAACTTAAATGTTTGAGAAATGACAAAAGTATAACTTTCACAGTCAGATACAAAATTCAGGAATATTCAGGTTCTTCCCCCAGCTCCTGTATTACCTAACTGTACTTTCTTGGACATTTTTGTTTGAGATAATATAATATTTATCGGGCATTTACCATGAGCTGGGCACTGTTCTAAGTTCTTTATGTGTATTAACTCACTTAATCCTCCCAACAGCTCTTTGAGTTGGATGCCATTATTATTCCAATTTACACATGAGGAAGCCAAAGCACAGAAAGATGAAGTGACTAGTCCAGAGATACTTGTGTGCTGGGCGTCTCTGAAACTGCCCCCAGGTTCGATGATTTGCTAGAACAACTCTCTCACAGGACTCAGCATGTAGTCATAGATATGGCTGTGACTTATTACAGTGCAAAGACACAAAGCACATGAGCAAAGGGAAAAGGCGAGGTCAAGGGAAACCAGGCACAAGCTTTCAAGAGTTGTCTTCCAGGGCAGTCACCAGGAGGTACTTAATTTCCCCAGCAACCAGTTGTGACAACACATGCGAAAAGTGACTACCAGGGAAGCTCATTAGAGACTCTGTGCCCAGGTTTTGTATGGAGGCTGGTCACATAGGCAGCCTCTGCCTAGCCTGTATCAAAATTCCAACTCACAGAGGAAAGAAGGGGTTCAGCATAAATCATATTGTTTGCACAGATGAGGCACAAGGAGCCACTCTTATCAGTTTGGGAAATGGAGGGAACCTTTTGAAAGTTTAAGTTCCCAGAGGCCAACCGGGGTCAACATTGCAGGGCAGCCTTTCTAAAAATAGAACTCAGGCTTCACATGTCCACATGTTTCTCCACGTATGTCTACTAAGTGGAAGAGCTGGTCTGCCCTCATAGATGGATTCTGGAGGCCAAACACAGAACTATGATCCATGGGTTATGCGAGATGTCCAACAGACATATTTAGGGGGCTGGAATTCAGAAGAGAGGTCTGGCTGGAGATGTCACTGTGGGAGTTCCTGGCTTATAGTAACATCGGAAGCTAAGTTCAAGTAGGAAGTGAATGTAGCCTGAAAATAAAAGAGGTCAGAGGACTGTGTCCCAGGGCACTCCAACATCCAGAGGTCAGGTATGTGAGGATGATGCTCAGTGGACACTACAAAGGAGATGCCAGTGAGTTCAGAAGAGAGCCAGTAGGAAGTCATGCCCTATAAGCCAAGTTAAGTGTTTCAAGAAGGCAGAAATGAATAGCAGAAAATGTTGGTAGATCACCAAGAAGACTGTGACCACTGAGCTTAGCCACATGGAGGTTGCTGGCCTTAACAAGGACTGTTTCAGTGGCATGGTCAGGGAAGAGCCTGATTGGAGTGTGTACAAGAGAGCATGAGAGGAGAGGAAGTGGAGATCATCAATTTATTAACAACTCTTAAGGATTTTTGCTGTAGGAGGAGGAAGAGACATGGGATGTGTGTGTGTGTGTGTGTGTGTGTGTGTGTGTGTGTGTGTGTGTAACAGTGGGGATATTGCAGCAGCATGCATGGGACTGATACCATAGAGGAGGGAAAATAATGGGGATAACGGTGTCCTGGAGGAGGTGAAAAGGAGGGGACATAGTGGACAAGTTGGCCATAGATTAGACCATAGACTGTCCATCCAGAGTTGTAGAATGGAAGGCAAATTATTTGAGCACAGATGTAGGTGGGTGGGTGGATGTGGCGGTGGCTTTGTGTGGCATTTCTTTTCTGTTGCTTCAACTTTTGTTGTGAAATGGGAAGCAAAGCTTTCAGCTGAAAATGAGGAAGGGTAAGAAAATAAGGAAGGTTGGAGAGAGAAGGAGGAGAAGGAGAGAGATTGCAGATGTGAACTCATCTGAAAGGTTACAAGATGAGCTGGTTGGGGAAATGTAGTATAGCTGCTTGGGCTACCATGGGCTGAAGAGACACTTAGACATTTGCTGCCGTCAATTTAAAAGAAGAACATTTGCCACGGTTGGGCAGTTTTTCCAGCCCCGTGCAGCTGCAGGGTTGCAGGCAGAGAGTGATGGAGGGTTGGATTTCACTGGGATTGGATTTTGCCAGGCAAATGTGAGGAAGAGAGAAAACCACTCAGGCATTGCGGTAGATGCAAGGAAGTTTATTTACAGAGAGAGTAAGATGGTCGTGGACAAGTTTGAATTCTTTCCTGGAGGTTCCTGTAGCAGAAAGGTTGGTACTGGGGTGCCTCAACAGTTATTTCCCTTTAATGCACAAGTGTACTGTGCAATAAATATACAAAACGTACAAGATTAATCTGTGAAATACAGTCTATTGCTTTAGTTGACGGTGACTCACCTTTGAGTCAGTTGCACAGTCTGGTGGCCACCAGTCTTCAGTTTTGAAGACAAAGAACTGGTGACAGATGCCACTTTATCAGATGCCACTGTCCATGTGGCCCTAAACAAGCGCAACTGTACTCTCAAATGACCTGGACCCTTTACAATCAGTACACCATTCACAGAGCAAACCTGGCACCCGCCAGCCTGTCCTTTATGGGAAACAGGTTTTGAGAGGTTTGGTAGTGGTCCCACCCAGGTGTGAACCCCAGTTCCGCCCTTTCCAGTGCGGCACCTGTCAGAAAACTTCGTACAGTTCTCTCCTTCTTACTCATCCCTGGGCTTCTTTCAAGCACACACCTCTGGGTTCTTCCTTTACCGCAGGCTCCAGTGACTCAGCTGCTTCCCGACCTTTACTGTCCCCTGAGGGCCAGGCCCTCCCCACACCAGCCCGCCCCCCCCACCCCGCTTCTTCTCTTTCTAGTCATCTCTGAAGACAAGTTCTCAAGCCCCTTTGATTTTAAATTATTTATTGCATTCCACAAATATAGAAGACACATAGCAAATATATCACCGATATCTAAAATTGACATAATACAGAACTTCTAGAATTCCAACAGAACTTATATAACTTTGTCCAATTTATGGTTTGGGCTCCTGGCTGTGATGGTGAATTAGAATACCACCCAGTTTTCCCTTCTGTGTTTCTCTCCTTTACTCTCATACTCAAAGCACTTCTGACACTTCTGGTCACCAAATGTGTGGGGGATTTTCCCCACACTGAGCAATTCTCTGTTACACCAGCTGGGTATTCTACAATTCTTTTCCAATTTAATTCAGTTCTGACACTGTCTTCCCGGAGGTAGCATCAGATCTCAGAGGTTAAGGGCTCAGTCCCACGAGACTGCCCCTCGGCCATTGCAGATGCCAATTGCAAGTAATCATGTCCCCAGGTTATCCACAACTTCTTTCCAACTTTGCTACACAACAGATGTTCCCATGATTCCCTCCCTCTTGGATTGGATTATTTGCCAGAATAGCTTATTGAACTCAAGAAAACACTTCTGTTTACCAGTTTATTGAAAGATATGATAAAGGATGCAGTGAACAGCTAGATGAAGAGATACGTAGGGTAAGGTCAGATAGGGTCTCAAACACAGGAGCTTCTGTCCCATAGAGTTGGGGTGTATCACCCTCCTAGTACATGGATATGTTCATCAACCTAGAAGCTCTATGAACCTCAAAATTTGAGTTTTTTATAGAGGCTTCATCATGTAGGCATAGTGAATTGTTAACTCAATTTCTAGCCCCTCTCCCCTCTGTCGATAAATGTTGGGGGTGGGTGAAGTCGGGCTCAAAATTCCAAGCTTCTAAACATGGCTTGGTCTTGCCATTTTTTATGTCCCCCCTCCACCTTCATAGCATGAGTGGGAGCATGGTCCAGATGCTCTGGCTGACCTGCCAATGCCCACAGCAGCTCCAGCCAGCCCCTGTGGGTGTCCCCATTGTGGATTTCTCAGGAAACCCCCTGTCTTGCACCTGATCCAGTTATCCCACCAAGGAGGCCCTAACCCTGTGCATCCTGGGAGCTTCCTCAACCCACCCCCCATTTGTGCCTGCTCCAGCTGGTCTGCCAAGGCCGCTGGCACACCATCTACCCAACGGTTGTTCCTATAGAAGGCCACTCCTTCATGAGCAGAAGAGGGGGCTGTTTTGCCTACTTCATAGAAACAAACACAGAACTGGAATAAAATGAGGAGACATAAGAAGATGTTGTAAATGAAAAAACAAAACAAAACAACAACAACAAAAACAAGATAAAGCCTCTGAAAAATCCCCAATGAAACATTGATAAGTAATTTGACAAAGAGTTCAAAGTACTGGTCAAAAAGAGGCTCACTGAACTTGGGAGAAAAATGGAGGAAAATAGTAAGAACTTCAACAAATAGTTAGAGAAGAATAAAGAAAAACAATTAGAGCTGAAGAATAAAATTACTAAAAAAAAAATAAAGAAAGAAAGAAAGGAAGAAAGAAAGAAAGATGTACTAGAGGAAATCAATGCCTATTAGATGATACCGAAGAATGGATCAACCATCTGGAAGACAGACTAGAGAAAAACCACCCAATCAGAACAGCAACAACAACAACAAAATTAAAAACATAAGGAGAGTTTAAGGGGTCTCCAGGACAACATCAAGCTTACTAACAGTCACATTATAGGAATCTCAGAAGATGAAGAGAGAAAAGGGCATCAAACTTATTGTAAGAAGTAATGGCTGAAAACTTCCTTAACATCCATGTCCTGGAAGCACAAAAAGTCCTAAAGAAGAGGAACCCAAAGATATTCACACCAAAACATTATAATTAAAATGGCAAAATTTAAAGATAAGAAGAGAATCTTAAAGACATCAAGAAAAAACACACAAAACAGTTCTAGCCAGTTTGGCTCAGTGGATAGAGTGTTGGCCTGCAGACCAAAGGGTCCCGGGTTCGATTCAGAGTCAAAACATGTACCACAGTTGCATACAGGAGGCAACCAATCCATGTGTTTCTCTCACACTGATATTTCTCTCTGTTTTTCTCTCTCTTTTCCATTCTCTCTAAAAATCAATGAAAAAATATCCTTGGGTGAGGATAAAAAAGAAAAAAAAAGAAAGAAAGGAAAGAAAAAAAGAAAACAAAACAACTAGTCAGATACAAGGGAAACCCCATAAGACTAGCAGCTGATTTTTCAACAGAAACTTCGCAGGCCAGAGGGAGTAGCAAGATCTACTTAAAATGCTAAAATGAAAAAATTATAACTGTGAATATTCTACCCAGCAAGGTTATTACTCATAATTGAAAGTGATAAAGAGCTTCCCAGATCAGCAAAAACTAATGGAGTTTACAAATTTTGGGAGGATTTGAAGAGAAGGGAATCCTCTTACACTGTTGGTGGGAATGTAAAACGGTGCAGCCACTATGGAAAATTTTCTGGAGTTTCCTCAAAAAATTAAGAATAGAACTGTCATATGATCGTGCATTCCACTTCTGTGTATTTATCTGAAGCATGTTTATTGTAGCATTATTTACAAAAGCCAAGATATGGAAGCAGTAGATAAAGATATAATCTATATTATAAAAGGCCTGTGGCCCTAACATCATAACGACCAAAGACCGGCACGGGTGGGTGGGGCATATGATTTCACGTGCTGGGCTTCATATATATATATATATATATATATATATATATATATATATATATCTCCAATTGTTACAACCGAACAACTGGAATGATGACTGGAACGACCCGTGGACCAGTTGCAATGATGTGCACTAACCACCAGGGGGCAGACACTCAATGCAGGAGCTGCCCCTTGGTGGTCTATGTGCTCCCACAGCCAACCTCCCATGGCTCCTCCCCCCAAGTGCCCCCCCCCCCCATTGGCCCTGATTGGGGTGGCCAGCCAGCCAACCTCCTGCGGTCCTCCCTCCTGGCTGGCCAACCTCTGAGGCCCCTCCCTCCAGGCCCTGATCTGGGGGACAGGCCAGCCAACCTCCCGGCCAGCTGGCTCCCCGATAGGCCTCGATCACCAGCCAGGCTGAAGGCCCCCACCCATGCACAAATTCGTGCACGGGGCCTCTAGTATATAATAAAATAAATAAGTCTTGAGGATGTAATGTATAGCATAGGGAATATAATAAATAACACTGTAATAACTATATGGTGACATGGTAACTCAACTTAATGTGGGCATCATTTTATAATATACATAAATATAGAATCACTATGATGTACACCTGAAATTAATAGGATATTGTATGTCAATTATACATCCATTACAGAAAAAGATAGTGATATGACCAGATCTGTATTTTTGACGATAATTCTGGCTGTAGCCAGAGACCATAGTGTGCATGTATGTGTGTGTGGTGTTGAGAAAAATTGATGAGTCAATTCTGCTCTGAACTTGCTGACTTTGAGGTCTTAGTATTACCTGAGGGATCTAGACTGTCTAGAGCTTTCATTAAATATCAACTTTGTATTTTGTGTAACTCACCTGCCACAATAAGGGAATAGACATTTGTATTGTTTTATTGACAAATATTATTTTGACCTTTAAAAATATTATGCTTTTTGTGTCATTTTCTGTCTTTCCCAAAGTATTTGACTTTTGGTTACTAATTTAAGTTAACATCGACATCATGATTTAAGTGGGCAATTCCCCTATGCTAATATAAGTAGATCTAACATGTTAATTAATATAGTCGTACTGATCCCCGATGTTAATCAGTAGGTCTACAGGGATGACTTGAGAGAAAGTAATTTTGAATACTCAAATCTGAGAAGTTTCTTCTAAAGACATAAAACATGTCATAGACCTGTGATAAAGGTTTTCCTATACTCAAGTTTTCTATACTCATGTTGTGATCAATAAGTTTGCCTTCTTCCTGGGAGAAATCACTGGCTTTGGAAGGGAGGAGGAATGTGGAGCTTGAGGGACCCTGAGATCTGGGTCTTGGCTTTTAAACCATGAAGTGAGATGACGTCCATTCTTCCTTAACTAGGGTCCCAAGTGTATGGTTGTGCATTTTCAAGTGTTTCAATAATTTTGAACACTGCATTCATTTGACCAACTGAATATCTCAATTTACCACAAGATGGCAGCACAATGTTGTTTTAAAAAAGTAGATGATAAATTAATTTCTAGAGCTAAGATGGGTGTGTGGGGGAGTAGGGGGGAAACCATAACTAAGAAATTTTCTTCTTGTCCTTATAATTGGAAAGAGAGAGAGAGAGAGAGAGAGAGAGAGAGAGAGAGAGAGAGAGAGAGATACAGTAAGAAAGGAAGCAACAAAGGAAGGAAGAAAAGAAAAAAGGGGGGTGGAAGAAAGGAGGAACAAAAGGCAAAGAAAAGAGAAAGTGAAAGAATAAAGAAAAAAAATTCACAAACATTCAGCTATGTTGTATTTAACTAGAAAAAAAAATAACCAAGCCACTGATGTAGGAAATTTCCGAGAGAGAAGAACAGTGCTATTACCACATTTATTCACAGCCTCAATGTGTGAGTGTAAGATAGACATTTGACCTTATAAAAGCAGTTGTTTCTGGAAAACTGTGATAATAAGTTTACATTTACAAAGGGTTCTAGTTCCTTTAAGTCTTAAATTAACATAATTATCATCTGGGATTCCCAACTTATTTTACTCAGTGCCCTTCACATTGGCTTCAATTTTTAATTGTGTGGGGCAATAAGAGAGGTTATTTGAGAAGCGAATAAACTGTATTCAGACACACACTGACAGTGATGCCTTGGTGTGATGGAAATGAAAGGGTTGACATTGGTTCAGTGCACCTTGAATTGAGAATTCTTCCAGAGTTGGCTCTTTGATTCTTCTGATCACCCACCACTTACTTGGCCAATACTTGCTCTCCGTCTGATGAATTTGGCATAATAGAGAGCTGTGCAAAGGGAGAGATCTTAGAATGGTGATGACCTCAGGCTTAGAGAATCTTTAGATTGAGGTTTTTCAACTTCAGCACTAATAGCTTTTGGATCCAGATAATTCTTTTCTGGGGGTTGGGGGGCAGGGCTCTTCTTTCCATGGAAGGATATTGGGCGGCCTCCCTGGCATGCACCCATCAGATGCCAGTAATATCCATCAGTTGTGATATTCAAAAAACATCTCCAGACATTGTCAAATGTTCCCTGGGAGCAAACTTGCCTCCACCTCCCTATCTGAGGGCCACTGCTTTAGATAATAGTTTAGATAATAGTTTAAGTAAACTATTACAGGAGTGAGGGAAGTCCTGAATATTTTATCTTACTGTCTTGGTCATAGGCAAAACTCATAACTGAACCATCAGAGAATTGCGTGTTCCCAAGTCTCTGTTAGAAATTTCCAAGTATTAAATCCAGGCATAAAATGTCTCTTTCTTTCTTTCTTTCTTTCTTTCTTTCTTTCTTTCTTTCTTTCTTTCTTTCTTTCTTTCTTTCTTTCTTTCTTCCTTGCCAGGATAATCTATAATCTTCTGTATATGAAACAAATAAACAAATATTTACTGTGAATATCCTTTTAAGCATAAACCTATGACCAGGCATTGTAGAGCGCACAAAAGAGTTTTTATAGAAATAAAATCAATAAATGCTGGTTGAATCTTTATTATGTGCTAGACACTTTCTATCCATTAACAATGTCCATTTTATATTTTTCTCATTTAAAATATTTCTTCCTCTCTATGAAGAAATATTATTTACATTCTATAGAGGAAAAAACAGAGGCTGAGAAAAGTTCAGTCACTAGCTCAAAGTCACATTAATAATAGTTGGCAAAGGCCAGATTAAAACTTGATCTATCACCAAGGCCTGTGTGTACTCTCGTACCAGATACTAACTTTTGAGAATCTTACAGTTTAGTTGGGAGAACAATGCTTATTATGCATAGGAAACATATCTAATTTCATAAAGCAGTATTACAAAAGCCATAAAAATTACAAGACACATCACTGTAGACTAGAGTGAACTGAGAAATTGTGAGGACATGATGGGTCTTGATCTGTGTGTCTTTAAAAAATGGAAGATTAGAGAGATGGGTTAGAAGGATGGGCAGGGTGGGTCCTATGCTACAAAGGGGAACAGTAGGACTGCCTAAGAGTGTTGAGAGAATAGGGTAGAGATGGCTAAAAGGAGTGGGAGATCCATGCTGAGAAAGAGGTAATGCAGGTTGGAAAGGGAGGCTGGTAGCAGATGATAGAGAGCCTTGAGTAGAATCCAGATACAATAAACTGTCAGGCCAAATGAATGGATTTTGTTTAGCTCAAAGTTTTATATATTGAAAATTTAAAAAAAAAAATGGATTCTGGCTGAGCTGGGTGTTGCTCAGTGGTTGAGCATTGACTCAGGAACCAAGAGGTCACTGGTTCTATTCCTGGTCACATGCCCACGTTGCGGGCTCGATCCCCATTAGGGGTTGTGCAGGAGGCAGCCAATCGATGATTCTCTCCTCACTGAAGTTTCTATCTCTCTCTCCCTCTTCATTCCTCTCTGAAATCAATAAAAACATATTTAAAAATATAGATTCTGAACATTCTTGAATGTGGTAACATTGTGTTTACATTTTTGTATCTCATCTCTAGGCCAAGAAAGGGTTGCTATAGGGTATAGGTTCTCCAAATTCACCCAAATCCACATCTTGTCCCGTTCTTTACCCTCTTCTTACTTCATTTAATTATCTGCTTAGTCCATGTTTATTCCCTTAAGAAGTGGAATTTGCAACTAACTTTAGAAAGAGGTGTTTTCAAAAACTTACTGATAATACCAATAAAAAATCTACAATTTCTTCTAATAGTCCACTAGAAATGGATGACAAGAAATGTTTCCATTTAATAATTCTCCATATATCCAGAGGTTGTTCTTAGATTTTCCTTTCTGAAATTATCCCTGGTAGTTTAGCCTTTTCTGGGGCTGTGCATTTTTCATCATTGTTTCTCAGCACTGAAGCTGGTGTTAATTTCCATGTCTTTGTAAACTCTGAGCAGCAGCCTGTATTCACCCAGCATTAGACCATTTCCTTTATTCATGCCCGGTTTGTGACAACTCAACACAAGAATAAAATTTTTCTAGTGCCTACCATGGTTCAGGCACCATTTTATGAATGGGAACTATCACTAATAACAGACAAAAAGCGAGAGGGTTTATATTTCTAGTGGGAGAGACAGACAATAAACAATGAACAGAACAAATAAGTAAATTACAAATGTAGGAAAATGTTGTCTGGGAAGGATAAGAAAGATAGAGTAGAGTAAGGGTGCTAGTAATGGGAATTGCAATTTTAAATAGAGTGGTCAGGGTAGGCTCCACTGAGAAGGTGACATTTAAACAAAGCCTTGAAAGAGATTGTTGTGGGAAATGATCTTGATGCAATGGGAACCTCCAAGCCCCAGGCAAACAGTTCTGTAATGGAACAGAAAAGCTTACAGACCAAATTAGAGTACTCAAAACATATAGATTATTGAACCAACCTAAAACACATGGAGAGCAGCAATGGGGAAGAAATAGTATACGTTAACATACTTAAGATGATAAATAAGCAAGTAGAAGGCTCACACTATATGAATCCTGCATTATGCAATCCATATATATAAAAGCCTAAGCAACTGGCCAACTGGCCAACCAGCTGGCCGGTAGCTATGATGTGCACTGATCACCAGGGGGAAGACACTCAAGGCAGGAGCGCAAACCACAGGCATGGAAACATGGAAAAGACTGATGAATCTCAGAGGGAAGAGGGGAGGGGGAAGGGCAGGAAGAGATTTACCAAAGATCTTATATGCATACTAAAGGCCCAGTGTATGGATTCGTGCACTGGTGGGGTCCCTCAGCCTGGCCTGTGGAAATCTGGCTGAAACTGGCCCTCCAACATCCCTGAGGGGTCCCAGATTGCGAGAGGGCACAGGCCATGCCAAGGAACTCCACCGGTGCACGAATCTGGGCACCGGGGCTCCAGTGTTAATATATTCTCTCTCTCTCTCTCTCTCTCTCTCTCTCTCTCTCTCTCTCTCTCACACACACACACACACACACACACACACAGAAGTACACACCAGCCTTCTCACTGATAGTGACATTGTAAGGACCACTTGAACTTAACCCAGGGACTCAGCAGACAAAAGGTATCTGGGGCCAACATACACTTGCTCTATCTGAGACACTCAGGGCCAAGTACTCTTGGCTAACAACTGTGGCTCAATCTATTAATCTGTTGAGCAGTTATGAGCTGTTTCTTATTCTCTTGAGCAGAACACACGTTGAACCAGAGTGGGGACCTTAATATGTATCACCATAGGGTGGCCGATTTGAGATGACATAGCTGTCAACCTGGACATGCCAGGACCTGTACCTTACTTGGTCCTTCCATTCCGTTCTTTATAGAAATAACAGTCTTGATTATTCTATGCTTTTTAAATCCTATATCTCACTTATTATGTCTGTTTTTAAGATGTCTCATAGGATGCTTACTATTTTTAACTTATCTTAGAAGTTTTACCCATCTCATTGTTTTTCTCATCTTTCAGAGCATACTTGAATATTCTCAAATAACATCTTAAACCCACATTACAGAGGTGAAGGAGTTAACATGAGGATATCAGAGGGAGGATCACACCAGGCAGAGTATGGCAAAGGCAAGAGTGTACCTGGTGTGTTTCCAGGACAGCAAGAACAGCGTGGCTGGGTGGATGGAGTGAGTGGTGAGTGGAGATTAGCAGGAAAGGGGGTTAGGTTTTGCAGGACCTTATGGCCATTACAGGAACTTTGTATTACTAACACAACTCTATCCTTCACTGACTTACACTGTCAACTTTATTTTTCCATCCTCTAGGACAGTGGTTCTCAACCTTGGCTGCACATTAGAATCACCTGGGAATCTTTTTAAAATCCTGATTTCTGGGCCTCATCCTCCAGAAATTCTGTTTCTTTGTTATGGGGCGAGGCCACAACATTAGCAACAAAGAAACAGCATTTCCCTAGGAGGAGGCCCAGAAATCAGGATTTTAAAAAGATTCCCAGGTGATTCTAATGTGCAGCCACGGTTGAGAACCACTGCTCTAGGAATTATCCCTTACTCATGAGTAGGAGGAAAATCACAGTAGTGCAGTGTCATGGAAGCCAGAGAGTTTCAAAAAGAGGTCAACTGTATCAGCTATCACTGAAATGACTTTGATAAACAATAGACTATGGGGGATGATGAGAACCGGGTAGAAGAAAAGGCCATTTGAATTAGCAATAACGATGTCATTGTTGACCTTCAAGGGACAAGTTTCAATGAAGCATTCAGGCAGGAGACTGAGTGCTAGTGTTATAGAGGAAACATGTGGGGGAGGAAATGGATGTATCGCTTCCTCAGGCCCGGTGACCTTTGTGCCTCATGGTTGCTGATATGAGAAAGCCCCCCTCCCCTGGAGGACTGTGCCCAGGCAACAATCACTTCCCAGCAGAGCCCCCACAGACCTAGTTCCCATGCATTCGGATGCTGATTAAAGTATTTCCAGTAAAGTCTACCAGATTCTTTGAAAGGCCTTTGAGGTTGCTCATTCAAGTGAATCCTTTTACTCACTACTTTTTTGTATGAATGGAGAGAAAGATGAGATTAATACTTCTATCTGCTAATTGATCATTTCTAGTACTTAAAAACCTATAATTCTTGTTCCAGAGTTTATCTGCAGATCCATCCATCCATCCATCCACCCACCCATCCATCCATCCATCCATCCATCCATCCATCCTCTTCTTAATTGCTATCTCTATGAAAGACAGGCTTGCTTTCTTTACAAGTCTAGTTTGTCTACTTGTACTCTGTTTCCAATCCCCTCCCCACCCTGTCCCTTCCCTCCTCCCTCGATCCAACCCCCCCCCCCCCCAGAGAAATTGTAGGTGAGTGAATCCCTTTTCATTTCTGAATTCCAATCTTTCCCTTTGCTGAATAAACCTAAATTATTTCCATCATTCTACAAAAACAACACCTCTCCTCACCCCATACCCATCTGTAGTTATCACCCCAGGTCTCTTGTTTACTGAGAACCAAGTTCCTTGAATATGACATCTATATAAGGTTTATCTGCCCTGGTCACTCCACTGAACGTGCTGTCCCTTAGGCCCAGCCATACCCATGCTATCTTATAGCACCTTCATTTATTCCTTACATATTATATGTAACTAGAGGCCCAGTGCACGAAATTTGTGTATGGGTGGGGGTGGGGGATCCCTTAGCCCAGCCTACACCCTCTCCAATCTGGGACCCCTTGGGGGATGTATGACTAAACTGGCAGTCGGACATCCCTCTCACAATCTGGGACCGCTGGCTCCTAACCACTCACCTGCCTGCCTGCCTGATTGCCCCTAACCACTCTGCCTGCCTGCTTGATCGCCCCTAACCACTCTGCCTGCCTGCCTGATTGCCCCTAACTGCCTCTTCCTGCCTGCCTGATCACCCCTAACCACTTCTGCCTGCCTGCCTGACTGCCCCAACTGCTTCCCTGCCTGCCTGATCACCCCTAATCTTCTCTGCCTGCCTGCCTGATTGCCCCTAACCACCTCTGCCTGCCTGCCTGCCTGATACCCCTAACTGCTCTCCCCTGCTGGCCTGATTGCCCCTAACCACCTCTGCCTCGGCATCTGCCACCGTGGCTTTGTCTAGAAGGACATCTGGAAGATGTCTGGTCTATCTGGTCTAATTAGCATATTACTCTTTTATTATATAGATTGCTTATTTTCTTTTGTCTTACTCAATAAACTAAGTTCCTTGAGAGAAAGACGGCTTCATATTTACCCCTATCCCTAGCAACTAGAACAATCACTGGCACATATTAGACAGTCAATATTTGTTGAATGAATGAAGCCATGAATGAATGAATGAGTACTGTTTTTCACCCCTTTTACATTTGACTCAGCCATGTCTTTCTTTTTTTAAAAAAAAACACTCATTTACTAGTTGCTCAGATAATAAGATAATATTCTCTCTGGTTTTTATTCTAATCATTTGTCAATTCTTTTGTGGCTTATCTTTAAATGATGCAATTTCCTAGGCATCTATCTTTGTACTTTTCTCAACACTATCTACTCTACCTGGCAAGCTTATCAATAGCCAGAAGCTTTAATTACAACAATATCTCTATCTGCAGCCCAGATCTCACTCCTGTTCTTCAAACCCATTTATCCAGCTACCTGCTGACCATCTCCATTTAACTATGTCATGGGGACTTCAAATATGAAAGTTAAAAAACTGAATTCCTAACACCTGTCTCAGTAACTATGTAGCTATCCATTCAGTGCAGAGCCAGAGATAAGGGAATTTTCCTAGATATCTCTTTTCCCCTCATCTATCTCATTTCATCACACATTAATTCCTTTAGACCAGACTCCTAAGATGTTTCTGAAATGTGTCCTCTACCTCTCCAGTTTTGTTGGCATAATTAATAAATAACCTTCCTCCAGTGACCTCTCTCTCTACACACACACACACACACACACACACACACACACACACACACACACACCTGTGCCTGAGCATACACACAGAGAACTGCAATCAGAGTTAGGACATTACAAATACTAGGTTCCAGGCCCACTTGCTATCTTTGAAACATAGCTGTCAGCCCTCTCCCTGCCAGCAGAGAGAAGAAACCGGGAAGGTAGTGTTGAAAAGACCTGTTAAAGCTAATGATAATGGTTGTCCCTCCCAACCTTCCCACTTCCATTGAAAAAACTTCTCCCTTAAATAGTGTAACGTAAAATAGAAAAAAAAAAGGGGGGAGTAAAAAGGAACTAAAAGATATTTTTGTTGGGGCAATTCCAACCACATATTTCAAAATCACTTGTTAACTTCCCTCTATTTCACTGTACTGAGTATTCCTCAATGAGGGCATGTCATTTCAGAATAGGACTATGTTGCTTCTTTTTGTATCATTTTCAAATGAAATCATCAAATGTCTGACACCCCCAGGCACTGACTGTACTACAGGAGCATGAGACTGGGGACAGCAATCCCATTGTGGGGGGACAGAGCTGGGACCTGGACAGCAGAGAGATGGTGGTGGTGGTGGTGGGGGGGGGCGGGGGTGTGTGTACAGATCACTCATTCAACTTCTCACAGATAATGAGAGTAGATCTGGGACCCAAGTTCATTTCAACCATCACCGTGATCCCTGAACCTTGGAAGTTAATAAGATGGTATTGCTGGGGTGGGTTGTTTTCCCATATGTGAATCTCTGCCATCCTTCTTGCTCTCTTTTCCACCATCTGCCTGTGTTTAAGCGGTATGACCGTCACAGTCAAATACTCCAGGCTGTCTCTTGCCTCTGGGCCTTGGCACATGCTGGTCCCCCTCAGGGAAGTTCTTCCCTCTCCAGCATGGCAGCCACCCCCTGTCCTCAAGACTGCTCGGTCCCCACCTCCTCCAGTCCACATTCTGGCTACCCCTTCCCGTTCCCTGGCCCAATCATAGGGATTAACATAGGTGTTCCCCCTCTTCCAGTACTGATCTTCAAACATCTTTACTTTGATTCCCTAAAATCATTTTAAAAACTAGGTAGTGCCTAGTGTATTTTCAGCTTGATCTTCTGAAATTTGTCACCATAAACTTGAATAGTGGCAAAGGGTTAATTTCTTAACACCTTGTCAACAATAGGTTTTTGTTGCTGTTGTTAATCCTCACCAGAGGATATTCTTCCATTTAGTTTTAGAGAGAGTGGGAGAGAGGGGGAGAGACAGAGAAAGAGAAACATTGATATGAGAGAGACATAGCGGTTGGTTGCCTCCCACACGTGCCCAATCAGGGCCGAGGATTGAGCCTGCAATTGAGGTACATGCCCTTGACTGGGAACTCAACCCAGGACCCTTCAGTCTGTGGGCTGACCCTCCATCCACTGAGCCAAACTGAGCAGGGCAACAATAGACTTTTAAATAAAATGTCACATCACTTTTTAAAATGTATCCAATGGAAAATAAGTGCTATATCATTGGGCATTCATCATCATCCATTGAAAATGATACATGGGCAAGGTTTTCTTTAACAACTGGGTTCTAACTGGAATGCTTGCGTTGACTCCAGCATGAAAAACCCTTAACCACTAGAGTGGGATCGTGTCTTGAGGGGGCAAAGTTCTAATACAAGGGTTGCCCAATGTTTTGGTGAAAAGCCAGATAGTCTGTATGTTTGGCTTTGTGGGCCACAAGGTGTCTGTCCCACTTGTTGTTGTCCCGTGAAAGCAGCCATAGGTGATTTGTCAACAAACGGGTGTGGCTATGTTCCAATAAAACTGCGTTCACAGAAACAGGATAATGGCCTGTTCTAAAAGAAGGCCCCAAAAGGGTAAAAGTACTGTATAGCCAAAATGACACTTTGAATCACAGATGTTCTTGCAAGGAGGAGAAAAACCTTTAACAATACAGGGGTGGGCAAAAGGAGGTTAAATTACCAGCCATCATTACCTAAAAGATAAATCATAAACCAGGATACAAAATAATAACAATAATAATTAGAAGACAAATAATACAATGGTTAATAAATAAATAATAACACAAGAATAAACTCTGCGTGTCCCATACTCACATTACCACCAGAGCACATTTACTTTGTCAGATTGATTTCCATAGCAGTAGCTCTCTCAGAATATTGGGCAGGTGAGAGGGAGAGAGAGAGAGGGAGAGGGAGAGAGAGAGAGAGAGAGAGAGAGAGAGAGAGAGAGAGAAGAAGAAGAAGAAGAAGAAGAAGAAGAAGAAGAAGAAGAAGAAGAAGAAGAGAAGAGAAGAGAAGAGAAGAGAAGAGAAGAGAAGAGAAGAGAAGAGAAGAGAAGAGAAGAGAAGAGAAGAGAAGAGAGATCTTTGCTCCCTGAGGAAGAAATGGGGATGATGTGTATATGGTTCAGGCAGGAGTGGTGGGCTTAGGCCAGAGGCATACCTGGGTTCCAAACCTAATTTTCCTACCTTCAGCTTTTGGGATATTAACTTAGGAATTAATTCTCTGGGCCTCAGGTTCCATTTCCATAGAAGGGTGGGAAGTAATTCTACCAGCTCTCTAAAGCAGTAGCCGGAGTAAGGTGAGGAGAGACTAAAGGAGCACATGATACATAGCACCTACCTTATGTGGGGCCCAACACATTGGAGCTCTTCTTACTAACGATGGGTTACAAGAGGCTTTGGTACCAGGTGGGAGTTCAGTACCTTAGGGAAGAAGGCATCACAAGGTGGCAGGCAGGTGGTCCTTCGAAAGAGAGATAGAAGAGGATCAATGACAATTGATCACTTCACAATTTTACTCGACATCATTGTCAAAGTGTTTTGGTTACACCGAAGCTTTGTGTCTTTTTTCCTTTTTATTATAATCTGGACATATAGGAGAGTGATGGCGTTTTATGCTTTGGATTCAGGCTGGTACAAACTGAACTCAAATCTGATGAAAAGGTGTACACAGCTGGGTCAGAGCTCTGCAGGAGGCTGGCAGGTGAAGGCCCTTCTCGACTCAGTGGGGGCATGGATGCTGGGGGAGGTGACTCGTGGGGGTACAGTGTGAGTGTGTGAGTGTGCAGTGAGGGTGACATTTGAGATTAAATGTTAATATTCACGATGACTCATGCCATAAAAAGAAAAAGAAAATAACAGAAAAAAATCTCGTTCCAAAGAAGAAACCAGCTAAAAAAAATCATGTTGTAAATTATGGAAACTTAGAATGCTCTTTTTTAAAAAAATTTCTTTATTGCTTAAGGTATTACATATGTGTCCTTATCCCCCCATTACTCCCCCGACCCCCCCCCACTCATGTCCTCACCCCCGCCCCCCTGTTGTCTGTGTCCATTGGTTGGGCTTATATACATGCATACAAGTCCTTTGGTTGATCTCTCCCCCTTTCCCCCACTCTCCCCTACCTTCCCTCTGAGATTTGACGGTCTTATTTGGGCTCATGGCCCAGCTGTTTGTCTCATTTGCAATGAAAACAACCTCTTGCTTCAAAGAACACAACATTTTTTCCAAGTTAATACATTTACATGGTTCAAAATGCAAAATGATATAGAAGGGCATATGCAAAGAAGTCTCCTTCCTCCTCTGTCCCCATCTGCCTTATCCTCTCCCACTCCCTACCCTCGGTGCTAATTCTGGTTTATTGGCTTGTCTGTCTATCCTCCCAATATTTCTTCATGCTTATGCAAAGAGATAAAAACAGAACATGTTCTTACACACCTTCCTCATTTTATTACACAGAATGGAGTACACACGACACACTGGTCTTCATGTTGTTTTTGTTGCCTGACAAGTTAGACTGAACTTCTCTCTGTCTCAGTGCAGAAAATGTCCCCAGCATTCTTGCACATTAATGATGTACAAAATGGTTAACTTGGGTCCAACTATCACAATAAGTAGCCTTGTATATCCTCACTTACCACGTGTGCATCTATAATTGTAGGAAAGATGCCCAGACATGGGACTGCTGGGTCCAAGGACCACTGAGCCTGTAATTTTGGCAGGTAGTGTGAGATTCCCCTCCACGTGGGCTGGACCATTTTTGCCTTTGTGGTGAAGTAATGTCGTTCTAATTTGTATTTCTCAAATTCATTTAATTTTTATTTGTCCATGAATATTTCTTTTTCTGTGAAATGTCTGTTCATGTGCTTTGCTCATTTTTCTATTAGGTTATTTCTTAATTCTTGGGAGTGCTTTAGGAATTCATTATCTATTTGGGATTTGTCATTGATACAATTGATACAACAGTATTTGTCATTGATACAATTTTCAAATTTTTTTTCCAGTTTATCATTTCATCATTTAATTTGTGTATGGTGTATTTGCCACGCTAACTATTTTTAAAATGATATGTAATTTAATATACCTTCTATAATTTTATGACTTCTGAATTTTAACTCATATAAGGGCTTTCCCTACTTCAAGGTTAGCGAGGAATTCACCCATATTTTCTTCTACAATTTTTATTTACTTATTTATTTGTATTTTTAAATATTTGCTATAATTGCATTCTTATCCTGATGTACAATGTGAAGTGTAGATCCAATTTTAAAAAAAATATATTTTATTGATTTTTTACAGAGAGAAAGGGGGAGGGATAGAGAGTTAGAAACATTGATGAGAGAGAAACATCAATCAACTGCCTCCTGCACACCTCCTACTGGGAATGTGCTCGTAACCAAGGTACATGCCCTTGACCGGAATCGAACCTGGGACCTTTCAGTCCACAGGCTGACGCTCTATCCACTGAGCCAAACCAGTTAGGGCTAGATCCAATTTTATATGTTCTTCAAATAGACAATGGATTGTCCCATTAATCTAAATATTCATCTTTACTGACATGAGGTGTCATCTTTATTATATACCAAATTTCTGAATGTATTTGTATCATTTTAATTTTTTTTCATCTATTCCATTGGTCTTTCTATTCATGTATCAACACCAGACATTTAATTACGAAGTCTCTGTGGTATTTTTAATATCTGGTAAACTGAATCTCTCATATTCCTTTTTATCTGTTAGGTTTCTTTTTCAAGCTATTTAAATTCGTTTATTTTTTCCACATCCATTTTATGGTATTATTTTTATCGGGACAATGCTACACTTAGAAGTTAACTGACACTTTTTGGTTATTGAGTCTTCCTATTCATGATATCCAAGATATGTCGTCATAGCCATTGAAGCTGTAGGGAAGGAAATTACTTCCCCTCTATCCTTCCAGGTTCCTCAGCTGGGGCACTGCCAATTAGACTGGCAAAAGGCAGATTAATAAGAGAAAAACCAACTGTTTGTTAACACTTGCTGAGCTTGTGGGAGAAACCTCAGTGATGAGTAACTTGAAAGGGTGGTTAGAATGTGAGTTTATATGGTATCAACAACGACAAAAACAATACATTTATCAAAAAGTTACAGAACAAAGGTAAAGGGGTTTTTAGGCTTTTAGAGGTGGCAAACTGTGGGAAGGTAGAAAGGAATGGAAGATAAGGCTAGTTAGTAAGGTTTGTTATGTAGATTCGCTGGGCTGATCAGAGTCTAGAGTTGTCTCTGGTGATTAAGAATTGTCCTGCCTTTCCTGGTAGATGGGAGAAGGCAGAGGGTTTTTGTGTGTTTGCTTCTTTCCAATTGCCTTTAGCCCCAAATAATCCTTAGGTCACCGTACCATATTTTGGAGTGTCATACTCTGAACTCTTCAAAGTCTATTGTTATGTTCTTTGAGAGGGCTTTAAAATTTTTCTCAGCCCAGCTGGGGTGTGGCTCGGTGATTGAGCATCGACCTTTGAACCAGGAGATCAAAGTTTGATTCCTGGTCAGGGCACATGCCTGGGTTGTGGGCACCATCCTGAGTCCGGGTCATGCAGGAGATAGCCAATCAATGATTCTCTCTCGTCATTGAGGTTCCTATCTCTCTCTCCTTCTCCCTTTCTCACTGAAATCAATAAAAATATCTTAAATATAAAAAATTTTCTCATAAATTTGCACAAATTTTGAAATTATATGAATGACAAAAAATGATACTATTGTAATTAGCTGGTTATTAATAATAGGAAAGGAGTAAAAGGGAGGCATATCATTTGGGCAGCTTCACCAGGAACTTGCAACTTTGCACTCACTCCCCAGGAACCACTGAGCCATCCCCTGCAGATCACTGTGGGGAGGGGTCCAAAAAGGGGAGATAGACCCATGCTCAGTGAAATTGGGGTGACTAGGGAAGGTGCTTGCCAGTCACATCTGGAAGCAGGTCATTGGCCAGAATGGATGTGGCCACCGCAAGAGGGTAAAAATTTGGGAATACATAATCCCCTCTCCTGGCTGTTTGCTCTTGGTTCGTGGGGCTCTCTCATTCCTGCTTCCTTGCATTCACCTGTGTTTCCTCCATAGCCATGTGACCCTGTGGACCCCACATGCTATGGACTGATGGACTGCAGTGGGGAAACACAAATGAAGCTAGCCTGATGCTGGGTTGCACTATGCAGACATGGAACAGAAACTCTAGACACTGGCTTTGATTTTTATCCCTATAGAAGCTCCAGCTACACTTCTTCCTTGGTGGGCCAATGGGAAATGGGATTTTGGAAATTCAGGGATATGATTCCACGGAAATAAAAATCACTCATTCTCCTGTGTGAGTCTCAGAAAATTATTTTTCTTGGGATATTGCAAGAATTCCACTCCCATAAGCAATAGGTGGGAACGAGGACCTCTCCTCACCAGTAACAAAACACTAAGAAGTACCATGAGACAAACTATGTATTCCCAATAAGTAACTTATAAGGTCAGTCATAGAAAGGCAAAATGAACCAGCTTCAGAGCCAATTCAATCAACAAAAGTTGGACAGACTCATGGGACAACCATGAGGTTACTGTAACTCATGCTATGCGTGTAGCTTCTAAACTCTTAACACAAAGAAACTATTGTTATTGGATATGGTAGAATGCCAAGCACAACTGGAGATTTAATTACAAAAAGGTTTTGTTCTTATTTTTAATGCCTCCTTGCCTTCTAATGGGTATCTTAATATGTGAAGGGCCCTCAGTTTTGCTGAGGGTCTAGGTGTGAGCATTCCTCTTTAGGAATTAAGTGACTTGTCAACTTCTTTGATGACAATGCCTTCTGCTGGAAAACCTCCCAAAGGGCCTGCCTATGTCTCTTCCTGAGGAGGTGTCACTCTTTTCAGAACTATGTCCATGTGGTTTGCTTCTTTTTTTCATCATAGATTTGCTTGTAAGCAGATAATGCACCATGAACATTCATCCCTATTAATGAAACTTTTTGGTGCTGGGCCCATGTTTTCAAACTTTTTAAGGAGCTTGTTGAGGTCTGCATACGTTTCTTCACTGTTAATTTTCTTGGTGTGTCGTCTTCTTATGGGACACAGTTGTGTATGTGATCTGTCCTTCCCGAAATGTCACTATGTGGTCTCCATGACTGTATTTGGAGGTGAGGTTCTTAGGAGATCATGAAGGTAGAGCCCATAGGATGAAATTCATATCCTTATAAGAAGAGGAAGAGAGCTAGCCCTTTCTTCCTCTCTTTATCCTCTCTTTCAGAAAACTGGTCATCTGAAAATTAGGAAGAAGAACTTCACCAAGAATCTGACCATGCAGGCACCCTGATCTCAGACTTCTAGCCTCCAGAGCTGTAGAAATAAATGTTCATTGGTTAAGCCACCCAGCCAATGTATTCTGTTATAGCAGCCCAAACTAAGGCAGTGCAAGACCAGGAAGGCTGGTCTTTTTTTGGGAGGGCTGTGGGGAACCATCCTCTAGGCTAGAGGCAAGCTCGCCTGGTGAGTGGGTGCCCAGAGGGGGTGCACAGAGGGAGGTGGCCTCCTCTGTGGTCGTGAGGCCTGGAGCATGCAGTGCCTAAGTTGGAGGGCTATATGAAGGTGGTCACAGACCCAGGCTAGGGCTGAATAGTGGCTGAGGGACTGAACCTCTGGACATGTGGCAGGGGCAGGACACCACTGGGAGGCCCTGGGCATGGCATCACTGACTAATCATGAAATAAGAACAAGAAAAAGCAAAACGGGGCACACCAGAAGTAGGAAGAGAAGCTTCTGGCCTCTTGCAAAGTCATTCCAATGCATGGCCTCACAGACAAAGCTTACATTGTGCTCACCGTAAAGGAGAACTGCTTAATGGGTCCAGTCCACGTGCGAAGAGCAGCTATAAAAGGAATTTGGAACTGAGAGGCAATACATTGAAATTCGTCAACTAGAAGTTCATTTCAAAGTGCTAGTGATTCCTAGTTGATTTTTATCATTACATATTTCTCAATTGAGAGATACAAAGAGGTCAACAATGGGCACTGGGATTTCCAAAATATTTTGATGTACAACATAGGTTCTCCTCCTTTACAAGTTGGGAATATGCTGCTCCACCTGGGATTCACTGTCAACAGTGAATTCCAGGTGATGCCCACCTGGTGGTTCTAAAATGGCATCCTCCCTGTCAGGCTGTCAGGTTTCTGGAAATCTTGTGCTATTCATTCTTGTGCGAATCATTTGGATAAATTATGATGAAGATGCCTGAGACTCTTGTGCATCACTTTTTGACCTTCTGAGTCCCAGGATGCAATCAGCCTCTGTAGATACTTGCCTTTCCTCAAACAGCCTGTCGGTTTGGCTCCAAGGGCGGTTTGGCCTTTTGGTCCTCTCACGAGATAGGACAGCTGACTGAGTGAATGAGTGAGTGAATGACTGTTCAATCAGCTCCTGCACAGTCTGAGCATTACTCTGAAGAATACATACTCAGCACATGTGGAAGTGTATGGAATAGTATAAATCATCATTATTGCTCTTGCTAGTAATAACATAACTTTGACATACGGGTTCCTTTGCATTTCAGTAGATTTCACTTACAAATTAGTGGGATGTATATATACACATAGATACATATTTTTATAACCAAGTCCACTGGTAACTAAGCACCTCAACATTTCTGTGATGTCTGCATTACATAGAAGATTTTGTGCATTAGACTCTTCTCCCTCATAAACCTGTGTCTAAACATTACAGCCACAGTCCTATGCAGTCCCTAATGCTGCAGCACCTGGTTAGGAAGATAAAAACAGTCTCAAGTTGTATCTGAGAACTCTGACCTGATTGACATTTCCAGGAAGCAGGCAAGAGTAGGGGAGAGGAGAGAAGGAGAGAGAATAAAGAGCAAAGGTTAGTTTCATTTAAAATGAAACAAGTGGGCCAGCAGGCAGTGTACTAGATGAGCCCGCTCGCTTAGCAGGTTAAAGTTACCTTAAACTTTTCAGTAAAAAAAGAAGAAGAAGAAAACTCTAGGATACAAATTGTGAAACTTGTAATGATAATGTGATACCTGAGTTTGGTTAAGATGCCTGATAATATAAGGCAGTACAACTTTTGGCTGATACAAATGAGGAGTTTTGCTTCAGTGCACAGGAGCTTTCCCATGAGCCGCTGGTTTTTGGTTTTAATAAGGCTCCATCTCGCTAAGTGGATTACCAGTAAATTCGTGTGTTAGTTTAATGCTAGGAAACAAATGGGAACCTTGAGGTTTTCCCCCTCAAGATGCCCATTTCTAATATCAAGATTGCTACAGCCATTTGGGGTGTGGGCAAATAGAGGCAAGGGAAGACATAAAAAGTGCTTGGGTTGGGGGAGGAGCAGGAAGGAACTTACGCTAAGGAGGAATATTTTTCCAGGTTGATGATACTAGTATATGCAGCTAAGCAACCTAACAAGCTGATGTAGTGATTCAGGAATACAAGTCCTGAGAAGTTATGTAGGCAGCCCCTTCCTAGTGTGAATGATGACACTGAGTCCTGGCGCTCTACAGAGGAACTTGCTTAAAATCTCATAGCTGGTTGTTGGCTAGTCATTAATCTAAGAATTTGTGTCTATTGTTCATTTTACCAAACTTCATTGAACTTTAGCACCAACGTGGTACTTGTATATTTTTATTTTTAAATTACAGTTTACATTCAATATTATTTTGTATTAGTTTCAGGTGTACAGCATAGTGGTTAGACAATCAGGTACATCACAAAGTGGTCCCCCTGTGGTTCTTGCATTTTTAATATTTTTATTAAGATATTAGTAAAAGTTATAGAACCCAAAGGATTATTTTCCATTTGGGATCTCAGTTGTGAGTGTTCCTTACTTTAACCACAACATCCTTCTTGGTCTTCTCTCCCTCTTTCCAAATCTACTCAACTTGTTTTCTAACCAACCATAGCACAACACTGGTCTCCATGGTCAACTGACTTCCTCTTTCTTTGACCTTCCTGAGCCCAACCCAACTGTGGATCACCCTCCGTCAGCTTTCTCTACATCTCCATCTGTCTATGAAGCACAGCTATAAGAGGATCAGTGTGAAGTCCTGGCTCAATGAAGACTCAGACACAACAACGTCATTTTCCCTCCATGTTGCCTATCATTTCTCTGCTGAGGGAGCCTTTTCAGTGTTATCACAGTAGCTCTTTGAGGGGCCTCTTTCTTTAAACTTCATCCTTCCCTCTCCATAGATAATCAAACCACTTATCTAATTATTTTTACCAAGATGATTCAAGCCACTGTGTGTGAGCTTCATCAATTAAACTTGTCTTCAATTTAAATGATCTCTCTCTACACCCTCTTCTTGGTTCTTATTTTCACATTTCATGAAGAGGTGCTCTCTCTGTGTCCTACATCAGTGAGTCTCAAACTTGGAGGCATGTTGGAACAAGTAGGGAATATTACATGTGTTGATGCCCAGGCACTCCCAGACCAATGAAATCAGAAACTCTGGAGGTGGGATTTAGGCACCAGTTGTTTTTAAAGTCCCCACTTAATTCCATTATGCATTCAAATGTAAGAACCATGTCTCTCGATCTCTTTAGTTTCAGCTCAGCATGTGCACCTGTTGTCATTCTCCCCCTTGCCACATCTTCACTCTCTTCTCACCCCATTTGCATTCTACCTTTCAATACTTACAGGTTTTCCAAATGGAGCAAATATTCTCCTTTACTTGCTGTCTTCTCTAGCATTCATATTTGCCTACTTCTGCGTGCTATCAAATGTGTGGAAGAGACTGTATACCTTCAGTTTACACTTAATCACATATTTTGATAGTAACCCAGCTTCTAAATGATCTACTGTCTTATAATAGGTCTCTGAAGTCATATGTGAACCTAATTTTCTCCCCCCAATTTAAGAGACTTTTGATTCTGTTGACTTCCTCCTCCTTCTTGAGGTGTTTGATTTCTAGGACACTACATTATCCATATTCTCCTGTATTGATCAGTCTTTTATTCTTCATTCTGCCTCTTTTATTTATCAGCTTTCTCTTCCTTATTCCCCAAAAGTAACTTTTTCCAGCTCTTTCCTCAACTGTTTGGTTTCTCTTCCCAATTTTACCCTTTTTTGGGGGTGGGGTGGGTGGAGGGCGGGGAACTCAGGCATAATATTTATATGTTTTTGGCAGAATAGCTTTCCCTAACACTCTTTTCTCTCTCCTTCTCACCTAAGATGGAAAGTGGGCCTTTGGAGAGATGAGCAGAGGGACAGAGCCTGTGCAACCTAATGCCTTAGAACAACAATGCTAAAGCCCTACCGATGGGTAGAACCCCAGCTCTCCTCAGTGGTTTGTGACATTAGAAAAGTTACTTAGCCACTGTGTCTAAATCTCCACTGTAAACTAGAGAAAATAATGGCCTATACCTCGTAGAGGTGTTATAAGGAACAACTTAGTTAATTAGTGGCTGGCATATGATAAGTGCTATATGAAATTTAGCTATTTTTAGAGATATCAGTATAAGAGGAGAAGGAGTTTTCGTTGTTGTAGTTTGTTTTATTGTTTCATTTTAAAAAATTCACAGCACCCAAGCATGATCCTACATTAGAGGGTACAGACATACTTAGCGTCCTGAAGTCTGTCACATGCCTGAGGAACTCACAGTGAGCCTCCAAAATGGATGTGGGATACTGCCAGGAAGGGCCTAGGAATGGAAACTATTGAAGGAAATTTCAGTGGGCAGTGGGGTGGATAAAAGGGTGGGTTGAACAGAGAGAGAGAGAGAGGCCCATCTGAGGAGGATGCACCATCTTTGGCCTCAATGAGTGTGTGTGTGTGTGTGTGTGTGTGTGTGTCTGCTAATACACTGTAATTGCACAGCTTTCTAGATATGGTGTTGTGATCACAGTGGTGTTAATGCTCAAATCTTAAACTCCTGACTTCTCATCTGAGTAAAAGTTCTGTATCTCTAGTAGTTTATTATATCTCACTTTAGACTTCCAGCTACCACTCAGCATAACACATCTTCCCTGTGGAGCCAACTCTGGCCAGAACTTACTTATGCCTTTGGGAACACCTTTCCTCCAATTGCTTTAGGCTGGAAATCTGTAGTCACTTCCAACTCTTCACTCTTAAAATTCAAGCTTCAATGTGTACTAAGTGATCTTGAGTAAGCTATTTACATTTCTGATCTTCATTTCCTTATCTGCGTATCCTAGTTAATTTTAACTACCCCTAAGGGTTTTTAAAAAGAATAATGGAACTACTACTATGACTATTACTACTAGTCATAATAATATGGGAGAATAGTATTAGTAATAATAATAGTGACTAAATGTATTGATCTCTTAATATTTTCTCATTTAATACTCATAACAACTCTTTGAAGCAGGTTGTAATTTTATCTTTAGGTTACAGAATAAGATAAGGAGGCCTACAAAAGCTCATTCATTTACTTAACAAATGTTTACTAAATGCCTAGTCTGTACCAAGCACTTTTCTAAGAGATTCACCAGTATCAAAGATAGGGCCTTTGAACTTACATTCTTGTTGGGGATAACCAACTCAACAAATAAAATAATTACAGGCTGTAGAAGAGTCCTGTGAAGTAAACAACAGTCTTGTCTGAGAGAGAATCGGTAAATGGCCTACTTTGGATAGAATAATTAAAGAAGGCATCTCAAACTATGTGACAGTAAGCTGAGACATAAAGGATGAGAAAGGAGTCAGTCATGAAGGGACTGAAGGGAAAGTGCACAGTTCTTAAAAACAAAACAGGAGCTGGCATGCTTAAGATTAAAGACAATCAGGGCTGCAGCAAAGTAGGGGTGGGGGAGTTGGGGGCAGTGTGGTAGGAGAGGCCCAGAAGATGGAGATCCCTATGCACCATAGCAAGGAATTTGGAGTTTGTTGTAATGTGATAGTTTGTGTAATGTAATGTAAAGGGCTGAAAAGAGTTAAAGCAGAGCAGTAAAAAGACTGATCTAAGTTAAAATGTAAAATGCCACTGTGGCTTCCATGTGGTGAAAGGCTTATAAGGGGGCAAGCGTGGAACATGGGCAAGCAGTTGGGTGGCCACTGTGGCAGTCAAGTCAGAGATGATGGGGCCTTGGGCTACAGGAGTAGAGATGGAAGTTTTTTTGTTGTCTTTGTGACTTGCTGGTAGATGTGGAGGAAAGTGAAGACAACGAAGGGTCCAAAAAGAGGGTTCTAGCTTAAGCAACTGGGCAAATGGCAGGGCCAATAACTGAGTTGGGAGAACCAGAGTAGAAGCAGATTTTGAGAAATAGAAATGGGACATGAAGTCAAGAGTTAGATTTTGGCCACATTAAAAAAAAATAGCAGGCATCCAAATGAAGAGGTTATTTAGGCAGTTGGACAACGAATCCAACTAGAGAGATAAATGTAGGGTGATCTACATATGTGTGGGTTGTAGAGCCACTGGCCTGGAGGAGAAAATACGCGTAGAGAAGAGAAAGCGGTTTAGATCTGAGCACTGAGGAAATGTAACCTTTATAATTTATAGGTCAGGCAGAGCAGAAGAATCCCGAGATAAGAGAAGAGTCACTTGTCCCAACTCACCCAGTCAGTAAGGAGCCGAACTATATGATTACAGACACAACATTTGGGAGGGGTCCTGCAGAGTCTGGCACCTACAAAGCCCCCTCCCCACAACCTGAATTACTGCAGTAGCCTTTTCCACCTCAGAACTCCTCGTCAGGCATTCAAAGCCAACCTTCATGGATTCATTCTTACTTCTCCCACCTACTTCTGGCACCACAGATGTTCCTAAATATTTGTTGACTAAGAAATGTTCTACAACTCGCAAAGTTGTAGATACTTGTAGAGCACTGTTTTAGGAAACAGTAACTGCCACAACAATAACATTCATTCCTCCCACAAATATTGGGAGCTTGCTGTGTGTCAGGCCCTGATCAAGTCCCCGAGAAGACAAAATAGATAAGTCCCTGTTCTTGTGGAACTGACATGGGGGAGAGGGGCCTCTCTCATCCAGGTTTCTCATACTGCCCCCCGTGAGTCATATCCATTCCCCTTCCACAAATGTTCCTTCTTCCTCCTTGCCTTCTTTCCTCCCCTTCACTTATTCAAATTCTACATTTCCATAGAAGCCAGTCTAAAAACAGCATCTGTTATGTTCCCACAGGTGAGCACTGATGTATCTGAATGTAAACATCATCTTCTCACCTCCATTCCCTCCCACAGAAATACACACCCGCCTACAGAGCTCCTGCTCCAAACAGAGACATCAACAGAGAAATCTCTGCAGAAATAATCAGATCTCCAGGTGCAAACTGATATAAACAGAGAAACCTAGAGTAACAGATCCTCTGAGGAGGAGGGAGGGAATTTAAGGAAAATAATGGGTATTGTAGAGAAAATGAATGGTAATAGAGGAGATGGATGAGAGGGTAAATGAGGGGTCAGCAAAACAAGTTTAGGCTACACGAACTGGCTAATTTCCTTTTTATTCCAGCAGATGGAGCTATAGCCTGGAGAGTCTCAATATGTTTCAATGGCTGATGCCCACCTCTCAAAATAAATAAATAAATAAATAAACAAACAAACAAATAAATAAATAACAAGAAGAGGTACGGGGAAAGAGAAGGAGAATTACAAAAAGCAAACAAGAAACAAAACCCAGATTACTTTGTATAGAATTATTCTGTGGTTTCACAAATACCTGTACCCATGTCTGACCTATAGCAAGCTCTCAATAACTAATGAATGAATAGATGTGACATAATCTGGTAACCAGATTGTGGCTCGAGCATTCTTAGAAAAACAAATTTCTCCTCATTCACCTTTGTTTTTCCCTACAGTCCTTTTGATTATTTGCATATGTGCACCCTTTGGACACCCATTTCCCATCAGAATGTCATGGAAAAATTCTGTGAAACTTGACTGCAGGGTCAAACTAATGTCAAATGGAGGTGTCAGGCATGTGATAAAAATAGCCCTGTTGGGGTTCCCACCTGTTTCCCATGCTCTATCGCTGAGCTCCAGACAGAGTTTCTCAAAGTGTTTCCTCAGCAATCTATTTCGGTATCATCTGGATTGTTTGTCAGAAATTCCAATTCCCAGGCTGCACCCCAGAGAATCTGATTCAGTGCTTCTGGGCAAGGGCACCCCAAGTGGTTCCTCTGCCAACCAAGCTTGAGAATCTCTCTTGTAGATAAAGGAGAGTTGACAATCCCTTTTCTCTAATCCAAAGAGGACTGACAACTCTGAACACTAAGTTTTTCATAACTCATTTTGGAAGCAAAAATCTGACCCAGGAAGTACCATGAAGCTATGCATAATCTTTATTTATTGCACATAATTGTGAACATTCATCTGCTTCATTGCAGAGATATTAATGTGTTTGATGAGAAGGTGCTGCCTCAACTCAACTGAAGATGGCATGGGATGTATGGTATGTACATTGAATTGTCTTTCTAAAAGCCAAGAGCTGCCTGAATTCAGAAACATATGGCCTTGAGGATTTCGGGTAAAGGGCACCTGTCCTGTGCTCTCATGATCCATCTGTAGGTGGTGTTTGAAGCAGTAATATATGGGTTTGACAAGGATGAGAAAGCGTAATAGAAAGATGACTGGACAGGGAGCTGGGAGATTTCATCTTTCTTGGCCTTCATCCTCTCTCCTGGAAATGATGGAAGAGATGACATTAAGGCCTTCTGACTCTAAAATTTCGATGATCGCACCTTCTTGCTCTCTCAAGAATATTGAGCCATTACTGCCACAAAGATTGGATTGTGCTGTCTTGTTATTTTTATTAAGAAAAATTTAAAAGGCAAAAACCTTTCTCTGCTATTTTGAGTTTCCAGACAGATTCTTGACTGACATTTCTCTCAGTGGTGGGAAAGGGCATTTACCCAAATTCTATGGATATTTTAATACATTATTGCACCCAGCAGAAACTGCTAGGAAACTACTAGGATACAGAAGTCATCGTGAACACCAGAAAGGGCAATGGAACATGGTGAAAGAAGGTATTATGTTAGTTATAGAGGAGGTGAAAAGAGATATAGAATAAGAGACCTGAAAAAGCAGCTCTTGGAGCTTAATTCATGCAAGGGGCAGCAAACCTACATGACTGGGGCCTCTGTCTAGTCTAGCCTTCTATGCAGTAATTAATGTTTAAATCATCATCCTAAGACACTGTCAAATCCTAAAGCAAGATTTTGAAAAATTAAAAACTCATAAAACACAAAAAAGTGAAACAAAACAACAAGCTCCAAGTTTGTTCCATTGGAAGTCACGTGTTATGGGTTGAATTGTGTCCCCTTAAAATACATGCAAATCCTAACCTCCCTCAGAATGTGATCTTATTTGAAGATAGAGTCTTCATAGAGGCAATCACATTAAAGTGAGGTCTTTAGGGTGGGCCCAATCCAATATGACTGTTGTCCTTATAAGCCAGGGAAATGTGTACCCACACATACAGGGAGAAGATCAGGTGGACAAGAAGATGGTTAACAAGAGTTTGAGGAGAGAGGCCTAGAATAGATTCTTCTCTCAGAGGCCTCAGAAGGAGCCAACTTTGCCAGGGCCTTGATCTCAGACTTCTCGCCTCCAGAACTGTGAGACAATACATTTCTGTTGTGTAAGTCGCCTAATTTTTGGTCTTTTTTAAAGGCAACCCCAGCAAAATAATATACAATGTTGAGTCCAATGGCAGAGGGAGGGTCTCTGAGCTCTGGGACGTGCATTTGAGCATTCGTTTCACATCTGGCTTTATTTATATTCCATTGTTTGTTTTCCATTTATTTCATTTAAAAAATTTCTTCTTTTAATTAATTTTTAATCTTATTGTACTAGATGTTTCTTTATAAGCTGCCTGAAATTCCTTTCATTTTAGCAATGATATAAATTGTTAAGTAACTATTATCTTGCCTCAGTACACTCAGGTCATACACATTTGTCATGAGACAATTAAGTGCAAAATCCAGCTCTCCTAAATCAGTGGGGATGGAAATGTAAGAAATGACAAGGTTTAGTTTCATAGAGCAAATGATTTGTGTACTCTGGGAAAGAATTCTTTGGACAATAGGCTACTTTTAAAGTGGCGATTGAATCACCAAAAAGTCAGGGCTGTCTAACTCTTCATGATATGGAGCAGAGAGAGAGGGCAATCCTTTCTAAATGAAGGGCTATGGCAGGAATTTTATGAAGGGTGTTAAGAAGTGAAGCAAAAACAATGACCATTTACTGAGCACCTGCTACGTAGCAGGCACATACTCTATAATCAATAAAGAGTGGTTCTGATACTAGCCTCCAATACCTTCTCACTAAGGAATTGGTGAAAAACACAGTCTGGAGTTAGTTTAATCCTTGGAAAGTAGACTGTGGCAGGAGTTAATAGTTACCCTCCTGTATTTATTATCTCCTTTTAAAAGGGTTCGTGGAGCCTGGCCAGTGTGGCTCAGTGGTTGAGCGTCAACCTATGAATCAGGAGGTCATGGTTCCATACCTGATCAGGGCACATGCTCAGGTTGCAGGCTCAATTCCCAGTGGGAGGCAGCTGATCAATGATTCTCTCTTATCATTGATGTTTCTATCTCTCTCTCTCCCTCTGCCTTCCTCTCTGAAATAAATTAAAAAAAATATTTTTAAAAACAGAGTTCGTGGATACCCAGCTGAAGTATTAACTGTGCAGCCTTTCTTTTATTTAAAATAAACTTTTTATTGTTGATAGTATTACAGGCATTTCTCCTTCCCCCGCCCCCCTTTCTTAAAGACAGGTGTACCCAGGGACTCAGTGTTGCCCGGTGGGATGAGCAGAAGTCTGTGTGCCACTGCTCTCTGTGCTCTTCGAGGGAAGAAATGCCTTCCATGCCCTGGCCTCCTTTCTTTGGCTGAGAAGCAGGTGTGGCGATGAGAGCTGAACGGGCCGTTGTAGATCTTCACATGGAAACCAGATTTTGACGGTGAAAGAGCTACAAAAAGAAGAGCCTCAAGATTGGGAGGCACGTCACGAGCCCAGATTGCCAACCTGTGCTTTATATCGGAGAGGCACAGAAAGTCTGTGTCTTCAAAGCCACTGTTATTTTATATCTCAATGTTACTGCAGCCAAGCCAATATTCTAACTAATAAGCTATAGTCTAATAATTAAACAGAAGCCTTCATTTCCCAAATCTTCTGAATATGAACGTATGTGAAAACTCTCCCTAATTATCTACCATAGCTCAGTCTCCTTCTTGTGGCCACAATTCTTCCAACAAAGAAAGGTTTTTAAATACAGGTGCTCCTTGACTTACAATGGGGTGATGTCTTTATAAACCATTGTAAGATGAAAAATAATCGTTGAGTCAAAAATGCATTTAATGAACCTAACCTACCAAACATCATAGCTTAGCCTAGCCTACCTTAAACATGCTCAGAACACTTCATTAGCTACAGTTGGGAAAAATCATCTAAACATGAATACACTGTAGGGCGTCAGTTGTTTACTCTCATGACTGTGCGGCTGATTGGAAGCAGCAACTGTCCAGCATCCTACAGGGCATCATATTGAATTTATTGCTAGCCCAGGAAAAAAACAACATTCAAATTACACTTTGTACTGAATGCCATCACTTTCACACCGCCATAAAGTTAAAAAATCGTAAGTCGAATCATCGTTAATTCAGGACCACCTGTATTGGGAGCACTTCATTTCCTTGGTTCCTGTCTTTAGGAAGGTCTCCCGAGGGGGTCCTGGCTTCTTAGGTTTTCTTAGGAGAAGCTGAACTGGGCTCAGAAAGCAGGCTCATTTCTTTTCAGTTCAGGATGGGAGCAATTGTGAAAGTGAAGGCACTTGAGGACGATCTGGTAATTATTAGTGATTTCTGCCATGATTTGACCTATAGGAGCCCTTTGAAACCATGGCAGGGTGTGGGATCAGGGCTTTCTCAGACTTGTCTGAGGTTTCTAGAGATAGTACATTGGCCGCTTCCGGGGGAGACTGGGGAGGGGTGTTATAATGAGAATTCCCCTGTAATACCCTTTTCTAAAATAGGGTGTAGGGAAGATGTGGGAGGTGTCCCCCTCAAACACTAAGAAGTCTCAGTTGTAAAACTGATGACTTATTGATGAGTACATGGGGTCCACTGCTTCAAGTTCTATGATCCATTTCAAGGATGAGGAAAAGTGACAGGGCATTTACCCTATTTCTATAGATATTCTAACAGGCGATTGCACTCAGGAAAACCACTAGGAAAGCTATTATAGAGTTTAAAGCAGAGGTAACTTTATGGAGTATCAGGAATTGCATATAAGCCTATTGAATTTTTTGTCTTCACTTTGTATAGGTTATAGCAGAACACAAGGGACCAGACTTACATAAGGGATGCTAGAGACGGGGTGGGTGGGGTGGGGAAGGCAGGAAGACCACCTAGGTATATTAGCTAGTTCCAAAAAGATGGGCCTGATCTTGGTTAAAAGTCCTCCCTGGAAATGAAGATATTAGATTTATGGATTTTTGTTTTACTTTGCATGAAAGAAGAAAAAAAGTGAGGAGAAATTCATGAGGCCCATTAAATAAGAAAAAGTCAGTAAAAGAATATTGGGAGGGACTTATATTGTATATATATATATCGGGTGAATTCCATTATTCTTTTGCCTAATACAAGAAGTCTATTAATCAATTTGATAAAGCAAAAAGCACTATGGTTGAATATTCAAATAATGTTTTCACATATTATCTCCAAGTTCTGGGCAGATCTCAAGTGGAAAAAAAAATTAAACAGATATGGTCCCTGCCGTAGCCAGTAAAATCCTAGGCAGATAACAGTGACCTAGACTGAGGAAAGCTATAAATCTATAAACAACAAAGTTGGTTTTTAGACTACAATATTATTGCCAACCTTCTTGCCATGCTATTACCCCAAAGGAATTTCTGCTGATCGGGACTGGCATTGAATTCAGCTACAATTCAGAAATATATGGGTTAATAAATTTTCTCCAAAAGAAAAACAAGTTATGCAAGAAGAAGGCTATTTTAATAGAAAGTGACCATAGGCATCCTAAGAAAAACTCTACATATCTTTTTTATTTTTCTTGGTAGGGCGTTAGTATTAGAAAAATGGATATTCTGGAACAAATCCGCATGAGCAAGTCTCATATGTGGTTTTAAGCCAAAAGTCCCCTGTTCGTTTATGGCACAAGAAAATCACTGTAATTCTTTGAACTTCTCCTTCAGATGGCTTCAAGTCCTTTTCTCCTTGGCACGAGGCAATGTTGACACGAGTTAGTCTCCAGACTGAGGCCAATACGCAGCCTGGCTGGCCAGCTCTTTTATTGGCACACGAAGGTCTTCTCGTGTCTCAGACTAAATACTAAGGAAGTGCCCAAGGCCAGAAATAAGGGGAAAGTTGGTGCCTCTGCTGAGTTTATAACTCAAGGTAATGAAACACAAATGCTGAAACACAGCAATCAAAACCAGGAAGCAAAAATAAGAAAGGTTGAATGGTGTGGTAAGTCAGCCAAGACTTGACAAAAACAGTATTTGGAAGCAGGTGGCACAAAAGATTAAAAATATCCAGCACAAACTGAATTAATTAAGAATGGCAGGGGTCAGCTGAGTGAGGAACATTTGGGCGGGTATGGATTTAAGCTTGGTTTGTAAGCTAAGGGAGTCCAAAATGTTTCAGAGTATATAAACAAACCCTCCCCTAGAAATACGTACTGCAGCCTACATGCAGATCTCGGGGGTGTTGACGCCTCACTGGGAATATTTGTAAAGGCAAATTTATGTTTAGCTTCATTATGGTCTTCACTATGACTTCTGTAGGAAGAAAATAGAAGTATATAAAATAGGATTGCCATATATACTTGAATGTGATTCAAGAGCTTTCAAATACATTTGTAGGCTTCATTTTATAGTCTCATATACTTTTAAAATAAAAATGCATTGATTGCTATCTAAAAAGTTGTTGATATTCTTTTTTAAAAAATATATTTTTATTGAATTCAGAGAGGAAGGGAGAGAAAGAGAGATAAAAGCATCAATGATGAGAGAGACCACTGGGGATTGAGCCCACAACCCTGGTATGTGCCCTCATTCTGATGCTCTATCCACTGAGCCAAACCAGCTAGGGTTGTTGATATTCTTTTACATCTTTTAAAAAAATTTCTTCAACATACCAACCCAAGATGATTGTATTGGGTATGAGGCCCTCAAAATGTAAGAGATTATAGATTATAAAATACTCTATAATAATAAAAACATAATATGCTAGTTAACTGGATATCCTTCTGGGCGTCCTTCTGGGATGAAGCTTGGGGTGGAGCTGCCAAGGCTGTGAGGGAGGGATCGAGGCAGCCATGGCTGTGAAGGCCTACTCTTGCATGAATTTTGTGCATCAGGCCGTTAGTAGAGTAATATTTTCCAGAAGCCTTTTTCTCTTGACTCTGTTGACTTGTATGTATGCTGTGAATGATAAGTACTAACCCAGGGCAGCAATAGGCACCAGGTAAATGTCAGTGTTTTTTTTTGTTTTTGTTTTTTTTTTGTTTTTTTTTTAGACAGGAGGAGGTGCACAAGAACTGTTTTCATTAAAACAAAAAGAGAAATTTATTTTTAGGCCCAACTTGTTCAATTTAATATTCTAATATCATTTTATTTTAACATTTTATTTACTAAAACTCAGTTGAGTAGGAAATCCTTCACGTGGTTTGACTCTCTCATGGACTCAGCATGGGATCCTGGTTGTCAGAGTTAGAGTTTATGAACTTCTGATTTTCTTTTCTGTAAGATGGTTTTGTTTTTGAGGATCAAATCAAATAATATTTATGAAAGCACATTGAAAGAGTAAGTCATTATACAAATAAAATGTATTATTTAATAAAGCTGTTATTCTTTGCTTACAGAATCATGTCTTGGTTTATCCTGGAACTAACTGGGTTTCTTGTTTTACTAAAAAAGAAAGACAAAAACCAACAATAAAATTGTTTCTTCTTACTGACTATAAAGAGTTATCCTATAGGTCAAATGATTAACAAACCTAGCCTAGCAATTATCTTTCTTTTTCCTGAGAGGCAAGACTTTGTGCAAAGTCATCTGCTGACAAGGTTCCTGTCCTTGCTATGAACTAAAACTGCAATTTAAGAGCCTTGGTCCCTGAAAATAATCCTTTCCTGCAAAAAGACATTGTAAAGTTTGGCTATAAAATAAATATCTTTTGTTTTATCTAGATAATAAAAGGGAATATTCATATTCTTGCATTTCTTTGAACAGAAAAGTATCTAAATGCTTCAAGTCAAAATTTTAAAAGATAAAGAGAATTGAATAAGATATTTAGACTATATATGATAGATAAAGGGTGAAGTTTATTTATAAAAGGGATGCTTAACTTAATAAAAAGACAATCCAAAGTAAAAGTGGCCAAATGATATAAACAGGCAATTTCTAGAGAAAAATTGCAAATGATTAATAAACATGTGGACTATTTGTCAGAGGCAAATGAAATATATTTGCCTCTGACAAATAGTCCACAATTAAAAAGACTGATAACATGCAATGTTAATAAAAATGTGTGGAAATAAGCATACTCATATATTACTAGTTAGGAGTACAAATTACTGCAATCTCTTTGAAGAGAGTCTATGGACCACAGGAGTAATTTTAAATACTAGTACTAGTGTCAAAAAGGATGGTTGTCCATCTTAATTCACTTATTCATGAAACATATTTATTGTGTGCCTACCCTATGCCAGGGGTACCAACATGCATAAGACAAAAATAAATCTCTGCTCTAATGAAATTCACAGTTTACTGGGAGAAAGACAGACAATAGGCATAATAAATAAGTCAGTTGCATAGTACGTAAGCAAGTGATACGTACAATTGAAAAAAAAACAGCAGAGTAAGGAAAAATCTACAATATTGAGATGACAATGTAAACTGCAGCTTAAATATAGGTCAGGACCAGAAAGTGAAATTTGAGCAAAGACTTGATGGATGTGAAGGAGTGGCTAGTCACATGTTTACAGGGGAAGAAAGTTTCAGGCAAAGGAAAGAGCCAGTATAAATATAAATAATATAAACAGATAAAAATACAGTAGTTGTTGAATCTAATCTAATAAAAGACAAACATGCAAATTGACCGTACCTTTGCTACACCTTAAGCCACGCCCACCAGCCAATCAGAGTGACTATATGCAAATTAACCCAACCAAGATGGCGGCTGGCAGCCATGGAGCTGAAGCGAGCAGGGGGCTTGGTTTCTCCAGTGATGGAGGAAGCCAAGCTTCCCAGCCATCTCTGAGCTCCACTGAAGGCAACAAAGTTTCAATTATAGAAGAAAAATAAATCCCAGAATAAAAGAAAAAAAGAAAAAAAGGAGAGGCTGGGAGCTTCCATCACCGGGGGGCTTGGCCAGCCTGAAAACAGCCCTCAGCCCCTCACCCAGACTGGCCAGGCACCCCAGTGGGGACCCCCCACCCTAAAGGGGGTGTGGCCAGCCTGAAAACAGCCATCAGCTCCTCACCCAGGCTGGCCAAACCTCCATGGGGTGAGGGTCCCCACTGGGGGGGGCTTGACCAGCCTGAAAACAGCCATCAGCCCCTCACCCAGGCTCGCCAGGCACTCCAGCGGGACCCCCACCCTGATCCGGGACACACTTCAGGGCAAACCAGCAGGCCCCCACCCGTGCACCAGGCCTCTATTCTATATAATAACAGGGTAATATGAAAACTGACCCTAACAGCAGAAAGACTGGGAATGACTGGTCACTATGACACACTGACCACCAGGGGTCAGACGCTCAATGCAGGAGCTGCTCCCTGGTGGTCAGTGCGCTCCCACAGGGGGAGCTCTGCTCAGCCACAAGCCAGGCTGACGGCTGCCAGTACAGCGGTGGTGGTAGGAGCCTCTCCTGCCTCCTCAGCAGTGCTAAGTATGTCCAACTGCAGCTTAGGCCTGCTCCCCGCTGGCAAGTGGACATCCCCCGAGGGTTCCCAGGCTGCCAGAGTGATGTCTGACTGCCAGCTTAGGCCCAATTCCCCAGGGAGTGGGCCTAAACCAGCAGGTGGTCATCCCCCAAGGGGTCCCAGACTCCGAGAGGGCACAGGCCAGGCTGAGGGACCCCACCGAGTGCACAAACTTTTGTGCACCGGACCTCTAGTATAAATATAAAAAAGCTGAACTCATAAAAACAGAGTAAAATGGTGTTACCAGGGGTTGAGCAGTGAGGGGATAGGAGAGATGCTTAAAGATAAACTTGCCAGTAGTAGATGAATAAGTCCTGAAGGTCTTATGCACAGTATAGTGATCATAGATGATATTATAATCATCTAATTTGCTAAGAGACTGGATTTAATTATTCCCACCACAAAAAAGAAATGATTATCATGTGATGTGATAGAGGTGCTAGCTAAGTCTACAGTGGCAATCATACTGCAATAGGTAAAGGTATCAGATCAAATGATCCACACCTTAAACTTACACAACATTACATGTCAACTATATTTCAATAATGAAAAAGAACTTGATAAGAAGATGAATGCAGATTGCACCCTTCTCTCCCAAGGTTTAGAGTTTCTTTTTTGCTGACTTTCTTCATTCATATATTTGATTCATGGAACCCTATGTCCTTAACATCTAGAGGCTGCGTGGTCCTGTTAGTGATCAGAAAGGTAGTTTTACTTTTGGTCTATCTTGCATGCTCACACAGTTCAGATTTGTGAGCAGATAATTTCTTTATTTTTTCCATAAAATCACCCTTGAATACATACAGATCTCCCTGGAAGACAGCAGTTTGAGAGGCACCTTCGAAGCCCCTCCTCGGATCTCCCTTCCTCGTCCCCTTCGTGCTTTTGCTCCTCCTCTGCCTGCCCTCTGAGTCCTCCCTAGGCAGCCTCTGAGCCCAGGGGTTTTGCCCACGCCTGGAGCAGGCTCTACTAGGCCCTTCATTTTGTTCAGTGAACATTTACAAGGCAAATACACTTATCTCTTGCTAATGTGACCTCCTTTCATTGCATTCATGTTCCATTACTTTTGCTAACAAAACATAGTCACTTTGCCTTAGCTGGTTTGGCTCAGTGGATTGAGCCTCAGCCTCCAGACTGAAGGATCCCAAGTTTGATTCTGGTCAAGGGCACATGCCCGGGTTGTGGGCTCGATCCCCAGTGGGGGTTGTGCAGGAGGCAGTCCATTGATGATTCTCTCACATCATGGACGTTTCTATCTCTCTCTCCCCCTCTCCTTTCCTCTCTGAAATCAATAAAAATATATTAAAAAAAAAACAACAACAAAAACATAGTTACTTTATTCTAGTCAGAGACCTCTCTCATAATATAGTGGGAACCTTCATATCTGACTATAGCCTGGTAAATTATTTTCTGTACTCCTTTTATTAGCTCTTTGGACAATTTATGATATTTTACAATTTTTCTTTAATTATTTTTGAGATTTAATGTACTTTCAAGTGTAGCTAGCATTTGATGGACTTTAAAATATTTAACTACCCCCCTGAATAAGATATAGAAGATTGCCAGCTCCCCGAAGTCTCTCTATACCTCCTTCCAGTCTATTGTGACATCGGTCACCATAGATTAATTTTGGACTATTCTTGGACTTTATGCAACTACATCATTTTATAGATACCCTCTTGCATCTGCTTTCTTTTCTCAACATTAACTGTGAGATATATCCATGCTGTATTACAGGTAGCAAGTTTTTTATTATTATTTTATAGTATTCCATTGTATAAATATACCAACATTTATTTGTTCTATTATTGGTAGACATTTGGGTGGGTTTCAGTTTTGGGAAATTGTGTATAAAACTTCTATAAATATTCATGTGCATGTCCTTTTGTGAATATGTGCATTTTTCCTCTTAGGTAGGAGCATAACACTTTTTCTGTAAAGAGCCAGATAGTAAATACTTTAGGTCACATGATCTTTGACACAATTGCTCAATTATGTTATCATAGGGCAAAAGCAGCCCTATATAATGCATAAACAAATAGGTGTGGCTGTCTTTCAACAAAGCTTTATTTATAAAGACCGGATTTGACCTGCACACCATGGTCTGTTGAATTTTGCTCTGCTCTTTGGTGTATACCTAGGACAGGAAATACTGGGTGTTAGGATAGTGGCATTTTAATATGTTTTACCATTTTGCAAAGTAGTGGCACCAATTTATACTGCACCAGCAATGAGTAAGAATTCTGCATCTTCACCAACATTTCCCAAATATCTTTAAATTCCTGAAAACATTGTATTTTCTCTCAGCCATATTCATTCTAACCATTAACTTTTACCTAGTTTTTTTTTTCTCCAAGAAGTCACTATAGTAACTACCTATTATTAATACCACTACTCCTTGCAAAAGCATATCAATGATAACTCAGTTTGTGCTTTTCTGCCCTTTTAATTTGATGTAGGAGAAGAGCACTACATTGGCAGTTGGGAGATCTAAGCTGAGCTGCTCTATGACTTTAATATAGACACATCTGTGCCTCATTTTTATAATCTGTAAAATGGGGCTAATACCTGCCTTGGCTATTTTTGTGGGTTTTTATAATCTACTAGAGGCTCAGTGCACAAAAATTTGTGCACTTGGGGAGGAGGGGGGTCCCTCAGCCCAGCCTGTGCCCTCTCACAGTCTGGGAACCCTCAGGGGATGACCACCTGCTGGCTTAGGCCCGCTCCCCTGGGGATTGGGCCTAAGATGGCAATCAGACATCCTTTTGGCATCCCGGCAGCCCTCAGGGGATGTCCACTTGCTAGTGGGGAGCAGGCCTAAACTGCAGTCGGACATCCTTAGCGCTGCTGAGGAGGCAAGAGAGGCTCCCACCATCACCGCTGTACTGGCAGCCATCAGCCTGGCTTGTGGCTGAGCAGAGCTCCTCCCATGTGAGAGCGCCCTGACCACCAGAGGGCAGCTCTTGCATTGAGCATCAGCCCCCTGGTGGTCAGTATGTGTCATAGTAACCAGTCATTCCCAGTCCTTCTGCTGTTAGGGTCAGTTTGCATATTACCCTTTTACTATATAGGATAGAGGCCTGGTACATGGGTGGGGGCCGGCTGGTTTGCCCTGAAGGGTGTCCCGGATCAGGGTGGGGGTCCCGCTTGGGTGCCTGGCCAGCCTGGGTGAGGGGCTAATGGCTGTTTTCAGCTGGCCACACCCCCTTCAGGGTGGGGGTCCCCACTGGGGTGCCTGGCCAGTCTGGGTGAGGGGCTGAGGGCCGTTTTCAGGCTGGCCGGCTACTGAAGCTCCCAACCTCTCCTTTATTTCTTTTTTTTTTTAATTCTGGGATTTATTTACCTTCTATGGCTGTCACTGGAACTGAGAGCCAGCTTTAGCTCTGAGGTTCGGCTCCAGCTCTGAGGCCTTGGCTGCTGAAAGCAGGTTTCTGGGGATTGTTTAGCTTCTATAACTGCAACATAGTTGCTTAGAGTGCAGCTCAGAGGCCGGCAGTGGCAGGTGGGGAACCTTGGCTTCCTCCGTCACTGGAGTAAGCAATCCTCCTGTTCGCTTTAGCTGACTGGCTGCCGGCCGCCATCTTGGTTGGCAGTTAATTTGCATATCTCGCTGATTAGCCAATGGGAAGGGTAGCGAAGTTATGGTTAATTACCATGTTTGTCTATTATTAGATAGGATACTAATAAAAGGGTAATATGCTAATTAGACTGGGTTGACCAGACATCTTCTGGTCGTCCGGTCCTCCTTCCGGACACGGTGGCAGGGTCCAAGGCAGAGGCGGTTAGGGCCAATCAGGCCAGCAGGGGAACAGTTAGAGGAGATCAGGCCAGCAGGGGAGGGTGGTTAGGGATGATTAGGCCAGCAGGCAGAGGGGTTAGGGGATGATCAGGCAGGCAGGCAGGTGAATGGTCATGGATTGGAGAGGGTGCAGGCCGGACAGAGGGACCCCCCACCCCATGCACGAATTTCATGCACCAGGCCTATAGTAACAAATAAAACAACAGATACACAAAATTAATGATAAGAAAATGATTATAATATAGTAAGTGAAAAGATGTGTGTTATAAAACAGTATGTCTAACATGATCCTAACTAGAGGAGTGGGGATTGGCAAAATGTGTGTATAGGCACAGAAAAATCGACAAAAGAATATTTCCCAAAACATTCAGAGTGACAATTTTGGGGAGATAATTTATATTGGTAATTTCATTTGCTTCTTTTCAATATTTCCCCAAATTTCCAAAATTTTGAATTTCTGACATAGTCAAGAGAGAAACTTCAATTTTTAAAAGTACACAATATGGAATGAGGGGCTGCATCTTCCTTGTGGGGTCACCTCACTTCTATGTTTTTCAGTCGTTGGCTGGATAAGTCAGGAACTCAATCTAACAGCAACAGGCGTACACAGCACATTACAGAGTGAGGAATGACCATAATGGACAGGAATAAGTAGCAGGAGTTGTCTGTTTTCAGTTATGTAAAAGGTGATCTTAATTTTTTTTCTCTTAATCCTTAGGGCTTTTGAGATATTATGATATCATGTCAGGGCTTAGCAGTGAAAATAAATGAAGAAAAGCCGTTTCAATTCTGCCTGGAAAGTGTGTGGGAAATAGCTGTAAATTCCTCTCAAACTTATTGTAAGCCTAAAACTGCTCTAAAAAAATAAAGTCTTTTTTTTAAAGCCTGTGAATATGAAAGGAAAGCAGTTTGCTTTGATGGGATCCTGTGCCCATCCCCTGCCACTCATGGGCCACGGAGTGGGGGGAGGCACCAGGAGCTCTGCTGTCGGAGGGGGAGGGGTGGTGGGACTGTCTGGAATGTCCCGGGCAGGCCATTTGACACCCTAAATATAGCCCGAGTCAAAATGAGCATGAAAATGAACTTTGAGGGAGAGTGTAAGGATGTGGACAAGCTTGGCTTTCTGGACAAAGTGACTGATATCTCGCCTCTCTTCAACGTTTACAAAAAGAAACTGCCACATTTCTCCTCCAGGCCATGTTAAAGGTTAGAGACACGGATGAAGTGTATTTTCCAAAATATAAGCCCTTTAAAAAAAATGTAAAGCAAATACTAGTACAAGCTGTCTCAAGGAGAAGTTTTGGCAAAAGTCCAGAAATGAGTATAGAACTGATATGAGGTTTGAAAAGAAATGTTTGAAAGGGAACACCCCCTTGAAGTGGAGCCACAGCAGCACAAGGAGTGGGCTCCCACAGGAGGCAGCCCGTGGGCACCAGGTGTCACGTTTCACTTAGCGCTTGTCCCTGACCCTGTGGGTGACAGGAAGGAAGAGGAGTAACCGTGGCATTCACCGAAGGACGCGCTTGTCCTGTCGCGGCATAAAAGTTGAATTCTTAGATGGCTCGACCACTGAGTTGTGTGGTGAAAGAGGGGATTTCCAATTTCAAAAATAGTAGGGCTTCAGTGAGGTTTAAGATTGCCTTTTTGGGAAGTTTGTTAAATTTAGAAGCTCCCTCCCCTCCCCTCATGGCTTTTACAGTCCATCTGCAGCATGGCCCACAGTCTTCACATGGTAGATGGCTCAATTAACCCTCAGGGTTCCATTTGAAATCAAGATATTTTCTTAAAATCTAGGAAGCCACCACTGCACTGACAAAAAATGTATTTTCATCAAAATGCTGAGAGTGGTGAAATGGTCAGGGACTTTTTTTCTTCTTCAGGCTTCTCTGTACTTTTCACAATTTCTAGACTGTGGTTTTCACCCGGGAGATGTCCCAGATCTGGGCAGTGGTTTCTCAGGGGCCCTCGCTGGTGGAGCTGTGCTCTGGTTACACTGCGGGGAGCTGTGGAGACTGTCTGGAGCCAGCAGCCCACGGGAGTCTCCGTGTAACCTAGACTGCCAGTTACTCATAATGCAAAAATAGCACCAAGAAAAAATGGATTCTATTATGAACATTTTTTCTTAAAAAGTAAAAAGACACTTATTTTAAAAAAGCTAAAAAAAAAAAAAAAAAGCCCTTTAAAATGCAAAGCCTCCTAAGGAAAGGCTGGTTTTTAAAGATGGGCTTTGCACAGAGGCTCCACAATAGCTCACATATAGTTCAGCAAGAGTTATCTGGTGTGTTCTAGTTACCCCAAAAGGTGAGAAGCAGAGGCCATTCAGGGTTGATTTAATTTTGGAGATGGGAGGCACATGGTCCGCCCAATTCAGTTTCCATTTTATTTCCTATCTTCTCTGCAAACGGCTTTCTGTACAACTGTAATGTTCGGTGCCTCTCAGCAGCCCCAGCGTAGAGCTGATGGGACAAGGCCAGGACTGAGGGGAAGTTCTTTCTCACTGTGCCCTAGAGCCGTGGTCGGCAAACTGCGGCTCGCGAGCCACATGCGGCTCTTTGGCCCCTTGAGTGTGGCTCTTTCTAAGCCTTAGGAGTACCCTAATTAAGTTAATAACAATGTACCTACCTATATAGTTTAAGTTTAAAAAATTTGGCTCTCAAAAGAAATTTCAGTCGTTGTACTGTTGATATTTGGTTTTGTTGACTAATGAGTTTGCCAACCACTGCCGATTCATAGAAACAGATTCTTTGCCTCCATTGAAAAAGTGGGAGGAAGATAATGCAGTCTCACTCACCTTCTGTCTGCTGTCTTGGATCAGTGTCACCAAATTCACAGGTTGGTGGTTAGAGTTTTCCATCAAATATTTTGAAGTGTCACCTTGAGCACCACCCATTTGAAATGACCAATTCATTCAATGTTGGTCCACTTCCCCCAACCCCTACAAGTTTCTACAGAATGTTTTATAACAAGTTTTCTGGCTCTTTTCTCCTAATTTATTAATCATTTTCAGAATAAGTAGGAACATTCCCAGTGGACAGCCTTTTTGAGTAAACCTCAAACTACCTTCCCCTATCGATGGAATTTGGAAGCCATCAGTAGCAATGCAGCACCTGAGCCTGCCAACCTCTAAGGAGAGTCAGGCCATTTCAGGCTACTTTAGACTTTGGATTCCTCTCACTTCATGGAAACTTCCTTTCATCTATTCTATTCTTTCCTAGGCACATTCTTTTTTTCCCTAAAATATGTTTTTATTGATTTCAGACAGAGGAATGGAGAGGGAGAGAGAGAAATATCAATGATGAGAGAGGATCATTGATCAGCTGCCTCCTGCCTGCCCCACACTGGGGATCGAGCCTATAACCCGGGCATGTGCCCTGGCCAGGAATTGAACCGTGAACTTCTGGTTGATAGGTTGATGCTCAACCACTGAACCACACCGGTTGGGCAAGGGATTTGAACTCTTGAAATCCCTTATCTGCTTAAAAGCAGAGCTTCCGAAAAGAAATCAATTGTCATAAATCTCCTGGGGTAACTCTACTCTTCTTTTCTGGGAGGCAGAGTTGGCACCACACTCAGACATCTCACAAATTATAGTATCTCCCACCTATTTTCCTAAGAGCCAATCTATCTTTCAAAAAAAAATCATTTGCTTTGCCTTTCCCCTATTGAGGTAGAAACATAGATCCCACATTCTAACCACCCCTTTGAGTCCGTCAGCCCTGAATGATCCCATATGTAGGTGTGATGCACATGTTAATATACTTCTGCTTGTTTCTCTCTTGTTAACCTGCCTTTCGTAAGTCCAATGTACAGGGCCTCAGCTGGACAACATAAGATAGGTAGAAGGAAAAGATTTTTATTTTTCTCTTAAACAAGGCCCAGACCCATCTAAAGAATAACAATATCAAGAAGAGAAGGAAATGTGTGCCATTTCTACTGAGTGTGGAAAAAAGTCAGAAAATAAGAAATACCATGTTTTCCCTATCCCGGTGCCCACTTGCTATAAGGAGAATCTAGGCTCCTTTAAGCAGAGGAAGAAAAATAACAAGAACACGATGAGCGTAAGCCTTTGTTTAGAATGCCAGGCATGAAAGTTGCCAAAGAAGCCTACTGACTTGGAGAAGGAAAGTGGACTGTGACAGGGGCTTATCCAGGAGGAGGCAGGCTAGTTGGTCAAGGATGATTCTCTGAAGAAGGATTTTTCTTATGGATTAACAGCTATTGGGCAATTTGGTTTATCAAGAGAGCTGGAGAGGATCAGTTAGAGGCTACATTATGTGCAAACATGGATGTGGAGGAATAGCTGTGAAGGACAAGGACAGGCAAGGCCACTGTGGATGATGTCTAGGCCTTCAGGGTCCCTCATAGATGTGTCCTGGGCACTTACAAGTAGCAGGTGTAGCAGTCCTGGGCAGGTAGTACAACTTTTTCAAAGAGGCTCTGATTATTTCCTTATAGCTGGGGGACTCAGACAGGGGAGGGAATGGATAGCTTAAAGTATCTTGGAAAGTTGAGATTCCCTTGGACTCTTATCTGTTCTATCAAGAGACAATAGCACCACCATTCACAGCTAAAATGACAGGCAACATGGGCAATGGCCCATTACCAATGCTTACTTCCAGGCCCTGTGCTAGATCTGGGGGAACCTAAGTGACCAAAGTATGAGCAGTGCTTTGTTATCTGTATCACTTTGTGTAGCAATAAAGAGTTTCACGATAAAGAGGTTTTACAGGTATTGCCTAGTTTTTGTTTTCACTACTACATTGTGGGTAAGGCAATGATTTTTAGCTATTCCCATTATGAATGAAAAGACTAACCTATAGATGGTTAAGCGACTTACCCAAGATCACTCAGCTGGTTAATGAGAAGACAGGAGACTGAGTTTCTAAGGTCTCATTCTTCAGTTAGTTCTGGGAGACCACACAGTAGAAGAATTTGCAGCTAGGGACACCTCTGACCCCATAAGAGCTCTCCTTCTTTTAAACTTTTGATGTCAAGGTTATTGGCTGATCTCCCCAAAGCAGGCTGGGAAAAAGCCAGTACCCTGAGCCCACCAGCCTATCCTTAGGGGCTAACACCCACCAAAGCTTTCTTTAGCCCTTCTTTTTTATCTCAGGAACATATAAACATCTAAGTTATTCCACAATTGGCCACCAAGTACGTTTTTGGCTGGACTCTGTGGTCTAATCCTGGTTCTTTCCCTAGCTGAGAGGAAATTCAGTAGAGGAAAATCCCCCATGAGTTCCAGACAGTATACAAACTTATTCATTAAATGATAAAATATTGTTTCCTTGCCAGGGACATCATTATCATCATCGTTATCATGGGTGCTGGAATTAAAAGAAAAAACACAGACTCTGTGTCTTTAGGGAATTTTATGTAAAAGGCGGAGACAGGGAGACATTTACAAACAGATCATCTCTACACTCTATGTTTGCTGAGGGATGAAACAGGTTCAAGGTAGAAGATGCCTCAGTCTCCCTGGGGGTGTGATGAAAAGAAATTCTCTGAATACTGACCCCCTTATGAGATTGAAGCCACATGGGCATATGTGTGTGTTGGGGAACATTCCAAAGGAGGTTCATTATATGTAAACAAACCTAAATATTTTAGCATTATGCTTGGGGCTATAGGGTCATCCACAGTTCTATGGACAGGACTGACCAGAGAATTAAGTAATCAAATAAGAAATTCAGCAACAATTTTAACTTTATTTATGTCCCCAGGGCAGTGCTCTGATCTGCTTTATAATCATGGTCTTCCCAAATATAATTTATTGAGTACCTATTATGTGACAGATATTCTGGGCAAGAGGGTAATTTCAGTGAACAAAAGAGAAAAATAGGGCTTATAGTCTAGTGGTGTATATTGAATATGCTTCTCAAATGACATCTGTTTCTCTTGAGCAGTAGTTCCCAAACTCTGCTCATTAGAATCACAGGGGACCTTTAAAATTTTCCCAAAGCTTGGCCCAATCTAGATCAAATTCAAAATTCTCATGGGTGAAGAGAGTTGAAAACTACTGCACAAAAAATGTGATGTATTTCCCTAGTGAGGCAGGTCATCCCTTCTTCACCTCCCACCCGCCTTCTGAAGGTCATTTATAAAATTCACAGATGAGAAAACCCAGAATCAAAGGCTCAGAGTGACATATCCAAGGTAAAGGGGCACATTTAGAGAGTTAGAGAGTCAGAGGATCAGAACTTGAACCTGGGACTTCTGATTTTAAGTCTAGTGTGGTTTTCACAATGTTGAAAGGGTTGAGAAAACAGTGAATATTGTTACTTCTTATGGAAAAAGTCCTAGGGGCTCCCCAGGGCATGAGAAGATTATCTGCAGGTCTTCTGGTCAATTCCCCTCACTCACTGAAGACTTTAGCACCTGGATAAGTACTTGTCCTAAGAAACGTAACATCCAGAGGCCTAATCAACATAGAGTTCATTTGATAGGCTCTTTTCTATGACCTCCTCATTGCCAATACATTTCTCCAGCACTCCACCTCAGCCATCCATTCTTATTGCTATCTCCTGGAAGACACCCTAATGAGTAGTTAAAAAAAATTCTCTAAGGAGAAAATTATATCCTTTGACCATACAAGCTAGAGTTCCTTCATTCCAACAGCTCTCAATCTCATCAGCTGTGGGCCACTATACAGATCACCAATGTACCACTTGCTCTTTTTGCTTTCAGAACCTCTCCCTTTCATTTCCTTCATTAACCCTGGGGCCATCATTGTGAGGCAAATCTTTGTAACTCCCATGCCCACTTCTCCAACTCTTCCTTGAGCACCATCTTTCACACTTGCTATTATTCATAGCTGGTACTCCCCTTTCCACCCATTTTGTCTGAATCCCAATTATCCTTTAGGTCTCAGCTTAATTACTTAGATAGGTCTTCCCTGACCCCCTCATGCCAACAGAGGGACCCCCTTGATATACAATTCTTTCCCAATGCTTATCATAAGTTGCATTTCTACATGTATCTGTGTGATGGTTTGTTTCATGTACATTTCCCCACCAGGCAAGGACATGGGGCTCTCTGTTGCATCCCAAGGTATTGAAACACCTTTTGGCAGGTAATAGGTGCTTTATAAGTACATGAATAAATGAATGAATTGATTAATATCCCTAAAGTGATATAGGGTTATTTAGTGGTAGCTCCACAGCTCACCTATCAGATTATTATATGTTCCCACAACAATTCAATTTAGCAGCTGAGCTCTCGAGGGGCCCATTTATGTGGCCTGGTTGCACAGGACTCCACCAGAGGCAGAGTTTGTCTAGTAGAGAATCCTAAAACTCCAACGTTGAAAATTGTATCTTCTACAGGACAGCATCAAGACGTTGTCCATGCATCATGGGGTTCTGAACCCCAGAGGTCAAGTGCATCATGGGGCAGGCTAAGAGTAGCACATTTTAAGCAAATATTCTGGCTAGTTCTACTGAATGGCACCTCCAGTTCTTTACTAGCCCAGATCAAAGGTATCTTGCTTGATATGCAATTTCTGTAATTCAATTTTAAATGAATCCTCTTAAAAATTTAAAACTTTCTTCATATAGAATACTTGTTTAAATAGAAGGACCTTTTAAATTCTGAATGTGCTCAACTTCTCCCTAAAAAGGTCACCTTCTGGCAGGGCTTTGCCAGGTTTCATACATATAAGCTGTTATAAGAGCTAGTTTTCCCCATAGGAGATTATTTTAGATCCCTCAAGATCTCATTTTGTTGCCTCTTCTAATATTTATTTAGGCTCTGTTGGAGAAGGGTAACCCAGGGACTCAGAGAATAGAATAATTATCTACCACTTTAACTGGTTAATATATTAAGCACACAGAAGAGGCTGACAATGTTAATAGTTTTATAGAGAGTAAGATATCTGACCTGGGAAGTTTGAGGCAATTGGCCATCCAAGGTGAACTAAGGAGGAAAGGCACCCTTTGTTCTCTGCATGGCGTCTTTACCTGGGGCAGGGCATGACATGTGCTTCTGTTACTTACCAGGAGTCCAAATGGAACCCACGGTTGGGTGACCTTCTGTAACTACTGTTTTTACATACCCTATATGATATTGGCTTCCAACCTCAAACTACCTTTGATGCTTGAACTTTACCCTGAGAGATCTGATGAAAAGGAGTTGGAGCAGAATGTGGGTGTCTTAAAAAATTCCACAGGTATTCTGATGCTCAGCCAGAGTTGGCTGCTGTTACCACCTTCATAGAAATCTCCAAGGAGAAGTCTTTTGGTGATGAAGATGACTTATAGTATGTACTTTTTTTAGTGTGAGAATCATCCCTCCCCTCCCCTTTAGTAAGCCCAGTGTTTCACAAGCACATGAAAAATACGTTTACTGAATAACACATGGGTGGCTCTGTGGCTTAAGGTCTGTTGCCTAGTGCTGGCCTAGAATACAACCCATACCCTAAACACTCTTTATAATTTAAAAAATTCATTTATTGTTTTTTAGAGAGAGGGGGGGCAGGATAAGAGAGAGGGAGAGAGAGAGAGAGAGAGAGAGAGAGAGAGAGAGAGAGAGAGAGAGACATTGATTTGCTGTTCCATTTATTTATGTATTGATTGGTTGCTTATTGCATGTGTCCTAATTGGAGATCAAACCTGCAACCTTAGCCTATCGGGTTGATGCTCTAACGAACTGAGCTACCCAGCCAGGTCAACCCTAAACACTCTTAACAACTGACACCATTCAAGTCCAACAACTGAAGCTTAGCAATGTTGGAAGTGGGCCTGTTGGTGGCACAGGAACCGTCTTCTCTGAGGATGGAGCCAACTAGGCCCCCTTCTCACGCATGTCCTATCTTCTGCCCACCCTCTCCTCTTTCCCCAAACTAGCCAGAGTATCTTTTGGCTATGCTAAGAAGTTTTGGTGAAAAGGAATGATTCATTTGAAGTTCATTCTTAGAAGTCCTGTTTTCCTTTGATAACAAATCTGGAGAAACAAGTATGAGCCCTGTCTGGGTTGTTAGTCTTTATTGAACCGTGAATTCCCCTGGACTGGTGCCTGTTGCCGAAATCCCTGTTTCTTCACATAAATAAACAAATAAATAAAATCTTTTGGCTGGTACCTAATAAAAACTCATACAGGCAAATCAAGTTTAGCACATCTCCTGGAAACTCCCAGCTTTCAAACTTCAATAAGATAGTCATAGGGTATCCAACCCAATTAAGGTGCACACATAAAAACCCCTTTTAGCCGAATAAATAATAAACAATGGGGTCTTTTGCTTTTCTCCAGACCCTTTGATTGCGGTTTAGTGGCTAAGACTGAGATTAGTGAAGAAAAATATTACTAATCTGAAAACTTTTTTCTTGGGAGGAAAATACCATGATGTATCAAAATGTCTTGAGCAGTTATTTTAATAAAACAAACAAAAATAAACTAGGCTGAAAGTGATCTTTTGGCAAAGGGCTTTGCCACTCTTGGCTCCTGTGCTTATTTCAAGAGGAATGAAGGGGGGAAAGGTGAGCGTCATATCCCCACTCGGGCCATATGGTTTTAGTTTTATTTAGATCAGTTGGGACAGAAACTTCCAAAGGCAGAAACTGATGAGCTTCCCAGCTTTCAAATAATGCGAAAGCAGGATCTGTCCCCAGTCTATTTTGGTCTCAAGGCCAAAATCATGAAATGAAAAAACCCTAGCAGAAATAACTTATTTCCAGTGGCATGCGTTTCACATTAGGAGTTTGGAAATTCTCCTCTAATGGGACAGAAGTAAAGATCACCATCGTTGGAGCCCTTTGCTTTCCTTCAACAGCAATTAATGCAATGGTTCTCAGTGGGGGCACTTGTTCCCCTCAGGGGACGTTTCACAATGTCTGAAGACATTTTTGTCACAGAATATGGATGGATGTGGGAACCAGGCTCTCTATAGTTGGAAGGGAACAGATGCTGCTGAAGTCCTTCAAGGCACAGGACAGCTCTCCATAGTAAAACGTTATCTAGTCCAAAATGCCAATAATCCGAAGTTGAGAAACTCTAACATAATGGGTCCCCTTAGCCAGTTACGCAATTGTTATAACAGGGACACACTCACAAGGGAGACGGTGAGTAATAATAGCTGTTATTTACTGAGTGTTCCCTGGGTTCCAGACACTCCAAGAATTGTTAGAGCACTTTTAGGCGGATAGAAAAATTGAGCAGAAACTACAGAGAGTTTTCACATGCTCCCTCACCCACCTTCTAGTTTCCCCTTTTATTAACATTTGCATTAGTGTGGTATATGTGTTATAATTGATGAGCCAATGTTGATACATTATTATTAACTTATGTTGTACATCCTATGGATTTTGAAAAACGTGTAATGATGTGTACCCACCATTATACTTTCATATTGACAGAATAGTTTCCCTAAAAATCCTCTGTGCTCCTATTCATCTTTTCCTTTCTCCCCACAAATGTCTGGTAACCACTCATCTTTTTACTGTCTCCATAGTTTTCCTTTCTCCAGAGTGTCATAGTTGGACTCCGACTATATGTAGCTTTTTGCAGACTGATTCCTTTCACTTAACAATATGCATTTAAGTTTCCTCCATATCTTTTCATGACTTGGCAAGACTTGAATTTTTGTGTGACTTAGGTCTGGTTCTCAAAACCATAATCTTTCTGAGTCACTGTGCTCCTTTTCAAATTGAAATGAAGATCTTCCACTCCAAAATCCATGTTGGGGTAGAATTTATTTTGAAATTAAATAGCTATCCAAGGGAGAATAAAATATTGAGACTCACAATGATATAACAGAGGCACGGGGCTTGACTTTTGCAAGCAGGCTACTAAATCTGCCATTAATAAGTGAAGAAGACACCATAAAATCAATGCTGACCCCAGAAAAAGTTATGAATGAGGCACTCTTTTAATAATAAGCCCACATTAAATTATGTCACATAATAAGAGCCTGGAGATATGGAATCATTATCAAAGACATCATCAGAGACACTCGCTCTCTCTAGCTTTGAGTTCCATAACTTTTAGGGGGCTACCCTCTGGGCCTTATGCTGGTTGGCTCATGTTGGAAAATGGCCAGGCTGATCACCACATCTCAGTCCAGAAAGAAAGAAGGGAGAGAGGCTGGCACCTGCCACATCTAGTCTTCTTATTAGGAAAGAGGCAGAGGCCTTGTCACAAACTTCCCTTTGCATACTCTCATTGGCTATGGCTATGTGACTTGGATACTCCTATATGTTCCAGACTCTACCGTATAGCGGAGGGCTGAAATGGCGTTGGGAGAAAGGGGCTGGGTAATGGTGTTGAATATATCCACTCAAAACTTGTTTGTCTTAGGAACCTCTTATAAAGATATCATCTTATCTTTTGCCCCACCTCTTCCTGTGTATAAAACCTTCAGTATAGTGACTGCTTAACCATTTCTCTCCAATTCTGCCCCACCCTGATCATTAACTACATTTTTCTCAGGACAATACATATTACACTTAGGAGACCACTGGAGCTGTCCACAGTAAAGAAGCTAGATTGTAAAATGGGCATTGATACTTTGAAGAAAGAGACCCTGCCCATTGGCTTTCTCAAATCCTGGTACATTCAGTTAGTATACACTTAGTCCAACAAATTCATAAGCATTGCATCAGTGACAGGGACAAAGAAGGAAAAAGTATACTAAGGGAAAAGGGACCCAATTTTTATATTAAATCTCTAATAAATCTCTTAATTTCTCTGTGGTCATCCTCAATAGCCAAAATAGAGTACACACTCAAGAAATGCATTTCAATTGTCTGACATGATATATACACATATCTATACTAATAAAAGGGTAATATGCTAATTAGACCAGGAGACCTTCTGGATGTCCTCCAGACAAAGCCATGGTTGTGGGGCTAAGGCAGTTAGGGGTGATCAGGCCAGGAGGGGAGGGCAGTTGGGGGTGATCAGGCTGGTGAGGGAGACAGTTGGGACAAGCAGGCTGGCAGTGGGGGCCTGTTGAGGGCGATCAGGACAGTGGGGGGGGCAGTTGGGGGCCATCAGGCCAGCAAGGGGGGGCAGTTGGGGGTGAGAAGGCAAGCAGGTAGAGTGATTAGGGGCGATCAGACAGGCAGGCAGGTGAGTGGTTAGGAGCCAGTGGTCCTGAATTACAAGAGGGATGTCCGACTGCTGGTTTAGGCCCAATCCCCTAAGGAGTCCCAGATTGGAGAGGGTGCAGGCCAGGCTGAGGGACACTCCCCCCATGCAAGAATTCTGTGCACCAGCCCACTAGTATTTTTTATTCTAACAGATAGCTGGTAGTACTCAGTGTTTACAACATCAAGGTCAGGATTGGTCTATGAGAGGTTCAGGATAAATCCATTGCAGGACCTTTACTTGCATATATTAATCGAATGGTGAGTGCATTAGTGGGAGAACGATACTGTCAAATAGAAGGTTTTTTTTTTTTTTTAAATTACAGAACACAACACAGTCCTTTTCTCAAGAAGCCACCTTTATAATGGGGAAGATGGCTCTCTTGACTAAATAAAAAGCTGAAGGAGAACACTGGGAATATAAATCCTAAGAAGGTACATTAAAGGGTGATCATAAAGTCAGGGTGGATTAATTAAATGAGCCTTTTAGCAAGAGACACATTTTCAATTCTACTGATGAACACTAGACTGCTTTTGGATTTAGTTCAATTTGATTTCAAAGAGTTTGATTAAGAGAGAGTTAAAAATGATAGAGGATAGGGCAGGCTGACAAAAAAGGAAGCAATTGTGCTTGCTGGACAAGTTCGTTAGGAAGTCCTAGGGCCTGCCCATGAAGAATCTCTAAATAGGAAATGAATTAAAATGAAAAGAATGGCCACCAAAGAAGAAGAGCTAAAGGGGGCAGGAGAGAGACAATTTGGCTCCAGGATTCTGTTGTTTCCCTAACATAGTCCCTGCGGGTCCTCCTGCCAATGGACCTGTTTTGTAGCATAAAGGTGTTTCCCCAGAACAAATGAGCTTTGAAGATGCCAAAAGGAGTACATCAATCCTCACTTTCATTCATTTCCTAAATCTGCTTATTTTTCTCTTTGACTCGATGGGAGGGGAGTTTTTTTAGATGCAGAACAGTCTGATGAGAGACTGTGGCTGACTGAAGCTACAGAGGGACTTCCTTTATAGACTGGCGCCTGATCTGGGCATGTCAGCTGCAACCAGCTGAGAGTCACTTAGCCAGGTGGACCATTTCAGATCCTTTCACTTCATTTCAGTGGAATAGGATTTATCCAGTGTTAATGCAGAAGTCCCACTCTGCTCGGAGGTTATGCTGGGCTCAGGGGATTATGAGGTGACTGCAGCATACTTTCTCTGTGGCATCTGTAATACACACATCTATCTGAGTGATGGGAACATGGGAAACTATGAGAACACAGTGAGGGCACAGGCCCAGTTTCCAACCCTTCCAAGCCTTCTAGCCCTTGGGGGGTCAGGGAAGACTTCTTAGTGGACACTGAGTGCCCATAAAGGGTACTCTTGAGGAATAAAAACAACTGGGCTTTTGTTTATTGATAGGAAAATAAAAAAGGAATAAAAAATTCCCTATCGCTAAAAAAAAAAAAAATTATTGTTGGGGTGGAGGGAGATTTTGAAGAAGTTAGAGAATTTTTGGGTACAACACTTAACTGATGAAAGCAATAAATAATCCTCCAATGACTTGTTCATGCCTGCTGCAAGAATAGCTGCAGCCATGTTATACCCGAAGCCTGGCATTTCAAAGGTGGTAGATGCCAAGGAAGGGGCAAGGAACCTGGGAAACCTATGAAGTAAGTATTACCCCCAGGAAACATAGTATGTAGATGATAAACCATATTTTAAAAACACATATAGATGTGCTTTATTTTAATGGGTGGAAATTCCATGGGTTTGTGTTTCTATAAAAGGAACACACTTTGGAAATTGTGCTGGAAGGAGTGACAGAGGACAAGTTCGTTAGGAAGTCCTAGGGCCTGAAAGGAGCATAGAAAGGGTCACCAGCCAAATGAAGGATGAGGGTGTGGAAGTCCCTTTGGTTTGGCTTCCCCAAGCCATCCTCATCCCCCTTCTCCTGTTTCTCTTTATACTATGGAAGCAGGACAGGCACAGTCTCTTTCCCACACTCCCTTGGAACTGAGAGTGGCTATTTGACCCATTTCTGGTGAAGAGGCATTCAGTAGATCTGCAGGGGGACTTTTGGGAAAGATATTTTGCTTTCTGATTAAAAGGGCAGAAAGTTTCCCTTGGCCCCAATTCCTGCTTGAGATGCTGAACTGAAGACAAAAACTTATAACCATGAAACAAAACCAGAAGGATGAAGACAACCTTGAGGTTAGCTGAGCAGAAAGACACAGCTTGGGAGCATAAAAGGTATTGAGCCAACGAATGAACTCCATAATGCCTACTCCAGACATCTCATAAACAATACACCTGAAAACACGGGTTTCCCCATATATGCCATTCATAATTCACTAGGAAGGATGAAGGAAGATGCCACCTCGTAGAGCAAGATTTTCTCATATTGGCCTTTCCCCTAACACACACCTTCTCTTTTACCATTTGAGGTAAGGTGGGTGGAAGTTATGTGAAAAGTACTTAAAAATACACTAATCTATATATATAAAACCTTAATATACAAATAGACCAAATAGCGGCACAACTGAACATCCGAACAACCAGTTGCTATGACATGTGCTGACCACTAGGGGGCATGCACGCTGAACATGGTGGGTGTTAGCAACAGGCAGCAGAGAGCGGATCATGGTGGAGCAGGTGAGCAGGGGCGCCAGACCAAAGCAGGGCCCCCGTCGCTGTCATAGGGGTGAGCCTCTGGTGGTTACTGAAAATTCTTTGCTCCCACGCTCCACAGTCCCACCGGGCACTCGCACCTGTTTCCGGCGCCCACATCTGCTGCTGGTGCTGGCCCCTCTTGCACCACTGCTGGCACCGGAGCCCCTACTCACACCTGCTGCCCGCATCTGGTGCCAACCCTGATTGCTTGGAGGCGCCATCAGTAGATGTGAGCAGTGGCTGCTGGCCCCAATTGCCCCCCAGGGTTTCTCCACCTCCCTCTGCTCCATCAGCGGGTGCAGGTGGGGCTGGCACCGTCAACACGTGGGGGTGGCAGCGGTGGGAGCGGGGCTGCCAGCAGACAGGGGGTCAGGGGCTGCAGCAGGAGGGGTGGCGTGGAGGTGGGGGCGTGGAGGATTGGAGGATGGGCTGAGACCCACCTAAGTTCCTTTCAAGGTGCACAAATTTGTGCACTGGGCCTCTAGTGTGGTATAAAAGGAGATCAATAGCTAACATTCATTTTTAATTTGTGAATGCATGGACATTATTAAAGAAGAGAAGAATTAAAGAAAATTGAATGGTGAGATAAGTACATCACCGCGGAAACTGATAGCATCTCCATGTATGATGTCATAGCAATCATAGTCTTGTTTGAGAGTTGGAGGTTGAATTGCCTTGTCTTTGAGAGGATAAGTAATTGTGCGCTAAGAGGAGGAACATATGAGCAAATGGGAAGGCTGGATTCTTGGTTTCCTACATTTTGGCTTATCTTTCTGTCTGAGGTGAGCCCCGGCATTGGTGTTCCTTGTGCCTCCTCTTCCTTTTCTATCAGTCTTCCTCTGCTTCAACCTCTTTCTTTCCCACCTATTTTTACTGAGCATCCCTGTCTGCCCCTCACAGGATGTCTGCACTCAGCCACTCACTGTTCCTCTGCGGGTATCTTCCTGCTCTCCTGCTGGATCTGCTCACACTTTCTCCCCTTTCCCTCATTTGTGCCCTTCACATTTGTTGTGTCCTTTATCCTTCCCTTTCCCTCCCCCCTCTTTTCTTTTCTTCCCTCTTTCCCTCCTTCCTTTATGGGAAATCAAAAGTAATAAACAATGAAACTATACCATGATTTGAAGATACTCACGATTTATTAAGAAGATTACTGAGCTGAAATGGATGTACCAAACACGATGATGAAATGATGAAATTCTTACACTATCTAATTTTCATTAACCAACATGATTTAACCTGATTCTCTTTTGAAATCTTGTTTTACTTCAAGAAAGAGATTTTCACTCCTGCTTCATGGGTATCCTTTCTCCTGGTCAGCTCTTTTCCCTTTTTTAGCTTCATTTCCCTTTGGAGAGCTCATTTTGATGATCTGGACTGGTGGATGGTAGAATCCAAGTTAGAAGGCCCATAACTGAGCAGATACCTCAGAATTACTAAACCTGAACATCAGGATAGGCTCATATATGGGCATATTAAAAACTCTCTAAGTGATTTTAATGTGTAGTCAAAAGTGAGTACCAATATTTTAGAACATGCCTTCTCAATATAATACTGGCTATTAAAATTGTGTAAGTTAGAATTGGGCCGGGGAATATAAGGAAACCCCCATTGATTTGAGAATAGTAAAATAAAGCAGAAAAAGAAGTCTCCTCACGAGGGTATCAGGACTTCCCAAAAGGGTAAGAGGAGGTTGAGATGACAATGTGTAGGCGCTGCCCACGTTCAGGGGTATGCCCAAAGTTAAAATTGTTTCCAAAAATCCCTGTGTAACCACAGACAGCTCTGAGCGTGTCATACTTATATTTAGAAACAAAGAAATAAATACGTGAAGGAATTCCATCAGATGTAATTTAAAATAAAAAGCTCCTCTCTACCTTAGAAAGAAAAATTGAGTTTTATGCTCTAGACATCTTGTTGAAAGGTGCCAGGAAAAACACTTTTTAAAAAACTCAGTGGGAGCAAGCACAGCAATTTCTAGGGTGGGTAATTTTGCAAAAAGTTTTCCCAGGTAGTTTTAGTGAAACTTTTAGGAACTTTTTTTTTTTTTTGTTCCACGTAATGATTCAAGTTTAGAGTCCTGGGGCGTGTGCGTATGAGTGTGTGCGTGTGTGTGTGTGTGCGTGTGTGTGTGTGTGTGTGTGAGAGAGAGAGAGAGAGAGAGAGAGAGAGAGAGAGAGAGATTGAGAGACAGAGATTATAGAATGGAACAGCCACATGGTTAGTGGAATGTTAGAACAAAATATCTGGAAGGCAACAATTTGGCAATACCATTTTTAAAAAACCTTAGGATTTTCCATTTCATCCAGAAATTTTTCTTGAGGCAATCATCATGGAAAGACAGAAAGTTATAACTAGTTTTTCTTTTTTTTAAATATATATTTTTATTGATTTCACAGGGGAAGGGAGAGGAACATCAATGATGAGAGAGAATCATTGGTAGGCTGCTTCCTGCACGCCCCACACTGGGATTGAGCCCACAACCCGGGCATGTGCCCTGACTGGGAATCGAACCATGACCTCCTGGTTCATAGGTCAATGCTCAACCACTGAACCACACCGGCTGAGCAAAGTTATAACTATTTATAGTCAGCAAAAAATTGAACACACCAGTATGCAACAAAATAAAATAATTGAAATAATATAATTCCACATATAATGAAATTAAAAATAATGTTACAGAAAATTTTTCAGTAATGTGAAAAAATGGTTGCATATATCATTTATGAAAAACATCAGGTTATATAATTGCATGTATGCTACTGCCTCATTTATGTTAAAGTATGTATTTATTATTAGAAAAAAAAGACAATGAGTATAACATAAAAATGTTTACAGTAGTTATTTACTAGAAAGCAAAATCCTCAAAAATAGGAAATAAGTAGCTTTATTTGGATATGTAGTCAGTTATATAAAATATATTGCTGAATTTTATTAAACAGTATGATAGGTTAATGGGTATTTTGATTTTCTTGTTATGTCTATTTTCTGAGTTTTCTGCAACTAATAGATATTACTTAAAAATGAGAAAACAGCCCGGCTGGTGTGGTTCAATGGTTGAGCATTGACCCATGAACTGGGAGGTCAGGGTTTGATTCCTAGTCAGGGCACATGCCTGGGTTTTGGGCTCCATCCCCAGTAGGGGGCGTGCAGAAGGCAGCTGATCCATGGTTCTCATCATTGATGTTTCTCTTCTCCCTCTCCCTTCCTCTCTCAGATATCAATAAAACAAAATTTAAAAAAGGAAAAAAAGGAAAACAAATAAAATTTTATTCTATAGAAAATTTATCTATATGGACAAAGAATGAAATTAATATACAAAAATGAAATTAGTTCTTAAGTGGTAAAATAACAGAATAATGGATAACTTTTTAGTCTTTATACACATATGTGCACATGTGCATATAAACACACACACACACACACACACACCCTTGAGAAAAAAATCACACTTCTGATGATATAATTGAGTTCATAAAAAACCCAAAAGAATCTATAGATAATTTGTTAAAATACAACTCCAACCATAAAGGTCAATTGTATTTTATATAACAGCAAACAAGTTAGGAAAAGTAACCAAATTTTAAAAAAGATAATAGTCACAAAAGCAATAAACAAAAAATATAAGGTACACAGAAATACCTTTTTCAGAAGAGGTGCCAGAATATTATGGAGAATATTGTAACATTTTAATTATTGAACCCAGGTGGTCTGACTTCAGACTATGTGGCTCCTCTGAATTTATGGAAAACTAAAATAAAATTCCTTACTGTTCTCTACTATATCTCAAAATCAATTTCTGAGATATTAAATATTTAAATATGGAAAACAAAATTTTTAAATGTTTAGATAAAAATATAAGATAATGTTTATATGATCTCTGGGAAAGAAAATATTTCTTAAATAAGACTTTTGCTTATAAAGGGAAAAATTAAATTTTACTAACATTAAAATTAAAGCTATTTGTGAAAAGCTAGTAAAATAAATTTGAGAAGACATCTATAACATAAATGTCTAACGAATACTATGTCACAATGAAAATGACCACCCTACAGTCTTCATAGATCATATTGAATGAAAAGAGCAAGTCACAAAAGAATAATTATATCAGGTTCAAACCCAAGCAAAATAAAGCAATACATTGTTTAGGAGTAAATACATATGTGGTAAAACTAGGAAGAAAATAAAAGAATCGTAAACCCATAACAAAAAAAAGTTCATTTTTCAAGAAGCCTACTTTCTAATTGGCGATATGGCTCACTCCCAGGCACTGAAATTGCAAGTATCTGGAATTATGAAGAAGAATGGGATTGGAGCAGGGTCCATGGGACTTCAAAAGTGTTGTCAATGCCTAATTTCTTAAACTCAGTGGTGGGAATACAAGTATCCATTTGCATACTATTCTTTAGACCTTTTACATAGCTCTAAATATGGTTTTTTTCGTTAAAAATAAAAACATTAAAAATGATAGAAAACTTTATTAAAACTAATTTGAGCAGTCTAAACATTCCTCTTAGTGTGACATGAGCTTTGGAGATAGCTAAACGGTATTTTTAAACTTGGCTGTGTGTGGCATTTCTGAGCCTCCGGGTTTTTTTTTAGCTTGTCAAATGGGGATAATACTTAACTAACAATGTATTGTCAGGATTAAATAAGAGGTTTTCTTTTTAAGCCTACCTCATGGGCTGCCATATAATAAGTATGCGATATGTGTGATTTTATGATTATTATTAGAATATCATACTATAATAGAGAAGAGTTCTTTACAAATTAACAGAAATAGGAATTACAATCCATCTTTGGAAATGAAATATGTTGAAGTTATATTAAATGAGTGCTACATTATTTATAATATTATTCCCCAATTTGAGGAATATGTTTTATCCAAATAACTCAAAATAACTGTTGCACAGCATTGAAACTTTCTCACAGCCCCATTTTATAGGGGGCGTTTTACATGTCACTTGCATTTTGTCCATTATAGTAGGCTTGATTACTAAGATTATGGGTCTTCAGACGGCAGGCATTGAAGATCATTCGCATTAATGTACACTTTCATCAAAAGAAGATAAAGGAGAAAAGGGAGGTAAAGTTCAAAGAGGCGACTGTTAGGCGACAGGTCTGAGCAGACTTGGCTGAGAAGTGCCGCCTTAAATTACACAAGGATTTAGAGGCAGGCAGGGACCCAGCTCCTCCGGAGGTTAAGGTTTTATGTGGGCACTCCATCTGCATGACATCAGTCGATAAAATTATATCAAAGAGAATTGGTTTTACAGCCCCAGAGAAGTGGACTTAGGGTAGCTCCCACTGTCAAAAGTCAAACTACTTAAAAAAAGAAAAAGTTACATTGCTAAACTTCTGAATCAAAAGAAGACAGAATTTCCTCCAATCGCAAGGAACCCAGACAAATATCACATTTCCTGGCTGCCCACTCAACTTACCACACTCCTCCCCCAGCTCCCCTTCAGCAACAGAGAAAAATCACAGTAGTGAATTAATAATCCTGTGAGGCAGACTTTCCTGTGTGATTCAGCCCCACAGCCAGAGGAGGGGTAGGCAGCGAGTTCTTTAACTCTGCACACTCTGGACTGGCTTTCAATATTAGACATCCGGAGTTTTTGAACATTAACACTGGAACAAAAGTGACTATCATACTCCATGTTCCCTTCACCCACCCTCAGTCAAAACTTTATTTTAGATTTCTTTGGGGCATTTAAAGAAAAAACAAAAAAAAAAACACGAAAAAGAAAACCCCCGAATGGGAAACACTATCTAGAAATGTAGAAATCAAACCAATACGAAAAGCGTATTGTAGTAATTACCATCACCTATGATTGATTTTATTACAAACTAAAGGAAAAATGTGCTTTACCATAAATGACACCGCTTCAGCTCTGTACTCAGCCCCTTCCTCTGTCTTTCCAGCATGTCTATTTAATCATGCATGGCTGCAGCAAGGTGATGCAACAGTTTCAATATCACTGCCTTATCTACGCCTGAAGGACAGACCTGTGTGACTGAGGACCTGTAGACAACCCAGCCCCTTGGGCATAAGAATAGCAGTGAGACTTTTCCCACTGTGGCCTTGCACAGGTATCTGTAGCACCTGAACCCCCTAGGAAGTGCCCGCAAATAATCCACAGACCAAATGGGAACTCCAGGGCACTGTGCTGACTTTCCTGCCCTACACCTTTCTATGATAAAGGTCTAATAATAAATTCAATTTCCAGTCCCCTTGTCTACTTTCTGGGTTTTCAGAAAGCGAAATATTTACCTAAAACCACATACACGTCCAGAGGAAATCCTGTTCACCTGTAGTGGGATCCAGGACTCTGAGATGGCCCATTGGCTCTTACTGTTCAGTCATCCACTGACACTCTCAGGAGGACACCCGCTAGAGATGTTTCCACTAGGCGGGCCTCCCACTAACAGGCAGTGTGAATTCTTCCAGACACTAGAGTGAAATCAATAACTAACCCTAAAACCTCACAGGACTCCCGAAGCTGGGGAGGGTGAATTATTATCCAGACAATGCAGGTGAACGGACAATTACCGGGGTTGTCTACCAAAGCAGAGAACGAGAGAATCCCCCAAACTTGACTCTCGGAGGCTACTCAAAATTCACTATTATTGTTCTCCAACACATGACAGAACATTCTAGAAATTGCCCAAAGGCTGCTCACTCACACAGAAATAAGGAACCCCAGATATGAAAGGTGTTTGGACAACTGCCCTCCTCTGAGGAGTGCTTGGGACATCTCACCCACTTCCTACCTCCTTTGGGAAACCGCTGCCTTGGATTTTGACATCACAAATCAATAGGATCCCACCCATGAAATGCATTTCACAGAAGCTGAATGTAAAATACTTGAATATAGACTCTGTTTTTCAGTGACAAGTATATTCCCACTGTTAACAACATTTAGCCTCAACCTTGTCTTAACAATGTTAACATGTACTTGAAGAAGAAACTGAGCTTTAACCTTTGTGCATTTGAATCTTTCCCACAGCCTTCCCTAAAATTGGGGTAGATGGACAAATAAGTCTTAGGATTTAATACTGCATTTAAAAGTAGACACTCCACAAGGCTTTGTTGTTATGTATAACTTCAATACCTTTTGTGAGGGATGTGTGCTGGTAACAAAGGCACTTTTATTTTGTTGAACATGAAACAGAGTCTGGGTTTAGGACTTTGAAAGCTGGAGGGGACTATAATTAATTATCAAATTTATCAACATTTGCTTCTCCTTTTGGATAGTGTATTTGGTCTCATTTAAGAAATTGTTTTCTATCCTCAAAGTCAGGAAAATATTCACCCTTATTTTCTTCTCAGAGATTTAGTCTGCTTCAGACACATGAATCCTTGCTCTATTTAGAATTGATTTTTGTGTGTGGTGTGAGCTAGAACTCCAACTTCAATTTGGTCCATAATTCTATCTGGGTTGCTAACTACATGTATTAAAGGTTCCTTCCTTTGCTTATTACTCAGCTATGTCACCCCCATTATGTAACAATTTTCCATGTGTGCCTGTATCATATGAAGTGATACTCAACCTCACTGAGGTTGATCAAGGAAATGCAAATCAAGACTATTGAGATACCATTTTATACCCATTTAATTGGCTTCTTTATTCTGTTCCACTGAAAATTTGTTTGTTTTTGTGCCAATACCTAACTGTGTTATTTACTATCAATTGTTTTTCTAGGATGAATCCAGCTAGCTCATGGTATATTATCTTTCTATACATGACTAGATTCCATTTCCTAATAGTTTGTTTTACATTTGTTGATTGAGTTGGGCCTATAATTTTTCTTTCTCATTCTATTGTTATCTAATTTTGGTTGTAAGGCCCTACTGAATTCATAAATGGACTGTGGAATGTTTTTTTCTCTATGAATTATGGGACTAATATGAGGGATATGTTTTAACAAAACTTTTTTAAAGGATTATAAAAGAAATATACATAAATTACCAGAAAATTTAAAACTACTCCAAATTATAAAATAAAAACAATAAAAATTTATAGCATTACTATCTAGGAAGTACTGTTAAGTATATTTTGGTACTTGTTCTTCTAGAACTTTCTGTCAATTTCTGCAGGATATGATCAATTCGCTCTCCATTAATCTCTCTATGTATCTATGGATATACACATAGAGAATTATGATCATAGCAGCATATATTAGTTTATCTATTTCTTTTACTACTTCATTACAATTTTCCCAGGCCATTAAATCTTTTTCAAAAATAGGAATCTTAGTAGCTGAATATGAAAGGTGATTATTAAAATGAATTCATATTAAACTCCCTCTGGATACCAAAAGACAATTTTTATTTATTTTTAGATGAGCAGTTAATGTTTAAAAACTCAGCACAATAATAGAGTAATGTATATTTTCACTTCCTGTTAAGCCTTAGACACCTGCACCTTCATTCTTAGCCCCATCCTAGTCCTGACCCAGCTGGCCTGACCAAAACTTGAAATACATCAGGTGCCCCAACATTACCTATAGACGCCATCTTGAATTTGTGTTGGAGCCAAGCCACTGTGCTTGGGGTGGGCTCTGATATCTTCAGCCCACTGAGACCCATCCCCCCAAACAATAATTTGCTGGAGAACAGTATGCCATGTTACGCCAGCAGTACCCTAATACATCTCGTGTTTAGTCTTCCTTCTGGACTACATTGAGTTTGCTCAGCCCATCTCACTGGGCAGCTTGTCTCAATTAAATCCCAAATTCTCCATATGGGCCTGGAGTCAGGTCATGAACTTGACCTGGGACCTTGATAACATGCTATTCTATTGCCAGATGTTTATTCATTTATTTTGTTAGTCAGTTGGTCAAGTCACCAAAAACATATTGATTGCTTATTCCATTCCAAGCTACTATGTGGGGGCATGCTACAGCCTGGACTTTGATTTGCTGCTGAGATACCATTGCAAAAGAGATAGACCCCAGTCAACCCTGCCAAAAGCCTGATTCTGGCAATTACATCCTCCTGGACAGTCCTGTTTTGCCCCAAATTGGACATCTTAAATATTAATACTGTATCAAGTTTACTATATCCTTTTGGACACTTGACCTTGAAAATCTGGCCACCCATGTTAGGACCCACTTCTATAGCCAGGTTGTCCCCCATCAGTTCTGGCTTCCTCCCTCATCCTCATCTCTGCCTCGCCACGGCCTTGGCAGACTTTTCAGGTAGGCTTTCTTGGGTTTTTAATGTCACAATATAGTTTACCAAATTCCTTCATATATGTTTCCCCACTCTAGTTTAAATCTTAAAATAACTCTGAGATAGGGTGGGAGGCTTGTTAAATTTCTATTGAACTGAAGAGGAAATTGGGTTTAAAAAGTCAAATGACTTATTTATGTTTATATAGTTAATAAATGGCCTCTTTAGGACTTGAACGAAGACCTTTTGTCTCTGATTTCAGTGTTTTTTCCACTTGATGGGGGTTGGAGATGACTAATCTCCACTTTGAATTGACCTTCAATTCATCTCAGGAGGCAGCTAACTTTCCAGCATGAAAGATTAATGTGTTAGTCCTCCCAAGACAACATTTTAACCCCAAAATAATTACTCAAAAGGTATAAATATCAGATACTGTTTAAGTTAGTAGGATAAAGACCACTGGATGTTAAGGACATTTGAGAAACATCCCTTAAAGTTCTCCTGATCTCTTGTATATAGGGGCCAGCACCCATGTGAGAATATGGTTCTTACTAGGCACACACCTATCAAGCCCAGTGATGTTGTAGTGCAATGAATTTCGCCTGTGTTTGTGATTATGCTGATGTAAACACATCTACTGTATTGCTAGTCATATAACAATATGACACATACAATTATGTATAGTACAAATACTTGATAATAAATGACTGTTATTGGTTTATGGATTTACTATACTATATTTTTATCATTATTTTAGTGTGTACTATTTCTACTTCCCCCCAAACAATAATTTGCTGGAGAACAGTATGCCATGTTATGCCAGCAGTAGCCTAATACATCTCGTGTTTACCACTTCTCTTGATTGCATCATTTTCTCTTGGGATTGATTTAATTTCATGTTGTTTTCTATAGGAATGGCTTTCCCATATAGCCAAAGTATACAGTGGACTATACCATCTAGGCTTGTGTAAATGAACTCGATGATGTTTGCTTAACGACAAACTCCACTATCCAGCATTTCTCAGACTATCTCCATTGTGAAGCAGCACGTGATTGTAGTGTACTAGAGGCAGTGTTAGTTGCTACCACCTTTGCTGGCCCTCCCAAGGTCTCCTTTCTACATAGGGGCTGAAGGCCTGGAAACATTTCCCTGGCTATCTTTCTAGCAAGATTCTTATTTAGAGCGCTGTTCTGAGAGGAACTCACCAGAGATTTAAAAAGAAAAGAAAAGATAAAAAACATTATCCTCTGGAGACAACTGTAGGTAGCAAATATAAGTAGATTTAAAATGCAAAAATTGCGTTTTCCTTTTGAAAGTCAATGGCAATTTTTCCTGAGCGTCTCTCCCCCAACAATGCTATCAGTTTGTTAGCATCACATTTCTTATATTAAATCCCTCCCTGCTTAGAATTTTTAGTGTTTCTATTTCCCGACTTAAGTGTGACCGATGACAGCATTTTCCCCATGGTGGTGTAATTTTGGTATCCATGTTTGTTTCTTTCTCTGGATGGGAGCTCTTGTCTTATTTATCTTTGTATCCCAGTGCTTGCAATACAGAAGGTGCCCAATAAATGTTGTTAAAAGAGTACATGAAGTATAAATTTGAGTGGGGGAAAGTGTGAGATACGTTGGAACAAGCCAAGAAATGTATATCTTGAGTAGGGAAAAAATAAATCTTCAAAATGTTAACTTTAATCCAAACTTGTTTTGTGTGGGTCAATTAGCTGATTCACATTTACAGCACTGCCAGAAGAGATTCTATGCAAAGAAAGTCTCTTTATAATAAAGTTGGGCCTCTTAAGGAATTACAAAAATATTCATACATCATGAATATGATTATTAACATGCTCCTTAAGGTTCAATTCAATGGTGACATGCCAAAACATGAAATACTGACCCCTCTTGACATATTAGACCTCAAACATTGTCTCAACATTTGCTTTCAGAGAAAGTTCAAACTTTGTCAGATATTGGGTTAAGCACCTGGGACATAGAAAAAGAGTTTCTCTACTTTAGGAAATTCACATTAGTGACAAATAAGTTAACAAATAATTAAAAAATAGTGACAGAAAGTGCACCGAGTTTAATGGGAACACCTAGAAAAAGCAGCTCAAACTGGAGAGTGTGAAACAGAGGTATTTCTTGGATTGAGTCCTGAGAGCTGCATAGGAGTTGTTGAGGGAATAATGGTGGTGCAGGTAGTGGAAATGACAGAGGCAGGCTCTGGGCTGTGGGCTCACAGCATGCCTGGATTCTATGTGAGTGAGCATGTATGCAGAGAGCCACAGGGCCTTGTTGGCCATGCTAAAGTGCTTGAATTTAGCTGAAAGTCCATAGTAGGCCATTAAAAAACCAACACTATGGTTCAGTGAAATTTTACTTAAAGTTTAGGGACCTCCAACTTCAAGTCCTTGCCTCTAAAATCCTCCAACTCTAGGGTTTTCCACGGGCCCCAAGGTGGGGAGGGGACATAATTAGATGGGCATTTAAAAAGATCCCACCAGCTGCAATGTAGCGGGTGGTTTGTAGCAGTCATAATTCAAAACCAGAAGACGAGTTAGAAAGCTGGTGTGGTAGTCCAGCGAAGAAGCAATCTGGTGATAGGCATGGGAGCCTAGAAGAGCTAATAGATCCTAAATGAATAGACTTTAACCATTCTTTTCTTATAATGAAAACAGTTTTTATTAAAAAAATCTGCTTTTTTAATTCAACTTTAATTTGTATTAAATAATGTTTTAATAGTATAATTAAATAATGTTTTATAGTATAATTCTCTATTTACCTAATGTTTTGGAATATATGCCTATTACATTATTATGACATCTGTTAGCAGATTCTCTGACAATCAGGTATCATCTTCATATATTTAGGGGATGGAAGAGACGTTAGTATATTTACTCAGACACGGAATACCAAGTTGTTTTTTCCTCAAAAACACAAAATGCTACATAGACAATAAAAGAAGTGTAAAGTCATTTTAAATAATATGTTTCTAAATTCTGTGGTTAAATAATTGTGGTACATTGTCCACAGACCCACAAACTATCAGGGATAAGTTTAGCTTGGGCTGGGCCAATGGGGCTGATCTTTTGCTGATCCAGAAGCCTCTGCATCAACAATTTCCATTCCACTCATCGAAACTATTATTTTCACTTTGAAAAAGACCGTTCCTTTTTAATGTCTATGTATTAAGTGCATTCTTTTTTGTCAGCAGTAATTTTGCATGTTTTCCCTTCCAGTCTGTCCATGGTTATTGGAAGGCTGGAGGTCTCAGCCTCAGATTTAAAAAAAATAAAAAGCCAGTTTCCTATTTTGAAAATATTCTCCATTTTGAATGTGGTGTTTAAAATCAATAGTAACTTCAGATATGAATTAGACAACATAAATACTTTGAAAACGGAGGAAACGGTAGCTAGTAATGTCACAATTATTTTTATTTTAAAATGGCTGCTTTAAAACCACAAACCTGATGATGTCTTTAAAATCTCAAGAAAGTGTAAAATCTAGGCTTCTATCTAGTCATTTTAAATTTAAGTTTTCTAAAGATTATCATGTATAGTGTGAAGTGCTACATACTTCCTATTTTCTGACTCAATGTCCTATTGGAAAATCTAACAATAAAACTGGAATTCATAGAGAAGCTAGTTCAACATTCAGTCAAAATGTTAATTGATTTCACCTTCATAAAAATGTTGGTACGAGGGGATGTGAGGACATCCTGGACCTGGAAGATTTCAGGAGCAAGAACTTGAATAAAGTTGGGTTCCAAAAATTTTAGCAGAGTTTCACTGATTCATAGGACTGAAAGACATGCGAATGTCCAGATAAATAGCTGAGTAGTGCTTTAAAGGAGATGAGGGGAGAGGGACCTTGGAGGGGGAGGACAGTGACAGAAGGATTTATTCCACTCCTTTCAGTAGACCTTTCAGGGTTCCAGGTTTCTTAATATTTAGGAATTCATGCTTGTGCTGGCTATGATTCCCCGTGCTGTAAATAATATCTTGTCTTATTTTTATTCTTGTGTAGTCTGACAGCTGGATGTCATTTTTTAAATATAATAAATATTATAGTAATATTTGACAATGCTATATCAAACCTCCTAACAAACTCTAAGAATTTACCAAATTCCTATCTTTGAACTCATGGTTCTTAGGTAATAACTGGAGGGAGTTGTAGCTTAGAAATAGAATTTTCCTCTGGGATTTAAATAATAAACTAGCTCAGAAAAGAACTAAGTCACCAGAAGAGGCAGTCTGTGGCCTAATTGAAGATATTGACACGATTACAGGAAAGTGGGCCAATCAGAAGGTAGGGATGGTGACACACAAAGACCGGGCAGAGTCTCAAAGACATTCATGGTCCATCCAAGCACCACATGCGGGGCACAGCATTCTGGCGTACTCCTGCTGATAAAGAACGAAGTCTCCATCTGTTGGAACCTGGGGGCAGGCTTATCCCAATACGCAGAAAAATGTGTCCATCACATGAAGCCAGTCACTAGCTTCCCCGTCAGATTCCAGGCTCACCAGGTGTCCTGATAATAGGGATTCCTGGAGAGTGAGCCTCTGAGGAGGGTGGCACACTGACCAAAGGGTGCGAATGTTTGTACCTCTTGTACTAAGTTGTTCTCATGTAAATTTTCAATACAGTAGCATATCTCTGATCTTGGTCCATATGATATTGCCTCTGGAAGATGGAGCTTTTATGCCAAAGAAGACTCACAATACATGCCACCTCGTGGGAGTACAGATGACAAGCTAGTCACCTACAGAAGGCACCTGCCCTCTTCAAGTGCCCCAGGTGCGTGCCGTAATTGTGTTCTCTTTCTCTTCAGTGCTTCAGGGAATCTCTGGCCACTGGTTCGGTTTGAAAGCCCTCTGGGTGATTCTAATATGTCCCCAGGGTTTAGAACCATTAATTTGGTTATTAATAGGAAAGAACACTTTCTGGTAGGATGAGAGGGAGAAGTTCCCCAATATATATTTAAAAACATTAAATGAGCATTTTACAGATGAGGAACCTGAGACTCAGAGACATGAGGCAACTTGCTCAAGTCTGAATAATGAACAGGCAATGGGGCCCGGGTTGGAACCTGTAATTATTTCTTTTACAAAATACCAAGTTCTTTCCATGACATCTGGGAGAATGCAGAACAGAAGGCAGGAACTCTGTCAGATTCTGGGGAGAAGAGGAGAGAGGGGATTGGAAGCAGAAAGGGGATCCAGAAGAATTTCTGAGAAAAGGCAAAATGGTAGAGACATTGCAGACTGGTCTCCAGCTTCTGTCTCTAAAGTGTGTGCAGAGGACTCACTGGGGCATGGCAGGAAAATGGTGGAATTTCCTTTATTTAGTTTTTATCTCTTAATTTTGGGTGTTTTATAAAGCATAGGACACATTGATATGGTAATATATGTATATAATTTATAAAGAAATATAAACGTACATATAATAAGAGTACATGCTCAGAAAAGTTTTACTAGTGGGGACACAGTGAAAAAGCATAGAGTCGATGTTTAGAGAAGATCTTCTCAGCCAGGCCTGGGTGCAATCGAATCTCCCCAGACCCCTGATCTGCAATACACACTGAAATGCTGGCTGGAGGCAGGGCACACACAGGCACAGATGTTAGTTACTGGTGTGGTGATGGGCACCCTTGGTTAGAATCATTGTTTTAGAGATTCTTTTTTTTTAATCTTTATTGTTGAAAGTATTACATATGTCCCCCTCTCCCTGCCATTGACCTCTCCCAGCCTGCCCTGTCCCCACCACAGGCTTTCACCGTACTATTGACTGTGATTCTTAAAGTGTGGTCTGGAGAAGTCTGGGACTCCACAAGGTCAAAAATATGTTCATAACAACACTAATATGTTATTTGCCTTTCTTGCTCTCAGTCTCTCCTGCATGTACAGTGGGGTTTTCCCGTGGCTCTGTGACATAGAATGATGTCATGTCATCGTTCCGGAAGCTAATAGGATGTTTGCTGTGTGTTCTGTGTTTTGAAGTTTTTTTACTTTTAATTTCTAAGATGCTAGATACAAATAGGTATAATACACATAAACAAAAGCTCTCTGGAGTCCTTAGCAATTTTTAAGAGTATAAAGTGTTCCTGAAACTAAAACAATGTCCTATTCTAGAGGGTGCAGAAGAGTGCAGAAGAGAGTCTAGAAGGCCATGAGGTAGAGGTAATATAGTGGCAGGAGACATGAATGAAGACTTAAGTTGGTTAGAATTGTAAAGAGCATTGCATACATGTTGAAAATTGGACTCCAAAGGCTTTTGCTCTCATATCATCTTTATAAACATTTTTGAGTCTTGGCCAGTGTAGCTCAGTTGTTTAGCATCATCCATACACTAAAAAGTTTGATTCCAGGTCGGGGCACATACTCAGGCTTCAAATCCACAGTTGGGGTGCCCTCTCCAAATCAATAAAAACATATATATATTTAAAAACAACATTTTGCCTGGCTCAGTAGTTGAGCATCGACCTGTGAACCAGGAGGTTGTGGTTCAATTCCTGGTCAGGGCACATGCCCAGGTTGCAGGCTCGATCCCCAGTGGGGAGGCATGCAGGAGGCAGCCAATCAATGATTCTCTCTCATCATTGATGTTCCTAACTCTCTCTCCCTCTCCCTTAGTCTCTGAAATCAATAAAAATATATTTTAAAAAGTTAGGTAAATGAACTCAAGAACTTCCTATTCTCTTCTTGCATCTCCTAGCTACATGTATCAAGCTTTGGGAGCAGTAGAAGCCATTAGAAAGTTTTAATTAGAGGAGAAGCATCACCAGGTCTATGATCTACAGGCATAGGTGACTAGCAAAGTTACAGAGAAAAGAGTAGGCTAGAAAGGGAAGACTAGTGGAAAAAAGGATCCAAGCTAGAGCAGCAGGAGGAGAAAGGAGAAGGAATGGGTTTGAGGGACATTTTGTAGATACACGTCATGGAAGTTTGGATGTGGTAGGAGTGGGGAAGACATCTAGAAGTGGGTAGAAAGATGAGATAATACCCTTCCCAGAGCACGGAAAGAAGAGGACAGGGATAAAATATCATGAGTTCAATTTTGGGTGATATTGAGCTTTCACCTCTGTGTGGTATAAAGGTGACATTCCACAGTTTTGGAAGTAAAAATCTAGACAAACTGAAACAAAGCCAACTCTTGCCAAGTCTTATTTTTCAGTCCTCTTATGTCTAGGTTCCTTGCTTTTTGGGAAGTCATCAATTTCTTTAGACTCTGAAGAAAGCTACTGATTGTCTCCACTTCATAAAAATGATGTACATACCCCAACATAAAATTGTGCATGTGCTTTATCGGGTCGCCAACCCCCACAAGTCCATGCAGGACTCCAGATTGAAACCCTGCCCTAATTGGCTCTAAACCTGCCCTAGTTCCCTGTCTAGGAGCCATTCATCTGAGTCAGAGATCATTTGCTAAATATAACTCACTTCCTTTTTTTAAAAAAATCCTGATGACTTATGGTCAAATGCTTATGTCCATCATGCTGCTTGAAGAATTGTAATTTTAATGCTGGGTGAGAGCTAGGGAGAATGGAGAAAAAGAGGTCAACCTGAAGCTTTGTGATTCCTCAGGGTGTGGATTCAGACAGCTCACACAGGATGGGTTGCAATGGCATACACAGTGCCACCTGCGAATAATGGTTCTGATTGAACCAGAATCTAGTAAGATGTGTAGAAAAACAAGTAGAATGACACCATAAGAAAGCAATCGGCCAAATTCAGAATGTGGGCTATTCTACAGAACAAATGACCTAGTTGCCCTAACCGATGAATAGCATGAAAAATTAAAAGGGACTGCTACAGGATAAAAGAGACTTAAGACATGGTAGCAACCAAATGCAATAGGCTATTTGTGGGTGGACAATCTGAGAGATTAGAATACACTCTTATGTACTGAATGATACTGGAAGTAATTTAGCTAGCTGTAATAATGGTGGTTATATAAGTAGAACATATTCTTCAATTAATGATGACACAGATGTGTTTGTGGGTGTGAGGACACAGTATCTGGGATTTGCTTTGAAATAATCCAGGAAAAAGAGGGGGTGAGAGATGAAACACATTTGGCAAAATGTTGACAATTGTTGAAACTGGATGATGGATATATGGGGCTTCATTATACTCCACTTTCTTGTAAATTAACTCCCTCCCCGCCCCCAAAAAGGAAGGGTCCAGGAGCTGTCCAGTCCTCCTGAATCAACCCTCTATGGGTACATTTGCCTTAGGTAGAAGAATGTATCCTTTTATAATTGCCCAGGACACGGATGCTGCCATCACAGCCACAAGTCATCTCTTCCAAGGTCTGACCCAGGAAATCTACACCAGTTTTCCTTCCTCTCCTCCTCTTTATCGTTCCTTCCTGTCTCTCTGCTCCTCCCTCTGGGTTTCTCTTTCTGCACATTATTAAGGCTTAGAGCAGAAACGCTTGGAGGAGCACAGGGCCCTAGCACCTCCTGGGAACTGGCACTGGCAGGCCTTTCCCACTCTCATCCGGGCCCTGGAGTCCTCTGGTAAACCGGATGTCTTACCCTCACACAGTTATTATTTTTGCAAAGTTCTCTTATTATGCATGAGTGAGAGATGTATCCCCTGCCCAGGTATTCCTTGAAATAAAGATTTTTGGGAAGTGTGGTCTTAATATTTGGGCCTTTTCCTTTCATCATATATAAACAGAAAACATCAAAATTCACTCTTAAATAATTTATCTTTTAATATTGACATTTGTGAAAAGTTACAATTATTTAGGAAACTTTTAATAAACCCAACAGAGTAAACAGAAATCTACTTAAACAACTAAATGTGCAAATGTTTTTATAACAAGTATAAATAATTTCATGTTTTCACATTAAGAATGAGAATATCAATACACAAAATATTAATATATCAACCTTAAAAGGAATAGATGAAAACACTGAGGACTATGGAGCACTAGTCCAGACCAAAAAAAAAATGGCGCCTTTAACTCTGGGGACAATGTGTTTCCCCTGCCATTTTTTCTAGAACAAGTATGACAGTGACACAAAAGCACATATAGAAACCACAGGCTGAGGACAGACAGTTCCTCATACTCACAGACAGGAGGTCACTGCCCTATGCCCCGGGAAGGCATTCACACAGCAAGTAAAACCATCACTCAAGGCCACGTCTTCCCTGTGACCTTCTCCAATCTCATCCCTGTTTCTTTCCAAACTTATCTCTAAGGAGGTAGAATAGTCAGAGACAATTCTATATTGTGGCTGGGAAGTGGCTCTAGCCAAAGTTTCATGAAGAAGAAGCATGAGATTTTAATAAATTGACTACTGATGCAATTCCTCCTTTCCTCAGGAAGACAACGGAAGTGCATCAGAGAGGCCAACTCCCCCGCTGCAGTCAGGAACTTGCCTGGCTCCAGAACATGACCCACAGCAAATATGTTATTTCAGGAGACAGTGGGGCATTTTCCCCAGAGCAGAAGAGACAACTTCATTTAAATAACCTTAAAGTTTGCAATAAAATAAATAAAGTAAACTCCAGACATAGGGCCTTTGACAAGGCAGCGGGTTGAGTTCATGAAAGCTGTACGTACATGCGGTGGCCCAACAACAACCAGAAAATAGGTTATTATTGTTTAGTCTTCTTATTCCAGGGCAGCATTTCAACACAATAAAAAAAATCCCTCATACACAAGGGTGCATTATATGTCCACATTATTATACACACCTTAGTTCAAGATAGCCTGTATAGAAGCGAAGACCGTGACAACCCAGAGGCACACGTCTTCCCACTAAGATATTCTGATTTTTACAAGGTGCATATTGTAAAGAGCAGCTGAATGCTTTGCAGTATGAACTTCGTCTCAGCAGCCTCAGAATCACAGTCCGAGAGAAAGGAGTGAGGCAGGGAGGGAAAGCCACCAACTACTGACACTGGAGATGTCCGTTTTCCCTGAGCTTCCCAACCTTCTCACAGAGGCCCGTGGGCGGTGAGGACTCAGCTCCCACCTCTGGGCAGTGCCGATGGAGGCAGGTGGAGTGGCTCTGACCGTGTCTTGTCTCTTTTCTGGCACGCATTCCAAGTCCGCATTCCAAGTCCGTCAAGTTCCTGGCCTCTGCTTGTAGGAGAGGAGGAGGAGCCCCAGACGGAATCCGACACCATCTGCTCCAAGGCCACCTGGGACTGCTCCTCGGTTACCAAATTCAAGGCCATGACCAAGAGCTTATCTTTCCTCTCCTGCTCAAAGACAACCTTGAGCCTCTGAGGCCTGGACCGACTCCAGTGGCACCGGAGTGTTTAGAGGATAGCACCATGTTGGCTAACGGCGGGGGCTCACCTGGTCGCCTTAGCTGTACATCTGCTTGAACTGAAAGCACTCGTTACAGTAGCCATTGCACTTGGCGTTGCCAAAGTGATCACAGGCAGGGGCCCGGCAGCGCTGTTTGGGGGGCTCTTCGGGAACGGGCTCGCCCCGGCCCACCCGCTGGCCGAGGTGCTGGCACTCCATGCAGAGTTCCTCGTTGCGACAGGCCAGGATGTTCTTGCAGGAGGCCCGGGCACACTTGGGCCTGGAGGCACTCTGTGTGGTTCGAGGCACGTCTCTGCGCTGGCTCGTTCTCTGGGGGGGAAGAGCAGAGGGAACTGTGGGTCACACTTCTCAGGGAGAGACCAGGGGTCTTAGAGGACAGTGTGATGCGACCAGGCTCTGGGGGTGAAGAGCATCTGCCTGAGCGATGAGGCAGAGGTCCACATGCATGCAGCCTGTGAGCAGGAGCCCTCCCAGCACTTTCCCCTCAGCCCCACCAAAGCAGACCTGGCCCCGGGATGCTGATGGAACCCCCAATCCTAACCCGAGGCCCGCAAACGCTGGCCAGTTGGCTGCTGTTTAGACCAAATCAACTGCCATTGTTTATTTAGACAGATTCCTACCATTCTGTAAACAGCAGGAGAAGCATCTATCAGTCAAAGTTTGCTTTTCTCATATGCCACCCAGGAGGCACCTGGGTGCTCTGCCTCCTCCCGTCTCCTCTTGGTAAAGGATTATTTCAGAAAATCTGCTGACCACTTAGGTGTTTGTGTTTCTGCTATAACTCCAAGAGCTCTCTGACAGCCACCTGGCTTTGGGAGGCGTTAAGAGGTCTTATTCTATGGCTAATCTTACTTGTTTTTTGAAATGAATTCTAAGGTATACGTAGGACATGTAAATCATAGTGGTTGCTCCAGCTAAATGAGAAGGGTATCTCTCAAAATGTCTTACCAGCTGCTCTTCAGTCCTTTTTGCTTCATGAAATCTCTGATTTTGAGCTTCAATGAAACACTTCTGACAGTATCCTTCAAACACTGTGCTTCCGAGGGTGCCGCATTCCCGCCCCAGGCAGGGGGCTGCGTTCTGGAACCTGGAGCCTGTGGGACTTGCTTTCCCCGAGGCAGCAACAAAATCTGGAAGAGAGTCGATACCAGTTAGTACCACATATGGGCCACCAAGCAGAGAGAAACAGTGACTTGAGCGAAAGAAACAGGCTTCAAATACAGATCAGGCCAGACTCCGATATTTACACAAGAGCAGCCTTCTATAAACTCAACAAACTTTTTAAAAAGTGATAACACTGTCATTGAAACATCGTTGACTTTATAAATCTCTCACTTGGAACTTGCCCACTGGTCAGGCACAGTAACAGAACAGAGACACATCCAGTGCCCATCCTGCTTTCTACTAGTAATTAGAGATTTCTAAAACCGCGGATGGTTTCTTACAATGTCAGCAGAGACATCCCTATCTCCAGCTGCTACTCTTCAGATTTTGAGTTTCCTCTGTTACAACAAAGTTTCAAGAAAAGTCTAGTTTAAACTCTACCTTATAAACACAACACTGAACAGCCTGTGAAAACTAATTCTATAAACTCTACCCACAGGATGCACTTGGGACACGGTGTTCCGTGCCCTTTGCTTCCATGTGTGGCTGGCAGAGCCAGTGTGACTGTCCCTCTGTGTAACATTCTACCCCACTGCCCAGAGGGCCTCCTTTCTTGGAGTTTGAGAACAAAACCCTTCTACGTAGGGGTTTCAAAACAGGGGTTAGAAGACCCAGCATTTCACTCACGTTTATTTTCTCTGTACTCGATGAAACACAGCGTGCAAAAGCCCTGGTTTTCGGGAGTCCCAAAATACATGCAGCCAGCTTTCCTGCACTTGCTGGTCCCCGTCCTGTCCCCAGGAGTGCGTGTGGCCTGAGAAGAGCAGCCAGCGGGGGCCTCGTTCCCAGGTCTGTGGCAAGAATGGGGGGAGAGACTCTGGATGAGCTGTGCGGGGTCGGACTTGGACCTCTGATGACAGGAAGGAGGGATGCTGGAGCTGAGGTTTGAGGCGGGCTCTGTCGTAGTCCTTTTGAAGCAAGTGCTGCAGATCCCATTAAATGTCCTGGTGACGTCCTGGAGGCAGGCTCGGCACTTACCAGGATCTAAATGCCTCGTGTTGTCCGAGGGGTGGCCTGCATTAAGTTGCCGGGCATTGTGGCAACGCTCACAGAATCCGTTGTGCTGCACGTTCAGCGTGAAAGGGCAGCCGGGGCTCCTGCACTTCATGGCCGTGGTCTCGCTGAACAGGAAGAGGCTGGGTGCTGTCGGAGGGGCCGAATGAGGCCCCCCAGCTGGCTCCTCAGGGCCCCAGGCCTTGGGCTCATAGGCCTCGCCCCGAGAGGCTCCAAGCACCACGTCCGGGCCTGGCTTGGGGTTCAGCTTGGGGGATTTGTTCTGGTTCTTTTGCCGCCTCTCTGCGCATTCATGGCATAGAGGCTGGGTGTTCACGGACATGAAGAAAGGACAGTTGGGTGTTTCACATTTTACATCCATGAGAGAAAGCTGGGGCATGGAAGGCTCCAAAGCGTGCTGGGCGTGCAGCTCTCTCCGCCCCTGCTCCGTGTTCTCCTGCCACTTCTTGTACTCGTGCTGGACAAGTTCAAAGTAATCATCGACCAGATTTATTTCCTTTGGTAAGTTAGCTTCATCCAACCTAAAGACCAAAAGGAAAAATATGAGACTTCATACACATGCAGACACACACACACACACACACACACACACACACACACACACACACAATTGTATGGCAATAGTTCACCAGAGCAAACTTAGAATGTGGATTCTAGAACCAGTCATTGAGATGCAAGCCTATCGTGAAGACTTTGCACATTACACCCTCCAACATTACACAGTCCAGTACTTCATGATTTCAGGAATCACCGTCTTCTTGAGTCAATGTATCCAGAATTGTGGATAACTCTAAAGAAAGGACTACTCCAGGGCTGCCGCTACACCTTAATGGCTCTATGCCTCTTCTAAAAAGTCACTTTTACTTTCTAACATCTCAGAGATCAAATTTCTAGTAAATGATTGCTCAGGTGTTCTTTTGGGACTAGTCTACTTTATGATGCAGATGACTTGGGCACTTTGTGTTCTGTACTTTGCTGTTATTAATTTTATACTAGTGCCTGGTCTCTGCTAGAATGAATGGCCATGAGCAGTACCCAGAGGCAGACAAACCCCTCGGCGTTATTTATGACTCTCTGTAATTTGTTACTCTCCACTTTGGGAAACACATTCTCTTGGGTCATTGGAGGTCAACTCTTGTGCATTTCAGTTCTAAGAAACAGGCACCGTGTTGAGATAAAGCCAGTGTTTGGCATTTAGATACCTGTACCGTGTGCACTCGGAGAGTCTCCTCCCTTTTCCTTGTGGTGAAATCACGTGGCTGCTACACAAACACATTCTACTACTCAGTCTGAGTCTGGTGTGTCTGTCCTTACCAAGAAGCCAAGAAAAAAAAGGCCCTTGTTTCTAAGAATTTTCACTTGTCTAGTACTAGAGAAATGAAGAAAAACAAGTATCCGTGATGTAAACAAACTTTTTTAAAAGCCACAATTCTGACTCTCAGCATCCATATGTGTAGGAAAATCACTAGAGGTAAATTTCTTGTTCTCATTTGAAACCAGTTAGTAATGCCTGGGGGGAGCCTCTCTGACTCGGGCAAGCCTCTGAGTTTGTTTCACACTGGAGCAAACTGCATTCAGAAACATTACTGTTGAGCTTTGGGGTGGCAGCAGCTTACGTGGCTGAATGACAAACAGTTGAAAAGGACAGAGGTTAGAGGTAGAGATAAAGTGCTTACTTTGCAGCATTAATCAAGTGGGTGGTGCCATGGTCCCAGCCTTGCACTGGGATTTCTATCACCATCAAGTACTCTTTCAAAAGCTTCTCCTTCATCTCGTTTTCAGGATCTGTCAAAAAGTGAACTTTCAAGTCTTCAAATCTTCCTCGCTCTCTGTTAACAAGTGGAACGGCTCGGATTTCTGAGGGGAAAAATAACACATAAGTCAAATACAATTCTGCTAAACGAGATGTGTGAGGCTATGCACATAATGATTAAAATTTGAAAATGCAGAAAGGGCACAATCACAGAGTGGAAAACTATTATCAAGCCAAAAACTCAAATGGGGAAACAAACTCCGCTAAACTCTAATATAAATTGCATTGTTTCCAGGAAGCTCACAGAATATAAAGCAGCGTGGAGGCAGCAGATCTGGCTGCTTAAATTCCCACACTTCACAATCAGACTGGCCTGAGTTCGAATCCTAACTCTGCCACTATCAAATTCTGTGACATCAGGCAAGTTATTTACCCTCTTTGAGCGTCAAGTGCCTCAATTGTAAAATAAGGCTACCAATGCTTACAACCCATAGAGATGCTGTGAGGATAAATGAAATAAAGTAATATGCCTAAAAGCACTTACAAAGTGTATAGTGCACATTAAGCTATTATACTAACAGCTAACCTGATAGACATTTACCGGCTCCATGCCAGGCACTGGATTAAGGGATCTGTATGCCTTAATTGGTCACTTATTAATAGAAATGATAGTAGTAAGATATATACATGTATCTCCTACTTGCAACTAACATACTGAAAGTAATTCTTAAGCCATACACAAAAGGGAAGGGAGTATCATGATTACTGCTATTGCATTACTGTTGGAAACCAAGCCAATGACAGCGTACTGTATTTAAATAAGAATAATACACTTCCATGAGACTAACTCAATAAGGCGCAAAAGAGCAAACCCTGACATTCAGTGGGAACAGGGTGTACCGCTATCTACCAGCAGTTACAAATGCGAATGAATGCTCAGGTTTCTCACCAGGCCCACTGTCCTTCAGGGTCACCAGGGGTACAAAGTGTTGGCTGTCGTAGCCGAGAACAATGGGGTATCTGTAGCATTCCTGGGCGGGCCAATGGAGAGGCAAATAAATTCCGCCCACCTTCAAAGGAGCGAAATTGGAACCTGATTCCAAACTTCTCAGCATTTTGTCTGTTGAAAGAAAAAGAAAAAATAAGGCCCTCAGGTGACTTTCATCAAATTCCATTTAGCCACGGTTGCCTGTAACTTTGGCAGCGTAGGTTTTTTTCCCTAAGAGAAAAAGCATTAAAACTGAAAAGCACTTGCATACAAATAAGCGACCTGTAGGCAACTCACCTGAAATGACGATGATCGGCCTTCTGAGGATGTTGCAAAGGACAAAGATGTGTACTTCTTCCAGTGAGCTATACGGAAGGCCACTTCGGGCCCCTGGTGTGTCCGTGGATGCCATTTTGATAAGGTTGTCCCATTCATCAGTCCAATTCTGAAGGGAGAGGGTAAGGAGGGGAACAATGTTTGAATGTACTCTGCATTAAAAAATCATTCTGACACACTCTGTGGTTATTCATTTATATAACTCGGCTTGCTTTTCCCCTTTCTGGAAATCAGCATTCAAATGATCACCCTTTTCCCCCCATTTTGGTTTTCTTCCCTTACTATTTTCCATTACAAGGCAAACTCAGAAGTGGGGGAGGATGACGGGGACAGCACCTGCTTTCAAAAAATCCCTGATGAGGCATAACGCTGAAGCCCCTCATCCAAATGTACACAAAAATTCCAAACTTGTGACTGAGAATGGCGAGGTCTGAGTTTGACTGGCGGGCTCAGCAAAGCATGCAAAGGACAATCAAACTGAAAAACAACCACCATGCCACAGGGAAGGCCATGCCACCGGGAAGGCCAGCGATCAGAATGATCAAGCTAAAGTGAAAAGACGCACAGCTGGGAATCTGCTGCCCTGGAGTCTCCCAACGGTGACAAAACCCTCAGTTCACCCACAGGAGGTTTCCATGGACGATGTTTTGCTTAGCCAAGCTCATGTGACCTAGTAAGTCATATGCTTCTGAGAGCAGGGGCTGGCCTAAGGTACTCTTTCCCCCACCAGGGAGTTCTGGCAATGGATGCTGAGTGGGGGAACCAAACATACCCGGGTGTCGTAGCAAAGCCCCGTTTCCACAAACTCCTGAGATTTCAGAGACTCCAGCTGCCAGCGGAATTTAAAGTTGCGTGTGTCTGTCTCCTTGAGAGTGCTGAAGAGTGCCTTCCTCAGGACCAAGTCCGTGTCCTGAACACCCCACATGTACTGAGAAGCAGCATGCATGAGGCAGTTTCCATCACCTGAGGACATAAGAGAAGCAAATCAAGCAATCCACATACAAACCCAGCGAAGCATCTCAGAATAAAGGAGCGCTCATGCTATCCTGGGAGACCCTGGGGCATGCAGAAATGCAAATGGTTGATTTCACAGATGATGGGGGTAGGGGGGGGAGATCCTTATTTTTTATGACTGATACCAAAGGAGCAAAAGGACCCAGGGATAGGTAATCACTGGACCTTTGTCCAGCCCAGCTCTGCCCTAACTCATTTAGGTGACTTGGGGGGAAATCCCTTAATCTCTCTGAGTCCTTTTCCTCTTTGTGAAATGAGGGCAGTGGATTATGATCTCTCAAGTCTGTTCCTTTTCTAATATTCCTTGATGTTCTGGCTAAGACACTGGCAATACTGCCTTCTGCCTCTAGCAGAGTAGACCCAGGGCAACGTGCACCAACCAGGAAGCCACTTGTCTCCATTCACTAGACAGGGACGGTCTGGCTATGACTCAGTGGTAAATGACTTGACCATTCCACTGTAGGCTTTGGGGCCTGGGAGTTTCCTCTCCTGGTTTGTAAAGTGGGATTGAGAACACAATCATCTACTGTCACTGGTAATTATTTCATCTACATTTAAATGCCTCATGTGAACATGCTTGTTAGAAATTGCAGTCCTTTTGAAAAGTTAAAGGGTGCTTGGATGCCTACATTTTGAAAATAATAATAATTAAAGGCTGGCATTTTAAGAATTTTGAGCAAAAAATAGATCTAATTGTATTCCATTAATTTGTTACTTTTATAGGCTAAAACCCACAATTTAAGAGACTGCATTTTTCCCCACCTCCAAATAATAAACATTTTGGGAGACTGTTTGATAATAATAATAATAATAATAATAATAATAATAATAAAATAAATAAATGTATTCCCTAATCTCTTTGGAAACTGCACAATTGTTTTTAAAAAGAAAAGTTCAACTCTTTTCTTTGTATAAGTAGGGCAATAAAGCTCTTTGACATTTTATCAAATTGTGATTATAGTCAAACTGTAAAACAACAACAACAACACCCCTGAAATACATATCCACAGCCGATTCCCTTCAATTTACACACTTAGAAAAACTAACCAGATAAGTATTCAAACAAATGAACGAGCAAGATCATTTGTGTCTTGGCAGAAGTGTGGCAACGACTGCAGTCTGTTGAAATTTCCCCTTTGCAAAATCTAGAGCAAAGATAAGGCCTTTTTTCTTCTGGTTGTGCTCACTTTCAGTTCTTTATTGAGATGCACCAGTATGAAATTCCCTAAGTAACATCTGGAATTCCCCAGTGCTAAGTTATTTGACTAGCAATTGAGCAACAGCTATTGTACTTTTTGTTCTGGTGTGTAGACATTTAAACTGCGAAGTGCACCCTGGACTTTCCAAGTGGGTGTGGTCAGGGTGAGCTGGAATAGGGCTACTCATTATACAAGTGAAATCGCTGCAGCCAATAGACGCTGGAATTTTTCACATGAAGTTTCAACTTTATGCCACCTACTCCCTTCCTCATTCACCATAGTCTCATATCCTCAAATGCAAACTTGTGAGTAACCCCCTCCCCAGACCATTGACTTTGTAGAACCCACCTATAGGGGGAAAGGCTTTTTTTAAAAGGTGCTAATAAAAATCAGAGAGGAAAAGTCATTTGCTTCCCCCATCCCCTAAATATTTTCCTTTTCCAGAATTTTAAGACATTTTCTTGAAATTAGAAAATAAAAGGATTCTGAGCCTAAAAATCCCTGTTCCCAGAAAATGTTACCAAAATGCACTGGCTTTTGTAGTTCTCTTGTAGGGTGAATCATCATTGATTTAAATGACAAATCTTTGCCAAACGAATGTGTACTCTTTATATCCCATTATTTTCTTAAGGAAATAGAGCCAGTTAAACCTAAAATGTCAGTTAATGAAACTAAGGTTTTCCTCTTTCTGCCACATTTCTAATTTTGCAGAATCTCTGTTTCCAACTCTCCCCAAATTGACTCCATCCATTTTTTTTTTGTACAAAAAAGGGAGAGAGTTAAAACCACAAGCTGTCAGGAATATAAACCCCTTGATGATGACTTAACATAATTACCTACTTCTATGCATCACTTGATTTAATGCCAAGAACGAAGGTAACACTAGCAATCCCAGTTTTTTTCTGTGTTTCTAAGAATCTATGCTTCAAAGATATAAGCAAGATGTTGAGATGATGTACAAGACACTCCAGAAGCAAAGCAAAAAACCCCCCACAACCTCAGTCACACCAAGTTACCAAGTCAAAAGTGGCCAAAGTTAATGTGTCAATGAAGTCACTTAAGTTAACGTTCTTATCCTCTCACTGTCCACCAGGATTTTCTGCACGTGGATGAATGTATTACTTAATTGGGATGGTTTAGGACTGTCACTGATCTAAGGACCTGAGATTCCTGCCTTTACCTAAACTATAAGCATTCAATTGATCTTGGGCCATTTACTTGCTTAGTGTAATAATTAGCTACATCTATAAAATGGAATTTTGTACCTGCATGAAACAGTGTGGTTGGATGTTTCTAGGATGTGCACACTCTTGCTCAAAGGAAATAATTAAAAACAAACAAACAGTAAAGCTCAGAGCAGGAAACAGCTACTAATGGTAAAGGGCCATTGTGCAGATGGCCACAGACTGTCAGAAATTCAGTACTATCCCTAAAAATAATAAGTAGAGGTCTAAAACCAGTGTTAAAAATCTCAAATGCCTTTCTAGTTCATATCAAGGGGCGATAAGCAACAGAACCGAGCTACGGGAAGAGCAGACAACAGGAGCCCCTCAACAGCCATTCATTGGTTAACCCATAAAAGGCCATCAGGCCAAGAAGTGTAAGACCGTCATCACAAACGTTCTCTATTGACAGTGGGAAACAATGGTAATACCAGTTTTCACACCATGCTTTCCTCTTAAACGAAAGCCTTTTAATACTTCCATTACTGGCCATGGAGGTGAATTTTACAGATGATTAAACAGTCACAAAAAATTAGATGCATAAGTCACCTAACAAGGGCCTGGTGTTTAGAAATGCATTCCCCAAGCCTTAATGCACTCTGCTCTCTAATATACACAATGAGAAAATATCCTTAATAAAAATATTCACAAAACAAGCTTGCTTTCATCACATACCCCCACAGAGTTCCTATACTAAGGTGTCAAAGGCCTCAAGAGATTTGTGTTTGGGCTAGTGCTATTAAAATGTAATGAATGGGGACCCAGGACTGTGGAAGCCACACACACACACACACACACACACACACACACACACACACACCAGACAAAAGCATGTCTTACCATTTGTCTTCAAAGCCACAAGTTTTCTGACTTCTCGACACCAGTTGAGCTTCTTTTGACTTTCCAGGGAGGCCTGGATGGTTCTGTCTATGAGAGCTTTGTGGATGATCTCCCGAAATTGTGGGCAAAACTGGCAAGTTCTAAACATTTCCAGCGTGTACCGGTGCATGGATTTTAAATGATGAATGATTCCATTGGTAGGTTTAAATATATCTTCTGGAGTTCTCTCTCTGATCTTCACAGCTTTCCGCATATTGCTCAAATACAAAGCCTGAGGAAGGAGTTGTTCAGCCATCATGTTCTTCCACAACACCTGAAGAGGAGGAAAAAACCCATTCCGTTAGCCCGGCTTTGATACTATTCCTATATACCTGCCCGCAGGAAACCCCAGCGTTTGATCTTGTCATTACCCTAATCTGTAGGCAAAAGATCTTAGTCACCTCTACTCCCAGGATACTAGCTGGCCTCAAAGATTAACTCACACTGGACTGTTTTAAATTACATCACTTTTAAAGATTAGTCTAAACAAGAGAAGGAAGGCGGAGAGTGGGTACTGAGGAGGAGGAGGTGGAGGAGGAGGAGGAGGGGAATAACCCTGTATTGGAAAGACAGTAAATATTTTGTGAAAAATCCTGCAATTTTATGCACTCCCCTAGGCATCTGACTGGAGTTTCCTCTTTAGCCCCAAAGAGAAATATTCACAAAGAGTTTTATTTATACATTTATTATAATGTTTATAGAGTTAAAACTGAATGTTGTATAAACAACAAAAAAGCCTATGTCCAGCAAGATGCTTTGTAATTTTAAGAGCAAATGACACGCAAGCAGTCTTTCCAAACCTGATTACTGAACTTTAAACATCAGAATAAGCAATGAAATAATAGCAATAATAGGATAATAAATTCTACACTTCCAAGAGCAGACACTGGAGCTCAATTACTTCAATGCAACTGCCAACCAAATTCTATTCTCTTCTTCCAGGTACCAACACTCAAATGCATTTCCCACTCTGTCTTCACTCTAAAATCTTCAAACCTAATCAACAGGTGGAAGGAAATGAACAGCTGGAAGGGGACGAGGGAAGAAATTTCAGCCAGGTGGCCACTCAGGACCTATGAAAGAGGAGGGGGGGCAATACCCAGCGTCCACAACCCATGCCAACAGTGTGCAATGATGTGAAGGGACGCAAGTGGGATCTTGCAGCGTGGAGAGCTAGCTCTCATTCACTGGCCCCTAGTAGGGTGCCTCTAATTTCCAAGAGGAAGACAAAGATGGTTTCAGAGAATGAAGATATTCCCTGGAAAGTTTCATAGTGATTGTGAATCCTACTCCTGCATCAGACTATTTGCCAGGCCTCTAGTTGAGAAAGAAAGTAAATCAATGTAAGAGGGAGAAGAAACCTAGATATTAAGGAAGCCACTCCTGGGAAGCCATTGATAAGGCCTTCTAAATTCTGTGGCCCATTAAAAAAAGAGATTTGGATTAGATGACCCCAAGGTTGCTTCTGGGGAGTTTTCTGGTGGTAGGTTTCATCAGAATTCCTAATCTGATTGCCAGATGAGGCCTGGGAGAAGTCATTCTCTGGGTCAGATAATGATCTGTCCTCTGATGTCAACCATTCTCTGCAGGTAGAAGTGGGCAGCATTATAGCAGGACTACAGACACAACAAAGGTACAAAAACATCACAAAGACTTCCCCTTCGTGGCATGGCAAAAGTCTCTTTTAAGATGTCATTTTCTTATCTGTCCATCACTCAACAAGCACTGTCTGCCCATCTGCTAAAGGTTGTACTTGATGCTGGGGTTAAAAATCAAAGACAACCTTACTCCCCCTCTTGAAATCACATGACCACCTTAGTCTGCAGCGAAGGCAACAGAAGCACAGGTCCTGCTCAGGTCCCACACTATCCAGGGGCAGAACTTTGCCTAGAAGCCAGGTCTTTCAACACCTGCCCCTTGCTATCCTCACACCATCGTACCTGTGATGGCAATGCCTGCTGCTCCGGATGGAAATGGACAGGCAATAGGATGATTTTAAACATGCTAGATGGAGCCCCTTTTTGCTTTTCTGACTCTTCTATTATTTTCTTCTGAATCTAAAGCTCTGCAAATAGTGAGAGCTGTAAACCATATGCAAGACATGCAGATGTCAATCTTGGCTAGCCCAGTGCCATCTCATTCATAGGTTTAGTCTTGCACAACCCGCAGAATTGCCCCCTTAAATCAAAACCCACTGTCCAAGTTCCCAGTATGTGGACGTCTCCACACTTAAGATCAAAGAATACATTTTTCTGACCTATGACTATACTGTCCTCATAGGCAAAGACACACAATACTACCCTTAACATTTCTTTTACGTTTCTATTATCTCACCTTTTATCAACAAATACCTCATGGAAATTTTGGAAAGTACCCCTCCAAATATTCAAAAAATTGTACAAAGAATTGCAAGAATGAAAGGAGCACCTTAGATGACAAGAAAGGAGCCGTGACTGATTGTTCAATACCCTGGGCCATGAGGGCTCAATGAATGAACAGTGGTTCTCCAAAATGCTGCCCCAGACACTTGACCAGGCCGGCTTTCCAAGGCAGAGAGAACTGAAAACAAAGCGGTCTCCCAGAGAGCCCAGCTCCTTCCTTACTTAATACCACTGCTTTCCTGAGAGGCCAGGTGGCAGGATGTAGAACGACCCCGGTTGACAAAGACTGTCTGACTGTGGGGGAGAGGCTGGGGCAGGGGCCTGCAGATCTTTCTAAACTGGAGCCCCCCAAAAGCAAGCCAAAGACCCACGTCTACATGCACACCTGGCTTGCAATGATGCCATTGAAAATGATGGACCCGTCTCGCGACCTCCAACTGACTCCCTTGCACAGAACTCTCTGGAGTGGTTAGCTGACCTCTGCACAATCTGGGAAGAAGCCGCAGCATTCTGCAAGGTCTACGTGGCCACGGGCATGCAGCCCTTGGTTCCAAAAAAAAAAAAAAAAAGACACAAAAAGAGCAAAGCAACAATGACCACCCGACCAAGCGGCCTCAGGGGCGACTCTCCATCAGTCAGCTGCAGTTTAAGTTCTCTGCATAATCTGAAAGGCACAGCTGGCTGGAGGAATCCAGGGCTGTCACCCCAACATCTGCAGCGGTGACCTCAACTCGCAGCATATCAAACCCTACCATGGGCACACACTGCCCTCCAGGACCGCTGCAAAACCAGCGCCAGGTCGACCGGGTCCAGCCCGCGAATCGCTGCCAAATGCGCACCCACAGCCCCGGCCCGGGGAAAGGCGCCGGGGCAGACAGCACGAAGACGTGGCGGTTACCTCTCCAGGGCCGCGCGATCCTCTCCCGAAGTCCCAAGTCCAGGTCAGGGCAGGCGAAGGCCGCAGGCAAGGGTCGGGGCCAGGCGGAGGCGGCACCCCATGGACGGACAGCCGGGCTCGGGCTCGCTCACTGGCTGGGCTGGCCGGGGGTGTGGATCGCGCCCGCCGCCGCCGCCGCGCTCCCAGGGCTGCTCTCGCCGCTCCGCCCCCGCGGGTTCTGAGCGCCCTGCACTCGGCCGCGGCAAAGGCTGCAGACTGCCAGTTCTCTGTTCTCTCTTTCTGTTTAACGGCGGAGCCCGGTGGGGATTTCCACCTTCCCACCCAGGGACTTTCCAGACACGTGACGCAGCGCGGGGAGAGAGCCGGCGGCGGGCGGGTGGCCGGCAGGGGGCGCCAGCGGCGCGACGCCCCGCCCCGTCCACCCGCCCCGCCCCGCCCGCTGGGGGGCCCCGCCCGCCGCGGGGTGTCCCCGGGTGAGTCACCTGGGCATTTCGGAAGCTGGGGCCAACGTCACATCCATGTGGAAATCGCTGTGATGGGAACTGGAAATGAAATAGGTTCTTTTTCTCAGCCGTTTTTCTGCAGAAAATCATCCACTGTGGAGAACAAGAAGGGAAATAATAAAGAAAGAAAACCCTAAAAATCACCCAGCGTTGAACTTCAGGCCTCTGGGCCGGTTTGAAAGCTTGGGTTGTGCACGTGATGAACTCATAGGGGAGCCCATGATTCTAGGCCCCTGCGGGGATTTCGAGAAAAAGAAGCAGTCACAGCCTTCCTCCCCACTCCCAGCGTTCCTGCCAGCCCCCGACCCCAGGCTGAGGGAGACAGGTCCGAGGTGACATCAGGCCCCATGGCCCTGCGACCTTGAAGTTCACAGGAACAAGGCCAGTCTAGATGGATTTCACCTTGTTCATTTCTGCACACCAGGTGCCCAGGTGGCGTCACATTCAGGTAGAAGTTCAGTTTAGAAATCACTTCGAGTCCATTACTGCCCTTGCTATGTTCCCCTAAGACCTTTCTGGGAGACTTTGTAGGCCATCACTCCAAGGTGCCAATGGAAGAGAACACTGCTTATTAAATAACGTGGTCACCCATTGTCTTCATCCAGAGCGTGTCCTGTGGAAATAGGTTATCAGCCCCCTGGGCGGTGGATATGCCTGAGCTGTGGAGGGAAGGGCAGCCTGGTCCCCATGGCCCATTTCCTGGAAAGGTTAAAGGAGAACCAGATTGAAATATACTGCGCCATTGTCCCCCTGTAGGCTTAAGTATACTTGTCAGGCCATGTAGCTCACATTTCAAATTAGGAAAATATGCTTCTTTCTCCGGTAAGAACCTGCAGAGACTGAGGTGGGTGGGGTGGGGTGGGGGGCGCATTTTTGGCAAAGGGAAGCAGAGCAGAGTCAGTAGTGGCCAAGGTCCCAAAGCTAGTGCTGGTCATTTGAAACTGAAGGCTGGAATTTTTTCCAAATCCAAACCTCCTGGTACTTGTTCTCTTCTTATTCACAAATGTTTCTAGCAGCCAAAACTCAAACAATGGATAGTCAAACTAGTAATATAATAAGAATCCTATCTAATAAAAGAGAAAAATGGTAATTGGTGTACGACGATACCCTTTTCATTGGCTAATCAGGGCTATATGCAAATTAACTGCCAACTATGATTGGCAGTTAACTGCCAACAAGATGGCGGTTAATTTGCATATGTAGGCACAATGCAGGGAGGCGAAAGGGAAAGCAGGAAGAAGCCCCCTGCCACTGACAGTGATCGGAAACCCAGGGGGGAGCTAAGAGCTGGGGGGCAGGGCCAGGGCGGCCCTGGGGCTGCCTTGGCCCTGCCCCCCAGCCATGATCGGAGAATCAGGGGCCTTTTCCGCCCTGGCCAGTGATAGCAGGAAGTAGGGGTGGAGCCAGCGATGGGAGCTGGGCACGGTCGAAGCTGGCAGTCCCGGGAGCTAGGGGTCCCTTGCCTGGGCCTAAAGCGGAGCCCATGATCGTGGGGCCGCTGCAGCTGCGAGTCCCCGCTGCCCGGGCCGGACACCTCAGCCAGAGGTGTTAGGCCTGGGCAGGGGCGGAGCCTGCAACCGCGGGGAGCTGGGGGTCCCCTGCCCAGGTCTAACACCTCTGCCAGAGGCCTCAGGCCTGGTCAAGGGGCCGATCTGGTGATTGGTGATTGGAGGGTGATGAGGGTCAACTCCTCTGGCCGAGGCATCAGGCCTGGGTTGGGGGCGGAGCCAGGGATTGGGGGGATATGATGGTCCCCTTGCCCAGGCCTGAAGCCTGGGTCAGAGGCGTCAGGCTTGGGCGGGGGGTGGAGCAAGCGATCAGAAGGAGATGGGGGTCCCCTGCCCAGGCGTGATTCCTGAGCCAGAGGCCTCAGGCCTGGGCGGGGGCCAGAGCCAGTGATCAGGGGGAGATGGGGGTCCCCTGTCCAAGCCTGACACCTCTGGCAGAGGCGTCAGGCCTGGGCAAGGGGCCGATCCTGCGATTGGAGGGTGATGGGGGTCAACGCCTGAGGGCTCCCAGTATGTGAGAGGGGGCAGGCTGGGCTGAGGGACACTCCCCTCCCCACACACACCCAGTGCACGAATTTCGTGCACCGGGCCCCTAGTAGTAATAATAATAACAATGTTTGTTGAATCTTTACTACATGCCAGTCTCTAGGCTAGGTGTTTGAAATGCATCTGCTGGGGGCCAGCCCCAGCAGGTCCAGGGGTTCCCAAAGGTGTGGACGGATTCGGCGAAGAATGAAGGACATGGAGGCAGCGTTCAGTTGATCAGCATAGCGAGGTTCTTTTTCTTATTGTCCTGTTACATCTATATTTATACTATTTGATCCTATAAGCATGCCTCTATAATCACATCATGGTATGTTTTGGGTAACCTACAGTTCCTTGTTTCATAGTTTCTTATCTGACCTTTTTACCAGAAATCCTGTCTCTATCTAGTTCTGTTGATTTTAATCTTGTCTAGGTTAATCTCTGTGTTCCATTATAAGGGCTATTCCAAGGTCGCTACTCTACTGATATGCTACAAGGAAGTGACTGAAGGAGATTCTCCTACCCAGTAAAGGTTATGTCCTCCCAGCCTCGCTGCTTGCCTTCCCTGGGACTGCCCTGTGTCGGTGGATCTCCAGGGGTAGAGGCTTTGGTGCTTTCCCTGGTGGGCAGACCCCTGGGGATGTGGGCCCAACAAGTCCCAAATTTATTGCCAATAGTCTTAGTCCAAGTTCTTCATAAGTAGTACATGGTATTTCTGTAACACTTGGGGGATTTACTGATTTATTCTCTTCCTTAGTCCTGTTAACTCCGGGGAAAAATCCTCACCTGGGGAAACAACCTTTCTCGGGGAGGTCGTCCTGTTTAAAGCACATAGCGCTAAGAAGGGGAGCAAACATATGTCATATATGCCAGGTCCCTTGAAACATAAGCTGTGCAGATGTTTCTTCCCTGCAGCGACTGTGTCAAGCAGCAAAGGTGGATCGGCTTCCGGCATGCATCCTACCATTTCAACCTCAAAACAACTCCATTTGCAGTTGAAAAGCTTTGAAGTTTAAAAGCTTAAGTCATTTGCTCAGTGTCTACACAATGAGTAAATGGCAGAGCCATGATTGGCACTGGGCCTGTCTTCATAACTATTAAACCATTACTCTCAGGAAAGATTATACAAGATTGAGTCTCAGGGCCCCCGTATGAATCCCCCAGCCTCACAAACACATGGCAATCACCTGTCACTTAGCCAAACGTGGACCCCAGGCAGGGCCAGTTGTGGGCTTGGATGGCTCTCCCTTGGTGCTCCTGTGAAACAAGTTGCCTGCTGTCTTTCATCTCTCAGGCTGTGGCCCCTCGTCTCCTCCTGTAGCATCTATGACCCCTTTTCTGGTTGGAGTCTATCCCTGACTTGTGCTAGGAATGTAATAGTGGGAGAAACAAGCCTGAAAGACCAAGCGTATATCTGCCACGTCCAATTGTCCCCAGGTAGGTCCTATGCCATCCTGCCTACCAGCAACTGTGACAATGTGATAGCAGTCAGATGCAGGAGTAGTCTGTAGCCCTCAATTTTGCTCCAACCACATTTTTCCATAATTCTTCTATTGGAATGATGATCTCTCTGAGGAGGCATACTTAGTCTTGTCCTTTCCTAGTTTTTACTGTCCTTTCCACCTTCTAAATCAGGGCTCTGGCTGAATAATTTTGCCTTTCTAATACTTAACACATGGGCAGCACCAATAAGAATTTTCTTGGTGGTGGATCAGAAGAAAAGAGTAGAAGAGGAGGGAAGGTGTAGGAGAGACTCCTTGTGTGAAAGGAGATAGAAAATTCGGGAATATTTGTGGAATGAGATAAAGAGTGCCCAAAAGCTTGCAAGGGACTTTAATCTCTGCAATAGATCTTATCAAGATGAACATGATTCTGCAAAGAGGAAGGAATATTTATTAACATCTATCGGACACATAGGAGAGAAAAGCATGACTCATGAAAGGAAAGAGGAAATCTGGTTATGTGGAGTGTTTTGGAGCATTTCTGGGTTATGTGCTGTTTTCACCATGGTGACAGCTTTCGTATATCATGAACCACATTGCAAAGAGCACAGGTGACCTCTTGGAACTGGACAGTCTGTGGGCCTGTGCCTCAGCCTGTGTGCTCAGACCACATAATGAAGAAGATGGGCAGCCCAAGATAGCAGGGAGAGGGCAGGAGAAACCCAATCAAAGAGGGGCAGATATGACAATTGGGAAGGGGACCAGCAGTTTATGAGCCTTAAAATCAAGCAACAGCCTCAGTGTAATTCTGAGTGTGTATGGGATTTCAGAGCATGGCAATCTTGGGTCAAACTAAAATTGAACATTTTGTGTCCATCGTACGATTGTTCTTTTCCCGGCATTGTGCTCTGTTGAAAGGGAAAATCCTGTTAAACATATTTGGAAGCAGCCTTATGTAAGTATGACAGTTCAGTTATTGCAGGGTAGCTTCGAATCTTGCCTCAAATTTTATGATCCTTGGCTGAGCTTTGAGGTTACTGAAGAGTAATGTTTGAACATTTAAGGCTGCTCTAGGGGCTGGTTCTGAGAAGACAATAGAAACTTTGTGGGCTAAAACTTAAGGAGAATTAGGATAATTTTCTCATAGATTTTATCATCATATGAATGCCAAATTCTCCTAAAATGCTACTCCTTACCCAGATCTTCTACCCGTGTTATCAGGAATGAATGGAGAAACCAAGACCCACTTCGGTGAAGGGACTGAACTGAGGTAACCTAATGAGTCACTTGTAACAGGAACAAAGACCCTTCACTGGAAGGGAAGGAGTTGGTTTAATGCCAAATGCAGCTCCTATTATCCTACTCTGCCTGAAAGCAAGGGGCGCTGAAATCTAAAACTTGTCAGAAAATTCATTCCCCCAAGAATTGTGGTTTAATTTTCTGTCAACAGTTGGCTGAAACATTTGGCAAAGTAATTTTATTTTACGTCAGGAATATAAATATTCAATTAGTAGTTTCATTTCTCTTTCTGCGGAGGCTGCTTTTAATGATCAAACATGAACAATGACGAAAGATCTGAAATGGGTGTTATTAGGAACCAACTGGTATGCAGTGCTGGGTTTACCAGTAAGCTTGATGTTCACTGGAATACATTAGTTCCTGTTGTGAAATTTGCCTTCAATGCACCCCTATTCTCTTAATTTGTCCCTCAATTTCCTTAGTCTAGTTTGGGGTGCTCAGAATCCTGCTTCCTTGCCTTCTCCACCCCATCCCACCCCATCTCCATAAAAAAAGATTTCCTCTTCCATTCTCTCAGGCACTTCTTTTCTGGAATTGGCTAATCTGATCTGGTAATTTATGTTCATTTTTTAAAAAATAGACTGAAATGTGTTATTGTGTTATATTTCTTGAGAAACATTCCCATTGAAACCAGAACTTCCTAGAGCTTAAAGGTGGAAATTCCAAGCACCTAAGCAGGCTGGATAAGAGTTGCTAGTTCAATGATTCTGAGAATCCATATTTGTAGGACATACCATGGATTTAACAAAAACCTGGGGGTGGGGAAAACAATGTTATTATATTAAATGTACACACATTCCTTCTTTGCTCGCTGACAATAGCCTACATCTATTGATGTAATTATATCCTTCTTTCTTCTTGTAGGGGAGGAAGGACTTTCCCTGTACCCTCTTAGGTTCAATAGCTCAGTCTCTGTAATAAACTGACACCAGGCAAATTAACAGGAGAAAAGACATAGAAATGCATTTTTAAAATAATTTTTTAAAGTTTTTCAACTATAGTTGACATACAATATTATATTAGTTTCAGGTGCACAACATAGTGAATACACATTTATATAACTTATAAACTGATCGCCCTGTTAAGTCTAGTACAAACTGATACCAGACATAGTTATTACAATACTTATTGACTATGTGTTCTATGTTGCATTTTATATTGCCATGACTGTTTTTATAACTGCCAATTTGTACTTCTTAATCCCTTCACCTTTTTTCAAGCAGTTCCTCAACATGCCCCTCCCCTCCAACCTGGCAACTAAGTGTTCATTCTCTGTATCTATGAATTTGTTTCTGTTTAAGGTATACAAATGTATTGCTTTTTAATATTATGTGCATTATTATGCACAGGAAAAAAAATGAACACTCAAAAACCTGGTGAGATTTGACAGCTTATGTATACTGTCTTAAATAGAGAGAGAAAAAAGGGGGCGGGGCGTGTAGGCAACTTAGGAGACAGCAATTGATTTTTAGGAAAGAGGAATGGGCCCTTAGCAGAACAGATGGAAGGCATGATAGCCTCCTCTCCAGTGGTAAGATTTACTCTTCGCTGGTGGTGAAACTCCGGAGGGGATTGATGACAGTTGAGTCCCTTTAGGAGGCTCTGTCTTGAATCAGATAAGGGAAGGTCAGAGAAAGCCTCTTTTTTTGGCCCTCCCAACTGCTCACAGGTCTTTCCATCAGAGAGGCCTTCCTGAATACCCCCTTTCCTGCTCTTTCTGATTTGACCACAGTTGGAAATTATTTATTTACTAGAGGCCGGGCCTGTGGGGATCAGTGGACCTCTGCGCCGCCGCAGCCCAGCCTTACGCACCAGCTTGTCCACGTTGATCCCTCACAGCACGTCGTAGTGCATGAAGCCGCAGGTGGCAAGGGAGGAGCCCGAGCCAGGGCTGGGCGCCACAGCGCTCCCACTCATCTGGCCCACTGCACCTGCCACCGCCTCCACTTGTGTGACAGGGGGAGTGTCTGCAGTAGAGGCTCAAGCCTCCACAGCTGAGCTGGCCAGCAGTAAGCCCCGTCTGTCAGCTGAGTGGTGCTCCCACTGTGGGAGCACACTGACCACCAGGGGGCAGCTCTTACACTGAGGGTCTGCCTCCTGGTGGTGGGTGCGCATCATAGTTACCAGCTGGTCGTCAGGTCGTCCAGTCACTTAGGCTTTTACATATATAGATTGGTCAAATTGTATATTCTTTTCCCCCAATTAAAAGAAAATCCACGAGAGCAGGATTATCTTTTCTCATTGTTCGTCTCTGAATCCCTTGTGCCCAGAAGTGTGCCTGGCACATAGTAGGCATTCAATAAATAAGAATTTATCAGATGAATGAAACAATTGAGTGAATGCATGGAGAACTTTTCTAACCACAGTTCTAAGCTTGCAAAAGCACAGGCAAAAATAACTGTGCCACTTCACTCCCCGGCACTTAAGTCTTCTTACATGAAATTTTGAACTAATTGCTGTGTTAAAAATTCTAAAATATTTTTAAAAGTGTGTCACAAAATTAAGGAAATAGAGTATTTGGCAGTTCAAACACATCAATTCAGTTTACTGAGCCTGCTCTTTCATTTTGGCTCAGTTCTTTCAGGCTCATTGTTGTGTTAATCCAATTAACTGATTCATCTTTTTACACATAAAGAGAAGGGCCGGAAAGAAGTGTCCCTTTTTAATTTTAAGTCCCCAAATATACTACTAAGTGACTCTAACTCACTGAAGAAGAAATAGCCTCGCTCTAAATAAGAGTGTGTGTCCCTCAGATGGATTAGCCATTCTTTTTTCTCTTTCTTATGTGAACAAGTGGACACCAGCCAGGCAGAGAAGCACTGCCCTCTGCCAGTACATTTATTGTGCATATTTCTGCATGTTTATTATTCTCTTGATTACACTGAGGGTGACTGCTTTTTCATGTGAATGTTTAGAAGTTTTAAAATGGTTATCTATGCATTTTAGTTTTTCAATAATTCATTTGTAAATGAGCTAATCTTATGCAAAAATATTAATTTTTTGTTTGTTTTATGCTACTGAGAAAACCTCTCATTTTCTGAATTGGTTCTGTTCTTATAAAGTCTTACGAATTAGCCTTATTGATCCTTTTTGGTTCTAGTTTTCCTAGCAAGCATTTAGACACTCAGAAGCAAGTTTGGCAATTGCACATTTTAAATATATCTGTTGGGGGCTGCCTGGATTTTTGTATACTTGAAATATATTTGCCGAACCTGTCTTGAAACATGTTCCGTTCTAAAGAGAACAACTAGATAGGCATCATACTTCATTTCTAGAATGAAATGTAGTTTTCTCTTGAAATAAGTGACTTTCATGGTGTCTTATAGAAGTGAACCCCCCTCAAAAAAACAACAACAACCCTCAACTTGTTATATTTCAGCTGTGAAATAAACCCTTAAGAGGAAATGCCTTGATTCTTGGTGCTTTCACGGTTGGTTCTTGGCTTTTCTGGTTGAACCAGTCATTCTTTGGTTGGTCTCAATGATGTCAAATATCCAAACGTGAGAAATGTGAGATTTGAGATTTAAAAAACATTTTTTTTAAATGAAAGAAGTTAATTCATATGTACATTCCCAGCTTTGAACTTCAGGAATATTATTGTACTACTTGGGTGGCTGAAAAATTCTTGGCCCTGGGCATTTTAACTGTAATCTCTCAGAAATGTACAACCTGTTATGTCTTATTCCCTAACTATACTAGTTTTCTTTATAATAACTGAACTATCCATGCAGAACTCTAGATGCTTCCATGTTTTCGAAGTGCCTTTTTAGAGCTAAATCAGATGATTCGAATTGAAAACTCACCACAAGAAAATATAAGTAACCTCCTAAGCTAATGATCATTTACTCTAGGCCAGTGATGGTGAACCTATGACACGCATGTCAGAGGTGACACACAAACTCATTTTTTTGGTTGATTTTTCTTTGTTAAATGGCATTTAAATATCAAAAATATAAATCTTATAAAAATAATATATATATAAATATATATAAATATAAAAAATAATATATATATAAATAATGTATATATATACATATATATATATATAAATATTTGTTTTACTATGGTTGCAAATATCAAAAAATTTCTATATGTGACACGGCACCAGAGTTAAGTTAGGGTTTTTCAAAATGCTGACACGCCGAGCTCAAAAGGTTCGCCATCACTGCTCTAGGCCTTAAAGCATCTATTTGTCTGATGCTTTCTGAATTAATATTTACATTCATTTGCTTTAAATGTAAATCTTTCAATTGTAAATTCTGATAGAAATAATTTTGAGAAACTTTAGGAGAAATGGTAGAACTATCATCAGAGCCAAAAGATTGTTTTTTCCCTTCTTAAATTGTTCTCATTTATAAACAAAGATTTGGATGCACTGGTCCCTAAGAGTCATTCTAACTCCAACATTTTACCCTTTTATGGTCCCATCAAGAAAATTGTACATCAGTTAATATTCCCCAGTGGGCTCTATTTAATGCAGAAATCTGAGTTCAGGGCTTGAATCACTGCTCGGTTCAAAGCTCAGCTCTGCCACTTAACTAACTAAATGACCTTGGGCAAGTTACTTCATTTCTCTGCTTTTAGTTCTGCATTTGAAAAATGGAGATAATAGGATCTAAATGGAGATAATTAGGAGGGTTAAATAAACTGATAGATGTGATGTGCATGGAGCAATGACTGACACATAGTAATGGCAGTTATTATTATTTCTTCACTTTAGTGACAGGAAAAGCCTTCTTATTCCAAGTTTGCTTGGAATTAATCATATCAAAAGGTACAACAAGGCTTTTCATGATTGTTTGATATTTTATTGGGGAAGGTAGTATCTTTATTTTGCAAGGGAGTGCAAAAATTTCTTTATACATTTACTTATTTTCTTTATACAAATTTAGAATTAGAGAGCTATTAAATTTTAGCATGTGATAGAACTTTAGAAACCATCAAGGCTGGTGATTTTTTTTTCCTTGTCCCTCTTTTTAACAGTGTTTTATTTCTTATAGTAAACTTTTTCCTTCAGTTTCATTGAGGTATAATTGATAAAAGTTACATGTACTTAAAGTATAGTATATGATCATTTGATAATTTATACATTGTAAAATGATTACCACACCAAGCTATTAATTTTTAAGTGTAAAAATTAACACGTATATTAACTCAACAGTTATTTTGTGTGAATTTGCTGAGAACACTTAAGATCTACTCTTATGTATCCAAATCAGTACTATTATTTTTAAATAAAACATTTAAATTTTGATCCATTTGAAAAAATAGCACACTAAACCAATTTTATAAGCTAAGAGTAAATATACTCTTATTTTTAACTCACTGAATGTATTTTTTTCAGGATCAATGGCATTACGTAAATGACTTGATTTATTGTCTACATCATAATGTACTTTAAAAATTAAAATTGTATATATTTAATGTGTACAACATGTTTGGTGTATATATACACAGTGAAATGATTACTAATCAAGCTAGTTAACATACCCATCTCCTCACAGAGTTACCATTTTGTGTGTGTGTGTGTGTGCAAGCACCTGAAATCTACTCTCCTAGCAAATTTCCAGTATACAATATAGTATTAATAAGTGTAAGTCATCATTCTGTAGAGTAGAGCGCTGCAATTATTCATCTTATATAATTGCCACTTGGTACCCTTTACCAACATCTCCTTGTTTTCCCACCTCCCCACGCCAGTGCAGTCACCATGCTGTACATTAGCTCCCCAGAACTTATTCATCTTATAACTGAAACTTTGTACCCTTTGACCGATACCTTCCCCTACATAGGAATTCTAGGGTCCCCTGTAGACGATTTGAAGGTAACCTCAAGGCTATGTAGGATGGGTCAGGAAGGATGAGCCTCTATGATCTCTAGTCTAATTCCACCAGAATGGCTTTGCTTTCCTCTACTTTATATATTCCATTTCTTGATAAGAATTTAACACACATTTTCCCATTTTGTAGACGAAGAAACCAAGCTCAGTGAGGTGAGTTGATACACTCAGGGACACAAAGCAGGTGAGTAGCAGAGCAGAAATAAAAACCCGAGTTTCCTGATTGCCAATAGATCGCATTCTGTACCATGCTACCATGGAAACTTTTAAACAGAGGAAATTAAAAACAAACCAACTCAACAACCAAAACAACAATAACAACCAAAAAACCCCCACAGTATCTCTGGGAAGTATCAATGCATTTTTGTCAAGCCAGGGTTTCTCCCACTTGATAAATGCGATAAAGACTACACCGAGATAATTAAAATGTAGACGTTAAATAAGATACTAGAAATTGGGCCTTTAGATTGTTTTGTACAATCTTCAGAACCTTAATCAAATTTAACTTTCCTATCTATAGAAAAATGAATAATTGCTTTTCTTAAGGAAGCATCTCAAGGGCCAAGTAATTCATATGTGTCAAGTACCATGGGATTCAAGGATGAAAAATTCCCTATGGCACTAAAGCAAGCATTGTAATTTGAGGTTTCCTGACAGGTTGTTGGTGTTTTTTTTTTTTTTTTTGCCAGAAAAGAAATACTAACCTTTCTTTTCTGGGCCCAATGCCAAGTTAGGTAATTACCCTTTGCCCACTTCTTCCCCCAGGCTGTTTTAATTAGATAAGAATTCTGCCTTCGTTTCCTTTCCTGAACTGTGAAGTTGCCACACGCCTTTCAACAACTGTTAATGCCCTAGTGTGCTGAATGCCTTTCCCTTCAGAAGGGAAAAGATTTTGCCCTAAGTACTCAGCTTTTTTTCAGGTTAAATGCTTTCCAAGGAGCAGAGGGATTAGGGGCAAATTTTCATGTTTCTCAACACCAGATCATTTGGCTTCAGGTCTGCACCAGAGAGAAATCAATAAGCCATACCTTCCCTGCTAGTCCCCAAGACATCTGACAGATGTTAAGAGGAAAGCTTTAATAAAATGTTCAAGGAACAATTAAGTAGATCAAAGTCTTGCAGTCAATCTTCCACCATCCACCCTCTCCCTTAACTCCTTGAAAAACTGCCCAAAGAAACAATGGATCCATAAAGTCACAGAACACATGCAGCCCATTGACCCTCCCCATTTAATCAACAACTTGGTTTTTCCACGCCAGCAGAACAGCAGTGCCCAGTGCCCATTGGAACAGGGCTTGGTACTCAGAAAGAGCTGAGTTCTAGCAACTACTGCCCTACTTAACACATTGCAGACGGATCACAAGAATTCTCACTTCGTATTACACAGTGTTTTACAAAGTATCATACTTTAAAAAGATATTAGCTTGTAAGAACATGTAATACATAACTTCAAAATGCAATGGGTACTTAATTTTAAAGCGTGCCTTTAACGTTTATGTAAAACGTTTTTGTACTCGTTCAATAGAAACTTATCTGGCCACTGGGTTAAAGCTAGCCATGAAACTACTCGCCCGAAATGTGTTAATAGCGATGCTATTTTAAGCAAGTTCCTCAGCGTCTCAAAGCCTCTTTCCTCAGACTTACAAAGTTTTTCACTTAAAATATTTTGGAGCTGTCCATATCAGCACATGTGATCTAATTATTTTTAATAGCTAAACAGCATTCCATTACATAGCTGTACCATTATCTGTTGATGGCCATTTAGTCTGTTCCCAGTCTCTTGCTCTGGGAGGCAATGCCTCGGTGTGGGTAGGTCATTGCACACATGGGAATAAGTTTCTGTGAGATATACTGTCATAAGTGGAATTACTGGGTAGAAAGATCTTCGTATTTGAAAGTTGCATAGACTGTGTCAAAGTGTTCTCCATTGTGGTTGTCCCTTTATACTCTCACCAGCAGTGCCCCAAGTGCAGTTTCCTTATGGAAATCATTGTTAAACCATTAGGTGAAAATGGCAACTCCTGGTTACCACTAAGGGTGAGCATCTTTTTCTGTAACTGCTCAAGTCTTTCATGTATTTTTTTCTTGGGTGTTGGCTTTCTTATTAAAGTGTAAGAGCTGTTTATATACATGGAAATTAGTCCTTTGTCTGCTTGCACATTATACATGAACACACACAAACACATTTGTCTTTTAACTTTATCTAGCTTAGTTTTCCAAGCAGAATTTTTAACAATCTTTTTTTATGGATTTTGGGGTTTCATCGTATTTTAATATGTCTTTCTCATTCTGAAAGTAAAAAATAAAAACCTCCCAATTTTCTTCTGAATATTTGTGACTCATTTTTTACATTTAAATATTTGATCCATCTAAAATTTATTTTATTTTAAGCTGTGAAGTAGGAGTCTTATTTTATTTTATTTTTCCAGAGTGCCACCTGGTTGTTCCAATGCCATTGAATAGTAAATCAATATCTAACAGAATTGATCACATCCTGAGTTTCTGTGCATATCTTAATATATTGTTGGACTTTCTACACTGTTCTACAAATTTTTCTATGTTGTTATGCACAGAAACATTGCTTTAATAATTCTAAGTTATAATATACTTTATATTTGAAAGAATAGCTACTAATTTTCTAATAATTTTCTTGGCTATCTTGATTCTTTACTTTTTCACATGAAGAAAAAATATGTAGCTCCTGCTTCTCCAACAAAATCAATTAGTGTTTTTTTGGGGGGTAGGGGGAGAAGAAGAATCCATCAAATTCATAAATTTTTAAGGAAAACTATATCTTTATGATGTTGAACCTTTTTATTCAAGAATATGTCTTTCCATGTAACTATTTTGGTACACAAGGATGCCATAAAGTGAAGATAATATAAAGAGGGATTAGAATGGTACCTACCTCAAAGAGTTATTGTAAGGATTAAGTAAAGACAAAAAACAGTACCTGGCCCTTAACCATGCTCAACAAATGCAATGTATGACAAATGCACACTTTGTTGCCATATCCTGCAGTGCATGTGACTAATCCAATATGGTAAATCAGTCTCTCAACAATTTGAAACTTCCATGATGTGACTCATTCTTGGCTCTACCCTGAAATAGAAACTATTTTCTTACCTTTTCCATTCTTCCTACACTCCCCCACCCCACACAGTCCCCTCTGTGACCAGGGATAGCATTCCTGTTGGACATAAGCATTAAATAGATTATGACTGCACTGCCTATCAAGGGAGGTGTCACCTCCCAGGAAGAGGTGACTGGATAAGACTCACATTTCACATTTCTGTTGACAACTGTGGACAGTGTAAAGACAATATTGTCAGATACTATACAGATTTCAAAGCTATTTTATTTCTGTTTGAAGGTAGAGAGTCTCCCTCCATAGGATAGTAGGGGACTTGATTAACATTGCTCAGTTGTCAATCAAATAGAGAGTCCAGATTATCATCTCTTGATACTCAGTGCCCCATATCCATATATTTTGCACACTCTTTATGGCATACTCACTGTAATGCTCAGTATTGAGCTAAATGTTTTATTTGCTTTATTACATTTAATCTTCACAAGTAGGTATCATTCATTATTCCATTTTTTTGTTTTTTTGTTTTTATATACATATATTTATTGATTAAGTTATAACATATGTGTCCTTATCCCCACATTACCCCCTATCCCCCCGCTCATGCCCTCACCCCCCTGTTTACCGTGTCCATTGATTAGGCCTGTATGCTTGCATAAAAGTCCTTTGGTTGATCTCTCCCCCTTACCCCCACCCTCCCTACCTTCCTTCCAAGGCCCGACAGTCCAATCAATGCCTCTCCATCTCTGGATCTGTCCTTGTTCATCAGTTTATGTTGTTCATTATATTCCACAAATGAGTGAGATCATGATTCCATTTTATAGATAAAATAACTGAGTCAAGGTCACAGATTTAAAAATGGACAATACTATTACTGGAGCTTTGCATGTCTCCAAAGTCTGTGCTATTAACCACAATGCTTAATTTAGCAGATATTAAACAAGTTAAACAAAATCATCTGTTTGACTGCATGTCAGAGCATGCTCCTTCATCTGTAATGGTAGCATTGCCATACTAGGCATTATTAGTGTAAATCACCTTTTTGTTAATAAAATCATTCTTCAATGGAGAGCTGTAGTTCCCAGTCCTTCTTGAAAATCAGCCTGAAAAAGTCCTGAGAAAATTAAGTATGTTTTCAGCTGCACTTGTTTTCAGTAAACAAGATTTACATTTTCCTGTGATCTGAACTGCCATAGCAACAATACCAGGGGAGTAGTCTGTTCAGCTCTTTGTCTTAATTTTTTAATGCCTTCATTTGATAGAAAACTTACTTGTGTCACACCTCCATGTGGACTTTCCCAGGTGACCTATCCAACCTCTAAGGAGTATTTCAGCAATCATGAAAGATGATCCAGCAAATTACTGACTCCCAAGGGGAAAAGCATGTGGCCAATGAATCAGGGGAAACGGCCTGCCCGGGGAAGAGCACACTCGGGGCATTTCAGTTTGAGTCACAGGACATAAGGACTATCCCATGACCGAGAAAGGTGAATGAACAGAGCCAGAGTTCCTTTTATAGTTTCCACTGATACGATCAGCTTGGGCTTGTTTCCACTCAGGCTGGTGAGGCCTGTTGTGGTAAGGAATGAGGGATTGTCACTAAAGCAGCTAAAGGGATGCTCTGTTAGAGAGGAGGCTCCAACCAGGTGTGGAGGGCATGTGGCCTGGGAACCACCACTGGGTAAGTGGGGCAGACATGTGAAAGGTCAGCATCGAGGAGGTTCAACTGAAAGAAAGGCCTATCATTTGGGAGCAGTGGGACGTGGAGACCCACAGAGTTATAGTATTGGCAAAAGATGATGGCTGGACTAGGTATCAGATGATCTCAGTTTTAGAAGAACTGGGGAGAGCAAGTCTTGGACTTCGTCTTGGAAGAAGTGGAGGATTTGGTGTTTTAGCAAAACAGATACTCAGGAAGAGGACCGACTCAATGGGGTTTGTGTGGAAGGCTGGCTCCTAAGAATTATACGTCTATTTTGCTCATTGCTGTATTCTTCAGGATGCTCTCTTTTTAGCACAAAGGAATGCACTTCATTAAGTATTTGTTGAGTGAATATATGAAGCATAAGGCAAGCACCCAGTTACTGAACATAGGACACATGGTGCCAGCAAGTCTCTGAATGGGTTTGACTTGATGTTGAGTCACTTGAACACTGACTAAGGACATGGCTATCCCAGAGCCTAGGGTGGGGCTGAACCTGCAGGTGGTGCTCAAGGGACCAAGGAGTGGGGAAGGAGGTACAGAAGGGGAGGAATTAAGAAAAAGAAGAGTAGGCAAGCAGCTCCTGACTCATTCTTTGACAGCTTTATATTATTATTAGGTCTTCACTTTTTTTTTTAAAAGATATTTTTATTGATTTCAGAGAGGAAGGGAGAGGGAGAGAGAGAAACATCATTGATGAAAGAGACTCATTGATCAGCTGCCTCCTACATGCTCCATCCACACTGGGGATCTAGCCCACAACCTGGGCATGTGCCCTGTCTGGGAATCAAACCGTGACCTCCTGGTTCATAGGCTGCCGCTCAACCACTGAGCCATGTCGGTTGGGCAGGTCTTCACTTTTAATCTAACACACTGTCTTAGCTCATTCAGGCTGCTATAACAAAAATGACAAAGACTGGTGTCTTATAAACAATAGAAATCTCATTTATTTCTTATAGTTCTGGAGACAGGAAAGTCCAAGATAAAATTGCTGATGAATTCAGTGTCTGATGAGAGCCTGCTTCCTGGTTCATAGATGGTCCTCTTTTTGCTATTTTTCACATGGTGGAAGGGGCAAGAGAGCTCTCTGGAGTATCTTCTTTAAGGCATTACTAATCCCATTCATGAGAGGGTTCATCCTCATGAACTAATCACCTCACAAAAGCCCCACCTCCAATACCAACACATTGGGGATTAGGTTTCAACACATAGATCTGGTAGAGACAGAGACGTTCAGTCTATAGTACACATGGAAATGGTCTTCACTTTTGATCAAACACACTGAAAAGTTTTGCTGGTTTCTTCAGTTTCCATGGAAACAAAACTGTAGCTTTTATTGGGAAAGTCACATGCCCTAAATGTCTATAGCCAGAGACAATCCTATCTAATAAAAGAGAAACATGGTAATTGGTGTACGACCGCTACCCTTCCCATTGGCTAATCAGGGCAATATGCAAATTAAATGTCAGCCAAGATGGCGGCCGGCAGCCAGGCAGCTTGAAACTAACATGAGGCTTGCTTGCTTCAGTGATGGAGGACTCCAACGTTCCCCACCTACCGCTGCAGGCCTCTGAGCTGCAAGCAACTATGTAACAAACATAGAAGCTAAACAAAACCCCAGAAACCTGCCAGGCTTCAGCCAGCAGGATCGCAACATTGTAAGCAAAGGCCAGAAACCTACTTTCAGCAGCGGAGGCCTAAGAGCTGGAGCCAAGCCTCAAAGCTAAAGCTGGCCCAGAATAAAAAAAGAAAAAAAGGAGCGGTTGGAAGCTTCAGTCACCCCCAGCCTGAAAACAGCCCTCAGCCCCTCACCCAGACTGGCCAGGCACCCCAGTGGAGACCCCCACCCTGAAGGGTGTGTGACCAGCTGCAAACAGCCATCATCCCCTCACCCAGGCTGGCCAGGCACCCCAGTGGTGACCCCCACCCTGATCCAGGACACCCTTCAGGGCAAACCAGCCAGCACCCACCCATACACCAGGCCTCTACCCTATATAGTAAAAGGGTAATATGCCTCCCAGCACCGGGATCAACGGAGCTGCGAGGCCTCCAGGCACCGGGATCAGTGTGACAGGGGGCAGCGCCCCAACCCCCTGATCGGCCCTGCTCTGTGTGTGACAGGGTGCGGAGCCCCAACCCGCCCCCCTCCCACAGGACCTGCTCTGTGTGTGACGGGGTAGAGCCATAACCTTCCCATCGGCCCTGCCCTGAGTGTGAGAGTGGTGGCACCCCAACCCCCTGATCGGCCCTGCTCTGTGGGTGATAGAGGGCGGCGCCCCAACCCCCTGATGGGCCCTGCTCTGTGTGTGACAGGGTACAGAGCCCCAACCCCCCTGATGGGCCCTGCTCTGTGAGTTATAGGGGGAAATGCCCCAACCCCCTGATGGGCCCTGCTCTGTGCATGACAGGGAATGGCGCCGCAACCTCCCCATCGACCCTGCCTTGAGTGTGACAGGGGACGGTGCCCCAACCCCCCAATCGGCCCTACCCTGAGTGTGACTGAGGGTGGAATCACAACCTCCCGATCGCCCTGCTCTGTGTATGACAGTGGGCGGTGCCCCAACTCCCCAATCGGCCCTGCTCTGAACCCGACCAGGGGCTGCGCCTAGGGATTGGGCCTGCCCTCTGCCACCCAGGAGCGGGCCTAAGCCAGCAGGTCGTTATCTCCCGAGGGGTCCCAGACTGCGAGAGGGCACAAGCTGGGCTAAGGGGTCCCCCTCCCCCCTGAGTGCACAAATTTTTGTGCACCGGTTCTCTAGTCTATATATATAAAAGGCTAAGTGACCAGCCAACCAGCCAACTGGCCGACCAGCCGGTAGGTATGATGCACACTGACCACCAGAGGGCAAACGCTCAATGCAGGAGCTGCCGAGCGACAGAAACTTTGCAGAGTGTCCTCTCGCACTCCGGGACCCCGCGAGGGATGTCAGACTGCCAGTTTTGGCCCAATCTCTGCAGGCCAGGTCGAGGGACCCCACCTGCTGGAGGGACCCCGCTCACTCCGCAGATGCCTTTTGAGCCCCAGCACCACCCCAGGTGCCGCCAGCCAGGGAGGGACCTTGGGACGTTGGCTTCAGGATGTGTCCGGCCCATCTTGCCCAGTCCCACTCCACTGGCCACCTTCTAATTAATTTCCTTTCAATGTGCATGAAGCCATGCACCAGGCCTTTAGTATGTAAATAAACGAGTGTGGCTATGTCCAATAAAATTTATTTATAACACTGAAGCTTGAATTTCATATAATTTTTAAGTATCACAAGTTATTATTTTTCTTTTGATTAGTTTCCATTCATTTTAAAATGTAAAAGCCATTATCAACTCATGGGCCATTGTTTTCCTGGTGCTGGTCAAGCTATAAATTCAGTGGCCCGGATTTCACAGGGGTGAAGAACTTAAAAAACGGATTGCCAAGGTGAGATTGCTACCAACCATGACAGTTGGCAGACAGGTGGCTGAGATGGGAGTCAGATTTGAGACGGGTCTTAGGGTCAGATTTGTCTCTGTGAGAGGCTTTGTCACTTTCAATGAGGACACGGGAAAGCCTTTTAATCTCTTAATGTCTTAGTTTCTTCAAGTGCAAAATGGGACTGCAAAGAATCCCTAACTCCTAGGTTTATTGTGAAGACAAAAACGAAATGAGATGATGCCCATAAACCTTTGGTGACACCTGGCAGAGATGACTATCATGTTAGAATGATAACATTAGCATGAATGATTGGACAGGATGCAAAGACGAGAGCCCACCAGAACCGGACTGGACCTCGGAGCCGGCCAGCTCAGAGATTCCGTGAGAGAATTTGCTGATCCTCACACTGTGGATGTAAACAACCATCCAATTTTGAGGAAAACACTTTGAGGAAGTGAGAGCCACATACAGCTGTAGAGTGGGGACTAGGTCAACGCAGAGCACTTACGGAGATGTCTATTTGGGGCAGGCAAAGGAACGCCTCAAGAGAACTGTTGGCATGGTTGATACTAATTTAATAGTAGCAATTCATAGCTGACCCAGCATTTAGCATCTGCTTGGCAATGTTCTACTGTTTAATAAGCAGTAATCTATTTAATCCTCACAATCACTTTATAAAGTAGATACTATTATCCCCAGTTGATAGATAAGGAAACTGAGACAAAGGGAGGGTGAATAACATACCCCAGGCCACCCTTTCTTTAAGAGGCAGCACAATCTGGCTTCAGGGACCTTGTTCTTAGTCACCTCACTGGAGGTTTTCAACTCAGGCTTTTTAGGTTCTAGTGATAAATTAGCTTGTCAGGGCACGGGGACTGCAGGGTGAGGGATTTTTCCCAGGGAGTAAATGGGACCCTGGGATTTTTCAAATTTTTTGTGCACCTCCTCGGTGATGACAGACAGCAAATCTGATTCATATGGAAATGGAAGTAGGTTTTTTTTTTCTTTTGTCTTTGAATTTCATATTCACTAACCACTCAAGCCAGAGTCCTGCCCTAGTCATACAGCACACAGTGCAAGTTCAGACTATACTCTGTATTTTGATGTGGATGCATTTGCAGAAGCACACATATTTTTTGTCTCTTTTCTGTGTGGGGGATGACCCTGGCCTCATATGTGGGCTGGGCATAAAAAATATGAAATAGAAAGATTCCCGTGATGAATCAGAAAGAAATGCCACTTGAACAAGGTCTCCCAAAATTAGTGCCTCTGATGATTTGGATTCTATTAGTCTCTAGAAAACTTTATGTGATTCCCCACATCATGACTATTATTTTTTCCCATCAGTTATACTCTAACAATTTAACAGATCTTTTGAAATTAAATTTGTGCCTGGCCAGTGTGGCTCACTGGTTGGGCATCAACCTATGAACCACTGTTCAATTCCCGGTTGGGGCACATGCCTGGGTTGCGGGCTCCATCCCTAGTGGGTGGCTTGCAGGAGGCAGCCTATCAATCATTCTCTCTCTCATCATTGATGTTTCTCTCTCTCCTTCCTTCCTCTCTGAAATCAATGAAAATATATATTTTAAAAAAACATACAGAGGACATAGTTGTTGCATTAAAAAAAAATTGAACTTGGAAAAGGAATTTTTAGTAAGGACATTTCCAACTCTATATACCTCAGAGAATTTGAGCAGGAAGATTATCTCACTGTGTGCGCCCGTATTTGGTAGCTTCCCCATTAAGGAGATCAGATTTCCTGGATATTCCAGAATTGTCCTTACTACTTTTTTTTTTTTTAATTTGCCAGAGAAATACTGAACCTAGAAATGTTATGTTACCTTTTCACGAGAGATAAAGAATATGTGCACCGCATATCTTTGTGGTATATAAAAACTGTATTTACAAGCCTTGACCATGATCCAGTATCAGCGCTCCCAGTGAAAGACAAACAATCTCAGAGTCTCCAAAGAATTCTTCCAGCTGATTAGTGCCTATGTGCCACTGTGTTATTTCCAGTAGAGTAACAGATGTATCTTGGATGTTGGCCCTGCACATAACTAATTTATTAATTTAATCTAATTTTATATATTATTGTGATAATGATATTTTTATTAACATAATGACTTCACACAGACACATAACTGGCATTTGTGATGTAGTTTTCCTTCCAGTATCCTTTTTTACTGACTTAATACTCAGAGATTTTTTAAATGGAATCTGTTCGTTTTATGAGAAACATGCCTTAAGTGGCTACAAGGAGAGCCTGCCTAATTTCTCTGGAACATGCAGCCAAGAAAACATCAGAAAGAGTTGTTTACTTAAGTGGGAGTCATAGGAAAAGTCCTGAATTGCTTTAAAACTACTTCATAGCAGTTTCTTAACATGTTATGAGAGTCAGGGCAATCAATTAGAAAAATACACAGAATACCAGGAATTCCTATCCTCAGTGCAGATTCACTCATAAATACCATAAGACCTTTAGTGAGTGACTGGGACAGATCCCTATGGCAGTAAAGTGTTGATCTTGTGTTCTAGAAAGAGATTGCTCATAATTCAACTCCTGAACACCCCATTAACTGGTATTTGCTTACATGAGACTAGAGGGGTAAAAATAGGAAAATGGGTTGCTAAAATGCATTTCCTAAAAAATTTAAAATTTGAAAAGAAATTCTTGAGGCACAATGATTTCTACAGGGAATTGGACAGTTAATTAAAAAAAATAACCTGACTAACATCATAGTCTTAGGGAATACAAAGGTAATACGAGTTATTTTTAGCTTTGGTTCCCTTTGGTTTGGTAAGGAATTCATGATGTATTAGGAAAGATTGAGATATGGGTAAGTCCCAAGAATCAATATTGAACAATCCAGGAGAGTATTTTGTGGTTGAGATGATCAAATACCATAGGAATTCAAAGGAGGATGAATCAACAAGGCAAGAAGTGGCCAAAGCTTGAAGCTCCCTGAAGAAACCGAGTGGAGCCAGGTCTTGAACGACAGGGATCATGTCAGATGGCTTCTGGAGAAAGGCGAGGATCTTCCAGGAGAGGAAAGTCCAGTGTGCCAAGTCACTGAGGTGGAAATGGGCCCAGCAAGTCAATAGGAGAGTGAGGAAGATGGCCTGACTCGAGTAGAAAAGGAGTGGGTTTGGCCACATTGCAAAGGTCACTGCAAGTCCCCAGAGGACTGTAGTTTTGTCAGGGATGGGGAAAGGGAGCCTCAGAAGACTTTAAGCAGGGAAGTGCTTTGATGAAAATGGTGTTTAAAGAGGATTGATTTGGCAATGGGGTATGCTTGGAGAGACAGAAAGGTAGTTTTTTGGGTGGAAGCTTTTTATATTTTTATATACTACTAGAGGCCCGATGCATGAAATTCATGCAAAAGTAGGCCTTCCTTCCCCTGGCTGCCATTACCAGCTTCCCTCTAGCACCTAGGACCCAGGCTTCTCTCACAGCCCTGGCTTCATCTAGAAGGTCATCCAGAAGGATGTCCAGTCTAATTAGCATGTTATGCTTTTATTATTATAGATAGTGTCTTAATTTGGGAGATTTTACTAACCAATGAACTATTGACATTCACATTCACTTAGACATTTTATCTAATATTTTAAATATATTTAATGCAATATTGTTTTAATATTTTACATCAAAATGCTCCATACAGTTGTACTGTGCTACTTCCAGTATTTTGGACCAAGAGCAGGCGAAAATACCCAAATGGGTACTCTATCAGGGACAGAGTATTAGTAAATGAGGCAGATATGGAGTTTGCCCTCAGAAAGCTTATCCACTGAGAGGGATTGGCTGTGAGCAAATTATTACAAAAATAATTAGTTACAATTGTGGTAGTGCTAAGCAGTAGTAGGTTATATGGGGAAGTCTAGCAGAGGGTCTAACACAGACTTGTGGCCTGAGGATTTGGGGAAAGTCTCTCTGGGGAAGTGACATTCAAAAGGAGATCTGACTGGAATGGAGGAAGGGAGAGTAGAAGTGAAGGGTGTCAGAAATTCTAAGAAGAGGAAATTAACACTTACGAGGGCCCTGAGGTGAAACAGAGTCCAGAGCATTCAAGGAACTGAAAGCAAGCCAGCTGGGCAGGAGTGGCTGGTCGGCCTGAACATTATGGAGAGAAACTGGGAGGAGACAGATGGTGAGGTGCCTTGTCAACCACAGGGAGACTTTCATGACCCTTCTCCACCTTCCTGTGTGCCCTCAGTGACTTTAACATCCACGCTTACCAACAGATCCTCACGCCAACTGCTTCACTATGATGTAAACAAGCTGAAGCTGTGCTTGGCCACCCCTTAGAATTCAAAGTCAAGTGAAAGTGCACCATCTCTATAGCATCATAAATGCTGAATTTCTCCATGGGACCATGGCCACTTATGCCTGCGCCTGGCACCGAACTTCCCTTTGACCTCAGAGCACTGTCTGCTCCTTTCACTATTCCTGATCTCTTAGTTCACTCATTAGACTCTTGTCTGACTTCCATGGAATATCCCAAAACAGAACTCTCTTTCTGCTTGGCTACCTATTACCGTCATATCCCCCTACTTCACTCCTAAGTGAAGATGAGCTTGTTTTCTCTGTTCCTCTCTTAATGCTGGGAAACTGGGGTCACTTCCAGGTAACTCTGCTACTGACTTATGCTACTAGCTGCAACTTGACCCTCTTGCCACTTGATAACCATTTTTGGTTGATGGCTTACTTAATTTTTCCAGCTGCTTTAAAAGTTTATCATTCTAACCCTCAAGCCTACTCTTTTGCCACATTTGCTTCCTGTCTCAGGGATTGGCACCCCATCTGTGAGCTGCCCATGCCAGGGACATAGAAGTCCTCTGACTTCTCTTTTCTCGCCCTCACATTCGGACCGTGGCCACATCCCACCAATGGTGCCAACTTTGCCTTTCTTGCCAGTTTCCTTCTCTCTATCCCAGTTTCCTTCTCATAGCTGTTTCCCGTATCCAGACTATCACTTTTCCTGCCTTAATTGGTTTCCTTGCCTCTCATCTGGAATTCTTCCAACCATTCTTCCACATGACTTCAGAAGTGAATATAATCTTGTCATTGCATTTTTAATAACTCCCCAATGACTGCCATTCCCTACAGGAGGAAAATCCAACCTCCTTATTTACAGAGCAGGGCCCTCTGTGGCCTGGCTTCTGCCCACCTCTCCAATCTTTCTGTTTAGGTGTGCCACCTCCTTCTCCTGCCCCATTCCACCCTTGGACCTGATATTCATCTATTCATTCAAACTTGCCCTTGTTCCTTTAACCCTCCATGCTATTGCATGCCCTGGCCATGGAGCTCTCCCCACCCAGGTTACTTTCCAGATACTTGCTAACCTTTGCGAATCAGTTTATAGGTTATAGGAAGCCTTTTCTGAACCCCTTTCTTTCCCTCCTCTGGTAGTCCTGTTCTCTCTTTCTCCATGCCCTCATTTCACTAGTACATCTTTCTATCAGAGCCCTTAGTGTATGTAGTGCAATAATTTGTTTTCAAATATCTGTTCTTTAAAATGGTAATAGGCAGACCTCAGAGGTATTGCAGGTGTGATTCCAGACCTCCGCAATAAAGAGAATATTGCAGTAAAGTGAGTCACACGAATTTTGGGCTTTCTGGTGCATATAAAAGTTATGTTTTCATTACATTGTAATCTATTAAGTGTGCAATAGCAGCTAAAAATGTACAAAGCTTAATTAAAAACTACTTTATTGCTAAATTTACTAACCATCATCTGAACCTTCAATGAGTGGTAATCTTTTTGCTGTTGGAGGGTCTTTCCTCAATATTCATGGCTGCTGACTGGTCAACATGGTGGTTGCAAAGGTTGGGTCTGTGGCAATTTAAAAAAATAAGACAACCATGAAGCTTGGCTCATGGATTGACTCTTCCTTTCACAAATGCTTTCTCTGTGGCATGTGATGCTGTTTGATAGCATTTAACATTTGATAGCACAGAACTCCTTTCAAAATTGTAGTCAATCCTCTCAAACCCTGCTGCTGCTTTACTAGGCTTAGGTAATATTCGAAATCTTTTGTTGTCATTTCAACAATCTTTACAGCATCTTCAGCAGGAAAAATGGCACTGATAAACTTGCTTGACACAGGGTTGCCGCAGACCTTTAATTTGTAAAAAACAAAATATCAGTGAAGTGTAATAAGACAGGGTGCGCCTGCATAAGCTCTGTGAAGACAGGAACTATGTATTATTTGGCTTTGCATGCTTGGTGCCCAGCACAGTTCCTGACCTGCAGGAGGTCACCACATCAAAGGACAATCTCTCTGAATTGGCAAGTGATCTTACGGTCTCCCTTACTGACATGACCTTCTTATGTGTGACCCTTCAATTTTCTTCCTCTTCCTTCTTTCCAGAGAAAAACCTTTATGCTCCCTCTCTTTCCTCAGTCCTGTTTTGAGGAGGAAGTGCTCCTGACCCTTTCCAATGTTCACTTCAAGTCCAGTGCCCTGGACCTAACACGATTCCATGTCTCCTGTACTTTGCTCTGTGAATTATTGCTCCTCTACCTTCCACGTTTTGTTTCATTTTCAAATTTGACTTTTCCTCATGGCCTACAAATGGGTTCTCTCTCTCCAACTAAAATGAAACAACTCCAGCTCTCTCAACCCTTCCATGATCATCCTGTCTATGGTAGTTTTCCCCCTCCATACCTCCTCTGACCTCACCCTCTCATACTTCATTGTTTTCTTATTGCATTGATGAAAATAATGTTATTTTTGTTGTTGTTGTTAACTCATGTTTTTTTTTTGTCCTCACTAGAATGTAGTAAGCTCTATGAGGGTCAAGATCTATTCTCAATATCTAGCACAGTGCCTTGTGCAGAGGCACAATTTATTTAATTTATCAATTGGATAAATTAATGCATGAGTGAATAAATGAATGAATGAAACTGCTATCTTCACTACCAACCCCCTTTGGATTCTTCACTTCCCATGCTCTTTCTAATCCAGCCTGGCTTCTAGCCCATTGATTTATTGAAATTGCCCTTTGAAAGCTTGCCAATAACCCCTTTATTACCAAACCTAATAGTCTGGACATTTCTGTGGCATTTGACAAACTTTCCTTGAAATTTCTCTATTATTGGTTTCTAGGAGAATGCACTAACCTGGTTTTCTTCCTACACATCTGGTCACTCCTTCTCTGTCTCTTTCTCTTCCTCCTCTTACTTTATTTGACTTTTTGTTTTGGAGGATGTAGTCTCTTTGAATGCTACACAACCCATCCAGAGATTTCAACTGCGAGCTCCAGGTTGCAATAGCACAACTGTCTCAGCACACTGAAGTTTCTTAAGAAATACTTAAGATGGATCAAGGTTGGCCTCTGGCTAACCAGGAAAACTAGCCTGAAAAGCTAGGGCGTATGTACAGCAGAGTAGGGAGAGAAAAAGAAAGTCAAGTGATCACAAAGAGACTACATCTGAGATGGATAGGCTGGTAGCCCCTCCGGGCCTCCAGGCATGCCATTCCTCAGGAGCCGGGGAGCCACCACAGCCATGATGATTCCTATCCAGCCAATTTGCAATTAGGCTACTGTCTTCCAAAATCACTAGATTCCAGGGTCCGGGATTTAGAGTATGAGGGATACCTTGAGTCATGCATTCTACTTTTTCTTGCTATAAGTGCCAAGTCAGAGCACCTGGAATGTGGACGTGATCACTTGATTTTCTTTTTCTCTCCCTACTCTACTGTACATACGCCCTAGTTTTTCAGGCTAGTTTTCCTGGTTAGCCAGAGGCCAACCTTGATCCATATTTGTCCAGCTTTGTCCCATCACAGAGACAGCATTCATCTCCAAATTAGAAAAACAAGCTGTGTGTCTGCTCTTTTCCACTAGCTCTGGGTTTCAGCTGCTTATTGCCCTAACTGTACTGTTATCAAAGGAAACAGAAGTGCCCATCCCCTCACATCTGGTGGACATCTCTCCCTTACTCACCTGGGTTATCTATTACACATTCCTACCACGAGGATAAGCATTTGAAGACATTTAAAAATATTTAAAAATCATTTATAGTGAGTTTTATTTACCAGAGAAATTTACTAGAGAAACAACATGTTTTTATAAACACTACACAATTATTTTCTCTCTGTACAACTGCAATGGTATAGCAATAGAGTGTTGTGTATTAAATAGGCTATTCCAGGAAAGCTAGCAATCTTTAATCATTTTGTTTTTATAGGAAAACATATTTCAGGTTTCAAGCAACCAAATGTATGCAAAATTTTGCAACACACAATCATAGGTTTTATGATTTCAACTTTCTAATATATATCCTAATATGTGTATATTTTAATATACAGAAATATACATTTGACTAATCTATCACATATTCATGTATATGTATATCTATTATATATGGACAAAGACTGGGTGGAAACATAGGAAAAGAAACATTGTTAATGTGTAAAGAGTTGAAAAAAATGTTCTCCTTAATAACTTTATATAATTAAAAATATAGCCTTAGAATACATAACTGCAAACATTTTTCCTCTCCTCTCTAAAGGTGACCCCTCCCCATACCCACAACACATTGTTCTACGCTATCTTAGCATCTTACATATACATCTTAATATAGTAATCATATTTAACTAAATGTCTATTTTTCCAATCAACTATAAGTTAAGGCTGAGGATTACCTCTTACTAGTTTTGCATACTAGCTCAAAGAATAACATGGAGCACAGAGTGGAAATTTGTGTTTTGTAAATTATTAAATGAAAAAACTGGTCAATTCTTCATGTGGTCCCACATTGATAGAAGTAGCACATTCATAAATATAGCCAGTTATCATAGAATATCATCTACAACATCTGAAAACTTTGGTCAAGGCAGAAAATAGCCTCCTCTAGAGGAAGTGTGAATAAGAGATTTGGGGGTATATTACCTGCCTTCAGGCATCAGACATTTTTCATTCCTCAAGGTTTTGGGTTTTGAGTGTTTTTTCTTTCTTTCACATTTTCCTGAAGTCCATTAAGATGATAAAATTGTTTCCTCTCTCCAAGCTTTTAAAAGGTCTTGAACTGAACACATACTACTTTGGCCATTGGGATACTAATGGAATTATTATCAATGATGATTGTTTAAATGAGGATGGGCTAGAGATTCAGCCTAGGGGTATGATTTGGGACAGGGCTGCACAGCCATCATTTAAGGAAGTCAATGAGATTCCAAGAGAGGAAACTGAGGGTTGCAGAAGTGGGGACTAAAGAAAGGACCATTGGGAATGCTCATGACCAAAACAAAACAAAACAAAACCCCTCAATCAAACAAATAAAATATCATTAACAGAGCAGTGTGAATCAACTACTTGGGTATATCCTATACCTGTTTGATAACAAGAATCACTAGGTGCTACCTGTTAACAATAAAGATTTTCTAGCCTTCCCTCAAAGTAGAATCTTCAGGACAGAGGCCTGGGCATTGGTACCTGGGCTGGGGAGGAGCCTGCAACCGAGGTACATGCCCTTGACCAGAATCAAACCCAGGACCCTTCAGTCCAGAGGTCGACACTCTATCCACTGAGCCAAACTGGCTAGGGCTAAAATATGTTTTTATTGATTTCAGAGAGGAAGGGAAAAGGGAGAGAGAGATAGAAACATCAATGATGAGAGAGAATCATTGATCGGCTGCCTGGGCATGCCCCCCACTGGGGGTGGAGCCCTGACCAGGAATCCAACCATGATCTCCTGGTTCATAGGTTGATGCTCAACCACTGAGCCACACCAGTCGGGCTCCTGGTGATTCTTATAAGCAGGAAGTTTAGAAAGCATTGAACTGGTTCATTATAATTTCCTGATTGGGAATTTAGGTAAAAATTTATAAATCTTCATACCCATACACACACACACACATCTATGCCTATAGAGGTTTTCTTTCATTCAAAATGCATATTCACTAAATGTGAATGTCTGTGATGAGAATAAGACTGCTCATCACCGTGAGGGGAATCAAAGGAAATAGAAAATTCAGTATCAAACTCAACATGCCCCTATTTGATATAGTTTACAAATTTACAAACTTAGGTGGGTGTTTTGAGTACATTACCCAACTACATAATCAGGCAGTTTTGTGTGTGTGTGTGTGTGTGTGTGTGTGTGTGTGTGTGTGTGTGTGTGTTTCGTTTTTTAAACACTCATTGAATGAAGTTGGATAGTCAAGCTGAGTCATTTAGTCCCCTAAAAAAGTCCCTAATCCCTCTTTCACTTGGGAATTTCGAATTTAGAAAGTTCAAGAACTTCATGTGTGATATACCTTTTCTAGAAACTGATTTGGACAAACCCCTACACTATTTCAATCTGTACATTCAGGGTACTGACACTAAGGCACATCTGAGATATCACTGGCTTGAATTAATGCACTTGGGCCCTCTGATGATTTTCAGACCAGCACCCTTCTTTAACTTTTAGAAAGGCTCCCTTTTAATCCCAATTAGCTTTTTACTTTTTGAGAGTTAAGTTTCTGGGTTGCACACATTGTACTTACACTATTATTAATAAATGAATATATCATCACCTAAAAAGGATTAAGAAAAATAAGTATAAAATTTATTTTAAGAAAAATAAATGTCCACAAATGGACATTTATAGTGAGGAGGTATATTGAACTTGGGTTGCGTGAGGCCTTCACATGCCCCTGGGACCTCTCATTTATTCATTTTCAGGACAGGGGTTTGACAATAAATATTAAAAGGTTTGTGAATATAGTATGATCTCCACTGGATCATGAGCTTCTTGGTACTTAGTAGGTATTTGTAAACACTGATCAGACTTGAATTTGATTAAGAAACATCTGGGAGTGATTGCTTTCTCTGTGTTTGATCCTAAGAAGTGAGATAATCAGTCCTTATTAAATTATAATCAGGTTATAGTTTAATCCTCTCTTTCATCCTCTTCATTATAGTTTATAGATAAAAAGGAATAATAACAAAAATACTTGGTTAATAAAATTTTCATAAAATTAATCCAATTTACTGCTTATGAAGCTTTGTCTATCTCCCTGGCAACTTTTCCTAATATGGTAAACAATGGGCTTTAGAGAAAGTTTTCTTGACTTGGTTTTACTATAAGTTAATACTTCTAAAATGTCCCATTTTCACTACCAGAAGTTTCTCATTTCCTGTTGGGAGCTGTGGTTATTGAGGAAGGGGAGTTCCTTTAAGGCTGGTAATACTTTGGAATCCCCAGGGATGGTCCATGACAAAAGAGATTAGAATTCTGAAGTGATACCATTCAAACCACAACTAGTCAGTCTACCATCTATTAACTGAGTCACCAACCAGGTCAGCCTGAACATGAAGGGAAGCATAGAACAAAATCCTCAGAAAAGTACAGTGTACCCAGTAGAAAATTATTCAGTCATGCTTTAGAATTTTGAGATTTAACCCATCAAAATATTTCTAAACTTAAAATTCCGAAGAGGCTGCCATAAACTTTTCTACACTAGATGAAGTATTATTACTTTTATATATTTTATTGAACATATATTCTTTAAGTTGGTTATAACATTTTCCCTAGTGTTTTTCTTCAAAAGAGACTTTTGCCAAAACCCTAAGCCTCAAATTAATTAAGATACCTTTTAAAGATGTCTGCATGTCCAATGTAATACAAAGAACTGAATTTATTTGGAAAATGTAAGGAGTCAAACCATTTGTTAGAGGCTGTCTGAGTGATAGGTCTGAGTGGTCATGCAGATACATCACTGCCATGGCACCTTAGTCACCGGAGAGTTTCTAGAAGGGGATTTCATGTTATCATAGACAGCAGTAAGAAAAATGAGGAATAAGTAAATATTTTTTCATTCATAAATAGCTTAGGAATTAATGTTTATGAAGATAGCTGAGTATTTCTGGCCATAATAGGAGAATCTTCTCTTCTCCATTCTGCACTGTGGCCCTGTCTTGGCATGGGCCCATTGCCTAACCATGGTGTATCCATTTTTATGGCTGTCACTGACACTTGTGCCAAATGTAGCTTTCATTATTTTTGGTATTATCTTTGTCCATAACACCTAAGGAATTATAGTGTAATACATAGAGTTCAGGTTTGTGAGCCTGGAATTGTTATAAGCCAACTCTGTAGCTTCTTGGCAGTGGGATTTGGGGCAAGTTACCTAATAGGCTCCCCTCCCCTTCCTCCTCAAGCCACCTCACAAGGTCATCCCCATCTCTAAAATACAGGTAGTAAGTAAGGCTTAGCTTCTAGAATTGTAAAGGGTAGGTGAGAAAACATAATGCTAAGTTCCCAGCAAAATGTTGGCACCTAGTAAACTAACAAATGTTAATGATTTAGAAAGGAAAGTCATGAGGAGGACTCCCAAGACTCAGCCTGAAGTCTTGGCTCCAACATTTACTAGCTGTCCACCTTGAGATTTCTCCTAATCACTCCCACCCTCTCAGCCTCAGTTCTCGCATTTGTAAAATGGGCAGAATATTTCTTAACTTTTCTCACTGACCTAAGTGGTTAAAAAGAAACAATTTTGTAAAAATTACTTTATAAAAACTATAAGACATTAAAATGTTCTTAGTATGATTATAACATTTTTGGAAGTTAGCTTTCGTCCTGTTGGGAATAGCAATTATTTTTTTTCAACTGGAACTCAATGGCTGTTTCCTGCTGAAGGTTGTGGCACTTTTTTCTTCTTTTATTCCCTGAATGACTCATAGACATTTGTTATGACCTACCTTATAAGTTGCTTTTCTTTTCTTTTTTTCTCCCCCCGCCCCCCTTTTTTATTCTGTTGTCTCAGCTCTGTTTTAATTGCTTCACAAGAGCAAGGACTCAATTTTAAACCTGTGAGCTGCAGTGCTCAGAGCGGAAGCTGAGGAGACATCCTCTCAGGGGCACTGACATGAGTTTGGCTAGGACCAGGGCTGAGAGGTGGAGCAGCCCTGGTCTTCTGTGACAAGAGGACAGAAAAACAAAAACTTTGATGACAAGGAGAAACTCAGAGATGAAGAGGAACACTGATGGGCTTCTATTGACTTGCTCTTGTCTTCGTAAGGAAGGAAATGACCATGAGATAAGGGAAATCGAGAGGGGGTAGCTGGGATTGTCAGAGGGCAGATATCAAAGTGTGTCAACTCAAAGCATCCCACACATGTTTCTCCTTGTGTCTTATTAATTTTTAAAAATCCTAGTTCCTGTCACAATAACTGGTATATAGTTGGCACTGAGAAAACGTTTTTTAACTCTGAAATGAGTAGAAAATAATAGTTATTATTTTATTTTACTATTATTTATGTCACATAATAATAACATCATATATAATATATAATAGCATCCTATCTAATAAAAGAGAAACATGGTAATTCGCATACAACCGCTACCCTTCCCATTGGCTAATCAGGGTGATATGCAAATTAACTGCCAGCCAAGATGGCGGCCGGCAGCCAGGCAGCTTAAACTGAACATGAGGCTTGCTTGCTTCAGTGACGGAGGACTGCAGCGTTCCCCGCCTGCCTTGCTGGCCTCTGAGCTTGCAGTTTGAAAAACATTGTAACAAATATAGAAACTAAACAAAACCCCAGAAACCAGCTTTCAGAGAGCTGGGATCTCAGAGCTGGAGTTGATACAGAGTTTCGATTATAGAACTGAAACAAACCAGATACCTGCTTTCAGCAGCTGAGGCCTCAGAGCTGGAGCAAGCCTCAGAGCTAAAGCTGGCCCAGAATAAAAAAAGAAAAAGAAAAAAAGGAGCAGTTGGGAGCTTCAGTCCCAGCCTGAAAACAGCCCTCAGCCCCTCACACAGACTGGCCAGGCACCCCAGTGGGTACCCCCACCCTGAAGGGTGTGTGACCAGCTGCAAACAGCCATCATCCCCTCATCCAGGCTGGCCAGGCACCCCAGTGGGGACCCCCACCCTGATCCAGGACACCCTTCAGGGCAAACCAGCTGGCCCGCACCCATGCACCTGGCTTCTATTCTATATAGTAAAAGGGTAATATGCCTCCCGGCACCGGGATCAGCGTGACAGGGAGCAGCACCCCAACCCCCTGATCGGCCCTGCTCTGTGCCTGATAGGGGGGAGCTCCCTAACCCCCTGATCGCTCTGTGGCTCTGTGTGTGACAGGGTGTGGTGCCCCAACCCCCCAACCCCACGGGCCCTGCTCTGTGTGTGACGGGGTAGAGCCATAACCTCCCCATCGGCCCTGCCCTGAGTGTGAGAGTGGCGGCGCCCCAACCCCCTGATCGGCCCTGCTCTGTGGGTGATGGGGTAGAGCCATAACCTCCCCATTGGCCCTGCCTTGAGTGTGACAGTGCGGCACCCCAACCCCCTGACTGGCCCTGCTCTGTGGGTGAGAGAGGGCGGCGTCCCAACCCCCTGATCTGCCCTGCTCTGTGTGTGACAGGGGGCGGTGCGCCAACTCCCCTATCGGCCCTATTCTGTGAGTGACAAGGGGGAGCTCCTCAACCCCTTGATGGGCCCTGCTCTGTGCGTGACAGGGGGGAGCTCCCCAACCCCCTGATCGGCCCTGCTCTGTGCGTGACAGGGGGTGGTGCCACAACCTCCCCATCGACCCTGCCTTGAGTGTGACAGGGGGCAGTGCCCCAACCCCCCAATCGGCCCTACCCTGAGCGTGACTGAGGGTGGCATCGCAACCTCCCAGTCCGCCCTGCTCTGTGCATGACAGGGGGCGGCGCCCCAACTCCCCAATCGGCCCTGCTCTGAGCCCGACCAGGGGCTGCACCTAGGGATTGGGCCTGTCCTCTGCCACCCGGGAGCAGGCCTAAGCCAGCAGGTCATTATCTCCCAAGGGGTCCCAGACTGTGAGAGGGCACAGGCCGGGCTGAGGTGCCCCCCCCCCCACCGAGTGCACAAATTTTTGTGCACTGGGCCTCTAGTATATTATAAATATATATAATGTAACATATAAAGAATATAAAATAATAACAGCATTTTTAGGTACTTATGATACCACATGCTAGGAACCTTATGTCCATTATTTTATTTAAAATTCAGAAGAATCTTTCTAGGTAGTAGATGCTATGATTATCCCCATTTTTAGAGTTGAGAAAACTGAAGTTTTGGAAGGAGGTTCTGAGATAGTGTTATGGGGCATAGGATAGCAAGTTAAGTAAGGAAATATAAAACAATTATAGGGGGGCATTGAGAGTCCAACTGAGGATAGACCACAGGAGTTTGTGATGAAACTCTCAGCATAATCATTGTGTGTTTACCTCAGTGATTCTCTGAAGCCAGAGCAGTTGATTGAGTTGACCTGGTCATAGAATCCAGTGGCTATGCAGACTTTATTCCCTTTGTGCTCGGTGTACGAAATTATTGCATGGGGTGGGAGTGGGGGGTCCCTCAGCCCAGCCTGCACCCGCTCCAATCAAGTACATCCCCTCTCACAATCTGGGACCGCTGGCTCTTAACCACTCACCTGCCTTCCTGATTGTCCTTAACCCCTCTGCCTGCCTGCCTGATCACCCCTAACTGCCTCTGCCTGTGTGATCGCCCCTAATTGCCCTCCCCTGCCGGCCTGATCTTGTCCCCAACTGCCCTTCCCTGCCAACCTGATCGCCCCTAACTGCCTCTGGCTCAGCCCCCACCACCATGGCTTTGTCCAGAAGGAAGTTGGACATCCAGAAGATGGACAGTTGACCCAGTCTAATTAGCATATTACCCTTTTATTAGTATAGATAAATTATATAAGATAGGATTGCTTAAATAGGTAGGAAAAGCCTTTTTCAGCAGGAGGAAATGCTCTTGGCAGACAAAAATACATAATCCCTATATCTGGAATGATAGCCAGCCATATGCACTATACTGCCAAATGGTCATTAAAAAATTGAACCACTTTCTTACACTTTACACCAAACAGCTGTTGCCCTTAAAACCCCTCCTCAGCCCCCACCTTAGGTTCTCCCTTTGCAGTTCACCCAGATTAGGTTCTGATTGGTTGGTTTCTATGCCAGTCAGTGTCAAAAGCTCTGCCTCCTAGGCAGCCATCTTGTGAGGGCATGAGGGTTAATTTGCATATTACCTCTATTATATAGAATATTTAATTTGATTTCAGAGAGGGAGAGAGAGAGATAGAAACATCAGTGATGAGAAAGAATCATTATTGCCTGCCTCCTGCACACCCCACACTGGGGATCCAGCCCACAACCAGGGCATGTGCCCTGACCTGGAATTGAACTGTGACCTCCTAGTTCATAGGTCAACGCACAGCCACTGAGCCACTCTGGCCGGGTGGCAAGGATGGATTTGATAGTATATCAACCTAACACTTACAGGTATTTTTGCAATATGTCTGTAAAAACAACTTGTACAAATTGTGCGATTATGACAAGTTTGGATCCAGACAAGGGAGCATTCTGAAAAGAAAGCAGAAAGGATGGTGAGAAGGTTCAAAATGGTGTCAACTAAGAGTTAGGTAGAAGAAGAGGCTGTGTTTTCTGAGCAGGGGAGACGCTGGCCCAAGAGCTCACTCTCAGCCCAGGTTGCACATTATATCTATCTGTGATCCTTTAAAAGGCCCCATCTACCTGGTTCCACTGGAGAGATACTGAATTATTGATTTGGAATACAATGTATACACCGGGAGTTTAAAAAACTCCTCAGGTGATTCTAATACGTAGATGAGCTAAGAACTGTTTATGGGGCAGCAGGCCTGATTGTGAAATGAGAAGACCCTTCTGATGGGAAAGGACTCCTTTCTTTGGCTAGTGTGATAAGAAGTGACAGGGAGGCAGATTTGGGCTCTAAGGAAATAAGAATGTTTAAAAACTTTGAGCTGAATTGAAAATGGAAGTGGATAGGGGTAAAAATTTGCTCACTGGACGTGATCAAGGAGAAGGTAGATAGACAACCATTAACTGGGAATGTTAAACTAGGCCAGTGCTGGTACAATTGTTCCTAGACGACTAGAAGCATCCTCATGCCCCCTCACCCTTCACTGGGAGCTGCTTTGCTTTCTCTATTTTTCTACATTGGGTCTCCCCATAAGATTTCCTTTGAAGAAAAAGATCTGCTCATAAAACAAAAGCTTTAAAATCACTTAACTAGTTGACTTTTATGGCTAGTACCAACTCTGAAATTCTATACTATTAAATCCTGTTTGATGTTTTCTAAAACATCAGTCTACTGATTGATCCACTCTTCCAAAGTCTGAGAAGAAAGGGAGAGCACCTGAGGGAGGGGGTATGTGGAAAGTGTGAGTAGAACAGAGAGGACTTCTTTTAGCTAAGGGCCCGATGCAGGAGACTTCAGCACTGTCTAGGCTTGGAATAACCTGGGAGCTTTTAAACCAATTAAATCAGAATATCTGGGGATGGTGCCTGGTGAAAGGTATTCATAAAATGTCGTGAAGTTGAGAGCCACTGCTTAATGGCTGAGCAGTGAGAATAGTTCTTCTGTGTACATTGAGAGCAAATGAATTAGATAACCTCTGACACAGCAGTTCTTAAATTTCAGGTGCTTCATAATAACCTGTGAGACTTGTTCAAACACAGATTGTTAGGCCCCACACCCAGAGCTTCTGACTCAGCAGGTCTGTGACCAAGCCAAAAATGTGCATTTTTAACAAATTCCAGGTGATGCTGATACTGCCAATCTGAGGACCATACTTTGAAACCATTCCTCTAACATAAGGGATTTACTTTAGACATGAAAAAAGCCTCCTAAAGTGGTTGGTCAATTTACAGTATGTATCCTTGATATGATGTGATAATGGCAATTTACCTCTCTGGTCTTCCTTGCAAAAACACATTAACCTAGGTCCATCCATGTTGTCACAAATAGACAAATGGTAAGATTTATTTTCTTTATGGCCAAGTAGTGATATATATATAGATATGTAGACATATATATAGATATAGATATATCTACATATATCTATATCTATATCTATATCTATATCTATATCTATATCTATATCTATATCTATATCTATATCTATATCTATATCTATATCTATATATATCACACAGCTTTTTTATCTGCTGGTCCATTGATGGGCACTTGGGTTGCTTCCATATTTTGGCTATTATAAATAATGTTGCATTGAACATAGGGATACATATATTGCTTCAAACTAGTGTTTTGGATTTTTTCCAGCTATATACCCAGAAGAGAAATCTCTGGGTCATAAGGCGGTTCCTTTTTTCATTTTTTGAGGACTCTCCATACTGTTTCCCACAGTGGCTACACCAATCTGCTTTCCCACCAACAGTGCATTAGGGTACCCTTTTCTCCACATCCTCACCAATACTGCTACGTGAAATAAGTCACCATTGCATTTTTAATAACTCTCCAATGACTGCCATTACTTATAGAAGGACGGTCCAACTTTCTTATTTACAGAGCAGGCCCCTCTGTGGCCTGGCTTCTGCCCACCTCTCCAGCCTTTCTGTTTAGGTGTGCCACCTCCTTCTCCTGTCTCTTCCACCCTTGGACCTGATATTCATTCTATTCATGCAAACTTGCCCTTGTTCCTCTAACCTTCTATGCTATTGCATGCCCTGGCCATGGAGCTCTCCCCACCCAGGTAATTTCCCAGATACTTGGTATCTTTTGAGAATCAGTTTATAGGTTATAGGAAGCCTTTTTTGAACCCCTTTCTTTCCCTCCTCCAGTAGCCCTGTTCTCTCCTTTCTCCATGCGCCCACTTCTTGGAGTAAAGTCAGGATTCTAGTCTGTGTTGTCTGACACCAGAGCCCATGCTATAAACAATGAGGCTCTTTTGCCTTTCTGGGAGAAGATATAAGGAAAAGTCCCACTCTTGACTAGCCTGGCTAGAGGGTCTACTCCAGGATCTGAACTGGCACCTCCCAGGGACCCCCAAAACAGAGTAAGGTCTAGAAAGAGACCTGAGTTGTACTTCTATCCACCCTGCTTTCTACATCACTACTACCACCATTGCCACCAGCAATTGGTAAATATTGGTTGAGCCCCTGTTCTATGCCAGGTACTATAGGTACAAAGATGAAAAAGACACTGTAATCCTGCCCTCAGGAACGACAGAGGAGAGAGCCAAAGCAAACAAGCCAACAAAATCTCCAAGAGCCTCTAGTAAAATCCAAAAGGAAGAACGCTTTGAGCCAAAGGGGCAGGGACCCAGCCTCTGCTCTCATTTGGCTTTCCTCCTCTTCTCTGATTGCTTCTACTTAACAACTGACAAACATAAACAACAGAAATTTGAATTTCTCCTACAAGGTGTTGGAATGTTCAGAAGGGAGATATTCTGTTCATCCGATAAAGAGGTTATAGATGAATATCTGCTTTCTTCCCCGAGGAAACAGAGAACATTTCTACTTGGTTCTTCTTCCAGGGCAGGAATCTCCCGGTTCCATTTGCAAACCATTCTGGCAGCCTGGCCCTGTCTTTGTATCCCTGTCTACGCAACAACAAATAGTTGTTGCTGAGGCGTTGTTGTTGACGTGTTACCTTTCAAAACTCCCTCCTGTCACGGGGATAAGCCTCTTCCTGATGATGGATCTTCATGATCTGGCTTGACAAGAGGCCCTGTTGCCATGGAGAGCTGATGGAATCAGGTGTGTTTTTCGCCAGCATCACTCATGCCAGGGTGCCACGAGGACTCTTCTGTACGTCATGCGTGGCTGGCTTGTGGCTGGCGTGGCCAGGCTTTTCCTGTGGGCAAAACCTAATCAACTAATCAGCTGCAGATAACATCAAGACATTTGTTTGATGCGTTAATAGTGACAGACAGGCTTCCACAATTAATAACACAGTGCCCTTTGACAATAAAGTTGTTTTGGGGGGAGAAAACACTGTAGTCACCAGACTTGGAATGGGAGGGCTGTGTTCATATAAACATAACCTCACGTCAGTGCTTGTCACCGCAAACTGTTTTGTTCTCAAAGAGCATCTTTGAGCTCATCGTCTGATCTTGATTTCCTACATAACAAATGTTCTTGGTTTATATGCCCGTTGGCAAGTGCAACATGCCCCGCTTCCTGTTCTAAACTTGCAGACAATCATCCACACATCTCGCTGCTGTCAGTTTTAACCAGGTAACAGCAGCACTATCTTGCTGCTTTTTATCTGGAGCTCAGGTTAAGAGGATCCAAGAATTTGATTGATTTGCTAGAGTATTCTTAATTAATTCGGTTAAATTTCCGTATGACTCAGAATGTAAAAGAGAAAGTAAGTAAAAATACAAGCTCCTTGTTCGTAAGGCTTAAAAAGTCAGTGGTGACATGACTAAAGACATGAAGATTTTAATGCAATAAATTGCTTTCCAGAAAGTTTTATATTCCTACCATTAGTGAATGAGATTTCCTATTTCATTGTGGTCTTATCAGCACTATTAGGAAAAGGCATTTGTGTGAACTTGATAATAAAAAGGTGCTCTTCTGTTTCAATTGTTGCCTTAGTTAAGTAGGAAATGGACATTTTTTTTTTATCTTGTTTGAATTCACTTATATTTGTTATATTGCGACTTGTCTTGGCATCCTTTGCCCATTTTTGTTCTGGAAATTTCATGTTTTTCTAATCAATTCTTATAAGTTCCTTATGTTTTAAAAGTGTTAGGTTATTACCATTATATGCATCATAGATTTCCCCTTCTATTTTGATGTTTGCATTTCCATCTTATATCCTTATCCTTCTTAAATGTAACACTTGTGTGTGGTCAGGTCTGTCATTATTTCCCTTAGGTTCCTCAGATGACATAAACTTGAGTGCCCTTCGCCACCAGTGATCAAATAAATATTCAGTTACTTGTACACAATAAGGTTTCTTTGCCTGTGTGGTGTGGTGTGTGGTGTGGTGTGGGGTGGGTGGGTGTGTATGTGTGTGTGTGTACTTGTGTGTGTGTGCATTTACTCGCACATGTCCTTGGGCCTCAGCCACAAGGAATTTAATGGTAGGTGGGAAAAATCTTTTGCCAAAAAGACTGGCCAATTGATCTGTTGAATAATCTTTCATTTCCTAAAGATTTATGGTGTCTCTTTTTACTAATTTAAAAGCAATATTAGTCTCACTCTGGCTGGTGTGGCTGAGTTGGTTGGGCTTCATCCCGTGCACTGAAAGGTTGCCAATTAGACTCTGGGAGCGTACATGAGGCAACTGATGGATGTTTCTCTCTCACATAGATGTTTCTCTCTCTTCCCCCATATCCCTTACTCTCACTCTCTCAAAAATCAATAAAAATTATTTCAAAACAAAACAGTATTAGTCTAGCTACACTATGTCATCCTGGAATAAGCCAGGTCCTTTTTCACGATTCTCTGTTTTAGGGAGAGACTGAGAGGGGGAAAAGTACCCCCTGTGTTTCATCTCCCCACTCATTTTCCCAGGCTCTGCCTACTGGGTACAGCAGTTAACCTCACTGTGATAAATTCCAAGGCATCTGGGGAAAGTTGGGGTCGAGATCTGTAACTGGGAGAAGCACGGTGCATTTGCATGAAAACCCACCAGACCAATTTAGTCATGTTTATAAATGTCTTATCAAAGCATAGTTTTAGTTTGTCTGGCTTTGGATTTAAAAATACAGCCTAAGAACTGATGCCCACAAAAGCGTACGTGCTATGGCAAGAGACAGAATGAATATTTGCAGCCATTCCTAGTGTTCAAGAGACCCCAGTTTTATGGGGATGGCACAGAATCATATAGTGGTACAAAGGGGGGGAATACCAATCTTAATTAAGACAAAAGTTGACGAATTGTTTCCTATACAGGAAACCACTAGCCACTGTGCTCCGAAAGGTGGGTGGGAGTAGACATCTCTATATTAAGTTAATTTGCAATCTTTCTTCCTTTTCATTTTTTTCTTCCCTGCTTCCTTCCTTTCTCGCTTGTTGGCATTTGACTCAGTTGCACAATATCATAGTTCTTGCAAGTTTGTCCCTGAGACAAATTAGTCACAGAATTTCATGTCTCAAGTTCTGAAGCCCTGTCAATATTAATTTACTGCATTTTCCATAAATCAAATATTGTAAACAGAGACAAGTGATTATTTTTGTGTTTCAAGAAGCAGGAACGATGGGAGTAAAAGACTCTTGTTGCTTCAGGAAAGTATTATAATTGTTATCAAAGTGCTGCAGGATTTAAAGGGAGTATTTTAAGAGTCTCCTTATACAATGCCCCAAAATGTGGATCTGCTTTTTTTTTTTTTAATGAATTAGTTCAATCTTTATCCTGAATTCACATACAATTTCCCCCCTCCTGAATCTTAGCCAAATCTAATTGACATTCGTTTTCCCCCAGTCTATTATAACTTCTGCCCTGGGTGTGTGTGTGTGTGTGTGTGTGTGTGTGTGTGTGTGTGTGTGTTGGGGGTGTTACAGGTATTTTAAATGTCCCAAGTTGTAGTTTTATTTGCAGGTAATAGACAGAGAGTAATGGAGAGACCTGACTTATACCACCTTAAATAACAGAGAACCTATTCTCCAGTTCCTACTTCCCCACTCTCCACCCCTACCTTGCTCTTCTTTTCCTTTCTTCCACAGCATTCATCAGCCTCTAACATATTATCACTTTAGTTCAGTGGTTCTCAACCTTGGCTGCACATTAGAATCACCTGGGAATCTTTTTAAAATCCTGATTTCTGGGCCTCATCCTCCGGAAATTCTGTTTCTTTGTAATGGGGTGAATTTAAAAAGATTCCCAGGTGATTCTAATGTGCATCCAAGGTTGAGAACCACTGACTTAGATAGTCTGTTTCTTTGTTACTAATGTTGTGGCCTTACCCCATAACAAAGAAACAGAATTTCCGGAGGATAAGGCCTAGAAATCAGGATTTTAAAAAGATTCCCAGGTGATTCTAATGTGCAGCCCAGGTTGAAAACCACTGCTTTAGTTGATATGCTTATTGTTGGTCTCCTCTTTAGGGCAGGGGTACCTGTATGTCTTATGCACTCATGTACTCCAAGTGCCTGCTACCATATCTGGCACATAAGTAGTCATTCACTAAATATTTGTTGAACTTAATTATTAGCTCAAGTCCCAGGTTTTTGGCAAAGTGGGGTCCTTCAGTTCAATGATGGCATCTAAGACCCAGATGTTCATTGTCTACTTTGTTTTTCTTAGTGTTGGCTCTGTCCTCAATTAGCGTCCTCTGTGGTGCCCCATGGCTCCAGCTCTGGGTTTCTTATTCAAATACAATAGGAGGGCCCTAGCTGGTTTGACTCAATGGATAGACCATCGGCCTGCTGACCAAAGGGTCCTGGGTTCGATACTGGTCAAGGGCATGTACCTTGGTGGCAGGCTCCCTCCTGGCCTAGGCCCTGATCAGGGCATGTGCAGGAGGCAACCAGTCAATGTGTTTCTCTCACATCGATGTTTCTTTCTTTCTTTACCTTTCTCTTCCACTCTCTCTCTCTAAAAAAAAAAAAAAAAAAAAAAAAAATCAATGAAAAAATATCCTCAGATGAGGCTTAACAAATGCAATAGGAGGGACATAGAGGATTTATCTTGCAGTCCCCGCAAAAGTCCTGAGAGTCACTGTGAACCAGCTGGCTTAGGTCACGGTTATTTACATCACAGCCAGGGGGAGAGAGGTGCTGATGGCTTAGCGTAGGCCATGTGCTCCCTCCTTCCCACCAAGATGGAATAGCCTTTCAGGAATCACATGGGTCCTCAAACAGAGACTGAGGGGCTGCCGGAGTGGGGAAGTAGAGAATGGACGTTCCCGCTCTTCCACAAGAAGCAAGAACACGTTAACCAATAGGCGTTACCAGGACAGACGGCACTGGGAAATCCCCACTCCATTCTTCATGGTCTCTGTGACTCGAGTTGAGGTTAGACTCAGCTTATGTGGTTAAATTGAGCTCGTCTTCTCATTGTTTTGGCATATTTAATATTTCCTAAGAGTTGCTGGAATCCTCTTAAAGGACTCAAGAGAGCAGGCAAGCAAAAAGCGAACTTGAAGGATTAAAAAGTTGCTTTTTTCACTCTTTCCATTGGTATAACTTACAGAGTTTTTTGTTTTGTTTTTAAAAAAGCAGTCATTTCACCGTTTTTTGTTTTGTTTTTTTTCTTTTTCTTATTCCTCACCGGGTGCACCAGACATTAGTAGTTCTTCATCTCCAGGATTTATTGTCCAACTCAGGTAGCATATAGAGAAACCAAGGTTGTAGCCTGTGATCATGAACAATGGTGTCAGCCAGAGCTGCTCCTGGTAAGGCCGAACTCCTTGCTGCCTAGAGAGGGCAACTCACTGTGATAGCTGGCTCCCCTTGCCCTTCCTTCTCCCTATATGCACTAACTCGGTGTACAATCCCAAGTAGACCACTGTTTGATTTTGCCACCCATAATTCTGTAATGCAGGGTACAGGTTGCTACAGGTACATACTTGGGAGATAGTACAATTTCCCAAGTTGTAGATCAAGTGAACATTGTGCCAGATATTGTCATTCCATCTCCAGCGTCTCAGGCTCTGTTATTCACAACATAAGGGAAGCGCTCTCATTCTCTAAAGCCTCCGCTTACAAACATAACCTAAGTGATCATTATTTTCATTACTACTGCTGGCTCCTCAGTACAATATTGTTCCTTTAGAGTAGTGTTAACAATCAGGAATTACTCTGAGGGTGAAACACGACTACGTACCCACACATGATCCAGTCCCTGCCTGCCTTGTCAACTGCATCTCATGCTGATTTCTCCCCTTTTTCTTTCTGCTTCAGCCACATAACCTTTAAATTACTGAAATAATCCAGTCTTTTCCTTCCTTAGTGTCTTCTACTGCCTGGGTTCAAGTTATTCCTTCATCACTTACTAACTGTGTGACAAGGACAAGCTACTTAAACCTTTTCATGCTTCATTTTACTCTTCTGGGAGGTAGAGCTAACTTTATAGGATTGTGTTAGGATGAAAACAGATGATATGTGTAAAGTTCCTAGAATGTTCTGGCTCATAATAATTTAAAATGTTAGCTCCTCCCCCTCTTTCTATTTCTGTTCCCCCAGCCTTTTCCAATTTCCTCCCCTTCCTTTTGCCAAATCTGGATTTTTAATGTTTTAGTTGTTACATAACTGTCACTACTTCAGAGGCCTTTTCTGACCATCAATCTAACTCCTTTGTTATTTTTTTTCACATTGCTCTTTTTCCATCACTGTACCTATCTCAATTAGCAGTTGTACATTAATTTACTTTAATTACTTTTTCATTATCTTTCTCCATGAATAAACTAAAAATTCCATAATAGCACCGTCTTTGGTTGTTTTATTCAGCATTGCATATATTATATGTGTCTGCACAGAGCAGGTAGTCAATAAATAATTAAAGAATGAAAGCCTGAGTTCTCTGAACTGTAGGGGAAATAAAAAGGGAAACTGAAATTCTGAATCACTAATAATTTTCAATGTGCTTGGCAGAAGCCTCACTGGATTAAGCGAGAAGCAGAGCGGGGGGGGGGGGGGGGAAGGGATGGGGGGAGGGCACAAAGGAGGAAGCATCCCTCCTACCCAAAAGCAAGCACCACATGGCTTGGACATCTTAGATTTTCAGGTCCTGAGCTACAGAAGTAGATAGAAGTGCCAATCAGGAGACAATGATGGCCATCAGATGGCTAGTAGAGACTGCAGACTAGCGTGGTAGAGAGATTTTATTCAGGAATATTTGAAAGATACTTTCAGGGCTTTGAAGATTCACTATCCCCAGGCTCTGAAAAGATCCAGATAAACTTCAGTTGAGGTTGTACATGTTATCTGTATAGTTGGGTAAGGCCAGAGGAAACTTGAAGGACAGTATGTATATTATCATGGCCAGGACTCATCCCTATATGCAGGGTTCAGAGAGAGAAAAATACTCCAGCAAAAGTCCATAACTGGTTCACTGGTGGAATATCACAGTAAGGGAGAAAAGAGCAGAGTTTTATCAAAACTCTTATATCATCAGCCATGTGACCTCCATAGTGCACTATGACCTGAACTGGCTGCAGGAGTGTTGTGGGGAAAATGAATCATTTTCTATCATAGTGAATCTTTTAAAAATCACATTTTCAGCATAAGCCAACAGTAAATAATGTTTAATACATTTATCTTACATTGTCTGGACAAGTGGGAAAGGGGCAAACTGGTAAACATATTTTAGTAACCCAGGAAATGTTCACACTGGCACTTTTAAGTGAGAGGGTGATCACCTGCGAGTCAGGATGTCACGCCTATGGGTTTGTTTGTTTTTTACCCCTCACAAGTTTCATTTAAAAAACTTATAATGGGAGTGCATAAAATAAAATTGTGAACAGCCTTCCTCCTCGCCTTATGCTCAGCCAATCTTATTCCTTGAAGGTGACCACAATTAAAACAGGCCTGTGGGCCTGGCCAGCTTGGCTCAGTGGTTGAGTGTCAACCTATGAACCGGAAGGTCACAGTTGAATTCCCAGTCAGGGCACATGCCCAGGTTGTGGGCTCAATTCCCAGTGTGGAGTGTGCAGGAGGCAGCCAATCAGTGATGTTTCTCTCTCTCTCCCCCTCGCCCTCCCTCTCTCGAATCAATAAAATATACTTTTTATAAAAGGCCTGTGGGCATATTTTCATTCTTTCTATCTATTTTTTCCTTATACATACGCCATCAGTTTATGTAATTATCTTTTAATTGAAAAGCATCTTCTTATTAATAGGTTGTTTCCAATGTTTCTTGACTACAAACAATGCTGCAATGAGAGGTTCTGTACAAGTACATAGAGTATACTTGTAGGCTAAATTCCTAGATGTGTGATTGATGGGTCAAAGTTATGTGCATTGAAAATTCCTGGGGCCCAGTCCTGATTGCATTTCTGCATTTGAGAGTTGACACAGGCACCTTCACTTCTTTACACCGCGTTTGGGCTATATGATTTTTAATGGTCCTTCTGGCTCTAATGTAGTTTAAGAATAAGATTCTCAGGGTCCTGTAGAAGATGGCTGCTTTATGATGACTTTTGTGCTGTGTTTTTGAGAATGATTCTCAATTTAGAAGCGAGAGAGAGAGAGAGAGAGAGAGAGAGAGAGAGAAAGAAGAAGAAGAAGAAGAAGAAGAAGAAGAAGAAGAAGAAGAAGAAGAAGAAGAAGAAGAAGAAGAAAAAGAAGAAGAAGAAGAAGAAGAAGAAGAAGAAGAAGAAGAAGAAGAAGAAGAAGAAGAAGAAGAAGAAGAAGAAGAAGAGTGGTTAAAAGCAAATGCAGCTGAAAATGAACATGGATTTTCCATAACTTTTAGGAAAGGACAGAATTGAGCCAAGGTGGACTAAATACCCTTAGCTATTTCAAAAAAGATTAGAGATCAAAGTGGTCATTTGACTATGAGCATAGAATGTAGATGTTTCAACTAAAAGAGTATTTTGATATTTAAAGAGATTAGAGCTCTTTGTACTGGATGGAGGGCATCATACCAGGGTTGGCACAAACCTAACCCATAACCTTTGAGCTATATAGTCCTTGTGATTGTGTCATCAGCTATTTTCATAAGAGAACATGGCTAAACCTGCCCAGTCCTTGGCTGGGGATCCTTCCAGGAAAATCCAGGGTGCTACTGAAGTGTTATAGGTGACTCAAGTAGTGGAATTGTGCCTTTGAGTCAGGGCAACATTTTAGCTTTTCCCTGGTTTGGGGGTGTAGTCACTGGAGCTAGTTCTCTAAAGCCATATTTAAGTACTTTTAAAAATTTCCTACAAATTTGTTATCTTGAAAAGGCAGTCTTATTATAATTGAAAGAGTCATAAGCTACTTCCTTAAGATTCCACTTCAAGTTTAGTTGAAGGTGTTGTTATTCATTTCCTTTCTAGGAATAAGTTCAATCCTAGAGAATGCTCACCATGTTTATATCTGTAATTCAGAAACAACTAAAATATTGAAACCTTATGGCAGTGATTTTAGGGTGTTTTACTTTAAATAATTGGTTAAGCTTCCCCTGAATAAAATTTTGAACTTTCCAATTTAATTCAGTAACATTAGATCCCCAATCTATATGACTGAAATTTTATAACTTTTATGAAGTGGATATTTGAGGAGTGCCCATATATCACTTAGACCTATGGGAAGAAATACAGAAAATTGAAATATTTTACTTAAGCAAGAAATGCAAACATAAGCACATATCAGAATTTTTCCAAAATAGGATACCAAGAATAACTTCAATGAATGTTCTAAAGATACAACCCTGACTTGCCTACATGCTTTTATCTTTCAGGCTTAAAGGTGCTGATCTAAGATGTTAATGGTTACATTTATTTCTCTAACATAAATCTATAATATTACCAATCAAGAAGAGTTAAGATAAAGAAGTAGTTAGATATTGACTTGATATTATAGAGCTAATAGATGGCTATGTCAAGTCTAGAATCCCCCAAATGATTTATAAATTAGTATATTGAGTATGTCTGAATTATTATTTCTGATTTCAGACAAAGTTTTATCCCACTTCCAATAACTTTACTAGCACACTGTATAGAGCCTGTCTAAGTGATATCTCATGCTCTCTAGCTCTGTGGCTGAGAGAAAATTGCCTCAATATCTAGTTTTCCTCCTTCCTCAGTGATAGACTTTTGGCTGTGCAGAAAAAAGACATAACATATTTTATTATGGAGAAGCTTTACCAATTATTTCTTAGACTCCCTTGCAGCTAGGTGTGTCTGAGTGATGAACTTCTGACTAATGGAATATGTACCATCTGGCTGGTAGCTTCTGGGAACTTTCCTTGGCAAAGACCAATGACATATGCACTCCAAGCCCCTTAGTCCCCCCCCCCCACCTTTGTTGCTATTTTTAATGTATGTCTGATGGTGGGACCCCCCCCCCCCTTGGATCAGAACTTTAAGATCATAGCTTTGGGACAGCAGAAGAGAAAACTGGAAGAACCTGATCCCTGACAAATTTTGAGATCAGAGTTTCCATAGCAGACTTAGGTTTCTACCTCCAGACTTTTATATGAGAAAAATAGACTTCTATCTTTTATTAAACTACTATTAATGTATAGCCTATTCCCATTAGCTCATTACCTATTCCTTTGATGGGCCTAGTCTGAGTTCTCCTGATGAAAAAAACTGACACTTTTTCCCCCTTAAATAGATATCAGGCTACATGCACAGTTTAGTAAATGGACAAGAATGCTTCACATCAAGATGACACTGAAAAAAATCCAGAAAAGCTTGTCATCTGTCTGTTACAAACATGTCAATAGTTGGGTGGTGGTGTTTTGGTTAGAATGATTAAAGGTAATTTAATCATTAGTGATACTGAAATAAGTGGAATGCTTATTTCACCCCATCAGCCATACTTCTTGTTAGAGTATGTAATTAAGAGCATATATTCACTCTTCTACCCCCACTTCTAATTTACCTGTGGTTTTATTTCTTTTCCAAATCATTTTGAGTTTTTAAAAATATACCTTTATTGTTCAAAGCATTTCAAATGTCCCTTTCCCCCCCCCCACCTTGAACACTCCCCCCTCTCTCCTGCCCCCTACCCAGGCCTCTACCACACTATTGTCTTGTGTCCATGGGTTATGCATATATGAATATAGGTTTTTGGTTAATCTCTCTCCTCTCCCCCCACCTCCACCTTCCCTCTGAGATTTGTCAGTTTGGTTCATGCTTCTGTCTCTGGATCATTTTATTCATCAGTTTATTCCATTCATGTAAATGAGAGCATATATCCACTTTTCTATCTCCACCTCTAATTTACCTGGGTGTGTGTTTTTTCTTTTTCAAATCATTTTAAAGTCAGCAACCCTTGGACGAAGGAAAAACAAAAACAACAAAAAGAGACAATATTCTGGCACTGCTAATGAGCCATATTTCTGGATAAGTTAGAGGTGACGACAATGTGACTGGATTGTTGTGTCACTGGACTAGTTGAAAAATGCAAGTTTAATTTATTTAAACCTGACAAGTGTGTCACAATCATATTTTATTGGCTTCTTTCAAAAGCATCAGATGAGATAAGTTAGTGGCACTGCTCCCTTTTCCTCTTCTAACAAAAAGGACGTGAAACTGTCAAGTAACTAAACAATACACAAGATATGCTCAGAAGGCAGAAGTGGTCTCCAAAGCCCTCTAGCTTCCTGTAGGTTGTTTATTCTTGAGTCCCCAACTTCCCCAGGATTTTGTTCCAATTGCTTCCTCAATCCAGGATATTTGTATTTCATTCACATCCACCCTATGTACCCTCATAGCTCCTTTCTTATGATTTTGATTTTTTTTTTTTTACATTTTGAATTTTGCATCATTTTAAATCCCAGAACTAGCATTTCTGTCATGGCCATTTGCCTCACTGAAGACATCCCCGAAATGTGGCTCAAAGGAAAGGATCCCCTCGGAGAAAGGGGTTGCCCAGATAAGTGATTCATTCACGACAGAGATGGATTTTTTAAAAACGTCACTTTCAGTCTGGAAGGTAGGAAGCTGGTTTTCCTGTCTGTTGAAGCGTCGTCGCAAAGGCGGAAGCTGGAGAGCAGAGCTTGTAACTGTGAGGTTGTAAGTGAACAGGGAAAAGAAGTGATCCCACCATGAGGGAGGGCTGGCAGCTCACACCTATCCTCTCTCCCTGATTGCTGAGGATGCAGAAGCTGCCTCACTAACGTGCAGCAGCGATGTGACTCACGGTCAGCTGACAGAGCAGGAAGTCACCCCAAGCTGCACCGGCAGACGGGAAAGTCCAGAGTAGATTGAATGTACTTTTTAAGAAAGGAAATAAAGAAGGTCCTTTGTAGCTGAAGGGCTGTGTCACAAGGTTAGAAAGCCCAATTACACTTGATAGTTCTGTGCAAGGCAGTAGCCTGGGAATGTTATTGATTTGTAAAGTCATTACTATCATATGTGTAAGCTACACATGTACGTTTTAATTATTAAATACAGGATGGCACCCTTATTGGAAAAATGAAATTACCGAATCTTCACTGAGCTGGATTAAATAATTAATTATTTAATTGCTGGGGTCTTGGCAGGGATGGTCATAAGCAAAATTGTGAAGCAGGACACTTTCTCTCTCAGTGTGGTTTCCTGCTTTTTTAAGTTCTTCTCTTGCACCAAAGGTCCAGGGATCTCATGTGTCTTTTTAATATTTTTCGAAAGAGAGGACTTAAACCGTTTCAGTTAATCAACAAATCTGGAAATATATGCCGACCTGTGGTGTACTCTGCGAGGGAGTCTGGGAAGACTGGATAGGAAAAGATTTTTGAGCAGTTCCATCTAGTTGGGGTCAACAAGATGTAAACATATTGAAAGGTGAATAACAGCATAAGAGTTATTTCAAGGGAGAATATGATGGATTATCAAATGGCAATGTCTAGAAGACCTACTGTGGGTGTTGAGAGGAAGATGAGCTTAGTATGGACAAGGTTGGTCAGGGAAGTGTGTGCAAACAGTGGGTCTAGAACTATATCCCACCTTAAAGCAGACAGAGTCTATAAATAAGTGGCAAAGGTCCCAGGAATGGCAGTAGTCAAGATAGACATTTGAGTAGGACAGTGGTGCAGGTACAAGAGTCTGAAGATCTAAGTTAGTCCTTATTCTCGGTTGAACAAAGAAGCCTCTATTTCCTCATCTGTGGAATGGGTATAATAAATGCCCTACCTGCCATCTAGATTAAATGAAATAATGTGAATCACGGTATAAACTGTAACCCACAGGTAAGTTATTGTGAGTGGTGATATCATATGATTTTAAGAATATAATTTTGCCTGGCTGGTGAGGCTCAGTGGTTGAGTGTCAATCTACCACTATGAGTCAGGAGGTCACGGGTCCATTACTGGTAAGGGCACATGCCTGAGTTTTGGGCTTGATCCCCAGTAGGGGGCCTGTAGGAGGCAGACGATCAATGATTCTCTCTCATTGTTGGTATTTCTATCTCTCTCTCTTCCTCTCCCTTCCTCTCTGAAATCAATAAAAATATATTTTAAAATAATAATATAATTTTGCATATAGAGATATTTCTTAACTTTAAGGACTAAAGGGGTAATTGAAACATCCATACATAGGTTATAAAGAAGAGTTGGAGGTAGAGGTGGGGGTGGGGGGTTAAGTGTAAATATGAAACCACAACATGAAGGTGACCAGTGACCAATGCATAAGCTTGGTTTAGGATTTTGTGAGAAATGGGTGGACAATTAAAAAAAATTATAGCTAATACAGGTATTATCTTTCTAAGCATCCGTTTTCCTAGCAGTGAGGTTAGTTTGCTCACAATGCTCAAATGAACATTGCATTTTAAATCTGGACTTACAGAATTTGGTACAGTGAGACCTCAGTGTATATTGAATGAGGATTTTCTAGGTATAAGATGCAATCTGATAATCATGCTTATAATTTAAAGAGTGGAAAACACAGTTTTTCCTCTTAATCTTGATGGGAAAATGCTTGATGTATTTGGAGTGGGATCAAAATTCACACCACGTAAATCAGATGTGCATAAATAAATAATAAAGAATGCATCTTTGTTTCCGTCATTAGCTCATCTTGCTCAGAGCCTGTTGGCACTGATGACAGGATGCACATCTTTTCCTTGACATTTTCCATTCTCTCTCCATGCTGAAAAAGGGTTTTTTGGGGTAATTATTGAGTCCATTAAAGTTCAAACCCTTTTTTAGGGCAGTTTTTCCCCTCTCAAGAATTTCCCTCTCCCTCTTCCGTTGTTCTAGTCTAGAGGACTGTGTGTCAGGCCGGGTGAGAAGAACCTCTGGTCCCCAGGTTGTCCTCTGCAGCGCTAGGCTTCTGCAGAGGAGCCAGCTCCCTGGGCTCTGCTGTTCAAAGAGGGGTGATCAGGCCCATGCACCTCAGATAATGTGCTGGTGTCCCCAGCTGATGTCCAGGGGTCTGCTCACACTGTTTCCATGCGTCTGGGGGTTCTGCACTCTGCCCCAGGTTTCATCAGTCAGATGGTCCCCCAGGCACCTGCATCTGCTCTTCTTTGTCCCATCTTCCCCTTTCCATCTTAGTGCCATGTGCAGTGTGTGAGGTCCTGGGGGGCTGCCCAGGCCCCTCCCCAGATCAAGATTGCTGGAAGTCTGTAAGAGGTTGACTGTTTTCCCAGCTCACACTATGTTCAGATTCTCGCTTTCCTCCAGCTCTTCCCTCCCCCCACCCCGCACAACCACTCAGATTGTCCCCATGCCCAAATCTGGCCCTAGCCCTCTCCCTTCCCTTTCATTCAGCTCCTTTCCATTGCCCAGGAAGACTGTCATGGGGTGGTGGGGTGGTGGTGGTGGTGGGAGGGGGGGGGGGTGGTTAGTGAATTAGTCCCTTCTTGAGGCTGGGAACTGTTTTTCTCCTTCTGCCCTAGAACTAGTCCTCCAACATCCAGCTCATCAGACCACACACGTTTCCTTTTTAACCTTTTTTCTAGGTAAAGCTTGGCTTTTGCAAAACGAGGAGTGTTTGTTTTCAGACTTTTGTCCGACTGTAATCTTTTAAGAAGCCCTTTTCAAACAAAGTACAGCAATGACTCTCATTCTCATAGAATTCCACCCAGGAGCCCAATGGGAAGTGACTTCCGGGACAATTAGGGAAAAGAAATCACTAGAAACAAAAGAGATATTGACCTAATGTCTCAAAAATGTTATTCCTGTGACAGATGTTTAAAATATTTTGGTAGTCGTGACACCACTGTGAGGTGGGTGAGGGTGACATCAATTCCCTGGTTGGGAGGGGCTTGATCATTCATTCTGCAACTTAAATGTTCCCGGGTTTATGAGTCATTCATAAAATATTTGTTCAGCAGCTACTTTATTCCAAACATGGGAGAAGTAGACCTGGTTTTCACAAGTGGTTCCTAAACATGCTGTGTGTAAACCGTCCACCATACAGAGAGTTGGGATAGGAATAAAGGTAGAATGTCAGGGCCTGCGAACCGTGGAAAGGAAAGGAGTGAAGGGAGCCTTGTCAGATGGTGCACCACAGTTTGAAGACAAAGGGGGATCTGTTGGATCTCTCTGGAACCAGAGAGAAAAGTGATTCTCACCCCCAGGGACCAGAGCTGAACTGAAAGACTTGGGGCAGCAGGTGGGACTGTTGGGCCACAAAGGATGGATGAAAGAGCAAATCCCCAGGAGGTCCAGCCTGAGGGAAGGGTGGTGTGAGACCCCCGAAGCGGGACCCTCACTCTGTCCCACAGATCGACGGCGACCCCAATCAACCGCAGGAGACGTCACTTGATGCAAAACGCAAGAGGCTTTATTCTTTATTCCAGCGCGCTGGGGCCCAACCCGTACTCACACAAGAGCAGAGGAGTTGTGCCCCCAGCAAGGGGTTTTTCAGCTAATTATATGCTAAAATCACACATCAGGGAGGGGTTGCATGCAGGAGGGTAAGAGCAGAAAGAAATTGTTTGTGTCTTGATAGGGATAAGGCACTCCTTACAGTCTGTTCCTCTCAAGGTTGATTGAAGCTGGGTTTACTCAACCCATCCTTTGTTGGGGCTATCTCCTGTAATAGCCTTGGGGAGGGCGTCATTCCCTCTGTTCCTATCTCTAGTGGGGGAAGCCTAGGGAGTTGAGATAAAACAGGCAGCTAGGCCTGGCAGCTGGGCTTGTGCAGTTTGTAACATTCTTTTATTCTTTCATTCCCCCATTTGCTTTTTGGTAAGTTCTAATCATGGAACTTCTGTCTCTAGACATTCCTCTTTGAAACTATCTCTCTGGCGGAGAGACTGGTATTGCTGCCTGAGCACTAGTACTTGAAAGGTGACCAGTCGGTTTAAGATACAGGGCCCAAAAGTAAGAATTAAAAGCAACATAATAAGAGGACCCATAAGGGTGGATATGAGGGTCCACTGAGTCCTAGACTTCTTTATTTTGCCTGGGCTGTCTTAAGCCAGGTGTGATGAAGCCAAGTCGGGATCCCGTCGACCTGACCGCCGTGGGGGTGGTCCTTTCAGTCCTTGGGTGGCAAATTTCTTTACCCAAACAGTGTCACCAGGTTGGAAGGGATGAACCGGATACAGGCAGATCATCTTGGACGTGCTTCTGGTCTGCTTGCTGGGTAGACTGCAAAACCTGAAAGAACTTGAGTAAACTGGTGAGATGAGTAGTACAGGGTCTGGAAGAGTCACTAGAATCTGTAAAGGCCCCACTGGTTTTAGGGCAGCCTCCTGGGCTGCTTTGTCTGCAGCCTAGTTCCCTCCTGCTTCTGGGGAGTCAGTGCCAGTTGACCCATTGTCCTTGCTCTGCTCATGTCTGTCTAACTGCTTATTATATTACCTCAAGGATCCTGGCTCTGAATTCTTTCAGGGAAAATGGGCGTTGAATTCTCTTCTGTAGCTGCTTCGTGCTGAGGAGGGACAGAAGTTTCTCTCAGAGCCAAGAGATCCTTGCTATCTGTCAGAGGGACGATGAGGCCTGGGCACAGAAGGAGGTGGGCTTGTGACCTGGCAGAGACAAACTGTAACAAATGGTCTGGTGGGAGGGAAAGAAAACATTTCAGTTTTAATAACCTCTGTTGAAATAGGATTTTTCTCCTTAAAACTCCTCTATGGCTATCAAAAAGCCAAATCAAGACCAATTTATCTACTGTATTCAATTTGGCCTGATGTTTGCATAAATACAACAAGAATGGTAACTGACTACCTGTGCTGGAATCTCATGATTGAATCTTAATGTGCCCCGTAGGGCCAGGAAGCCAAGCCATCCAGCTGCCATCAGGCCTGCCTGCAGTATCTGCTGCGTTAGGTGAATTCCTCACCTGTAGCAACTTCACCTGAGCCCACGCTCTAGGTTTTAAGGCCCATCTCAGTAGCCCTCCTACTCGTTGTGGCCCAGAGTGTGTGGGGGTTTCGCAGGGATGCAGAGGCATCCTTATTGCTCCCCTTCTACTCTTACCAACCGCCAGTGATGGTAGGGCATGGGCCTGACGCTCCAGCGCCAGCCATCTTCAGGGCTCCCAAGCAGGATACCAGGCTTTTCCTGTGGCACCTTTCTTTGGCTTCAAGTCTTCAGAGGTCAGACAGGTTTCTTTAAAACATGATACTCCAGTCAAAGTTTTCATTAAATAAAACCACTACTGGAAACTGGTCTTATTGAATTTATGCAAAGAAATGTATTGCCATGACTTATTAAGCATTGCCAAATTTCGGAGGAATTACATAAGGAGAAAAAGCCACTGACCTGCCTTAACATCTTCTGATTTTCCTTGTAACTGTTAGATTTCTTTTATCATTCTTCCTAAGTACTTTGGCATAACTATTTACCCTCTGTTTAGGGAGGCAGAATGTAAGTTATTTACTCTTTCTGACCTACTGGCCTGTATCATTTGATTAATTTCCTTTCAACATTTCTCTTCTCCTTCTTATCACATACACAACCTTTTTAAATTTTATACTTTCAAATTATCCTTTAAACCTTCTTTCTATGTCTTTTAAAAATGCATAACCATGCCTCAGACCTTCTACTCAGTAATTCCTTATTCTTAGAAACCTCAATCCTTTAATGATTACCATAAAGTAAACAGCCAGTATTTCTTAGATTACTAAAACCAGGTGCTTCCATCCTTATGCAATTTCAAGTATACTGTATTCGTCTAATTTAGTCTTGAAAGGGTTAAAGAGAACAAAACGGGGCAGAGAGAAACTTACTGAGCTTAGCAGCTTGCGGCCTTGAGTCCAGCAGATAAGTAAAAATCAACAAAACTTCTGGTCTGCTTTCCCTGCCGACGGCCCCCCTCTTTTCTGTATTAACCATTTCCTCAGCTGCTCTCCCTCCTAGATTTTCACTCAGGTACCCGTCTGACCAAAGTTTTGGAGCCACACAAAGGAGAGGAGAGGGCAGGCCCCCTCCCTCCACACATGCACACTTTCACCAGACATTCATTCAGCAAAGGCATTTAGCTATCACAACACACAGTTTTTCTCAATCAGTAACATTTTTAAGAATAACCTTCAAAAATGAAAGACATAAGTTTTTATCATTTGAATTCAGTAAGCTTCAAGGTCCTAAGTTCTCAGCAGTTCTGGAAAACCACACCTGAGGCTGGCAAGCAGGTTTGACCCAGCCCTTGACTTTAAAATGACCATAATGCTTAAAGGAGTAGTTTGAGTCTGTCCCATAGCGTCCGTCCAGTGAGTCCACAAAATCAAACAAAAGAACACAGACACCAAACAAACAAAGACACCTAAGAACAGCCTTCCGACCCCGCGGAAGAAAAACTGAAAACAAAGCAAATGGGGGCTTTTACACCCCCCCAAATGGGGGCTCAAGGCATCCCTTGACTCCTCCTCTACCCTTGGGGCGTCCCCCAGGGCTGCAACCTGTGGTCCTCCAGGCACGTCTACCAACCACTGTTCGGCCACTCTCACGAGTTGCCGAACGGCTGCCAAACCGAAAGCGCGCACTCAAATCCAGACCACTTGACAAACACAAGACAAAGACAAACAACTCGGGGTACCCCTTCTTACCTCCAAGGTCGGCTCCGCGGATGAGGGGTGGTCGTCTAATCCCGGACGAGCCCCCAAATGTGAGACCCCCGAAGCGGGACCCTCACTCTGTCCCACAGATCGACGGCGACCCCAATCAACCGCAGGAGACGTCACTTGATGCAAAACGCAAGAGGCTTTATTCTTTATTCCAGCGCGCTGGGGCCCAACCCGTACTCACACAAGAGCAGAGGAGTTGTGCCCCCAGCAAGGGGTTTTTCAGCTAATTATATGCTAAAATCACACATCAGGGAGGGGTTGCATGCAGGAGGGTAAGAGCAGAAAGAAATTGTTTGTGTCTTGATAGGGATAAGGCACTCCTTACAGTCTGTTCCTCTCAAGGTTGATTGAAGCTGGGTTTACTCAACCCATCCTTTGTTGGGGCTATCTCCTGTAATAGCCTTGGGGAGGGCGTCATTCCCTCTGTTCCTATCTCTAGTGGGGGAAGCCTAGGGAGTTGAGATAAAACAGGCAGCTAGGCCTGGCAGCTGGGCTTGTGCAGTTTGTAACATTCTTTTATTCTTTCAGTGGGAACCAGGCAAGGAGGGACCTCACCTACATTGAACCAGAAAACTTGGTGACCAGTCCAATTCAGAAAAGTGTTTTCTTCCTACTTGCTATACTCTGCTTTGTTTTATCCCCTTGCTCTTGGTGTTTACAACCTATGTGTTTAGAAGCTTGAAACCACTGATGAGTATTCAAGGAGATGAAGGAGTTTCTAGGCCTTCATTATTCCTGGTGACAGTTACCATTTTCATTTAGGATTCCAGGGAGATTTGGATACAGATGTGAAAACCCCGGGTGGGTTAGATTTAGGATTCAACAATGGTGGACACTGTTATCCTTCCCACATGGATAACTCACTGCAAGCAATGTTAACAAAAAGCATACATGGGCTACATAAAATCGATGTTTCTCCCTTAGAAAGAGCAGTGCTTACCGGCACTCTACTAGTAGACGGGACCAGGTGCTAAACAGACTGCAATGATCTTACTCACAATGGACTATTATGGGGAGGGGGGTGGTATTTTAGGTGTAAAGTTTGGGTTTTGAGAGTCTTTGGTACTTAATTGCAAAGAATAATCTATAGACCTGCCCTATCCAATATAGTAACCACTGACCACATGTAGCTCCCTAAATTGAAGCTAATTTAAATTAAAATTTTAGTTTGTCATTCTCACTAGCCACATTGTTTAAGTGCTCAATAGACATGTGACCAGTGGCAGTGCAAATATAGAAATTTTATACCATCACAGAAAACTCTATTGGAAAGAAATAGTCCAGACTTCAGGGCAACAGTATGGCTAGAAAAGCACAATAATACAGGACATTTTCTGTTCTTGTTTTGCTTTTTAACAAAATGGTTCAGGAATTGGACTAGAGATTATAAGAAGAGAAAAACATAATCTTTCCCAGAAATGTAGCACAATTGCCTTCTTCGTTCTAATTTAAATTATGTCGAATGGTACTGTGAATTTGGAAACTGAAAAGGAAAAGGAGAAATCAGTTATTTCTAAACACTGGCATCCATGAGCTGGGTCTTTAGATGCTTGACTAAACTAATGTCCTGACCACATGGCCTTCAGAGACAGCTACGTCTGATAGCCTGGCCCACTTGGGTTCAAGTCCACTATCTATTATTGTAGACAAGTTTGTGTATGACCTCTCTTATATTGAATTGTATCATCTCTGAAGGGAAGACCATCATGTCATGTGTAAACATTTTGGTGTAAACTACATGAAAATGTGTATAAAATATTTGGCACATAGGAGATAGTTCATAGAAACCAGTTTCCAATTTAGAAGTTTATCTTTGAGTAAATGTAAACATATTAGTTAACTTCACTTGAAGTTTTAGTTATAAAAATATCACACCATAAACATTTTAGAAAATGTAGGCAAATATTTATTGGATCTTTGAATATGGAAGGACTTTTCAAGTTTAAAGGCAGTAGAAAAACAGAAAACTTATACATTTGATAACATTTTAAACTTCTTTACATCAAACCAACCACATAAACCAAATTAAAAGGCAAACAAACTGGCAAATATATCTTCAACTAATATGACAGACAAAAATGTTATTATTCTTGATTTTTAAATAAATGGTAATAAAAATATAGGAAACACCCAAATATTAGAAAATAAACAATGAACAACATTTCATAGAGGTAGAAATAATTGTTAACAAACAGCAAACATTTCAATGCTAGAAATTTAAAATGTGCAAATTAGAATAGCTGAAGATCCTCTTACTTTTTTTCATCTCTCTCTTGCCTCTAATTGTGGTGATTAAAAATATAAATACAGGTCAGGATATGTGTGTAAAACAGGCATTCACACTATGCTGAAAATTATAATTTTGTGACAAAGATACATTTTTGGATAGTAGAGCAAGAGCAATGTATTTTTGTTTGGGGTGTTTACTAACAAAACACCTGGTCCCATATCCTGGGCTGAGACTGGAGGACTCAGAACATAGAGTTCCTTCCTTGGCACAAAAAAGACTCCCTTTGGCCTATCACAGTGAGCCCAGAGGTTTTACTGCCCTGGGGAAGAGCTCTGGCCAAGAAGAGGAAATGGCAAGTCAGCTCCTTCCTGCCTGAGGGATTGTGGGAAGGAAAAAGGAATAAAAAGATTATGGAATTGTCAGGGATTTTATTCTCCTGAGCCTGGTCAAATTTTTGAGGCTGAATTGTAAGGCTAGGATGGAGGTGATATGGTAGAAACTTTCAGAAATTCCTTTTATGAAACAGCAGTGAGTGTGGCACCATGCCCATGTTGCTGCGAGTATTAGCATTTCATTGGAAGGTGGAATAGTCAAGGGCAGTGAGCCTAAGGCAGTGGTCCTGGTTGTTGACAGTTTGATAAGGAGATAAAGGAATGCTGTGAGGGCTAGTAGACCAGAGGCCTCCAGGGTTGCAGGCCAGAAGCAGACAGCCCAGACTTCAGCCATAGGTGATGATGGGATATAATAGTTTGGAGGACAGTCCTTGGGGATTAGGTCAGATAGATTTTATGAAGTAATTAATAATGTGCTTGGCATATAGTGCAGGTTAATTGTCATTATAATAAGAATAAGGTCAACTATTATGTGACCATCAAAATTTTTACAAATAATTTTTTATCTTAGGAGGAAATGCTGCGTTATTACATTTTTAAAGAAAGGATGCAGCGTGTGTATCTTTAATATTACATATACACTAAAAGACTGTAAAGACACACACCATAGTATTTACAGTGTATGCATAAGAAGTGACATTATAGATACATCATAAATCTACCAAAATGTATGTACCCATTTTTCTGTCGTTGGACATGGGAATTGTTTTCAGTTTGGAGTTGTTAAGAATAAGGCTGCTATGAGCATTCTTGCTCCATGTCTTTTCGTTCACATGTGCACACATTTCTCTTGGGTTTGAACTTAGAAGTAGATATCTGGGTCCTGTGATATATATATGTTCTGCTGCTTTCATAGTGATGCCAGTTTCCAAAGGGATCGTATGAATTCACACACTCGCCAGCAGCTATGAAAGTCCCCATTGTTGCACATTTTAATGAGCCCTTCACATTATCAGTTGTTTTACTCTTAGCCCTTTGGGTAGGTGTGTAGTAGGATCTTAGGGTGGTTAATTGCATTTCCCTGTGGAATAATGGGGCCTTGCTCAAAATAAGAGTTATCACCATATATAAGCATCTAATTTTCTTATTGTCCTATGAATTACCCTCCTCCCCTCTGAAGTCTCCAGGCATCTTACCTCACCCTTAACTTGGGATGCCATATATACCTAATTTTGCCTTTCTGTCTCTAAAACTCTCATGTATGTGGAGTCTCTGACTTGCTCATGTTTATGGTACGTACATATCTGCCGGGACTGACTGGCAGACCCTGAGCAATAGATTAATGATTACTCTGTGAGAGTGCTAAGGGACTGCTTGGCTTGAGAAACCAAACAGCCCTGTTTGCCTGCTTCCTCAGGCTTTTATTGTAACAACAGCTTGAACTAAAATTAACTATTAGATACTATCAGTAGGATAAGCATCCTTGAGAAGATGCATTTGTCTGTAGTGTCATTTAAGCAAGGATGTCTAAAGACTAAACATAAAGATTCCAGTAAAACATCCGGGGGCTCAAATTTGTTTGGAGAAGTCAAGGCAAGGTCCCCCTAGAGGCCCCAGACCTTTCAGAGATTCCTCCTTACAGACTTTCCAACCAAGTCCCATGCTTCCCCACACATATGTAATTAAATTTCATTATTTTTCTCTTGGTAATCTCTCTCATCTTGATTTAATTGTTAGACCAGCCTAAAGAACCCAGAAAGGTAGAGAAAAAGTTCCTCCTACACAGAACATTGAAAACATCATCAAATGAGATATAATTTTCTCCAATAGATCTTAATTTTAGTTGAAGCTGCTTTATTTTAGAAAAAAAAAAAAAGATGCCTGATGCAATAGCAACATATACAAGAGGAAAATAGTAGGTCAAACTCTAAAACATGAAAGAAATCACTCTCACTCCTATTAGGTGGAAATCGATGAAGAAGCAAGACAACATTAAACACCTTTTGGTCTCCTTTTGCTTATAAACAAAAAGGTTAATGAATAAGCTTTTGAAACCTAACCTGTTTGTGAATAGAAAATCTCCTGGCTTGGAAGATTTTGCAAATGCTTCCCCACCTCAGATACCAAATTGGTTTCTCATAGCCATGACCTAAGAGACTGAGTCTTATGGCTCTTTGTCTTTCCTAAACTATTAGCAACATAGCAGATCTTATACATACTTATTTGCTTCCTGAATGAAAGTAATAGTCCTTTATACAGCTTATAAGGAAATGGCCACAGAACAAATATAGCCCTGGTTCTAACGTGCATTTAAAGCACAGAATATTCAGGCAGAGGGGTGAAAGTACATTAGGTTTGCTTTCAGTTCCTAAATGTTGTGTCTTCTATACTAATGACGCACGCGTGCGCGCACACACACGCACGCACACAGACACACATCTTTTGGAGCTGAGTTCAAATTGCAAGCTCAGTTGTATCCACCCACCTCACTGAATTGCTGTTGTTTTACCAGAAACAACTTGTACTTTCTAATAGTTTCACAATCTGACCTCATTCTAAAAGATGTATGTGTGCTTCTCATTAGTATAGAAAAGATACAACATTTTGAATGTAGCAGACAATAAACCTATAAAAAATTTTTACTTGATTGTTCCCAGGCTTTAAGTTGAGAATTTTCCAGGATGAAGTCACCTTCGTACTGTGGTCTGCAGCTGCATAAAGTCTGAAGTGCATTTCTGACTAAACTCGTTAATTTCCCCCCCAAAGATCCTTTGGGGGATTTAACAAAACTTTAAATTTCCCTAAAGATAGGGAAATATAGGACGAACTAGAGGTGCCCAGATATTTGGTAAAAAGAACAGATTTCATTTTGACTTGCTCTTTTCAAGCACTGATTCAACCCAAGCAGAAAAAAGGATGAAAGAATAATGAGGCCACTGCTAACCCAACCCTGGTCTCTTTTCGTTTCCAAAAAAACAAGATTTAGAAGGCTGCAACCTCAACTAGCAGACTTTTGGCCTTTCGCCATTCTGTGAGAATCAGAGCCTTTCTTTCATCCGTGGTTCCTCTTCTCTCCTTTCCCTGCTCTTCCTATCAAGGAAATGGTGTGTGTGGGTGCATGCGCGCATGCTTCCCTTCTTCCACTAAAGGGTGACTCTCAATCTGGGTGTTTTTTGCCCTTATTCCCCCCAAATATTTGGCAATGTCTAGAGACACATTTGATTGTCACAACAGTGTGTACTACTGGCATCTAGTGGGTAGAAGCCAGGGATGCTGCTCAACATCCTACAATGCACAGCACAGGACAGTTTCTACAGAGTTCCAACACTCCTAAGGCTGAGGAACCTCCATCCCAAGCAGGGAAGGGAAACCTGCTTTCTGCCAAGGGCCATTTGCATATTTATAACATCATTCACGGGCCATATGAAATTATCAACTTAAAAATTGGCCTGCTAGCCTTGCTGGAGTGGCTCAGTGGTTGAGCATCGACCTATGAATCAGGAGGTCACGGTTTGATTTCTGGTCAGAGCATTTGCCCAGGTTGCGGGCTTGATCCCCAGCGTGAGATGTGTAGGAGGCAAGCCGATCAATGATTCTATCTCATCATTGATATTTCTATCTCTCTCCCTCTCCCTTCTTCTCTGAAATCAATAAAAATACGTTTTTAAAAAATTATCCTGCTATATTTGGTCAAACACTTAATTCACTCACCCCTAATACCTTGGCAGGACCAGACCCAATGATTTCTAATGCCTTATATGACCCTCGGGCTAGATATTCCCCACTCCTGATTAAATGTGGAGGCCTCACTTGTCATAGAATGATGTATGGAGAGGCCTCAGTTAAAGAACAATGAGGAACTACAAGGTGTTTCTGGTAAAGCAACAGCAATTCAGTGAGGTAGATAGATACAACTGAGCTCACAATCTGAACGCAGCCACTCAGGAGCACGTTGTCATTGACAAATTATTTAACTTCTCCTTACCTATTAGGAAAATACTAGGGGCCCGGTGCACGAAATTCGTGCACTGGGTGTGTGTGTGGGGGGGAGTGTCCCTCAGCCCAGCCTGCCCCCTCTCAAATACTGGGAGCCCTCAGGCGTTGACCCCCATCACCCTCCAATTGCAGGATCGGCCCCTTGCCCAGGCCTGACGCCTCTGGCTGAGGCGTCCGGCCCGGGCAGCGGGGACCCACAGCTGCAGTGGCCCTGCGATCGTGGGCTTCGCTTTAGGCCCAGGCAAGGGACCCCTAGCTCCTGGGACTGCCAGCTTCGACCGTGCCCAGCTCCCATCGCTGGCTCCACCCCTACTTCCTGCTATCACTGGCCAGGGTGGCAAAGGCACCTGATTCTCCGATCATGGCTGGGGGGCAGGACAAAGGCGGCCCCAGGGCCGCCTTTGTCCTGCCCCCCAGCTCTTAGCTCCCCCCTGGGTTTCCGATCACTGTCAGTGGCAGGGAGCTTCTTCCTGCTTTCCCTTTCGCCTCCCTGCATTGTGCCTACATATGCAAATTAACCGCCATCTTGTTGGCAGTTAACTGCCAATCTTAGTTGGCAGTTAATTTGCATATAGCCCTGATTAGCCAATGAAAAGGGTAGCTCGTACGCCAATTACCATTTTTCTCTTTTATTAGTGTTGATAATAAAAAATGAAATCTCCTCCCAACCCAGAAAACCTTGCTATAAGGTTGAATAAATAAAACAATTTTATTATGGAGTAAGTGTTAAATCAGAACATGATACACATCACAAGCAACCTGCTAAAGGGATTGCAAGGACAGAAATTTTACTCTTTCACACAGCTGAGGAGATCCAACCCATTACATTACATGGGTTTTGCAATTTGGAGTCAGGTGACCAGTAGGCCCATCTCTTCTTAGGACACTGAATTTCTTTGATGATTACATTTCGAAGAGATGGCTCTCAGTACTGGAAACATTCCTGAGTGCTGAGATTGGCCAGAGGTTTATTTAGCCATTAAAAAGATCACATATATTTGAAAAGGGCAAAGAAATGCTGAAGAAAGGAGAGATGTGCAGTCTCTCCCCTTGTTGTCAACAGAGGGAATTGTTTTATTATTTGTATTTGCCCTTATACAAGTAACACGTCAAGTTACTAGTCTACAGAAAGAGGTTAATAATAATAAATTGGACTTTAAGCTGCAGCAAATCAAATAATTTCCTTTCTTTGCTTCCATTTCTTTATTATACATAGTCATGTGCCACTTAATTAACAGGAATACATTCTGAGTAATGCATCCTTGGATGATTTCATCATTGTGCCAATATCACAGAGTGCACTTACATAAACCTAGATTTCAAAGCCTACTTCACATCCAGGCTGTATGGTGTGGCCTACTGCTCCCAGGCTACAAACCGCTGCAGCATGTTACTGTACAAAACAACGTGAGATTAAATCAAGCTCAAGAGAAAATGACGCAAGCAAGAGATGTGGCAAACGAGATGTATGAGGCTGCTTCTGGCATAACACAGCATACTGTTTTTACAGCAAACTTATTTTTTATCAGTAGAAAGAATACACTCTAAAATAATGATAAAAATATAGCATGGTAAATATATAGGGTGTCTCCCAAAAATGTATACACACACTTTGGATAATTATAATGGCAGTGTTTATTAAAATACATTTCATTTTCAAAACTGAGCTCTCAGCTGTTGAAGTGTGTATACATTTTTTGGGACACCCTTTATAAACCATTGTAATATATACATATATATTAAATTCATAAATAAGTATACAGTCATTTATTATCATTATCAAGTATTATGTCCTATGCATAACTGTATGTGCTAAACTTTTATACTATTGGCAGCACAGTAGGTTTGTTTAACCAGCATCATGGCAAACGTGAATAATATTATGGCAGCTACAACGTTACCAGGCAATAGGAATTTTTCAGCCCTATTATAATCTTACCGGACCACTGTCATATATGCAGTCTGTTGTTGACTAAAATGTTGTCATACAACACATGACTCTAAGTCTCTCTCCTGGCTCCTGTCAGGGAAGCACTCCTAAACACTTCCAGTTTGGTGCTGCCAACTGGAATATATGTTTGCTCAAATACACTCTTAAGATTTGCCTCAGTTTATTTTTTAAAAGGTTTAGACCAGTGTTTGGCACTCAATAAGTGTTTGCTGCTTTCAGGCCTTGTGATGGCTCCAAGATTCCCGCCCCTGGTGTATACTCCCTGTTAATTTCCTCCCATTGAGTGTGGGCAGAGCCACTGCACATGTGGGCACATGACTCTCGTGCTGAGGTTACTCATCAGTTGACTTTGAGTTCATTAAAAGGGAGTTTTTCCAGTGGGCCCGGCTGAATCACACCTTTATGTCTAGGTGTAGAAATCAGAGGCAGAAAAGTCAGAATGATGTGAAGCAAGACAGGGCCTATGGAGGAGGCCACATGGCAAGGAATGACAGGCAGCCTCTAGGAGCTCAGAGTGGTCCTTGCAGTCAGCAGGGACACAGGGACCTCAGTCCTACAACCACAAGGAATTCTGCCAACAAGCACATCAACTTAGAAAAGGACCCTGAACTCCAGAAAGGAATGCAATCTGGACAACACCTTTATTTCAACGTTGTGAAACCCTAAGCAGAGGACCAAGCTCAGCTGGGCCTGGAATTCTGACCTACAGAAATTGTAGAGATAAAAAGTGATTATTATTTTGAGCTAAAAATTTTATGGTGATTTGCTATGAACAATAGAAAATGAATACAGGCCTCAAAAGAAAAAAGTGACATTTTACACTTATGCCGACAACTAAGTTTTTGGATAGGACCTGACCTAGAGGGTCAACTCTGTCACAGCCTGTATGTAAGCAACACCTAAAGCCCCTTTGCAGCAGGAAAAACCTATAAAAATACACTAAATAAACCAACAGGGTATGAGACTGTGCAAGTCCCTTTGGCTTGGTTTCCCTTCTGTAAAATTAGTAAGCTGAACCAGTTGGTAACTAGGCTGCACTATTTACTGCTATTCTGAATTCTCTCAGGATCCCAAACAGTGAGTGTGGGAGGAATAGGGGTGGCTTTGTCAAAGAATCTACTTCATAACTGAGCAAACTGAACATTTTAGTTCTCTTTTAATAGACATGCTTTGGGTGTCCCTGAGAGTGTATACAGGGATTCTTCTAAGGCAAGCCTCCAAATATTTTGTGGGTTTGGCTCAAAAATATGTTATTTATAGATACCTTTATCTTTTAGAAGTTTAAATCACTAGAAACACATGTAATTAATCTTTGATTCATCCTTAAAGAATAAAGAGGGGCTTTAACAGAGGGTTCTGGGAAGCTACTGACATGCCCAAGGACGCACTCAGGTGCTAGCCAACTCTCAGCAGAGTTGAGGCCCTTTCTTTGGCTCAGCGAGGCCCCGAGCTGCCTTGGGAGCAGGTTAAAATGAAGATGCCCTGATCTCCACTGGGTTTTCCTAGAGTTTCTGACTGGGAAGGGGCTGGGATAGGCCCCAGGAACTTGAATTTTTAGCAAAAACTTATAATGATTCTGAAAACAGGTGTTCTTTGGGCTGAACCATGAAAAGCTCAAGGCTTGAAGAACAGCAAAAAGAGCAGATTGGAGATGACTTGGAGTATTAGAAAGCAGAATCCAACTCCTGTGACTGAATAAAGAAATTCCAAGGAAGAAAATTTTTTAAAAATATATTTTATTGATTTTTCACAGAGAGGAAGGGAGAGGAATAGAGACTTGGAAACATCGATGAGAGAGAAACATCAATCAGCTGCCTCCTCCTGCACACCTCCGACTGGGGATGTGCCCGCAACCTTGGCTGGAGTCGAATCCGGGACCTTTCAGTCTGCAGGCCGACGCTCTATCCACTGAGCCAAACCGGTTAGGGCCCAAGGAAGAAATTTTTATGGGAGCAGGCTTAAGGGAAATTAGAGGATTAAAGCTCTCAGGTACTGGCAACAGTGGGAAGCCATCACCACCGGCAGGACCAAAAGAGCAAGGGGAGTGCAATTCTGTCATTAAATCCCATTGAGCAATAGGCTGATGAGGATGCCCCCAGCAGAGGCCATAGTCAAGATGGGTTGCAACAAATGCCTAAGACTCTGCATGAAAGCAGGGAGGGTGTCCTCCACAATGGAACCCATTTGGAAATAGTCTGCAAGAATCCTCAACACACTCCCCTGAGGATTGATTTCAAAGGCATCGAACAGGGCAGAGAAGGGCAATAAATGGATTAGGGGTGGGGGGTGGGGTGGTTGTGCAATGAAAAATAATCAGCACATTTAAAATCTCAAGGTTGAAATCACCAACATGAAGACTTTCTGGGCAATTCAAAGAGCGAGTAGACCAAAAGGGAAGCAGTAATTACTACCAAGAGAATCAGTTATATGAGACGTCCCAGACCAGGTGTCTGGGACTCAGGATGGGGATGTGGTGGAGGGTGAGAAGGGGAAAGGAAGATGGTAAAGCAGGCCTCTGGAGCGTGTGCACCTGACAGATTAACCTGTGGAAATCAGCACTGAAAACAATGGGAATTACACCTGAATGTACTGTAGCAGTCTTCCCAAGACATTCAGACTTAGTAGCATCAGCTCTCCCAAACACCAATCCAATGTCATTCTTTGCTAACAGTATTGCCAAAGCTCACTGCTACCCTCTGTATAAAACACATCAATGTAGTAATACTTAGAGCACACATCATAAGCCACCTTGTCATTATAATTAATGATGGATCATCTATTTCCCTCACTAGGTTATGACCACTATTGAAAGAATAACCAATTAGAAATATGTTTTTATGTAACTGGGCTACATATGTCAGCTCACAGTACACCTGAGCTATACAGAGAAAAAGGAATATCTCTGTCTTTTGTGTAACTAAATTGGCTCCCTTCCCAAGTCCATACCCATTGGCAAGTTGGAGAAAAGCTAAATGTCCAATCTGATTTAAAGTTCCAGTAATTTGAACAGTCCCTTAGGCTATCTTAAATCATATATATATATATATATATATATATATATATATATATATATATATATATATATATATATATATCTAATATGCAGAGTGTCCCCTCGGGAGTTCAACCGACCGGGAGTTGGATTGTTCACTATGATGTGCGCTGTCCACCAGCGGGTGATGTGGAATGAAGGAAGGCCCTGGCCGGCAGCTGGGGAAGGGAGGCCCCAGCCAGCAGCTGGCAGCCACTAGGGACCCTACCTGTGCACAAATTTTGTGCACTGGGCCTCTGGTTATTAGATAAAGCCACTCAGGGGCTCACTTAGCCTGGCCTTCCCCTGCATTTCAATCTAGTTTAAATGGTGGAGTCTGGGTGTGGGCATGGAAAAGAGTGTGGTTCCCTGTTGTGTCAATGGGATCTGGACAGGACCCTGGCCTCAAGAGGGTTCATGGGTTGCCCTGGCAGGAATCTACTCATTCCAAGGAGGCAGCTCCTGGCAAATTCTGGCTCCAGCAGTGTCCTTGAAAAGAAATTGCCATGCATTTCCTGCTCACTGACTCTGGTTCTCTTCAACTCGAATGAACTATAGACCTCCAGGTTTCTGCTATTTTCCCTTCAGCTCTTCAGCCTGATTATCCACATGCAGCTTTTGTCATGCGATCATCTTGCTTTGTCATAGCAGCTCCGTGGCAAGTTCTCTTACTCTAAACTCAGCATTCTGTGGGGCAAGAAAACAAGGGAGGCTCCAGTTGCTAGTGTGAGAATGGAAGAAATTGTCCTCTACCTTTAAGACTCTTTTGGATGGTCTAATACCTAAATATACATGAGACATTAGCAAAAGAAAATGACCAAATTTAATACACAGTATGTGAACACTGCATACATGAAAAAGTCAGAGATCCCACATACATGAGAGGTTTGGAGATAGAAAGGGGACATGAGTATATAAGAGATTCTAAACTAGGGAGGAGGTGAGGTGCCTTGGCAGCTAGAAAGCATCATTGCAGAATGGTAAGGAGAGCAAATGATTAGTAAATAGAAGTTTGTCCTGCTCTCCAGACAAGTCAAGTGAGGTTATCTCTGATCATCTCCCATTATGGGCAAGGCCCTTAATTCAAGTTTTTCCAGGTAGTCAAGGAAGGGGCATACATTTCTCCTAAGCCTGCAGCCAACATTACCCTTAGCTCAAAACAATTTACATATCACAGAAGCAAAATTTGGGGGTGACTAGCTCTGAACTCCCACACCAGCTGTAACTTCCCTATCTACTCATGTCCTTCCACCCTCTTAAGTACCTAGATGACCACATGTTGGCATTGGGTCTTCCTTACTGTAGCCTTCTCCCTAAGATCCAAATGGACATGTTGGGCAGCCCCTTTCCCTGAATGATCCTTCCAATTTATCTAATATATATATATATATATATATATATATATATATATATATATATATATATATATTTGCCAGTATAGTCAATCTTCATTGTTTACAGGTTTCAAACTTGTGAATTTGCCTAGCTGCTAAAATGTATTTTAAGCCCAAATTAATGCTCCCTCACTTTCACGGTCATTCATAGACATGTGCAGTGTGGCAAAAACTTTGAGTTGCCCATTGTGTTCCCAGCTGAGATCAAATAAGGTGACACTCTGCTTTCTTGTTTCCATACTCACACTGTAAACAAGTGTTCATTTCATGGTCTATTTAGTGCCATTTTTTCATATTTTTGCTGGCGATTTTGCTATTTAAAATAGTGCTGAGCTGCTATATGGTGTTGCTTAGAGCAAGAAGGCTTTGCAGTACTTTATGGAGAAAATGCATGTAATATGGACTGAATATTTGTATTCTACAAAATTCATATGTTAAAGCCTTAACCTCTTGTGTAGTGGTATTTGGGAGATGGGACATCCAGAAAGGTAATTGAGGTCAAATGGGGTCCTGACTAATTGCTCTCTTAGGAGCAATGGCCCAATGTTTGTTAATTCAGTGTTGGTGATAATCTTATAGAACAGAGTTATAGTGACTAAAGAGAATTGACTGGATATAGTCCTACTCTAGGTCAAAAGCCAGGAAGGGGCAAATAGGACACTCATCTGGCTATGGACCTTCTATACCCCTTCCTTCTTTTCTCCTTCTTCCTGCTTCTCAGGGGTCAGAAAGAGACAGTCCCCCTTCCCCACCACACACCAGCATTCACTAACCCACTTCCTGTTCTAGAAGTACCTTATGTAAAACTGGGATCTAGTTGGCCAGGCAGGCTCAATGCTAAGCTAAAAGATAAAGACATGGGAAATCTTTTCTCAAGGAATTAGGTAAGTTTGTGAAGCTTACCTAATGTGATTATAATCACTGGAAGGTGATTATTATCTTCTCTTCCTTTGAATTCCTTCTCCAACAATCTCCCTAATCTCCTCCTCACTCCTGCTTTCCTCACCTCTAGATATTTCAGGTCAATAAGGGGGAAAAATTAATGTACTGGCAAGCCAAAGTGAGTAAAAGTCATTAATCATTTGTAACAAGTTTGTCCTCATTTCCCTTGACAGTCTCCTAGTGCTGAGTTCTGCACCTTGAATGTGACAAGTGCCCAGTAAGGTCCTGCGCTTGAGTCAGAAGCTGTCAAGTAAGAACCACCCTGTAGTTGCCACACCTTCCAACAGCAGGCATTGAATTGTATCTTTTCCCCTTCCTTCTTCCTTCTTCAGCTGTCACACCTTAGGGATCTTGTAGCCAAATATCCCTTTTAAGGATAAAACCCCTCAAATCTATAATCATCCTGGCAACACCTTTTCTATTTTGTTCTTGAACGCTGCTCCCTCCCATGAGCTACCACCACACACAAAAAACCCACATGATTTTTGGGGTTTCATCAAGTATCTTTACATCCTTTCAAGATGTAGGTGGCACTTGGGGAAGTGCTCTTACCAACTTGAAATGAGACAGCACTGTAAGTTACGTTAATAAATCAGCCCACCAGACCAGCACAACTGTGGAGACAAAGTAACCCCACTGAGTGACTATTGGCAAACAAGGGAAAGTGCTCACAAAAGTTAAAGAAAAATCAAGTGTCAGCTGGGAAAGAAATTAATCAGCAATGGACACAGAGAAAAGGGAGATTCACAAAGACATGTGTCTAAGAAGGGACTCTTTCAGTGACAATGTATTTGTCCGGTAAATCTATCTCTTATATGGAGATGGAAATAACAGTCCATCAGAACCCAATGCCATTGTGCTCTGATTAACTTTGTTGTCACCCGTACTCACCAAGCAATTTGGTGATAGAGTGACTTGTCTAAATGGAAAGAGTGACCCACTCAGGTCACCATGAATGTAAATTTCTAAATTAGCGTTGTAGCCTTAACATTATCTCCTAGGCTTTGTTGGAATGATTCAGCATCTCAAATCTAACCAACCCTGTGACACTAATAAGATCATTTCTGCACCTCCCCGATAATGAACCAGATATGGGAAGTGGTAAGTTCTCCAAATAATTATTGATTTGTGGGTCTTTCTGGGGGCCAGCCAGTCTCCACATCAGTCTCTAAAGCTCCTCCACTCTCCTTTAGTCTATTGGGGCTAAACAATTCTTGGGTAATGCGTGATATTTCCTTTGACAGATGATTGTATTGCTTCTTGCTGCCACTCTGGTTGGAAATACCCTGGGGCCTTATTATCCCACAATACCCAACACTTCTGCTTCTGGTGAGACAAAGCTTTCAAGAGCAGTGTTTGTAAAACATAGTGTAATTTCATTCAAAATTACCAATAATTTTTACAATGTCAGGCAAAAAGTTTCTGGGGAGTTTGGCTTTCAGAGGATCTTCAACCCCATTCCCATCCCTCCCACTCAGTTTCCTATCTCGATTATGTTGGGGGCTGCAAGCACCCTAACAATGTGGAATTTCTTTTTTCAAGTTTTGTCATATTGACTTGCATCGAACAGAGGTGGCATTGCTCAAAAGAGTGGGTTGATGTTGTTTTACTTCACACGTTGGCAGAAGCTACCATTTCTACCATAGAATTAAACCTACAAATGACTTTAAAACATGTCCACTGTCTTGGATGACTGCTTTGGCCATTTTCTAGCAACTTCCCTTTATTTCTGGACAGGTGCCAGTGCCTGCCAGAAGATTTTGCCCTAGTGTCATAAGGACACATTTAGAAAGTAACCTATTTTAATTTCTGAAGAACAGTGCACAGTAGTGGCAAGTGTTAAACACACATGTCTTAAGTAGGATTTGTTCTGGAATGTGATTTTGACCCTATAACAGGGCATCAATCCTGTGGGGTTCTTCATTTGTTATATGATTCAAGTCAGTCTTATTGTTGATAATGTGACTCAAGTTGAGACATTCAGCCATTATGCCCAGAGATTTTAGCTGGCCTGTTTCTTATTTTATTCTGGAAGTCAGGACCCTATTGCTTGGATTTCCTTCTATGATCCAATGTCATGAAAGTTTTGAAGATCATTGGCAAAGGCTAAACTTTATCTGCCAATCACTGGCTGTAAGCTCTTGTATCTTTTTCAGCAAAAAGTAGCATTTTCAAGACTAATATATGACAAATCCTAAGTAGAAAATTTAACATGGTCTCAATGGTTGCTTGATGTACTCAAACACATATTTATGATGGCCAACATTAGCTTCTGATTAAGAAGGCTTATCTTATCAATGTCCTCGTTACCTAAATGAGGAATTGGCACATGGAGCAACTTCTTTTTGTTCTGGACTGTTCTTTGTTCTTGTTGCCAGTATCCCTATATCAATTATGAGGAGGTTCAAGAAATCTAACAGTTATCAGTGCTTCCAAAGATGAAGGTAAGAGTAGGGTTCCCTTCTCCTCTCCACCCACTTTCCACTCCCATCAATTAGCCCGGCACTTCGTCAGAGCTCACTGTCTGGATAATGTGAGGACATTATCCAGTTAGAGGACTCTGGTTTGAAGGTAGTGGTGATATTAATGCATATTTTATTTTTAAGAAAAATTTTAACATCATTGGGAAGAAAATGGCTACCAATATGTTCTCAGTTTTTGCCACCTGCAAGACCATTAATGTTTATTTTTTCAGGACAAGAAAACCCTTTTGAAATGTACCTAATGTACTATGCAGAGAGAGGAAATCTTTCCTGCCTTAGGAAATATATTTACTGATTCTTATTTTACTTAGCTATAAAAGTTATTTCTGGAACTTGCTGGGAATTTATGTTCATGAGAGATGGTACCTATTTAATCAGATTATAATAATACTAGAGGCCCGGTGCACAAATTCGTGCATAGGTGGGGTCCCTCAGCCTGGCCGGAGATCAGGGCCTGCAGTGGGGAGGGACTACAGGAGGTTGACTGGCTGCTGAAGGTTGGCTGTGGGAGTGCACTGACCACCAGGGGACAGTTCCTGCATTGAGCATCTTCCCCCTGGTGGTCAGTGTGTGTCATTGCGACTGGGTGGCTGGTTGTTCCAGTTGTTCTGGTCACTTGGTCATAACGGTCACTTAGGCATATAGATATATAGATATATAGATATAGACATATAGATTTTCATTTTAATCTGGGGACAGTTATAAGATGCTTCCTAAAGATTAAGGAATTCTATGCATGATTTATTGAAAAATAAAAGTTTATAAAGACAACACAAGGAATTTTCAGAAGACGTAAATATTTTCAAAACACACCTGATTTTCATCTAATATGTATTTCTGACACGAGACAACTTACATGTTTTCCAAGCTGAAGACTTAGCTGACACTCTAAGTGAGCAAAAGAATATGATATTTTCTTTGACTAGTAGATTAAAAAAATTATTAAATTAAATTAGAACTTGAGTAATATATTTTGGCCAGCATTTCTGGGAGCAAAATAAATTCTGTTGCAACAGAAGAAAACAAACTTAGGTTTTAGACTCAACTTTATAGTCTTGACTTTTTAGGCTCAATGTGTGGGTCATTTGTCTGCTTCTCTGTATCCGGTCTCAGGAAGCACATGTGGGAGGGAGTTGGAAATGATTAAAATGGACGGGGTTTGATTGCTGAGTCAGAGGCTCAGAAGTTTAGCTGTGATCCCAATAGAAAGCTGTAGACTGGTGCTGAGCAGAAGGCTCTTTGTCCAGATCTCTGTGTCATTGTCTGGTTGTGTGAGGGGCACGCTGCCCACCCTCAACTCAGCCTCAGGCAGGGAGACCAGTGTTTCTCATAGGTCACAATTGGACCCCAAAACTTGGAACTTGGTTCGGAGGGGGAAGCCAACTCACAGCTTTTTTTTTGGTTTGGGAAACTATTATTGAATATTAGTATTAGGTATGATCGATTTGAATGATAAAATTGTATGGATCAAAGGATTAGATGTAGTTTATCCTAGCCTAGTACTTAATCTCTATACAAGTGGCAACTTATGAAAACAAAACGTTCTGTGACTTCTGCCAAGTTCAATAGTTTGTAACATTCAGCTAGAACTGACCCAGTTAAGCGAATCTAACCGTGGAGTGTCACACACACACTTCACAGAAGTGGCTTGTGAAGAAGGCGTGTCAGAAGAGGAGGTCGGTAGCCTCTGAGTTTTACAAATAGTTCTACACGGAAGAATGAAGAGAAGCAAAACAGAAAAGACATGGGTGAGGCAGAGCCCTGGCAGTCTCCACAGCCTGCACATGCCTGTAGCAGCAGAGACACTTCCAGGGCTGCAGGAGGCCCAGGCCGGCCACTGCATTTGGCAGGAACCCTGAGGGGCAGATTCTGCCTCCCTGCTCCTTGGCTTTGGTTTGCAGAATAAGAGCTTTAGGACCAGGAGAAATGACCAATGAAATGAATAAAGCCTGTTCTCCTTTGCGCCAGGGCCAAGACTGAAAGAACACAGGGCTGTCTTTTAAAGTAGGAAACTGTTGGGACACCATCTGGGACAGGTTTTGAGGTCCCATCGCTCTCTGTTGTAGCTTCTGGTTGCTAGGGCAGCCCCACATCCTCTCAGGTGGCAGGCTGGGGAGGAACTGCCGGAGGCTCTAACTAGTTCAGACTGGGTCTGAATTCCCCCAGGAAGTACTGCACTGCGTGTGTGTGTGTGTGTGTGTGTGTGTGTGTGTGTGTGTGTTAGGGGAGGGGTGAGGAGGAGGCCACTATCACCCTTCAATACGCCTGAAAGACCTAGTTCCTGGAAAAACCCTGAGGAAGTAGGTGGCGTATTGTTTGGGAACTGGGAGGGAGAAACACTCACTGTGTAGTAATATATTGGCTGTAAATTATGTATGGGCAGAAAATGTACTTTCCTTCAGCCATGTATTTGTCAAGGCATTTAATACAGAGGAGATCACAGAAGGCTGTAGTTTTCCTGATTGCTGATTGAACATATTGTAAATATGTATACCAAGCATGTCAAAATCACGGCCTATGGGCCGCATGCAGCCTGCAATGAATATTGTTGCGGCCCAGCCAATATAATGGTATATATAAAATGTTTTAATAAAAATTTCATAACTTAGTTTTTACAATATCTTGTTATACATAAATCTCTATATGTAAAAGCCTAAGCGGTTGTTATGACCGAACAACTGGAGCGACCAGAAGACTAGCCGACCATTTGTTATGACATGCACTGACCACCAAGGGGCAGGTGCTCAACATAGGAGCAGCCCCCTGGTGGTCAGTGCACTCCCACAGCAGGGGCGCCACTCAGCCAGCAGCCAGGCTCACAGCTAGTGAGTGCAGCTGCGGTGGTGGCAGGTGCAGCAGAGCTGGGGTGAGTGGGAGCAGCACAGAGCTCGGCCTGGCTCAGGCTCCTCCCCAGCCACCTGCTGCTTAGCGCACTGCTACATCCCTTGTACCCCATAAGCCTGCAGTTACAATCTCTGGAGAACAGTTGAAGCGTGGACACTCAGAGTAACCAGGATGAGCCTGATATCGCTGCCAGGCTCCTAGAACTCTGACTAGGGCATCAAGATCAAATCTCATCCCTTACTGATTGCCACAGAGCTATAGAGGAAGGCAGTTATATAACAATGGCCACAAGGTGCGACTGACAATTGGGGTAAAAGTCAAAGAGAGATGGATCTGAAGGGTGGGGGCATGGGCAAGAGAGCACCCTCACTCCCACAAGATCCCCAACTTTATATTGTTCACCTCAGAGTCTCTTATCCGCACCGAGTGGTGGAAAGCATCCGGTATGGCCTAAGGCATCCACTGGGAACCTCCTGGCTGGCAAAGCACGACCCTGGCTGCAGAAGGGACATTTGGAAATATTTTTTCAGGAAGCTGTGGGGAGGAGGACAGACTCCCCACCTGACTTCCTAATGGCTCACAGGGACATGGAAACTCCCTGGGTATGCAGGCTCGGACTCCCGATTTCCTTTCCATGTGCACGAATCTGTGCACCGGGCCACTAGTTATAATTAACGAACTACAACATTCGCTAATGTCTGATTACTATATTGTGCTGCATTCATTTCCCTTACTGCCTTACGCACAGGTGCAGGCGCACCATTTCTCTCCACTAATACTAGCAGCGAATATTTTAGCAGCCAATTGCCACGTCACTAGCACTGACTTGTTTGATGTACGCAACAGGAAATATTTTGCTTTCAGAAAACAAGAAAAAATAGGTTTATTTGCATTACACTTATTAATTTGTGCAGTTATTCAGTGTCTAGTAAGTTAATGTTCAAGAAAAAATATTAATTTTTATTAAAATCTTCTATTATTTTATGTTAACGATGTTAACTAATTTATTTCAGCCCTTTGTATTCAGCATGTCTGTATCGAAATAAACCTACATTTCTATGAAAATTGAAGCTTTTGTTTTTCTGTGGCCCACATAGACTTAAACCTTGTTTATTTGGCCCATGTTAGTCTTTGAGTTTGACATGCTTGATGCATACAATGGAGATTCTGCCTGCTGGAAAAGAGGCACTTAGAAAAGTAGGTGAAAGCAAAGTGAAGAGGGGGTGCTTCCTCTGGGGCAGAATGGTGGGAAGCAGGAAAATGAACCACCAACTCTCCACCACTTTGCTACCATCACTACACACAAATATGAACACAAACACACATCATTGTAAAAGTGTTCAGTTCCCCACACCACCATCAATGCTGTTGGTTCACAAGAATCCAAAATTACATGAACATATCCTTCAAACTTATAGTTTAGTATTCCTCATGTTTATTATGTATTTTACTTGCAATAAAATGCTCACGTTAAACTTGATGAATTTTGACATATATAGACACCCAAGTAACCATCATATCAAGATCTAAACCATTTCTATCACCTTAAAAAGTTTCCTATGCTCTTTTATAGTCAATCTCCCCACCTCACCCCAGGCACCCGGCAGCCACTCATCTGCTTTCAGACAATACAGATCAGATGTGCTCATTCTAGATTATCATAAAAATAGAATTATACAGTATGCACTTTTTTGTTTCTGGCTTGATGCTCCAAAATGTTAAGATCTGCGTTGCTACATAAATTAGTAGCTCATTCTTTTTTATTGCAAGGTAATATTCCATTGAATGGATATACCACAATTTATTTATTCATTCACCTCTTGATGAACATTTATGTTATTTTCAGTGTGGGGATATTATTAACAAAGCTTATATGAGCATTAGTGTACCAGTATTTGTGTGCACATATATTGTTGGGTCATTTGATTTCATTGATTTTTTTGTTGTTGTTGTTTATGCATTCTCTATAGAATTCATATCTGCTCTTTATTTAATTCCTTCTAATTATTTTGGATTTAATTTGTTCTTTATCTAGCTCCTAACATGAAAACTTAGATAACTGAACTAGAGAATTTTCTCATCCCCCCTTAGCTTTATTGAGATATTATTGACATATAACATTGCAAATTTAAGGTGTATAATATGATGATTAGATAAATATGTATATTGCTGGAATCTGCTATTTTCTAATGTAAGCATGTAAAGCCAGATTTTCCATTGAGCACCACTTTGATTTTACCTCACAAATTTTGATCTATGGGAAGTCCTTGTTTTATGTGGTTGTGAAGGACCATTAAAATGACCATGCAAACTAAATTCATGCAAAGCTATCTTCATAATCAATGGAAAAGTTACAACTGTTCTGTGACCTTTAAAAATATTTGTCATGACATTGAAAACTGTTATAAATGCATAGGAAAATAAAAAATATGATTAATTTAGTATACTATAATTTAAAACAGACACATTAGACACTGAGAGTTAAAGTATTTTTATTTCTTTGTAAAAACCTTGGGAAATGGATACAGAGTTTCAGTTTGGGAAAATGAAAAGTTTCTGGGTATGGATGGTGGTGATGGTTGCATAATAATGTGAATGTACTTAATGCTACCGCACTGTATACTTAAAAATGCTACAGTGGTCAATTTTATATTATGTATATGTTATCACACTGAAAAAAATCAGTCAGTAGTAGTTTGAATTGTGCTTGTTGCCTCCTTACTGTGTATGTATGATATGGAGTCAGCACCTTTTCAATGTCTCTGTGAATTGACATACTCAGAACTAAATTAAGTTTGTGTTTTCAACATTTTATCCTTCTCACATGCAACGGTATGAAATATCTGAGCATTCCTTTAATGTAAAGTTTTTGCTAGGGTCACTTCATCTGGGACATTTTTATCCTTTTCATTATAAGCACTTTCCTCATTTATGTCACCTCCACTACTAGGTTCCTCTGACTGCAAATTTACTCTTTCAAAAAACAGCAATACTATGTTAGCATTTCCACATTAGCTATTTCTTCTGTAATTTCATTTGCATTTGATCCAAATTGCACTTCCAAGATGATCACTTTTCATTTGTTTGATAGGCTTTTATCTTTGTCAGCCAGTTGCTTCTTTGGGACACCCATTTTTGTAAAATGTCATGTGGTTTTTCAGTGGGAGGCCAGAGGAAACAGCTTTACTGTATGTGTATAAACTGAGTAATAGATGCACAGTGACGAACGGACTTTGGAAGAGTGATGTGATTGTACATTGATCATGATGTTCATCTGTATTTATATAATGATTCAGGGACGGATGAGCTAGCAATGACGTTTGTGCTTTAAGAGCTACTTATGGTGACTATGTCATGGTAACTGAAATTTGAACCATGTTGGTGAGGGACAGGAGTTACTTATAGTAACTGAAATCTACGCACATTAGAACCTGTGCAAAGCAAAGCTTGTCTGTACCGTGTTTTCTTTCTTTGTAATTTCTTTTTCTAAATTAAATCTTTATAGTTGAAAGTATTACATATGTCCCCCCTCCACCCCGCCCCCCGCATTGACCTCTTCTACCCCCCCCCCCCATCCTCCCATCCCAGGACTTTGTCTAATGCTCTGCTGTCACCATCTTGAAATTCTTCAACAATTTTTGAATGAAGGACATTGCATTTTCATTTCGCACTTGGCCCCCAAAATTATATACTTGGTCTTAGTTGGGGGATTCCAAATGGAAGAAGGAAAGGGCATAGGGAGAAAAGATAAGAGACACAAGAGGGGTTGTTTCCCCTTTGTGGTTTTGCGTAAGACCTGAGGTCAAGCTGTAAGCCAGCAGAATGGCCAGGAGGGTGCAGGCAGCAGAGGAACCTGAATGGACCCCAACTAGCGTGTCATGTGTCTCACACTTAGAGGTGGGCTCTGAGATATCAGGATGCAGAACCGGGGTGAACCATTCACCTGCCCCATTGGCCACTGGTTTGCAGCCTCCTCCTTCTGCTGTGTGGCATCCCAGTAATGCCATCTGGGTTGTGTGATGATGGCTCAGGCTTCCTTCCTTAGAAGCTGATAACCAAGAGTTGCATGTCCTCTGCTAATGTCATACTACGGCCTTTGGTAATACTCCAGGAGGCAGCCAGACACGAGGCTCATCATAGCTGTGCTGTATATGACAAAACAATGGCCGGAGAGACGCTGGGGTATCATACAATAAATTAACCATAAAGTTAGACATCTTTTTTTTTTGGTAATAATCAGTGGTTAGAGCTTGCTGGGAAACAGTTGCAATCATTAATATGATATCTGAAAACCTGTAAAGTACCTTTCTGGTTGACACACTATGGTTAGGAGTGTCCCCCAATCCCTTTTGCATGATTTGAAACAAAAGATGACAATCTGGTTTATCAAATGCATTTTCTCAGTGAATTCATCATTAGCATTGTCATCTTCCTTTCCAGATAAGAGTTCTTACCGTACAACTAGTCAAACATTTATGTCTTTTCACATATTTTTTTTTTCTTCAGTACAAACTGGAATGAGAACCGATTGAACGCTTTGTTCTTCTTTCGTAACTAGAGTTTGAAAAATGACAAGCATTGCATGAAGGAAAGTCCCCTCTGTCATTTTTATGAACATCTTTATAATCACTTAATATATTTGGCTCTGTGGTAAACTTAAAGCAAATCCAAAGATAATCCTTGTCCTCAGGGAAGTAATACTATATCTAGAACACGGGAGAGCGCACACAAATACCTCCTCACTGCTGACGGGGGTGGCGGGGTGTCCATTGCAGACACAGAATGCCCATGAGTGGTGTTACAGAAATCTATTCTGCTACAAACACAGTAACTAAAGAGCAGACAGGCTTTTCATCGCATTTGAAGGAGTAGGACAGAGACTTCGACTTTGCTAATCCTCATGTTACATAGCAGGATTTTTCCAGAGTGATGTAAGTGAGAACAACACAGCACTGGTGGCCAAAGGAACTCCTAGTCATTGTTTATGTGCTGTTATGGCCTGTGTTCTCCGCAAACATCTCTCATTTAGTCTGCACTAGACATTTCACATCACTGGCACGGGGCAAATATTTGCTTAATGATAAAGGATATGAATTTAAATCTGCGTTCCCAAACAGAAACTTCATTTGGGCTCTTTTAGTTCTGTGGGAATTCTTAAGTGAATGTCACCAGGATGAAGGATATCTCCTTCGATCACCCTCCTCCAATTACTGTTTCCCCCAGCTCCTCACGCCCAGTGCCCAGCATGCCTCTCCTTAGATGGACAGGGAGAAGGAGACAGCTGCGGGGGCTGACCTTTCACTCTGGTCAGAGCTGGTTCTTCATTATCCCATGAGGCAAGCCACCAGAAACATCGGGAGGACATTATTTATGTCCTCTCCCACTCCCGGAGGATGGTCTGTTAGCCTTGGCTAAAAAGTAAAAGAAAGCTCACCATGTCCTGGAATAGCCTATTCAAATCTAGTAACAAAATTTTTAGAAAGGCCTGGTTGGTGTGGCTCAGTTGGTTGAAGCTTTGTCCAGTACACCCAAGGATCATGGGTTCAATCCCCGGTCAGGGTGCATACAGGGGGTAACCTATCGATGCTTCTCTCTCACATTGGTCTTCTTTTCTTTTCTTTTCTTTTCTTTTCTTTTCTTTTCTTTTCTTTTCTTTTCTTTTCTTTTCTTTTCTTTTCTTTTCTTTTCTTTTCTTTTCTTTTCTTTTCTTCTTTTATTTTCTTTTCTTTCTTTCTCCCTCTCCCCTCCCCTCCCTTCCCTTCCCTCCCCCTCCCCTACCCCTCCCCCTCCCTCTCCCTCTCCTTCTCCCCACTTCCTCTGTCTCTAAAATCAACAAAAACATACCCTCGGTGAGGAATTTAAAATTTTTTTAAAGTAAGTTATTCCATGTGTTGAATTAAACATCTTGTGTCTTTTTTATTCCCATCCAGTAGCTTTGAACTTCTGGAGGGCATTCTCTCTTCTTTATATTTCTGGCCCTCAGCACCAGCTTGACAAAAAACAATGTGGAACAGTGGAAAGCTGGAAAGGGTCCAGATTATGAACAAACTGGGAAGCTGGAACACCTTATAGGTCACAAAGATGATGCTTGGAAATAAAAAATAAAAAAACTAGATTCTGGGAGAGGCTGATGAATTTGGATTTTATAATATAAGAAACCCCAGTTATAAATCACAAATTAGAAAATCCAGTGGGCAGTCGGGAGTTGAGAAGAAAGTGATAAAAAAAATTAAGAAATGATGAAATCATTCATGATTAGTGAAAGAAGAAATACTTCGAGTCCAAAGCAGTCATTAATTAGGCTATATATCAATTAATGGGATTATGGCTTAATTATATTAGTTATAATATGATAAATGAAACTATCATGCTAGTAAGCCCATCAGAAAGGACTGAAAATGTAACATTTTGCATGAATTACTGATGTGGAAGTAAAATAAGAATATGAGGCTGTTACCAGTAATTGGCCTGAACCTGAGACCAAGCTGCGCGGTGGCCCTTAGAAGGTTATAGGTGGTGAGAGTTACACCCTCATATTTTGCAGATGATAAGAATTTGCCAGAAGAGAGAGAGAGAGAGAGAAAGAGAGAGAGAGAGAGAGAAAGAGGAACTAAGTTGGGGTTTCTTTGGCTCATGCACCTTGCTCCTTCCCTGAGACACTCTGTTAATTACCCCAGATCAGGGACAGAACTCGGTGGAAAGAACTCATTTGATAGGATTTAGGAAGCTTCTACTAATTTTTGATAAGCCTAGCCCAGTGCCTGGCCTGCTCTGAATGCCTGGAAGGTTGGATGGGTGGACAGATTGATGGATGAAACAGTGTCTCAAACAGGCTTTTTAAAATTGCCAAAGAATGAAAGGATGGCTCTAATTATAATTTCCTGTATCTCAGATAACCCTTTGAACTGACCTGCATGATCTTAATAGGAATCCTAGAAAGAGGGGCTCCAACGGAAAGCTAAAGCACAGTTCTCTGAGATGATGCCTGCCAGTGGAGCACGGTTCTGTGTCTCCTCATGTAAGTGAGGCTGGCACTCAAGTTGGAGAGAAGGGTTCTTCTCATGTTGTCAAAGTTCAGGCCCTGGCAGCACTGGCTTAAAGGGCCCTTCACAGGAACACGTCAGGTTCTGAGAGCCTTTGGCTCAGTAAGACACCATTAGTCCTACAGAGCTAATGAGGGGTCAGTCCGATGGATGTTCGTGGCAGATGATAGTAGTGTCCCTGGAAGGCGACTTCATAGAAAGTTGCAAATGTACTCATAGCTTCTAAAATATACAAAGAACTTGGAACTTTAATTTCTATAACAGATTTGAACTTTTGCAAGAGTCCCAGCCCTGGCTAGCAGATATTGGAGAAAATTCTGAAAGACATAAGTGGGCAAAAAGATGACTGCCCTCTGTAGTACACCCTTCTGGGTTATCTCTGCCTTCCATTGACCTTGAGCTATTGTACAGTCTGTAAGTTCTAGATTACCTATAGTAATGCAAATGTGCCGTGCAACTGTAGTTAGTTATTGCACTGTGTGCATTGGCCAATTTGAGGGATTCATTTCAGTCTTCCTGCTGGACTACATATGTGTATGTGTGGGTTTGATTTCTCCTTTGAATTTACTATAAAATCTTAACGGTTCCCTCGTAACTTGCATTAATAAAATATTTAACATTTAATACATGAGAATCATGGTTTTATCTTCTTTAAAATTATCTTTTAACATAAGGGGAAAGTGACTCTAAGCTTGACAGTTTATGACTGTGCTATCTCTTCTGATTTAGACTATTTCAGAGAACTGCTCAGTCATTCAAGGTGGCATCTTGATGTGAGAGGGATGAGGTTTGTGTGACCTGTGGCGGTGGAAGGGAGACAAGATCCAAGGGTCGTGTGGTGCCTGCGTGGTCATTTGGCCATCATCCTGACACCTCTCATAGGAGACTGTGGACCTGGGCATATACGATGTCTTCGTTCTCTTGGTGTCTCTCAACATGGCACATTGAAATCTCCAGTGACAGTGTGTGTTCTGTGCAGTTCATGGGAAACCTGAGTGCTGCCTCAGGTGCCTCTATCTAGCCACTGCGCTCTCCCAGTGCTGGGCTATGGCTGCTCCATGCTGATGTGACTGAATCCCAGACGAACTGCTAGGCCCTGAATTACCTCCATCTTTCCTACACCCAAATGCATATTTCCACCATTAGAGTGATATCTTACAAGTCTGGACCTTCTGCCCTTCTCTGTCTCTCTTCTTCTTCCTGTCATCCACCAAGATCCAATGGGCAGGCACTTCACATCCTTTTGCTGTCTGATGGATCTTACCCCAACATTGTGACCTTCTGAACTGTCACTCACTCTCACCCTTTCCCCTTGGACTATAATGACAGAGTGGCCATTACATACAGGATGTATGGAAAAGGGGGATGAAGATCTCACTGATGTAATAGCTTCAAAATAAAATCACTATGTTATAGGGTATTAAAGTCTTCAAAAGTACAGATTATCACAGAAAGACAGCCAGGGAAGAGAGAGTAACCGTGGAAACCAGAAAATAATTGAGAAGACTGCTTGAACAAGGACAGTTGAGATACCCTCTAAGATACCTCTTGTGAGTCTGAATTATGCAATATCTTTATGAACAATCTTGCATGAAAGGCAATTATTCTGAACCATCATTAAAATGTCTATTCATGTATTTGTGGATATTGATGCTTCTAGAAACCCATAGGGATAACTACATTTTAAAAAATATGCTACCAAATCACATGTTAGAAATAGGTTTAGGAAATTTGCCAAGAATAAACATTACCTCACTGTTCTATAGAACCCAGTTTCTATCTTCTCATTAAAAAGGAAAAGGACACCAATTTAGTATTTCAGTTTTCTTGAACTTTTCTTATTGCCCCCTAATGCCAGAAAATTAGAGGGATTCTGTATAATATGGACTCACACAAGGCAAATAAGAGTCTCAAAAAGTAGGAATTTCAATCAAGTCTCAACTACTCAGATGAAGTATGACTTCAAATGCAATGTGTTGAGAAGGCTTTAGTTTCCAGACGTTGTGTTTTCCCTTTTATCTCAAAGGAGACAGACATTGTGGCGATAGGATAGGCGATTTTGGCTTTGGATAGTAACTATGATGTTACTTCCTTAGATATTTCCATCAACACTTGCAGGTTAAGCAGCTCCTTAAATGGAAAAATGGTGATGAAAATGGGGATTGTACAATTAAAACAGTAAATGATTCTTCAATGTGGCACAATCAGTATTCACCCAACTATAATTTCCTATGAATTACATGGCCTCATAAAAAAAACTTTTACACACACACATAAGTGCTTAGTCATCCTGGAAGTAAATGCTTGGCTCTTTCTTCATTTAGAATGTATGCGTTGGACTCATTCTCAGAGGAAGTCAGTGGCTAATGGTTCTTACCATTAATGGTAAAGAGAGAGACACAAGAGTACTAGTTCCTCATTAGCTTATGCTAGACCTACCAGTTCAATCTTTGTCCCATAAGATAATGCAGATTTACATTTTTACTGACTATATCCACATATGTTCACGCATGTAGGTGCATATTATACCCAAGTATGTCTATATATGCATCTCTCCATATAAAAACATTAACTCTGAAATATTTCTTGTTTTAAACATGGAATATCTGTCATCATCCTCTAACATTTATGAGGATGCATTCTGAACCAAACACTGGGAATATAAAGATAGAAAGGAGGGAATTTCTGTGATCCAAAAGAATACTCTAGTTGGACAATGGCACACTCTCTTGGGATTTGGGGCATTGCATTCTGCAGGTCCTTGACCTCAGCTCTCTGTTCCATGGCACCAAATATGAAACAATGTCAGCCCAGCCTTGTCCTTGGTGAGCTCTGCCTCTTGGATGCAATGCCAGCATTTAGCAGTCATCATACATTGTTTTCCTTTTGAGACACAATCTAAATTCTATCGATATGTACTCAGTCTTTATAGCTCACGGCTTTGTGTGGTAGAGATGGCTGTCTCTAGTTGCCTGTCCCTTGTCCAGGGATTTGTTTAGAACTTGACAAACTTAAGAACACTGAATGTGTACTCCTATTACAACTCTAAAATTCACAGTCCTTATTTTCATAAGCATCAAGCTTGCTTCAAGGTTATCTTCACCACACTGTGGATCCATGCTGATCACAGGCATAATAGAGATGGTGACAGTGTCCATTATTTTGGCTTTTGGTCAGCTGTACTCTAAGCTGTACTCATGAGATCAGTGCCCACTGTGGTAGAGGCTCCTCCTCAGACAGCCTCATGTTGAACCCAAAGGAGGGGTAGGTAGAAGCAAGCAGGCCAGGTGAGCCCTGGAGCTGGACAGTGCTGCTGACCTTCAGCACCCGTGCCATGTCAGGTGTGGGGACTGTCTGGCTCCTGATAATAGTTTAGAACTGGGGTTGTTTGGGATGACTTGTCAGCTGGGAAGGGAAATAAACCTTTTTTCTCTACCCTCGTAGGTCTTCTGCCTATAGCCCTACAAATTAGACTAACAAAAGACATTAGCAAGAAAGAACCAGAGTTTATTAATACATGCATGGCGCAGAACACGTGGGAGAACCCAGTAATAAGTAACTCAAAGGGGTGGTTAGATCTGGTGCTTATAAAGCATATTAATAGAGAAGAATTTTATAGAGAAGTGACAAAACAAATAAAAGGGGTTTAGGCTTTTAGGGGTGGCAAACAGTGGCACAATAAATGTGTGGGGGAAGCTAATAGAAGATAAGGGTTGTTTCAGTAAAGTTTGTTATAGAGATTCCTTTGGTGTCATCTCTTATTAGCCCAGGGATGTCTTCTGTGATTAAGAATCACCCTGTCCTTCCTGGTAGAGACGGGGAGTCCAGATAGGTTTTCTTGCGTCTGCTTCTTCTCAGTGGCCTCCAGCTCAAAATTATTATTATGTTCAACTGGAGTATTTTGGGATAGCATATTTTCATCTCCTACACAACCCAGGAAAAGTTGAAGACAGTAACAATAGCTCTGTTTTGCCCTGGTTCCCTCATGGGGAGCATGAACTCCAGTTTGAAAGGGAATTAAAAGCGTTGCCAGGAAGAATTTCACTCTTGCGATGGGAGCCACATGGATTTGTACATAGCATTTGGTGAGCGTTTACCATGTGCCAGGGCCAGTATTAAGGACTTTACACACATTAGACCATTCTATTTTTACAACAACCCTCTGAAGGAGGTACTGTTCTAATTCTTTTAATAGATGAGATCCTTGAGGGGTAAAGGAATTTTCTTGTTCAGGACCCAGAGGTAGAGGGTGCCAGTGTTGGAGCCCTTTATTAAATGAAGCCCAGTGGGTTAATCCTCAAAGCGGACTACGCTGTAGGCACTACAGCTGCTCCATTTGTACATACCAGGAAATGCAGGTAAAAAGAGGGACTGTAACCACCCCAGGAAGGGTTCATTGTAGAGCCCAGGTTTAAACTCAGGTGTGTCAGACCCTAGAACCTGCCTCTTTCTTATCAGCATGTTGCTATCCCTCTGGAAGAGACCTCTACCTCTCATTCTGAGATGTCCTTCAGGAATGTGGAGATGTTGGTCATCCTAAGCATAAAACTATTCCTTTCCTACTCTCAGTTTAGGAAGTTGATTGTGTGTTTGATCGGATGTTCTCCTTTGCCATCCCTCCCTCTTCTGTTCTTTGTACACAATTCTGGACTTGCTTGTTTGCATCTTTCCATCCTTTCACTTAGCTCATGACTTCACCTGATGAAGTCATGTGTTCCAGGTGCCTAGCAAAGAACCTGGCACAGAGCAGGTACTGAGTACACGATTGGTGACTCAGGAAGAAGGTATGACAGTGGGTCATGTGTTACCTTCGCAGGTAGCTTTGTAGCAACAGCAGTGATGAATGCAATGACTTAGAGGAGAGACTGAAGGTGAGAAAGCCCCTGGGCATCTGCGATCCTCCCCTCAGAGAGTAGTTTATAGACAAACAGCCAGGAAGCCTCATTGTGGGGGCCTAGAGCTGATGTACCTGTGTAAACAGAAGGGGTCTAATAGGTGTTTGGCGCCCCAAAAGTAACTGCTGAAGCAAATAGACAAAGCTGTTGACAGCTTCTTCCTGCTCTGTTTACCAACCACACTCAAATTCCAGCTCTTTTCAGAAAGAACAGATTAGAAGTCAAGCAAAGTCTACCCCATTCTCCACTTAGCAGCTGTGTGATTTTAGAAGTCACTTTGCTTCTTGAAGCATTCCTTTTGTCATCTTTAAAATAGGAATTATAATGATATATGGCCTGACTACCTCCTTAGGTTATGTAGATCAAAAAAAGATTGTAAAAATGAAAGTCCTTTGTAAACCAAAGCACTCCGCTTGTCTAAGGTACTATCTTCATTGTACACTCAGTCTTCCCAGGGTGATTGATGTTGATAGATCTCTTTGATAGGTCTCAGGAAATTCCTGGCAGTTTGACACTCAGGTATAGTTTAATTGTCTCTTGGTTTTCTGACATGCTGGGAGATTCTCCTTATAAAATTTCTCATAAAACGTTCAGTCTTTCTGGGGCTTCCATTTTTGGGGCCTCTGTAAAATGACTGTATAATGGGCTTTTAGGCCAGTAAGTAGAAACCACATCCCTCTTATCTCTGTTCTGAGAAGGAGGTCAAATTACAGGTCCTGTGAGAAGGGAACTTCTTGGTTTCTTTTCTTGCTGGAGTTAAGGCTTAACTGCTACCCCAGTCCCAGAGGTATATGATAGGGTTAACCATGGGCTCACTCCAGTGGCTTAAGAGCAAAGCAGGTGGCTCCATCATAGGTAGTTATTTGTGAGACGAAGCAGGCCCTTTACAGTAGTGATGGGAGAAGGGGCATGGATAGAAAGGGCCAGGATATATCAAAGAGGGCTGGAGAAGTGACCAGATCAGAAGAGATGGTGAGGGGAGGTTGGATGGAGTGAGGAGGGAGTCTTGGTGGTGCCAAGCGCTTGTCTACCCTGGGTCCCTGACAGCAACAGGCTCAGCTGCTTGCAACCTGCTCTTACCATCCTAGTTACCACTGTTGCCATAAGAAACATCCAAATCTGTAGAGAGTTTTTATAAGAGCTTATTTGAGCCAAAATAATAACATATGCCAGGGAGCAAGATCTCAAAAGCTCTGGAGAATGACTGTTTTGCAATGTCTTTTATGCATTTGAGATGAAGGAGGGAAGATTACATGAAGGAGAGGTCTTAAAGAAGTCATTTCAAAGGTGTGTGCATCTAGATGCACAGAAACAATGGACAGGGCTTACATAGGGCAATTATAAACCTTCTACTGAAGAAGTTAGTGCATATGCCTGGGGTGTAACTACCCACCATGAGCTTCCCAGTTAGGAATTTATGATCAGATCACCCTCTGAGATTACTTTCCACAGACCCTCTTCTTTGTCCACACCATTAATATTAACTTCCCCTACTTTTTATTTTTTAAATATATTTTTATTGATTTTAGAGGAAGGAAGATGGAGACAGAGATAGAAACATCAATGAACCAATGATCAGCTGTCTTTTGCATGCCTGTACTGGGGATCGAGCTCACAACCTGGGCATGTGCCCTGACTGGGAATCGAACCCTGACCTGGTTCATAGGTAGATGCTCAACCACTAAGCCATGCTGGCTGGGTTCAATACTTTTTCTTTCTTCAGACATCATGTTCTTCAACAATGTAACAAATAGTTACTATTATTATTATTTTGCATTAGCTGGTGAAGATGAGAGGCAAGCAAAGGCCTTGTTTGTTTCCTGAACTGTCAGGAAGACTCAGAATCTATTCCTTGTCTTGCTAGCTGGGTTCTCTATGGGGGGAGGTTGTGGGAAGGGTGCTAACCTGGCCATAAAATGCAAACCTCACTTACTCTGTTTGAAAAATTCTCTGTTGTTTTCCCCAGCCCCCAGGAACCTGAGATTACACTGTCTCTCATTGGCCCAAAATTGGGTCCTTGGCTAGAATGAGGTACCGGACCCTAAAGGCAATCTAAAGACCTGAAGAAAGAAAACCACAACTTCTTTAGATTATGAGAGGATATAGCATGTTCTAACCCAAGAACTGATTTATTTATTTATTTATTTCCACAAGAGGAGAGTGAGTTTCAGAGACACATAAGGATGAGCCGGTTGTTCACTGCCAAGTTCTAGGGCAGCGGTTCTCAACCTGTGGGTCGCGACCCTTTCACAGGGGTCGCCTAAGACCATCGGAAAACACATATATAATTACATATTGTTTTTGTGATTAATCACTATGCTTTAACTATGTTCAATTTGTAACAATGAAATTGGGGGTCACCACAACATGAGGAACTGTATTAAAGGGTCGCGGCATTAGGAAGGTTGAGAACCACTGTGGGGATACCAGTGGCAGTTGTCATTAGAGACTTTTTTCCACTGAGGGTGGTAGTGTCCTGAGGATTGAGTGCCTTTCCCTGTTGTGCATGGGGGCACTGTGTGGACTAACAGCTGAGCAAGTTACTCTGGAGCAAGTTGACCTATTCAAAGGATAGAAAGAAGGGAAGTATTTCTTATTTACTGCTCTTCTTAATTGATTGAAGTCATTCAAACTACGATTTAGTAACATTTACTGAGAATTTTCTATGTAGAAAGAGTTATCATCTCTATTTCACAAATGGGGAAAAGGAGACTCAAAGAGATCAAGAAATTTTCTCAAGGTTGAACAGATAGTAAGTGGCCAAACCAGAATTTGAACTTAGGTCGTATGGCGCCGAAGTCCGCACTCCTAATCACTTCAGTTATCAAAACTGTATCTTCACTTTAGTAAGGACGTTATTAACCCAGAAAAATCTCTGGTGGAATAAATTGAGGGGAAGTGGATAATCACCTATGTGTGACTCCTAACTTATTTTAAGTTGATCTGAAAATAAAATAAAATAAAATAAAATAAAATAAGGGAGAACCCCCACTCCCACTCTTGTGCCTACAGCTCTAGAATTAGTCTTGGTTTGCATGTGTTTTGTAGGTATAACCCTAGCATCAGAGAATATAGAGGTTTTTCAATTATACAATTTGCTTATAATGATGGAAGTAATAATAAGTTATATTTGAATAATTATTTAGTTGGCAAAGTGCCTTCACATTTATTTCCTCATTTGAGCTTCATAACAGTTTAGGTAAGAAAAGCATTATCCTATGTAATAAAAGGCTAATATGCAAATTGTCCCCTCAGGAGTTCGACCAACCATGAGCTCTACTGCTGGCTATGACATGCGCTGACCACCAGGGGGCGACGTGAAATGGAGGAAGGCCCCAGCCAGCAGCCAGAAGGCCCCGAGTGGCCCTGATTGCCAGCCAGGGCTGGGGATCCTACCCATGCACAAATTTCATGCACCAGGCCTCTAGTTACTCCATATTATAAATAGGAAACTGAAGTTCAAAGAATCAAAGATTTTCCAGGAGAACAGAGGTATTACAAGACAGAGACTGGGCCCAGAACAGGTCTGCCTTGAGTTGGCGGATAGTGTGTGGGTTCTTTACTTAATGCAGAAAAGATTTTACAATACAAGCCCAGGTGATTTTGAACATATGTTTATTACAGCTGGGGAGAGTAAAACAAAGGAAGGGCTTAGGACAGAAGAAGCAATAGGAAAGAGCCTGGGGGCTGGTGCTGTTAGCTCACTGGAAAGTCAGAGAAATAGGGGACCTTGGAGATAGGTTCAGGGTTAAGCTCAAGACAAGCTGCCACTACCTGCTGCTCTCCTGGTTTTAAGTCTCTTGGGGATCCTTAGAGTTTCAGAGAAAGAGAGCAGAGATGCCAGGCGTGCATATGGGTCTAGCAAGAATGTAGTGGGTCCATTGTCTTGAGGCTCTTGGTGGAAATCCTAGAGGAGGTTCATTAGCTTTTCTGGTAGATATGTTGATTTGTCAAAATATGCGTATGGGGAGGTCAGGGTTATTTTCTGGTTGGTTTCATTTTTAAAGAATGTCATTGAAGAGGAACCGGGACCAATGCAGGTCTGCCCTGGGATGGTCTGGAATGTGTAAACCATTTGCTCCTAAGTGTCCTTGGTCAAGGAAGATAAAACCTTGTGGCTGTAAGTTGCTCAAATTGTTTGGCCTTGTTTAATTATTTTCTTTCAGTTTCCCTTATTCCACTTGCCAAGGAATTTCTCTAGCTTCTTACAAGCCTGCCTCAGAGGTAGAGATTATTCTCAATTCAAGTGTTCTGGTTCTTAAGTCGATGTTCTTTATACTATATTTCACATGGAGAGCTATATTGTGTATGTATATCCAACCGTATATGTATTTTAAACTTTAATTTGATTGAACAATGTGATTTTGAAATGCACTTGTCCAGACACAGTGAGGATTTCTGTGTGAGTTTTGTCATGTTTTCTGGGGTAACAGAGGTTCAGCTTGGGGGATTTATTGGTGATGCAGGCTTTGGGATGACTAAGCATCGCTGCCATCGGGACTCCCTGGGGAATAAATTTTCCCACTCTAGCTGTTCGTTGATTTTGTGTGCTTATGTGATCAGTTCCCAAAACTTTCAGACTCATTATTTTCCACGCCTGGTGGGACCTTTGTGAAATTTCCCCATTTTCTCTTCAAGGAATTTCAAGTTAGTCACTCACCTTTCCTTTGACTTTTGAGATTTCATATATACCATTCTCAATAGCACAAAAAGAAATTTCCACAGAGGAAGCCCACAGTCAGACGGAAAACAAACACCCGCAAAGCCAAGGCACTGGAGTGACTAAGCAGGTCAAGGTGTGTTTAAAATGTATCTTCAACCAGGAACTTGGAATTCCCTGTAGGCTTCCAAATATGTGCTATTTATCCACATCCTCTCCAATATTCTACAGTCATTGAAAGAAACTAGAAGACTCTACATTAGAGAGCATACATATTACTAGGAAAGGAGAAGTAAACCTTATCACCTTCCCTGTTAAAATTGTCTTGATCATTACTAATCTCCCCTCTCATTTCCCTCAATTTTATGGAATGCTCTTGACTACCTACTTTTTGTCTCCAATCCATCAATACATCGCTAAAAAGGGGGAGCCATGTAGTTCTCTCGTAACTTCATCTCTTCTCAAAGATTTAATTGGGTTGGGACTCATTTGTATTCAAATGGAAGGTGTCCAAGGAAACGTTCACAGTTATCAGAAAATGCTGTTCTAGTAACTCAAAACCTATTAAAGTGCTTCTAGGTTGAAGTGATTTGTACTTTATTTAGTCATCATTAATGAGCATATTTATTCTCTGACACAGATGCCTCTCTGTGACCCAGGGTATATTACCTAAGCTGCCTTTCTCCAATTTCCTCAGTTGCAAAAAACAAACAAACAAACAAACAAACAAACAAACAAAAACAAAACACAAAAAATGAGGCCAGGCATGTTGAACTGATTGCATGGTAAGGAAGGTGACTGAGTTCTTATTGTTTACATATCCTGAAGATTAAAAGCCATATGTGTACAGCATAATTAGTAATAGTCTGTAATGTGTGGTGTAACCAATGGAGTTAATGACCTTTAATTACTGTGACTCATACTGTGCATTGTATTCAAGAATTCTCAAAAAGGAAAGTAGCATGCAATCAGGTGTTGGCTCAACATGTTGACCGCACAGCAAATTAAAAGAAGGCCAGAGGAAAAGTATTCTTCAGCGGTGGATGTGGTTTCAGTAGACACAAAATAGCCCAAAGGGGAACATGCGAGGAAGGTGAGAAACATTCCAAGTGCCTTTGAGATGCTGTGGTCAATCACCACTTTCCAGGAGTGCCCCACATCATGCAACTTATGCAAATCCTGTGAGGTGGGACCGTCTGGGCTCAGGCATGAAGAAATCTCTGAGGTGGCAGGGTGCGGGGAAGGGGGGGTGCCGGTGGGGAGGGGCAGATTTTTGGAGACAAAGAAGTGCCAATAACCAGGAAAGTAACGGCTTTAGGAACTGATTATGCTGAAGGAAGGGGAAGATGCCTTGTTTTGGTTTTTATTTTCCAGAGTTTGTGTGTTCCATGGAATAGAGAACACTGGAAAAAATACATCTTGGCAAACATCCTTCTTTAAAAAGGTTCAAAACCTACAACACATCTAGCATGGAAAATGAAAATAAACAAAACAAAGCATTCTGTAGCAGCCCTGTGACCCATTGCTTAAAGGATCCAAAACCACAAGCACAAGACCAAAATATATCTCTAATAATAAAAGGGTAATATGCAAATCAACCAAACAGCCATCCAAATGACCTTCCGGATGAAGCAGGGGCTGCAGCTGCGGGATCGAGGCATCCACCATGGCTGTGAAAGCCTACTCTTGCACAAATTTATATACTAGAGGACCAGTGTGAGAAATCACAAGGCCCCACCCACCCATGTGCTGCCCCGCCCACCCACTGGCCGCTAGCCTTGCTGCAATCGGAGCCTGTGGGCCATGGGGGAGGGCCAGAGAGGTGCTCCATGCACCTCATGGTGACTGGTCGTTTGGTTGTTTTTGTTGTGACATCTCTTGGCCTTTTATTATTATGATACTTGGCCCCCTTTTCCCTTTCCAGTTCATTGGTGCATTTGCAGTTGGGCCACTGCCCACTCCTATGAATGACCCAGTGTGGGTGCCTGATCTTGCTTGCCCTGCTCTTGTCATTAAGGGACATGCAGGTGCGTATGCACATATAAATTTGCTTTTTTCAAATTTCTGATTCCCTCATCTTTTACAGTAGGAATGGGAAATAGTCTGACAAGAATTACTGAAACATACACATTGTAAACCAAGAGAGACATCAAGTAAAAATATATTATAGCCCTAGCCAGTTTTGCTCAATGGATAGAACATCAGCATGTGGACCAAAGGGTCTTGGGTTTGATTCCAGTCGAGGGCACATACCTAGGTTGCAGGATCCTCCCCTGCCTGGGCCCTGGTCAGGGCTCATGCAGGAGGCAACCAACTGATGTGTTTCTCTCACATCAATATTTCTCTGTCTTTCCCTCTCTCTCTAAAAATCAATGGAAAAATACCCTCAAGTGAGGATTAACAAAAAATAAAAATAAAAATAAAAATGTTAAATCCAAGAGTCTTTTGTGTGAAGATTATTCAATACTATTTGTATTTTGTTGAAAGTCTAATTTATGAATATATCAAATTTATTTTAAAATTGACTTTTAAAAACAAGCAACATTCCTTTAAACACTCATATACTTATCCAAATAAAAATTTGATTCCCTAAACTTGACATATTAGTTATAAATTTAAACATATCTAAATGGTAAATTAAAATTACAGGTCAAGTAGATCATATTTTCTTAGTAACTCCCCATTCCAGGCTGAATTATGGCCACCCCAAAATAACAGGTTCTAATTCCTAGGACCTGCAAACGTTACCTTGTAAGGAAAAAACATGTCACTCTCAGTTTGCAGATGTGATTAAGGATCTTAACCTGGGGAGCTTTTCCTGGATCATATGGCTGGGCTTTAAATCCAGTCACAGTTGTCCTTATAAGAGAAAGACAGAAGGAGATTAGACAGACACACAGAAGAGGAAGAACCCATGTAAATACAGAGACAAAGACTGGAGTGATGTTGCCATAAGTCAAGGAATGCTGGCCGCCCCTAGAAGCTGGAAGAGGCAAAAGATAGATTCTGTCCTAGAGTTTCTGGAGGCAGTGTAGCTTTGACATTGGACTTCTGCCCTCCTCCAGAACTGTGGGAGAATACATTTCTGTTGTTTTAAGCTACCAAATTTGTGATAATTTGCTACAGCAGACACAGGAAGCAAATAATTTTTAGCACCTTAAGAAGCAAACAAACCAACATAAAATGTCACTATGGTTACAAAACTGTTTAAATAACCTTCGCATCATTTCACGTTAAAAATATACAATGGATATGATTTTTCTTCTTAATCTTATTTTCCATTTTCCTAGGTTTTCAGTAAGTCTGCCTTCCTAGGATTTCAGCAATTGTACCATCCCAAGTGTAAAAAATTTTCAGGTCGGCTGAGGTGGCACATTCTAGGTTTGTGGACTCCTTAACCCAATTGGGTCTTAGGACCTGATTGTACAGGCCGAGGTGATTCAAATCTGAGCCCCTGTTCATAGGCTCTCTGTAATAAAGCTCTCTGCTTTTGCCATTACATTTTAACTGCCTTTCCCATAGACTTAGTTTTTTGTTTCTTTTTAGACTTGGTTTTTTTAAGTTCCTTTTGGACTATAACTACTAGCATAGTAAAGCAACATCTATAGAATAATTATGTATGTCTTACTGGTAATTTATTATACCAGCAAGGAAAATCTAGCAGATTCATGTTCTTGGGTGGGCAATTAGCTCTCCTTTTAATTATCTTAGAATGCTCCTATTGAGATTGCTTCTAAACTGATTTATTATTCATGCCTTTTAGCTCTCAACTGTTTCTACCTGGTCATCACGGGATACCAGCAGCAGTGAAAGGCTCTTCCTGTCATAGATACAACTCCAGGATTGCCTGGAGAGTGTGCTCATCCTCAGTTTTATTCCCATGGTTCTGAGTACACTTCTCTAAAGTCACTAACGATGTAAACATACTCTACTATATACATGCTTCAGATGCAAGGGCAGGGCACTGGGTCTGTCACTTGAGCCTTTCTCCCACTCCACAACCTCAGTGTATTGACTCTGTGTTGGTGCCTACTGCTTCATGGTTACAGATGACTGTTGCTCAAGGTGTTATGGAGGAAGAAGAGCAAAAATGGGCAACTGTGCCTGTAGCTACCCTTCCATCACAAAGGGAAAAGCTTTCCCAAAATGCCCTCCCCCAAAAAAGCAGACTTCCATGTACCTCTCATTGGCCCAAAGTATGTCGTATGACCTCTTGGCTTCAAAGGAGACTGGGCACAGGTGCTTAGAATTTCTACTAGAGTGAGTGAGGTAAGAAAGGGGGAAGGGTTGGGAAGGGTGATTGACGAGCCAGCCTCCTACCTACCACACAATTTCTCTCTGCTTGTCCGCCTTATGCTTCTCTCTCTCTCTCTCTCTCTCTCTCTCTCTCTCTCTCTCTCCTTCTTCTGCTTCATCATTTATGTGGCTAAAACACCTTAGCTCTGTTTCTCAATTTCTGATCCATGGCTTTCCTATTTTAGGTTAATTGGGGATAATTGTTGAAAGCATCCTGTGCTCCAAACCTGTTACATCAGATACCACCTGAAGATCCAAGATTCTGAAGCTCAAATATCCTTACATCTTCAGCTTGCTCTGTTGTCATTAATTCTTCACGGTGCTTATCTTGTTGGTGTGAACAATATAACAGAGTAAGCAGAGAATCACATTTAGATATAGATACAGCTGTGTGTATAAATCCAAGTTCTACTTATGGGCAAATAATCTCTTTGAGTTTCAATTTTCTTGTCTCTAAAATAAAGAAACTCAAATTTATATTGAAGATTAAAATAAGACAGTATATAATAAGCCTGGCATAGAGCAGACATTTAATAAGTAGGAGTCACTCTAATTAGCAGTCAACAAATAATTGATTTTCTCCAGACAAATGTGACTGGGTATTTGAGCAGAGTCGGGTAATTCTAGTCTCTAACTAATGCTCACTTCCACTGAGAGTTTGGGTACATAGCATAGTAACTGGGTTTATCACGTAATACCATAACTCTGAGATCATGGGAATGGGTTAGGCTTAGGACCCTTCCAAGCAGAATAGAGGAATTGAATCAAAATCAGACCAGCTTGGAGGGTGCCTCTCTTTCTTTCTTCCATTCTTCCTTTCTTCCTCCCTCCCTCCCTTCCTTCCTTCCTCCCTTTTTTTCTTTCTTTCTTTTCTTTTCTTTTTTTTTTCAGGAGAAAGGATTTTGACTCCACCCATCATAAGATATGAACCAGTGAACCAGGATTTTATCTAGAATCAATGACTCCATATTGTAAGAATTTTGTTGATATGGAAACTGTTTCTGATATTGCAATTGAATCATCACTTTTATCAGGTTTTAATGACCAAAGATAAATTATGGTTTTTACTGAGCCAAACCTGTGTGTCAAGAAAGGTAGCTTAAGACTCACTTAAATAAAAAGATTTAATTTCATGGAAAACCAACAGTGAATATCACCTGTTAATAGGGTTAAACTTTGTGTTTTTTCAATTTGGTAAAACTGAATTGGACATTTTGCATAATGTAAGTTTATATTACAGTTTAAACAAACATTATCTTCCAGCAGTGGTCCTTATTTCCAGATTGTATGTCCAAATGTCTGCTTGGCATCTCCACTGAGATGTCTGACACCAACCTACCCTCCCCTCCTTTTCACTATCTTAGCAATGGCATTACTGTTCAGTCTGTGGCTTGAGTTAAATATCTGGGGATCAGCCCTGATCTTTCCTTCACATCCATTCTTTGGGAAGTCCTGTCATCTCTACTTCCAAAATATATTTCTAATCCAACCACATCTCACCCTCTTTACTGCTGCAAGGCTAGTCTGAGAAATCATTGTATCTCACCTGAACTGCTCCAACAGCTTCCTAACTGGTCTCCCTGCTTTCATGGTCTCTTTATCTATGGACATTCCCCTTCATTTTTCATATATCAGCCTTGGCTTGCTTCTCCTTTGCTTCCTGGCAGATAACTGGGCCACCTGACCACAACTGGACCAGGAAGGTAGATACAGGCTCAGTTGGGCTCCAAGTGGCCAGGACCAAGCTGGAGGCATTGGAACCTCCAATGTATAGCCAGTTGGTCAGAAGCCTGGGTGCTAACCTGGGTTTGTGATTGACATCTGAAATGAGTCATTGGGGGGAAGGGGTCTTGTAGGACTGAGCCATCAACTGTGAGACCTGATGCTACCCTAGGTAGATAGTGTCAGAATTGAGTTGAATTATAGGACACCCAGCTGGTATCAGAGAACAGGTTGGTGGTGTGGTGGAAAAACCCACACTTAGGAATTAGGTGAAATCAGAAACTTAAAAACCCAGATTTATTTCAGTACCAGAATTGATGTTGGGCTTTCACAATCTTTCCCCAGAACCCGGATCCTGACCTGGCAGCCAGGTGTGCTCTCTGTTGATGAGCTCTTTGATATCCTCAAGTCCTGCCTGCCTGCCAGACCCAGAGGATTGCTCTCTCACAGTCTCTCCATCACTGTAGTCAACTCCAGTTTGCTAAACTCAATATTCCTACATCTTCCTCTTCAAATATTGTCCTATCTCTGAACAACAGAGACCTCTTCCTGTACCTGCCACTGTATTCATTCTCTAAGAATGCACCCCACGCCAGTGGTCAGGACCACTGCTGCTGATACCGGCTCTTCTTCATTTTGTTGACACATGACCCCAGCTCACTGTGCCTCTTCTGTGCCTTTATATGGAGATAATAATACAGTAGTACTTGCTTCATAGAGTTGTGAGGATGCAATAAATTAACAGGCGTACAGAACATTGACACATAAGTGTTTAAGGCATCTTAGCTTTATTATCTTAGACAACTTCTCTTTAAGCACCGTTATCACCAGTGAATTCAGGCTAGTTTTGCCTTGGAGTCCAGCTGCAGGGATAGACAAAGGTGGGAAGGTGGAAAGCTATTATATTGCTCCTTCTCTTACATGGAAATCACAATGGCATAGCCTCACTGCTAGATTCCAAGCCAGGGGTTAATGTGCTTCCCTTTTTATCTCATTTGAAGCAAGTGAATAAAAGGAAGTATTTCCCTCTGAATTACACATAATGGGACTCTAAAGGGTATTTGATAAAGGAAACATTCCCATATACAAAGGGCTTGCTTTGAGCTGTATCTCCCTCAGTCTCACATTCCAGGCTTAATGTGAAGTAGGAGGAGGCGAGAAAAAGTATGTGGAAATTCAGCAACTCTCAAAAGATGGACCACAGGAAACTTGTGCTGACAAACTCATAGACACAGAGAGCAGAATGGTGGTTGCCAAGGGTTGGTGGGTGGGAGAAAATGGGGAGTTGTTGGTCAAAGGGTACAAACTTCCAGTTTTTAAATGAATATAATTAACAATATTGTATTATATACTTAAAAGTTGCTAAGAGAGATCTTAAATGTTCTCACCACACATACAAAAACATTGTAATAATGTGAGGTGATAGATGAGTTAGCAAATCTTATTGTGGTAAGTATTTTATAATATACTAGAGGCCTGGTGCACTTATCGTTACAGCCCCTAGGCCTGCCTGTGATCAGGGCCATCTTCCCTGGCTGCTGGTAGCCAGCCCCACCCCCTGTTCCCCATTCACCATTGGGCGATCAGAGCCTGCCAGCCAGGGGGAGGGACCAAGAGTTGGTCAGTGCACCTCATAGCAACTGGTTGACTGGTTGTTCTGGTCGTTCCACCATTTGGTCGATTTGCATATTGCTTTTTTATATATACATATAGATATGTGCATCAAGTCATCACATTGTATGACTTACACTTACATGATGTTATTATTAAATACAGCTCCCTAAAGCTGGCAGGAAGGGTGTGCTGTGAACCCTCACAGTAGGCCTCCAAACTGTGATCAATTTATTTTTATAATGTCTACTAGTAAGAACACTGATCCAAGCTCAGTAGATGACGTTGAGTAGAGAAGGTGAGATTTAAGAGACATAGTAAAAGATGATACACTAAAAAGTATTAAGGCCTGTTAACTGGAACATGTAAAAACTGTGCCTTGTGACTCTATAGGAGGATGTGATCAGGGCAGTAAGCAGCCATCCCCACAAACCAGGACTCTATGTCGAAGGCTGACAAAAAGAATGTGGTACGAATGGTTTTAATAGGCATGGAACCACTGTTAGGCAGTAAGGGTGTTTGCGTGGTGATCATTCCTGATTTGTTTGATTTTGTTTACAGCCTGTTAATCCTTTCCACTGTGTGCCTAACAATCTTGTGCTGAATTAGAAGACAAAAGGTTGCCAATGGAATATTCTAAAAATAGGCAGGAGCGATCCTTAAGTGTGAACTAAGCACAATTTGAAGTCACACAATGCAGGTGACAAGAGTTGGAAATGACAAAGAAGCCTGTCAAGTGGAAACACTACTGTTTAAATTCTAACCTTCCCATTGTGCCAGGTCTGAGGCATCACCAGAAATAGCACAGGTCCTGGAAGCCATGATCACAATCTGAATATGACATGGAAACCGAAGGAAGTGGGATGAGGCGGCCGGTTATGCCTCATTCCTTTCAACCACCTTTCCACACACAGGAAGTAACTGCCAGGATTGTCATCCTTTGGGACAAAGGATGAGGATATAAAAAGAATCTGACATACAAAGATCTCAAATAATCACCCATCCCCAAGTCACACAAACTGCCTGTCTGACACTTTGTCTGATTTATTTTTGAACCTCAACATCTCATTGTGTAGTTTCCTTAGTTGTACATCTATCCCTTTCGGTTCCCTGAGGAAACACACTGCCTTTTCTTCCAATCAGGATGCAAAGATCAGCTAGATGACCCTGCCCTCGGGGACACAGAGCAGCTATTTCAGGGCCGTATTTCCCCTTGGCTCCTTTGAGAACTTAATACAGGCCGCCCTTGCTTTGCACATGCCGTGTCAGCTAAGTCAACTGAGCTCCTTTGTATCCGAACCGTGCAAAGTGAAGGCTGCTATCTGCTTTGCTGCTTTTTTTTTAACCCCATCAAGCTTCAAACATCACTTTTAGGGAACTAGAATACCCTTGTATTCGGATAATAGTGGAATTTTTCTCTAAAATTATTAAGAAATTCCTTAGATGGCCTTTAACAGACATAAATTTCCTCTGTTAATACCAGCCTTTGGGCTACTCTTAAAGAGCACGACAAACACAGAAGGCTCTCTGAACAGTTCAATAGTCCACCAATTACAGTCCTTGGTCAAGTTCATCCCCATGTTCACGAAAAGAGCAGGAAGAGTCCCCGAAGTGGCCTCCTCTGTTCCACATGGTCTTGTGAGTTCCCAGCCACTGATGCAATAGCTACCTCCAATGTGCATCAAGTCATCACATTGTACGACTTACACTTGCATGATGTTATTGAGGCATCTGCTCCTCACCAATAATCTGCCAGCTGTACCGGCACAGTTGCACATGCCCCTGTCCCCCAGCAGTCTGCTCATTTGTGCTGAGAAAAAAGGAAGATGCTATTAGTGTGTGCCTGATAGGTGAGGGTTAAATTAAATCCTATAATACACTTTGCATTTTCCAAGCACATAGTAAATAGTCAGTAAATGTCCATTATGATTGCTATTTTGCATGCCCAAATGAGACAATACTGTGACTTCTAACCATACTCTAAGAAAACATTAATTTTCATTTTTCAAGAACATTTGAAACTTCTAATTTGATCTGTATTAGTTTCCTACGGCTTCTGTCACAAATGATCACAGATTGCGTGGCTTAAAACAACAATTGAATTATCTTACAATTCAAGTCCTTAAGTCCAGGTGTCAGCAGGGCTGAATTTCTCCAGGGGGGCTCAAGGGAACAATCCATTTCCTTGCCTTCACCAGCTTCTAGAGCAGCGGTTCTCAACCTGTGGGTCGCGACCCTTTGGGGGTCGAACGACCCTTTCACAGGGGTTGCCTAAGACCATCGGAAAACACATATATAATTACATATTGTTTTTGTGGTTAATCACTATGCTTTAATTATGTTCAATTTGTAACAATGAAATTGGGGGTCACACAACATGAGGAACTGTATTAAAGGGTCGCGGCATTAGGAAGGTTGAGAACCACTGTTCTAGAGGCTGCAGCCTTCACTGGCTCATGGGCTGTCCTTCCATCTTCAAAGCCAGCAGTGTAGCATCTTCAAATCCCTTTCTTCTCTTTGTTCTTCTTTTTGTCATCACATATCTTTCTGTGGCTCTGACTTCCCAGTCCACCTCTTTCTCTTATCAAGGAAACTTGTTATACATCGAGCCTATCCAGATAATTTAGGAGAACCTTAACTTAATTACACCTGCAAAATCCCTTTAGCTTTTTAAGGCAACATATTTATTGGCTCTAGGATTAGAATATGGTCATCTTTGCAGAGGGAATGGGCATTATTCTGTATACTACAGTCCATTTTCTGGCTCCCAAAGATTCATGTCTGATTCATATGCAAAATACATTCATCCCATTCCAATATTCCTAAATGTTTCAACCTATTGTCTCAACCTATTACTACTGCTCACCTTGAAGCCAAAAATCTCATCTAAATCTTACCTCAAAAGCCCCAATCTCATCATGTAAAGCATCTATATCATGGAATGGGTGAGACTCTGTATGATCCATTCTGCTACAAAATTTCTCTACATATGAGGACCTAGAAAATTAGAAAACAAGTTATTTGCTCCCACAGTGCAATAGTGGGACAGGCATATAATACAAGTTATGCTCCTCACTTACAAGTTCTGCTTTGTGGAAAGGGTACAATCAACCTGTTCCTCATTTCCTTCTGAGCTTTCACTAGTTGCACTTTTAACATCCAGAGTTCTATCCACAGGCTGTTCATAATGATTTTGGCACTTCCTAAGATGATATAGCTTTTCTTTACTCTGTTCCTCACTTCCTTCTAAACTCTCAGTGGTAGTCTCACAATCCATATTTCTACCAACAGCCTATTTGAGGCAGTCTAAGCTTATTTCTACTAGGCACCAAAAAAAAAAAAAAATTCTTCCAGCTGCTGTTGAACTCCAAAGACACTTTCACATTTTTAGGTATTTGTTACATCAGTACCTCATTTCCAGGTACTAAAGTCTATATTAATTTCTTCCTATTGCTGTAACAAATTACCACGAAGTTAGTAGCTTAAGGCAATACAAGTTTATTATCATTTAGTTCTGGAGGTCAGAATCTTAAAATCAAGTTGTCAGTAAGGCTGTGTTCTTCCTGGAGGCTCCAGGAGAGAATCCATTCTCTTGTCTTTTCTAGCTTCTAGAGACTGCCTGCATTCCCCAGCACATGGCCCGTTCCTCCATCTTCCAGTCTAGCAGTATAGCATCTTCAACTCTCCATCTCTCTATCCACTGCTTCCATAATCACATCTTCTTCTGTGACTTGACATTCCTATTTCCCTCTTCTAAGGAACCTTGTAATTACACAGGGCCCTCCCAGGGAATTCACATGACCCCCCCCCCCATTTCTCCATCTGAAGATCACAGGTTTGGGGGGTTAGGAGGTGGATATAACTAGAGATCTATTATTCCATCTATTGCAGCCACTTTTAAGATTTCATTTGGTTTCTCATCTTCATTAAAAACAAAAGACTGGAAAAAAAAACCAAAAGACTAGGTGACATTGGAATTTCTATGTCAGTTTACTCAAAGTTATCAAATTTATTCTTTCTCAGGATTGTTTACACATTACCATGTTTCAGAAATTTCCATACAAAAACTCAGGTAGAAATTAGAAGTTGGCTTATCCATCATCTGTCTCTAATGCTCTTTTCCCTTCATTGTCTCGCTCAAAAGTCCATACTTCCTTGAAATGGCCAAGTGACACAGTTCTTGCCAATGAGATAATAAGTAAAAATACGTTGGGAATTTTGGGAAAACTGCTTGCATAATTTAAAAGGACATGTATTTTCCCTTTTTCTTTGAGTACAGACCTGATAGTTGGAGCTTCAGCAGCCATCTTGTAATCATGAGGGTAAACGAGGCATGTGAAACATCGGCCCTGAAATTAAAACAACTCCAGCAACCACCCAGTACTTTCTGTTCCATAAGAATAAGTAAGCTCATATTTGTTCTAGCTACTGTATTTAGGTTCTCTATTAGATGTAGCTGAAAAAAATGTAGCAGTGTAAACAATTAGCTAACCATAAATGCCATATCCCACAGAAGTTATATGTAGGCCTAGTAGGAATAAGCACTGATAATATTTTAATGGATAATAAATTTATGCTATTAGTTGATCATTTTTGGCGCTTTGTAAAATATGTAGCATCTTAAAATTTATTTATATTAATTTATATTAGTTGATCATTTTTAGCCTTATTAACAAGTAATTTTAGACTTCTTAATGACAAACCCCCTCTTGAATAAAACCAATAATTTCACAGACCAGAAATAAATTGTTGGCTAATGTAAGCTGTCTGAGGAGACCTTGCCAAGTATTTTTTTTTTAAATCTCCTATTTTTGCTCAATCTTACTCCTGCTTGTCATTAAAATTCTTATTTCTCTCACACACACACAAAAAAAGATTTCTTTGTCTCTGTTTACACTAGACTTGGTTTACTTAGTTTCCCACCATTGTTTTTTCCTGGGTCATTGAGTTTTGTTCCTTTCAGATCTGAAATATCAAGGTTCTATATCAGCGCAGCAGCAAAAACCTTTGTTTTTAAAGGCTAAAATACTCCTAAGAGGGGCTTTCCAAGAGAATTACATGGTGCACTCAGGGTGCAAATTATAGGGAAACCCCTTAACTTCTCCTGTTCCCCCAACAGCAGCCAGTTCCGTGAAGCATTGACTTCAGACTCACTGTGCACACCTCCTGACCTCTGAAGACAAGAGGTCAGGAGGCTCAGTGGTCAATACCATTTATGTAGAATTATGTGGAATGCGAGATGCTTAAGTGAGAACCAGGAAGAGCAGAGAGAAGGTAAGAGAGAGAGGCTCAATTGGCAGCCAGTCTTGACAGAGCCTTAATCCTAAGAGAAAAGTCTACAATCCTACCTTAAACAAGTTAGTTAAGATTTGAGATCTGCTTCTAATGTAATTCTTGAAATGTTAGAAAACTCATAAAAAATTGTAAGTTTAGACCTGTTTGCATTATGGACACTTATGTAAAATTAATATAAATAAATTTTAAGATGCTACATATTTTACAAAGCACCATCAATTTAAAATTTTTAAATTTTTTTTTTTGAGCAAAAAAAGCAGACCACATTAAGGACACAAATCCTCATTTCAGAATGATTTAAAGCATGAAATGTGAGAATTTTAGTCTTGAAGGAAATCAGTAGTTTTTTGTTTTGTTTTGTTTTGTTTCCTTTTGTTTTGGGCTCCACCAGAGAGCTCTAAGCTCAGTTTCTCCTTTTAAATGTGAGGAATGTGAGCTATGATGGTGGAGGTGGGGTTAATGAGAGGGGCTGCTAGATATGCCAAGATAATTATGAGGAAAGAAAGAACAAATCACAACTTTGTCAATATTTAGAGCAAAATTAGGACTTGGGTGTCTTCAGAGAATCATAAGAATTTCTGAGTAGAGTTTATTTGAAGATACAGCCTGCCCTTGGCCATCTTGAGAAAAGATGAAGATCCGTTATAACATATGGGAAAGTGCACAGGAAGATCAGAAATGTGAGTTTGGTTTCCAACTTTACAATTTATTTGTGATGTGACAGGGACACATTATTTAAGCGTACTGGCCTGCAATTCTTCTTTTGCATCATTAGCAAGAATAGACCATTGATCCCCCCCAAAATGTCTGAGCCACTGGGAGCGCAGAGCTGTATTTCTTTGGGATTATCCAGGAAGTTGCAGGCAGTGGTAGGACGGAGGAAGTTTTCCTCACTTTAGCAAAGTGGCCTCGGTGCTTGGGTGGCTTCATCAACAATGTTCAAGCCCCTTTATGACAACTCTTCAGGCCAAGGGGCTATAATAAAAATGAGGACAAAACCCACCAAAGATGTCAAAGATTAGAAGAGGCACCTTCACTTTCAAACCTGTATACTAGTAACAAAAGATGGTGAAAGCCAAGTGGTCATTTCTCTTTGCCCTGAAGCCTTAGTCAGGAGTTAGATGGGATCAGGCTGTTTAGGGTAAAGGCCTGAGGAGGGAAGATGGTAGATAAGGAGAAAAATCAACCAGATGGTCAGGATATGAACAAGATAGGTGGAATGCATCAGTCAACAATAGAGCTTCCCTTCCCCCTGAACCCAAGAGCGGGAACTAAAAGCAGGAAGATGAGGGCAAAAGGAGATTGGCTGGTATTTTTTTTAAAGAGCCAACAGAGGGCAAGAGCAGGAAAACAAAAGCCCGTAGACTAGTGATCTTCTGCGGAAACCCTTTTTGGGACCCCTCTCTCATGCCCAAGAGCTTTGTTACTTTCGCTGTAATAAACTTCCTTTCCTTTGCTTACCCCTCTCTTGTCTGTGAATTGATTTGTTGACTTCTCAAGACAATGAACCCAACAGGCTTGAGTCTCATTAGCTTCCTGTCCGTTCCTGTGTTGATGGTCTGTTCACGGGCACTATTAATCAGATAAGTGAGAGCAGAGAGTAAGAAGCCTTTTAAGATTACACGGTGACCAAAATGTGAGATAATATAACAAACTGAAACTAGGAAAAATTTGCAGCAAGTGCAGATGGCATGAATCTTAAAATAGTGAACAGGATTCTAGAGAACAAAAATCTATCGGATAAGAAACTGACAAGAGTCCTGTGCAATGTAATCAGTAAGGATCACATGCTTTCTACTTATAAACAGACTTAGGGACAATCTTCTATAACTTAATCTTGAGAATGGGAGCTTTTGTCCTCAGTCTAGAATGGTGTTTTTCAAAATGTAGGTCACCACCCATCAGTGGGTCATGAAGTCAATTAGTGGGTCATGGCTAGCATGTTTTCTTTCATGAAATAGATATCAGATTGCATAACACAAAGTGAGTTTTGTGGAATTTTTGTTTCAGGTGTGTGTGTGTGTGTGTGTGTGTGTGTGTGTGTGTGTGTGTGTGTGGTGTTCTGGACATCGAATATATTTCTTAGTATAGGTAGCGGTCAATTGTTAAACTAAAAATCTTTAACTTCCACAACTAAAGTATTTTTTAAAGTAAGATTTTGTTGAGACTGGGTTTGTTTCTCTCTGAAGTCCACACTTAAGTCTCCACTCTCTGTCACATGCAAACACTAACAAGGAAAACAAAACAAAACACATAGCATGCAAAATTTCCCTTTTGCCCAGTATTTCATTTAAAGAACTACATCTAAGCAACAAATCCAAGAGAAGTCAGTTGCATATTCTTCCTCTTGACCTTTCCTTCTTGGGGTAAAGTTAATTGTGTACCAAAATGGGGTTCAAGAAAATTCGAGGGAGGAGAACAGGTAGGGGATGATGAGCAAGTGCATATCAAGAGATGATTGTGCTTCTGGAAAATGGTTATCCACAGAGGTGTCTATTTCCCACCCTGGCTGATCCACAGGTTTATTCCTCAGTGGACTGTGCTGAGGCAGTCCCAATTCCTGTGTGGTTACTGTTGGGATAACTAACAGGTGGCAGGCATTTTTAGAATGTCTCTATGCTAGTTTGAGCCTCTCACTCAAGCTGGTAGAGCAATGGCAGCTTGTATCCTGCAGAGTATGGTCTGAGGGGTAGCCCAAATCACTCTCCACTAATTGGCTGTTAAGGGTTTTTAAAGTGCTACATATATTTGTTAATCTTCACCCGAGGCTATTTTTTTATTGATTTTTAGATAGAGTAGAAGGGAGGGGGAAAGAGAGACAGAGAAAGAGAAATATCCATGTGTGAGAGCGATGCATTGATTGGCTGCCTCCCACACTTCCCCCAACTGGGACTGGAGATCAAGACTGCAACCAAGGTACATGCCCTTGACCCGAATCAAACCCAGGACCCTTCGATTCACAGGCTGATACTTCAACCAATGAGCCAAACCAGCTAGACCTTAAAGCACTTTCTTAAGCAGACAGGAGATTTTAACAGGAAGAGAGTGCTGAGTTGTTGGGTATCATGTTAGCTAGTGATTAAAGCACTGGCAGAGAACCTCAGTCTCCTCACCTACTTCTAGCTGGTAATGGCTGTGACCTTGAAGGATAAACTCAGGACAGATAAGTTTTGATGGATTAAGAGAAAATAAAACATGAGTCTTTGTAGACCTCTGTGTGACTTTGAAGGAGAGACTTGATGGAGAAGTACCTTCGTTTTTGGGGGCCATCATAACAAATTACCACAAACTGGGTGGCCTAAATAACAGGAAAACATTCTTTCACGGTTCTGGAGGAGGCTAGAAATCTGAGATCAAGGTGTTGGAGGGTTCATTCCCCCTAGGTGTTTTGAGAGACAATCTGTTCCATGCCTGTCTCTTAGCTTCTGGTGATTGTTGGCAATCCTTGGTTTCCCTTGGCTTGTAGACACATCTCTCCAATCTCTGCCTTCACCTTCATAGGTTATTTCCCATATACCTCTGTCTCTGTGTCTCTTCCCATCTTCTTATAAGCTCCCTGGTCGTATTGGAGTAAAGCCTCAACCTACTCCAGTCTGACCTCATCTTAATTAATTACTACTTCCAAAGAAGGTCACATTCTGGGGTTCTAGGAAGGATATGAATTTGGAAGGTGGGGGGCACTATCCAAACCAATGTAAGAGGGGAGCAAAAGCCATTAGGTGTTACTGTCTGGAGAGAGACTGCTGAAGAAAGGAGAGTATTATCTCTGAAGGCAGGCTTCAAGCTACAGCATAGTGAAGCGGACTGGGTTACAAAAAACAGACATCTCAAATGGGGTAACTGAGAGTTTAAAGAAGACACTCTTTATCAAGAGTGGCAACGTTAAGTAAAACCAAACAAACAAACAAAAACCCAAGAGGGTGGAGAAGAACCCCAGAGTTAGCAGTAGCAGGGCACCATTTTCACATATCCTCTTGCCTTCCTCTCCCACCACCATGGAGACAGGTTGGCCTTGACCAATTTCTCTGCCATTGGCCTGCACCATGACCTCTCTCTAGTCCTGCCTCGGGGCTTTTCTGATGCAGTGATGTGGGCTGCCCATAGGACCCTGCCTGACATTCAAGCATGCACAATCTGGCAATAGGTGAGTTAATACTGACTGTGCCACCCTTGAAGAAGGGTGATAGAAATCAACTGATGCTCACTCTCCTATTTCTTCCCTAGCAGACTGTTCATTAAATTCCTCAGAAGGTTCAGAGGCATTGAGCACCAGTTGATAGCAGTGACCAATTGAACTATTTATCCTGTTTTGGCTTTTTACTTCTTTCTCCTACACACTCTCCCTGCCTCTCTAAGATATTCCTTTTGTCTGAGATAAGTTCTCAAGTCATATATCACACACAAGCCTTCATTTCAGTCTCTTATTTAAGGGAAACTCAGGCTAAGAAACTACTCTTAAGTAAGCAGGTGCATGGGGACTAAAGAGTTACTAAGGAGAGAGAGAGAGAGAGAGAGAGAGAGAGAGAGAGAGAGAGAGAGAGAGAGCTGAAAAAAAAAAACCCTATAATTTTCTAAAGAGGAATGTAGTCACTGCCAACCTGTAGGCCAGCAGGCAACCAGGAGGGGAAGCTCAAAGCCCAAACACAATCTCCTCCCACCCACTACCCCTGCCAGGACCTTCTATGGTTGGACCAATTCCCAGATGGTGAGGAAAGGTTAGCCTGAATGCAGTTCATAGAGGTCAGCCTCCCAGGGCACAGAACAAGTGGGAAGGATGGAAGTGCTGGAAGCAAACAATTTCCAACACAACTAAATTTATTCACATATCAGTTTTTTCTCCCCTGCTGTGCTTCTTACACGATTGACTGCAGCATTGACACGCTTCTCAGGGCCATCTTTCCAAAGAGGTACATGCTTCCAAGATGGGGTTACTCTTTCCACTGCTCAGGAATAAATTGTCTGCTACACAGATTGATTTTATTCATTACCATTGGGTACACGGGTCATAATAAACTCAGTCATCATCTGCTTTAAACAGCCTAGTCTAGTGATCGGCAAACTCATTAGTCAACAGAGCCAAATATCAACAGTACAATGATTGAAATTTCTTTTGAGAGCCAAATTTTTTAAACTTAAACTATATAGGTAGGTACATTGTTATTAACTTAACTAGGGTACTCCTAAGGCTTAGGAAGAGCCACACTCAAGGGGCCAAAGAGCCGCATGTGGCTCTCGAGCCACAGTTTGCCAACCACGGGTGGTCTATCAAGAGTGTGATTTGGGATTCAGAACATCCCCTGGTTCAAATCCCAGCTCTGCTGCTAACAAGAATTGTGCCCTTGAGCAAGTTTCCTAATCCCTCTGTCTCAGTTTCTCATCTGCAAAATAGGATTAAAATATCAACACTACCTCACAAAATTTTCATGAGGATCCAAGGAAATAAAATGTTGTAAATGTTGGCTTTGGTTTTTCATTACTGTTCATTTTATTACTGCCTCGGTGTGCTTTTTATATTCATGGGTATTGAAGGATGTTATTAACAAATTATACAGAATCCTATGTAGCAGTCTAGGAAGTCTAAACATTTCTCTAAATATTTAAGGATTTCTCTTAAAGTTATAGTTGGATAAACTGTAATATTTTATCACTCATTCTGTCATCCCGTTCTTAACTAGAGTTCATCATGACAAATGAGCTAGCTGTTCCTCAATTGCTTTCAGATGCCAATGGGCTTTAAATTAAAATTGACAGTGATGAAGTAATTCACGCTCAGACTCTCAGCGACAGTTTGTCTGATTGTTGACAGTGATGAATCATGGAGGGAAAGGCCCACATTTCCATGCATTGGAGGTTTCTACTTATTGGTTGGTCAGGCTACACACAGGTTTATTGGAAAATGACCTCTGCCTGGAAGCCTGGCATACGGGACTCCTGTCGCAGGGCTCATGATAGGTTGTGTTAGAAAGGTTTTGTGTGAATCTCCACTTCTGTGTCTTAATGAAAGAGGGTGCTCTGTCTGAGGTGTAATTCATCTTTTTGCATCCGAAGATTTGTGACTCTGTGAAATATAGCATATTTAGTTGTTTTCTTGTCCTTTGAGGAAAATCTACCAATTTCTTTTGGATGCTAGAATGTAAACAACATGTATCTCCCTTGCCTTGTAAACATTTTTTTTTCTCTTTCTCAAATAGAATTTTTATTTTGAGTATAAATGAATATGAAAGAAAAAAAGAATTTGATGGGAGTGAGGAGGAAACATATTTATTATAATCTAGCTCTTTTTTTTTTTAAAGCAGATTGGATGATGAAGAAAAAAAAATCAGATGTAGTATGAAAATGATAATGTCTATGCTTTCTCTCTGGATTATGTAGTTGTTAAACCATATATTTTTGTTAAATATTTTGTGGTTATTGCTCTGTTTATAAAAATGATTGCCAATTTCAGGTCTCATTTAGGAGAGTGAGCCTGCGGGCATTGTAATAGATATGCACTAATCCTAAAATAGTGTTTGAAGATTGAACAGGAGAGCTGGCACACCTTAGCAGGACTCAGATGTTACCAACAAGGCTGAAGCCACAACAGAATTAGAAAAATATCCTACATGGAAACACTTTTTTCTCAGGAGTGTATATATTGAATGTCTGTTTTCAATGAACAGAATGAGAAGGGGCTGTGAAATGTGTTTCAGTTGGGAGGTCTGAAGGGGGCTCATGGAAGGAGGCAAGTTAAAAGATGAATAAAATCTTTCCTTTAAAAAAATGAAATCAGAAAACCCCTATTTGTAATTTTGGACTGGGTGCTTGAAACACTTTGCCTTTGGGACTCTGTCAACAGAAATTTCTCATCACAGATCTTTGGGAAATTGACAAGACTACTCATTGCCCCACCCTGTGTTTTTTGTTTTTGCTGTTGTTTTTTTATTGAATTGATTGAGGTGAGATTGGCTAATAAAATTATATAGGTTTCAGGTGCACAATTCTATAATACATCATCTGTACACTGTATTGTGTGTTCACCACCCCAAGTCAAGTCTCCTTCCATCACCATTTATCCCCCTATATCCTGTTCTACCTAACCTACTCCCCTTTCCCTTTGGTAATCACCATACTATTGTCTGTGTCTATGAGTTTGTGTTTTTTGTTTGTTTTTTTTTTTTTTTTTTGCTTAATCCCTTCACCTTTATCACCCATCCTTACTCCCCCTCCCCTCTGAAAGCTTTCAACCTGTTCTCTATAGGAGTCTGATTCTATTTTATTCATTAGTTTTTGTTCCTTAAATTCCACATATAAGTGAAATCATATGGTACTTGTCTTCCTCTGACTGGCTTATTTCACTTAGCATGATAGTCTCCGGGTCTATCCATGCTGTCACAGAGGTAAGATTTTCTTCCTTTTTTTTACAGCTGAGTAGTATCCCATTGTGTAAATGTACTGCAGCTTTTTTATCCACTCATCTACTGATGAACTCTTGGGCTGCACCCCACACTTGTGTTTGACAGTAAGTATCTACCTGACAGAATTGCTGAAGTTCTTCCCCCTCCTAGAATTTGAAGTAATGGTGGAAGAGGCAGGTTTTAAGGAAGTACTCACTCACTCTCAGGGTGGGCTCCTGACAGTGACTGTCTCCTTGTATTTTGCATTCTAGGTGCCTCACTGGCCTTATCCTAGTCTCAGCCTTGAGAGGCACCCAATATTGTCTGAGAGGTCTGAGGTTTAGGCAATACAGCAATGTGAGCGTCTCCCGGGCACATGCAGGTATATTGGAGTGCACTGACCACCAGTAAAGATAGTGCTGCTTGTTATGCCTCAGCCTCCACTGTGCAGTGACACTGCCCTTTTGACTAAAATGGACCTAAAATGCCACGATGTGCCTCTGACTGATTAGTTCTCTCAGAGTTGGGCCAGGCTCATCTGCCTGCCTGCTCAAGCAGCTGACAATGTGTGTTCCCAGAGCTGTCTAAATTGACTATTCCTCAAGTGCTTACAGATGGTTGGATTGATCATTGAGTAGATTCTCTTGACTCATTCTCTCCAATTTGGACCTCTATCTGAACTCCAGGGGTCCCGAGATCCAGCCCTCTGTTCTGTTTGGTGACCTGGCAATGACTGTTGACATTCTTATGATCAGAATGCCCAGATGCTGGTTCTCGGCTGGGTTGTATCGTCCTCATTGCCGGGGAATGAAATTGTTCCTGGAAGAGTTCTAGCATCTTTGTGCCTTGACTTCTTAGATTTTGCATAATTAGACAAAGCTTTTCCTTATGATTCCCAGAAATGGCTTCTTTCTCTTTACTCCCCAAAACACCTGCCTTATATTTCTGTTTATTGCTTCCTCTACCATGTATTCACGGGTCCTGGTATGCACATCTTGCCTTCACCACACTTTGGACACCATGAGTCCAGGGACAGTGTCTCATTCAGCTCTGATGGTCTACAGCATTTAATCTAGTGCGTGGGGCTTGGGATGTGTCCCAGAAAGAATTTTTAAATGAATGAATGAGTGAATAATTGAATTTATAATTATCAAAGGAAATTCACAGAAATGTTTGCTTCTAATTGGACAGGAACATATTCTTCTTGGTGCTCAAGATCCTCTTTGCTAGCCAAAGAACTGCATTGGGGAGATGTTGTGGTAACTGAGGGACGGCCAGCAAGAGAATGAAAACAGATCCAGGCAAGAGACATTGTCGTGAGTCAAACTTAAGTGCTTATTTAGATAATAAAGGGTAATGCCAGAGTTAGTAATAAGGTAGACTAGTCAGTTACAAAAGTACAATATGAAGAAATAATTGTTAGTTGGGATCCTGTTTCTTTAGAATGTCAGTGAAAATATTGGCAAATTGTATTTATGTTGGATAAGATCCTTAGACTCTACTATTACAAGTACATTGTAAAATTTTTTTATGATTCAGTATAGTGTATCCATGGAGTTGAGTTAGGAGTATCATGATAAAATAGAAAGATTCCTTGCTCATCCAATGTGGCTCAGTGGTTGAGCATTGACCTATGAACCAGGAGGCCATGGTGGGATTTCTGGTTGCATATACCCAGGATTTGGGCTCGATCCCCTGTGGGAAGCATTCAGGAGGCAGCTGAGTGGTGATTCTCTCCCATCATTGATGTTTCTATCCCTCTTTCCCTCTCCCTTCCTCTCTCTGAAATCAATACAAGCATTAAAAAAGAAAAAAGAAATATCCCTCTACATACCCTCAACAATTATCTAGTTGGATGTTTTTGAATGAGGCATTCAGGATGTAGATACATTTTTGTTATAGAATACAAATAGTGTGGGCTAGGCAATGCCTAAGATCTTTTCAATATCTAAAATGTTTTAATTTAAATTTTTAAGTGGTTTTGAAAAGCACAATTATTCAGAGTGCCCTTTACTCACAAAAAATCCAAATGTATGTCTCCCCATGAATATCATTTAAATATTGAAATGTAATTTTTATATATTCAATGTCTCATTTGAAGACATTAATATTTTAATAAACATTTGTTGATGAGGGCTCAAAAGTGTATTAACTATTTAATTTCTCAACACAATACCCACATTTTTCTTAGCAAAAAACTTTTTTCTAGACACTTCACACCATGGTGATGTTCTCATCACAATTTACTGAATAACATGTCATTGGGGCTGACTGGAGCCCTGAGAGCCATCGAAACCTTTATTTGAAATGCTGGTATGAAAAGTAATCAGCAACCTCACAGGGAAGGGAGGGAAAGTCATCACTGGTATTTGATTTTTTTTTCTACTGTGATTATTCTACCACCCCATCCATGGAGTCAGAAGGAAGTGTGGAAAAGACAGATGACTTACCTACGTATCATACACAAATTGAAACCCACTAGCTCCTTATCCTTTCTGTCATCCATTCTTTCCCCAGTGCTCCTGATCATACAACAGGGTGACCTGATGTCAGACACTGAAGAAGGGAAAGAGAGTCTGGGACTTTTTCAAAAGCTTCTGATGAAACTATAACTCCGTGTGCTTTATAAAAATTATAAATAATGTACACACACAAAAATTCTCTGTGGTTTGATTCGAGCATTGAATTCCATTTATATATAGTGCAATACATTTTTTGTTCTACCAAAATGTGCTAAAAAATGAGATTTTGGTGTCTTCCTAAGCTGGTTTAATAATGAAGAAAATGTTCAGAGTTGGCTTTTAAGCTAAAACGGGTTCTGATACAAAAAAAAAAAAAAGATTCTGCTTTATCTGTGTTTCTCCAATTCCATGGTATAGGATCCTTCCAAAATACCTATCATCTTAGATTAGGATGGGATGCCCTTGAGATAGCCCTGTGTAGAGGAAACTAACCTTCTGATGGTTTTACTTACCAGGCACTGTGCTAAGAGCTTTGCCTTTGTGATCAATATCCAAAGATATTTATATGGGGTGAGGTCTCCTTGATTGTACCCATAACCTTATGTTCCTGTTTATCTCTACCTACCATAATCGGTGTCCAGGGAATTGTGTAACTGGTTCAGTATTTTATTTCAGAGGGAAACTGAGCTATGCATATATTCTTTGTGGATAAATTAGTCCTGAAATCCCAGAAAGTCCCCAGATGAGTCATGGTTGCCCTGGTCTACACATCTGTAATTGAACTGCTGTTACCTGGTTTGTTGATCAGACTAAATGAGGGTGTAGAGTAGGTAGCAGATGTAGGAAGAAGGCAATTTGATAAATGACAGCTATTAAAATAAAACAAGGAAGGAACAGCACTAAATTTGTGGTTCAAGCTACTTTGCCATATAAGGAGGGACCTTATATTTGCAGTAAAAGCTGATAAGGCTCAAGTAAATTAATTGCTAACAATGGAAGTGTCAATGCAGGCCAGAGTTTTCTCAGAATAATAAAAACTTTACTGCGCCATCAGCATTGATTGGAGACAGAAAGGCAATGAAGTTGAATGAGTGCCCAGAGAAAAATCGAGTCAATTCTGTACACATTTCCCCAGCTAATATAGACCATTCCCAAATACATAGCAAAACCCCTCCGTGAGAAAAATCACACATGCTCCTCCATTTGTAATTTCTATCAACTTGACAATAAGTCTGGTTTTGTCATCCTTTATTGCAATGTATTTTCTCCTTTGTTTCTCTTACAGAATAAAATACGGGGAATTAGAAAGAAAAGGAAGAACTCAACTTTTCCTAAGGCTGCTTTCTATACAAGGTAGGAGTTGGTCAACTCCTTGAAAAAAAGTGTGAAGTCTGTGGCAGGTTTTTTCACTTTGTCTTCTTTGTGTATGTGTATAACAACAGTGAGGTACTGCATGTGAGCTCTCCAAGTCACTGGTTTGGGCAGGAGGATACCTATCCTCGTCCTTACTCTCCCTCTTGACTGGCTCAGTGAGGGGCATAAAATCTAGTTTGTGAGAGAACAAAGTCAGTTTTAATAGACATAATGACACCTGCACCTTCTTGTCAATTGTTGCTCTCACTAGCTACTCATTCAGCTCTAGACGATATTTGAGAACTGTGCTTAGTTATTGTCTTCTCAGGAAGGCTTTTTTGATATGCTCCCCCTACTCTCCCACACTCTGTCCCCTCCAATGAACCATTTTCCCTATATTATTTCTAGACGTTGTGCATGAAACTTGTTTTTTATTTTCTGTTTTCTGAATGGTACCTAAAGTGATGCATCTTTCGATGATGGAATTTTAGGTTTGTTAAGATATGGTACTTCTGCCCTAGCCAGTTTGGCTCAGTGGATAGACTATGGCTCATGAGATAGTCCAATATATTGAACCATAGATTTGCATGCTATGGCGTGTCCATCTCTTCTAGTATGTGAACCCCTACAGAAAATAAATGCTATTTTGCCAGTAGCCCTACACCAAATAACAAAGAGTAGGGACCAAACAAATGTATTTTTAACTGCCTTGGCTGCAATCATTTTGATATGGCTCATAGGTAGCCCAGGAATTTACTCTAAATGCAGGATCTATCTCAATGATGTTTTATTTATTTTCTGGCTCAATAAAGTTCCCTCCAAGCTAGTTCCAGTCTATTGTGAAATGTCCTTCTCATGAGCCACTTCCCCTTCTATCCTGTTAGCACATAGTGTATACACATAATCCAGGCAGAATGTCTCTGTGGATTCTGGGCAGTGATGAGGAAGTATAAGTGCCACGTTGCATTAATTCTAAAACAGATTTTTCCCCCCTCACCTTTTGAACTGAAATTAGGGAGTATTTGGCAATCAGTGGCATTTTAAAATTATAATTGGCAGTGGTTTTTGTTTTCTGAATGGCACCTAAAATGATGCATCTTTCAATGATGGAATTTTAGGTTTGTTAAAATATGATACTTATGCCCTAGCTGGTTTGGCTCAGTGGATAAACTATCGGCCTGCGGACTGAAGGGTCCCAGGGTTGGATTCTGGTCAAGGGCACATGCCCCGGTTGCAGGCTTGTTCCCCAATGAGGGGTATGCAGGAGGCAGCCGATCAATGATTCTCTCTCATCATTGATGTTTCCATATCTCTCCCTCTCACATCCTGTCTGAAATCAATGGAAATATATATTTTTAAAAATACAATATGGTACTTATGAAAGAAGTTCTACTGGTGCTCAGCACTCCAGATTATATAGTGAATTCTGGATATGTTCCAAGTGTTATGTTAAAAACAAACCAAAGACAAACTTTGCCAGAACAGAGTGAGAGGAATTCAGATTTGAAGGATCAGAGTGCATGGTTCATGGTATAGTCATTGCTACACCTCTGTTATCTGAGTTACCAGATGTCTGGCACAAATACATATTTAATACATAAAAATACTTGCCAACAGCTTTACTTTGTGCTAGTTACTATGTTTTCAGTGCTTTTCATATATGATGAGCTCACTGAATTCTCATGACATCAATTTGAGTGGGTTTAAATATGATCCTCATTCTTCAGGTGCATAAAGTGAGGATGAAGGTAGACAGATAGGTAATGTTCTTTTGATAAGCAGCCACAGAGTTGTGGTTGGAGCTAGGCCCATTTGACTTCAAAGGCCATGCTTTTGTGCTCTCTGCAATGCTTTCTTCCAGTGGATATTGACTTTTAATAAGTGGTATTTCTACTCATCTTGATGGTCATTTGTTTGGTCAGGGTTGTCAGTTCTCAACTTTCCAATTGTCCACTTCCCTAACCATTTTTCTGGGCTCCACAGTCTCCATTGGTCACTGAATAACCATCTTAAGTTTCATAGTAGTTGAACATTGCTAATCCTATATAATAAAAGGCCAGGACCATAAGTGTAACAACTGGAACGACCTCTCAGACCGGTCACCATGAGGTACATTAACCACCTCTCAGTCCCTCCCCCACCACCTTCCAGGCTCTGATTGCAGCATGGCGAATGGGGAACCACAGCGAACAGGGGGTCAGGGGTGGGGGTGGCAGCTGGGTGGGACTGGGGACTGTTGAGTGGCAGTGGGCAGTGGGCGGCGAGAGGCGGCGAGCATTGCGGATTGGCGATGAGCGTTGAGGAGCATCGCGGGGCAGCGAGTGTCGCGGAGCGGCGGACATGGCCCTGATCCCAGGCGAGGCCTAGGGACCCTACTCGTGCATGATTTTGTGCACTGGGCCTCTAGTTTATAATAAACAGTCCATTGGTAAATATTTTACTTAATGATCACAGGCAAAACCTTATCAGGAACAAAAATCCCCTAAGCCATTTGATTATGATGGTGCTATATTTCACAAGTGCAATATTGTGGAGGTAAGATAAAATTTTATAAGTAGAAAAAAAAATACAATCTATTTTGTGGGATTATCACCCTTCACATCATTGCAAGAAAATTAAGTTTACTGGGCTTGACTGACCTCCTGTGTTAGGGCCAATACCTGTTTTTCCCACATCAAGAATCCCAAGCATAATCTTAAGTAGTTGCGGAGGAAATTCACTTCAGGTGCCAAAGCTTCTGTAAGACCAGTCACCTTTTTCTCTTTCTGTTCATTGTAGAGATCACAACTTGGGGGTGGGAGATAGACACAGATGCCATGCTGGGCAATGGAAGAAGCACTGGCCTAGACCAAACTTTAACGTGCATGGCAGTCATCTGGAGGGCTTGTTGAATCCCAGATTGCTGCACCCACCCGCAGAGTCTCTGATTTATTGGGTCTGTGGTGGGCCCTGAGCATTTGCATGTAAAACAAATGATCTGATGCTGCTGATATTGCTGGTCCAGGTGCCACACTCTGAGAACCACTGGCCACCACAATAGAAGACCTGGGTTTGAATCCTGGATTCCTCAGATGTGAGTTAGGAAATTTCGTTCTCTGAGTCTTGGTTCCTTATCTGAAAACTGAACTGTAAACTCTCTGTTCTATCCATCTTAAAAGATTTGTGTGAAAAGGAATTAATATATTTGCAAATTATTTTAAAATCTATTATGTTATTACTATTAGTAATATTGTAAAAGAAGCTATAGATTTATGTTATCCCAGAGAGGAGTTGACTGGACTTCTTAGTTACACAAGGCTTGGGGAACCAGTAGAGAGCATGAGTGGAAAGAATGTGGTTCTGTTGTCCTCTAAACCCACACATATGTGTTTAAACCCTAGCTCCATGGAACTTGAGTCTGTTTCCCATCTGAAAAAAAAGGAGAATGGGGAGACCTACCTGGTAGAGCTATTCAAGATAATGCATTTATAGAACTAGCACAGTGCCTGGCACACAGTAGGCACTCAAATAATAATTCCTAATATAGATCTCAGCTTTGGTAACATAGCCCTGTCCCAAGAGGCAACCAGTTTTCTAAACCAGAAAGATCATATTCCAACAATGATGCTTTGAATGAGCAATTGGACTCAGTGACCTCCAAGGTTACTTCCAAATGAGATTCTGATGTCAGCACAAAGCAAATGCAGCTTATCAGTTGCCAGAAACCTGGACTGGTTTCTTCAGTTTTCCCTTATGATTGACATCTTTACCACTCAGGTCTTTGCCCTGACCTACCACATTATCATTAAGCAACACTTTCAGGAATTCTCTAGCAATCAGAGCACTGACAATGGGAAAGTTGAAATTACATGAAGATCAGCGTACAAAGCTCTTCGTTTACCCCTGGATTATACGACAGTTGAATCAATTCTAAACCAGAGAATGCATGACAATACAATGAGCTCTTCACTAACAAACACAAGATAAGCTTCAGCAATCTGCTCTGGGTGGGAGGAAATTCCAGGCTTGCAAAACCCTGTAATTAATAGAAACAACAATTGGAGCACAATTGCTGACCAAGTCATGGAACCTGATGCCATGTCATGAGGCTGGAATGCAGCTCATGCTGCCATGTTGGACAGACTTTCCTCTTACACCTCATGCTGATTAGAAGTTATTCACCCAGGCTGTGTGTCATCTTGCACATTACATCGACTAACACTCTGCCCATTCAAATTGACATCACAGTTGATAGAGATGGGCAGGGTGTCCTTAAACATGCAAACCTGTTTCAGTGATAGCAAGTGGTTGATCCAACAAAAATGGAAGAGAATTTGCTCAGCTTCTATCTTTCTCCTCTTTTCTAGGTTTAAGTAGATTGGATGAGTCACAGGGCAGGTGAGAAATGGTGAAAGAAATGCGTTTCAATGTGATCTGACAGCATTAGTTGCCTTTCTTGACATTCCTTGTCAGCAAACATGGAGAATGTAATTCTTTACATGAATGTTTAATATTTCATTCTTTTCAAAATTTTAAGTTAGCAGTGAGGTGTCTTTGAATTTTTTTTCTGATGGAAATACCTGTCCTATGATTGCAATTTGATGCGCTATTCAGTTTTTAAATAATCTTTTTTTTTTCCTGACTTATGGTAAATTTTCGACCTTTTTGCCTTCTACTCTGCTCCCAGATACCTCTGATTCTGAGTACTTTTTCTCACTTTCTCAATAGTCTCAGCCTTCAGAGTACTTCCTTCCTTCATATGATTCACTGCCAGCTTCCACGGTGACTTCTAGATTCATAATCCTCTAGTCTCTTCTACTCAGATGAGCTCTGTTTTCATTCTGTCTCAGCCACTCCTCAGCAAGGACACATCTTAAACTTGTTCACAACTCAGATCTGCTTCACTTCTTGGATGGCAAATCCTGAAATCCCCTTCTTTTCTCTCTCCCTCCTTCCCTCTGTTTTCCTTTCATCTTTACTGAAACCCTAGCTCATGTCCAAGCCACCTACTCCATCACCTGGATTGGGCTTCATTGCTTCGGCTGCATTCTGAACTCAATTGGTCAGTCATTTCAGTTCAGTACCATCTTGAATCCCCTCTTATCTCTCAAATCCATCTTCCCTTTCCATTCTTGCTGGCCCTTTAGAGAACACTCAAAAGGATCTCTTACCTGATCTCCTAGCCTCCAATCTGCTCTGCTCTAATTCACCTTAGATACCCTTTCTAGAATGATCATTCTGATTTTAAAACTCCACAAGAGTTTGTGCAACTCTTATCCTCCAAACACTTTCTAATGTTCTTCCAAATCTTTCTCATGCTCTTTCTCATCTCTATCTGAAAAATACCATCTGTTTTTTTCTAAAGTCCACCTCAAATAACACCAACTTTATTTGATTCCTTGTCAGTGATATATTTCTATATTAGTTGTAATGGTTTATGCATATTTTTAAATCTTCTCTGCAATGTGATCCAACGTAAGGTACATGAGCTTTGGATTTAAAGAGGGATCTGGGTTAAGAACCCAGCTCTGGGATTTACCAGTTATAGGATTTGGGCAAATCACTCCATTTTGCTGAGACCAAGTTTCCTCCTCTATAAAAAAGAGACAATACTATATACATCAGGGAATGTTATGAAGATTCAGTGAGATAAAAATAACTGCCATCTAATAGCCACTCAAGAAATATTACTTTTCCCCTTCTTTCTCATTCCCGAGTCCTTGAAGTGGGAGACTGCATATTTTATATTCCTTAAAAGGTCAACATTGTTTGTAGGCCTTCAATAAATGCTTACTGAATTCACATGTCCATACCATGTGTGTTTTTTCCTACTGAAATTTGGAGCCCCTCAGAGACAATGCATTTTTTTTTTCATTTGTAGTCTATTTTCTTCTTAATTTTAGTAAGTTTATGTTGAGCAGACATGTAACTGATTACCCTACTACCAACAATTCTATCTTCTCCATTGAGAAAGACTTGTGGCTATATGCTTTGTGTCTGTCTTAGAGTTATGAGACAATTATTATTGTATATATGTTTTTTAAGTAATTTAAAGCCATGATATCTGGTAAGCTTCCCCTTCATCTTATTGACCCACTATAATCCAGTGTGGTTTTGGCCAATCATGGCCTCTCCTGGTTGCAGAGCTAATATGAAATGAACTGGAAGCACTGATTCACATCATTATAGGTAGAGGGTCCTATTACAAAATCTAATGGTACTTCTGAATTCCTGGCAAAAATAAATGCTTCTTGGAGGAAAAGCCAAGCTTCAAGCTAGATATTTGTTAAAAGTTTCATGATGTAGTAAAAAAATCATTGTACTTGGAATGGGAAAGGCCTTTACTCAAACTTCAGCTCCACTACATATTAGCTGTGGAACCTCATGCAAGTTATGTTGACCTCTTTCATCTTTAAAAGATGATAACAATACCTACTTAAGAAATTGTAATGATTGAATGACATACATGTGTAAGCACTCAGTAGAATACAGAGAGAACAATTAGCAAATGTTAGTTGAAATGCCAAAGAATATAGAGAAATTTCTCATGAAGGAAAGACCTAGCTTGCTGTACAAGCATCTGATAGTAAACACTGTGCTGTCATTGAAAACCTGAGTGCCTGAGGAATGGTTTTTATGTGTCACTTGAGTAGTCATTTGTGCCAAGATGTTAGGTCAAGCACCAGCCTAATATTGCTGCAAAAACATTTTTTAGATATGATTAGCATTTAAATCAGATGACCTTAAGCAGATCACTCTTGAAAATGTAGGTGGGCCGCCCCCAATCCATGGAAGGCCATAAGAGAAAAAACCTGAGGTCCCTTAGGAAGCGGAAATTCCATCTTCAGAACTACAGCATCGGTTCTTAGTTAGGCCTCCAATCTATTTGAACACTAGAGACTATATCTAACTCAACTTTATATCTTCAGTACTCAGCACAGTATCAGATCCATAGTACATATGCTTATAGCCGGCATTCATATACGATTTTATAAATTATGCTAAGTGAAATAAGTCAGTCAGAGAAAAATAAATATCATATGCTCTCACTCATTTGTGAATTATAATGAACAACATAAACCGATGAACAAAAACAGATGTAGAGACAGAGAAGCATTGATCAGATGCTCAAAACTCAGAGGGAAGATAGGGGAGGGTGGGGGTGAGGGGGAGAGATCAACCAAAGGACTTGTATGCATGCAGATAAGCATAAGTGATGGATGTGGACAACAGGGGGTGAGGGTGAGGGCAGGATTGGGGCGATGAGGGGACATTGGGGGGATAAGGACACATTTGTAATATCTTAATCAATAAAGGGGAAAAATTTTTTAAAAAGGTGCTTGCATATGCTGTTCAATTCATTATTCTACTTAGTTATTATTCATCAAACATTTTGGGGAGCACTTATTTCATACTAGAGGCCCAGTGCATGCACCGGTGGGGTCCCTTGGCCTGGCCTACGGGGATCCTGCCGAAAACGGCCTGGTACACAGATTCGTCCAAGGCATGTCTGGCCCATCTCACCCCGTCCCTATTGGGGCAATGGAGACTGTCTCACCCAGTCCTGATTGGGGCCACTAGGGCGGCGGGGAGGGACCGCGGGAGGGCTCCAGGGTATGCCTAGCCCGTCTTGCCCAGTCCCGATATGCCAGACCCTAGCAGCAAGTTAACCTACTGGTTGGAGCGTCTGCCCCCTGGTGGTCAGTGCGTGTTATAGCAACTGGTCGAACAGTCAAACGAATGGTAGGACACTTAGCATATTAGGCTTTATTATATAGGACTAGGGGCCCGGTGCACGAAATTCGTGCACTGGGTGTGTGTGGGGAGGGGAGTGTCCCTCAGCCCAGTCTGCCCCCTCTCACATACTGGGAGCCCTCAGGCGTTGACCCCCATCACCCTCCAATCGCAGGATCGGCCCCTTGCCCAGGCCTGACGCCTCTGACAGAGGTGTCAGGCTTGGACAGGGGACCCCCATCTCCCCCCGATCACTGGCTCTGGCCCCCGCCCAGGCCTGAGGCCTCTGGCCCAGGAATCATGCCTGGGCAGGGGACCCCCATCTCCCTCTGATCGCTGGCTCCACCCCCCGCCCAAGCCTGACGCCTCTGACCCAGGCTTCAGGCCTGGGCAAGGGGACCATCATATCCCCCCAATCCCCAGCTCCGCCCCCCGCCCAGGCCTGATGCCTCGGCCAGAGGAGTTGACCCTCATCACCCTCCGATCACCAATCACCGGATCGGCCCCTTGACCAGGCCTGAGGCCTCCGGCAGAGGTGTCAGGCCTGGGCAGGGGACCCCCAGCTCCCCGCGGTTGCAGGCTCTGCCCCTGCCCAGGCCTAATGCCTCTGGCTGAGGCGTCTGGCTGGGGAAGCGGGGACCCGCAGCTGCAGCGGCCCCGCGATCGTGGGCTCCACTTTAGGCCCAGGCAAGGGACTGCCAGCTTCGACCGTGCCCAGCTCCCATTGCTGGCTCCACCCCTACTTCCTGCTATCACTGGCCAGGGTGGAAAAGGCGCCTGATTCTCCGATCATGGCTGGGGGGCAGGGCAAAGGCAGCCCCAGGGCCGCCTTTGCCCTGCCCCCCAGCTCTTAGCTCCCCCCTGGGTTTCCGATCACTGTCAGTGGCAGGGGGCTCCTTCCTGCTTTCCCTTTCACCTCCCTGCGTTGTGCCTACATATGCAAATTAACCGCCATCTTGTTGGCAGTTAACTGCCAATCATAGTTGGCAGTTAATTTGCATATAGCCCTGATTAGCCAATGAAAAGGGTATCGTCGTACGCCAATTACCATTTTTCTCTTTTATTAGATAGGATTGCCATTCCTGAAACTGATGATGCAGAGGGAAAAGAATACTTCCTCTCTAGAAGCTACTGAAGGGTCAGTGGAAGTGAATGGGGCTGATACATAATAAGGGTAAAATTGAACACTGAGAACCAGTGTATTCAGGTGAGAGAGTGTGAGAGCCTGACAGGGGCAGGGACAGTTGGGAGAGAGAAGAAGTAATGGATTCAAGAGATTTAGGAGGTGGAAATAGTAGGAGTGGGAAACAAAGGGGCAAGGCATATCCCATGACTCCTTGGTTTCTGGCTGAAGTGCTGGGAATATGAGGGAGGAGGGAATTTCTCATCATCTTATCTGATTCTAACATTCCTCAGCATCATCAAATACAACCCCCTCATTGTAGAGACACAGACACGGGGGCTGAGAAAGAGCAGGCCTGTTGCCTCAGACTTTATATAAATCAGGTGTTGGCAGAACTAGTATTAGAACCCCAAACCCACGCTGTTTTGACTGCAATGTCTACTCTCCAGCCCCCATTATGCTGCCTGTCAAACTCCTTAGTCAATGAGGAGTGAGGACAGGGCCCCTAAGAGCCCCTGTAATTTCTTTGTGGTGCAGTTTCACACCCGTGAGCCGACAGATGGCAGCCAGCCTGCCGTACTGAGTGTACATCTGCACTTCCTAAGTGACCCAGGAGCCACTTCCTTTCCCACTAATGACAAAGAGCCTTACAGATTCGCTGTGCTGCCAGCTGCCTGTCCTGGATGAGAAAGGGGGTGGGGGACACCTATTTGGAGGGACCGAGGGGGGATGTTAATTGGTAAAAATGAAAGTACATTTTCTCCTAAAGCCTGAGGTAATCCCAAATTTTCCTCAGAAGCGCCTCCGTTTTGCATTGGAATCAGTGTTCCCTTTCCAGTAAATTGACTTGTACTTTACAACCGGCCCACCCCCTCTCCTTCCTGCCCTCGCTGCTGACCACAGCTGCTAACCCAAGAGTGGTGAATCAGGAAGCTTTTGAGCAACCTGCGCCCTCTTCCTAGCCTGGCAGGCGGGCAGCAGCTGGTAAGGAGAGAGTTGTTCTCTCTCTCTCTCTCCCTCTGAGACAGACCTGGAATCCGGAACCCAAACCCATGGCTAACCTTGCGCCTCATTTTCTAAGTCCCTCTTTGCCTCTCCCTGCTCGGCTCTGTTTTGCCTCCCCTCTTGTAACAGCCCTTAAGTTTGGGTGACTCCAAGCCTGCCAGCCTCTCTTCAAGGGCACCCGTTCACACAGCTGGACCTTTGCCTTGGTCTCAGTTTCTGAATTCTTATCTGAGTCCTCCAAGGATGCTTACTAATCTAACACTTCTCCCCACTCCCTGCCCTACAGACTTAACCACTTAGCATCGTGATTACCAGGTAATTCAAGTGGAATTCACAACTTTGCAAGACACAGAGCAAGTGTTCAACAAATGTTAGTTCTTTTTAATACTGCCTCCGAGGCTTGCCCATCCTGGAATGCCTGAGGTTTGCTTCACCCACCATATGTGACATCTAATTGTGGCTCTGTGCAGCCCCTCACACACAACTCAACAGAGTGAGTTGTGTGTGAGGGGCTGAACCTGAGGTCAGCTGAGCCCTGACCCAGCAGCTGACTCATTCCAAGGAGAGGATAATTCTAACAGCAGGGCTCAGCCCCACACCCTCATCCCAGCTGTGTTCAGCTGTGATTTGACAATCAGGACTTCCTGAATCTCAAGGGATGGCAATCAGATCTTGGCCAGATGGCTAGACAGCTGGATGATATTTTTATATAAAATCACTGCTGAGCCTGTGACCATTAGAACTACCATTTTCATGGAGACTGGCTTAGCCTTGCTAGCTTAGCAAACTGAGAGCACTTCCAGTCATTCATTCGGTTGGTAAAGTTGGTGCTCTCATTATTTTGAGTTCAAATCATAGTTTAGTCACCTTTGGTGGTTTCCTGAGAATTGTGGAAGGGCACCGGAAATATTAGCAACCACCCCTTCATTGTCAGATTACTTTTTCTGAACTACTATTCCTGGCAGAAAATAGTTTGGTGAGGTTAAAACTGTCCTTCCCCCACATTCTTTTGCAATTTACAACCAATGTCATAACTGGCTTTCAGTATCCCACTGCTCAGTCCCTTGCTTAGCACCCAAGCATTCAGTTGAAACCCATTTCACCCTGGGTTTCCGGTTTGGGCAATTGGCAGTTGCCATCCTGCACATGGGAATTCCAATGTGGTCCCTGGAGAAAGGTCAGGGTAATTAATGCCTAACAGCCTAAGCTGAGTCCCACTCCATGCACTTCTAAACCTCTGCTTGCCCGTAAGTGTTTGAATGCCATCTGCTGGGCTGTGCCCCAGGAGGTCAGAGCCTGTGGCTGCCATGTGACCGTACTACCTCCAGCATTGACCCAGGGCCTGGCGTGCAGAAATTGCAGAATAAATATTTATTGAGTAAGTACCTCAAAACTGACCATTGGCTACGTAATGGTGTTCTTTGTTCTCTTGTACAACCAATGATTCTCAAAGGTCATGAATGAGAAGAAACCAGGACTAAAGCAGATTAAGCGGAGGCACCACCTCATCATCTGTGGTCCCTATACGTCCGCAGTCAGGGTTTGGCTCAGGTCTCAGGTCTTCTGCAGAGACCACCTTTCTCTCTGCTCTGAAAACTGGAGAACCCTGTGCAGTTACGAGGTACAATGGAAAAAAAAGAACAGAGGGGGAGGGGAGTTCAGAAGGAAAAGTCTAAACATCCTCTTCCCAATGGAAATAATGATCATGATAACAAAAAGACTAAATTATACTAAGCACTTTCTATGTGTAGGCACCATACATTTGTTACCTAATTAATCTTCACAACAATTCTATGAGACAGATACTATTATCATCATGCCCATTTGTGGAGGCAACACCAGGAATTAAGAAGAATTTAAATAACTTGCTGAAGCTAATAAGTGGAGAAGCTGAATTCTGCCCCTGGTTGTACTGAGTCCAGAACTTAGCAACCAGCTGCATGATTGTTGTTTGCTGGCTTGATTATTTAAGGACAAGGTCCACATCTCTCTCACCTTTAACTCGTAGCACTGGCCCAAGGTCATGCATACCATGTGGAGATAATAAATATTTGTTGATTGGAAAGCAGAGATAGTCAAAAGGCACTGGGGTAGGGTTCTTGTATGCGAAAACAGAGCCTGCATGAAGAGAGGTTGTAAAGGTGACGGAAGGAAAGCAGAGTGGCCCTGCAGCCTATAAAAAACAAACTGTATCATTCAAGACATTTGGAATTCACAGCATCAAGTTCAAAGAGTAAAGGGGCTATATTATAAGAAATGATAACTTCTAGGACACAGCTAGAAGGATCCTGGAGCTCTTTTGCTCTGACTTGTTCTTTTTCCAATGACTAAAAAAGATAGGCTGGGGAGAAACTTTACAATGGTGCTGAGTCTGTGGTCTCCATAAGTAAAGCAAATGCAAGGCACGTTATCGTAGGTTTGCGTAGTGTATGCACCCTGATTTTCAGTCCATATCACTGTCTTGTTTCTTAGAGAGCCAGCTCCTACTGGGCAGGGCTGTCGAATCAGCTCCCAGAAGTATCATCACTTGGCTTGTCTCCTCTGCCAGCCTCCTCTTTAACTTTTGTGCAGTGTACCTAGATCCTTCTCAAAATGCTACTGCACCTTCTTTCCTGACAGTGAAGGAAAACTGAAGAAAGTGAATGCTTAGATGAAAAAAATGAGTAAGCATTTTTTAGAACAGAACTATTTTTTAGACCAGCTCACTTCCATTGCAAACTAGAGTTAGCTCCTTTTTAGATAGCTTTAAAGCCCCAGTCCTAGAACTGTATCTTGTCATCGGTGTGTACTTACTATATATTTATCATTCGAATGCATGCATCAATAAAATCCACTAAGTATTTCTTTAGAGGATATTATGTGTGGCACTGTGGTGACAGAATCATCCCCACCAATCAGAATAAGAGAACTTGATTTCCTAACTAACATGTATGTTGGATTAGATAACCTGATGATCATTCTTACATTAGATAACCTGATGGTCAAAATAATTAAATGGGTTCATGAGCTGGGTGTGATGACTTTTTTAAAAAAATTCAATATCAACAACTTCTTGATAAAAGGTAGGTTAGGTAGCGTCCAGGTAAGGGTAAATGAATTAGTTGTCTCCCAAATGCACCTGGATAACCTCACAGTACCTCACACTGACTAGGTCCCAAACCATCATTGTTGCCCAAAGAAGCTCTTTCTCAAGTCCCTCCCCTCATCACCAGGCTTTAAACACAGCTGTCAGTGACAGTCCATCTTGGCTTAAATTCGTTGTTACCAAGACCTACTGATTTATCTTCCCACGCTCTCTTGTCACTCCTTCCTTCCTTTCCATTCCTATAGTCCATTGATTTTCAACTGGTGTGTCACTGTAGCCCCCCGCTGAGTCAGGCCTTTGTCTTTCCAGCCTCTAATGTTTCACTGATGCTCCAACTTGTCTTCTTGCCTAAATTTCTCTTATTTCTCTTTCCACTGGCTGTTATGAGCTGAATTGTGTCCCCATAAATTCATATGTTGAAGCAGTAACAGGCAATGTGACTGTATTTAGAGATGGGGAGTATAGGGAAGTAATTAATGTTAAATGAAGTCATAAGGGTGAGGTCCTAATCCAACAAGGAAAGGAATTAACACCAGGGACATCATCTGTCTCCTTCTCTATCTTTTTCTCTTTCCTTCTCTCTTTCTCTCCCTCTCTTGTCATGCACAGAGAAGTGGTCATGTGAGGACACAAGGAGAAGGTGGCTGTCTACAAGCCAGGAACAGAGTTCTCACCAGAAACTGACTTTTTCTGTACTCTAATCTTCAACTTCTAGCTTCTGAGAACTGTGAGGTAATACATTTGTGTTGTTTAAACCACTTACTCTACAGTATTTTGTTGTGGTAGCCTTAGCAGACTAAAACAACAGGCCATTGTACACAAAGTTATCAGAATTATATCTTTCAAACACTAACCTGATCCTGTGCTTTAAAAACCTGCAAGATACCCCACTGACTTGTGAGTCCAAACTCCAAGTCCACCCTCAGTTTCACCCCTATTGCAACCTGCTCAGCTGCAGACCTTCACCATGTTTTTGGCAAACATGCTGCTCCAGTGATTGTCTCACTGTCCTCAAAAGACACTTGGTATTTTCTGAAGCCACAGTGAAGCATGATGCCTTTGGAGAACTGCCAGCAGCGCCCTGTGGTAGAAGATGAGTTGCATGTACGGGGGCGGCAGGATGTGAGGGAGAGGAGCCATGTTGCAGCCATTCCACCTTTTTCCCATGACAACACAGTCCTTATTGGGTTTGGAAGAGGGGATGGGCCCAATCCAGAATGAATAATAATGTCTAAGCTTGGAGTCAGCAAACTTGTTTCATTAATAGGTGGGTGAAGATAAATATTTTAGGCTTCATGGGCCCTGTGGTCTCTGTTACAACTCTGCCGTTCTAGCATGAAAGCAGACACAGGCAACATAAACAAATGAGCATGGCTGTGTTCCAACAAAATTTTATTCACAATAATAGTCAGTGGGCTAGATTTAGTCATGGGCCACAGTTAGCCAATTCCTGACGTGTCGATCCCACATCACTGACATTGTTGACTGAACCAAATCTGGAACTTTTTTCAGATTTCTTAGTATATGATGTAGGGAAAATTCCACTTTTTAAAGGTCTTAGTATTTGAATTCTAGGCATTAGACCAACAGAATCAGCATCATCTGGGAGCTTGTTAGAAATGCGGGTCTCTGGACCCATCCCAGACCTTCTGAGAATGTGCATTTTCATAAGAAGCTCTGGTCCTAGCTGGTTTGGCTCAGTGGATAGAGTGTCAGCCTGTGGACTGAAGGGTCCCAGGTTTGATTTCTGTCAAGGGCACATGCCCCAGTTGTGGGTAGAGGGTGTGCAGGAGGCAGCCGATCAATGATTCTTTCTCATCATTGATGTTTCTATCTCTCTCCCTCACCCTTCCTCTCTGAAATCAATAAAAAATATATTTTTAAAAATAAAATAAAGTACAAGCTATCATTTATTGCCTCTCCAAGGTCCTGAAATAATACATAAATGGGATAAGCATCTTAAAAGCGTATATCACCACCAGCTGAGTTAAAATAATAAAGTGAAGAGGATCAAACATTATTAACTCCTTTGCAAGAGTCGTCTGTTTATATTCTTTGTGCTTAGGTTCTAATACAACCCAGGAATGCTTTTATAAAGAATTAGGTGCAAACATTTGCTCTTAAGGCTGCCCAGTTATCAAGTCACCACATCCTCCTGTGGTTTGTTCATGAAGAGCTAAAACCCATACAAACACCACTTCCAGCCCAGTTGCCCACAGCGAGTGTGTTTATGCTCACACTCAAGTAGCACATTATAGGAAGCCCTTTGCCCACAGTATCTCATTGGATCCACACAAGACCCTAGGAATGGGTACATTACTACCCTCATACTATTGAGAGGAAACTGAGCACAGAGTATTGATGTACCTAGCTGGAAATTTGGTGGTGGTAGGATGGGGAGTTAGAACTCAAACCCAGACCATCTATCTCCTGAGTCTATGTATGCTCTGAGCCATTAAGCAGCGTGTCCATAAACAGAGCTGGAATATGTCAAAAACCACCCTCTCACTGACCTATATTTTCTTTTCACCCACAGGCTTTTTCAGCTAGAATTTTCATGTGACAAATAATTTATACTAAGCCCCGATACATTGAAAATACAGTCTTAGAAGCCATTCATTCTAGGGTCAAGTTCAGTAAGTGACAATTCCTGTATTTTAAAGCCCTTTCCCCAGTGAAGCTAATGATTTCATCTATCATTATTAGTACTGAAAATTTCTTTAAAATCAAATTAGGAGGAATTACTTTTTATTTTTCTTGGCAATTAGATATACTAGAGAGTTTCCCCCCATTATTTTAGAGTCTATAGGAAAGTCTGGTGAAGAAGTACCTGTAATTATTATCTTACTAGAAGCCCGGTGCATGAAAATTCATGCACTGGAGGGGGGTCCCTCAGCCTGGTCTGCCCCCTCTCACAGTTTGGGAGCCCTCAGGGGCAGGAAGCAACCCAGCAATCAGGAGAAGGCGATGCCCCATCACACCTCTGCTGCTGTCACTGCTGGTAGCAAGCCTTGGCCAGCCCTGGTTACCTGAGCCTCAGGTGGCCCTGGGTGGCTGGGCGGCTGAAGGGACTGGGAACTCTGGAGGCAGCTGAGTGTCTGCCGCCCTGGCGGGGCTGAGGAGACTGGGCACTGCCATCTTTGAGGGCAGGGCAGTCAATTAGCATGTTCCCTCCTTATTGGCTGTGGGTGCCACCATCTTTGAGGGCGGGGCAGCAATTAGCATATTCCCTCCTTATTGGCTGTGGGCTCCGCCATCTTTGCGATGGCGTGAGGGTCAATTAGCATATCCCTCTTTATTAGATAGGATTAATCTAACTAAATTCCAGAGGTGTTATTGAAAAGCCTATGACCACATCTAAACAGTTAAAAGTAAAGCATGGAACAGTACTGCAGTGACTATGGAGCAGAGACCACCAGGGGGAATCACTGAAGCCTAAAGGGGGTCATTTGTCTTGGATCATTCTAATCATCTGTCCCAATTCAAATAAGGATTCAACTACCCCCCTCCCCACCCCACACACACACACACGGTTTTTAATTATGGCTCTGACATTTTCTGAATCAACAAGACCTCTGAAAAGCCACAGACTATCTCTAACAAAGGCTCTTTCTTCTCCAAGAAATTATAGCTATGATTGTGTTGAGCAAGTTTACACCTGAGGACTGGCTTGTGTATGCCGTAAGATTTTGTAATTGTTCCTAGAGATTTTTCCTCCACTTTTCAAGCTAGGAGGCATTAATTATTTTAAATGTCAGTGTAAAGAAAAATGCATGGCCCTCCTTCAAGTTTTTGCTGGCAGAAATTTCTATTTTCAGTAAAGAGCTACTGTCTTCATGAGTCAGTCGGTTACTTACCACTGATTTGGGGTGTGTGAGTTCTCTCTGTGGGGAAATGCAGTATCATATGGATATGTGGGTTGCTTGTACAATGCCTTTTACTCCTGATGCTCTTTTTAGCCTCCTCTCCATTCTTATTCTTGTCGCAGGTCCTTTCTTCTAGGAACACCCTCTTCCATCACCTCATTGCTCAAGAATGAAACCCAAAATTATCCTCCTCTAAATGCAATTAGTAACTTAGTCTTGCAGATTATACCTTTAAAATAGATTGCAAGTCTAACTCCCTTTTTCTTTGCCACTCTCTCCCAGTCATAGCCATCCTAATTTCTCTCTCTATGTGAATGTCAGCCCCTGAAGACAAACACGTGGTGACATTATTTGGACCACTGCAACAGCCTTTTAATTAAAATTCGTTCACTCCTTCCTGATCATCCATGCTTCGCACCAATGTCTGAGGACTCATCCAGGTGATCCAAGATGAACTGACAATAACTTGGAGTTAGAGGAAGATTTAAAAAACAATTGTGGATTTTGGAAGATAATGTCCATAGACCTCTAAGGGTCTGTTGTCTCTTATTTATTAGATGCTTGTGTGGTACCTACCACATTAGCAATGTCCTAAGGACTTTACAACTCTTAACTCAGTTTATCCTCATAACAATGACATGAGGTAGGTGCCACTACCTTCGTTTTCAGAGATGAGGGAGCTAAGGCACAATGAGGATACATTACTTGGCCAAGGCCACACAGCTAAAAATGGTGTAGCTGGGATTTGAACCCTGGACGTCTGGCTCCTGAGCCCATGCTGGAACTGCAAGACTGTGTTGAGAGTCATTTGTCATTTTGATGAGATGATGGTTCTGAAATTCAGTTTATGGCCCACGGTTGCATAGCTAACAGATGGCAGGAGCTGTGTAACTGTGGGTTTCCTCCCATGAAATGATAGCAGAAGACTAAACAGGATAGCAGAGGAGGCAACATGGGGCCCCCGTCATGCCTCAACTATGTAACTGAAGCTGTCAGTTATAGACACTGACACTGACACTGACAAAAGTCATACAGGCCTGCTGTGCTGGATCTCAGAACCTCCCAGACATCTTTTTACATAATTAACATTCTTCCTGTTGTGATCTCACCCTTTGCTACACAAACACGTCTCAAATACCTATGGGAACTTTCTCAAAGCATGCCTGGCTAGATAACAAGTTTCTCCGCCTTTAATTGAGGCTCACTTCATTTTCACATGGTTCTTCCCTTTAGAACATTCTTAGTTTGGGAGGTGCACCATGGGGGTGGTCCATGCTTAGGTCAGTGCCAGACTGGCCCTCTGCTCCATGAGGTCAAACTTCTGCTGGATTTATGGCTCACCTGCCCGGGTGGTGGTGGGGAGGCAAATATCCTGCAATTTCTAACTTTTTATTTTGCTTTTTTCTCCTCAAGGTCTTGATGACTCAAACATGTCCTTCTGATTTCCTTGAGTTTACCTTTTATGGTTCCACTCATTTAACTTGACACCTTTCCCTCCTCCAAAATAATAAATTATCAATGCTGACTGCTTAACATTCAGGACTAGACTTCAAATCTTCTGGTTTCTAGGCTTTTCCATTATGTGATGTTGACTTGAGTGCAGTCCACAAAGGGTCAGTTCTTGCTCCTTAAAAAGTGGTCCAACAACAGTATCAGCATCACTTAGGAGTTTGACAGGAACACCGAATCTTGAGGCCCATTTCAAACTTAGCGAATCAGAAACGGCATTGCCTGATTTGCAGGCACTTTAGAAACAGAAGAGGACTGTTAAGGAGTATCAAACTGCCTTCGGGTTTACAAATAATTTCAGCTGCCCACCTAGGATATCTGCTTGCAACTGGCTAAGTTTTGCACACCTGCGGTTATCTTGTCTTAAATTGCTGCCCTGGCGTTCATTGTGAGACAAGCATTGACAACAGGCACCATAAGAAAAATCTGTTTAAAAGGCTCTTTTTCACCTGGAAAACCTTGTTTTTTTTCTTGATCCCTGTATAATGCTTTGGGTCTATATAAAAGAGTAAATTATGTCACAAGATTTTCACGCTAAATGTTGAGTTAAAGTAAAACTATTGAAATGGTGTAACCCAACCTTCAGATATGCTGACTGTGATTCTCTGCATTTCCCCTACACTCCAGACCTGTCAGTCCTGTTCATGCTGCTTTCTGCCTGGAACACCCTCATCTCCCAACTTGGTCACCCTAAAGGCCATGCTTTAAGTTTTCCTCCGTAAAATCCTTTTTAAAAAATTTATATTTTACAGAGAGGAAGGGAGAGGGATAAAGAGTTAGAAACATTAATCAGCTGCCTCCTGCACACTTCCTACTGGGGATGTGCCCGAAACCAAGGTACATGCCCTTGACTGGAATCGAACCTGGGACCCTTCAGTCCACAGGCTGATGCTCTATCCACTGAGCCAAACTGGTCAGGGCCCTCCATGAAATCTTTGATCCCACTTTATAGCCAGAATTAGCTGATCCCTCAGTTCAGCTTCCATTGTTCTCTGTAGATCCCTCTCTGGATACCCCATGCCCTATATACTCCTTTCCTTATATACCCTTCTCTTTGCATACTCTTCTCTATATATACTTCTCTTCCTATATACTCTATACTACTCTCTTTGTATACCATTTTCCCTGGACACCCCTCTACCTGGATACCCCATTCCCTGGATATTCCTTTTTCCATATACTTCTCTCTGTATATTCCTTTCTCTATGTAGTCTTCTCCTCAGTGGGCTGAGAGACAGGAAGATCACGAACTTCAAAGTATGACCTGACTTGAGTTGATTCTTGGCTTGAACAACTCACTTCCTATGTGAGTTTGGGTAAGTTATTTGATTTTCAGTTCCTTCTTCAGTAAAATGATACTAACTTCTCCTCGATTTTCTCCTCCCGCAGTTAATGGCTCACCATCTCCAGTTGCTAAGGCCTAAATCCTTGTGTTCCTCATTGACTCCTTTCTTTCTCACTTCCCACATCCAATCCCAGAGCACATCCTGTTGGCTCTACTTCCAAAATATATCCAGAATCTCCTCACTTCTCACCACTATACTGCTACCACCTTGGTCTGAGCCACCATCATCTTTTGAACAGCTGGATCATTGCAACTATCTCCTAACTGACCTCCTACTCTGCCCCATCCCTTTCCAGTGTACAGCAGCCAGACTGACTATGTTAGAATATGAATTCAACCACTCTGCTGTCCAAAGACTTCCTATAGAAACCATTTCAGAGTAAAAGCCAAAGTCTTCACAAGGACCTGCAGGGACGATGTGGATGGGCACTGCGTGATCGCCTGCAGCCTGCTTGCTCCTCTCTGGCCACACAGGCCTCTTTGCACTTCCCAAGTTTGCCAGAAAAGCTCCCAGCTGGGGATCTTGGCATGTGTGGGTCTCTATGTCTGGAATGATCTTCCTCAGGATATCTGCATGACTTGCTCCCTCGATTTCTTGAAGTCTTTGCATAAATGATACATTCTCCGTCAGATCTTTCCTGACTTTTCTATTTTTAATACTCCCCATCTCCTTTCTGTGCTCTATTTTTTGATGCTGGAGCACTTTTCATCTTTGCCACATGAGAAATTATTTCATTACTATGACAGTCTCTATACAATCAGGCAAGCTGCCCCACAAAGGCTCACAAAATGAATGAAGATGATTGAATCACATGGTTTATTAAATCAATTAAAACTCACACTGGGAGAATAATGGAGTAAGTTCATATGCTTAACCTAGTGAGCAATTGGGTAAAGGGACCACAGTACCTGGGTCTACAGCTACAACAATGTTCAGATGGCTGTTTCTTTCTCTCCCACACCAGCCTTTTCTGATAGTTACCAGGACCAGAGTTGAACTTAATCATGGGGTCTCAGCACATAGAGAAGATGTCTCGAGCCAGCACATGACCATGCCTGTTGCTTGTCAACCAGCCAGCTGAGCAGCTGGAATTTTATTTGTGTTTTTTGGGCAAAGGTTACTTGAGGTCAGAATGCATCTCCCAAATGGGTGGACAAATTAAGAACTCATGAATCTTGAGTCTCTCATATTTACGAGTGTCTTGAATATCAGGTATTCTGACCCGGCCATTTCTTCTGATCTATGCACATATACTCTACTTTATCTTTCTAACATATCTCACATGTTATTAATTTACTTAACTGTGCTTAAATATGAGTTCCATTCATCCCAATGATTTTTTTCTATTGAATTGAATATTTTCAGAAAATGCTGCAAATGCACATTACAGCCTTTTAGCATGTTCCACATTTTACTTATTTTTTGTTTCCTGTCTGTCTCTCCCAACGAGAAGTGCCACAAACACAAGAATTTTCGTCTGTTTTCTTCACCGATGTATCTCAGCATCTAGCTGTGTGCTTAGCCCAAAGTACATACTTAAAAAGTAATTGTTGAAAAGTAAGTGAAGTTCTGAAAACCAGGAGGATTATATCAAATACCAGTAATGTGTGAATTGCACTAGAACAGGAGGGACAATGACTTGGAACAGGAAAAGAGGAAAGTGAAAGCCAAATCCTGCAGCCCTTGACCTGCTTGGTGCTGAGCCCGCTGCAGACCTGGGTGTGGGAGTAACTAGAGCGCTCATTCTGAAACTGGAGGTCACCTTTTCTGGAGATGATCACATTTCCTTTCTATGCTCTTAGAGTAGCTTTTCTTTTGCTCACTTTACTCACAGAAAAAAAAAACTAGTTTTAACATACACTCTTGAAATATTTGTTCAATAAATACCCTGTCACTGTTGCACTGAGACTTCAAAGGCATTGTGAGAATTGATACTTAAATCAGATTTTTACCTGGGAGGAGGTCGTGCTTCATTCAATCAAGTACAACTGGGAAAGGTTGTAGCCTTAAAAACCATGAGCATACACAGGCCTTAGGCCTATGTTAGAATGTTCCAGCTGCTATAACAGAATACTACAGGCTGGGTGGCTCACACAATAGAAATGTATTTTTCATAGTTCTGGGGTACAGGAAGTCCAAGCTCAAGGTGTTGGCTGATATGGTTCCTGGTGGGCTCTCTTCCTGGCTTGTAGAGGTCCTCCTTTCTCACTATGTACTCATATGTCCCTTCTCTCCTATGTGGGCAAGGAGATCTCTGTCTCTTTTCCTGTCCTATCAGATCAGGACCCCACCCTTATGATCTCATTTAACCTTAATTACCTCCTCAAGACCCTACTCCAAATATGGTCACATTGGAAATTAGAGTTTCAACATAGGAATTTGTAGGGGGATACAATTCAGTCCACTAATAGGCCTGGTTTCTGGCCAGCACAATGCCTTTAAAAAAAATTTTTTTAAAGGTTATTTATAAACTTTTAAAAAGTATACATTTTCTATAAAACCCATATCAAATCCGTTGCTACTCCCTGGCCTGCTTCACTCATTTATTTTGCCTGCCCAGCTCCTTTAGACATTTAAGTTTTGACCCCTGGCCTATTGGTTTAACCAATGGCTAGATTTTTCCAGACTGAAATTTAGGACAGATAATATCCTGACTATTAATGTGTTTATGGAAGAATAGGGCAAAATGCCTGAAAATAGAATTGTTTTGGAAAAGCATGGATATATGGATAACAATGATGATAAAAGGTCTAATTAATACTCCGTATTTCCGCGGTTGGGGAGATCTTTAATTTAGCTTGCTATTTATGCCACTCATTCCCACCCCAAATTCTATTTGTTTCATTAGACTTCCTGATAGTGAGGAGCTTATAGGTATTAGACCATAGAAAATACACAGGTTGGAAGTAGACACCATCCTCCATGGCAGAGTTTTGCAAATTTTCTTTGGTCATGACCCAGAGCAAGACTTTTTACCTTAAACTCTGTACACAGGATACACTGATGTATTGTATTGCATTGTACAGTGTTTCATTCTGTTCCTTTCTATCCTACAATGCTCATGATGGCCTACACACGGATTTCCAATACATTCATACATACATGCATGCATACATACATACATACATGCATACATACATACATACATACATACATACCTGTGGTTCAAAAGTCACTGTTCAAGCAGGCTAGTCTACTATATGTTGGTTTCATTTCAGTTAAATATTTTGGTTAACTTGAAGAATTTTTGATTTTTTGTTTTGTTTTTTAAATACGTACAGATATTGGCCAGTATCTAGAGAAAATAATTTCATTCTCTTGGAAACTTTATCTGCTGAAACTTTTTTTTTTTGGTCAGAGATCAGAAATTTTTGGAACTGGAAGGAACTGCAGTGGACAACTCAGCACTCATCACCTGAATATTCGTGTTCATGTTAAAGCTCTTGGTGTTTGGATCCTATAAAGGCAAGTCATAAAACTGCCCCCTCTGTCATGTGATTTTTCTGAACATAACTAGTCTCTGCCTCAGTTTGCTAACTGCCTGCTTTCCATGATGTTTTTCTCTCTTGAAAAGCTCAGAGTATGGTTTTTGTTTTGTTTTGTTTTGTTTTGTTTTATCTCTCATTTCCTCGCTGTTTTTTTCCAGGTCACAGTACTACCGTTGACTTGGTAACTGTGGTTTGAGGTCACCAAGAGGCTTAATCTGGAGAGGGAGGGAGAAAACCCCCAGTATTTCATTGCGTACCTCAAATTGCTATCTGATGACAGGGACAGCTTCAGAGGACCAGAAGAAACATGCAGACTTCTCAGTGGACATTCCCTTGGGGTGGGGGTGGGGGTAGGGGGGTTTGAAACCATTAATTGGTGAAGAAAGGTGGATCATGTGCTGCCATCTATGGGTGGCTCTGTGAAACATCAGTGCTTTAAGAGTTGGCAATTTTTAATGCCAATTGCTTTTATAACAATCTTGCTTGAGGGGCAACTAAAAGTTAATTTCACGTATCCTCCAATATCTTATTTCCCAGGCAGCCTCGGCTTCAAGTTAAAGCATCTGGTGGCTGGAAATGACCCATCTTTCACCCTCATGAGGCTCCTCTGTTAAGTAGACCAAAGGGAAGGGGGAATTCCCACCCCCTCCAAGCTTACATACTTCCCCTTCAGGATGGTTTGAGGCAGGGAGGGACTGTCTGCTCCTGTCAGAGGGATTTCAAAGAACACAGTGTTCCCATCCGTTAGATCTCCCCGATTGCTTCATGGGTCTTCTAAGATTACCATGTTATGTGTGCAAAGGGCAATTTTCAAACAAGACAAAGAGTCCCCCTCTGTTTGGAAGCTTGTTGATTCCAAATGCTACACCGTTGTGACCAGCCTTCTGGGTTTATTTATTAGTGAAGAAAACTGAATGCCAGGGCCTTGCCGCTTCCATTAAAACAGTGGAGACATGCTTAAGTAGAGTTAACAAAATGGTATATCTAAGATGTTTACACTGAAAAGAGTATCGCTTTTATGAACATAAATGCAACTTGTGTTAATCATTATACAATAATTGTCATATTCGTTTACAGCATTAATTCATAACTCACAACAGCAATGGAGTGAAGAGCCACAGGCACACAAGTTTAAAGCAGAGTGCTTGGCAGATATATATATATATGTATACACCTGCTGGGATCTATTAATGAACTAAGCAGATATAAGTCTCTGATCCTAGAGCATTCTAATGGGGGATACAAAGTGAATAAATAAATTAAGTCAATTAAATATGTAGCATGGGAAATAGTAATGAGTACTATAGAGAAAGGATGCAGGGGATGGGAAATGTGTGTGAAGGGGTGTGTTGTAATTTTGAGCGAGGTGGTCAGGGTACACCTTATGGAGAAGCTGGCATCTGAGCAGAGACTTGCAGTTCCTGAAGGAATTAGCCATGCAGGTATGAGGAAGAGAATTCTCAGCAGAGGGAGCAGCTTGTGCAAAGGCCCTGAGGCAGGTGTGTTCCTAGAAAAAAAGGGAGGAGGCCAGTGTGGCTGGAGTTAGGTAGGGGAGATAGGGACTAGGAGAAAATAAAGTTGGAGAGATTTTGAAATGGCAGGTGACTGGAGCCCACAACCCAGATCTGTGCCCCTAGTCAGAATCAAACCTAGAACCCTTCAGTCTGCAGGCCAACGCTCTGTCCACTGAGCCAAACCAGCCAGGGCTGAGCTTTTGCTCTTTGACTTTGGCTTTTGCTCTTGAGTGCAATAAGGAGTCATTGAAGATTTGGGGCAAAGGAGGAAGGTGACCTAATACAGCTCTTACAAGAATTATGCTAGCTGCTATTTTGAGAATAGGCTATAGGGAGCAAGGGCAGAAGCCAGGAGACAAACTGGGGTAACCCAGGTGAGGAGAACTGGAGGCTCACCCTGGGGTCACAGCAGAGGTGCTGGGAAATGGCCAGATTCTGGATGTGATCTGAAGATAGAACAAGCAAGGCCTATGAATAGGTCTATTGTGAGATGCTAGAAAGAGGAGTCAAGGATGACTTAGGCTTTTGCTTTAAGTATGGAAGGTTGAAGTCTCATCAGCTGCAATGGGGAGGACTGAGCATAAAGTAAGTTTCTGGGGCAGATAGAACAGCTTCGCTCAGTCCTCTTGGGGGATCTCTGAGCCTGGGTGTGTACCTCATTTGGACATACAATCAAGAGTCTAAATTTATAGCCTTTTGACTTCAAAGCCTCCAAAGTGAAAAGGCCTTCTGCACCCACTTTCACAGAAAGGTGCCCTGGTTATCCCATGGCTAACAGGTGCCCCATTAGACTTCCTCATAGTTTGTGCTTCTTCAGAACATGCATTTTAGCTACGATTTTATGATATTTGTGTGATTATTTGCTTAACTACTATTTCCTCCGCAAGGCTCTAAGGGCCATGGGGACTGTGTGTCTACTAGTATTTCTGGTTCCAATCCAATTCCCATCTCCTGAACAGGATTGGTACATGATAGGTTTCTAATAAATATTGATTAAACAAAAAATGAATTATAGAGAGATTTTAGGGGCCTGACAAGTCCTCAGGAGTCCACAATTTTTAATCTTTTGGGACTACTTAGCGACCTTGGGCTATTTAACTGCTCAGAGCATTTCAGGTCAGAGATTTGTATGTGCTAAACCCAGGCAGCTGTAAAGTGACCCTGTTCTGACAGGCACAGCTCCCCGGGGCTGGGAAAGCACGGGAGCAAATCTGCTTTGCCTACCTTGCCTCTGAGCCTGATGACCTCACCCCACACACTTGCCCTCACTCCTTCTTCTTCAGAGCAGTCTTGACAGTCTTCACACCAGCACATCTAGGAGGAAGGGCAATAACTCTGCTCCCCCCCCCCCCCCCAACTCCATGCTTCTGCTCCCAGGGCAATAGCAGACCTAGCCTGGGCTCCTAGTACTGATTTTGGAAGGGAGGTCTACAGATTTCAACAAAGAAGCAACCTCTTCAATCTCTTCTGTCTCAAAGTTGTCACCTTTCTGGTTTCCTTACACCTATGTTAAATGTCCTCTGGCTCTTAATCATTCTCACTCTGATGCAGGGTTTTTCAACTTTCCGCACTATTGACATTTGGGACTAGATATTTCTTTATTGTGGGGGCTGCCCTGTGCGTTGTAGAGCAATCGTGTGTTGCAGGATCTCTGGCCTCTACACTCTCTATGTCAATAGTACTCTCTTGTGATAACCAAACATTGCTGCATGTCCCCTGGGGACATCATTTCCAGGTGAGAGTACTGGTCTAATGTGTGGCTCCATTTTGTGAAATGCTTTTGGACATCCTGCCCTATAAGATCTCACTTACCTTGCCCTCTCCTACTCCATCTCCTGAAGTGATCCTGATCTCTCGGTGGTGCTTTCTGGATTGATTGGAAGGGAAATGCTGGCCTCTCTCTACACCTACTGCTTCAATCCGTAGCCCTTAAAGCTGCCATTAGAGTCGCCGTCAATCCTACCCCAGCTCCTTGGTGTGTTTATGGTGCAAGGGCAGTGATATTCTTTCATATAATGCATGAACTTTCCCTCATTATATAATCATCTTTTTATTCGTATTTTTCTTGTTAACTTAAGAAATGTTTTTTGTTGATGATAATGCTGATGACGGAAAGCTCATAAAAGTTGTTAGACACTAAAATAATCTTTGGCAGAAAATCCTGGGAAACTCCCAGAGTAGTGGGAAAATTACTGGGTTTTGTACGATATGACAAGCCTTCACGAATCCTAGAAAAGGAGTTGTTAGCTGGGTTGCAAATGGGAAAACTGATGAAACAAAATTTGTTATGAAATAATACCTAAAATGTGTGATTAAGTAGAGATAGACACAGATCTCAGTTTTCTACATTATAATCAGAGAAATAGGAGCTCAAAGAAAGAGCCTGAGGGGCCCTCATGAAACCAACAAACATAATTCCTTTGTTTAGGAAATAACAGAATAATCGCTTTGCCTCAATCCACAGTGAAATGAGAAAAGTAAGGGCAATTTAGAAAGTTTTTTTCAAAATGTGAGTTAGCAACATTTTTAAAAACTGTCCTTTATCCTAAGAGTTATGTCCTTCTACCTTTAAAAAAAAAGAAAAAAACTCTATTAAAAAATAATGGTTCTTGATGCATTTGGAGTTTTGGGGGTTTTTTCTTAATGCCCTTATTTTGGCAATCCCAAAGCAGTTCACCACCACCATCCCTTTTATTAAACACACACACACACACACACACACACACACACACACACACACCCCAAAACAAAACAAAAAACTGGGAAGCACTGATACAGAGTCCTTAAATGTTCAAAGAGCAATAGAGACTTCCTCTTCTTAGAGGGGAAGGCAGGATACACAGGCCTATTGGTTGAAGGAAGATGGAGACCCTCAGATGAGCAATTCCTACAAACAATTCCAGCCCAATAACCCAGACTTGGCCTTCTCTGGAATTGCCTTTCTTCCTTCGCTTCGCGCCCTCTCTCTCAGTGAATTGGACCTTTCCAGCATCCTTGGGAATGATGCCTGAATGGGGCCCTGTGAATCACCAAGTGGCTGTATCTGCTCTGAACCAGACTCCTAGATGTACCTGGTTGGAGAGGGTGTGGGTTGGACTCTGAGCCACCCATTGTTCTTCCTGGCTGTGGCTTCCTGCAGAATGAAAACGCATTAGGAAATTAGTTCTCCAATTTTCTTAAGCTTTCTGCTTGAGAAAATAATACCAAGAGCCAAAGAAAAACTTATCGATCATTATAGGACCTGGACTAAAATGGCTTTACCTTTGTTTCATTAGCCCCTAGCTCACTTCTGCCCCTCCTCCCAATATGGCAGGCCCAAGTTACTAGAAAAGTTTCATCAAGCTTGAGTCCCCACCAAAATGTCCTGGCATACCAGTGTAACCAGACTGTTCAGAGTCCACATTTACATCTCGGAGGCTTCTGAAGATACCGAAACATTTATTGGAAGAAATGAGTGAATTTGCAGCCCCAACCTTCACCCTCCGCTCAGCGTTGGGGATTGGTGCACCACGAACCCATGGATCCCCTTGCATCATGGGGCCTCGGCAGCTGTCCACCAGCATAGAAAGAAGGATATGAAAGGTTTTAAAAAAGGAAGGTGATGGGGGGTGGGGGGCTCTCAGAGATCTGCAAGAGTTTTCAAAGGAAAAGGAAACCAAAAAAGGAAACAAATACGTGATCAACATTTATCTGCATTGAAGGGGACTCATAGGTTCGTGGTGCACCAACCCCCAACTCTGAGCGGGAGGTGAAGGTTGGGGCTGCAAATTCACTCATTTCTTCCATATTTGAGAGTTGGGTTTCTTTTCACCTGATTCCCATAGTGAGTAAAGGGCTGGATAAGGCATCACTGGGCTGGACTATTCTAGAAAGGTTGCCTCTGGCCGAGGATGAAGCTGCTTTTACATTTAGGCTCTTTCTCAGACTCTTACAGGAGGTGTCACATGGCCTCACCTGGAAACTTCAGGAAGCAGCAGCCGCAGAGAGGAGAGAAGGGAACCAGCAACCACTGAGCTGATTCAGGAGAGGCCATCTTAGAAGCTATACATGTGCTTTCTCATTTAATCTTCTCAACAATCCCCCCTGGGAGTGTTATTATCCTCACTTTGCATAAAGGAAGCAGCTGCTCACAGCAGTTAGGTAACTTGCCCTAGATCACAGAGCTAAAAGAGGACAGCAATGACACTCAAACCCAGATCTTCCTGTCTCTGATGTCATCTTTTCACAAGATGTGCTCGGGCATCTGGCCACCCTCAGCGCTCAGGAAGTGGGGAAAGAGAGTGCAGTTTTCTGAGCCATCATGGGGCACAGGGAGAGTCTAAGGACCAAAAACAAGCAACAACAGAAAACATTACAGGCAGAGTCACTATCAACACACAAGATGGCATGAACCTGTGGGGACAGACCAGTCTCTGAAGCACCAGAGAGCTGCCCTGGACAGCAGAGGCCCAGAATGGATAGGAATCTGTATTTAATGAAAGATAAACTGAGATTCAACTCTCCATCTGAGCCAGTGCAAAGATGGCCATCTGATGAGCTTGTAATTCTAGCCACTCCTGGAGTCAAAAAGCATGTACAATTGTGTGTATGACATCTATATTACAGAATTAGTATTCAGTTGACTCATCCTTTCATTTCAGATAATTAATATTAACTGATGTCAGATATATGTTTAGAGTGTGAGAAAAAAATGTTACCTAACAAGGAAAAATTAAAGTTAAAAAAAAAAGGCATCAAATCCTTAGGATCCAGCAAGTGCGATTTTGTGACAGCTCAGGAAATCCGCTGGCTTCTGCCTGGGATCTGAAGATTGTTTACATTCCAGTGGAATTCCTGGGAAAGTCCAGAGCTCTCTGTGCTTTGAAAACAATGGCTTATGGAGATCAGCTTCCCAACTGTGCAACTGAGAGGAGGGAAGGCCAGAGAGGGTCTTGTCAGCGGGACAGGGCCTGACCTGCATTCCTCAAAGCTTGCTTGCCTGTTTGCTCCCTTGAGATGAAACTAACACTGGTTCAGAATTATACAGACTCCTGCCTGCTGAGCCACAGCTGAGCTTGGAAGAAGCTTGCTGCTCTACCTCTTGTCACCAATAACAATAATTGCTGACAATATCTACAAATTTTCAGAGTCCACCTAGTCCCTGGACAGGCTAGATAATCATAAAATGTGGCTACCTTTTTCAAGGAATCATGGAAATAGTTCATCTTAGGCTATCCCTCCTTTCTCAGAAGAGGAAGCTGAGGCCCTAGGAAGTTCAACTGACTTTATAAAAATTACACAGTTGATTAGGGGCCCAGGCAAAGAGCCAAGCTTTGTTTATTAAACTCATATTAATCAAGCTTTATATTACGTGCGGGGAAAGAGCAGCACCTAAACTAATAGTTTCTGTCAGGAAATGAGGGATGGATCTGGGCGTAGGTCTATCCTTCAGTTTTGTTCAGTTATCAACTCCTTAACAAAAGGAACCTGATTCTCAGCTGACTAGTGTTAATTTTAACTATAAGAAGCCAAACATGAAAACGCCATTCTTCTCCCCAGGGCGTGATATAGATGCGCGTGTGACCTAGTTCTGGTCACGCAGATGTAATAGAAAATTTCGTGTGGGGCTTGGAATATTTCTGAAAACAATTTTTTCTTCCCCAGAGGTTTTCAACTAAGTATGTCATGTTTGGAATTGGGAGCTAGTCTGTTGTAGTGCTGAGGCCAGCAGAGAAGAGAGATGGAAAAACCCTGAGTCCTGCCCAACTGGTGTGGCTCAGTGATTGAGCACTGACCTATGAACCAGGAAGTCATTCAATTGCCGGGCAGAGCACATGCCCAGATTTCGGACTCTATCCCCTGTGGGGGAATGCAAGAAGCAGTGGTCAATGATTGCCTCTTGTCATTGATGTTTCTACCTCTCTCCCTCTCCCTTCTTTTCTGAAATCAGTAAAAATATATTTATTAACAACAACAAAAACCGAGTCTTTGATGACATCACTGAGCTACTGAAGAACCAAACTTGAAGGCCCTGCAACAACACTCATTAATCTTTGAGTCAATGAAGTTACCTTACTGTTTTTAAACCAGTTGAGTTAGGTTTTCTAATACTTGCAACTGAAAGCATCCCTCAAAAATATTTGAAGTTTTAGTGACAGGGTTTCCGTCTACCAACTTCTATTTTTTCTTAGGAAAGTCGAGGGAAGAGAGATTTGAAGAAAGTGGGAAATTGGAAAACAGCTTCTTAGGGACATTCAGAAAGAATGCTGAGGGCCTGGTAGATGACAGTAGCACCAATCTGTTCACTAGGGTGGCTTTTCTCCAGCTGTGCTTGGCAGCCCCAGACAGCCATGGGCGAGATGAATCGTTACATTCAGCTAGGCATCGTGCTTTCCAGGTGAAGGCTTCTCCTCCCCCCTCTCTGCCAAGATCATATTTTCTTCTAGGCATTCATTTAATTTAATGTTAGTAAATGCCTATCATGTATGAGGCACTCATAAGTCCCTGTGATAATAGGATAACATTTTTTGTGACTTCCAGGATGGTCCAGACAAATTCTGAGGCTCTCCTGGTGGGTCCATGGCTTCATGGCCTTAAATGATCTTCAACTGTGAGACTATACAGTTGTTGTTGTTTTTGTTTTGTTTTGTTTTGTTTTTTTGTCAAAATGGGGGTAGTGGAAGTACATAAAAAAGAAAGTTCCTATGGACTATATTTTTTTATAATATATTTTTATTGATTTTCAGAGAAGAAGGGAGGAGAAGGAGATAGAAACATCAATGATGAGAGAGAATCATTGATTGGCTGCCTCCTACACGCCCCACACCGGGGATTGAGCCCAAAATGCCAGGCATGTGCACTGCCTGGGAATTGAACTGTTACTTCCTGGTTCATAGGTCAACACTCAACCGCTGAGTCATGCTGGTCAGGCTTGATTACTTTTGAACATATTTGGGTAAAAAGCAATGGAAATATGGTGATCAGATGCTCCAGGTTTACTTTAGAAACACAAAACAGCTCGGTGTTGATAAATATATTCATGCATTTACTCTGTATTCCATCAGAGTGTCCACCATGTGATGAGTTCATGTGCAGATTTGCCCTCTGGAAGTCAAGTGGAGGAGTCAGATAAAAGCTAATGTCTATAGTAAAACTCAGAATTTACACAGGGCACAGGGCACAATAGGGGTAATTGTCATCTCCTTTTTTCATCTTGAGGTGGGATAGCCAGTAGGCAGCTATGGACATTTTCACAGGCGTCCTAGTAGAATTTCTGTAGAGGGGAAAGGCAATGATGCACTGCAAGCAATAGCAGAAGCATGCTTGAAGGCCTGGGGACCAGAGCAACCTGGCTGTTCAGGACATATACTGGTAGTGTTCTGGACTTCAGTCGGGTGGAGAGCTGTAGCAGGATTGGTGGTAGAAGGTCATGATCATTTGGGAAGCTTGAATTCTATACTGTTGGAGAGAGGGAGCCATTGAGTAGCTCAGGAATGCAAATAATTGTAATCTGATTTATTTCTTAGAAAAATAGCCTGTGATTAGTGCAAAGGCTGAGCTGGAAGGGAGAGACTGAAGACAGAATGAAAATGGAGGAGGAATTTGGGCCTGTGGCATTCTAACAGGAAGGGAATTCAATTTTTAAATAGGCCCAGGTATTTGTGGAACGGAGGATCTGTAGACCATCACATTTGGATTTATACATGCAAAGCTTATTTCTAAATCCTTTGTCCCATTGGATTGGCCTCATGCTTCTGTGGAATGCTGATGTTATTGCAGAAGTACAGTCCCGTGACCAAAAGAAATTGTTGAAAGATTACATTAATCCGTGACTTGAGTAGTTTGAAAAAACAAACAAAACTGTGAAAGAGAGCCAAATACACAATCGCCATCACTCTGGTAACAATTCCCTTTCCTCTGAAGCACGCCTCCCACACACCTGCTTCTCTCCACAGTGTGCTACATCGTCTCCCAACCCACAGTCCTCGGTGGTTCTCTCTCCTGCCCATTCCACACCCTCCCAGTGCATCTCCAGCTACCAACTCTCCCAGCCAGAAAGACCCCATCTTCACCAAGGTGGGAAAGGGCACAAGCGAGGACTAAGCCTCTTAAGTGGGTGGAGAAGGGAAGAAGGCTGAGATTGCTCCCAGGTTTAATGGTATTTCACCCCATCATAGTACATTCTCTCTACAAACTTATATTGATTAGCTGAGACTTAATCATAGATAGGAAATAAAAATTGAGACAATAACCTGAGTAATTTTTAAAAGGGGAGAGATTTCTGCTTTAATCATTCATCAGTGGCATTTTTTCCTTTTTTTTTTTTATATAGACATTATTTTTAAGAGCAGTTTTAAGTTCACAGCATGTTTATTTTAACAGAAGACAAATGACTATTCAATGCTTAAGGGAAAGTTCTGACTTAAGCAGAACCTTACAAACAAGATTTTACAGGTCATGAGATTTCTTAGAAAACCAACTGTGGGAAAATGACCTTGATGCTGCCATGTAGACTTTATTGGATTAATTGACATGACAATTATCATGGAGTTTGAAGCTAAGATTTATTGAGCTGTAAATCTAGCCCAGACCCTACTTGTATTAATTCATTTAATTCTCATAACCACCCAATTATTATCACCATTTTGCAGCTGAAAAACTATGAAACTCAGCTAGTAAGTGATGAAGTTAGCATTCAAATCCGGTCTATTGGACTCCAAAGCCCAATTTTAACCCCTAATCTTTGATGATCTTGTGTAGAAACGATGAATTGGTATTTCTCACTGGGACATGGGGTCTGGGTATTGAGATGATGTCTAGTGGATGGGGATAAGCCACGAGATAGGATGGGAAGAGGCCTGGAAGTCCCAGGTGGTCAGTGTCTAAATTTGTGGCATTTCTGTCTTTCATTGCTATTTAATGTTCTAGGAGAGGTTAAGGCAGCCGTGGGCAAACTACCGCCCGCGGGCCGGATCTGGCCCGTTTGAAATGAATAAAACTAAAATAAAAAAAGACCGTACCCTTTTATGTAATGATGTTTACTTTGAATTTATATTAGTTCACACAAACACTCCATCCATGCTTTTATTCCGGCCCTCCTGTCCAGTTTAAGAACCCATTGTGGCCCTCGAGTCAAAAAGTTTGCCCACCTCTGGGTTAAGGCATTAGGCCCTGTTTTCTGCCTAGACAAGAATAGCAAGGAAGGAGCAGTGCTACCCAAGGCTATCATAGTGTCAACAGTGGGGATTAAAAGAAACTCCCAAGAAAAGAAGCAAGTCAGAGGTACAAGGTTCAGCTGCCTCTGTGGACAATGGATTCTTACTCCATTGCTAATATTCCAAAATCTGGTTGTTTCATGTCATGATTGGAGGAAGTGGCAGTTTTCTTTCAAAGGGTCCAATACAGCAACCAGAAATTAAAATGGTTCTTGTACAATGAAGGGCGAGGCCTAAAGCTGCTAAACCATGACACTCTGTATTTCTCCACCAACCCTCCCACTCCCATCGGCTCTTTAGGGAACTTCTGTGTGGCTATTAAGATCTATGTTCATACTATCAGTTTCTTCTCAATCTTTGCTTCCTTGAGTCACTGGTCCCATAAACCACTAAACTCCCAGTTTAGTGACCCTTGGGTAGACATGGCTAATCATAAGCTTTCCCATGAGCCTGGCCCCAAAGCAAATATTTAATAGATGTTAGTGAATTTATGAGAAACATCAGACCTAAATGAGGAGGAAATAATGAACATTGAATAATCAGCTCAAAATTACTTTCCCAAGGTTTTTCTAAGTACCCTAAAAATGTCAGGAGGGGAAAACTGTTTCCTGTCTTTTTCATTGCCGAAGGACTTTCTCCCCTAAATAGTTTATCATCAGTAGCATTGCAAAGTTCCTAAGACCAAAGAGCAGTAAGAGTAAGCCAAAGCACATGCAATATGAGACAGAGTCCCTCTCAGTCAGGGTTCCGGAGCCTTGGAGTCTGCACTCGGGGTAAAGCACTCACAGCGTCTCCACATTGACTCCAAAGCCTTCCCCTTTGCCTTCATATTTCTTGGAGCAGACTTTCTCAGACATATTTTCACCCACACAGAGATGACGTTTTTTCTGACCTTTCTACTTCAGTTATTTCCAAGTTAGTTGCCACTGTTGTGCACTCCTGAGCTTATCATTCCACTTGCATCTGTTCTGGTCACCACTTGGCATGGGATGGTGGGGAGTTCCATACCCATTTCCTACAAGCCTAAGGTCAACTGACATAGCCCAGAAACAAAACATCCCATCCAGCTTTGACCTTCGATTGTCCACTGATACAACTTGCCTTTTTTAATTTCCAAAATTTAAGTATATAAATATTTCCCTTTTTGTAGACATTCTGGCCATGGCAAATGAAAGGCCTGTCTCAGGGCTTGCGCTGCTAAATAAATTCAGGTATGTATTATGTTATATGTTGCTAATATTCCCAACAACCCATGAGTTTTGTCAGCCTATTGTCATGGAATAAAACTTAAAATGAGCCTAGCTGGTGTTGCTCAGTGGTTACGCATCAATCTATGAACAAGGAGGTCACAATCCGATTCCTGGTCAGGGCACATGCCCGGGTTGTGGGCTGGATCCCCAGTGTGGGGTGTGCAGGAAGCAGCTGATCAATGATTCTCTCTCATCATTGATGTTTCTATCTCTCTCTCCCTCTCCCTTCCTCTTTGAAATCAATAAAAAATATATTTTTAAAAAACTTAAAATGACTCAAAGAGAGATTGAAGAGCAAATTAAAGTAGGGAAAGCACTCTGACCTGTGAAATTGGCGCTCTAATAGAATTCTAATTTTATTTTAATATATTTTTATTGATTTCAGAGAGAAAGGAAGAGGAAGAGAGAGATAGAAGCATCAACGATGAGAGAATCATTGATCAGCTGCCTCCTGCATGCCCCACACTGGGAATGCAACCCAGGCATATCCCCTTACTGGGAATCAAATCGTAACCTCCTGGTGCATAGGTCAATGCTCAACCACTGAGCCATGCTGGCCAGGCAAGAAATCCAATTTTTTAAAGTAAAACAGATCCTAGTATTTTTGGAACAGAGAATGTATCTCATTTGAATTTATAAGTTCAAAACTTACTTATGCATCCTTTATCAAATTAGAGTCTACCTTCTGTTTTCTTGGAATACATCACAGAAATACAGCCCAATAACCAGAAGAAATTTTTGAAAGTTTGATTAAAATTGTAATTTGAATAGGGGTGGGGTGGGAGGCTTGCCTTAAAGATGTTCAATAGATCTTGGCCAGGGAGGCTAAGTGGTTGAGCATTGACCCATGAACCAGGAGGTCATGGTTTGATTCCCAGTCAGGGCACATGCCTGGGTTGTGGGCTTGATCCCCAATAGGGGGCATGCAGGAGGCAGCTAATCAGTGATTTGCACCATTGATGTTTCTATCTCCCTCTCTCCCTCTCCTTTTTTCTCTCCCTAAAATCAGTAAAAACATTTTTTAAAAAAGAAAAAAGGTGTTCAATAGAGAATCTTCAAACAAACGAAAGAAAACTTCATTAAAAATTTTGTTTTCTTGCCGAAACCGGTTTGGCTCAGTGGATAGAGCGTCGGCCTGCGGACTGAGGGGTCCCAGGTTCGATTCCGGTCAAGGGCATGTACCTGGGTTGTGGGCATATCCCCAGTAGGAGATGTGCAGGAGGCAGCTGATCGATGTTTCTCTCTCATCGATGTTTCTAACTCTCTATCACTCTCCCTTCCTCTCTGTAAAAAATCAATAAAATATATATATAAAAAAAATTTTGTTTTCTTCAAAAACCATTTTAAGCTGGCACTTAAACATGTAACACCAAGCATAACTCCTGTTGGAAGTTATATATATGATGGATGTTATATGTCCAGCTACAGATAAGGGCCTGACCTGAAAGAAAAGTCCAGAAAAGCAAGCTGGTGTCTGTAGGTAAGGTTTGGAGTGGCCTCGTTTCACGGGTTCTCTCCTAAGACTGAAGAAATCTCCCAGTGATGGGAGCATGTGTGCCCCTCCTCTGTTTCCTGCTTCCTTCTTTGTCCCCTGGGGGATGCACACTTGGGCCAGAGACTGACAAGCATATTTTGCCCAACTTGGAGATGACTTCCGGGCCTGTTAGGAGAGGTGGCCTGTGCTGTCTGGAGCAGGTCCACCTTGAAGAAAACACAGCAGCAGGTAGAAAATGAACCAGAAGATGGGTAACGAGAAAGTGAAATACGTGGTGGTGAATGTCTAATGTGAGTAGCTATTCCCTTTCAAGCCCAGAGAGTGGGAGTTTTTTACTGGAGGAAGTAAGGAAAGTCAGAGAAGCATTTGAGGAAATGAAACATTTCAGCTTAGCTCTGCATCTGGAAATGAAGGAAGACTAGTGATTATGAGTGGCCCAGGTCAAAATTGCCAAGCTCAAATTTGTCTCTCAACACCCCAGGCATTGTTGAAGGAACTCTGTTTCGTCTTCTCCATTACATTTTCCCATCCAGACTCCTCAGAGTTCAGTTCTCAAGGATGAGAAAAATCATCCCTGTGATGTAAAAGATAACTATGTTTTGGAACATAAAGCTAAACACAAGAACTCAGCATAAAAGGTTAAAAATGTTTGCAGTGTTTTCTAAATATTCTTTAGAGTTAACACCTGACCAGATGGAGGAAATGACCCAGACTGCAAAAGTAACAGGCAAGATGTGACAGCAATGGGGGATTTCAGCTACACTGACAGCTGGATCCAGCCAAGCTAAAAGCAGAAGCCTGGTAAATTCTTGACTTACCTGGCTGGACATTGAATCTCCCCAAAGGAAAACAAACAAAACAAAACAAAAACCATGAGAGGAACTGCTCCCCTAAGTGAATTATGAAAAACAAGTGAGAACAGGTTGGTGAACTGAAGGGGAGAGAGGGAAAGGCAGAGATATGAGTGCAAACACTTTCTGAATCCCACCATGTATCACTCAAGGCACTGACTATGTATCATCTCATTTGTTCATCTAAGGACTCTGTGAGAAGCCAGAATACCCATGTGAGGTGATGCATAATTATCTCCATTTAGCCTCAGAGAGATTAAGGAACTGGCCTAAAGTCACCCAACAAGTTTGAGCAGGTGCAGGATTTGAGCTAAGTCCTAACTCAGAACAGAGTTCAGACCTACCACATTGCTTCCTTGAGAACCTTGTGGAAAAATATTCACGCACCCTGAAGAGTGTCAGACATTTCAATGAGCAGTTGGAAAGACATTTTAGAAAAAGTTCAGTTAAAGGTTGGTGTTGCCCTGGCCCCAGTGTGGCTCAGTTGGACGGAGCATTATCCCACCAAAGGTGGCAAGTTCAATTCCCAGTCAGTGCAACTGATAAATGTTTTCTCTCTCTCTCTCTCTCTCTCTCTCTCTCTCTCTCTCTCTCTCTCAATCAATCTTTTTTAAAAAGGTTGGTATAAGTTTTCAATTTTAACTGTAATATAGAGATGACTTACAATGTTTGGGTGACTAATGACCTCTGCAAATAACTCAGTGTAAATAAAGCTGGAGAAGTCAGCACAGATGCTGATATGACTTTCAAGGAACACAGCTCAGATTTTAGAAAGGCACATGAGAAAGATAGAAAACGTCATACTTAAGGAAAAATGTGTGAGTAAGGTGACATCCAGCATCCGGAATGCTAACGCTTAGAAGGAAATAAGGCTTGAGGAAAGTGCTGAAGCAAAGTAGGGGGGTTTGGGGAATGCTCAAGGCAGGAAGTAGAACTCGGAAGGCAAATATCCAGCCCAAGGGCAGATGGTGTGACATTCATAGAAAACAGGGAGGAAAATAGCCCGCTCTCTTTCGCTTCCATTGTCTTCACCAGTGAGAATAATTCCAGACCTGCAATGTTGGATCAAACTCTGGTAAAAAGACCCCTGAAAACTAACTACCATAGGTAAGTTTAAGTACCTTGGTCTAGATTAATGAGTTTCTTGAGAGAATTGCCAGGAAGGTCACATTGCTATACTAATTTGTGACAGTGAAGAATCGCACAAGCTCCAAAAACCTAGAGTTTGGCATATGCTGTCCTACTTTTCAAAGGGGAGGAGTGTCAAGTCTATGAACCACAGCCCAGTAAGCTTGTCCAGGAGAGATTAGGGATCAGCATAGATTCACTATGCACAAGCCATGATGGACTCGCCTTGTTTATCCACAGATTTCTTATTCACATTGACCAATGGAAGGCTGTTGGCAGAGATTAACAGTCTTTAATATCCTTGGAGATGAGAGGGAAAATTTGGGCTAGAATATAATCAATTTAGTGCCTGTGTACTTAGAAAGGGACCATATCCAAGGAAATGCTGCTCATGAAACCATGTCTGGAGACAGATCTCCAGGAAATTTCATCCACAGCCCTGCCCTACTTAATATTTCTGTTTTCATTAATATGGATCAAATTGGCTTTTTAATTAAAGTTTTAAATGATTTAAGATTGAGACAAATGAATCAAAAGCTAGTTTTCTGATTTAGGGTTCAGAAAAAAAAACGTGATGGATTAGAACAATGACCTGAATCCAACAAGGAAACATGTAATATGGTTAATGTAAAGTTTTACACTTAGATTCCAAAGTGAGCTTTAAAGGTATGCATATTCAAATAGTAGTAGCATATGCAAAGAAAACCTTTGAGGGACCTTGTTAACTCAAAATGAGTGAGATGGATGAAGGAGCTGCTACTAGTAAAACCAGTACTGTCATTTTTTGGTGCATTAATGAAATACAGTACTTAGAACTATAGACCTCACAGCCTCTCCATTCTGCTCAGGTTAGACTGGGTATCACAGGGTATTCAGTTCTGCTTGCAGACTCCAAAAAGGACAGTGACAACTGGGAGCATGGACAGAAAAGAGGAACAAAGATGGGAAATGAGAAACAGTTAAAGGAACTGAAAAGTTCTGGCCTGGAGAAGAGAAAATTATAAGGAAAGTGGCTATTCTATATAGTCTTAGAAGGTAGAACCAAGGCCAACTAGCTGGATTTGGGGCTAATTGTCAGGAAAAACATTCTAATTACAGATGTTCATAAAAAAACACACACGCACAAAAAAAATAACACAAACAAACAAACACAAAAGGGCTGCCTCACAAAGCTATGTGTTTCTCCTCACTCTTACTCTTCAAATACAGGTTGGACAATCACTTGATGAGGAGGAGGGGACAAGAGATTCTTACCTTAAGGTTGCATCATCCCCAGTGGCTGATCATATAGCTTTTCTTGAACACTTCTTGGGAGAGATCACCACCTAATGATATATTGCCTCAACATTTGAATAAAAACTTATTCAATGTTACTCTCACTTTTTAGATTGCTACAGATATTGGATAATTGCTGTAATGTTCTTCAGAATTTGGAACTGTCCCTTGGATTGAATCTAAGATGTTCTCCATTCATTCCCTACTCCAACTACCTAACTCAGACCACCATTATCTCTTGCCCAGGTTACAGCAATTCTTTCCTGAATAAACTCTTCCAGACTTTAGTTTTATGTTCCTTTCAATGCACTCAACACTCTGTCACAGTATTTGTTCTTAAACACATATTTTATCAAGCCAATACTATCCTCAGCCATTAAAGATGCATTTTCTTTAATAAATTCATGGCAAAATAAGGTGGGAGAGGTGAGAAGGGAGTGGATGGGCTGCTCTGTAATCAAAGAGACTTAAAAGACCTAACCACAAAATGCAATGTTGGACCTTGATTGGATACAGATTTGTACAAATAAATTCCAAACATTTTTATACATCGTAATAGAACTCTTTTTATTCCTTTCTTAGGTTTCCCTCACCCCCAAGAAACCATCTCACTTTGCCTTTCCCCACAAATAATCCAAAGCAAGATGTTCTCCATCTTTGAAAGCAAGGATGCAGACGAGAAGCACTAATGTGACTCACCTGCCGGATTGATCATTTGAGAGTCAAGTAGCAGATGTATTATCTGCATGGGCCATTGCTCATAGGGGGCTATCCTTATTTAAGACACATCCTTTTAGAGATGTAGAGATATACTACTACAGAGAGGTAGTACAGTCAACTTTTGATTATCTGCTAATAGATGGAAGCTGATGCAAATGTAATTAGTTGATGGATACCGTGCCTGTTTTTCCACTGTCAGAACAAGGTCTGAAAAACCTGGCTACAAAAAAAGTCTAAGAAAACAGGGAGATAAGGAGCAGTCTTTGAGAAATGTTTAGGTGAAGACTCTGTAGTGAACTGAGGACCTTAAATTCTTTTTCTTTTGATAATTGTTTCTAAGTTACATCTTTTAAATTATTTATCTTGAACTAAAAGCTTTACTCTCCTCCTCCCTAAATTTTTAAGTTGGGATGCGCTATAGGTAACTGAAATTCTGGAGTTGTGGGATTGATTGCCTCTCCATGGACCAAAGAAACAGATGAGTGTATGAAGCAGAGGGAGATATGAAGAGGGCAACCTTCGGGTTTCCCAAACCTTGTTATGGCTGCTTTCAGAGGCCTGGCTGTCCTACTCCTCTTGGGAATTCTAAGGTGTGCTTTTATTCTTATAATAAATCCTCGTCTCCTTGATAAGAGAAAGAGAAAGTAAAAGAAAAATCAAAATGAGGCCTGATCATTATCTGCACATACTTTAAGCTCTTCCTTCTGGGAAAACTTCCCTAATCACATCAGCCATGCAATGGATTTACTCAATTCCTATAAACGTTTATCATCTCCTCTACTCTCTTAACTCTTATCATGGACTGCTTGCATTGTGAGTTATATTTGTATATCCCCAAGTAATTTGCACATTACGTGAGAGCTGGAATTAATGTCTTTTGCTCTTTTGTATTCCCCAGTGTGCCAAGCAAAGCATATGGTAGACCCTCCATAAATATTTATTAATTTTTGGAGACTAATCTATGTTCATTAGTTCCAACTCACCTAGTTGTTGAGTCATTGGAGTTACCTTAACTTGTGATAAGACAACAGAGGCTTACTATGTAGAAAATAAAAATGGGACACGATATAACTCTAGGGAGAATCCTAGATTATGTACTCGCAGAGAAGCAGTTTTAAAAGACCTCCCAAAAGAGTGTGCAAGCCTGGATTAGCCACCCCAAGAAGTTAGAATGTTTGACCAGCTTAACAAATGCAATTAGTTGGTGACTCACTGGTGCATACTATATAATTTGCCTATTCAGTTGCCTAATTTTCATGTGTTGACAATTATCTATGCTAAGCCTTTCCCCACTTACATCACTCAGAAAAGTAAAGAACTTGCTGTACAAGTACAGGTTTTGGGAAGTCTGACTTGGCAGGCATTCTTGTAAAAGAGATCTGGGGGCTTTAATTGATCTCAAGCTTAATCTAAATCAAGGGCTTTAATTTCTTTAAAGGCTAGCTCAATCTTAGACAAAACTAAGCAGAGAAGTATACTAACTTAGAGTTGGGTGTTTTGGTTTCAGAAGTCCAGTCTCTTGCATGGTGTTGGACTTTTACTACCTCAAATCATCCAGGGTCCCTTCCATGTAGCACAGCACATTTGTTAGGGAATACATCAGTATTTTAGGCCTTTATCTACTATCTACTTCCCTGGCACTTACACCTGTGGAGCTTAATTCTACCCTTTGAGCCACATAAACTAAATCTTACTCTCCTCTTGCATCATAATGGAAAGGTAGCTATCATTCCCTTACCCCCTCAGTCTGGACTTTGAATCTCCCCAGATCTCTCTCTTTTTAAAGTACTTTAAAAAAAGAGAGAAGCTTTAAGTTTACAACAAAATTGAGAGGAAGATACAAAGATTTCCCATATGTCCCTGCCCCCCCACATAAATAGTTCCCAATACCTACATCCCCAACCAGAATGATATCTCTGTTACAATTGATGAACCTATGTCAACACATCACAATCATCCAAGGTCTATAGTTTACCTTAGGGTTTCCTCTTGGTGTTGTACATTCTATAGGCTTGGACAAATGTATGGTGACATATATTATCAGATAATCCTATATAATAAAGAGCTAACATGCTAATTAGACCAAACAGCAGAATGACCGTCTGGACGACCTTCCGGACAAAGCCAGGCCTCTAGTGTACATCATAATATTTTCACTACCCCAAAATCCTCTGTGCATAGAATTGTACACTTGAAACTTATATAATTTTATTTGCCAATGTCACCCCAATACATTTAACTTAAAAATTAATTAATTAATTAAAAAAAATTTAAACCTGAAAATAAATCCTCTGTGCTCTGTCTATTCAGCTCCACACCTACTCCCCTCACCCAACCCTTGTCAACCACTGATCCTTTTACTATCTCCATAATTTTGCCTTTTTCAGAAGTTCATATGGTTAGGATCATGCATCATGTAGCCTTTTCAGATAAGCTTCTTTCACTTAATAATAGGAATTTAAAATCCCTTCATGTCTTTTCAAAGCTTGATAGCTCATTTCTTTTTAGTGCTGAAAAATATTTCATTGAGAGAACCAAGATGGCAGCATAAGGTACAGACCTGTGCATGCTGCCTCCCACAACAACATTGAAAACACCAACTATAAGACAAAACAGCTATCATTCAGAACCATGGGAAAGCTGGCCCAGTGGAAGTTCTACAACTGGAAGGAAAGAAAGAAGAGCATTGAGACTGAGTAGGATATGCAAAGGCGCCAAGAACAGAGGTAAGGAGTTGCGCGCCAGGCGGGCTGCAACTGGATGCATGGTTTTTTTCAATCTAAAGGGGTTACAAACTCTCAAATCCACTGAGCTTATTTGGGGCTGGATTCTGAGGTCCCAGACCCCTACAGGGAGAGGTGGGACGGCCTTGCAGAGGGTTGAAAAGTGAGGGCGGCTTTCTCGCGGAGCTGCTCACTGGCACTCGGGGACACGGAGAAGCGGAGTCGCAGAGAGACGAGGAGTGGCAGAGATGCCATTGCTGTTTGCTCCGCCCTGGTGATTCTCTGAGACACCACCCTACTCAATTTACATCCCCACCCAAGCTGTGCCAGTGGCACAAAAGGAACCACCTACGCTTCTGTAGCTTAACCCAACAAACTGCAGATTTCAACTCCTCGCACCCATTAAGGGGCACACTCAAGAAGCAGAATCAGGTTTGGAGGAAGCCGGAACCAGACCCGGCTGGGCCGGCAACATGGAACCGCTGTACCAGCAAACGCACAAACAGGACCACCAGATCCAGTCTCACATGGGACACTGGGAGATGGCAGACAAGCAGCCTGGGCACTTAGTAGAAAACGAAATCCAAGCAAGCATACCAGATATTCAGCCAGCAAGAATGCCTGGAGATTTTGTCCAGCAAGGAGCCGCCCAACAAAAGACAGAATGCCAAACTTCGTGTTGACCAGTTAAAGTATGATGTCCAGCACCTGCAGACTGCTCTCAGAAATTGGCGATATGCAAGGAAGCACTAGGAGAAACAGTGAGAGGAGCTTCTGTCTCGCACCTTCACCCCAACGTGGGATGTGGAGCCCCCTGCGAGGCTGCGACAGCCCCTGCCAGGCTGCGCTGGCCCCTGTGAGGCTGTGCTGGCCCCTGTGAGGCTGTGCCGGCCCCTGTGAGGCTGTGCCGGCCCCTGTGAGGCTGAGACGGTTCCTGGGAGGCTGAAACGGTCCCTGTGAGGCTGAGTCGGTCCCTGTGAGGCTGAGACAGTACCTGTGAGGCTGAGATGGTCCCTGTGAGGCTACGATGGCCCCTGTGAGGCTGAGACGGTCCCTGTGAGGCTGAATACAGGGACACGTCGCGGATGGAAATAGCTACATTTTCCATGTGTATGACCCTGCAACAAAAAGTGTACACTTATGGATGAGGACAGTTGGGGGGACTAAGGGCAGAGGGTGGGGTGGGAACTGGGTGGAGGGGAGCTATGGGGGGGAAAAGGGGGAACAACTGTAATAATCTGAACAATAAAGATTTATTTAAAAAATATTTCATTGTCTGGATGTGCTATAGTTTATTTATTCATTTACCTTCAGAAGGACATCTTAGATGCTTCTGAGTATTGGCAAGTATGAATAAAGCTCCTATAAACATTCATGTGTAGGTTTTTGTATAGACATAAGATTTTAACTCTTTTGGGTAAATATCAAGAAACATGATGGCTGGATGGTATGATAAGAGTATGTTTAGTTTTGTGAGAAACTGTCAAACTGTCTTCCAAAGTGGCTCTACCATTTTTGCATTCCCATCAGTAATGTAGGAGAATTCCTGTTGCTCCATATCCTTGTCAGCATTTGGTATTGTCAGTTTTCTGGATTTGAGCCATTCTTATAGGTGCATAGTGGTACTCAGTTCTCTTAACCATTCTCAAAGTAGTGTGGTTTCCAGATCCCTCAGTGTTCTGCTTGCCCTTCTTGGGAAGCTGAAAAAAAACTAAGGAGATAAATTAGTTGCCCTAGATCTTACAATCAACAATATCAGAGCTGAAATTTGTATTCATCATTATTTTCCATGAATTAACTTTCAAGGTAGCCACTTTTTTTTTTTTGTCTTTACTGTGAATAATGCTGTACAATTACACATCAAGGCGCTCAGGGGCTTTAAGAAGAATGCCAGACAACTTCTAAGATTTCTATCCTTCAAATGAAAGCATGCCTGCCTTTTTTACCAAACAGATTGAACAGGTTTGAAGGAAACCAGTATTGTTTCTATTTCTTAGTTAATAAAAATGATAGCTTTTTAAGAATATGCTAAACTTATGTTAAGAATATGTTCTTTTCCAAAGCTAAGAAATCCAAGGCAAGTAATGAGCAGACTAGATTTTCAGTGTCTGATACACATTTTTAAGATGACCATACACATTTCCTTTATACTTGGTAAATTGTTTATCTATCAGAACTTACACTCCTTAAGGATATATAAACACCATATATGGTTCTGAGAAACAGCTTGGTACAGTACATATTTGTCCAAGAGATCAAAATGTGTGTAGGAACTATGTTGTAATTATTGTAATTGATAAGATGTTTGAATTGCTGAGTCAACCCTCTACCAAGAATCCTGGAAATGAGTGATCCTGATTTGACTGTGATTTCTCCCAGAGGTCAGTTCTAGGTCACCCCATTCTGAGTCTTTATGCTACTTAGTCATGATGGGAATTATAGTTGACCTGGATTTCCCCATTGACATTTGTACTTGATTAACTCTGAATTATAAAGTGTGTGAGTTCTATTTCATTATAGAATTAAACAGCAGGAAACTTGTGCTTTTTTCCCCCCAAACATACTCCCTCAAATTTATAGAAGTCAGAAGTCCCAGTAGAATTACACAACAGACGTTTCCGGTTTGTAATTCACCCATAGGGACTATGTGGGCACCAGTATAGGAAATTTTCACAGGCCCTAGGCTACTATTTAACAAATTAGAGCCATTTGTTACTAACTCAAACTAATTAAACAAAGAAACAGTATGAATTAATAAAATATTTTAACCATATACTTAACTTTTTAAAATTATAATAACATTAAACTTATAGAAAATTTATAAAATATGTAATTCCCATACATCTTTTATCCAGATTCCCAAATTTTCAACATTTTACCACATTTGTTTTATCATTCTTTCTATTTGTGTGTGCCTGTATTCTTTATATTTTTTGCACCATTTGAAGGGCTATACTTTCATACTTCTTTCTATCTCTTATTGCTTCCTATTTCCTAGGAATAAGGGAATTTTCTTACATACTATAGTACAGTATTCAAATTTGGGACATTTAACATTGATTCAATAGTTTTATCTAATCTACCATTCATATTTTTTCAATTTTCCTAATAATGTCTTTGTAAATTTTCCCTCAGGATTCAGTAAAGGACCATGAATTTATTGCATTTAGTTGTCTTTTTATTCTCGTTAAATATGGAGCAGTGCCTTAGTCTTTTCTTTGCCCTTCACGACAAAGGCTACTCATTTTATAGAATGTTTCTCCATTTGGGTTAGTTCAGTGGTCAGCAAACTCATTAGTCAACAGAGCCAAATATCAACAGTACTTCTGCCGGGGTCGAACCCCAGCAGGTCCAGGGGTCCCCAAAGGTGTGGACGGAGTCGGCGAAGAAGGAAGGACACGGAGACAGTGTTCAGTTGATCAGCAGCCTAGCCAGGATCTCCAGCCAGGATCTCCAGCCAAGTTCTGGTCTGGATCTCCAGAGAGGTTCTGCTTCAGATCTCCAGCCAGGTTCAGTCACCAGGTTCTAGTCAGGTTCTCTTGCCATGTTCTATAGTCAGGTTCAGTCCAGGATCTTTTACCATGTTCTCTCCAGCGAAGTTCTTCTGTCTCCAGGCTCCGTGTAGGTTCTGTCTTCTGAATTCTGTGTTCTAAGTTCTGAGTCTTGCTGTCTTGTTACATCTGTATTTATACCAGTTGATTCAACCCTATCAATCTCTATTACAAAGGTTAGGGCGTTTCTTATCTCCATTCCAGGGAGTAAAGATTATGTAGCTTAAGCATGATTGTTCATAGTTAAAGTGATTAATTACCCGCCTGGCACTTAGTTGAGGGGTTTTATTCCCTCCCTAACTTCAGGGGAAAATCCCTACCTGGGGATTCAACCTTTCTCGGAGAGGTGACCTTGGTTAAAACACAGCACCAAGAAGGTGAGCAAACATATTAAGAACCGTATGCCATATATGCCAGGTCCCTTGAAACAGCAAGGATGGACCGGCTCCCGGCATACTTCCTCAAAATAGACTCTCCCAGGCCGAAAACCGACTTATGCACATGGGCCACGAAGTTTCAATCGCGCTGTACATGCATGCCCATACATGGTATTTTGTGGAAGAGCCACACTCAAGGGGCCAAAGAACCGCATGTGGCTCGTGAGCCGCAGTTTGCCGACCATTGGGTTAGTTGATGTTTCCTCATAATTAGATTCAGATTTGCATCCATAGCCAGAAAACTACATAAATGATGATGTGTCCTCAGATCTCCCAGGTAAAAGATATCCATCTGCCAATCATCAGTGATGTTAAATTTGACCACCTGATGAAAGTGTTGTCCATTTTCTCCACGGTAGTTTCTATTTTCTCTCACAACTAGTAAGCAAGCTGTGGGGAGACTTTTTAAGCCCATCTTAATATTCTGCTCCTCAACATAATTAACCTTAATGATTCTTTCCTTAACCAGTCTTTGCTATGATGACTGTAAAGTGTTAGTTCTCCATGTCAGTAGGTGTTTCCTTTTAAAAGTAATGTCTCTCTCCCTCTCTCTCTCTCTCTCTCTCTCTCTCTCTCAGAACATTTTTCAATGATGTTAAGCAATTCAGATTACTTTTAAATTTGTATGTAAGTAGAGTAATAACATCAGTTAATCACAGTACTAGCTCTTTTCATTGGCAACTAGTTGAATATGAATCTTAAAATTGCAAATACTTTTATTTTTACAAAACAATAAGATTTTTATCAAAGTTACAAAAATTTTTAAATTCCTGATTTTATTAATTTTGATTAAAATAGTAATATGAAATAAATTACAATTTGTGTTTTGATTTTTAACTTCAGTAGACAATTTAAGATTATTTAGAAGAAAAAGAATTTTTGAGGAAAATATGTTTTATGTTTTATAAGAATACTTCTAAAGTATTCTACATTTAATCACAATTTTTTACATGTGTTTTGGTTCAATTTTGGTTGAAAATATATTAAAATTACTTTAAATTTTTTAATTATTTAGGTACTTAGAAATGACTACAAGTTAGAATCATGAAAGAACTAAAAAATATAGAAGTGAACTGAAAATAGAAATTAGAAATAGAAAATCATCAAAGAAGCTCCTTTCTTAACATTTTAAAGCTCTCAATTAAATTGACCACATACATGTTAGACATAATCCACATAAAACTTATAAATGAGATGTAACAAATTCTATGTTTATTGAAATTTTAATTACTAATGAAAATTGTTCTAGTCAAATCCAGAATTTGAATACAACAGATGAAATTCCTGCAACTGAAGAATATTAAAGAATTCATAAGGAAGAATATGAATATTTTTAAGTAAAGATTTGCCAATATAATTATTCATATCAATATGAAACATCTACTATATATAAAAGCCTAAGCTATTGGAAAACCTGCCAGTAGCTATGATGCACACTGACCAACAGGGGGCAGATGCTCTATGCAGGAGCTGCCCCCTGGTGGTCAGTGCACTCCCACAGTGGGAGTGCTGCTGAGATGATAGATGGGCACCAGACATTGGGTTGATGGCTGGTGAGCGCAGCTGCAGTGGCGTGAGCTTCTCCCACGGACGCTCCCTCTGTGTGCCTGAGCAGTGGCAGCAGCAGGCACAGTGGGGCTGGGATGAGTGGGAGCAGCGCAGCGCCCAGCTCGGGCTCAGGCTCCTCCCCAGCCACCTGCCACTTTGCGCACTACTTCGTGCTGTGTGGGATCGACGCGGACAGAGGGCTGGAGCTTGATGAGCTGGGGGGTAAGGCTAGGCTGTGGCAGCATGGAGGTCCACTGATCCCCACAGGCCAGGCCGAAGGACTCCACTGGTGCACGAATCCATACACTGGGCCTTTGGTCTATATATATAAAAGCCTAAGCGACCATTAGGATGACCAGCCAGTAGCTATGACATGCACTGACCACCAGGGGGCAGACGCTCAATGCAGGAGCTGTCACGCCAACCTCCTGCAGTCCCTCCCCCTGGCTGGCAGCAGTCCCATCCCCCAGCCGGCCAGCCCTGATTGACCCCGATCACTGGCCAGGTAGAGGGACCCCACCTGTGCATGAATTCATGCACCAGTCCTCTAGTGGAAACATTAAATGCAATTGTTTCCCTTTTTTAAAAAAATGAGAAAATGACTACATGAATCTGCCAATTGGAGGATAAAGATGAAATCTCCAGAGCTTTAGTGTTTTTTAGATGATGACCTTGGGAAATGGCCCGTGTGGCTTTCTGGCAGAGTTAGAATGTCTCTTGTTAAACATATTCTGACTACAATATTCATAGTACACACTAATATTGTCTATTATATATAATGTTATACAATATTCACATTATTTATTATATATTATAATGTTCAGTATAATTCTTTTATATCTTAATGTATCAGAAAGAGCTTTTTTAGCCCACTGATTTTGAAACTAAAAGCAATTTACATTCATATTCCTACTAAATGTTAATGTTATGAATCAAATGAGACATGGGATGTTTTAGAACTTCGATAGCCTTTTCTAATTGGGTGTTGTTGTGGTTCTTTTTAATTCCTCATCAGAGGATATGTTTATTGATGAGAGAGAGAGAGCGCACATCGATGTGAGAAACATCAATCGGTTGCCTCCTGCCTGTATGAGCCCCAACTGGTATGTGCCCTTACAAGGAATCAAACCTTCAGCCTTTTGGTGTAGGAACAGTGCTCCAACCAACTGTGCCACCTGGCCAAGGCTAAGTGAGTTTTTAAATGACAAATATAATAATGCTAATCATAACTAATGCAAACAACACAAAAGGCCAAAAAGTAAAAAATGAAAACATTCTACCCTCTCTATACATTAGAGGAGGTAACTACTGTAACAGTTTGATGAGTTTCTTTCCAGATATCCACATATTTTTGATACCTTTATTCACACACACAAAACCACAATAGATATTTTTTTCCTTTTTCTTTTCTCTCCTTTTTTTCAGCCAAACTGGGTTTGTGGTATCCAGACTGTTCTGCGACTTGTTTTCATCACTTAAAAGGGTTGTAGTATAAACATCTTGCTAAACGGTTTTTTAGAAGTTTTCTTCAAGACATTCAGACAGTGTACAGCAAGATGTTTTAAGAGTCCATTTTGAATATGCAATAAAAGGTACTTAATGAGCACAAGACTATTCTCTCACAGAGATCTTCTTGTGTTTGTTTTCTCAGACACTGCTGCGGCGAAATTCCTGATTATCAAAGCTCAAGTCTCGCGGTGACGTCACCCGGGAAGTCCAGGCTTATCCAGCTTTTCCATGGGCAGAAACTGCCCTGGGGATTTCAGCGCTGCCTCATTTGGAAAATTCAGAAAATTATGTAGAAGTCACATCAAGGAAACCTTTGATTTGAAAGTTAATCAAGAGTCATTTGTTAACTTTCCTACACATTAAAAAAAAGTGTGTACATATAAGCATCTACTTAAAAAAAAAAAACTTCAAGGCTGAAAATAATTTTTTTCCACTTAGTTTGGCAACCAATTAAGCCATAATAAATAAATTACTGTACTACTAAGTAAACATAGGATAGTCAGTTTTACTTAGAAGTTGTTTTCAGTATCTTATTTTGGCTCAATTGAGGCCAAATTGTAACTTCATCCAAAATTTTAATCTTAGCAAGGTTATTTGGCCCCTTTTCACTCACATTAAACAAATGTAGTTTTCCACTATATATCAGCGGTTCTCAACCTGTGGGTCGGGACCCCTTTGGGGGGTTGAACAAGCCTTTCACAGGGGTCGCCTAAGCCCATCGGAAAACACATATATAATTACATATTGTTTTTGTGATTAATCACTATGCTTTAATTATGTTCAATTTGTGACAATGAAATTGGGGGTCACGACAACATGAGGAACTGTATTAAAGGGTCGTGGCATTAAAAAGGTTGAGAACCACTGCACTATATGTTAAGGTATAGGCAGTGGTTGGCAAACTGCGGATCGGCAAACCACAGCTCGTGAGCCACATGTGGCTCTTTGGCCCCTTGAGTGTGGCTCATCCACAAAATACCGGCTCTTCCACAAAATACCGACTTTTGCGCATGGGCCATGAAGTTTCAATCGCACTGTACATGTCCACCCACACATGGTATTTTTGTGGAAGAGCCACACTCAAGGAGCCAAAGAGCCGCATGTGGCTCGCGAGCCGACCACAGGTATTGGGAAAGAAAAAAAAGTTTCCCTCAACCCTCTTAGGGTCCCTGGCTACATCTGAAAATTAGTCCCTGGCTAAATCTGACAAAGACAGATTAACAAGAGAAAAACATGCCAAGTTTATTAAATGTTTACATGGAAGCCTTCACAAGAGTGTGAAGACCCAAAGAAGTGACCACAGCAGGAAGCTTTTACTAGTATACTTTTTATACAAAGAAACAATACATTTCTAAAGAAATGACAAGACACTGGGGTTTGGTCTAGCGGTAGTAAAACAGTGAAGAAATAGCAAGGTTTGTTTACACATACTTCTCTACCCTAAATTCCCTTCTCTGGTGATAAGGATGTCTGCTCTGCTCCTGGTACAGGGAGGATAACTTTCACAGCAAGATTTATCTTCTGCTTTCAGGAGAAAGAGGGGGTTGTGGGGGTGATGGTTGTCAGAGCGACCTTCCTGCTCTGGCCGTTTTCTCAAACTCCTTCTGTTTAAAATATTCAATATGCCGAGGTGCTGTGTTTTGGGGCGGCATGTCCTGAGCCCCATAAAGGGCAAACTGTAAGGTCAATAATTCCGAAATAAGATAGGACCCCCCCCCCATTCCCCTTCAGAGTTAAACTGTGAAATAACACAAAATGGACCATCATAGAAAGAAGAATAGTTTGACTGAAAATACTAGCACATCTAAAGGAAAAATGTGTCAAATAAGAGCTTTTGCCACCTCTCATGTTCTCCACAAGGGAGAACCTAGGAGCCGTGGAAGGAAAGAGAAGGAGAAAGTATCAGAGGCCAGTGTGAGGGAGCATGAGTACCTACCCTGGCCCGATGCTCTCAAACATCAGCATCTCCAATGGCCTTGCTCTGGTGGTTGACCCACATGCTCACCAGCTAACCTGGCTAGTCACTTGCCATCCACTGAGAATGGACAAATTAGCTTGGACTGATCATAAAAACATACAGCCGGCTGCCCAGCCATCAAGTTGAAACAACAGACATAAGAAAGCTAGCTGCAAAGTTTATGGGAAACAATATTTCTCCCACGGACATTTCACAGCTATCAAGAGTCACACAACCCTCTTCTTTGAGTGACTACTGCTTCCTTACGGCTGAGAGACATTTTTCTCTAATATCATCAATATCAGAAACATCCCTGTTTGAAATTATGTCAATATGAATGAGACATCCCATTTTGCCTGTTGATCTCAGTCACTTTGATGCAGTGACATAGCCTCAATTTCCAACCCAGATGCAACGCTTCCTTCAGATCATGGCTAGCCACCCCTCGCTTAACTTTGTGGTTTCCAATGAAACAGTGTTTTCAGTTCACGTCATGGTCCAGACTTCAGGTTGACCCTGTACCCACAGCTCTGTTTTGCTTTGAGCCTATCAGAACACTGCGTTTGCTTTTTACCTTAATTCCACATGTTCTTCAACTCCTACAATAACTCTTTCTTTTTTTTTGGATGAGGTGCTTCACAGTTCCTCTGAGGTGCAGTCCCTCCCATTGCAATGGTTCAATAATGAGACTGATTTTTCAGACTCTGATCACTTCCTGTTGGTCTTGGGTTGAGAGTGAGGGTATCTGGTAGGTCTGCCGCAGCAGAGAATGCTCTGCATAACTGTCATATTTCTCATTGTGTTAGTTCTTGTAACCTTTTAAAATTTGGATTCTTGCTTGTCATAGGTCCACCTCGAGAGATAGAGCCATCATGGGAAAATAAGAGAATTAAATTTTAAGCCTGCAAAGATGCTAAGGGCTTTTACCACTAAATAAGTCACAAATAAGCACCTCGTGAATATGTTATAAGATAGCGCCAGAGGCCACCTTGTGTAGATGAGTATATATTCCTCTAACTTCTACACATTCCAGAATGTTCTTGTTTCCTTTGATAACCATAGCATAACATATGGACATATTATGGCTCACTGAGCTGCAGAAATTTGGCAGCATATTTTTCTGAGGAAGCCAGAGAATTGATACCTTAATTTTATTTTATTTTTTTGGTGGAGAGAGTACTTTGTTTTGGAAATCAATTCATTAAAAAACAGTTTTAAACAGAAAAAGATATTTGCAAAGCATTCAGGTTTTCTTCTAACCCAAGATCTCTTAGACTGGGTTTTGTTCAAACTGACCTCGGCTGAGTGCTTTGGTTATGTAGGGGTGCTGCAGGGGCTGGCAAGGGGCTGAAATGAGCCCTAGCTGCACACTAAACAACTTATCCAAGAGTTTGCTTGAATAATATATGTACCTACCAAAAAAGAAAGTTTGGAAAAAACTGCCTTAGTGCTTTTCATATCCATTCAGTATGTAAAGTAAGCTGCTCTGGTTTTAGAATCACAACATTTGTCAATGCTGCCAATTGCCCTTGTGGTAAAAATAATAATAATAACCCTATATAAAAAAAGGGCAATATGCAAATTGACCCTAACAGCAGAACGACCAGACCGACTGCTTCACCAGTCACTATGAGGTGCACTGACCACCTCTTGGTCCCTTTCCCCAGCCAGCAGGCTCCCATTGCCCGATGGCAAACAGAGAAACAGGGATGGCTGGTGGCAGAGGATAGGGCTGGCTGTGGGCAGCCAGGGAAGATGGCCCTGATTGCAAGTCAGTCCTAGAGACCATACCCATGCATAAATTTTGTGCACTAGGCCTCTAGTAATAATAATAATTCTCAAGAATTTTGGCTTTGAAGCCCTGGCTAGTGTTCTAAGTGGTTAAAGCATTGGCCTGCAGACTGAAGGGTTTGTGGTCAAGGGCACGTACCTCAATTCCCAGTCAAGGGCATGTGCCTCAGTTGTAAGCTCAATCCCTGGCCCCGTTCGGGTCATGGGGGAGGCAACCAATTGATGTGTCTCTCTTACATCATGTTTCCCTCTCTCTTTCTCTCTCTCTCTCTCCCCCCTCCCTTCTCCCTCCCTTCCACATTCTCTAAAAATCAATGGAAAAAATATCCTTGGGTAAGGATTTAAAAAAAAAATACTGTTTGAGCCCTAAGGTAATAACTATGATTAATTTCATGGTCAGCTTGACTGGACCACAGTGCCCAGATATTTGGTCAAACATCATTCTGGAAGTTTTTATGATGGTATTTTTGGTTGAGATTAGCATTTAAGTTGGTGGACTTTGAATAAAGCAAATTGCCCTCAATAATGTGAGTGGGCCTCATTCAATTAGTTGAAGGTCTGCATGGACCAAAAACCTGACCTCCCCCAAGCAAGTAGGAATTCTGCCATCAGATGGCCTTTAGACTCAAATTACTCTCTCTTGGATCTCCAGCCTGACAGTACACCCTGCATTTTGGACTTGCTAGCCTGCATAATTGTGTGATCCAATTCTTAAAAATAAATCTTTTTCTTAAAAAAAAAAAAAAAGGAAAGGAAAGGAAAAGAATTCTGGCTTTGAAAAGATGATTGGGAGCTGGTTGGGACTAGGGCTCTCAGTTCAAACCTTTCTGATTTAAATTGGCCAGCAAGAAAGACAAGACACTGTAATGTCCCCTTTGTAACCAACAGAGGGCAGTAGTGAAAATATTAACTTGAGCATGATGCAGCCTAGAAGTGAGAACTGAGGCCAGGTATATTTAGAAGCTGGACATGAGCATACATTTCATTAGATTTTACTTTCCTTTTGCTTAGAGAAGTAAGTAACCACATTGTTATGCCCACTTTTCAGAGCTTGGCACCCATTATTTTCTTACCTGCATCCATCAGTCTTCCATACTACCTCCTTTTTGTTTGGGAAATCAGAGTTCTCTCTCTGAGATCCAGGTTCACAACTGCCCAGAAGGCTCAGGGCTCTGATGAGTCCTGAACCCCTGATGTGGTTGCTCTGTCTGGGCTTTGGGATGCATGGAATTTCTTTGGGAGAAAGATGGGGAACTGGCCTGGCCTTCCCATCTGGTGTGAAGAGCTCACCACTGTTTACATCTCTGAGCTCCAGTTCAACCCTGAAAGCAGCACAGAATCTGTAAAGCTAGTAATTTCTGCTTAATAAAAAAGAGCATCAACTAAACAACCTGTGTGTGTTTAACCTATAAAATCTCCTGAAACTCAAAAACAAAATTCAAAAATTTTTTTCTAACATTAACATGCTTTAACTTGACATATTTCCACTGAAAGCACCGAAGAGTTCCTAAATTAAGAACCATGTTCTTTTTTCTGAGTGTAAAAATGTTATCTTTTGAGAACACAGAGAACGGTATTTATGGAAAAACAATTCAATTGGAATTCCCAAATACCCAGAATTTTACTTTCAGCTAGGTGTGGTTCTCATCCTTATTTGAGTCAGTTTCCTTATTTATGAAACAAAGGGGTAGGGCAACTATTCTCTTTGACCTTGAAAATATTGGGAATCTGTAATTACTGATTCAATATCTGAAGAGATTATAAAAGATATTAAACGTGTTTACATGTTGTTGGTAAACTCACAATAGCAAAATGTTCATATCTTACCCTCTTTTGTTTCTTCCCTTTTCTATGAATATGCTTTTGTTTTCCTAACCTAACCAGTGTCTTTTCAGGAATCTTATAGAAGTTGCCCTGGTGTACCCACTTTACTGGGAGAAAATAGGCAACAATAGACAAGCAAAGTTGCCACAGGGACCTTGTAGCCCAAAAGCCTAAAATATTTACTATATTTAATATAGTAAATAAGAGATCATAGAGTGACCAGAAGAGTAAATCCGCAGAAATAGAAACACTGAGCTAACCAGGGAAAAATCTGGCTGTAATTTTACTGCTAGGTGAGTATTGCTGCATACAATGTTAAGTGTAAAATAAAGTGACTTTAATTTTTATTATTTCTTTTTCTTGAGTTTAACCACATTATTTAAAGCTTGAACTAACATTTAAAGTAAATAATCAGTAGTTGCATGGAACTGAAGTGTGGGTTCAGTTAATCACAGACCCTAGAGTGCTTTTCTTCCCTGGGTCTGCTCTTGGTGCTCCTCTCAGCAATCTCTCCAAGTAGTAGTTAGAAATATAAGAATGCAGCCTAGCTGGTTTGACTCCTTGGATAGAGCATCAGCTTTCAGACTGAAGGGTCCCAGGTTCGATTCCAGTCAAGGGCACTTATCTCGGTTGCAGGCTTCTCCCTGGCCCAGGTCCAGGTCAGGGCACATGTAGGAGTCAACCAATCAATGTGTTTCTCTCACATCAATATTCTCTCTGTCTTACTCTCTTCTACTCTCTCTAAAAATCAATGGAAAAATATCCTCGGGTGAGGATTTTTTAAAAAAAAGAAGAAAAGAAATCTAAGAATGCATTATCCTTTCTTACCACCTCTCAGCCCTAATATGAAGCCAGAGTCCTCTTCTTTTATATTCCTGAATATACAGTTTAAGCTTCAACTTCTCAGTGACCTACTTCTAGACAAAACAGAGTGCTTCAGGCCCACCAGAAATTACAGATCGACATACCACATGTAGGGTATGTCTGTGACCTTTTTTAATAGCAAATCTTCAACATCAGGACCAAAGGCTCTTCAGTGCTTGCGGACTTCCCTAGCATCACAAGATGGGTGCTTGAGTTGCTTAGTTCAAGACTGGAAAAACGGGGCCAATAGTAGCATAGCTAGTTCATTTCAATAAGAAATTCAGAAGCTTTCTCAGAAACATCCAGCAGGGAGTGCTTGCTTCTCAGAGGCTAGGAATGTATGGAATGCCTCCTACTAGTGGTCAGTCAGTGTATATGCCTGAGCACACTCCTGCCCTAACACAACTGGGGCTTTGTTAGCAACTGAACACGACAGATGGGATAATGGGACGGTAACTAACCACGCATGCCACAAAGCTACAGAATCCCTGGACCATAAGGTGAATCACAAGGACAAATGGGGGTAAAAAATTCATTTTTTAATTGTTAATATTATGGGAACTTTCACTAATGACAAATATTTGTTAAACATTCAAAATGTTCTAGGCCCAAGTCTACTCTGACCCATTTTGATTTTTTATTCTAGACAATCTAACTTAAATCATGAAAGCATATCTTAATATCCTCTGGTAGCATACCAGATTGGTCAAAACTAGTCACTCCTTTTGAAAGTTATGCTGGTTGAAATAAAACACATGGATAAACAAAAATGTTTAGTAATCAACTTGAAACAGAGCTCCTGAATTTATTGGGTCAATTAATGGCTGAAAAGTCTTTTCTTAATATTTAAAAACAAATGGTCTTGAGACTGAGATTAAGGGTTAAAAGGAAAGGCCCTTCTTCTCAATCTTTGGCGGTGAAACAAAGAGATGGGTCGGAATTTCACAGAATTAATGTGATAGCTCTTGTTCTCTGATCACTAATGAATAACCTGGATGAAATAAACCTCCCTTCATTGCCAAGGTGCTTTTCCACCCTTTTGATGAACTAATAACCATTTACCTACAGCAATGCAGACTTACCAGCACAGAAATGTTATTCATATTCAAAAAGAACAACCCATTAAAAATAGGAACAGAAAGGGTGAACTAAACAGATGGTATTCCAGGACTTTGAACCCTGGAGTACAAATTTAATCCTTTATTGTCAGAACCTCCAAGGGACTATCCACATCCTTTATTTTACTGGAATTCAATTGTATTGACTACAAATAAATGAGTAATTGGCTAAAGATCAAAACTCTTTTGTAATATGGTAAAGAACTGTACTATGAATTCAATCTGCCTGTCAGAGATTGGAGTAGTAGAAAAAGCAATAGAAAATTACTGAGGCCAGGATTCAGCATTTCACTGTATTACTGTTGTTTGAATCCCTGAGGCTTCAAAGTCTCTCCCAGGTACACTATGAATGGAGGAATCCTTAATGGCAATTGGAGTCAGGGGACAGAACACTTCAGAGGGGTGGCAAGGCTCCTAGAGCTTTTTAATTTTAAAAATATCAATGCATGACCCATAGCGACTTCATGAATGTGGTCAGTTTCATCATCAAAAAGAAGAATAAGAATCCTATCTAATAAAGAGGGATATGCTAATTGACCCTCATGCCATTGCAAAGATGGTGGCGCCCACAGCCATTAAGGAGGGAATATGCTAATTGACTGCCCTGCCCTCAAAGATGGTGATGCCCACAGCCACAAGATGGTGGCACCCAGACCCCTTAGCCCTGCCGGGGAGGCAGGCATGCAGCAAGGCTGGGCCATGTGTCTTCCTCCAGAGTCCCCCAGCCCACTCAGCCCCCCAGTCACCCAGGGCTGGCCTGGGGCACAGGCAAGCCTCAGATGGCAGCTGGGCAGCCACCTAGAGCTGCCCGAGGCTCAGGTAATCAGGGCCGGCTGAGGCTTGTGCTGCCATCAGTGGCAGCAGCAGAGGTGTGATGGGGTGTCGCCTTCCCCTGATCGCCGGGTTGCCTCCTGCCCCTGAGGGCTCCTGGACTGTGAGAGGGGGCATGCTGGGCTGAGGGACCACCCCCCCCCCTCCAGTGCATGCATTTTCATGCACTGGGCCTCTAGTTTTTAATAAAATCATAAATTTGTTAATTAACTAAAACATAAAGGCTCCTTATGTGTATACAACCCCCTTCTATAACATCCTTGGAAAGTAGTTATGAAAACATTGGATGCCAGCAATCATGAGAATTTAATCATTTACCAAAGTAACTCATTTTATTTTCTAGCAAATTTCAGTGTTTGGGATATTATTCTTATATTAAATAAATATTTATTTCCTTATAACTCATACAATGGTTTAAGTTCTGCCATCTGGAGATAAAAAAAAAAAAAATAAGCTCCTTCCACATCACAGCCCTTCCATTGTTTGAAGGAACTTTTCCGCCTCTCTTACATAAACCCTGGATCTTTGTTTCGTCATTCTTTAGACAGCTGACCTTTAAATCCTATCGCTGTCCTAGATGGATCTCTAAAGAAAAAGACCCTAATGGTCAATATTTAATTTAGAGCAATGGTTCTTAACACCATTTCCAGAATTCTGACTTAATTATTCTGGATGGGGGCCCAGACACTGATAGTTTTCAACACTCCCCAGGTGATTCTAATTTTCAGCTAGGCCGAGAACCTCGGAAAATGTGTGGTCCAGCCCCGAAATCGGCACCTCTGGTGCTGAAAGAGGGGCAATGGGCAAATGGAATAGCTACTTTTCTTGTCTGGACACTAAACTTGTACTGAGACAACCTAATCACATGGGAGTTTAGTGATGGTTATATATGCTCCAGGCTCAAAGCAAGCTTAAGGTCAATCCATCTGTTGAATGAATTTCTATTAACTTATACCTCCTTGGTTCTGTAGAGATGGAATCAAATTTGGGTCTAAGTCCAGAATTTTGGGTCTTTTCTTATTGCCTATAACTGCATTATTAGTAGGATCAAAGAAAATAAGAGTTGAGCTATGCTAAGCACGGGCTAAGTACATTGTCTTTTAATCCATTATCTTAATTGAATGTCCACAGCAGCCCTGTGGGAAAGAGGATATTATTATCCCCATTTAACAGGCAAGAAAATTGAGACTTAGATTAGATAAGATACATTGCCGAAACTATTTTAGGATTCTAGGCCTGCCAGACTAGTCTATATTCTCTCTTTATATAAATATATATTTACACCCTCCTTCCTATCACAAATGTCAGCCTTTCATTAGCACTCGCCGATGTGATCTGGCCTCCACATAAATCCTTTCCTGCGAGCTGTAAAATATGGGACAGGAGGGCGCATCAATTCTGTCTTTCCACCAGAGACCGCCATCTAGGATGCGCTCACCAGCATTTTAGAGCTATGTCAGTGCAAACAGCTATGAATCTATCAACATGGATACATTTTCCCTTTTGTCTGCAAGGATGTCATGGGACTCTTGGTCAATGCCTTGCCAAAATCTGTATTCATGGTTTCTATTTCTTTAGTAAACCCATCAATTAAGGAAATGAGCACTGTCCAGATGGACTTGTTCTAATGAACCAGATGCTGTCTCCAGAAATCACCATGTCTCCCAGGGCTCACCATATCATCACATCACAGATCATCCTTTTAATATATTGTCCTACGATTTTATCTGGTACTAACATCAGGCTTACGGATCTATGATTTTCAGAGCCCAAATCAATATATTATGTGCGTCTCATCTATTTTTTTGAATACCTCCCTTGCAAACTCTGACTGCTCAAAAATCATTTTAGGAAGTTAAGAAACCTCTCTGTGCTCATCTTCATTTTCCTGAGTCACAGAAACCTGACTACCTTTGGTCAGTTCCATTTAATCAGCTTTATTTCTTTCATAAATCACCCACAAATCTTGGAGTTCCACTGACCCACCTTTCTCTCTCTGAACATCCTTTACTGCAGAGAATATGAGCTGGGGGCTGTTCTGCTTTTTCTCTAACATGTATCTACTTTACCTCACTTGCTCTAGGCAGTGGACAGATCACTTCCTTGTTCTTGCTCAAATAAAACTTAAAACCCTTCTTGTAATTTCCCTTCATATTTTCCTATTATGACTTTTGTATCCTTTTCAAATCTTAGCTCATTCTAGGCGGTAGCCTTCCTGACACCTTAAGCTCATAATTGTATGCTAAATGAAAATTTAACCCAAAACTATGAATGCAAGGCTAACAAGTCATATATAAATGCCAGCATCAAGGGGAAATCTGCTATCAGTCCAATCTTTCTCCTTTTATGAGCAGGTCGCCCACCGCTATGCTAAATTTAAAATATATTACATATAAAATTACTCTTCTCAGAACTTTCTCGGTACACACATGCCATCTTTTTTTGTTTTGTGTGCTAAGAAACAGGTCCCCCCAAATCCTTTCAGAAGCTAGACAGTGGTCAGGGTCGTGAGTCACCCCCATAGACTCTGATTTGGAGTCCAGGGCTCTTAGTTACAGTCTCAGCTGACTCTCAGGTAAGCTGTCTCCAACCCTATTCAGTGTCAGATTGGAAAAACCACCACCATGCCTCCCTAACTGACATAATGGAAAAGAATTATAGTTCGAGCTAACAATGATCTCATTCTTCCAGGAGCCTGGAGCAACAAGAAACGCTAGAGGCCACTGTGGTATGTCAAAGATTGAGGAAAATCCTCCTCACTTTACTGGGAAGGGTTTTGTTCTGAAAATAATGTCTCAAATGACATTCATTGAAAGGTCTTCAATCGATGAGGAGGCTACACAAAGTCTTTGGAAGAACCCTGGGCCGATTGCTTCAGTGGACTGTGACTTCTGCTCTCCAAATACAAGGTGAGACAGCTGGTTATACACCATGATCCACAAGGTCCCTCCTAGATCAAACCCACTGTTAGTTTTAAGCCACAAGCTCTTGGTGCCATAGTTGCTCACAGAATTTCCTCTCCCCATCTCTCAGCCATCCCCACACCACCCTATCCCTGACCTATTATATAACCCTACAGGACTTAGTATGTGTCATGCAGGCAGTCTCCCTTTCCAAGTTTGTTTTCTCAGGGCGTATGTGTCATCAGAAAAGGGGTGGGCCTCATCAAGCACCTGCCTCTCAGTCTGGGCCCCAGAATCCAGTCTGCTGACCGTGGGTCCAGACAGCAAGGCCATGACCTTGCCCAGGCATTCTGATCTTTAGTTGAGGGATCAGGCATCTTTTATTTTGTTTTCAATTAAATTTTTAAAATTGAAGTTCAATGTGCATGCAGAACAGAGCACATATCTAAGTATACCACTCAACAAATTTTTATCAACTGACTCTCCGTTACTCACACCCAGAAACTTTCCCTGTCCTCTTCCGAACCTCCCCCCTCCACTCCACAAGAATCATACCACCCTGACTTCTCCCAGCATAGATCTCTCGACCTGCTTTTGAACTTTATGTAGCTGGACTCATACGACCTACACACATTTGGTCTTACTTCTTTTTTCAACAATATGTTCGTGAATTCACCCGTGCTGCTGCGTGTAGTCCTAAATTGTTTGCTCTCATCGCTGGAACATAGTGCCTTGGATGACTCTTCCTGATTTCTTTATCCCTTCTGCTGCTGGTGGCATCGGGTAGTTTCCAGTTTGGGCTATTACAAAAGGCCCAGCTAGAAATGCTCCAGCCTCTTGGTGATCGTATGTACCCGTTTCTGTTGGGTACACGCCTGGGAATGGAATTGTTAGGTCACAGGGTGTGCATATGTTCAGCTTTAGTAAATAGTGTCTGCTTGTTTTTTATTTCCTCCTTCTCTTCCATCTCCCTCTCCTCCTCCTCCTCCTCCTCCCTTTTCTTCAAGCGTCTTCTTAACAAGATAAAACCCATGTGTGCTGGCCTCACAGCCTATGCTTACAGATAGAGGGTAAACCTCCACCAGCTTGACTGCCAGAAATTCGCCAGCCTGTGGTTATTCCCTCGCTTCTGCTGAGAGTTCTAACAGGCATTTGCTCTGGCCTCTTGCTACCACTGTGCACATTTGCTATCTGAGAGCTGTGAGAAGGAAGATTCAACACGGCTGTCCGTGTGACCCCCGGACCTGGAAAAGGCCGAGGTGTTCTGCCCTGCTGCTCCGTCCGAGCACGGAATGGTCACTGCCTTTCATGCCCCATAGCGCAGCAGGAGCCAGCGGTATCTTAAAATCCACTTTTACTAAGAATTCGGGGATACCTGAAGGGAAGTAGCACACGGAGCATAACAGACATTACTACTAGGAACGGCCCCACCAGCCCGGCTTGTCCTCAGCCCCTACAGAATCACCTCCCTACCTGGCTCCCCGCCTGCCTCCAAGGCCACTGCCCCTGAGGCCTGGGCCGCTGTACCTCAGAGCCCAGGCGCAGCCGCTCCCTTCCGCTAATCCTCCAATGCTCAGCCCGCCAGCAGCCTTACACATCTTCTACGCCAGCTCAGGGGTCTCTGTTGCTGACCCTGATCTGTGCAGAGGAAGAGTTCTGCTAACAGAGATGGGGACATATACAGCTCGACACCCAGAGACCCTGAGCTGGAATTCTCCGTCCCCCCCTTTGTGGCGTCACTCAACTACCATTCCCTCACTTGTAAATTTAGTTTAATAACAATTTCCACTTTACAGGATACGTTTGAAGATCGTAGGAAATATGTCAACCAAAGAAACATCCAAATCTAAGAGTTTATTTGAGCCAAAACTGGCTGCAATTGCCAGGGAACAAGATCTCGAATGCTCAGGAGAATGACAGTTTTGCAGTTTATTTTACGCGTTTGAAGTTAAGGAGGGAACAAAAGGAAGGTTATGTGAAGGTGGGAGACAGCGAGGCAGGAATTGGGTTACAATAATTAGCAAGATTGTGTGCTCTCTTGGGGGTGGTTACATTTATTTCAAAGGTGTGTTAATCTAGAAGATGCTCAAGAACAATGGACAGGCTTAAGGCAAAGATAAACGCTTTATTTAAAAATTTTATGCCTGGGGCGTGACTACCGCCATGACCTGTCCAGTGAGGAATTTATGATCAGATCGCCCCTGTTACGCCCACAGATAATAATTGTAAAGTGCTGACAACCAGGCTGGCAGGCCGTCAGCACAGAGATATGAGCTCAAATTACATCAGGGGCAGAAAGCTAACTTCCCCAAGGACTCTGTGTTCAGATTATGCCCCCCTCCCCCCACGCTGGGTGTGTATTGACTTCCTATTTGTGCTGTGGGGTTTCTCAGGAAAAAAGAGAGAGAGAGAGAGAGTCTGACCCAGAAGTAAATTCAACTCAGGCAGAAGTGAGTTTATAACTTTTAAATGGCAAGTTATTTTCAGCTTTAAAAAATGTTAGAATGCAATTTCCAGTCATGATACCTCATTACAAGTATATGAAAGGAGAGGGGAGGGAGAAATTATTAGAATAGCTTCATAAGTACAAAGGGATCTGATGAAAGGAGTATGGACCAAGGCCAAGGAGACAGCCCGGTAGAGGCCAGACTAGAGGGACAGGCGGACTTGGCTGGCTGCTGTAGAATCTCGGCCACACTGCTAACTAGCTGAGTGTTCTCTTGAACTTTGCCTTTTCTTATCTGTAGAAGGAAGCTAATCTCATCTCCCCGAGAGAATTGCTTTATAGCTTAGAGGGCCATAAACTGCCTATCTCAGCAAATATAAAGACTTTATAAATGGCACCTATTATTACTTGGAATTACACACACACACACTATTCTCCTAATGAGAAAGGAAAATAGCTCTGTTGCTACGTACATCCTGTGATGTTTCTAACAGAACATAAACAGCACTTCCGATGGGACAAGGATAAGGCCAAGTACACACAGTGTCTCTCTAGAAGGTGTGGCTACAGCTGCAACAGTGACCACTGATTGGTGAGCAGTGCTCACTGTTTCTCACCAATGACACCTACAGGTCCACTCTGCTCCTTCTGATCCCTGAACCAGGGTTCCTGAGATTGCTGAAGTGACCCCCTTCTTGACGACCTCCAGCCAGAACATCTCCTTCTTCCCAGATCCCTCCTCAGAATTGCCCAGCTCTCTTACAGGATTGCTGCCTGGGGTCTTTGGAGTGTGTTCTCCTTGCAGCAGCAAGCAAGATGAACCTGACTTATCATCCTCCTCCACTTCCTCATCCCCTTCCTCCTCCTCTTTTTCCTCTTCCCCTCCCCACCTTCTGCTCACCTCCTCTCCCTCCTCCTCCTCCTTCTCCTCCCTATCTTTAGATAGTGAGCTTTAATACTACAGAGTTAACATTTCTAGAAAGATAGATAGATGATAGATAAATAGAACATAGCTGAATAGATGTAAATGTATAGCCATCTCTATAAATAGAAGGACAGATAGATATTAGGTATCCATAAAGAGAGAGAGAGAGAGAGAGAGAGAGAGAGAGAGAGACTTTTATTAGCATTCTGGTTCTCTGCAGTTCAGTGACCCTCCACAGGATCTCCCACGAGTCCATCACTCATGCCAATACACCTGAACAATAATAGCACAATTATACAGCACTTACTCAGCGCCAGGCTACATTTTAAGCCCTTTGCGTGTATTAACTCATGTGAGCATCACAATGACCCCATGAAATAAAGTGACACTATGCACAGAAAGGTTAGCACTTGCCCAGGTTACGCAGTGAGTGGATGGGAGTGCTCCTCTCAGCCCTCCCGCCCTCACTGCCTGTTGCAGCAGTGCTAACACTGACTGCTCAGCATTCTCAGTTCCTCCCAGTGGCTCCAAGTTCAAATGGAAAGGGTTTCCACTAGCACTTATTCAGCCCTGCCATTGATGGTCTGTGTAATTCCCATTAATGTGCATATTCTGAAAAATTTCTGCCACAGGAATCTTATAGGAAATGGTAACTTAATACACTCATTTATCTTCTTCCTTTATCTTTTCCTACCACCTTCCACTGTCTCTCTCTGTCCTTCCATCTTCTTCCTGGAGGTGGTAAAGGCATTGTGTAGATTTATCTGTTCTATCCCAGGGATAATGGCCAAGGTTTTTAAGCACTTACTGTGAGCTAGACCCCATGCTACATGCTTTGCAGAGATGACCTCATTTGATTCTCATAACAGCCCCTTTTGAGGTGAACACCAACATTAGTCTCACTTTACAAATGAGGAAATGGGAGCTTAGGTTTAGTTCCTTGATCTGAAGAGAGAGAATCAGGGGTCTGAGTCCCTGACCTCACCCCCTTCCTCCAGTCTCTCGCCAGCTTCCCCACGGGTGGAGGCCATTGACGGGGTCCATGCAGGTCAACACTTTGGAGCAGACAGCAGGGTGGACACAAGTGGGGAGCTGGTCAGAGAGGCCAATGACGGGCCCAGCACAGAGTCTCATGAGAAACGTTTCTGAGGTGGGGGCAGGGCACCCAAGCTCAGTTCAAGAAGAGAGGCTGGGCTGTCATGGGGGGGCTTCACTTCCATTACAAAAGTCTAAATGATCCAGAACCACAGGAGTGTAAAGAGGAACCTAAAAATCAATCTAGAAGGGAAAAAAGGAGGTCCGTATAACCGAATTACACATTTAGTAACAATCTGAAACACTTTGGGGAAAACACCTCTGAATGAACACCCGCCCATCCCCTGAGGAAGTACATGAAAGATTACAAAATGCAGAGCAGAGCGGGGTGATATCTCTCAGGGTTTTTTGGTTTGAAACAGCAGAAACAACTTTTGGCTAGTTTAAGCAAAAGGTGAATTGCTTTAAGGATATTGAGAGCTCCTAGGATGGCTGAAGGACTGCCAGGAACAATGCAGCCTTTACCCACAGAGAACACTTATTTTTCCTCCATCTACTAAAATTATATGGTATATAATGTAATAAAAAGACCTCCATTTTATGCATGTTGGAGGACTTCCAAGCTTAGTCCAAGGATCTCGGGGGTGGGCTATATGAGACAGAGCAGCACAGCCTCTGACTAAATGGAAAACTCCTTAAGATGGAAGAAGCATCCAGGCAAGAGCTGGGAAGGCCATTTTCACAGGGCCCAGGTGCACGATTTCTGCAGGGCCGCTGTTCAGAGCAGGGAAGCACGCAGTAAAGCACCCCTAACATGGCCATCGACCCACGTGGTCTGAGCCTCCGTCCTAAGTCAGGGGCTCAGGGAACAAGCTGGGAAAGAGCTTGACGGTGTCACAACCCCAAGCCAGAGACAAGAATCCACAACTTCATTCTTAAAGGCGATTGGGAAGAGTCTCAGCTGAAGACCAGCACTAGAAGTGGTGGTGGGGTGGCCGGGGGGCAGGGGGGGGGGGAGGTGGTGGCTAATCAGGACTGGCTAGAGTCCCAGATCCTTTAGTTGGCAACATTATAACCTGGGCATGTCCAGGTTCGGCCACTGACCAGCAGAGGGCCCTTAGGAAAGGTTCCTGGAGTTACCTATCTGTAAAATGGAAATAAAACTTCCTACATTAGAGGGTTTTGGTGAAGATGAAATGAGATAATGGACATGACATTTTTAATACATCGTACATATTGGCTTTTTTAAAATATACTTTTATTGGTTTCAGAGAGGAAGGGAGATGGAGAGAGAGAAACGTCAATGATGAGAGAGAATCATTGATCAGCTGTTTGGAATTACTAACAGTATGAAAGGTAGAATTGGAGAGTTTGTTAAAGTTGAACTGATGAGATTATTAGTATCCGGAGGATAACATTTCCCATTTATCATCTTCATTCATTCACGGCCTGCTGGAATGCTGAGTGCATTTTTGCTGTAAAGCAAGGAGTATATGTTTACTAGTAAGACCTGCCAGGGACCAGTAGAGGGCAGTATCCACTAACAAAACAGAAGCCATGCTCCTCAGAGATAGAAAATATCCTATTCTAGGTCCATGGTGTCATCTCCTATTCCAGTGTCTACAGCAACAACAACAAAAAGTCAGTATGATAACTCCAAATGAAAGAAGGAAAGGGAGAGAAAATGTCAAACCTCATTGTTGAATGAAGACAACATATTTTGAAACATCTAACGGCTCTGAGCTTCATGCTGCAATGAACCAGGCAAAACCCCTGCCTGCAGGGGCAGAGTGCGCAAACCAAGAGCTGCCTCCGGCTGGCTGCACTCTCGGTGGCCTCTGCTTACCTGTCAGTAAAATGAATACTCAGGGTCGGATGGCTATGCAAGGGCCCCTCCCCTCAGTATGAAGGCGAATTTAAGGGCCCAGGATGAAGGAGAATGACAAACAACCAATGTGTCCCATGTCACTTACCCTAGCTACATACATATGAACAATGCACTCCTATGGTTCATTCAGATGGCGTGTGTATACATTTTCATTTATTATTCTCTCGAGGATCAGCAGGAAAAATACATTCATGAATGTAGAATAAAGAAAAATGATATATTAAAAATGATCTTATTGCTAATTGAGTATTTTCTACCCATATAACCCCAGTATTCAACTCAGTTCACTTCCCCAGCATTTACTGAATTCACTCTATGCTCAGTAGGAGAAGACAATGCTAAACCTTGGGGAGGCACGGGGCAGGAGGAGGGAAGGGGGAGGGAGTAGGTGGGATGCAAATATCCAAATGTGGAGACAAACTTTTACAAGTGGTACGAGAGGAGTGCATGAAGTGCCCCAAAGGGGAAGACACTGCTTCTGGCTTGGGGAGTGAAACAATTGAGGGGTGTTGAGATGAACCTTGTCAGGTTTTGGTGGTGGCAGAGTGAGGGGAATTTCGGGTAGAGGTGACACAGAGACAGAGGCGAGGTGTGTGTTTGGCTTGGTAGAGTTCATTTCCAATGCAGAAGCACAAGGCATGGGGTGGGGCAAGATGGAGAAGAGGTGGTGTGCAGGAAGAAAAGGCTAGAAGGGACGAAAGCAGGGAGGAGGAGAGCCTAGAGCAGTGGTTCTCAACCTTCCTAATGCCGAGACCCTTTAATACAGTTCCTCATGTTGTGGTGACCCCCAACCATAAAATTATTTTTGTTGTTACTTCATAACTGTAATTTTGCTACTGTTATGAATCGTAATGTAAATATCTGATATGCAGGATGTATTTTCATTGTTACAAATTGAACATAATTAAAGCATAGTGATTAATCACAAAATAATATGTAATTATATATGTGCTTTCCGATGGTCTTAGGCGACCCCTGTGAAAGGGTCATTTGACCCCAAAAGGGGTCGTGACCCAAAGGTTGAGAACCGCTGGCCTAGAGGGTCTTGAGCCCTTTGCTAAAGAGTTCGACCTGTATGGGCTTAGTTTATATATTCCACTTTAGTCCAAAAACTTCAACTATATTCTGTAAAGCAAGGGAAAGCAGTGAACAATACAGAGCCCATGTGTTTACATTTTACGTACATGCATATGTGTTTCTTTTAAAGCCTTTACTTTTTTATTATTATTATTGATTTCAGAGAGAGAGAGAGAGAGAAGCATCAATGATGAGAGAGGATCATTGATCAACTGCCTCCTGCACGCCCCCTACAGGGGATCGAGCCCGCAATCTGGGCATGTGCCCTTGACCAGAATCGAACCCAGGACCCTTCAGTCTGCAGGCCGATGCTCTATCTACTGAGCCAAACTGGCTAGGGCTAAAGCCTTCACTTTTTAAGAGCAGTTTTAGGTCCATAGAAAAATTAAGAGAAAATACAGAGATTCCCCATATATTCTCTGCCCCCACACAGGTGAAACCTCCCCCATTACGAACATCTACCAGAGTGGTACAGTTGTTGAGATTGATGAGCCTATATTAACACATTATAATCACCCAAACAGTTTACATGGGGGTTTATTCACTCTTAGTGTATATTCTAGAGGTTTAGACAATTGTCTATGACATATATCCAGCATTATGGTAGCATTTCACTGCTCTAAAAATCCCCTATGCTCTGCCTATTCACCTCCCATCCCAACCCTTGGCAACCACTGATCTTTGTACTGTCTCCATAGTTTTGTCTTTTCCAGAATGTAATAGAGTGGGATCATGCAGTATGTAGCCTTTTTAGATTGGCCTTTTTCACTTACCAATATGCATTTAAAGTTCCTCCCTGGGTTTTTTTCATGACTTGGTTACTCATTTCCTTTTAGTGCTGAATAATATTCCATTGCCTGGGTGTGTCATAGTTTATTTATTTATTCACCCACTGAAGGACATCTTGGTTGCTTGCAAGTTTTGGCAATTATGAAGAAAGCTGCTTTAAACATCCAGGTGCAAGTTTTGTGGTCTATGTGAATGTTTTATGGATGTGTATGCAGGTCTAATGTCATGGTTAGGTGACTGCCTCCGTGAGCTCACAGCCACGGCTTCGAACACAGATGACGAGGACGGTGATAGCAAATGTCTAACCCACGCATCATCCAGCTAGCGGATCAGATTCAGGGCCACAGGAACTGGTCGAGACCTTCATTAGGAGACAGCGGCCTTGGTGAGACAACCAGCCACAGCCACAGCAGCAAGGCAAGGAGACCTTCGTTTTGTTTCGACTACCTTTGGGCACTTTCTAGAAATCAGCCTGTCCTACTGACATATGTGTGTTCTATTCTAACAGTCTGGTATTTTATCCTACATCAATATTCTTTTCAGAATGATTAGATTATTATGAATGATAAGCTGTGTTCCCCTAAAAATGAGCTTCTTTGTATTTTTCACATGATCTATAGGCAGAATTATTTGCTTTGGGACTCAGATAAATGCTGTCAGGAAAACATGAGCGAGAAAAATTTTGTTGGCACCTGGGTGGCACTAATGCACTTTAGCTAGAGGATGGTCTGGGAATTTAAGCAGATCATTTGGAGGTCTCCATAGTGATACATAACACGGAAAAACGCATAAAAGGAAATTCTACTACATTTGTTCCTCTCACTCAATTTTTTAATATGCTGCTAGTCCAGTGGATCTTAATAATTTTTGGTGACAGACTCTTAAAAATCCAACAAAGCTGGGAACTTTGTTCACAGAAAAAGGCATATATCTAATATTATACATTTTTTCCCCAGACGGATTTATGGAGCCTGCAGGTAGGCAGACCCAGGTCCAGGTCTGGGGCCCTTGCCTCAGACTTTTAGAAAATAATGAGCCCTTGTATTATCTCCCCTAAAATGTCCCCTCCCCATGTTACACTTCCTTTTCTCATTTCTATGCTTAGCAAAGTGGTTATTTCCTCCCCAGGTGGTGACTTGAAACCCCAATTGTGGTTTATGTAGCATTCTGGGGAAATTCTGCAGTCTGTGATCCCATAAATGCATTTATAAATGTGTGATCTTTGAAAGTCTTGGTCTTTAATAGAAATACAAAGTAGGATTGTCTTAGACCATTTGCTGTCAAATTCCATTTTTGTCTTTCATCTCCTGATGTGTATAAGGCCCTGGCAAGGTTGGACCCAGACTAGCTCAGCCCCAGAGGCTTAATGTCGTGACAGCCTTATTTCAGTTTTATACAAGAAGCCATCACCCTGGACTCTTCAAGCAGGATGGCAAACGTTACACATGTTTCAGATCTGCTTGCTAGGGTGCTCAGCAGAAGTGCCCCCGTGAGCACATACAGCTCATATTCATAGGGCATACGAGTGTCACATACAGAAACTCATTTAATCTTCCCAACAACCTGAAGAGATACAGAAATATTGTTCTGCTTATTTTATTTTTAATACTAGTGGCCCGGTGCACGAAATTCATGCGTGTGTGTGTGTGTGTGTGTGTGTGTGTGTGTGTGTGTGTCCCTCAGCCTAGTCTGCAACCTCTCCAGGCTGGGACATCTCTCTCGCAATCCGGGACTGCTGGCTCCTAACTCTCACCTGCCTGCCTGCTTGATAGCCCCTAACCACTCTGCCTGCTGGCCTGCTCACCCCCAACTGCCCCCCCCCCTTACCGGCCTGCTCACCCCCTACTGGTCTCCCCTGCCAGCCTGCTTGCCCCCAACTGCCCTCCCCTCCTGGCCTGATCACCCCTAACTGCACCTGCCTTGGCCCCACCACCATGGCTTTGTCTGGAAGGACGTCCGGAAGGTCTCCTGGTCTAATTAGCATATTACCCTTTTATTAGTATAGATAGGATATGACATATCGCCATAACTATAACATATCTACCAGTATTACTCTATGAGAATATGTACTTCATGCAATAGGAAGGCATCTAATACATTACATTGTATATGTTGCAAGTAGTAGAAAATACTGTATTTGTAGCAATAGTATACACCCTGTGACTTCCCTTCCTGATTTGGGAATGGTTCCCCAGTTCTTTGAACGTTTCTTGGCCCCTGATATATTTGGAAAGAAAATAGCTCCGAGTTTGGAGAAATTAAATTACAATCATGACTGTACTTCAACTGCCTCCTATACTTCCAGCTAGATAACAGAAAAAACATCTCGGGGCTGGCGCCTCCTATGGCTGAGCTCTGGAGTGAGGGCCCGCTGCCCAGCGCTGGGCGGGTGACAGTGACTGGAGGCACCTCAGGTCCATCCTGCTGTCAGCCCGGCGACCTAGGCCCTCTGCTCCCAGCCCCTCCCGAGCCCCAGTGCCTCCTAATGGAGTCGTGAGGCTGTGCACCCAATCCCGCTGCCCTGTCCTCACCGGCAGCGGCGCAGGGCGCAGGTGTCCCATTTTCATTAAAATGTTCAACTTGCACCTGCTCCACCTGTGTCCACAGGCGGCCCGGGGCAGACAGTGATCCTGGAGGCATTCGCCGCCCCCGCCAGAGCTCAGCCACAATGGTCCTGAAGGTCCGGAGTGAGACAGCCCCGCCAGGCCCCGTGGCTGCGACTTGGACCCACTTCCTTAATCAGTGACCTGACACTGGGCGGGCGGCAGTGGCACTTCCTTCCCAGCCCGTGCTGGAGCAGGTTCCTGCAGTTTCAGAACCGAACTCCAAGGGCCTCCCCGGGCAGCAGCGGTCCTAAGCCCGCTGGCTTTCCCTTGATCCCACCAAGGCTTGCTTCTCACACTTGCTGAAAACCTTCTCGGTCCACTTGCCATAGAAATCAGTTCAGGCTGAAAAGACTGGGGACTCCGACAGGGCTGAGGGCACTGGGCACTGCCATCTTGTGGCTATGGGCGCCGCCATCTTTGTGATGGTGTGATGGTCAATTTGCATATTCCATCTTTATTAGATAGGCTATTTTTATTGATTTGAGAGAGGAAAGAAGAAGAAGAAGAAGAGAGAAACCAATGATGAGAGAGAATCATTGATCGACTGCTTCCTGCATGCCCTACACTGGGGATCAAGCCCGCCCACAACCCAGGCATGTGCCCTGACTGGGAATAGAACTGTCATCTCCTAGTTCATAGGTTGACGTTCAACCTCTGAGCCACACTGGCCTGGCTATTCTGCCTATTTTAGAGATAAGGAAACTGGGGTACTGGATAATGAGTTGCTTGTCTAAGAGGTCACAGTGGTTGAGGCAGAATTTATATTCAAGTAGCCTCATTTCAGAGTCTATACACTTGACCTCTATGCTATATTGCCTCTTAAATAATGGCTCAGATAGTGATGACGGAACTCTTATGATGCTTTCCTTTTGAAGTATCTACATCAGTTTTGGGCAAACTTTTTGACTCGAGGGCCACAATGGGTTCTTAAACTGGACCGGAGGGCCGGAACAAAAGCATGGATGGAGTGTTTGTGTGAACTAATAAGAATTCAAAGTAAACATCATTACATAAAAGGGTACGGTCTTTTTTTTTTTTAGTTTTATTCATTTCAAACGGGCCGGATCTGGCCCATGGCTGATCTACATCCATGGCCCAGGCATTTCCCCTACCCCTGGAAAGATATTTTTTTCTTTCTCCCTCCCTCCTTCCTCTCCCCTTCCCTACAAATGTATTTCAACTATATATTTGTCCCACGAGGCCCACTTTCATGAAAAGTGACAAGCCTCACACCTGCCACACATAGACTTCCTACTGGAAGTGCAATAGCCACCCAAGTCTGCTTTCCCCATGGAAAGAAGTCTGAGATTTCACTGCCTCGTTTTTTTGTGGTTTTTTTTTTACAACCAATAGAAGATAAATATTGCAAATAGGAATTGCAAAAACTTCTCTATGGACTTTTTCTGGCCCAAAGATTTTTTTGTTTTTGTTTGATTAGTTTTCTAAAGATGTATATAGTTTTTTTCCTATTTCCCCTTTTGGTTAGTTCCTTTTTTTATATAAAACTAGAGGCACAGTGCATGGATTTGCGCACTGGTGGGGTCCCTTGGCCTGGCCTGCAGGGATCAGGCTGAAACTGGCTCTCCAGGTTCCGGACTGTGAGAGGGCGGTTCTCGGGTGACATACCCCAGAATCGGACTCCCTCCTCTCTGGTTCCGGGTCAGTTACCCGAGAATCGCAACTGCCAAGTCACTGCAGCTCGGCAGCAACTGTATTGAGCGTCTGCCCCCTGGTGGTCAGTGTGTGTCATAGCTACTGGTCAGAGCATCTGCTCCCTGATAGTCATTGCACATAATAGCTACCAGTCAGATGGTCGAATGGTCAGACGGTCACTTAGGCTTTTATATATAAAGACTGTTTGAGGCTCATACTTGTACACTTCTGATTTGTCTCTTCTTTGGGGACTAAAATACTCATCCAAACTGGACTTTCCTTATATTTAAGAGTGCCTTTAATTTAAAGACCTTTACTTTATAGAGTTAACAAGATCATTCTTACAACCTATTCCAGGGGTGGGCAACCTTTTTGTGAGTGTGTGCCAAAACCAGCAAAATCTCTGACTCAGAATTCTTCTGCGTGCCAACCCAATTTTTTAAGAACATGTTATGCCTACTTGATATCTCTTAAGGTGTACATAAGTGAAGAACCTTGAAGAAATAATAAAATTAATTCGAGCGACAAAAACACAATATATGATGATGAAAAATACATTTATTTTTTAATGTATACATGTACACTGATAGTCCAACAGAAAACTTTATGACTCTGTTTGATATTATCAGTGATGACAGAGATTTTACATCAGGTTTATATTTCGTGACCTTCAGAGATATGCACGAGCTACTACTTTCATCCATCAGGCTACTCCTATTACGAGACTTAGCAAAATTCATCACTGAGAACAAAGATTCACAAGCATATGTGGATGAAACCAAAACACTGGTCGGATCTAGGAAGGCAGGGAGAGTTAAGGCAGAGGCATAGAAATTGCTCTTCCCCTTTCTCGTCAATCCATATCTATGGTCTTGTTATGTAAAATTATTTATTTATCTAAGATGCACCTACACTGAATTTACCTGAAAAAGAAAAAAGTCAATATTAAGAAAAAAATTGTAAATGGAAGATTATAAGAGAGGGTTTCACATGCCAGCAAAAGTTACTGGTGTGCCATGTTTGGCACACATGCCAGGGGTTGCCCACCCCTGACCTATGCACTAGGCAGTAATCTAACCCCATTCAGGTGTTTTGACTGATTCGCTGCTTTGACAATTACAAGAAGCACCACTCAGAATCCAAGGCCCTTCACATCTAAACCTCGCAGTGGTACCTGGATCAAGGCAGTGGTTCTCAAATCTGATCGGCCAATGACTACGGGTAACTGTCCATCAAGACTTCTCCTGTATAGTATAACTGATGGTTAAGGAAGGGAAGAAAGTAGCTAAGAAATAGAAATATCCTCTCCTTACTAATAATTTCATATCTTTAATGAGTTTTCAAAGGGTAGGAAAGGGTAATATTTTCTAACTTTCAGGATCAATTTTTTTAAATTCCATATTTGATGGTAACTCTTCAATGTATATTTTGTTCAACATGCAGCGTGTATGTTGAGGTCACAGTATGTGAACAGATGGAATATATGGCAGGGGCCAGCTAATTAACATTAAAGACAAGGGACCCATTGTTATTCTATAACTCCCATCCATTTACCTTTATTTCTGTCTCCATGGTACCTAGTGGTTCAATTATTGAATGTTGTAAATAAACAATTAAGCAAAATCAAGTTTATAAAATGCTGCTGCATGGTGTTTCAAAAGCTATGTTTGAATATTTTCCAAATCACTGAAACGTCACTGATTTGAATTGCTAAACTTCCACTGATCAGGGAGGGGAGCTTGCAGGGATTTTCATGCAAATTGCTTAGTTTGCAGATTTGTGGAGTGAGAACTGGCATATTTTAAATTACATGGTGGACATTTTTGTGGTTTCTAGTTGTAAGAGCCAACTCTGGAATGCCTCAGAGGTTTGTGCCAATGGCCCATTCAGAAAGTATGTTGTTCCGACAAGCTCCTGTCATATGTAGCAGCTGGGGATCTCAAAAGAGCAGGCATTTTCCGGGAGTTGGAGGCTCCTCCCTCTTCTCAGAGGAGCCTTTTCCTGATAGAATTGGATGGAACAAAACCAGGAAGCTCTGAGCAACATGAAAGTTCTCAAATACGACCTGTGAGTTTTCCCTTGAGTTCCTCAGGCAGCCTGTGGCAGGACAGCACTGAAAATGAATTCAATTGTGTTACCATCTGATCCAGCAATCTCCCTTCTGGGTATATTTCCAAAAGAATTCAAAGCAGAATCTTGAAGAGATATTTGCACACGCATATTCATTGCAGCGTTATTCATAATAGCCAAGAGGTGGGGAAAAAACACAAGTGCCCATCAATGGATGAATGGATAAGCAAAATGTGATATATATACACACAATGAAATATTATTGAGTCTTAAAAAAGAAGGGAAATCTGTCACATGCTGCAACATGGATAAACTCTGAGGACATTATGCTAAGTGAAATAAGCCAGTCACACAAACAAAACAACAACACACAAATACAGTATGAGTCCACTCATAAAAGGTATCTAAACTGGTGGAAATAGAAAGTAGAAATGTGGTTGCCAGGAGCTTAGGAGGTGGGGGGAAATTGGGAATCATTTGACAGGTTAGAGTTTGTTTTTTAAGATGAAGAAGTTCTAGAGATATGCATAACAATGCAAATATCTTTAACATTAACTAAACTATATACTTAAAATTTATTAAGATGATAACTTTTATCTCATATGCTTTTTTACCACTATTTCTTAAAAAATAGTTGTTATTGTTATTGTCCCTTTACCTTGAACTGATGGATTGGATGAACCCAGCAGCAGATTTGGGGAGGACACTAGAGAGGTCATTCTCATTAGAGAAAGCTATTCTCCAGCCAAAAATACTTCTACTAGAGCTAACCAATGTGTAGAATGACTCCAAAACCTAATCCCAGAGACCCCCTGGGCTCCCATACTGCCGTGAGAGCTACCGCGGACATCTGGAAACTTCGAGTATGAGTTCAAATGTGTGAGGTAGAAAAGTGGTACATGTAAATTAATGAATCAACAAACTGGTAAATGTGCTTGACTTAGGGGCAGTGTATCTATGGGAAGCTGCTTCTTTGGGGTAGTTTCCCCATATGTCCAAAAACTGACAGAACTTTATACCTGGAGGAGACAGTTAAGGAGTTCACTCCATATTATGCAAAAGTGAAGTCAGGGAAGGTAAGGGACTTACCCAAGGTTCTCCATAGAAAGATTAGAAAACTGGGTTTAGGACTCCCAGTCTCAGTGGTGATTTTAGAGAGAATTCTTTCTTCAATGCAATGTGATGGGAAAGGCCAATACTCTCTCTCTCTCTCTCTCTCTCTCTCTCTCTCTCTCTCTCTCACACACACACACACACACACACACACACACACACACACACACGCCAGACAAAACAGAGACTTTTCTGGTGGATATAAAAGCATGGGTGGCTTGGTGGTAATGGTGCCATCCCCTCTTTACTTTCTCCACACCCCACACCCAACCCTGAGCCCCCAAAGCACATCTATGGCTACCCAGAACTCTGTGGGGAACAGTTTAAAAACCACTGCACCATACTGTCCTTTTCACTTTACATCTCCATATAGCATTTATAACTACTTTGTAATTTTTGTTTACATATCTCCACCACAAAGAAGTTCATAATAATAATAGCTACCTTATATTGCATACTTTCTATATATTGGCTTGCTTTCTAAGTACTTCACAGACATTATTTCATTTAATACACCCCAGAAAGCTATTGTTTTATCTCATTGGGGCGGGGTGGGGGGGGCTAAAGTGTGTATAACTTAAATTGCTTGCGTGGGCCAACCTCTGATACACAGCAGAGCTGGGATTCAAGCTCAGCTATGACCAAAGGCCTGTGCCTGTAATGAAAGCAGCGATTTGGTTGTGACTGATTTATCTTTAGATGCCTGTCACTCAGCACAAAGCTGGCACATAGAAGGCACTTTGTGAAAATTTGTTGGTTGAAATTCTTTTGGGTTGTAGACATCTTTTAAAAGTGCAGCCTTCTCAGGGAGGAGTAATGAGTATCAATTATTCACACTGGGTGTGAATTAATTGAATCTACTTTACTCTCAGCTCTTGACTGTAGCTGAGGGGAATCTACTAGAGTGACTAAGACCATTTATTGGAGTCAGACTGCTGGGATTTTAGAATTTATGTAAATTTCAGCAAGTTGTTTAGCCTCCTGTGTCTCAACTTTCTCACCAGTAAACTGGACATTATAATAGAACTTACCACACAGAATTGTTGTGTGGGTTAGATGAGTTCATGCATATAAAATACATAGGACAGTGCTTGGTGCATAGCAAGCACTCAATAATGATTAATTATTATTATGAACTGCAATGAAGGAAAGGATATTAAGTTTATTTGTTTTGGTTGTCATTGTTGTTTTTGGAAAGAAGAGACAATAATTTTTTCTTTTACATGGTTTGGGCTGCTGACGTGGGAGGCCAGGGCAGATGTATTGGGAGGTCTCCAGGCAAAGGGCTTCTAAGGTGGCATAAGAGTGATATAGACAAGGGCGTCAAAGAGCACATTTCAAAAATAGGTTTTGGACTTGCTTTATATCTGGGTTAGGGGAATACAACTTGTGTTTTTCTCCTCCCTCCTAAATCTCTTGGCCTCTGATCTGGGCTCGAGTTTGAGCTATATAGATCAACTGCGCGATCAATTGGGAAGGGTTTTCTGAGCTGGCATGAAACTTTGGCCATAATAAAAATGGGAAGATGTTGCTTCAACTCTCAACTTACTTTCAAATGAACAATCATGTGTTTGTTTGGTCAGCTGTTCCCATCCTATTTTCAAGGGTCGGTTCCCAAAAAGGAAAGCCAAGGAATAGAGAGCCTTCCTATGAAACCTTTCATTAGCCGAATGGCAATGTAAAGCAAAAAACCAATCACCCTTAATTAATATTGGAATTTTTTTTGAGCATTCCCCAAATCCCTAAAATAACCTACCAAATCATACCAAATAACAAATAAAACCTAAACATGTAGTAAAAGCATGAGTGATAGGATAAATGCATAGTCTATGTAAAGTACAAATAATGTATGTACAGTATAGTTTCACCAACCAGCGCACACTGCCTCTATAACAGCTCACTGCAGGCACTGAATGCTGTTTTCAATGTTTGCCTTTTTTTTTTTTTTGTAAAAGTGGAAATTCTTTTTGTATTTCTTTAGGTTAGTGAAAACAGGTACCATTACAGGATGTTCGTAAAAGTGAAGTGGCATAAAGTGAACTTTTGAACTTTCGTAAAGTGGGGGAAACCTGTATAGAGCAGGCATCTGGCCTGGGAGAAGTTCTGCCACATCCCAAGCGTGAAACCCAAGTTTAAGGTTAAGAAGTTAGATTAAGCAGTGACTTTGTTAAGGAATATCCATCTGAGAGTTCCAGGTTACCTCTGGATGGGTACTCTACACAGAGGTAGAATCCATTTATTTTTTATCCACTTTGCCAGAGAATATGACTGCCTGTCCTTTATAACCAAATTCTGGTTAATTATTTAATCTTAATCAGCAAACCTGTTCTCAGATCACAAATTAAACATGAGGAGGAGATAAATGACACGAAGGGATATAATCTATACATTCATTTAAATTAATTTAAATTCTATGGGGATAAACTCTTTTTATGATGGGGGAGTGATGTCAGCTCTCCTTAGAGTGTATGGCAATCAGCTGCAGGTTTGCCTTCAACTCCATTCCTGCCTTGCCTTGCCCCACTCCTGACCTGGTTCAGTGGGACTACATTTCCCAGGCTCCCCTGCATCCCCGGGCCACTTGGCCAAGGAAAAGAACTGGTGGAAGATTGGAAGATTGGAAGACACAAGAGAAATCAGTTTTTACCTCAGGCATCTTTTTTTCTTTTTTAAAATATAATTTTATTGATTACAGAGAGGAAGGGAGAGAAAAGCATCATTGATGAGAGAAAATCATTGATTGGCTGCCTCCTGCATGCCCCACATAAGAGGGAGGATTGAGCCTGCAACCCTGGCATGTGCCCTGACCGAGAATCGGACTGTGACCTCCTGGTCCATAAGTTGATGCTCAACCACTGAGCCATGCCAGCCGGGCCTCCTCGGGCATCTTTGCTGAAGCTGTGCTGCTCTGTGGCTGCAGTTTCCTCTGCACAGCTCCTCTCTCCGTGGTCCCAGCTCCTGCCAGGAGCCCTCACAATTGTCCCAATTCCTGCTAACCAGTCCTGGCTCATCACACCCTGCAACTCCATTTGCCTCAATAGGTAGCAGCAGCTTGCTGCTATCGCTAAACTCTGGGTTGCTCAGTGGCCCTGTTTGGCTCCTCAGCCCTTCTGTCTCCAGTGTAACCAATATTCTTTATCAAATGCCCTCAGCATGAAATATCTGCAGTGGTTTCCAGTTTTTCGTTTTTCTTCTGGTGAGTAACTAGAAAGAAGTCTATATAGTTGACCCTAGAACAACACAGATTTGAACTATAAGGTCCTTTACACATGGATTTTTTTCAGTAAATACTGTAAATGTATCTTCTCTTCCTTATATTTTCTTAATAACATTTTTTCTCTAGCTTACTTTATTGTAAGAATATAGTTTATAATACATATAACATACAAAATATGTGTTAATCGACTGTTTATGTTATCAGTAAGGCTTCTGGTCAACAGTAGGCTTTTAGTTAAGTTTTTTGGGAAGAGGAAAGTTATATGTGGATTTTCTACTGTGTAGGCGTCTGTGACCCCAAACCCTGTGTTGTTCAAGGATCCACTGTACCTGCTTTAGAAGCTCCATTTCTACCCACCAATTTTTATATAGTTTAGGGCATATTATTTCTTCATTTCTGTCTCTCAATAGTTGGCTTCGTGGAGCAAATAATAAATCAGATTATTTCTTGAATGCCTACTTTGTATGGTGACTCTTTAGTAATAATTGTTACAGTCTGCTAGGATGTGAGCCCTCAGCTCACAGCAACAGCAAAGAAGCGTAGTCCATCCTAACAAAGATCGCTGAAGGTTGAACTTCCTAGACTCTAGCTCTCTTCCTAGGCTTGTGCCACACCCTCTCGCATTCAGAAGCAAGAGTGGAGGCTGGGGCATTAGTGCTGCCCTTTAGAACCTTCCATGTACTGCCTACGTGCTTCTCTGACCACATGAGCCCAGAATCGCCACAGGAACAAGTATGACCATGGTTGTGGAAGCCTGTACTGACAGTGCAGGTCCATAATGGCCACTTGCCCATCTGTTGTCTAGTTAGTTTATTTTTCTTTTTAATAGAGTAGCTAATACAAACTAGCCTTGCAGAGTACCTTAGAATTTGCAAAGTACTTTCATAAACATTAGCTCAATGTTGCTAAGAGTTTTGAACACTGCTCTGGCAAATAAAATAAGGCTTGGAAGTGCTATCCTCAAACAAATGATTTCAAAATTGAAATGAAGTAGTATTTAAAGTACTCTTTATTTTAGAATAGGCAAAGCCATTTTCTTTTCATGTAAATATTGGAAACTGTTATTCGGGGGAAACTTCTATAACATACATTTGAGGTCTAGTCTTATTCTAACAGTCAAAGGGGAGACAACATCACACTTTCTGGTGATGGAGTCTTGGGCCACCTTTTACTGGATTGGAAAAAAATTTTCTACATCATTTGCTTAGTTAAGCACTTGACTCCTTTTGCATTAGTGGGCTCAGTCTTACCATATCAAGTATTCTTGCTGTGTCTCTTGATAATAAGGCAGTTTTGGCTGTCATAGCTCAATAGTGGTCTGCTTAATATAATAATGACAAGTGAAGTCTTTAACATGTACAACCACAAAACTATGCTTCTCTATACAATGAGTGTATTTACTTTTTCCTTATACAAGAGAAACTTTCCACTGTTTTTTTTTTAATTCTTTTAATCCCAGGGTCATGCTTTATGAAAGATTTTTTATAAGTTACCATAAAAGTCCAGATTTTTAAAATAAATGTAACAACAAATCCAAACTTGCTCCTGACCTGCCTAATCTGAAATGAAGTCCACTTTCATGTATGCCATTTCACAGTAAAGCAACTGGGTTTCTTTTTTAAAGACATGAACAAATACATGTCTTAGACTTAGATACTCAAAATAATGGCAGGACAATTCATTTATTCATCAAATTGTTACTGAGCATGTACTATTCCTGGCATTATGCTAGGAGTGCTGATATAAAGGAAAACATGGTCCTTTAGAGAGTTTTGGTCTAATGAGAAAGACAGATTATTTAGCTCTTTGGTTTTAATGGAATAAACTCTTGTTATAACTCAAGTGCTGAAGGACAATTGACAGGTTTTTCATGGAATAATAACAATAATAATAATTGACATTACTCTATTTATATATACACATCTACTACATATCTTTCTTATTTATCTTTTCTTCTATGAGTAACACAGAACACAATAATCAGTATTTTCTGAGTTAATAAACTAAAAGTGTGATTTGATTTAAGGACTAAAAGAATACCTAGCATAGGGAGGATCTTTTTGACCTAAATCTTGGAGGCCTCCCAATATATGGCCCATGAAGCATAATCTTTAGAATAAGGACCTTACACCTCAACTTCTTCCTTTAACATCAATGTAAGAGGTATTCTATTAACAACTACTGTGTGCTAGACAATGATAAACACTGAGATATAAAAATAGTTTCAGAAAAGTCTCATCTTCAACAAATCATTCTTGGGTACTCAAATGTAATGTGAAAATAAAGGTATGTGAGCCTAAGAGTAGAGATTGTGTTTTATTTATTAGCTTTTTATCTCCAGTGTCATGGCACAGAGCAGATATTTTATAGAAGGTTGTTGAGGATATGGATGAATGAATAGATGGACTAAGGCTTAAGATGAGAACATCAATGGAGGAGTAATTCTCACTTGATGTATTTGCAAGGGGAAATGGTTTATAGTGGAGGTGGTACAATCTGACTTGGTTTTAAAGATGAGGAGTTTTTAAGGTGAAGAAGGGGAGACAAACAGCAGTCAGTGGTGTGGACAGTAGGAACAAAGATGAGGGAGCGTGACGGGACATGTTGGTGTGGTTCCCTTTGAGAAATTAGTGGAATATTAGCTAGTCCTAGGTGGTGAGAGCAGGATTTCTCTGTGTAACATCATTCTTCCACCACGAAAGACAAGAAGACCAGCCTTGTTCCAGCTTCCCAGAAGAGATCACTTCTCCCCATTCTATTTCTCCCAACTTATTTAGTCCTCAGTTTTGGAGAAAGGCAGAGTAAGAAATGTCAGAAACAGACAGCATTAAGGCAAAGTTAGAGATGAGAAAACTGATCTTCGAAACTATTCTGTAGCTTGTCTGGGATCACTCAAGTAGCTTGGTTCTCTTTCTTGCCTGCTTCACTCAGATGGGTGCCCACAGAAATTCTTAATTGATTCTTAGGATGGTTGCCAAAGTTGAGATATAATACATCTCTGAAATCACAGACTGAGCCCACAAAGACTTGTATTGGTTCAAGTTGTTAGAGTATAAAAACAATCATTATCCCTCTTTATAATTTTTAGTCAAGCCTCCTCCGCTTCCCCCCCAAAAACAGTCCTAGTGCTACCAGGCTTGTTTTCACACACACCAAACCATTGTTGAACATTACTTACAACATCCTGACACTTTCTATTTCATAACAAGGGTGAACTTAGCATTTTTAAGAGAAAGAATAACTTCACTAGCAACACAGCTAAGAAGAAGAGATATTCCCCCTTCTAATAAAATAGTAATGCTGCAAGCTCAGCTGCTCATAAAACGTTTATAACCATCAGCTAGTAAAGTGTGGAACAAGAGATGCAAATGTTGCTGCTTGATGAAATGGAGGGATGCTTGGTACAAATATCACACAAGAGCATGCAGGCCACAGTGGGCTACATGTGGAAGAAGTTCCTGGTGGCTTCAGGGATCTATTTTGTAGTTAACCAAAGGTTGGTCCCTTTCTAACATTTTTCTACTACAACCTAGAATTGAGACATGAAATGGGGTGGGTGAGGAGAGAGGGAATTGAGCTGGGAAGATTGACTTTGTCAACCTGTGTTACAAGCCCATAACCCAGGCATGTGCCCTGATGGGGAATAGAACCATGACCTTCTGGTTCATAGGTCAATGCTCAATGACTTAGCCACATCAGCTGGGCTGATTACTGTAGCTTTGCAGTATGTCTTAAAATTGGATATTATGATTCCTCCAACATTTTTCCTCTATTTTCAAAATTGTTTAAGTTATTCTGGTTTCTGTGCCTTTCCATATACAATTTAGTATTAACTTGTTTACATCTTCAAAAAATCCTCCAGTGAATATGATTGGAATTCCTTTAAATCTCTAGTTGATTTGGGACAAATCGACATCTTTACTATCACTAAGCTTTTGAATAAAAGAGTGACATGGCCCTACCTGGTTTGGCTCAGTGGATAGAGCATCGGCTTGCGGACCAAAGGGTCCCAGGTTCTATTCCAGTCAAGGGCACATACTTTAGCTGCAGGCTCCTCCCTGGCCTGGGCCACGGCCGAGGCTCATGCAGAAGGCAACCAATCGATGTGTTTCTCTCACACCAATGTTTCTCTCTGTCTTTCCCTCTCTCTTCCACTCTCCCTAAAAATCAATGGGAAAATATCTCAGGTAAGGATTAACAACAAAAAAAGAGTGACATGATTACTCTTCATTTCTGGGAACTTCATTTGCATTGGCAGGACAGATAAAGGCCATTTAAAAATATGTTTTCATACTATTCACAGTCTAAAAGAACTTCTGAGCCTGTAAACCCATTCAGTTTGATCTCTGGTCCATTAGGGACAAGAGGCTTGGGTTACCCTCTCTAGGTCCACAGTGTATGTGACAACTCAGAATGTGGCACGTGAGTTGCCACCAGTCTATGTGTGCAGCAGTGCATGCCATGCAGCTTGGCTGTGTCAGATAATGGGAGAAGCTCAGGTGTTCAGTTGAGACCAGATAAAGCTTTTGCGGGAAGGTATGGTAGGTGGACTATATCTTCCCCTTGACTGTCTTGCTTGGTGATTTTGAAAAAAACTCAACTTTTCTCTGGCTTGTATTCCTCATCTATTAAATGAACTAAGTTCTTTCAAGCTATTAAATGTGAAAATATTGCTTGATATATCTGCAAGATATATGTCTAATCTGAAAAAGAGTATAAAAGAATTTCTGAAGAAATCTAAACTTTAATGACTACAGAGCAGATGATGATCTGAAAGATCACAGTCTATGACTTTACTGAAATTCAAATAGCCAAAATTTTCAGTGACACAGAATCAGCATAACTATATATGCCAATTCAAAATGATCGTGGCACTATTGTTTTGTAGATAACTGACCTAATCACAAATGTGTCTGCATTTACTCATGTGAACCTTATTTTGAATGAACCACAGTTGTTCTCATCCCTTACTGTTTTCCTCATGGAACAAGCACTCATCATCATCAGGCAGCAAACTAGGGTTCATTCGGTACCGCCTTGCTATGCTGCCCGAACATGGCGCAAAATAAAAATAAAACTTGCCTAGGAATTGATGTGAACAACTAGCTTCTCAAGTCCTTCGGTGAGATCTGATAGCTCAGCCCACAGTTTACAATGAAGAGTAAGAAGGAAGGCTGTGATGAAGATGAGGGATGACTGGAAGCTATAAACCTCTGTGCATGTTTGTGGCCGGGTGGAGCATGGCGTCGGGATTGGTGAGAATCACCACAGTGAAAGGTCCATATCCTTCCCTGCAGGACAGCATTAGGGCAAAGCTCGGGACAAACATTCCATTTCTCTGAGGTTCCTAGAGACTCCTTACAGCGATGGAGAAGGAAGTAAGTACACTTAGTTTGAACTTACCATTGGATGCCCCTTCCAAGTAGGATGTCTTAAAATTTCCTTAAATGCAATCTTTCTTAGTGTTCTTTTTAACCTAGTAATTCTCAAACCTCTGTGCACTGTTGTTCTGGGTGTTGTTTTTTGCCTTTTCTCTGCCCTCTCTCCTTAAGCACTGCCACAGTTTCCACAATGAAACCTCATGGGAAACCCTGACACATAGAAGCAATGGCAGTGGAGCGATTCTGCCATGAGTGGAATGGAGGACTAGCTCTCAGCCTGCTCAGGCTCCCACATCCCCGGGGGTGCCTGGGGCACCGTCCCTGGTTTTAACCATTCGCCTCGGGTACCCAATCACTGGGCTGCCCAGAGTCCTCTGCTGCGGAGCTTAGAGGCCCAGACTAGCAGCCTGGGTCCTGATCCTCACCAATATACCTATCCTTTCCTCACCCTATCAGTAATGCACTCTATTGGGATCCTTTTTGAAAAATAAAAAGCTGTTAACTCAAAGTGTCAAATTAGTTGACCTTTAAAAGTTTTAATAATATGCAATGAAATTATTAAAGCACATGTGAAAACATGCAAACTGAAATCTTAGCTTCAGAGTTTCCCCCATGCCTTTCATTTGCCTTTGGGAGGTTTTCTTTAATAGTTCTCTTACTAAGAGTTTGACATCTTATGCAGGCCAGCCATCTAGCTGTTGAGTACTCACTTATCTTACACTGTCAGGGACCAAGAGGCTCTGGTTTTAGCCTCTAAGTACCTATGTAGAAAAAAATACAATAATTAATACCTTTAGAATCTGAAACAGCTGTGAGACAACCTTCCCTGATCTAAGGTAATGCCGAAATGGGAGCTGTAGACATCCGGTCTCTCATAGACCTATCGTGGGGTCCCGAAGAAGACAAAGGGAACTTGGCCTTCATCTCTGCGCAGGGACACCACACCCACAACATTTGTGAAGAACAGCTAGTAAAGGCAGGAAGGGTTCCAGTTTTTAGGAAGAAGTGAACGTTCAAACCACAACCTTGTTTCATTGTGACCTGCATTAACAGGGACAAACTAAGGCATTTTTGTTTGTTTATTTTATTATTTTTTTAAATGACCAAGTTGAAAGGATAGTAAATCTATGCCGATGTTATCATGACAAAGTACAGCTACAAAAACAACCTTCTGAGTTGCATGAGGACAGCTTGAGCATGAAAAAGAGTTTGTATTTACTGTTTCAATGGCAAAAACTACCTGTAATTATTTCCTCAGTGGGACCGCATAAAACTGGAATTCCATTTAATCTTCTACCAAACAATTTCTATATTTCATGTCATGGATTAGAATGAAAATGGGGATAGTTCATCAACACTGATCTGGGATATAAAAAAGAGCAGCGAAGCCGAGGGTATGAGAGTGCATAAAAATGTTTTGTGTTCTGACCAGTACATTGCTTTAAAAAAATTTTACAGTCAGGCCCAATTGTTCATTCTCTCCATGCAGAAGATACTCACATATTCATTTTTAAAAGGGCAAATCAACCATAATTCAGTTTATAAACTATGAAGCTGGTTGCGAATGTCTGGATGAATATTCATTAGAATCTCTTAATCTGCCATCGACCGTGATTCATTAGGCATATGTAAATATCACTCACTTTAATTGCCCCTAAACTGACTTAACATAATATTGTCATTAGCAAATTATTAGTTATTTGTGTAACTAATGGTACATTATGGTGTGCACGTTAAAGCTCCAAATATATGGTTACAATTATGATGATGTTTTATGCTGGGGGCTTTCTAAACTATTTGATGAAATATAATGGAGTCAAATCAAATCTGCTATGTTAATAGGACACTTGCAGAACTTTTTGCTGCACTTTGGTGCTGTTATCGCATTCCAGCTACTCGCTCTTCCTGACATCTGACGTGCCATGGCTCCTTTCTATTTCCTTGTCTGCACTAAGGGTCTCAGGAACTTCCTCAACTCTGCTCTCCCACATTTTATCTAATGGGCCCAAACCCAGTTTGCTTTTGGTAAAAGTGACTTTATTTTCAAAAATATTCATTCATTGGAAATGGAGCAAAAAAATGGGCAAAGAAAGCATAGAAGACCCTCCTGAACACTGATGTAGAGGGATAAAGCCAGCACGTAATTTAACCAACTCATAGGAACTTGACTCTACGGGGTTTTACCTGGGGGACTGCATCTACGTTTGACCTGCATATGGTGAGCTATGCTGCAGCTTTTTTCTCCAGAATTGTTGTCATCTATAAGAATTTGTTATCTCCGATAAGCCCTTTTGTATTCTTTGCATTGCTCCTTCTGAAAATGTTGCTTACTTATCCCTCCACCTCCCCAAAGCACTTACTTTACAACAAAGTCATGGAGAAAAGGACTTCTTTTTATCTCCATCTCCACAGCAATATCAGGAGGTTTTTCAAAGAGAAGCACTTACTTTTATCACTTACAATTATTACAGATTCACTAAGTGAGCTCCTAGGAATAAAGGTGACCCAGCATACTGGCAGACAAGTATACCTTTAGTCTCTGTTAATTGCCTAACTGCTGACAGGAATATGTTAATACAAATTAGCTAACAGAGGCAGGAAAACCTTTTATCATGTTGCCTCCTAAATATTAGTACATTAACAGTCCATTGATGTTTATAAACAGAGATCCAGACAAATGCATATTCCTGTCTTTGATAATGTCCTAAATTAATTGCCATTTCATCTTAATTTAATAAGTGATCCTTTTAGTTTAAAAAAAAATGCTTACACAGAAGAAATTATTGAGATAATGACAGCATAATGAATACAGATTGTGGTACAAATCTCCTGAAGAGATACCAACATTCCAGAAACATGGTCAAGCATTATTGTATTTAAAATAAAGCAAATGTGTCAGTCCAACATACTTCAGGTTTAACACTACTGCCATAAAGTAGAACAATTCTGGTTATTTTGATTGCTGATGAGTGATTGAATCCCTCTTCCCAAGAAGTTTTGTTATGATTTTCAGAGCTTTCTTCTAGCCAATATAATTCCTCCCAACTTAAAAACTGGTTGATGAGGTGCTACCTCTATGCTATACATACTTCTGACATAATGCCTATTATCTTCTGTGTCACGAGGATGCCTGCCTCCTCTACAGACTATAAGTTCCATAGAGTTAAGAGCTTTGTGTCTACTATAGAGGTTGGCAAATGATCCATATTAGGTCTGCCACCTTTTTTCAGCAAAAAAAGTTTAATTGGAACAAAATGCACATTCATTTACTATTGTAACAGAGACCAACATATTGGTCCACAAAACCTAAAACACTTACTTTTTGGCCCTTTACAGAAAAGTTTTGTTAACCCATGGTCTAATAAAGAGAATTTTGCTTCCAATGAATAAATAAAGTCCCCCCATAAAACATCGTGTTTGTGATAAAAAAAAAATTATGCCTCAAATGTCTGCAGTCAATGATTTATCATGTAGTTAAAGTTTGGACACTTATAAATCTGATATCACAGGGATGTTAAAAATATCTGCTTCATTTGAGCCCTGATACTTTTGTTATATAGGTTGGCCGAGGTATTTGGCTGGGCTTATAAACCAAGTCTATTGTCTTATTTATGAGTTATGGTTGAATGTAAACCGTGACTCAGAAAGTCACTTTACATTTTGTTCAGACTCCTAACTCCACTTTAGACTTAAACACGTCCTTTTTTAAATTTACACACTAGAAGGAATGAAGAAACACTCTTGCCCAGCATTGATATTGCCATTATTAATAATAACCAGTAGTTATGGAGCCACTAACTTTGTGCAGGCCCATACAAAGCACTTGGTGTACAGTATCTCATTTAACAATCACTACAATTTTATGATATAGATACTATTACTTTTCCTACATTAAACATCAGTATATTGAGACTTAGAGAAAACAGATACTTTGCCTAAAGTCACACAGCCTATAGATGGGAGCCAGGAGTCACTTCTCAGCTTTTCTACAGCCACGACCCATGTTCCTTCCACGACACTATGCTCCCTCATGCTGTGTATTGAATTATATCACCTGCCTTGCTATGTTGAGATTCTTAACTGATGCCCACTAAAAATGTATGTTTTTTAAAAATAGTCAACCATCCAGAGACAATCTAATGTAAAATGTTTGTAAAAATAGCAGAACATAAAATTAAACATATTTTGATCCTAATTCTGTAAAGTGTAGGTATATTAGGATCTCAGCTTGAACCTACAGTGCAGACACTGCAGCTGTACAGGCAGATCTGGGCATCTCTGATGAACTGGTGGGTGATCCAACCAGAGTCTTTCTACTTAAGATCTGATGAACTTCCTGGGAAAGACCTCTTCCGAATAAAACAAGGCTGGGGCTCTGAGCTTGACTAATAACTAAGCTCTTATTGCACGAGAGGAGTGATTTCGAGTGCACTGTGAAGATGGTTACTTAAACTATCCCACTTCCAGGTGCTTAGGTCCACTTGGTACAAGCAGCACCATTTGAGAATAATACGACTGCTGTCACATCAAACTACCCAGAAAGCCATTGTTGGAAAGGCATTCTGAGCTCACGCGCATGTTGACTGGGTAGGCCCAGAATGCAAGGCCTTCGCTCTCCTTTATCTATGCCAGTGATGGTGAACCTATGACACGCGTGTCAGAGGTAACACGCGAACTCATTTTTTTGGTTGATTTTTCTTTGTTAAATGGCATTTAAATATATAAAATAAATATCAAAAATATAAGTCTTTGTTTTACTATGGTGGCAAATATCAAAAAATTTCTAAATGTGACACGGCACCAGAGTTAAGTTAGGGTTTTTCAAAATGCTGACACGCCAAGCTCAAAAGGTTCGCCATCACTGATCTAGGCTATTTCTCAGGCATTCTAATTCCTCAATTTACACCTATAACTGCTGTGTCAGGGATGGCCATAGCACAAGGGCTCTTCAGAGAGGGTGACATTCTTCTTGGCTCAGCCCTTGCTAGAATCCTGGGCTAATATCTACAGAATGCAATAGGTTGGTAACAAATCCCTAAATTTCTAGTAAATCTCAAAAAGAATTCAAGAATAAGAAAACTCAAACAAACATTTTTTTTTTTTTGCATTGGACAAATGTAGTTAAGCTAAAATGTCACAATTTCTCACTGTTTTGGGGGAAACCTTCATAATAATGTGCTCTACTGGAGAGACACCATGTCCTGCCCCTTATTACTGAAGTGGAAGGGAAGGAAGAGGGTCTTCCTTACCATGTCCCAGGCAACCAGTAAATGGGCATTTATCCACTGGGGAGTCCAACTCCATGGGGGGCCTGAAAAGGTGAGAGGAATAGTGGGAATCCCTTCAGAGAAGCTAGGTTGTGTTTAGAGAGTCCAGAGACAGTGTGCAGCTACAGAAAAGCTGCTAGTGTCCTGATGAGACCGGTTATTTCATTTTTCTTTTTTTTAAAAAAAATATTTTATTGATTTTTTTACAGAGAGGAAGGGAGAGGGATAGAGAGTTAGAAACATCGATGAGAGAGAAACATCCATCAGCTGCCTCCTGCACACCCCCTACTGGGGATGTGCCCACAACCAAGGTACATGCCCTTGGCCGGAATCGAACCTGGGACTCTTCAGTCCACAGGCCAACGCTCCAGCCACTGAGCCAAACTGGTCAGGCAAGACTGGTTATTTCTACTAAGAGGTTGGTGATAAGTGTTCTGCTCTTTTCCCGGAGATGTCCCAATTCCTGCCCACTTCTCAAGTCTATGTCTTGTCTCCATCCTCCCATAATTTAGTGAGCCACTGATATCCTGTCAATTAATTCATTTTCTCCTTAACACGGTCAGAATCAGTTTCCATTGCTTGTAACCAGTAACCCCAACTCATAGAGAACTTCTACATTGTGGGCATTCAAACACCAAATATATGTGATTCTAAGCATAACATGAGAGATATTGCAGGGCCTTTTGCCCACCTTTCCCTCCAGCTTTCCTTGGTTTGAGTATCATACACAAACGTTTCAGGACATACATAAAACTAGCTATGGGGATAGAAAAGCATTAATTTTTCTATTCTGCAAAAATGCAAAATTTGCAAATGCTTCAGCAAGATGGGAAATAAATAACAAAGAGAATTATGAGTAGAAAACCTATGGTTTTAGGAAATCTTTGACTTCCCAGGAATCCCATGCTAGACAGTGTTGACAATTCTTCTGACAATTATTTGAGTTTTCTTATTTTTGAATTCTTTTTGAGACTTATTAGAAATTTAAGGACTTGTTACCAACCTATTGCATTCTGTAGATATCAGCCCAGTATTCCAGCAAGGGCTGAGCCAAGAAGAATGTCAGCCTCTCTGAAGAGCCCTGTACTATGACCATCCCTGACACAGCAGTTACAAGTGTGACTTGAGGAATTAGAATGCCTGTGTCTCCTGATACCTCCATAATCAGCCTGACACAGTGACTTAAAGTCTCAGAAACCTGCACTCCATTCTGAAATTAGAAATAGTCCCCCCAAAAAACTCTGCTGCCAAAATTGAAATGTTATTTGAGAGGAATAACAGACTGGCATTTCAGAACACACTAAACATGAACCTTTCAGCTCTGCTTTACAAACATTTATTTAACACCTACCATGTGCCAGGCACTCTGTTGGTGCCAAGCATACAAAGACAGGGTCCCTATTCCCTGAACTGAAGAAGCTTAAAGACTGAGAAGATACAGTTTAACATGTGCTAAGTAATAAAATGGAGATTTGAGCAAGGCACACAAAAAAGGTGATTTCAGCCCAAACTTCTTTTTTGCATTAAAAAAACGGTGAATTCAGCCAAAGCTTCTATGAGTTTCCCAAAGATTTCTCCTGAGCTAAACATGTAAATCAGATGACCTCGCTGAGAAGAGGACCCTGAGAAGTGTATTTGGGAGGGGTTCTGGAGAGCAAAGACTGGCAGCAGAATGTACTGTCTGCAGAAATTTGTGGGCCTAGGGGTGGAATGAGAGAACTAGTCGCTTGTTATTGGAAATTTTTAAAAGTGCTAAATTCCCATATTTAAATGAGAGTCATCAAAGATGACATGAAAAGATCACAGAAGGCAATTTCTCTAAATACTTTTAGTTGCTGGCATGACATCTGGTCCAAATAGGGTGGTCATCCCTGCAGAGGGAATGATCAATGGTCATTAAAGTTTATACTGAGTTTAGTTGGCTTAAAATAGTGAAAACTTCCTTCTTTTCTTTTGGCCTTGGGTTGGGTGGGCGTGGTGTCAGGAAAAACACTGTAGTGGAAGTGCAGTTTGGAGAACGAGCAGAACTCTTGCAACAGACAATGGTACATTCCAGGTGGGAGAAAGAACTTGTGAAAGACCAAAGTGTGTGAAACAATATGGCATATGGTGACAGTGGGAATAAAGCTAGAGAACTATACAAATCTTTACTTCATTATTAGAAGTTGGAAAGCCATTCAGCATTTAGGCAGGAGGAGTGACATGATAAAATGGATATTCTAGGAAACTGTGGTGACAGTGTGGGACATGGATTGGAAAGAGTCATGATGGGAGATGGGCAAATCAATACAAGGGACATTTACAATAATCTGAGTAAAGGGGAGATGAGGACTTAATCCATAGCGGCCAAAGTGTGACCCACACAAGGAAACAGACTGAAAAGAGAGTACCAATCCTAGGCATATGGATGCAGGAGATGGAAAGGCCAAGAAAGACCCTGAGGTCTGTGGCCTAAGTGACAAAACTGTCAATAATGTCATTCACTGAAATAAGGAGCAAAAAGGCTGAGAGGTAGGTAGAGATTTCAGTTTGGATATTTTGAATATAAAGTGCTCTTGGAATATGCAGGTGGAGTTGTCTCAAAAGCTGAATGATATATGGATTTCAAAAGAGGTCTGGACTAGAGATTCAGATTTGGCATGTTAGACCCACTAGCTGTGTGAGCTTGGGCAAGTTATTAAGTTCTCTGTGCATCAGCTTCTTTGTCTGTAAAATGGTAATAATAGTTCCTACTTCATAGGGTTGTTAGAAGTATTAAGTGGCTTAATACATGTAAATTTCTTAGAACATACTTGTCACTATATATAAGTATTAGCTGTTGTTTATCATTATTACTGTTATTGCTTCTGACAAAGTACCCTCATTACATTTATTCATTGAACTTCAGTATTATCTTTTTTTCAGCTTTATTGAGATATAATTGATGATTAAAATGGTGACATATTTAAAGTGTACAACATGATGATTTAATATATGTATTCATTGTAAAAGTATTTCCCCATCCAGTTAATTATCACATCTATTATTCACATATTTACCTTTTTAGTGTGTGAGAGAGCATTTCAGTTCTACTCTCTTAGCAAATTTCAATAATATAACACAGTACTATCAACTATGGGCCACCCTGTTACACATTAGATCCCCGGATCTTATTCATCTTGCAGCTTAAAGTTTGTATCCTTTTATCAACCTTTCCCTGTTACCCCCACCACCACCCCCAAACCTTAGAAACAACGTTACTACTCTGTTTCTGAATTCCACTATTTTTTTTTTTTAGATTTCACATATAATTGATTTCATGCAGTATTTGTCTTTCTTCCTCTGGTGTATTTCACTTAGCATAATTCCCTCTAGGTCAGCTGTGGGCAAACTACGGCCCGCAGGCCGGATCCAGCCCGTTTGAAATGAATAAAACTATTGAAAAAAAAAGACCGTACCCTTTTATGTAATGATGTTTACTTTGAATTTATATTAGTTCACACAAACACTCCATCCATGCTTTTGTTCCGGCCCTCCGGTCCAGTTTAAGAACCCATTGTGGCCCTCGAGTCAAAAAGTTTGCCCACCCCTGCCTAGGTTCATCCATGTTGTCACAAACTATAGAATTTCCTTCTTTTTTTAAGGCTAAATAATATTCCACATTTTTTTTTATCAGACATGCCTTACTTATTGTTTTTTAAAAGACTCAAAACAAATATTCTCTATTCTTACCGTTGTTGTTGTTTTCTAATTAGTCTTTATTACTGAGATTATTACAGATGTCCCTCTTTTCCCCCCCCATAGCTCCCCTTCACCCGGTTCCCACCCCGCCCCAGGCCCTATTGTCTGTGTCTATAGGTAATGCATACATGCATATAAGATCTTTGTCTAATCTCTTCCCGCATCCCCCCCCCTCCATACCCTCCTCCCTCTGAGAATCATCAGTCTGATCCATTTCCATGACCCTGATTCTATTCCATTCACCAGTTTATGGTGCTCATCGAATTTTTTATTCATTTGATTTTTAGATTCAATTGTTGATAGATATGAATTTGTTGCCACTTGTTTAGACCACATTTTCTTGATCCATTCATCTGTTGACCATTGCATGTATTCTTTAACTGTCTTCTCCAGCCTTCCGTACTTCCTCATGTCACCCATCCCCAGTGAAAACCTCAGTTCTCACAGTTCGTGCAAAGTTTTACCATGGCCGATATCTTTATGCATTTCGTCTGATTAAAAAAAAAAAAACCAACACAACCTGAAACTAGTTATGCTTATTGCTAGTCTGAAGAATCCCCGGGGAAGCCTGCTATGGAAGTCCTATTGCTGGTGGCCTCTGAGTCCAGGCCAGCACCCTCCCCAGGGCACACTGAGGAAAGCTCTGCTACTAGTTCCTCTGCTGCTTTTACAAAAACAACTTAGCTTGTTTTCTGATTCTAGAACTAATACATGCACGTTGTACAAATCTTGGGAAAACAAAAAAGTATAAAGAAGAAAGTAAAAAGCACCTATAATTAAGGCATAACCACTATGAATATTTATTGTTTATCTTGGAAACTTTCCTCCTTGGGAGACGCTGGCAAAGAGCAGCCCCCACAGCTCCACCTCATGCTGCCTGCGTACTCACCCTGCTTCTGCTGCTCTGGGCAGGTGACTTAAGACATTCATTGTAATCTCTGGGGTTTAGAAAGCTGTCAGGCTGGGATTACATGCAGCATTTGTTGGAGTGTCCTGGCTGCATTCCAGCTGAAGCCCTGATGGTTTGAGGGTCTCAGTTGTAGCTTCAATTGGATTAGTTACCCATTAGTTCTTCTTCTGACCCTGGGTGGAGGGGTGCACGCATGGGTAATCGGAGTGCCTGCTTTTAAATGAAGGGGGCCCTGCCTCGTGGGCTCTGTAAATCATCCCACAGGGGAGGGAAAGCGCTGTAGGGATCAAAGGCTCAGGGAAAGCACAGGGTGTCCTTGGCCCTCCCCCTGCCTCCACCCACCGGCAGCCCCTGCCCAAGTGGGGACCTGCAGAAGTGGAACACCACTGCCAGGGCATCTTGCTGTTGCAAAATCTCCATCTACCATGGAGAACGTGCATCCCTACTGAACACCCTCGGTCAACCCTCTCTCATTTTAAGGGTGAGGAGGAAATTGGGTTGTAGATATGCCCAAGTTTAGCACTACAAGCACCCTAGCTGTTGTTATTTAGATATTTTGATCATGGACAAAATCGGGGATGCAAAAATCAGTTTGCTGCCCAATGCATATCAGGTGGTGAAGGTGAAAAGTTTATAAGGACCAGTAGCCCAGATACCAAGTTGGCAGAAGATGTTGCTTAAACATTCAGATCATGTAGCAAGGAGCTCAGCATGCCCTGAGCCTTGAACCAGAGGAAATAAAAATACACTGAGCCCAACAGTATCCAAACCCCTAATTGCTGCTGATTTGAATTCAGCAGTAAATTTTGCATAATACCAATAAATGACCTTTCTTTAGGGGGGGCACTGGCATGATTGTTGGGACCTTGTAACAAATACCTAGTGCCATTTAATGATGGAATGACATATCTCTGATATGCAAATTTTTACAGCACAGCAATTAAGCAGTTTAGAATTTTACGACAGTGTTTGGGCTTTCTACAACAAAAAAAAGGGGGGGCAATAAAGGCCTGTGATGGATGGGCTAATCCCCCCTGGAAATATACTATGTAATGCTGTGGCGACAATACATTATGGACAGCATTGTGATGATTGGTTGTTAATCTCCCTTCCCATCCTCCCCTAGATCCCAGGGAAACCCTTGCTGCTGCAATCCCCACCCCCACCCCCACCCGCAGGGTGCACGACTCAAAACTGCATGGCAGCCACGTTGTTGGGACGCGAGTCTGGGGTACAGATGGGAAAGTCGGGGCATAACAATCTGCTGTGCGCACGGAATACAGAGCAAAAGGAGCTTGCAGGGAGGCAGCTTGTCAGCAGGGGACAGAGCTGGGGGCCATATGCCACTCTTCTCCCTTCTGTCACCAAGTCTGCCACCTCCTCCTTCTGTCAGGGGACACTAATGATGAACATGTTTTAAACAGTTTTGTTTACCTAGCAACAGCTTTTCTAAGAGGGGGTCTTAATTAGTCACCTTAAACAATTTTTGGTTTGGATTTTTTTTTAAAAAGCATTCATTCATTTGTTCATTCATCTGGAAGAATCTCTCTCTTGCTCATTCCACACACACCCCCGGCCCCTGCCCCCCACACCCCGGAGGCTGTTGTTACTGTTTCCATGAAAAAGTGTGTCTGCATTACAAAACTCGCTTTAATAGCTATATGCCATTTTTCTTTCTTTCATACACACTTTAATACCGTGATTAGCTGTGAAGGGTAGATTTTCCTTTACTTGTCCGAGGCAGTATTCCTTTGTGAAGCTCTTCAAATGGGATCTACATTTTAAAATGAAATCCCATTTGGCGATTTTTCCCCCCTCATAATTTTGTACTCCTGGTTGTTGTCACTTTCACATTAAAGGAGGGGGCTCAGAGCCGATTTAGCAATTCATTCAGTAGACAGAAAAAGAAGAAAATTCTAATTTGAGTTTCATCAATAATGTTATTAGTTTTCTTTTCAAATTTGACTCACAAAGCACAGTGAAAGCAAAGTAGTGTTTTCTGAGTTACTTTTGCCTTTGGTTCCTTTATTTAGTATAAATAAAGTGGGATACTGTGAATTCATGGATTTCTATTTATACAAAATCATGCTAAATTTTAAAATATCTGTTAAGGTGTAAAATATTAACTTCAAATTGAATAGATGAATTAGAAATAAATTTTAAAATAGCATCACCCAAAATGTTGAGAGTGAAATGCTTTTCTTTCTTTCTTTCTTTTTTTTTTTTGTAATGAAATTTATGAAGGGCGGGTTAACAACCAAAAGACAATACCACCAAATGTGTTTAATCATTAACTCTCACTAGACAATAGCTTCCTTAAAAATCAAATGACACAGGCTAATTCCTGAAGGAATACCTCTGCTTTTACATTATTGAAACAGCTTCTGCCTTATTGTAAAGGAACAACACCTCTTTGAAGCCACTAGTTGTTTCTCTTAAAACCTATGATCTGCTTCACGTTTATTTAGAAGAAGATGGAATGACTAAGATGTAGGTATGTGGGAATAAAAAAGAGCTGATCCCAGAAGACAGTTCTTAGAATAAATACTATATTTTTGTTGGTAACTTAGTTTGTATTGTAGTAAGTCAAACAATCATTTTTAATTGAATATTTTTTCCTCATACAAATTATAGTATTCTAGAATGGGTTTTAATTTATAACTCTAAAGAGGAATTTTTATAGTCAACTAATATTTAATAATTTTAATTAATAGACTTTAATTTTAGAGCCTCTCTAGGTTTATGGAATAATTGAGCAGGAAATACAGAGACTTTCCCCAAACCACCTTACCTCCCCCTACAGTTTCTCTTATTATTAATATTTTGCATTAGTATGGGGCATTTGTTACAATTGATAAATCAATATAATACATTATTATTCAGAAAAATCCATACTTTACATTAGGGCTCATGCTTTGTGTCATACAGTTCTATGGGTTTTGACAAATGTATATCTACATGTATCCACCATTACAGTATTATATGGAATAGTTCTACTGCCCTGAATATCCCGGGTCCCACCTGCTCATCCTTCCTTCTATGCCCAACCCCTGGCAGCCACTGCTCTTTTTACTGTCATTAGAGCTTTGCCTTTTCTAGAATGTCACATAGTTGGATTCATACAGTTTGTGGCCTTTCCATACTGGCTTCTTGTATTTAGTTATATGCATTTTAAGGTCTTTTCATGACTTGGCAGCTCATTTCTTTTCTTGCCAAAGAGTATTCCATTGTATGGATGTACCAAGATGGATTTTATAGCATTTAATTATCTAAACCTGTCAAAATAGCGGGGGGAGGGAAATCTACCTTTCAAAGGTAGCTGAGTATATAAATAGTATGGTTCATTTGATTCTTAAATTTAAAGATAACTTTTAAAAAGTTGTTTATTTAAATAGTTTGGCTTAGATTTTGGGCTAATTAGTAATATATGCATTATAATTACTTAGTGTAAGCTACATAAAACATTAAGTGAGAAAAAAAATAGAAACCCCTCCAAGATGATGTGGTCAGGGAAAGATGCTTAATGAGGTTACATTTAATCAAGAAGTGTCGTGTCATGTCATCTGATGTGTATGTCAAATGGGAGATACAAAATCATTCTGTGTGTGTGTGTGTGTATGACTGGCCAGGAATTCTTTGTCAAGAAGGTGGGCACGGCAAGCCACCTGGGCAGACTTTTGAAGAATCACTTGATTCTCAATTACACCTTCTAGGATGAGGAGGTACCAATAGTCCTAAGTGGGAATAGAATAAACTTTTATGATTGCTGAAGACAGCCTCTCACAGTATCACTTAATGCAACTCATCAAGGTTGAAGTTGTTTAGGAATCAAGAGACTTGGAGGTTGGAGGGATTGAGACAAAGATGACCTCTCTTTTCAGAATCAACATGATTAGAATCAAACTGAGAGGTTGGGATGGTCCCAGCTAAGATCCACAGGTTATAAGGAACCCCAAAGTTCCTGAAGTGGAACTTACATGTTGGAAGGGAAAGTCAGGAGTCAAACCTAATGCCATACCTGGGGCCTAGAACGTAAGACACTGTGTGGAGTTGGGGTTGGAAGCTGATCCTGGGTCAGGGTGGGTTTCTTTCCCAGTGGGTGTGGCCTGGAGGAGCAGGACCAGGAAGCCCCAAAGTTGGGTGGCACTGCTGCTCACCAGGAACCTGAGCCTGCAGGCATCACCTCACAGAGGGAAGTGTGGGCAACTGTGCAGGACAGCACCAGCTATTCTCATGTTTCCTTTCCACTTTCCACCTGGCACTTAGCAGCCAAGGACCTGTATTAAGTAATTTACCTCCAGTGCAATTAGGTAATTCAAGGAGCGGAGAGATCTCTAAAAGAAGGCTCCCTGTTCATGTTGCTCATTGAAAAAATATCAACAATGAAAGAATGTGACTTCATTTACACCCCGAGCTGGTGAAGGAACCATATCACATGTCCTAGCTAAGAAAGAAGTAACCCTTCTTTCATACCTAGAAGTGTATATGTAAAACATTGCCCCTGCCTTCCCACAGAGCATGCAGAACACTGGTGGGGGGAACCGAAAGGTCACCCGATGCACGTGTTAGATTGAGAGATGAGCTGAATCTCAGTGTCCCGCACAGAAAACCATTTGCTTGCTAATGAGCAATTCAGCACAAGCGCTTGTTGGCATGTTACAGAGCTGCAAAGTCTTTTTTGCAATACACCTTTTTTTCTTCTAAGATGCACATTAAACATACCCTGTATTTTGTAACATGTAATATTATAGGTGGTTATGTCTGGAAGGATTGGCATCTACATGACAGCGGGCAGGAGCCTAGTGAGCAGCCTGAGCAGCCGAGAGATAGTTGTCCCCCTGGTATCAGCATCTTCCGACCTTTGGATTGTGACTCTGGCAGTATATACTTAAACTCCACGGTGATTCTCATTTCTGCTCCCTTTCAAGCATTTTATAAGCACCTTGTTCCCTGTGTTACATCTCTTTCTTCTTAAAAATAATCAAAGCCCAATTATATGTTGATTACAAGAGATACAATTTAAATATATAAAGACAGAGATAGAGTAAGAGTGAGAGGATGGAAAAAGGTACACCATGCAAACTCTAATTATTAGAACACTGGGGAATTAGTCCCTCAGAGATCTATGTCTTGTCAAAAAGACACCTTCCTGTAGAGAGATGGTCTGGTCTTGGATTTCAAGTCAGGAGTAATGTAAGAGCTGTATTCTTTACAAAAGCATTCTAGGCCCATGTTGTGTGTGTGTGTGAGTGAGTGAGAGAGTGAGTGAGTAAGTGAAAAAAAAAGTATTCTAACAGCCCTGTGAGTGAAGGGAAGTTCCACTTGAAAATGTGATTTATTTTTACCAAATATACAAACTAATTGTTGTATTACTAGAGTTGGCATCTTGGAAGATATTCTCTGCTTTACATATTTTCATAATAAAACTTTAATATTGAAAAATTCTAATTATAATTAATCCCAATCCTATATAATAAGAGCCTAATATGCTAAGTGTCTGGTCGTTTGGTGGTCCATTTAACCAATTGAAGCATAATATGCTAATGATATGCTAAGGCCACTAAACCACTCATTATGACGTGCACTGACCACCAGGGAGCAGATGCTCTGACCTGTAGGTTAGCTTGCTGCTGGGGTCTGGCTGATTGGGACTGAGCAAGATGGACTGGACACGCCCTGGACCCCTCCCACAGTCCCTCCTTGGTTGGCCAACCTCCCATGTCCTTCCCTGACCCTGATTGTGCACCAGTGGGATCCCTCAGCCTGGCCTGCGCTCTCTCACAATCCGGGCTGAGGGACCCTCTTCCCCTAGAGCACGAATTTTGTGCACAGGGCCTCTAGTGTAATATAAAAAATGTGAGACAATTTTTTGTACTTTGTTCATTATACACACTCATTAAAACTAGTCTTTTCAACATTTAAGATAACATATCAAAGTGTTCATTACATAAGGTCAAGTGAAAAAGTCAAGGTATATTACTAAGTAGAATGTGATTTTTATTATGTAAATCATGAACATATTTTTGATATTATATATACAAATCAAAAAAGAAAACATATCAAACATTTCCAAATGAACTAGCATTAGGATGTGGAATTATGAATGAATTATTTTTTTTTCTTTTTGTCTGTTTTCTATAAGGAACATACATTACTAGTATATATAAAGAAAAAAGTTACCAAAGTAATTTCATTTTCTATTTGGTATAAATGCTAACATCTTAGAGAATATACGCATATACAGATAAAAGAGACAAAATGCAACCTTGTGTCATATTAGTAAATGTCCAGAAATGGATCATGTGACAAAAATAAACTTCTACCCAGAAAGATCAGATGAAATACAAACCCTGAAGCACTATACTTGCTTATAAGCCTGGACATGACTTCAAAAACATTAACTAGGGATCCTTTATGATGGCTAGTATTTGTGCAGTGCTTTAGTGCTTAGGAGCTCTTTGCCTTTAACTGCAGTTAATTGAATTCTCACAGAAACTCAGCGAGTTTGGTATGAGTGCCCTCACTTTACAGATGAATGAGCTGAAGTTCACAGCTCTTGCTAACATGCAGCATTGCCAGGACAGTTCCAAGACTAAGGTGAACTTCATGGAAATGGTCTAAAAAAAAGAAACTATCTTATGTATTGTCCATGATGAAAACTCTATAGGTTCAAAGCATATTGGGTTTTTTGCTTGTTTTGAGATGGATGTTGAGCTTATATGAGAGAATAACTACATTTTTATATAACATGTACTTTGCTTCATTGAAAAAGAAATACAAAGTGAGCTTCCCAGGGCCAATCCAGTTCAGTGATATGAACTGTACATTATAGAACACTGTGCATCTTTAAAAATATAGCTTTAAGTTAGAAGCCTGGATGTTGTGCACTGTTTTTTGTTGTTGTTGTTGTTTTGTTTTTTTATAATTGTATACATGCCCTGGTTTGTCAATGAGAAATGGAAAGCAACACAGTAAAAAGAAAGTGAAGAAATCGGGAAGCAACCGATTCCCATGTTTTTAGTTTACTCAATCTGCTGGAGCCTTCATTTAAAAGTTTACATCTTTTTGTGGAAAAATTAATTTCTCTTTCACAAGTTCCACTCACATTTTGTTGCTAATAAAACCAAGGATGTAAATACTATTAAGTACAAAACAGCATGCTGCATAATTGTTTCAAAGCAATTACAGATTATATCGAGCCATTCGTGGAGCAGAAACAGTTTTTTCCAAGACACCAGCTCCCTGTACCTTGAAATTTTATTAGTCTAAGAATTTCATGTACCATATGTTCGAATATGAGACTAGCTGCAATTGAACAAACAACTTTCTGATATATAAGTGAATGATAACCTGATTTTAAATGTGTTTATCTAATGAGATAGTAACTGTAATTTACAACACATATAAAAACCCCCACTGTTACTCCTGGTGCACCTCTTGGCTAAAAAAGGGTGATGCAGAGAGATATGCTAATGACGGTCGGCTTGGTTTTTACCAAGTCAGTAATAAAATTTGCATTTGATATTGTGCACAGTAAACTGGGTTATTAGCCTTGAAAATGAGTCTCATAAAATTTAAATATAGGCTTAAATCATATTTACTGTCCTGTAGGTTTTCTGAGAGGCTTTAAAGCATTGTGTTGCTTCCATCGTGTAGGAAATGCAGATGTTTGTGTGCCTTCAAGGGGGCCCCCTAAAGGATACAAATGAGAGCTCGAGAGATGCGCTAGAAAAGCATCCACAATTGTGCTTCCAGCTTTGAGGACCTGGCCCAGGTCAAGTACCTGTTGATCCAGGAAGCAGGGGAAGGAGGGTCTTTCCAAAAGGGGTTGCAGGCTAAACATTTGGCCAGGCTGGCCAAATAACCTCTGCACAAGGACTGTGTGGACTGTCAACACTAGGACTTTAAAACCTGATGGCTTGATGAGGCAGGCAAGTTGACAGCTGGGAAATGCCACTTGTTATCCTCAAGATAGACGCTGAAGTTGCAGATGAACTGCTGAAGTGCCTAGTGTAGCAATTTTTCTAGTAACTTCCAAATTGATTGTCTGTCCTGCTTCTCAGTCCACACTAAACCATAACCATGTAGTGTTCTAAGGAAGAGATACATCTGAAGATGCAGGCACCTGGTGTTGACTCCTGATTGAATTAGATGGACTGCCCTGGCATGCTGGGCATACATTGCTAAGTAGCTTTGTCGGGTCCCACCGGCAATTCGACAACAGTACTCCATCCCTGAGCCAAAGCCTTAGTCCCAACCATCACTGACTCTACCCAGCCATGGCTGGAGGAACCCCTTGGATGTATAACTAGCCAGGCCAAGGTTGACTCCCAAGAGGGACAAGTGATTTTCCACTTCTAACTCCAAGACTTTCATCAGGTCTAATTATTTAAAACTAGAGGCCCAGTGCATGAAATGCATGCACGGGTAGGGTTCCTAGTGGCGGCCGGCTGCCGGCCTGGGACCTCCCTTCCCCTGGCTGCCTGCTGCCACCACTCAGGACCTTCCTTCCCACCGTTGGCCAGCCAGCCCCACCCCCTGGTTGAACTCCCAGTTGAGGAGACCATTTGCATATTAGGCTTTTGTTATATAGGATGTTTCTTCCCAGCCAAATTCACCACCCTTCACATCCTTCTCAGTTTTCCTTGATTGCTACTCAAGATCTAAACTCTTCATAGGCCAATCCCTCATGCATATATCCCCCTTCTTTCTCCTGAACTGGCTTCCTTCTCCATTCTTCTCTGCCCAGATCTTCCAACCTGCCCTGTGGAACTCTTGTTCCATGGGTAACAGACAAGTTCTTCACTGAATGCTCACTCTGAGCCCTTGCCTGAAAGAACCCTAGCTCACCCCCGGGAATAATGCTTCTCCTGCTACCCAATCAGGGAGAAGCTGCACATTCCTCTCCACTTCATATCCAGCAAGGATGATGGGAGGTTGCCCACCCTTCTTACTCAGCACTGCCCACCGAGACCATGAATCTTCCATCTTGATGTGAAAATTCTTGCTCAAAGGAGCTGTCTTTATCACTCTTTCTTAGCCACCCCTTTGGCTAACATCTACTCTTTCTCTGCCTTTTATTAAACTTTAGTTTCTAGTTCAAAACTGTCTTCTTCACTGTCAGGAAGACGATTTATTCAAAACCCCAGTCTGTCACTCTTTTTCTTCTAACTTCCAATGGTTCACAACCTCCATTCACAAAGTTCAAACTCACACTCCCGGAGACATAACATAGACCTGGTAATCTCCCAGAAGGTCTTGGTCTCTGATCTAATAATTCAGAAAATCCACTCTCAGACCACATCCTATTGACTTATTTCCTGATCTACCACCTCATTAGGACCTACAGTCCTCTACCCCATCTAATTCCCCCCATGCAGCTATTCTTCCTGTCTTAATTTTTTTTAACCCTCACCCAATGATATTTTTCCATTGATTTTTAGGGAGAGTAGAAGAGAGAGGGAAAGACAGAGAGAAACATCAAACATTGATGGGTTGCCTCCTGCATGAGCCCTGACCAGGGCCCGGATGGGGGAAGAGCCTGCAACCAAGGTACCTGCCCTTGATCGGAATCGAACCTGGGATCCTCAGGCTGATGCTTTATCCATTGAGCCAAACTGGCTAGGCCTTAACTTTTTTATTTTTTATTTTATTTTTATCTTTATAACCCTACCATCTCCAATTAAACCTCTTTGGCCAAGGCCACTAATAAACAGTTTGCTTATTTAGTTTGCTAACTCCAAAAAAGAACCTTTTCCATCTATTCTTAGTTTACCTGCTTAGCAGCACATATCTCTATTGGGCCCTCCCTCTTCACTATATCCTCCTCCAAGGTGTCTGCAGCATTGCCTCCCAACTCCCCAGCTGCTCAGTCATTGGTTCTCTGGGGTTCTACTTTCTCTTGCATCCTTGAAAGGTTGGTGTCCCTCAGGACCTCCATCCAGGGCATCTCATTTCTTCTGACTCCCTGCAGAGCCCCTGAGTGTTCTCATTAACTCCCATCGCCTTAAGCACAGTCTCTATGCTGACAACTCCCAAATATCTCCTCAGTTACACATGCAATTTTCCAACTTTGGCAAGTTACTTCACTTCTCTTGCCTCTGTTTTTTCATCTATAAAATGGGATAATAATAGTATCTACCTCAAGGTTTGTTGTGAGGGGAAAATGAGTTAATTCGTGTAAGCACTTAAAACAGTGTTTGGTATTTGACAAGCCCTCAGTAAATATTTCCTACCATTTTAATTAAGTATTATTATTATTAGTCATCTCTCCTCAGATGCTTCCTAGGAACCTTAAACTTATGGCACTGAAAAGAAGAAAATATTACCACTTAGCTTTCTCTACTATTAGCTTTCTCCTGCTAGGTCTCCTCGCTCAGTGAGAATTTATATCATTTACTTAAAACAGAAGTAATTAAATTCTTCTTCTTTAAGCCCATACGTCTGATCAGTCCTAAAATCTTATAAATTATGTTTCATTTCAAATCGATTCTTGGTTTCCTAAACTAACTGCTGGTTGCTTAAATCAAGCCTTTATCATGTTTGCTTCCCTGTGATAGTCTCCCGATCTCTTGACCTGTCCAATACATTGTCCACACAGTCCATTGCCTGAGTGATCTTCCAAAACCCAAATAGAAAATATCATCTCTCCCATGTAACTATTTTTTAATTCTCCCATTGCCCTCAAGATCAAGTCTAAACTCTATAGCCTGCTTTATAAAGGTATTTGTTATGTGCATCACTTCTCCTCCCACATCTACCCTAGGCCCAGACTCGCAAGACTCCTTTCATTCTATGCTAGAGGTCAGCAAACTATGGCCCAAATGCCAAGTCCAGCCCCTGACTGTTTTTGTATGGCTTGCAAGCTAAGAGTGTGAAAACAAACAAGCAAGCAAAATGATTAGGTTTTTAGCAAGAACAGTTGCTTGAAGAATTTAGGACATGGCCTCTTGACCCACAAATCCAAAATATTAACTATTTGGTACTTAAACGAAAAGACTTGTCAGCTCTTATTCTATGCTCCATTCATTAAATTTCTCTCAGGTCCTTACTGTCTGTGTTTTAGGAGCTTTACATATACCCCTTTCTCTGTCTCTTATCCCCAGACCTCACTCCTGTTCAACCTTCAAATATTAGCTCACATGTCACCTTTGCCACCAGACTTTCAGATTCTGTAAGTTAAAATTAAGTACCCACCTCCTTAGTTAAGTTTATTTCTAAGTATTTTATTCTTTCAGGTGCTACTGCAAATGGGATTGTTTTCCTAATTTATTTTCCAGATAGTTATTTGCTAGTGTATAAATACACAGCCCATTTCTATATATTGGCTTTCTATCCTGAAACTTTACTGAATTTCTTTATTAGTTCTAGCAGTTTTTTATAGACTGTTTAGGGTTTTCTATATATAAGATTATATCATTTGCAAACAGAACCAATTTTACTTCTTCCTTTCTTATTTGGGTGTCTTTTGTTTCTTCTCATGCCAACTTGCTCAGGCTAGGACTTCTAGGACTATGTGGAATAGGAGTGGTGAGAGTGGATATCCTTGCCTTGTTCCTAATCTTAGAGGAAAATTTTTCAATTTTTTATCATCAATATGATTAAGTTGTGGGCTTCTCATGCATGGCCTTTATTATGTTGAGGCAATTTATTTCTATTCCTAGTTTGTTGAGAGTTTCTATCATGAAAGGGTATTAAATTTTTAAATGCTTTTTCTGCACTATGAAATACAGTATGGAGGTTTCTCAAAAAATAAAAATAGAGCTACTTTATGATCCACACGTCTGGGTATTTATTTAAAAGAATGGAAATCTGGATCTTGAAGAGATTAGCACTTCTGTGTTTCCTGCAGCACTATTCACAGTAGCCAAAGTGTGGAAACAACTTAAATGTCCATCAACAGATGAATAGATAAAGAAAATATAGTCTATACATACAATGGAATACTATTCAGTCTTTAAAAAGAAGGAAATTGTATAATATGTGACAACATGAATGAAACCTGAATATACCATTATTATGCTAAGTGAAATATGCCAGTCACAGAAAGAAAAATACTGCATGATTCCACCTATATGAGTTGTCAAGTTCATAGAATCAAAGAGTGTAATGGTAGTTGCCTGGCACTTAGGGAGGGACAAATGGTGAGTTACTGATAGACACAGATAAAGTTTCCATTAAACAAGATGAATAAGCTCTAGAGAGCTGCTGTACCCATTCTAAATGCTCAGCAAACTTTAAGTATTACATTTCCCAGCGTTTATTACGTATACAAGGAGCCACTGTTCATTCTGCAGTGTCGAGAGTAGTGCAAGGCACACGTGGGTGTTCAGCTAGCATTTGTTCAATGAATCAACTTAAAGAACTAGTTCATACCTCTATCACAATAAAGAATACACTGTGCTAAAGTACTATATTTGCCTTCTATAAGATAGAATGTGAGTTTCTTAATTGTCTGCTTTATGTCTATATCTAATTCAGTTGTGGCACAGACTGAATACTAAAAAACGAAAGAAACAAAGAAAGAAAAGAAAGAAAGGAAGGAAGGAAGGAAGGAAGAAAGAAAGAAAGAAAGAAAGAAAGAAAGAAAGAAAGAAAGAAAGAAGTAAATTTGAAAACAGCTAGTTAAGTGTTCTTAACAACAATCAAGGCACTGCTTAGATAATCTCGTATGCTGTGGAAGCCCAAAGGATGAAAGAGTTTATAGTAAGTGTACTCATTGAAGGGATTAGAACTTGCAAATCATGTCTTCCAGCATTAGCTCCTCTTAGCCACTCTTTCTGCAATTCCAAAGACTACCAGCAGGTGTCAGTGGAGACTTTTTAGATCATCTATATGTTCAGGCATGAATAACTGAGATTAAAATTTTCAATTTTTTCCCAACAAAAACCTAGCAATTTACAGAACAGTATAAATATTGACCAAATACTAATTAACTTTGTTTGTATATTACCTGTACTTAAGACAGCTTAGAATAATTTAAAGAGAACAGTGCCACAAAGATTTATGTACTGTCTTTTGTGGCCAACTGTTATCAGTCAACACTTGACCTCTAGCTAACCTTTTCAACTAGGAGAGACACTATAAAGTTATAATACTAACTGGTTTTCAGATCCTCTGTACTGTGCTTTTTCCTGACTCTGTCAAGTAAATTTCAGGTTTTTCCTCCTAAATGTCAGAATGAAAAAAGAAACAAAATAGATGACTGAAGTTTTCCTCCCTTTTCTGCACAAATTTAAACCATGTTTCAGATTCCTCCATTCAGACTACATTTTCCATAAGATCAGGATGGAGAGGAAGGAGAAAAGAGAATTCAGGAACCTTCTTAGGAGGCCATAGCAAGGGTGTTATTAGAAACTCCCATCATCCATAGCACCACATACTGTGTCCTTTATCTATAAACTCTCTAAGTTTTGCAGAAGGAATCTCCTCATTTAAAGTTACAGGTTTTGCTTATTGGGAATTAATATTTTATGGACCTTTGTTCTGTATAAGCCAATAGTCAACTGTAATGGAGAAGAAACTGAAGTCAGCCCTTACCGGACATCAACTTCACACATATACCCAAAACAATACTCTTTTAGGCCCTGCTTGTGTGCATAGTGTGTGTATGTGTGTGTGTGTGTGTGTGTGTGTGTGTGTGTGTGTGAGAGAGAGAGAGAGAGAGAGAGAGAGAGAGGAACAGAGGGAGGAGGAAGCAGAGCTATTCATTTTTCATTAACAAAATGTTAAGGATCCTAATCTTTTTAAAAAGATTAAAATATACAAATGAAAAATGCATTCATAATATGTTTCCATTGATTGTATATTCTTAATAAGGCAGAAAGAGAAGAATGCTTTTGAAAATTGTAGCTTGTGAACCCAGACTTCTAGTTTTTCCATCAAATTATCCCTACCCAACAAAAAATGTAAAATTATTGGAGGAAATCAAATAAAGTTTACAAATGGTCTTACAGTCATCCCCATTCTTCTGTGTCAGAGTATTCTACACACCAGCAGCCGCCACCTGTGTGTGTTTATCACGTGTGATTTCCCAGGCAAAGTCAGTATTTGAGGTGTGCTGGGTGCAGTTTTTCCATTCAGTGTAGCGTTTTACTTAAGGGTGTTTTATAGAGTCCAATATGTATGTAACAGAAAGCAAACATTTTGTGTCAACACTTCCAGTGACAGATGCCTCTGAAAAAGACATTACCGCATTTATTTCATTCTGATCCGACACTAATCCAGCACTATGCACATCAGCACTGAGAAGCATCGTTTGGTCAGGCGGCTTGCCAGGCTGGGGGAGAAAATCCGTACCAAACACGCCTGTGATCATTGTCTTTAAAACTAAGCATGAACGCCGTTAAGGGCCTTGTCCTGAAGTTCCTGGAAGAGTGCTACCTCTGAGGCCACACCTTGAGACACATTAATTTCTGTTCCCGGAACACACGCTCATTGTTTCCTCAGCGGATTCTGGCACCTAGTTCGCACTGACTCTGCATTCATTGAGCCTGTGCTGGGATAGAAGCCTGACCTCTCACAGTTTGAGGACTCTTCATTGGTCGGCATAAAATACTAAATACTAAAAGCTCATCCTCAACCGCAGTTTTTTTTCCTACTCTTTTTTTTATTTTTTGTAATTATGAGGGATTTTCAAAAATGGCTATCCAGCAGCAAAATCATAGTCCATTGCTCAATGGAAATAGAATAGTTACCAAGTAATGCCAAATATAGCCATGGTTCCAATTTCAATGTTTTATTTGCAGATTGATGACAATTTAAAGATTTTTGAGCCAAAGCAATAAGTGGAATTTTTTCCACTTTTTCCTTCCTTATTGTGTGACCTTATATTTGGGAACATTGATTGCTTTCTACCATTTGCTTAATGATTTTTGACTTCATCCCTTTGGGCATCAGATTGAAGTAATAAAAGGAACAAAAAGTCGCATTGCCCTATTTCTAGTGATATAAACAAAATCCCACAAAAACTAAGGCCAGAAATAAGTATTCAAAAATGCAAATGCATTTGAGAACAGATAACAAATTTCAGAAAAGCTGCTATGTTGTTTTCAATTTGAGCTGACATTAAATTTTAACTCTATAGGAATTGAGCAGGAATAGAGGTAGACAACACCGAACAACTGCTTTATGGCTCAGTTAGCCTCAGTGCTCATGCGCTGTGTGCACCTATTCCCAGATATGGGATTAATTAGCGTAGGGTGTGTGGCAAATACATGGGATGCTTTGACAATGGAATTAAATTTTGGTATGGACAAGACAAACCACCTAAATACTGTAAGACAGCCTTGAAACTATCCATCTTACTCATCCCATTTCTCACAGAAGGTTTTCTGCTGTTCATTGTGCCAATCAGTTGATGAGTAAAGATGTATTGAGCCATCACTATGTCCAAGGCTCTGGTCCACCTTACCATGTGGATATACATGTTGTCATGTCCTAGCTCTTGTTTGCTCTGAACGTCTAACATTAATTTATAGGAAAGTGACACTGAGTTGTACTTCTGAAACTAATATAATATTGTACATCAACTATAATCAAAAAATAAAAAATTAAAGTAAAAACAACAACAAAAAAAGACAAAGAATGAGAACATAAAACGTGTTCCTTTACACATTCCAAATGACTGCTGCATATGCAATGACAATCACTTGTTTGAAATAGCAGCGATATTGCACATAATTTGTTTTGTATGTTATATACAAATACTTCTTGACTCTCCCAGGAGAGAGAGTGAGAGTGGAACCATTTCTTTGACCACATTGTCTACAGGCAGACTCAGGCTTCAATCCTATGGCCAGAGGGAAAACCAGCTTCCTATGCCGGCCCTCTCCTGGCTCTCCAGAGTCCGTCCACACTGCTCTGTGTGCTGGGAGCCGGACTGCATGGACTGGCTCAGTGAGCACCCTGCCCTCTGACTTCTGGTTGGGTTTGGCCAATGGGGGCACTGGCAGATGAGAGGGAGTGGGAGAGTGCAGTTGGGGTTTTCATGACTAGCTCCTGGGCATCTCCATAGGTGGCTGGTTTCCTTAAACTAACTCAGCTCTCATTCAGCAGCCCTCTCCACACTAACTTTCCCTCTCTCTCTCCCTCCCACTCTGGGTTCTGGCACCTTCCTTTGCCACCCAACCAGGAGTGGGGATAAGAGGAGGCCTAGGTGTTATTACTAGTCCCCAGTATTGCAGTATGCCTTGATTCCTTATACCTTACTCACATTTTTGCTAATTGCCCCTTTATCAAACCCTCCTCAAATTACCCTACTTACATGCACTACTTTTATCCTGTCAGATCGTGTTTGATATAGCTATCGTACAAGTTGCTGCAAAGTTAAGCATTCTTTCTCAGGATCCTTGAAACAATTACTAATTAGAAGCAGAAAAATTGCTTTGTTATAGAGTCAGACTCCATTTTTTATGTTTGCAGACAGCTTTCAAACCCCAATCCTCCCTCTTTTTCTCTTGCTCTTTAACAAGACATGCTGATGAGAAAGCCTGGGTGCTGTCTTCCTAAAGCCTGGGTGCTCCCTCTCTTGGTTTCTGGAAGTTCAAATCACACAAGTCCTGGCTGTGCCCAGGAACAGCCCTACCCACTAACCACCATAAATGCCAGCCAGTGTCCTTTCCCTGCTCTCTCAAACCATTCCAGACCTGCTTGGGAGGCTGCCTGCTCTCCCCAGAAAGCCTCATTATGTGAATCATAAATGTTTTCATACCCTCTTGGTGCATATGTGGCATCATCAGTCTTGAGACCTGAACCAAATTTGGGGGAGGGAGTGTCCATTCTGTTTCCATGGGGGTGACCACAATAATCTTTATCCACTAATTATCAATGAATTCTCAGTCAACTTACACAAATCCCTCCAACACAAATTCAGCAAAAGACAATTATCTAACAGAAGGAGCAGTGTTGAGCAGCTAGTGGCCTACTATTCCAGTGTTAGAGCCCACTTCCTGGAACCCCAGGAGAGGGACCCATGCCTCTGCTCTCCTGGTCTGTCTCCCCACTGAATGCTTCTCAATGTAAGTCTTGGTGGGTAATCTAAGAGATTTCTTTCAAGGAAAACTTGGACAGCATGAGATTTTTCTCATCACAAGTCAACTCTATAATCTAACTCCATTCTTCTCCCCTTGAAAAATTAGAGCTCCACTTACAGTCACTTCAGGATTTACTAAGTATCTACCTTTATAGTTAGTGTTTTCAGTGTAAAGAGCAGAAATGCACTCAGGCTAACTGAAGTAAAAGAAGATGGCTGGGAGAATAGGATGATGACTGGGACATCAGGAGGTGCAGATGGGCCTCCCTGGGAACCTTGCCCACTCCCCTTCTCTCTGGGTCTCTGAATTGTTAAATTATGCAGCTTCTGACAAACTCCTCAAGCTGCTTTCTGCCTCAGAACTTTCCCACAGGCTGATTGATCCCTCTGCCTGAAGCACTTTCCCAGGCAGGATACTGGCTTGGCGAACTCCTATTCGTCCTTCAGATCTCAGCTTCCATGCCCCTTTCTCTGGGATACCCTTAGATTTCCTCATAAATCTCACCGTACTGTTAGTGGTCACCTGAGGGATTCTTGATGATATCCCTGGCTCAGTACAAACAATATGAAAACTCAGACCATAACTTAGGGTTGCCAGCTAAAAAGCAGACACCCAGGTATATTTGGATTTCAAATAAATAACAGTCCTTTTAAAATATAATTATGTCCCATACATTACTTTTATATGCTAAACCTGGCAACTGTTCCATGAATTTCTTCAGCACCTAATCTGGAGCCAACACACAGTGAGCACTCAGTAACTATTTACTAAATAAATGAAGGTGGATTTGGTGAGCCACGTGCTGATACAGGGGTGAAATCCCAGCAGGGGAGGAGATCCTATCTGAAAAGGAAAGAGCACATATCTATCACCACATCCACTCATAGCACATCCATAAGTTTCAAATTGAGTATCAACTAATAGAAGCAAATTTTACAATCAAGATTAAATCAATTATGGGACTCAATTATGTAGACTTTCAAAGGCAAAATCTAATTACCAGACAAAAACAAAGAAAACCTTATCCAGAGAGAGTATGTGATCATCACCCTGATAATCATCTATTTCCTCCTTAAGTGAGACCTGGAGAATTGCACTCTTAAGAGAAGGCTTAAACAAGAGCAAGGAAAGCATAAATTCTGCTTTTTCAGATTCTACATTTTCTAAAGGCCTAGCCTTGAGTCCTAGGTGGATATTAATGAGCCTAGAGTTTATAAAGTTTAGAACTGTGTTAAAATATGTGCAAGGGCCAATCAATTCATTTAATCTCCCCAACAGCCCTTGGAATAGCAGGCCAAGTTGAGGTTTTGAGACTTAACGTGTCTGAGGCATCAGAACAGAGTAGTTGATCCTAGGACATATGCTCATAACAGCCAAATTATACATCCTGTCTGCATTCTTGACTCTTGAAGACATAAAAATCACATAAATAAATAAATGTCTATTTGAATTTGCGGGAAGCCAATTCTAGCATGTCATAATTTCAAGTTTCAACAAAAGGTTGATGGAACTTGGGGACTCAACAGGGTTGAGTCACATATGTAGTCACCTGTTGGGAATGGCTAAAGGTATTTCCCCAAATCTGAATAGGATACATTAAATTGATTCTTGGCTGCCAGACAGCTAAAGGGCATCTTAATCTACATGTTATTGCCTCCTATTGGCCAAACACCTGAACAGCCGTAGGCTATTTCCCCCATTCTGACAATACTTGTGTATACACTTTGAAGTGTCTATCTCTGCCTCACCTCAGGACAATTTGTGTTAATAGAAAGCATGGGGTCCTGGGATGAGGAGACCTTAGACCTTAAGACCTTAGACCTGAGAACTTAGAACTTAGATCTTAGCTCCTTCAGCTAGGCTCCTCTGACCCCCAATGCATTTTAAAATTATCTTTCGTCTCTGGACTCCTATTTAATCTATGCACAGCCTTCTCCAGATTGCTGAACCCTTCTTAATGGTGGAACAAGAACCCCGACATGAATTTCTTTAATTCAACCATCAGAAAACACCACTAGGGCCATAATATCAAATACAATTTCACACTTAGAATACGAATGGTTTCTGCACAATTAATGAGAAAATGTATGTGGCTCAGAGGGGTGGTATGTATACTCAGAGCACCTCAATTTGGTGCAAAAGTAATTGATTGACAGAAAAATAATGTTGGGGTGTTACTTTAGGAAATGTGTTTTTTACCTCCTCTTGGACTTTATAGTTTTTCTATTCTAATGTAATGGTTTGTTCTGGTACAACACCCAGTCTCAATCTACCCAGCCCATACAACTACTCTCTCAGCCCTGCGGGACCTGTACTTCACACATGAAGTGCAATGAGGTTCTATTGTCTGGACACTATTGTCTGGAGAACTGAGTCCCACTCACACCTCAGGTACAGCACTTAGTTACCCGGCCTTTGATCTTCCATTCATTCCCTTGTTTTCTGTCCTACTTCTCAGACCTGACTTTTTGCTCATAGGAGCAGGTACACTACTTTTCATTGGCTCAGCAATTGCAACAAAAAACAATTCCTATATCAGACATCACTCCAAGTTCCTGGGATGGCTTTCCTCATCCCCACCACAAGCTGGAGAGAGGGGGTGATGGGTGGAGGAGCCTGGTGGGGCAAAGCTGTGGAGGCAGGAAAGTAAGTTTACTCAGTGAGCAAAAATTATGCTCTATTTTTTACTTTGATAACCAGCTTAAGTAAGCACAGAAGAAAAATAAAAATGTGTTTCTAGCATTTTATTACAAGTGTTATGGTGAATTAGTAGATCTCCTCAAATTACCTGGGAGCAGGCTGAACACAGCCAGGATGAGATCTGTTCCCTCAGTAGCTTTAAGAAGGAGAATACTAGTATTCTAACACAAGAAAAATATAAGCACAGTAAATATTGGGGAGGGGGGGGCGCAGTTAACCCCTTTCCCCGTAATAAAGAGCCCGAGCTTCTAGGTTGGGCCTTCTAAGCACTCTGAGCTCCTTTTTGAAACTCATCCTCCCAGCCACTTGTCCAGTGTGGGTTCTCAAGTCTGTGACCATCTTGGTGCCAAGGAGCCAGCAAAGGTGGTGGGATTTACATGCTTAGTTGTGTTCTAAGTAATACGGCACCTTTGAAGAGATGAGATAAGCCATGATAATGAGGTTGTGCTTTTCTCACATTTCTCATGTATAGACTATGGGACACTGAAGAGGGTCAGCTTGGATCCGTGGGGACAATGGAAGCTTTGATGTCAGAGACCTAACAGAAACCTCTGTTGGTCACTTGCAAGGGTAAGACTTGCTCTCAGACTATCTGTTTTTGCCATATGGAGACGAGTGTAGTGACAACTGCTATGTTCTGCATGTTTGTGTCCCCCCAAATTCATATTTGAAAACCTAACACCCAAGGTGATGGAATTTGGAGTTGGGGGCTTTGGGAGGTGATTAGTTCATAAGGGTGGAGCCCTCAAGACTGAGATTAGTGGCCTTATATAAAAGGAGAAGGGTAAGGATAAGAATACCATCTTGTTGGTATAGTTTGGAGTCAAAAGTTGAGGAGTTTTCTTTGGTTACCCCATTTTCTCTGTGAAATGCAAAATAAAGTTGTCTTCTGGGTGGGAAGCTGGAGGGAAGTGATATAACTTGAAATAGTTATGGTGGGAAATGGGAAAAGGTGTCAACTTGGGACATGCAAGACTTCTGGGCAGCATCGGTGGCCTGGCTGAGTCACAGACCTAAAATTTATAGTGGCTCCCCCATTAGCATTCCTATGGAATTGTGATAGGTTTCCATTGTGACCCAAACCCCCTTCTTCCGTATTCCTCTGGGAAAATTCTGTGGTACATTGGCAAATCCAGACCTAACAGAGGTCAGCCAGGATTCACCTACAGAGGTTTCTGTCACCTTTGCTATTAAAGACACTCATAAAACTCTGCAGCCTCCAGATTCGGTTTCCCGGGCTTCTCTGAGGGTGCTTCCAGAAGACAGCACTCCCTTACCTAGCTGAGCAACTCTGGCTGGACGTATTCCAGAAAGAATGTCTCTGCTAAGCACTTGCTATGTGGTCAAAACCATTACCTACCTGACTTTGAGCCTCCTCCAAATGACTGTTGCCGGGAGCCGGTCCATCCTTGCTGTTTCAAAGGACCTGGCATATATGGCATACTGTTCTTAATATGTTTGCTCACCTTCTTGGCACTATGTGTTTTAACCAAGGTCTCCTCTCTGAGAAAGGTTGTTTCCCCAGGTAGGGATTTTCCCCTGAAGTTAGGGAGGGAATAAAACCCCTCAATTAAGTGCCAGGCGGGTAATTAATCACTTTAACTACGAACAATCATGCTTAAGCTACATAATCTTTACTCCCTGGAATGGAGATAAGAAATGCCCTAACCTTCGGAATAGAGATTGATAGGATTGAATCAACTGATATAAATACAGATGTAACAAGACAGAAAGAGACAGAGCTTAGAAGAGAATTCAGAAGACAGAACCTACACGGAGCCTGGAGACAGAAGAACTTCACTGGAGAGAACATGGCAAAAGATCCTGGACTGAACCTGACTATAGAACATGGCAAGAGAACCTGACTAGAACCTGGTGACTGGACCTGGCTGGAGAGCCTGGACGGAGCCTGACTGGAGAGCCTAGCGAGGGAACATGGCCACAGAACTTCCCTGGAGATCCAAAGCAGAACCTCTCTGGAGATCCAGACCAGAACTTGGCTGGAGATCCTGGCTGGAGATCCTGGCTAGGCTGCTGATCAACTGAATGCTGTCTCCGTGTCATTCCTTCTTCGCCGACTCCGTCCACACCTTTGGGGACCCCTGGACCCGCTGGGGCTGGACCCCGGCAGACTGTGACATCCATTCTAAAATGTATGTTGCTACAAGTATAGAGATAACCCAGCCTAAAATAATCATCAATTCAACTAAAATTGGCCATTAAAAAATGTAAGCAGCCTGGCCATGTGTTCCCCATCTCTCTGAGAGCAGTCAGTGTGGCAGCATTTGGCCTTTAGCCTCAAATCCCTTTATGAGGGCTTTGTAAGGTCACAGAAAGCCATATATAAAAGGATCCCAAAGAAACTAAACCTGGCATTTTCCTGCATCCTCGGGATTAGGAACTGGGGAAAAAATGGCTCTCAATTTTATTGGCCTGCCTCATTGAGGGGATAGCCACCTCTCTCAAATTGCATCTAATAGTTTCCCACTAAAATATTCATCAACCTCTTCTCCAGGGCCTTGATTCCTCCACTATGCCTGAGATGCAAATGATTTGTAAAAAGTACTGCTGGGTGAAGTACTGCCCAGAGTGCAATTCTTTGTAGTCAAGAGTCAAGGCTGCTTGGCATAATTTCGGCGACAGAACTGGAAACCTGATTACTCAGAGCTCTAAAACTCACCTTTGCCGCATGAATGAGCGTCTATCTGCAGTTCTCCTAGGGATGCAAACTGACTGAAAAGTCAAAGGAAGGTAGTGAAAATGCTCGTAGAAAAGAATACTAAATATTACAATGAAATGATAGAGAGGCTGTTCTTAAAGGAGAAGTTGAGTATCAAGAATTTCATCTCTCTCCCTGTTCCCTAATGTGGGGTGGGTAGGCTACACAGAGGATTATTTTCTAAAATCCTGAAGCCCCAAAACTGCCTCTCCCAGTAGGTCCATCATGGACTCATTCCTCATCTAGAGCAGCATTTACAGCGTCCCCAGTTTTACTGCAAATCCAGTTCGGAGCCGCCAGTAGGGGGTTAATATAAGCCCTAGTCAACACAATACTAGAGGCATTCGCATACGAGGCCTACAGTTGCTGCATAGGCACATTTGGCCCACGTTTCCAAAGCGGCAGTAGCTGTTACTGCAGAGAGCACGCTGCCTGCCACTGCTGGACCATTAGTATGGAAATGAGGCATGTGTGTGACAGGTGGCCTTACAACCAACACAATTAACTTTCTCCATTAGCTGACGCTCTGACAAAACAGATGCAGCATCAATAAGCACCCCCTCCCCTACAGAAAAGGAACAGCACATTGCAAACTCCTTATTTACAAGGAGGAGCAGTATAATTTCTTCTTTACCAGCAAAGTGGGTGGCACTGGCGTTGGCTTTTGTCTTATTGCTGTGGTTGTTTATTTATGTATTTTACATTTGCCTTGCATTAATATTGCAATGCCTCCATGGATTCATTAGAACTTCTAAATTTAAAAAAAAAAAAAGTGATTACAGAAGAAGGGAGAGCAAAGTTGGAAAAACCCAACTGGAATGCTTTGCTTTTGAAAAGAAATACATAGGAGATGACCTGCCCTAGCTGCACAGGGAATGGGGCAGGTTTCTGAGTTTGGCAATAGGTCTCCCAGCAGCAACAGTATAATATACATCAGAATCTTAGAGCCTGGAGTCTTGTTATTAAGAACTTTGTGGCTCAGTAGGAAATGTTCCCAGGAAAACTGAATACTATGATCTGGGAAAGGAAAATTGCCTTTAGACATTGACTCTATGCCTTTTACAAAGGACAAGAAAGGGAAATCCAAGGCTTGAAACTTTCTGGATTCTGAACTATGAGAGCAACTTAGCAGTGGACTGAGGGGTAAGATTGGAAGTTCCCAGCGCATGCAACTTCAGTGCTAAGATCTGGAAAATCCTAGGCAAACCAGCATGAGCTGGTTACTCCAGGCTGAAATAATATTATTTTGAGTTGTGAGCTCCCTGTTGCAGAAAGCATCTAAGCCTGCTCAGTGATCAACTATCCCTGTTAGAACACATTCTTATATGAGTAATTAAAAGGTCAGCCTGGATGACTTCTAAAGTGTGTTACCACTCCAACCTTCTGGGTAATAGAAATGTCACAATTGAAAATGATAAATTACTCTGGAATTTCTATTGAAATGACAAAGCCTGGAGTGAAAGTTGTTCAGCAGCATTGTTCTCCTGGATTTCCACATTTCCTTATCTATGACAGAAATCCCTTTATCTGAACCCCCTATGGTTTGCTAGGGGGTAACAATGATATTTTCTTTATATTGTATATAAAGTGATGGGAGCAAGTACCAAGGGAGGGGAGGGCCCTTGGCTGATGGGCAGTTTCACTAGCTATTGAGGTTCACAATAAAATAATAGGAGTGTATTGCTCTAGACATATATCTGCAAGTTAATGACAAAAGTCACTCATGTAAAACCAAACCCTCCAAAATGCCCGCCCCCTCAGAGTGTGTTATGGTGATTAGAAAGGCCTCAGATTGGAAAGGGATTATGAGATGTTGCATGGTCAAAGGATATTTTTATCTTTTTTCATAAGTGTTCTTCAGAATATTCATCTCTGATATAGTCTGGAGTTTTGTTTTTATTTATGTATATATGTATGTATGTATTTATTTATTTTTAGTTTCCATGGTGTTCAACAAGTTTTATTTTTAAATTTTTAGTTTTTGAATACATAATACCTCAACAAAGTTCACATTTCAAAAATGCAACAAAAAAAGGTAATCCTGAAAATATTATGCTAAGTGAAAGAAGCCAGACACAAAAGGACACTAGGTGTATGACTCATTAATATGGAATATCCAGAACAGATAAATCTACAGAGACATAGGAATATTGGTGGTTGCCTGGGTTGGGGTAATGAGGAGGCTCTGGTTAATGGGGAGGGAGTTTTCTTTCAAGTGGGAAATGTTTTGGAGCTAGATAGAGGTAGTGGTTACACATAGTGTGAACATACAAATACCACTGAATTGTGTATTTTAAAATGGTTAATTCTATGTTATGTGAATTTCACCTCAACAAATTATTTTAACTTTATAGAGTAAATGTCTCCCTCTGTTCTTGTTACCAACCACCCAGTTCTCTCCAGAGGTAACCAATGGATCAGTTTCTCATTGGTTTTATTTTTCCTAGAAATATTTTATGCACATTCAAACAAAATCACATGTATCTTTTCTATCTTGCTTTTTATACAAATGGTAGTATAAAAAGCACTTGGTGGGTTTTGTTTGTTTATTTCTTTATCCTGCACTTGGTGGGTTTTGTTTGTTTATTTCTTTACTTAACAATAAATCTTGAAGATCCCCCATATCAATATTTAATAGTGTCAATATTTAATTATTACTCAACAGCTGTATATTTCAGTGCATGTATGTAATATAATTTATTTAACCAATTCCCTACTGATAAACATTTAGATTATTTTCAACTTTTGCAAGTAGAAGCAGCAAAGCAATGAAAAGCTTTGTGCATATGTTATTCTGCACATGTGAGTATATCTGTAGGATCAATTCTTAGGAACAAAAGCACTGCGGTGAAGGGTAGGTGCACGTGTAATATTGATAGAAAAGATCAAATTCCCTGGATTAAAGTTGGTACCATCAACTCTCCCACCAGTAATGCATAAGAATTCCTGTTTCCCCACAATCATTGACAAAATAAATAAAATTTTCGATGAGGAATATGCTCAGGCAATGTAGAAAATAGTGCATTCTTCAGTTTTCACAAACTGACCCTTTGTTTTGCTTTGCTGTGCTGTGCTATCCTGGTAGTCACAGTCTAAATTGGAACTTTTCTCACTTTAATCAAATTCCCTTCCTAAACACTTACTGCTTTGAAATCCAGATGGTTTGGCCAACCTTTCTGAATATTAAATTCATGAACAGTTTTTGAATGACCTTATTTTCTGGAAATAAAATCTTTAAGTAATTGTTAATAAAAACTAATTCAGATATGTTAAATTTTTAATCTAGCAATGGTTACTCATTTTAGTTCATGTACATAGCAAACAGTAAAACAGTTCAGACATGCACATAAACACAATCCAGTGAATTGATATCAGACATGTCACTTGCAAGGGAATGTGCCAAGTCCTGTAGATGATATAATAAGGAACAAAACATAGTATAGGACAGGAATATAAAACAAAACATGGCACATAGCAAATGCTCTCACAGGAAAAAGTGCTCTAAGGGGGAAGGTGTTCTAAATGTCCATGAAAGGAAAAGATATCTGAGTGGGGTATCAGGAGTGTCATAGTGAGGATTCTTATGGGTAAAGATGGACAATTAATTAATTAATATGAAAATATCCCTAGAAACATTTTGGCGCATTTCTGTTGACTTTATTTGTAATAATATATTTTACAATGTTTCTGACTTTGACATTCCAGGTTTTATCTATGATTCCTAATCAGCAGTTACATGTATTCACTTCTTTCTCCTACCTTAAGGTAAGATATAAATGTTAATGAAATTACTTTGAGCCTAGAGAAACTGAGCTAGCTCTCCATGGATTAGCCCATATTAGGTATACTAATTGAACCCTTCTAATCTATGAAATTAGGACATCTCCACCCAGCGTAGTATGGAGAGGCCACATCTTAAAAGCAGCCTTTAAACTTATTTTACTATTTTTAAAAATAGAATGTAATTGTGTAGACATATGTGATGTGTCTCTTTACATGTTTTCAGAAAATGTTCTAAGCCTCATAAGTTAATTATTGGTCAAACTTTTGAGTGAACTAGACATGAGTACAAAAATTAAATGACAAAGTTACTGGTGTTCTACAAAAATCGATTTGAGATATTGACTCATGACAAGAATATAATTCTGCCCGGCCAGCATTGCTCAGTGGTTGAGCTTCAACCTATGAACCAGGAGGTCATGGTTCGATTGCCAGTCAGGGCACATGCCCGGGTTATGGGCTCGGTCCCCGGTGGGGGGCATTCTGTCTCTCTTTCCTTCTCCCTTCTTCTATAAAATCAATAAAAATATATTTAAAAATAAATACATATATAGTAAATACATAATCTAGTCTGGGTTCTTTAAAAAAATTGTGGTTAACACATAACAAAATTTACCATCTTAACCATGTTTAAATATACAGTTCAGTAGTGTTACGTATATTCATATTGTTGTGCTACCAATCTCCAGAACTTTTTCATTTTTTAAAACTGCAACTAACAACTCCAGTTGTTGTTAATTAAACAACAACTTCCTCTTCCCCACCCCCCATTTCCACTCCCACCCCCAGCCCCTGGTAACCACAATTTTACTTTCTGTTTTTATGAGTTTGACTACTCTAATGTCTTAGTTAAGACTGAGGGGCTTATAAACAACAGCCATTATTTCTCACAGTTCTGGAGGTGGGGAAGTCCAAGATTAAGGTACCGGCAGATTCAGTGTTTTTTAAAAGCCCATTTTTTGGTTCATAGATGGCTGACTTCTTGTGTGTCTTCATGTGCTGGAAGGGGTAAGGGATCTCTCTCTCTCTCACACACACACACTTTTTTTGAGAGAGAGAGAAAGAAACATCAGTGTGAGAGAGAAACATTGATCAGTTGCCTCCCACACATGGTACAACCAGGCATGGAACCCAAAACTTGGGTAAGTGCCCTGTCCAGCAATCAAACCCACCACCTTTTGGTGTACAGGATGACACTCCAACCAGCTGAGCCACACCAGCCAGGGATCTGGGGGTCTCTTTTATAAGCTCTACCCTCATGATCAACTCATGTCCCAAAGGCCTTACCTCCAAATGCCATCTCACCTTGGGAATTAAGTTTCAACATATACATTTGGGAGGAATATAAACATTCAATCTATAGCATATAAATACCTCTTAGAAGTCGAGTCAGGAAATATTTGTCCTTTTGTGACTGACTTATTTCCTTTAACATAATGTCCTCAAGGTCCATCCACATTGCAGGATGTGTCAGAATTTTCTCCCTTTTTAAGGTTGGATAAGATTCCATTACATGTTTAGACCACATTTTGTTTGTCCACATAAAATCTGTTGACGGACACTGGGGTTGCTTCCACTGTTTGCCTACAGTGCTTCACTGAACACCAGTGTGCAAATCTGCTCTTGGTCACAATCTTGGTCATTGACTTAGACGGTATATTTGTTTTGTCCTTTGGCGGCAGTAAACTCAGGGGTTCCCCTACTTTGGTAGGAGTAGTGGGTAGGGGGGTTGGGAGGAACTGAACACATTTCTCCTCCTTTTTGCCCCAATTGTAGGTTGCATCTCTCACCTGTGCTCACAACACAGGATGGCAGTTGAAAGTAGTCAGCACCTTCTTGGATTCAGAACAAGTTGCCCAGGCAGGAGTCCCCAGTGCCTTCCCTTTTGCCTCTGTCTTTGCACCACAAGAAGGCTTCTCTCTTCTTCCCACACTGGGGGAAAACAGGTTTAAACCTTAGAAAAGGAATAGCTATTCAGGGAAAGCGCTCATGTTCCCATTACTGTTAAACGTTGTCCAAATCTGCAAAACATTTTGCATTTCAGCAACATTGTCTCCTCAAACTTTATGACAAGTCTAAGGAGAGATTCCTGTTGGTGGGTCAGTTGGCATAACTCAACTGTACTAGTTTAACATGCATGACTCAATTACACAAGAGTTAGCTAATGAGCGATGGGAAGAAGTTACAGGTTAAAACAAATGGCGCCTAAATGAATCAAGTGCCGCCTTTCAGATGCCCACCATTCAACAAAGACATGGCAAGACACTTTCTTCACTGAGTATGAATCATCCAGATAAAAAGGGGAAACCAGGGCCACCTACGTTCAGAGCTTGTACAGTATGACCTCGAGGCCCAACATCTACCAGGAGCTTCCTTGCAAAAGGCCAAGCTCCAAGGAATAAAAGGGCTTACACATCAGCATTAAATAATTCTCTTAGAGATGCAAATTTCTAATTAGTTACTGTGGCAACTGTAGAGGCCTAGAAGTAAGCCCCTTACACAATGAACCTGAGAGTTTACTTTTTTGATTTACTATGGGCCGGTAAGAAGCAGGGAGGAGGAAAATAAATATTGCTTTAACTGTGACAACAGAATAAAGTGCAGCAAGTGAAGGGATTTCATCTTTTTGTTCGTATTCCTACAGGTCCAAGAGGAGTATTATACTTGACACACAGTCTTGCTGCAAAGAGAAGCCAAACTCAAAGGCTTCATAAAATCATGACTGTTAGAAACATGGCCCACACATAAACAGACCATTTCTTATCCTACGTTGGCATCTATACTTCTTTAAAGTGAATATGATCTAAGATTATTTAAAAACAGCATGTGTTAATGAAGTGTTTGTGTTGTTTTATTTTGTATGTTAGGTTTCTGTTATTTTAAAATCATATGCAGACCTTTGAAACTTTTGTGTAGTATGGGGGAAACTAAATCTTTATTTTTTATATCTTATGGAGATTTTACTCTCCAAAATCTAGTTATTGGAAAGTAATCTCTTTCCTGACTTTGAATACTATGAGAAAAGAAAGATAAAAGTACTTACAAGAAAGTCTGTGGTATCACTGATAGAATATTAATGTTGTGGGGACATGAACTAAAAAGAAAATTTGTCCCAATAGAATTTGTTTTTACAGTTAGAGATTAATTACTTAAATTAAAATTTTGGAGCTAAATGCATGTTTTTCCTCATCTTTCAAAAAAAGGGAGAAAAAATAATTGTCAACAAATTTGGGTAATATTTTCTTTATGGAATATATTACTTTCATCTATCTTCTTTTCTAAATAAGTAAAATTTAGAGTCCTAATACTTGCTCAAGATAGTTCAAATCAAACTTTGGAATCGCATAACTATGCTTGTTTAGATTGTGAACTCCTATATTCAGGAAATAAATAAGTAATTAGAAAGTAAATGTGCTGGGACAAGGGTTTGTTTGTTTGTTAATCCACACCGGAGAATATGTTTTCATTGATATTTAGGGAGAGTGGAAGAGAGAGGGAAAGACAGAGAGAAACACTGATGTGAGAGAAACACATCGATTGGTTGCCTCCTGCACCAGCCCTGACCAGGGCCCTGGTCAGGGAGGAGTCTGCAACCAAGGTATGCGTCCTTGACTGGAATCAAACCCAGGACCCTTTGGTCCACAAACTGACATCCTATCCACTGAGCCAAACCGGCTAGGGTAAAGGTAGGTTTTGACAATATATTAAACAAAGGAAAGGTAATCTTGCACACTTTTAAAACTCTCTTTCATCCCACTCAACACCCTCTCTTTCCTTCAGAGGAAATTTCTCTCCTTCACCTTTTTATTTATAAGGGTCCAACTTTATTCTTTTTTTTAATCCTCACCCAAGGACTTGGTTAGAGAGAATAAGGGAGAGAGAAAAAGAGAGAAATGTTGATCTATGAGAGAAACACCAATTGGTTGCCTTCTGTATATGCCCCGACTGGGAACCAACCTGCAAGTCAGGTATGTGCCCTGCCTAGGTTGAACCAACAACCTTTTGGTGCACAGGACAATGATCAACCAACTGAGCCACTCAGGGCAGGCCCCTTCACTTTTTCAGGTTCTTCCCAAACTTTCTCTTCTTCCTCATCAAATCTCACTTATCAGTATCCTACTGTGTGCAAGAATATGTAAACTTGCATATACTTTTGTATTAAGGGAAGGACAATGGCTCATATTGATTTTTAGTTTTTAATGAGAATTCCTATAGACACAATAGCATAATTCAAAGAACTGACTTTATTTTATAGAGAACGGGGGCAATCACAATACTTGGTTCATGACACAGTCTCATCACTGACCCATGCAAGGCTCTTTTTTATTTATATATTTCTTTACTTGTATTTAATAATATAATGAACTTCATACATGGAACTAGAATATTTGTCCAAAACTTTTATTACCAATGTTGTTCTCCATCTTATCTTCCTGTCTCCCTCAAGCCATGTCAACTGCTCTCCTGAATCTTGTTGGGTGATTTTGATAATCTATCACATCTATATGTATCCCTAAAACTATATTCCTTATTTTTAACTTTCTAATTTATAATACTGTACATCATTTCTGGAAACTTACTTTTTCATTTAACATTGTCTTGCTAAGATTTATCCACAGTGCTTCAATGTTATAATTCATTTATTTGACTTATATGATATTACACTATAGAAATACTCCCAATTAATTTACACAATCCCTTTGCTTTGCTATTATGAATAGTGCCAAAAAAATTTTCTGTATGTTTCCATATGCATGACACCTTACTAAAAGAGGAAATGCCAAGTCAAAGGACATGTGAATTTCAACTTTATAGCATAATGGCAAACAGCTTTCCAAATTGCCTATCGATTTATACTCTCATCAGCAATGTATAAGAGATTAATATCTTATATTCTCTTCACCAATAGGTATTGTTAGACTTCCTTTTGCAGGAAACTACATTATTATAGAGGAATTTAATGTGAGCTAACATATTCCCAAAGTGAGATTTACTACCTCTACAATTTAAAGATATACATCAAGTAAGTACAATGCCTCTTTCTTAGTGGGAGAAAGTATGAGGTACAATATTTTATCTTAGCAGAATTGTCCTAGCATGGACAATTAAAGACCCTGGACCACTAAATATTATATCATGTGTCAAGTCCCTGAATCTTCACTGGATTTATCTTCTATCCTGTAACACTTTACTAAGATATTCCATGACATTAGTCACTTCTTTCTTAAGAGGTTCAATGTGCAGTATGTGACCAATATAATGGCCAACCATGATCTTTTGTGGACTGTGAAGGATTTGGGTCCCTGAAGACTATATCATGATAGCAAGCCGGAGAATTAATATAGTTCTGGTGAAAGAGAGTGAATATGTACTGCTAGCATTGCCTGGAAAGGGACAACTTATTTTGATTCTCTTTCTTGATAGAATAAAAAATTAGGCTTTCAGCAAGTCAATAACCTGTGTTGACCTATTGCTGTAAAAACATTATATTGGAAAGCACCTGCAGTTTGGGCTGCCACCCAAAGGAAGCCACCGTCATTTGCTGTGATATATCTGATTTTTGAAATGAACAGAATGGTTGCAAACATTCTTGACCTTTGACTGCATTATTCCAGTCCCTGCCTCTATGATCACATTGCCTTCTTCTTTTCTGAGTGTAATCTCCCTTTACCTTTTTCTTATAAGCACACTTGTGATTGGAGTTAAGGGCTGCCCAATAATCCAGGATAATCTTTCCTGTCAAGATCCTTAACTTAATCACATCTGTTAAGACCCTGTTTTCTGGTAAGACAACATTTACAGATTTGGGTGTCTGCTATTCAGCCTTTGCCTACTGACCACACAATTCATGTTCACCCCTGAAGAAAAGTACATTTTAGCCTGGCCACTGTGGCTCAGTTGGTTGAATGTGGTCCCATGCATCAGAAGGTCACCAATTTTATTCACCGTTAGGGTATACGCCTAGGTTGCAGGCTCAATCCCCAGTAGGGAGTATACAGGAGGCCATTGATGGATGTACCCTGTCAGATACTAAAAATATGAACTATTTTTTATATAAGAACAACATCTCAATGCTTTCATACTTTTTTAAAAAATTGCAATTGGATTGTGTATTTTCATTAGTGGTTTCCTGCCATCAGAAGCATGATCAATCAGAGGGAGAGTAGGAACTGGGAATTTTTTTATTATTATTTATTTCAGGGAGGAAGGATGAGCAAGAGAGAGACAGCAACATCATGATGAAAGAGAATCATTGATTGGTTGCCTCCTGCATGCCCCACACTGGTAATCGAGCCCACAACCCCAGTATGTACCTGACCAGGAATTGAACTGTGACCTCCTGGTTCATATTAATAGGTCAATGCTCAACCACTGGTCTATGCTGGCTGGGCATGGGATTGGTTTTTGGTCAACCTCCTTTTACATTGTTCATCATACCAGCATCTTTAGAATAAGATTTGGGTAGAAATTTGGTAAAAGTGTTATATTTTTATTTATTAAAAACTATTTTAGAAAAACTAAGAAGCAAACTGAGAAAACAATTCCATTTACAATAGGATCAAAAAGAATAAAATACTTAGGGATAAATTTAATCAAGGAGGTGAGACATGTACATTGGAAACTAAACATTGATGAAAGAAAATAAAAAAAGACACCAATAAATGGAAAGACATCCTGGGTTCATGTAATTGAAGATTTAATATTGTTAAGATATCAACACTACCCAAAACAATGTACAGATTCAATGCAATCTCTATCAAAATTGCAATGATTTGCTCCTTAAAAACAGAAAAATTTATCCTAGAATTCATATAGAGCCTTAAGGGGTTTTGAATGGCCAAGACAATCTTGAAAATGAAGAACAAAACTGAAGCTCATACTTCTTGACTTCAAAACTTACTACAAAACTATAGTAATCAAAACAGTGTGATACTAACATAAAGACAGACCTATAGACCAATGGAATAGGATAAAGAACCAAAATGAGATACCACTTCATACCCATTAGGATATCTATAATCAAAAAGCAAACAAACCAGAAAGTGACTAGTGTTGGCAAAGATATGGAGAAATTGGAACCTCTGTGCATTACTAGTGGGAATGTACAATGGTATGGGCTGCTGTGTTTCCTAAAAAAATTATCATAGAATTACCATGTGATCCAGCAATCCTCTTCTGGATATATAGCCCCCAAAATGAAATCAGAGACTTTAATAGATATTTGTACACCCATGTTTATAGCAACATTATTCACAAGAGTCAAAAGGGAGAAGTAACCCAAGTGTCCATTGAGGGATGAATGGACAAGCTAAATGTAATATATACATACATACAATAAAATCTTTTTCAGTATTGAAAAGAAAGGAACTAATGTATGCTATAATATGAAAACCTTAAGGATATCATGCTGAATAAAATAAGCCAATGACAAATTGTGTATGACTCCACTTATATAAGTTACTAGAATAGTCAAATTCAGAATCAAAAAGTAGAATGGTGGTTGCTAGGGATGGGGGTGGGGAGAGAAGAATGGGGAGTTAGTGTTTAATGGGTGCAGTGTTTCATTGGGGAAGATGAAAAAAAGCTACATTAGAAGATGTAATCCTATATAATAAAAGTCTAATATGCTAAGTGTCTGGTCATCTGGTGGTCCTTTCAACCAATCAAAGTGTAATATGCTAATGATATGCTAAGGCCGCTCAACCACTCGCTATGACATGCACTGATCACCAGGGGCCAGGTGCTCTGACTGGTAGGTTAGCTTGCTGCTGGGGTCCAGCTAATCGGGACTGAGCAAGATGGGCTGGACACACCCTGGAGCCCTCCTGTGGTCCCTCCCTGGCTGGCCAACCTCCCATGTCCCACCCTGGCCTCGATCATGCACCGATGGGGTCCCTCGGCCTGGCTTGTGCCCTCTCACAATCTGGGACCCCTTGGGGGATGTCGGAGAGCCAGTTTCAGCCTGATCCCGCTCAATGCAGGAGTTGCCCCCTGGTGGTCAGTGTGCTCCCACAGGGTGAGCAACTGCTTAGCCAGAAGCCAGGCTCATGACTGGTGAGCGCAGCAGCAGTGGCGGCAGCACCTCCCACCTCCGTGGCAGCACTAAGGATGTCTGACTGCCGGCTTAGGCCCGCTCCCTGGACTGTGGGGAGTGGGTCTAAGCCATCAGTAGGACATCGCCCAAGGGCTCCCAGACTGCAAAAGGGCTCAGGCCTGGCTGAGGGACCCTCCCTCCCCTGAGTGCATGAATTTTGTGCACTGGGCCTCTATTGTTTTTCATAATAGAAGGCTGTAGGAGAAAAGAATGGCAGAACTTCCAAGTCACGGGAAGTGTTCAGGGAAGTTAGAAAGTTGAGAGCCTATAATTACGAGGTCAGCCCAAATGCAGGCTCCTTTTCAAGAGTGGAGTTAGAGGCAATGTCTGCTTAAAACTCACCTCCTGGCACAGACTGGATGGATAGGCTAACTGCAGGAGAGGGGGGCTTGCAATCCCATCCTTCTGACAATGCTAATGGCTCTGCCACAGTTGTAGACAAACGATTTAGAATAGAATGGCATTTCCAATCAACTTCCCTAAGTAACCTTCACTTAAGGAATAGTAACAATTAAAATGAACCAGTAAAACACTATGTGGAAACAAAAGAGGGGAACTGGCCATCTGTAAAATACTAATGTTCCTTGTGCCAGGAGCTTGTAAGAAGGTGTTGCAGTGGAAAGCTATTTGAAGGAACTAACCTGGGCTGCCATGTCTCTCTGTGTGATGTACTGCTGCAGTTACCTTGTGCATACCACAGGGCTGCCTGCTTGTCCCTTCTTTTAGTGCCTTCTCCCATACCAAAGTCCTTCCTGTCACCGGTTGGATGGCCTAATTGGTGTGGCCATGACAATGGATGTTCATTTTATCACAATACAAGGTTTAATCATTAAAAGGTCACACCATATAGCCAGTACAATGCCCAGTTAGTGACCACTGCGAGTAACTGGGACACTGACCATGTAGGACCCAGGGAACAAAAGAGAAACATATGTACCCATTGGCTGACCTCCCTCACTGATCCTGGGTTAAGGGATGTCATTGATCATGGGCTGTCAAGTCCCTTACCCTTCCAGGTCTGTGCATGTGCAAGGCCGATGCTGGCATCACAGAAGCCTTGGTGCAAACAAAGCGAGACATGAAAGCTGTGAGGTACCCACGTGTGAAGCTGCTTACCAACAACAATGGCTTTAGGAAAAGGTAGGATGAGAAGGTGTGAGGCAGGGGACAAGAGGTGTCTGTCCGGCACAGATAACTGGATCCCAAGGCCAAGGAGTATTTAACTTACAGTCTACTGACTCTGTAGTCTTTTTTTTTTTTTTTTTGGTACTACTGGGTTTATTGTTGCTGTTGTCTGAATTTTCAAAAGTTATAGAATCACAAATATTTTAGAGACTGGGCCTTTGAGATTCTTTTAGAGGTAAGGAAACTGACACACATGTTGGAGGAACTTTTTTCCCAAGTCACAAATCTGATCTAAATAAGTGTTCTGCATCACTTTGTAGAGGTCTTTCAAACTACACTGTTGAGAAATAGTTCGTAGGTGTCTGAAACATGTAGATGAATTCAATGGATTTGAATGTCATTACCTTCTTTAGGAGCTATCTCTGAGTTTGGTTAGCCAATTACAAAGATATTTATTTAGCTTGCTGAGATTCCCATTTATACTGGAATTTGTTACCAAGAGATAGAGCAAATCATTGTTTTTTATCTTGTTACTAATGCCCTTAAAGGGCTTATGGTGTTGTTTTAATATTGTAGATTTGAAATCTAGCAGCATAAAAAGCAATTCATTCAGAATAGATATATTGGAGGCAGAGGCAGCTGAGAGGAAGCCAGGAACCAGCCTGCCTGGGTGCATCACAGGTTGCTCAGGGGCCATGGGCCTGGGGCAAGTTACCCTGCCTCTGCCTACCTCATTTTCCTCATCTATAAAATGGGAACAATTACAGTACATGCTATGGGACTATTATGATGCTTCAATTAGTTAATATTTGTAAGTCCCTTAGAATAGTGCCTGACACAGAATACGTTTTGTTAAAATAATTGGACCTTTAAAATTGGTCTCTTGGGGGACGAGAAAGGTTATTGGTTTATTTTGTTTTGTTTTGTTTTGTTTTTTACATCATTGTCAAGGCTACTGTTTCCATTCATACTTAACTATTTTCTCTCAGGTGTAGACGTTGGACATCTCTGTGGTTATATTATACTAGAGGCTCGGTGCACAAAAATTTGTGCACTCAGCTGGGAGGGGGGTCCCTCAGCCTGGCCTGTGCCCTCTTGCAGTCTGGGACCCCTCGGGAGATAATGACCTGCTGGCTTAGGCCTGCTCCCAGGTGGCAGAGGGCAGGCCCAATCCCTAGGTGCAGCCCCTGGACAGGCTCAGAGCAGGGCCAATTGGGGAGTTGGGGCGCCACCCCCTGTCATGCACAGAGCAGGGCGAATCAGGAGGTTGCGATGCCACCCTCAGTCATGCTCAGGGTAGGGCCGATTTGGGGGTTGGGGCACCGCCCCCTGTCACACTCAAGGCAGGGTCGATGGGGAGGTTGCAGCCCCACCCCCTGTCACGCACAGAGCAGGGCCAATCAGGGGGTTGCGGCTCTGTACCCTGTCACTCACAGAGCAGGGTCGATCAGGGGGTTGGGGAGCTCCCCCCTGTCACGCACAGAGCAGGGCCCATCGGGGGGTTGGAGAGCTCCCCCCTGTCACGCACAGAGCAGGGCCAATCAGGGGGTTGAGGAGCTCCCCCCTGTCACTCACAGAGTAGGGCCGATAGGGGAGTTGGGGCACCGCCCCCTGTCACACACAGAGCAGGGCAGATCAGGGGGTTGGGGCGCTGCCACTGTCACACTCAGGGCAGGGCTGATGGGGAGGTTATGGCTCTACCCCGTCACACACAGAGCCTCAGGGCGATCAGGAGGTTTGGGCGCTGCCCCCTGTCACGCTGATCCCGGTGCCGGAGGCCTCTCAGCTCCTCTCATCCCAGTGCTGGGAGGCTTCGCGGCTCCGCTGATCCCGGTGCTGGGAGGCATATTACCCTTTTACTATATAGGATAGAGGCCTGGTGCATGGGTGGGGGCCGGCTGGTTTGCCCTGAAGGGTGTCCTGGATCAGGGTGGGGGTCCCCACTGGGGTGCCTGGCCAGCCTGGATGAGGGGATGATGGCTGTTTGCAGCTGGTCACACACCCTTCAGGGTGGGGGTCCCCACTGGGGTGCCTGGCCAGTCTGGGTGAGGGGCTGAGGTCTGTTTTCAGGCTGGCGGGTGACTGAAGCTCCGAACCGTTCCTTTTTTTCTTTCTTTCTTTTTTTTTATTCTGGGCCAGCTTTAGCTCTGAGGCTTGGCTCAAGCTCTCAGGCCTCTGCTGCTGAAAGCAGGTATCTGATTTGTTTGGGTTCTATAATGAAAATACTGTTTCAACTCCAGCTCTGAGATCCCGACTGGCTGAAAGCAGGTTTCTGGGGTTTTGTTTAGCTTCTATATTTGTAACAATGTTTCAAACTGCAAGCTCAGAAGCCAGCAGTGGCAGGCGGGGAACGTTGGAGTCCTCCATCACTGAAGCAAGCAAGCCTCATGTTCGCTTCAAGCTGCCTGGCTACTGGCCGCCATCTTGGCTGGCAGTTAATTTGCATATCGCCCTGACTAGCCAATGGGAAGGGTAGTGGATGTACGGCTAATTACCATGTTTCTCTTTTATTAGATAGGATACTGTTAGAAGATAAACAGGCATATTAAAACATTTTAAGAGTTTATTAGAGCAAAAATTGATGTGAATCAGGCAGCATCCAATCCACCAGACAGAAAGGAGTCCTGAGGAGTTGTACAAAATAAAAAGACTTTTATAGACAGAGGGAGTTGGAACAAGGAAGTTATATGAGCAAAAAACCTGGCTTGGTTATTGCAAAGTTACTTTCCTTTAGGACATGGTAGGGGTCTATCAGGCATTTTGACTAACGATTGTTGATCAGGCAATTCCTGATGGACTGGTTTAAGTTTCCATTTCCGGAATCTTCTGAGTAAGTCTCTGATTGGTAATGTTGGGCTTAGCATAAGTGACTCCATTTTGGGCCTATTTCTTGTTTTCCACAGTACTTTATTTCATTTATTTATGGCACTATTTTCTCTTTTGATATTAAATATATTAAAACCATTTTCTTGCCAAGTCTTGGGTTTTGGAAATATCCTCTGCCTAAAATTTTTCACCAAATTTTTAATAACAATAATTTTTAAAAAGAACAAATGGACAACAACAACATTTAACCCAACACAGTAGAAGAAATAAAGATGTTTGAATTGTGTTTCCTGATACAACTTTAAATTGTTGTAACCACTTGAAGGGGGCATTGTACTGATGGTTCTTTAAAAATATTTTAGGCCCCTTTGAGTTGAAAAAAACACACATATCTATTCATATAAATGAACAGTATTTAATATATAATTGTGATACCTTTTTCATCAAGTGGCAATAGCAAGACCCATATCATCCTTCTCACAAGGTTTGTAAAATTGAACATTTCAAAAAAAATTTGTAATGCAACATTTCTATTATTAATCAGCCCTCTGCCCATATAACTTGACTCAGAAATCAGTAATTAAATATTCTGCAAACTTTAAAATAGTCTGTTTGCAGAAGTTATTATTTGTGAATGGGTGGATTTGGGCATTCTTCATGAGGATGGCAATGCAGCCACATTTCCTTTAGAAAGTTCAAAAGCTGCCGGGCTCCTAACTGACAACTGCAGGCAGCCAGTCAGAAGAGAATTACAAGTCGTTTTGGCAAAACAGAAAAATGTAGAAACTTACTGTCTTTCCCTGTCTATTTGAAAGGTCTTGAGAAGGCAGTTGTCTGTAGGATTATTTTATTTCTTGGGTTTTCAACAAAAATGTCTGCCCCTCTCCACTCTGTTTGCAGCCAGAGCAGCAGCTCAGAAATCTGTAAACACGCCGGCTGTTTAAAAGGAAATTCTGGGGCTTAATGAAGTCTGCACATTGGCAGGCCTGGCCTGCTGGGTTCAAGACACTGAAAGCAGCCGCCGGGGGAATTTCTCAGCCTTTAGAAACTGTCTCAGTTCTGTGAGTTTGCTCAAGTGCATGAAGGCTGTTTGCAAGGGAGGCTGCCTGCTGCGTGGGTTTGCTCTCCTCCCAGGAGCTCAGAAAAGGTGAGAGGGCTCCTCCGTAGCCTCTCTCTTCCTTGAACTGACACAATAGTTTCTTCAGCAGGTCCCTCTGGCAGGGGGTTCTCCCTCTCGCATCTCTCACACTGGGACATTTTTCCACATTTCCAGGATTACGGCCACTTTTACTTAGATCTATGTGTGCTGCCTCCACATACAAAGAAGCACTTGGGGACAGGATTAGTAGGATTAGAAGAGATTCACATATGTCCAGTTCAAGCAATTGGTATTCAAAGCTTTACACTTTCAAATGCCACCAAGAGAGAGAAAAGGAACAGGGAGCTTGCTTTGCATTTCAGCACCTTCAAGCGGGGACCAGGGCTTTTGATTGGTGTTTAAAGCAGAAGGGATAAACAGATTCCTCTTAGGTTTAATCCAGTCCAGCCTCTATGGCCTCAAGTCTGGGGAAACAAATAGCCGTGCTCCCAGGCCCTGGAATCACAACCTTCTGCATTTTGATGGTTGTTGGTGTTCCAAGTAACATGCTACAGAGTGTGTGTTTACAGCAGGTTCCTTTCCCAGTTGTGATCTACTGTTTTATATATATAGGCATTTCTTCAGGATCCCCCTTGCAAAAATACTCATGACTCTATTTGCACAAGTGTAATAATGATACTCAGCTTTGCAGAAATGACATTTAACAGAGGTTTGATTTGTTTTAATTTGTTGGTGTTGAGGGGTAAGGGGTACTATGGGTAATAGAAAATAAAGGAAAATGTAGTAGAATTATACTTGAAATCTGAAAACAGCTGTTGAAATTATAAAATTTTTTCTTATACTTTCTGTGGAGACAAAGTAGACACCCCCCCCCCCATCACCCCTGTTGCAATAGTTCAATGCAACAGAGCTATTTTCTTATCAATATATTCTCTGCCCACCCCACCCCCCTCATGCCCCTTCAATCTCCTACTCCTAAAAAGGCCTGTTCTCTTCTCTAAAGGAGCAAAATATCATGGTAAAGAACTACCAGTTTTTGGATTATATTGTATCACCACTGATTCCATAACTCCCATTAGCAAATATGTAAGAAAAGTTTTTCTCTAGATTACATTATATTTTATATTTTACTTAGCAACAGGAAACCTTGATTGTAAGATCAGGTGGTGCTAAAAATCATGCCCCTTTACTATGGATGAGTCTCTTTCTAAATTCATTTTATTAATGAAAAAGTTTACACTAGCTGTTATTAAACCTGGGATCCAGTCCCAAATCTGTTATTAATTAGATGTTAACCTTCATCAAGTCCCTGCCTTAATAGTGAGGGGAGATAAGAGAAATTTTAAAAAGAATACCAGGATAATATTTTTATAAGGCAAACTATAAGAGAATAAAGCTGAACAAAGATTGTGAACTGGTAAGAATATATACTGAAGATAGGGTAAGAAATTGTTTTTCCAAAAGTGAGACTTTAAAATGTTTGCAAAACACTATTAATTAACCCTCACAATGGCATATGTCATGAGTATTAGTTTCATTGTACAGGTGTCAAGATGTAAGTTCAAAAATAGTAAGAAACTTGTGTAAGTCTGCACAGTTGGTAAGCAGCAACTCCTATCCAGGAATCATACAGTATTTGTCTTTTTGTGACTCCCTAATTTCACCTAGTATAATGTCCTCACCCATAGTGTAGCATTAGTCAGAATGTCCTTCCTTCTTTTTTTTAAAATATATTTTATTGATTTTTTTACAGAAAGGAAGGGAGAGGGAGAGAGAGTTAGAAACATAGAGAAACATCGATCAGCTGCCTCCTGCATGCCTCCTACTGGGGATGTGCCCGCAACCAAGGTACATGCCCTTGACAGGAATCGAACCTGGGACCCTTGAGTCTGCAGGCCAACGCTCTATCCACTGAGCCAAACCGGTCAGGGCAGAATTTCCTTCCTTCTTAAAGTGGAGTGATATCTGATTGTATGTATATGCCACATTTTGCTTATCCATTCACTTATCAATGGCATTTTGGGTGCTTCCACTCTGGATATTCATGACTAATGCTATAAACATGGGTTCTCTTTGAGATCTTGCTTTCAACTCTTGAATATAAACCCCAAAATGGGATCTCAGTAATATTTTGAAATGTATGTACCTTATTTTGGAAGAAATGGGGAACTGAGTCCTTTATATAGCCATTCACTGTGCATAAAATTTAAAAATGTTGGTTATCGCTTTGAAATCTAGGGATATCAGTTAAAATGCATATGGCTTCTAATAACAGAATACCCAAGTAAGTGGCTTTAACAATTTAGACATTTATTAGACTCAGTATAAAGATTGTTGGGAAGTTGATCCAGATCTGTTCTGGGGCTTAATCAGGCTTGCTCTTTGCTTCCCTTCTGCTCTGTTAGTAGGTTGGCTTTTCATTCTCATGCAACCTCATGTTCACAAAATGTCAGCCACAATTATAGCCATTTCTATCCTCAAGAAGCAGAAAGAAGAAGTAAAGAGATTTCCTTTTGTCAGAGAAGAAAACAGGTCTCCCAGAAGCCTCCAGCAGGGTTCTTCTTATTCTCATTGGCCGGAACTGGGCCATATGGCCGCCTCTATCTCTAGTAGAGAAAGTGAAGATCTGACAAAATGGAAATAGATTAACATGATTGAGACCAATCCGGAGTCATCCCTTCAGTGTGAGCGCATTGTCAAATATAAAAAAAGTAGACATCTGTTTATTAGCAAGAAAATGAGGAGTGACTTGGACAAACAACTGGTGGTATCCATGTGGAAGGCCCAGCATCCCCAGGGTCACGGTCCTTCCTAGCTAGTGGATGACTAAATGGCGGTGCCCATAGTGTAATCTTCTTGTAGGTGTGATGTGGCAACCCCTCTATTGTTCTTAGTCCACTTACTTCCCATTCTCCTAAAAGATTGGTTCATAGTTTTTGTCTCTTTAAATCCCCAATATCTCATTCCCCAGTTCTCACTTTCAGCAATGACTTTGTTTCTTATTTAAGGAATTAGGTTAAAAGAAGAATCTTCCAAAAGCACCTACCCCCAATTCCACATAAATCCCTGCATTTGGGTCTATTTATTGCCTTCCTTTTTGCTATCCTTTCTGTGTTCCTATTGAAGGCCTTTCCCTTCTACTTGTGTGTGGCGTCCACCCCTTCTCACCTATTCAAGGGCATGGATCTAGCAATTGTTCCCTCTCTCCTTTGCATCATCAGTTTCTTCTCACTACTAGATTATTCCCATAAGTATACAAGCATTTTGTCATTTCTACCATCTTCAAAAAACAAAAGAAATACTGCTCCAGTATTGCATCATTTTTCTGCTTCTCTTTTAGCAAAACTATTTTTTTTAATATATTTTATTGATTTTTTACAGAGAGGAAGGGAGAGAGATAGAGAGCTAGAAACATCGATGAGAGAGAAACATCGATCAGCTGCCTCCTGCACATCTCCTACTGGGGATATGCCCGCAACCCAGGTACATGCCCTTGACCGGAATTGAACCTGGGACCTTTCAGTCCGCAGGCTGACGCTCTATCCACTGAGCCAAACCGGTTTCAGCTAGCAAAACTATTTGAAATAGTTTTTATCATTACATTTTCCATTTTTTCCCCATCCCACCTTTTCTCAAATTTACTCCATTGTGACTACTACCCCCACTATACCATTAAAACTGTTTTTATCATAGATTGTCAATGACTTCCATAGTGATAAAGCTTAGTCTTTCTCTCAGCAGACCTATCAAGAGAATTTGACTCTGCAGATAACTGCCTTTTCGTTAAAACTGTTTTCATTTGGCTTTCTCCCTAGCATGTTATTTAGAGGGACTGAGAACTTGTCATACTACCTCCTAAAACTAGTGGATTCTATACTTCAATTTTATTTTTAAAAGCCACAGCACGTTTCAGGTACCTACTCCAACTTCTGAGAGGTACCTTGGTATTCTTATATTACTAATTCTCAGCTTGCCAAGTGGTAGGGGCACAGAAAAGTATGGGTCCCTGTCTTAAAAGTGAGGGGAGATAAGAGAAAAATTTAAAGAGAAGACCAGGATATTTTTATAAGGCAAACTATAAAAGAATAAAGCTGAACAAAGATTGTAGACTGGTAAGAACATATACAGAAGATAAGGTAAGACTTTTTTTTCAAAATTGTGATTTTAAAAGGTTTGCAAAACAATATTATCTAATCCTCACAATGGCATATGTCATGAGTATTAATTTCATTGTGCAGATGACAAGATGAAAGCTCAGAAGTAGTAAGAAACTTGTGTAAGTCTGCACAGCTGGTAAGCAGCAACTCCTATCCAAGAAATCTGATGTGTTGTGAAGTCTTTCATGTATAATATCTGCCTCTGGTTGTCATAGCATAAAGTGGGCACTCTCATTACTGGGGAAGTGGCATTTCTGTTTACAATTTAAGAATTATCAAGAAATTTTATTTATAGCTCTCCAAGAGCTCATCTTTCCTGTAAGCTCATGGTATTTTCAAGCTTTGACCAGAAGACAACTTATTAAAAAAGACTACACAGTATTCTTCATGCGTTTATATTATTTGCTGATGCTTATTTTTGTCCTCTTTGTTACTGATGGCTTTATCAAAGGGACATGAAGGATACCACAGACATTGAGAGGGACTATTCCCTTGTTATTCTAGTTCTGTCTTAAAAAAAGGTTTTCAACTCTAATCTGCATATACCCTTTGGGTTTTAGTTTTTGCAGCTACTTAAAACTCTTAAGGCAAATTGGTTATAGGCTCTTGGTCAACATCTTTCCTGCCACATAGATCTTCTAGCAATATTTTTCTAATGGGTGTTTGTTTTTGGCATTATTTTCTATTTAATGTAATTACTTTAATTAATAAATCTAATGGGAGCAAAAGAGCTGCTCTCCCCTTCTTTACTTTTACAGCACGCAAAACTTTGATAAAGATGAAGAGATGGCAATTATAGCAAGTGTACCTGAAAATTATATACACAATTGCATTCGGTTCCTTTTTATACAAATAAATCACATATAAAAGTTATTGTTCAGAGAAAAAGAATTTTTACTCTGCAAATAATTTTAAATAAGCTTATAAATCTCACTGACAAAATAAAAACTTCTTTCTCACTATGAATTTCTAGTTTCACATTCTTATTTAAGTAATTGTATTACATAATTGCATTATGAGCAATTAGGACACTGAAGTTGTCCTTCAATATAAAGCTGAAAGTTCTCTTATTTTTTTCTTCTTAGCAATGGAAAAAAATGAAGAGCTTGTTTGGGAACACTGTCCAGCAGCACTAGGATATCTATAGTTGTGACTTTCAGAAATTCTTTTCCTTAGCAGGCTTTCAACCTGGTAGTGTTCCCAGTTTTCCACTTCACCTCTACAGCACTATCTGAGCCATCCCAGACTCAAAAGCACCATCCCCCATGGATTGCTCAGTGTTCATTCTCACAGCTCTATCTCATGCAATCTGACTGGCTTCACGTATGGCAGATGCATGGCTGGTGATGAGAGTGCCAGAGTCTGCTGGGCTTTGATTTTATCTTAAACTGGCTACACCTCTGACTTTGGAAAATAGCCACAGATGTGCTCTATGTTAGAATATTATATCAGCATCAATGTTACAATTTCCATAAATTTCTAAAACACATATTTTGGGAGTGCTTTCATATAAACAACTCCATTAAGTGCACTTAAGGGTAGGATTAAGTTTATGTATTGTAAACTAAGGACATGTACACAATATTTTCTACACCCTCCTTCTCTTCCTGGTCCTTCTCATTTCAAAGGTATTGGTTTTTTTCTGAAAGTCTACTTGTATTTATTATACTTGCCATAATAAAAAGAAAGAAAAACAAAGTGATAAGGTATCTAATTGAAATAATCACCTCTGTAAATATAAGTAGTTCAATATTCTGCTCTTTCCTATTATCAATGGTTAGAAGTTAATAAAAATTATGAGGGAAATACAAGGGTTTGGAAATTTATCAAGTTTCATCGATATCTTAATGTTATGTTATAAAAATATACTTATTTTCATTATCCCTTTATGTTGTAAAAAATAACATATTCCAAATATATGGACTGTTTTCACATCCGGTTCTTGATAGTGCTGTTGAAAATATCATTTCAATTGTTAAATAGCAGACTCGGAGTCATTTGCATGTAAAATACAGAATGATAAATATCTAAAAACTTTGAGTAATAGTTTGTTTCCAGTCTGCTTCCTCCCTCTCTACCCTCCACACCCCCACACAAACCTAAATAAAAGTAACCTGAGGCTTGTATTGCCTGAATAATTGCTTAAATTTTATTACATATTATAATATAGTGTAAAGATGAAAATCCAGCCAATCCTGTAAATAGTGACAATTTGGTCTTAGAAACTTTACATTCAGATTGTTGGTGCTATGTAAACAAAATAAGACTTAGCTATAACTAGAAAAATACAATGGACTAATGAGGAAGGACATTTTCATTTGCTTTTAGAAATAATGGAGCAGAGTCCACCTGGTCCATATCACAGATTCTGTATAAAATCAATCAGTCATGGAAATGCTGATTTCAGAAAACTGCCATTTTGACTTTTCAAGATTCAGTAGCAGAGTCCTTAATTATCACCTTCTCAAAATAATGTATGTAAATCTATATTTGTTAAGAGTCCACATAACAAATGTCAAATACAACTCTATTTATGAACAGATGTATAATATGTTGTCTTTATTATCATCTGAAAAATAACTTATTCCTTTTCATTTAGGACTGAAAGGCTTCAAATAAACATTTTAATGTATTTAACTTTATGCAAATATACATGTGTGTTTCAGAATGTACAAGTATAGATACCTATAATGAAAAAGTAGCATAATAAGTTGATGACACAAGTGTTAGCATCTTTTTTATCCTCTCTTGCTCTAAACATAGGTTCTTACATTCTAATGTCTTGTGGTATCTTTTATTTATATACTTTTTGTATAAACCTGAATATTATTGAACAGAAAATGAAACATAAAAATGCTAACATATTTATCTCTAATATGAATATTTATCTCTAAAATAAAGATAAATTCCTTAAGCAGGTTAGCAAAGAGTACAGCAATATTACCAAGGAGATGGTATAATAACTTCCGAAAATAAAAACAATTTCATATTCTGTGCTATTTTGTGTTAAGATATAAAATTGTATATAGTAGCTTTAACTATAAGGTCACAAAAGAATTACATTAATAACAATAAAATACTAGCCTGAAATCATCTGGTGGTTCTTAAACTATTGGTATTAATGGAACCACAAATCCACAATGTCAGGACACATGCCAAGAATGTGTGTAAGTATGCAAATTTTAATATAACTCATTGGTTTCCATGATTGATCACTAGTGATATTTAAATCGACTTAAACATTCCAATCTTGAGGGGAAAAAATGTTTTCATTTTATAGGCTTATGAGGGAAACTCAGTAGAGGTTTTGGCAATTGAGCAGATGTTACTGGAATGGGAAAAAAAAGAGTAGTGAAGTATGCTCACTAATTGAGAAAATCCTACACATGAAGCCCAGACATTCATATCTCCTTTTACTTTAGTCAGTCTTTAAATAATTGCAATGAGTCTGTAAGTTCTAGCCAGACTTGCTGCTTATGCATCATTAAAATCAAACTTCTTCTGCCAGTGTATTAACTTGTCTATATATTCACATAATTAGCGCCTCATCAATTTATGCTATTCTGGTACTTCTTTGCATCTTCCAATCTCACATCCAACATTGCAAAAAGCAGTAACTATCTCCTCATAAAATTCTGCTGTCCTTCACCTTCTGCTATTTTTCCTGTATGAACGTCAGATTTTAAAAAGAAGAGGAGAAATACTGGGCAGGCCATTGAGTGTTCAAGATATTATGTAAAATATGGGGCAACCCAGAAAACGGAGGCACTTTGCTCAGTGGGACCAGATCCATCCTGGGGCCCTTCTAGCACCCATTTAATTGCTGGGGTTTCCACGCTGGCATCTCTGACTGGGGGTATGGGGTCCAGTCCCCAGCCACGACTCCATCCGCCGGGAGGTGCTGCTGCGAGAGAAGATTCCTGCTTGGCTGTGATTTATTTTGAATTTATTTTTTAAAAACCTGTTGTCTTTTTTTCAATGTTCCTTTTGGTAAGGGCTCCTCTGATCAACCTAACAGCCGTGATTGACTCACCCCCCACTGCTATTGTTGTGAAGCGATTGTTTTACTCAGTTAAAGACAGAAAGTACTTTTTAAGAAGTTCCTTGCGGGCAGCTAGTTTGGAGACTATTTCTCCGGCTGCACATGACGGCGCATCTTTAGAGCTTCCTGGGGGTCCCCTTTATCTTTTTGGTTTTGAAAGGGGGATTGGGTTAAAAGGTGAAGACCACAGGGCCGCCTCCCGCCGCCCGGTCTCGGCCAAAGTTTCTGCTGGTCAAGTTTGAGGCTTGACGATCCACAGGAGCCCCTCGACCTTGCGGACTGACTGCCTCCTCACAGTAGCCCCCCGGCAGGTCGGCCAGCGCGACATTTGCCGCCGGACTCCGAGGAGGCTTTGGGGGGAGGGTTGCTCCTGAGCCCAAATCGCCTCGGCCTTAGGCAGAGCCGGCAGCTGTTGGAGAGCACCTCCGTGGCTGGCGCAGGGAGCGGTGAGCGCCGGGCACCGAGCGGCACGCACCCGGCACCGGGTAAGGGACGGTCCCCGGTGACGGGACCGGGCGATGGTGGGGTAGGGGGGAGGATGTCAGGAAATGCGAGGAGCGTGCGGTCCCCCGGAAGCCCAGAGCTGAGGCTGCGCACCCGGGACGCGCGGGGCGGGCTGGGCTGCTCTGCCGGCCAGGTCCCCGCGCCCACCCTGCTTTCAGGTGCGGTACAGAGGCTGGGGAGCTCCCAGGCTCTCCCAGAGCCAAGGTGGCTGGCGGGATGCAGCCCGCAGGCCCGGGAACGCACCTGTTGCCAGAGAAGGACCCCACCTCCGCGCCGCCGCTGCGCAGCGAGGACTCGGGGTGGGGCCCGCGAGAGGGTGGCTCGCTCCGGCTCGCCGCCAGTCTGATCCCCCTAAACGGGCCCCGGCCAGGGCCAAGGTCACGGCGCGTCTCCGGCGAGGGCCCCTTGGGGCGGTTTCAGCAGCCTCTGCCCATCGCCGACTTCCTTCCTCTCTCCTCCCGGCACACACCCGGGATCCCGGGAGGCGGAGGGCAGAGACCCTTTGAGAAACGCGGTCAGCTAGCGCTCCTGAGCTCCGCCTGCCCCTGCTCCGGCTCTGGGCTCATCGGAGAGCCAAGCTGGGGAGCAGAAACGGCGCCTTTGGAACCGTGGCGAGTATCAACCCATTTTACTGCGAGCAAAGTTATGGCTCCTTTGCTGTCCCTCTTCTCGTAGTTAATCTCTCTGAGAAATAGAGACCGAGGAACAAGAGTCCCAGGACAGGACTCCTGGGAGGCCTCATTCAACGTGCTTGCCCGGCTGAGGCGCGCTGTCACCGCAGCCCCCCCCCCCCCCCCCCCCCCCGGGAAAGCAGAGGGCGCCCGGAAAGGAGAGGACACTCTGTGTCCCGGATTGAGGCCGAGGGGCTGGGCCTGGACGTGGCAGATCTGCCGCTCACGCTTCGCCAAGCTACGGGATCCAAAAACCCTTTGGGGGTGGAGGGGGTGAGTGCAGGCGGAGGCCCCGGCCCCCCCTCCCCGCCCAACTCAACCCCCTGGGAGCTGGTCGAGGTCTGTGCAGAGGCTGTGCCCAGGAAGAGAGATGTCTGGTTCGTACTCTCGGAGCCCTGGCCCCTGTCTTTCTAGTCCTGCAAGTGAGCTGTTCACTTGAATTTCGAGGACTGCTCCTCAACACCGTCTTTTCCCCTGCAATCTTCTCGAATAATGTGGGGGAATGTTACACCTTATTTCATATTCTCCATGGAGAAAACTGGGGATTTTTAATAAGATAGAATACCTTTCACCAGCATGATTTTTCTACTTCGTCACTTGCAATCCTTCTGCTCTAAACAGGCTTTGATTTGGTACAAAGCTGGAGCGCAGCATTGCCAGCTTGAAAGACGAGTCCATGCCAAGGGGTCAGGCGGGGTGGCTCCAGGAGGCGGGCGGGGGCGGGTCTGGGGCGCTGCCCGGAGGCGGGGAAGCCACTTCGCCCCGCAGTGGAGCGCTCCCCGCCCCCACCCCACCCCACCTCCACCCACCCCCACTTGATTAGCAGGCAAGCCTCCGAGGGCTGTTGTCTGGCCCGTGCCTCTCCCCGCAGCTTCTGTCGGATTCTCTGGAACCCCTTTTCGCATGGGGGGGGGGGGGGGCGGGGGTGAGTGTCACTGAGCTAAAACGGGCCAGTCTGGTGAGTTAAGAAACATTCCTTTGGCTTGGGTATTAGGAGTGCGTTTGGACATAATCTTTCCACAATCAACGGCATTTTTTGGTTCCTCCATTTTAAGAAACTTTTCTTCCATGGAGGTGGAGGCTGTTGTAGGATAAGATGCTTGTGTCCGAGTTTCACGGGCACTGAAGTCCTGGCCTTGGCGATGGACTGTGGCCATTTTCTTTGCTTTTTACAGAGAAGCAAAGTTTGGTTAGAAAAACACATCTGTTCCAATGTTGCATCTCACCATCCGACCGGTGTTGCCAGTGCTGCTTTCCTTCTTCCTCCTCCTCCTCCTCCTCCTCCTCCTCCTCCTCCTCCTCCTCCTCCTCCTCCTCCTCCTCCTCCTCCTCCTCCTCCTCCTCCTCCTCTCGAGTCCTGGAGACTTGCAGTGACTGCCACGAAGACGGAAGCCCTAATTACCTGAGGGTCCCGGATAGTGTCGGTGTCACACTCTGCACCCAGACACTCGGCACAACCTGGTGTCTGTCTTCGGTTCCTCCGCGCCCAGAGCGTGGCGGTGCCCAGTTCTCTTAGAGGCCGTCCGCGGGCGCTCTCCCTTCCGGGGATTTCTACCCTCCCACCCCTCACTCTGCCTGGCTATTTCCGAGTAACAAAAACACAGCAAGGAGAAGACAAACCGGCGACCTAGGCGCTCGCACTGAAAGCTCCGAACGCCAGGCCTGTCCGGATCCCCAGAAACACTGTGCGGGGCCCTCGGTGCCCGCGCGCGCACACAGGCTCTCCCAGACCCTTTCGCTGCCGAATCTCTCTCTCTCTCTCTCTCTCTCTCTCTCTCTCTCTCTCTCTCTCTCTCACACACACACACACACACACACACACACACACACACACACACACACACGAATGTAGTTTACCATTCGACCCAGAGCTGCAGCTTGCCCCCGCCCGCCTCGCACTCCGCCCGGGCACAGAGACCGCCCAGCTGCGGGCCCGGGCCGGCCCCACCTGGGTCCGCGTCGCGGGGGTCCGGCGGCCGCGGGGAAGCCCGAGCAGGAACACTCCGGGTCCCGGGAAGCTTTCCAATCCCTTATTTCCTCCCCGCCCCTCGGCTGGTTTTCCCCCCTTCCCCTTCTTAAATATGCTCTTGTAAACACTAAGATCCCCCCCCCCCACGGTTCCAGGTCTAAGAAGTTAGAGAATTGGGCAAAGCTGAAATTCTTTCAATTTCTTTAAAACCAAAGACAAGACATAGGAAGCTTTATACCCATGTCCACAGCAGTGTCAGGGGCAAACCCATCGCCAGATATGACTCTCCCGTTGAAGCCACACCAGAGGGGCCCAATTAACAGAATGAACGCACTATCTGATTATGAAAAGCGAACTAATTTAAGAAAAAAAACTTGAGAGAACGCCCTTCGACTGCCATCTCACCCCCCACCCCCCAACTGCCCGTGGAACCTGCCCTCCATCCGCCTCTGCCCCTGAAACCGTTCCACTCGGACTTCTGTGCCCACATTTGTCCGAAATTGAGAGCAGCTATGAAAGGGAGGATAAACGATGTTTCCATTCCTTTCTCCAAACGCAGAGGAATCCCTGCCGGCCTTCCTAGCCCCTTTCCTTCCCTTCCTTCGCTGTCTTAGGTGTGATTTGTTTAGGGAAATCGAGAAAGGACTTGGGGTGGAAGCAAGTTTTTAAAAAATCGGGAAGGCGTGAGCTGGAGCGGTGAGTGTGTCAATCAGAGGGTTTGTGCCTGGGGGCTCCTAGCGGTTCTCAGCAGAGGTGTCCCAGGGCGCCCCGTAATGAATATGAATAGGAATCCTTGCTAAATGGGACAGCAAAGCCACCGCCCTGAATGATGGCACGTCATCCTAACCAGCCCAGGATAGATAGGAGGGTTTCTTTTGTCTCTTTTCTCCGCCGCAGCTCTATAAAAGCCCCTCTTTTTCGGCGCGAGGTTAGTTCAAGCACACACCAACTAGCTGTCCAGGGACCTGCCTACCCAGAGAGAGGGGAGTGGGCGGGAGAAAGGAGGGGAAGGCAGTGCCTCAGCTTTTCTTCTCACGTCTTGTCGCTGAGAAGTGGGTTGCTGGGCTGTGCAGATTTTTTTTAAAAAAAAATTCAAGATTTTCTTTAATTTCCCGCCTCAAGCCTCCCCGCGACCGGGACGCATCCCCTGTAATAAAATGAATTCTGATTCGAGCTCTGTCTCCAGCAGAGCCTCATCTCCGGACATGGATGAGATGTATCTGAGGGACCACCATCACCGACACCACCACCACCAGGAGAGCCGTCTCAACTCGGTCTCCTCCACGCAGGGCGACCTGGTGCAGAAGATGCCCGGGGAGAGCCTCTCGCGGGCCGGCGCCAAGGCCGCAGGTGAGAGCAGCAAGTACAAAATCAAGAAGCAGCTGTCGGAGCAGGACCTGCAGCAGTTGCGGCTGAAGATCAACGGGCGAGAGCGCAAGCGGATGCACGACCTGAACCTCGCCATGGACGGGCTGCGCGAGGTCATGCCCTACGCGCACGGGCCCTCGGTGCGGAAGCTCTCCAAGATCGCCACTCTCCTGCTGGCCAGAAACTACATCCTCATGCTCACCAGCTCCCTGGAGGAGATGAAGAGGCTGGTTGGAGAGATCTACGGGGGCCACCACTCGGCCTTCCACTGCGGGACGATGGGCCACTCGGCCGGCCACCCGGCGCACGCCGCCAACGCCGTGCACCCGGTGCACCCCATCCTGGGCGGCGCGCTGTCGTCGGGCAACGCCTCGTCCCCGTTGTCCGCCGCCTCGCTGCCAGCCATCGGCACCATCCGGCCGCCCCACTCGCTGCTCAAGGCGCCCTCCACGCCGCCCGCGCTGCAGCTGGGCAGCGGCTTCCAGCACTGGGCCGGGCTGCCCTGCCCCTGCACCATCTGCCAGATGCCGCCGGCACCGCACCTGTCCGCCCTCTCCACGGCCAACATGGCCCGGCTGTCGGCCGAGTCCAAGGACTTGCTCAAGTGAGCAGCGGGCTGTCCCGGCTGCGGAGAAGGAGGGAGCGCGGCGGGAGGGGCCGCGGTGCCGGGCCGGGAGGGAAGGGGGAGGCTGGCCCCTCGGCGGGCGGGCGGGAGGGTGGGCCCGGGCCCCGTGGCCTCCCGCACAGGCTGAGAGATCTCAGACCCCACTGGACTCCCGGAGGGAAAGGACCAAAACCAAACTGCAATTTCTAGGTGGTAGCGAAGGGGGACTCGAACCAACATCGCGTGTTCCGCATGCATGCTTCTCCCCAGGCCGCGCCGGTCTTCCTCACTACCGTATGCTCTTATCGCAACTGCATTTGTTGTGTGAATGGGGGATCTGTGCAGTTAAGAACTTGCGAAGGGACTTTAGAGTTGGCTTCCTCTGGCTCTGTGTTCTCACCTTGAAAAAGACAACCATCCCTTTTGTGCAAAACAAATGTAAATATTTCCTTTAGAGGGGTGCAATTCGGATGGTCACTGTCCTCTCCACAGTTGTTTTGTTTTCTAGAGACGAGAGGAGAGAGAGAGAGAGAGAGAGAGAGAGAGAGAGAGAGAGAGAGAGAGATAAAGACCCAAGTTCTGAATCTCACCTCCGGTCCAGAGCATGACATCTCTTATGTGCGTTTTCCCTGGGACGCAGTGTAGGTCAAAAGAATGCATGCACGCTTCTACATGAATCTTGTCTAAACATGTTGTGCAGGCCGTGATGCCATTTTCCTTGTAACAAGGATTTATTAGTGAATTCTCCCAAGTACTCCGTATATCTGTCTGTGGTTGTTTGAAATGAAAACGGGGGCAGAGTGCAAAGACCCAAACTCACGCACATGCGCTTCTTCTCCCACCCAAACCCTTCAAACCCCCATTCCCAACCCTCCACCGCTGTTGTAGGGGTGATTGCCAGAGCCTGGGCTCCTTCCACTAGCTTGCCTCACTCCCCCTTGCTCAGTTATTCTGCATGCGGGGTAGGCTCTCTGTCATCAGCTCTGAAAACTTATCGTGGTTGGGGGCGGGGTGCGTTTTTATTTTCCTGAACATTTGCTTGAAATATTTTGTTAGGGCTTCAAAGACAATACCTGTCTTTATTTTTTATATATTCTTGATAACTATGATATATTTATTAATAACCAGTGTTTCTGGATGAGATTTCAAATAAAAAAGAACCTTTAAATCCTGGCTTTGCCTTTGCCTAAAATTTTTGAAGATGGGGTAGTGGGTAGGGAACATGTGGACCCAGAAAGGTGTGTTTGGGTCTGGGTGAGAGATCTGGATGGGTGAGCAGATGTGAAGTTGGCTCTGGTCATTTACAGGTAAAGAGGTCACATAAATTGGTGTTAATTATTACAACTAAATGTCCTCCTAATGTGGGCATTATCGATGTTGGTAGCCTTGTGATATTTGAGCTCCTTGTGTCTCTGCAATAATCAGACCCTCATAAACTCAGCAAATTGAGTTGTTGTTGTTGTTTTTTAAGTAACCTGGAAACCCAAAATGGCAGGAAATTAGAGGCAGAGTAGTCTGTGGTGGTTGTGTTGGCAACAGATGAGAATGAAGCAGTAAGTTAACTTCTTTTCTCTTTAAATGGACCATGTGGCCTTTTAAAAAAAAAAAAACAGGTTAAAATGCAGTATATGTTTTAAAAGTCAACAAAGCGTGATTCTAGAAAAGAATCAAACCCGGCCCCCTGCCTGCTGGGGCAGCAGCCCCTCAGAGAAAAGGGAAGGCTGCTCTGCTTTGTAAAGTGAGCAGGGTGAGGCCAATGACCCGCCCAAGTCTCAGTATCTTGCAGATTTATAGGGGCAATTCTCCCTTCTTTCCTCCCTTAGAAGATGTCAGGTCTTTAGTTGAATACAAACTCTTTGCAAGTCTTATGGGGCGAGGAGTGGGGAATGAAGAGAAAAATCTACATTAATGATGGCTAAAGCAGGGCTCATTTAAATAAATTACTTTACTCTCTTCATCCCTCCATCCCATAACAGTTCCAAAGCGTGTATATAAGCCAAAGTAATCCAGCAAGAAGGCTTTGTTTGTTTACAGAGGGCGAGAAATCAAATTCAAGTGATGATAAACCCAGCAGCACATGTCTGTATTTCCCACTAATGAAAATCAAAACCTGATTAAAATGTGTCACCCCATATTTGCCTCTGGACTACAGGTAACATCACCTCCTTGTTGGTGAGGCCTAAACTCTTCAAGAGGGGGAGGCCCGAGGTGTCCCCCCCCATGGTCATAGAGCTCTCTCTCTCTCCAGCATTCAGCATGGACAGCACATCCAAGAAGCATCTGTCTTTTCCTTCCTGGGCCCCGCTGCCTGCCTGCCTGGTGCTGCCCCTCCCTGAGAGGGCATCTCTGTGGGTCCAAGCTCCATTTAACTCACTCTCCATATCGTTCTACCCCAGCACCCCCTCCCCACTTCCCCACTGTCAGGGAGAACAACCAAAGTGCGGGTCTACAGTGGAGGGTGCTTATTTCCTCTGGTTTTTGGCAGACAAATGGGAGAATAATCGTTTGTTTCCCAAGAGTGATTCATTTCTCCGGGTGAGCAAAGAGCTGTTGAGGATTTATTTGAAGCCAACACAAGGCAGCCCTCCAGCCTTTCCCGGGGAGTTTATTATTTAGAAAGGGGAGGGGACAGAGAAGTTCCATCAATCAGGAAAACGACTTTCCCCTGAGCCACTTGCTTCTTTGAGTCCTGCTTCCAAAGGCCTGGTTCTGGGAAGAAACAGACTGGAGGCCTGGCCACTGGCTGAGCAATGGGTTTCACCTCCTCTCTAGAGCTGGAACTTAACCTGGGCGCGGGAAGGAGTAAGACCACACTCCCTACCCACAGTGCTGGCTTTTGGGGTCCTGTTGCTGGGACAAGAATCTTTTGAGTTATCTCTGAGGTCAATCTAAAGAGCTGTGGGTTCCACTCCCATGGGCCACTACGCTAAAAAGAACCCAAGCCCAGAGCACTCTCCCTGGGTTGTCCAGAAGCAGAAAAGTACTAGTAGGCCTTGCTTCCAACTTTGAGGAGGTCTCCCAAACAGGCTGAGCCCTATTCTGGGTCACAAAACTCCTTCCTCCCCACCTCCCCCGCCCTAGAGACTGGGAGAACCGATTGGAACAGGGCAGGAACTCAAGAAGGAAGGCGATTTGGGAGCCAGGTCCTTGGGAATTTATTGATTTATTGGGTAGGAACAGTCACCACTTGCATCCCCAGAAAGGACCTTACAGCGGTGGGAGCTGGTAAGCTGGGGATGTGACTTTGCAGGCAACTCTTGCTTGCATGTCCCCTTGAATTCTCCAATGACTGATGCCAGAAACAAAATTACATGGCCTCAAACCTAAGAATGGTTTTTCGGGCAGCGCACGCCGTGTTGTAAATTTGCCACTGTCTCCAAAGTTCTGAAGTTTCAAGTTTATAATTCCCCCTAGAAACACGACAACGATCCCTTCATTCCAAGAATAAACGTTGCTTTATAGTTCAAAGGAAGGCGAAAGCTTCCTGGGCCGAGATATCTTGAGAAGCCTAGGTCGAAACACCCCTGTGGTTTTAAGTGGCGGAACTTTAAGGGCGGGAGAAAGAGTCGCACTTAGAAGGGGCAAGCAGGCTGCTAGCCCTGGGTTTCTAGGGAGCCTCTCCTGCGCCCCGGGCTGGTGTGGGTTTGGGTTTATATCCTGAGCAGCCCACGAATCCGAGGTCTTGCGTCTCCTCAAACTTTGTTTTCTAGCTGCTGGGTCAGCAAGGTTTTGTCGCCTCCACTAGTACACGTAGCGGGGATTGCAAACGCCCTTCCCTCCCCTCGGGGAGGCGGCGGGCTCTCCCAGCACCTCTCTCAGCTAAGGAGACTGAATTGCGCTTTCTAGGTCCCTTCTGGAGACTCCAGGCCCCGCTCGCCCCCTCCCACGCCCGCGTTCAGGGTGCGCTCCTAGCCCTCCCACCGCCGCGCGCTCCCGCCGCTCTGCCGCCCTTGGGGCTCCAGGGACAGGCCTGGGGCGGGGGACAGGCCTCCGGGGTGGGCGTGGATCCGTCCCGAGCGCGTTGGAGACGCCCCACGGGAGCTCGGCCTCAATCCTCGGGGCTCTTCTGAAATGGACGGGGCCAGAGGGTTCAGACGCTGGTTCGCAGAGTCCTCCCCGCGGCACCTCTCCACGGCCGCCGCTCCGGGCCCGAGCGGGAGAAGGGGAGCTGTGCAGAGAGGACGTTGGGCCGGCGCTCCCACATCGGCGGCTGGGGATTTAGCCTCGCCGGGTAGCTCGGCCCCGGGGTCCTGGCTTCGCGGGTGTAGGAAGCGAAGCCAGAGGAGCAGCCCAGCCGAAGAGCGAGCGCCGGCAGTGACTTCGGAAAGAACCCGGCCAAGAGAGGAGCCCCGGTGGCACGGGCGCACCTGCGTCTTCCCTGTGTCTCTTCAAACTTGGGGGAGGATGAGTGTTCTCCCTCCGCACCCCTGCCAAGTCTCTGAGCCTCTTGTGTGCCTATCTCCCTTCTGAGTAGCGGGGAAGAGGCAAACCCCGAAGGTTTGGGGCTGCAGAGTCTCGATTTTTAGTTTTGCCCGTTTTCAATGACGTCCCTCCTTGGGACACTGCGGTGGCTGGGCTGCGAGGGGGCTGGAGACCGTGGGGTGCGGGGATCCATCAGGGCAGAGAGCAGGAGACCCGCCGGAATCCGCTCGCCGAGGCCTCCAGAACCCCTCGGACTGGATCCCTCCCGAGGCCCTGGTTTGGCTGGGTGTGTGGCCTCCCTCTGTCCTCTTGTGTCCGGCAAAGGGAGCGGGTAGCCGGCCCTGGTCGGTATCCCACGCGGCGGGAACTGGCCCGCACTCGCCTCTGCCTCCGGGACCTAACGCAGAGCGGGGCTGAGACTCCAGCTTCGTGCTGAGCTGGGGTCCCGTGGTCGGGGCTGCATCCCCTGGGGAGTGTCGGTCTCTGCTCCTGACCCCGGTCCCCGACTCCTCGCTGTCCGCCCCGCAGGCCCAGAGCGGCGGGGGCGCAGGCGGCAAAAGGAAGATGTAACGAGAGGAACATCTGGGAACTAGGCCGGGACCGACTGCGTCCACTCTTGTGGAGAGCCTCGAATTAAGCATTTATGGAAACGGGGAGGGAGGAAAAGCAATACAGTAACAACCAACAAACCTAAACTCGAGCCGTGTGGTGCGGCGCGCTCTTTTCTCTCTGTTGGCTGCGCCCCGAGCCCAGCACGGCACGGACACTTTGTAAACTTCGCTAAAGAGACCGAGTCGGCGTTCGCCCGGGTGGCCTGGCCCCCCGCTGCCCCGGCCGCGTATGCTGGTTGGGAACCCTCACAGAGGACCCCAGCGCCTGGCTATCCGCGGGGGACCCGGGCCACAACCCCAGGAGCGGAGCCTCTGCTTCTAATCCAAGCCCCGGCCCTGTCCCCCATCCTGGCACCGAAGTTTAGACTTCACCCCGAAACCAGCACTCGAGAAAGGAAGTGCAACACACCCGGGAGTGGGCCGCGGGGGACGGGGACCTGCTGGGGCTGAGACCAGGGAGCGGGGCGGGGGGGGGGGGGGAGTGAGGGTGTCCAGATCTTGGCGCTCAGAGCCCTGGGGGTCCGGTACAGGCGGAGTAGGGAGGCGTCTTGCGCCGAAGAAGAGCAGGAAGGGGGCAGCGCCGAAGGTCTGTGCGGCAACTTGAGCTAGCTTTCCCCGAAAGTTTTAGAGCTCCATCTGGCCCCAACTTGATCAGGGCGCGTCTTTCCCTCGCGTTCTGCGCCCGAGACTGGGAGAGTGCAGGAGTCGGAAGTGATTCTGGGGACGCCACAGTGTACACGTGAGATGCAGCGTCTGAGGAGCCCCGCATGTCCCTTGGGCCTTGGAAAACTCCAGAAGCCCTGTTCTGACCCCCTCCTCCCTCCCCTCCGTCCCCCCCCCCACCCCCCAGCGCATGCTGCACAGCTGCGGTGCCAAGAACGCGTTTCTGCCACAGGCAGGATCCCTAACTCCACGCGAGGAAATAGAGGTTGGAACGAACACATTTTATAGAGACTCTGTTCCCCTCCTGGTTATTTACCCGCCCCCGTCCCCGCCCCGCTCCCCATCTACCCCAAAAAGAACCAGAAAATTCGCATCAACCTTTGAACCCGTATGTAAACATACAGCACTTTAGGGCACCCCCAGCAATGTAAGCCTCGCCATCACTTCCTTTCGAGCTTCTCTTAATTAATCGTACTCCACTTCAGCAGTGAACACTTTCTGAGTGTCTCCGATGTGCCAGGCACTGTGAGAGGCACCGGAGGAAAAGGAGCAAAACAGCGAGCGAAGTAATACATTTAAGCGCATAAAAAACATCCCCTGCGCGCAGGGTCCTCCGAGCCTCGTGGGAAAACAGGTCGATGCGTAAATTCGATGGTGGAAACCCCGCGGTCCTCGCCAGCACAGCCAGCGCGTCCTTGCCCAGGGTGTTCCGGGTGCTGGGAAACTCACTGCCCATTCGCCCCGGCAGAGAGGCCGGGAGCAGATGCCTCTGATTAACATGGAAATAAAAGGAAGTAGTGGTGGCCGTAGTTTCATCGCAGTTGTTTAGAGATTTATAGTTGCTGAGATAAACTTTGGTCTGGGGCATCTCTGTAATTCGTGTCTCCGTTCGTTATTACCAAATGAGCAAATCGTTTTTCTTTTAACTGGTTTTTAAAAGAAAAAAAAAATAAAAGAAGGGGGGGAAGTTGGAAGAAATCTTTTTTTAATGGGATTAGAGTCATTATCCTCCTCGTTTCCCTGGGTGCCTGAGCTGCAGCAACTTGCCTCCCGGCTCTCGGGTTCACCAGGCTGTGTTCTAAACATAAAACAATCCTGTAATTTCCTTCGAGAACAAAAGTTTTCTAAGCAATGACCTGCACGGTATCCCCCTCAATAAAGCAGAGTTGACTTAATGGTCTGTTAATTACTCCATCCCTGCAGGGGGAGGGAGGCTTCCAAAGGATTGCTGCAGACCCTCTGTTCACCAAAGCTGTGGTCTGCCCCCAAATGTACAGCTGGGGCTGGGCCATTGAAAACTCACACAAACAAAATCCCTGATAAATAATCCTACCTAGGACACAAAGATTCCGAATACAATTGTCAGATCTTTGCTGGATCCTCCGAGGAAACAGGAGGGAGGTCCTGTGGGGCTTCCGGTAATCTTGAAAGCTTGAAGCCAGGGGTTCCTCTACAAAAGTTTCTTAAAAAAGAGAGCTTGTTTGACTTTTTTGTTTTTGTTTTTTGTCTCCTTATTCTCCTATGTCAAATTTCTTTCTCTTTCATTCCATACTTCTTTTATCTAACCTTTTTTGTACTAATTATAGTTTGTGTCATCATTTAATACCTTTGGGATTTGGTCATCTTTTGCAATTGTTTCTCTATGAATGATTTAAACCTGGAAGACAAACTTTGAGTGTCATATTTCAAAAAGCAGGGAATCAAAATGTAGGAAAGAGCGTTGGGATGTTATTCTCTGACTTTTTCTCATCTGAAAGGTATAAATGGCTTCATGCAATTACATATATTTTTTAAATAAAATAAAAAACAAAACTTTAAAACCTCTACTTAAGCCCAAGCAAAACTGAACAATCACTCAGTTAATTTGGCATCAGAGACGGGGAAGTAGAAAAATTCAATTTCCCAAACACTTTTTTAAGGAAGAACATAAGCATGCTTTACATCGATTTATAAAGCGCTGATTTCAATCTGGTGTGCATTTGGCCTTTGTGGGCCCATTTAAATGAAACCTCGCAGGAAAATAAAATATGGCATCTATAGAAATGGGTACTGTGAAAGTGACCAAAATGTTGATATGATTTGCTTAAAATTAGTTCTTTGTCTGAATTATGCAATTGCAACAAGACTGTCAAACTACCTGGTTTGCCACACCCACCATTGCTTCTTAAGGTAGTGATACTGCGTGGTGTATGAGCTAGTCAACATGAAGGCGTGGACATGAGGGAGTCTAGCTCAAAGGTGACTGGCATTAAATTGTGCCCATAATTGTGTTTCGTATAGAATGGTAGCAAACAAACACTTTTCTCTCTTTTGGGAAAGTGAAAAAAATGATTCCAGTCATGTGAGAAATGGGTCCCAGGGATAGAGCGACAGTGTAACCGGGGTAGCCCAAATAGTGTTGTTTCCATAAAACCCATACGAAAGGCCATCTTTGTATGTCTACTCAATGATGTCTTCATGATCCTGACTTCCCCATAGTATGTATAACTACCAGCCAAACATGAAAAATGAGAAACCGTTCCTCGTGCTAAATAGTCCATGGGGAATACTAGAAGTAGAGGAGGCAATCTGTTGCTAATTTTTACTTGAATTATATTATAAGCACATTAGACTCCAATATTGAATAATGTACAGTTTTAGAAATTGTACTGACTGACCATACAATGTAGAGAATACAGATGGGTTAGTACACTCAGATATCAATGCTCCTCCCAACACCATGTTATAATTTAGAAATCTTTCCCATTTTTTTTTTTACCCTTAGGTACTTGATTCTCTAGGAGTGTTGTTTTTCAGGCTCTTAACTGAGACATTTGATCATGTCAGGGCCAGAGTACACTGACTTATGACCAGTAACTTTTCATCATTATGGATACAGTCAAGTTTAAATTAAAAAATACCAAGAAACATTCACTATATTTTTCACAGTAAACACTAGATCTCAATACAAGAAGCTATAACTTGAAGGAAAATAGTAAGAATAAAAACTTTTTGAATACATTAAAAGTGAAAAAACTATTTTTTTAAAAAAAAACAACAGTTTTAGTTAAACTTCAACCAAATGCTAACTTGGCATTGAAATGGCTGTTGCTGAGGCATAGAAAGATACATAACCTTCCTAGGGTCATGCAGCTGGAATGTGGTTCCCTAGGCTAGCAGTATCAGCAGCATCTGGGAACTTGTTAGAAACACAAGTTGAGATTTTACCTTACAAACTAGTAAGACAGACTGTCACAGTCTTAGCAGAAGACACACGACTCCTCGATAGAAACAGGGAATTGTATTTTTCACTGCATAGAAAGTGTCATGAACATCATGTTCACATTGGTTCCCTGGCCTTTTAATTCCCATGAGAGCAATGTGGAGGTACCTGCAGCATATGAAGTGGATTGTGTTACATTTGAGGAATCTTTAGCTTAGAAAACCCCGGTCTTTCATAATGAGCTTTTAGCAAACCAATCTGACTTTTGTCCTGAAACAGGACATTATATTTTTTTCCTTGGGAGCAAACAAACCTGTCCTCTGTTCCAAAGAGAGATACTATCACTGTCTTCCAAGGCTGTTCTATATACAAATATCCCTGAATAGACAGTCTAGAACAAAGTTTGTTAGCATCTTGGATCAGAAGACATGCAGAGATACAAGAGACTGTCTCCCAAAACAGGGTTGAGATGGGTTCACCCTTTAGTGATTGGTACCCTGTCATTCTTGTTTGGGACAGCTTGAGTTTGACTTGGGTCAACTTGGTTAGTCTATGGTGTCTAGTTATTTGGTCAAACACTTTTCTGGATATTGCTGTGAAGGTATTTTGTAGATGTGAATAGTATAGACAATCAATTGACTTTAAGTAAATGAGATTACCCTCCACAGTGAGTGGGCTCCCTCCAATCAGCTGAATGTTGCAAGAGCAAACCCTGAGGTTTCTCAGAGAAGAAGGAATTTTGTATCAAGATTGAAACATAGAAATCCTGCCTGAGTTTCCAATATGCTGACCTGCCCTACAGATTTCAGACTTAGTCACATGAGCCAGTTCCTTAAAATCTCTCTCTTTCTCTCCTTCTCTCTCTCTCTCTCTCTCTCTCTCTCTCTCTCTCTCACCGACTGATACTGGATGATTGCTGAGGAAAGACTCAACTCCTGCCACCACAAAGCTTCATTATGAAAGATAGAGAGACAACTGATTATATATTTAGGCATGTAATTTCAGGAACAGAGACTGTTTCACTGTTCTCTTTAGATCTCTTTAAGCACTGGGATCAGGGCCCTGAACAATAGAGACACTGGGCAAACATTTGCTGAGGGAATGATACTTGGAGTCAAAGAATAAGATTCTGGTGCAAGTTCTCCCCAAGCAGAGCTGTGTGACCAGAGTTTACATACCTACCTCTTCTGAGCCTGTGTCCTTTTCTATGAAATGAGGGCATTGAAATAAATGTTCTTAGGTTCTTTCCTCTTCCAATTATCTGTGATTCTCTGAGAGCAAGTGGAAGGCAGATAAGGATAAATAGAAAGTTGCTGACCTACTAATGAGAATGGCTAACTTTAGAAATGTTTTCGTAGAAGTCAGTTTTTGTTACTCATACAACACATGAGAGAGGGCTAGGATCCTCCAAACCTCATCCTAACCTTCAGCTACTGTCACTTTCAGCAGGGTTTGTTTGTTTGTTTTTTAGTTTCAGGTGTATGACATAATGATTCAGTATTTGTATATATTGTGAAATTATCACTATAGTAAGTCTAGTTAACATCCATCCATGTACATTGCTACAAAATTTTCTTGTTTGTGATAAGGACTTTTAAGATCTACTCTCTTAGCCACTTTTAATATTATTAACCAATGTCATCATGCTATACCTTACATCCTCATGGCTTATTTTATAACTAGACGTTTATACCTGTTGACCCTTTACCCAAGGTGTTGGCAGCACCATGCCCCTCCACTGGTGCTCAGAAAGAATCTCTCCTGGCCTCTTCCAGATTCCAGGTGGTCCCAAGTGTACCTTGGCTTGTGGCACCATAGCTCCAATCTCTGCTTCCGTCTCCGCATGATCTTCTTCTCTCTTCTGTGTCCAAATTTCCATCTTCTTATAGGAAACCAGTCATTGGATCTGCGGCCTATCCTAACCTAATCCAGTATGACCTCCATTTTAGCATGATTGCATCTACAAAGACCCTATTTCCAAGTAACATCACATTCACAGGTTCCTAGTGGAAATCAATGCTGGAGGGAGCACTGTTTCACTCAGTACACCCACCCCACCATCATTTAGCCCAGCCTTGCTCCATTGGCTACGCTATTCAGGAGGGAAGATAGGAGAGCTTAGGAGAGGATCATGGCTGCCCATGAGCATAGAATGTTGCCCATTCTGCTCGTGTCATAAGTCTTTTAATATTTTTGTTGGATGGTTATACCTCCTTTTCTGTGAACTGAGTACATATGCCCTGTTTGATCCAAATAAAAGTTTTTATGTGTATACATTATGTAATCTTGCAGGAGTGTATTAGGCAAATAGGGAGGAGTGAACTTGAAGTAGGGGTGTGGAGGGGCATGACAGGAGGAAGAACCTTTAATACTCTCTAGATATCAGCATCTGTGAACAACAGCTCTGACCTGCTCTTAGAATAGGAACGTTTTGTTTGTTTGTTTGTTTGTTTTAAAAAGGTTGCTATTGAATACCTGACTGACAACTCCTTAATTTCACCTTAAATCCAATTCTTATGAAAATAGCAAAAAAATCATCCCTGCCGAGTATTTCTGTAGAAGTTCAAATAGAATGTGTAAGTCAGGACAACTATTGTTTCTCCTTAAAATGAATGTTGGAAGGAAAAAAAATCAGGATATTTTTCCTTTTATAAGATGAAAACTTGCCTTTTTTCTATATTTGTAGACCGTATTTTCTCCACATTGAATAAACAATTGAGTTTCCCTAGGGCTGCCCTCTTATCTACTTGTTTAAAATTATATTTTTTTGATAATAAAGAGGAACATTTTTCCTTTAAATAATGAATATTTGAGGGAGAGAGGATTTGTTATATGGTAGGTTCTTTCCAAGTTTCTGGAGATACTGCCATAAACAATGTTGATAAAGTTCCTGGGCCCTCCAAAGTTTATAATCTGGTGTTATAGTCATCAAAAAATTGTATTTTCTTTTTTGGGAATTGTGGGTTTATGCTTACTACTAAATTATCTGTTGGAAACAGTGTTTTACTAATTAACTGGCGAGAGCTCTATGTAAAAATCGGTAAATCTTTTCTTAAAAATGTCTTTTCTAGTTTGTCATTTGCCTTTTAATTTTGATTGGTTGTTTTGGCTGTTATTTATCTATTATTTTTTGTTTCTTTTCATTTTTTTCTTTAACATTTTCTTTGTATTTAATTTCTTTTGGTATCTATTTTTAGTTCACAGAAAATTTATAGTTATAACATGAATTTGTTTATTTCAGCTTACTTTTATGATTTCCAAGACCTTCTGTACCCAGATACTGCTAATCAGCGTGACCTTTTGTATTCATAATTATATAATGTGACTCAGTAACAGTAGCTAGTATTATCCAATGGCCAAACTTACTTTTAAAAAATTACCATATTTAATTGTAAAACAGTCTTGAGGTAGCTATACAAATTGTCTTTATTTTATGAATGAGCAGCAGTTTAAAAATGAGTCTTAGAGAAGTAAATACCTTTTCCAAATTTAAAAAGCCTCCACTCAAGTATGAAGTACAGTCTGCACCTGGGAACTATTTTGAGAATGTTGTAGGACAAGAACCAAAATTGATTGTTTTTCCTTCATAACAGCCCACGCTTCCCCAAAAGATTTATTGATTCTCCCTGCCCTTTCCCATTATTGAGAATGTCTCTATAATATATGAAACATTCAGAGGTAGTAAGGCCTTTCTTGCATATAGTAAGGGCTTTTTTACATCTAGTAAGCACACAATGCTCTTGCTTTCCTGTGTGTGTGTGTGTGTGTGTGTGTGTGTGTGTGTGTGTGTGTGTGTGCGCGCGCGCTTTCCTTTGTTTGGGGGAATAAGAAACACATTTAAAAGATAATTTTTGAAATAAAAATTCTCTACTTGTTTTATTTTTTAACATCCTTTCTTAGAGACCTTTGGGAAAAAACTGTTTTAAGTATAATTGCACTCATACTTAATTACTTTAGGAAGAAAATCAATGCACATAATTATTTCAGCTAAGTTTTGTTGATTCTGTTATTGATGGATGATTTTAAACTAGAAAGATACCGTTGGCTTCTTGAATTTGAACTTTACTATTTCTTACTACTCAATTTATAAATATCTAGAGAGTTAAGTATGTGGTGGAAGGTACTTTTCCAATGTTTCCAAGCAGAGTAAAGACTCGCTCTAATTTCTGTTCTTTCCCAAAAAGGGTTTGGTGAACTTGAAACAGCTTTATGCAGATGAATAATGCATGTAAATGACCCAATGGTGCCCCTTGATTCAAGCCCCACCTCTTTCTAGCCCCATTAATCTTCAGCCAAAACAAAATTACTGCCAGAGGAGGGAGTAAGACAGTTTATGATAGACTTGAAGAGAGACAGCTGAAGGTATATTTCATTTCCCTTCAGAAAAATATCGGGATATTTCTGAAACTAATAGGAATAAATAATTTGGCTCCCAAAGAGCACCTTTGTAATACCTACCTAATTTTTATTTTTCTGGCAGGACAGTTAGGAAAAGGAGTACACTTTTAACTATCTTTATGGCATGCTTATCACCTTTCACTGTCAGGTTGTCCTTTCTGGAAGTTAGAAGACTTTCAATGTTCAGGAAGCAATTGGCTGACCATAGGCATTGCACCCACCTCTCACACCTCCAGCGCACATTGAACTTTGGCCCTAATTCCATACAAATCTACATACAAACAATTTAACACTTGACTTGATTAAAGAATCAACAACATGTCTCTTAAATCTCTCATTCAAAGCAATTGCTTGTTGCAGAAATCCAAGGACATGAAATCTGTTTCTTGTTTTACCAGTGCCGTAGATATATCACCACCAACCGGCTGGTAAATATTTGTCAATCCTCAAACCTCTCTTTTCAAGGAGCTGAAAAATGTCCCTGTGCCCTCAAAGAACACACCTGTTATCTGAAACAGTTTTTAACCAGCTTGTTAAGCAGCTTTGACAGATCAAAGACCCCAAACAATGGACACAAACTTTCACAATAGTATAGCCTTGAGCAAAAGGTTCTGTCAAAGCCAGGCTTGTGCCCATGGCGTTATGGCCAGCAATTGAAAATAAATTTTACTTGAATAAGTACCTCAGCCCATCAGAGGCACTGCCTCTGCTGAAACAAAAGCAGTTGGGGATAAGTTATTGACTCTGCTGACAGCCTGAATGAACTTCATTATGCCAGCCCACTCTTGGTGAATGTGTCAGGTTTTAAACTGAATTAGGTGGCAGGTGCATGGGCCATTTTCCTGCCCCCCTTGAGACAGGAGGCAGCCAATCATCACCTGATTCTACAGACAAATGTTTGGATTTGTTTTTCATATTGCATGGCCATAAGTGAAAGCACATTTAAATCTTTTTTTTTTCTTTATCTTCCATCACCTCCGTGTTATGTTCCCCTGAGCAGGTTGTACCCAAGCTTTCGTGCAATGGGATTCACAAAGGCCTGGGCTGCCACCCCCTCCCTCACCTCCCCCAAAGGCACAGATTTTGATCTCTTCCATCTTAGGAACTTCGAAAGAACATAGAATGGACATTCCCATAGGTTTTAACCAGAAAGATTAAATAATGGGTTGACTTTTCAGTTAGGAGCTAAAGTACAAAACTCAGACATTTTATTAGGTAAAAAGTGTTTCCCATCAGCAAACCTTGGAATCCCTGCCAAGGCCCCAGAGTTCAAGCAGAGTCGGAAAGAAATGGCGTTTTTCTATCATCTCTGTCATCTATCTATCTATCTATCTATCTATCTATCTATCTATCTATCTATCAACCCATATTTGCTTGTGTATTTGGCTTTAAAACATTTGGTTTTATGATCTTCCCTGGTCTATAAGGATAACTGCAAGATCAGCTAAACTTCAGATACTTTGAAGCCAGCTCTCATTACTTAATCATGAGACGCAGGACTATTAAGACTCTTAAAAATGAGAACCCAGACTTCCTACCAGAGAGGGAGAGGGTTGGCATATGCCTTTGGCTGTGTGCCTTATTAAAGCAAATGAGCAAAAAAGACTCCCTTTTTCTAAGTATCTTAAAGACCTGAACTCTTTCCTCCCAGTAAAGTATCTTTTTCTTCTGAATAATGTATCTATTGTGCATTATAAATAATAATCCTTTTCTTAACATATAGATTGAATTGTAAAGTTGAGTTCTTTCCAGGAACTGCCCCCTCTCATCCTCCAAAATGCGGAAATAATAAGATCTTTTTTTTAATCCCAAACTAAAGCATCAAAGACACTTCGATACTGTTGTTCTTTGAAAGATGCCCACACACAGTTGGCTCAAATCTCCAAAGGAACTGATTCCCTTACTGACTGCATTTATTTCCCAATATTGTTTTTACTGGATTTCATGGTTTTATGTTTGCATTTTAGTATAAAGACAGATTCAAATTTGTTCACTTCCACATAAAACATCATATTGTATAACTTATATACATACGATCTGGATGAGACATACTACCCAGGAATACAAAGTTGGTTTTCCTTTAAGGCTACCTACAGGCCGCTGGAGTTAACACAGGGGCGCGTTCTGCAGTGGCTCTCACTTGCTGGAGCCTTTCCTCCCCCAGCCACGGCAGATGGTGTTTCATAGTCGGTCACAAATGGCTGTCAGCGAGTGTTTGTCTGCCTGCCAGTAACCTGTGGTTCAGGGACTCCCTGGGAGAGTGTACCAGCTCTGACTCTGCTGATAACAGCATCTGAGAAAATGATCCGTCCTTTCTTGTCAGGCACAAAATTAGCCATCTCACTTTCAAACTGTTGACAAGGGGGACATGAAAGAAATACGGACCGTGCCAGCCCAGCTGATGTTTCCTCAGCTCTGGTTCTATGGGCCTATTGCACACGGCTTGGGAAGCAGACTTTATGACAATGGTGTTGTCACTGAATAGACGGTGTTGGAGCAACCCCAGTTCTGGTACCAGCACTTCCTGCAGCGACTTGCTGGAATTCTCTATTGGGCTAGTTTTGATCTCTAGAGCAACAGCTATTTTCCCACCCCAGGGCTTTCATCAGACTTCAGCTGTTAGTGGCATGGCCTCGGATGCCGGGGGAGGAAGAAGAGAGTGTGATAAAGGTTCGGTCAGTTGTCCTTGCTGTTCTGGGCACCACCCCCAGCTAGAGACACGGTGTGCATCCCTAATGCCTTTGTGGATGCAAACAGCTCAGGAGCATGTGAGGCAGCTGCTAATGAACCAAAAGAGAGAGGATGAGGGAAGAGGAAAGAGCGAGAATGATAGAGAAAGGAGAGGAGAAACTAAAGGGGAACTAGCCAGGAATTGGGAAGGAACTAACATCTGTAGAGAATGTGTTATGGGCCACACATCGCCTGGTGCTGTTGGTGCATCAAATGAGTAACCCTTCCAGACTTTCAAAAGTTAGGTACCAACATCCCTATTTCAGAAACGAGGAAAGCACGACTTTGAGAATTTAAGTAACTTCTCTAGGGTCACAAAACCAGAAAGTGGTAGAACCAGCATTCTTACTCTGGCCAGTGCATTTGAGATTAAAAGACGAGACTCGGGGGCTATGTTCTTGACTGAAAACCTGGCTTTGCTACCTACCAACTGTGTGAACCTGGGCAAATGAACATCTTGATGTTTCTTCATTTGTAAAATGGCTATTAATAATACTCGCCTAATGGATCACTGTGGAGGATGGACTAGGTTAATAAGTACTCTGAGAAGTACTTAGACAATAGTAAGCATTCTACAAAGGTATGTTTTTATTCTCTACTGATCTTGTGTGTTTTTTAAAGTATTTATTGTAGTGTTCTATCACTATCTCCTTATTGGCAAATAACCCTTTTAGAATCCTCACTCTAGCAAAATATTTTTCTTCGAATGCCCTTATATTTCTAGTTATTACTTATTTCCTTGATTTTTAAAGCAGGTGAATCTAAATTCTGCAGCTGTACTGTGAATTTAGTGTATAGATGTGGAAAGAACAGCAACTCTATATCAGAACGTGGTTGAACCCTACTTATTCCATTTTTCAGCTGTGTAATCCTCTCACAGACTCAGTTTGCTCATCTATATAATGGAAAATACTTACAATTTATGGAAATGCTATTACAACTAAGTGAGAAAAGGTATATAGAGTGCATAGCACACAGTAAGCCTTCTGTCATTATAATTATTATTGTTTTACTAAATAAACACTGGTTTATATTGTGTAGCTATATATGTCAACTCGAATGTGGGTCATAAATGTTGTACCAGAATGTCTGGATTACATGCATAGACTGATGAAGCTGGTGACTGAAGCTGCCCTAACTGTATCTCTTAGGACATTTCTCACATTTAATTCACCCTGAAGCAATATTCTGGGTAATGACCACCAACTGCCATAACCATTTTGTCTGGCAAAGGAATTTTATTTCTTTAGCCCTAGACTGTGCCCCTGCTGCTCTGAGTGAGGGGATGCCTGGACCTCAGGGAGCTGGGCTCCCTTTCAAGTAGCATGAGCTTCTGTCAGGTGAGGTCAGCATGGCGATTAAGGGAACATCCTGCAATCCCTGTAATCTCTCCAGGAGAAATGAGAGGAGCCTCCTGCCAATTGTTAATGATAATGGTTTTATAATTCCAACACCACATTTTACCCAGGAGGATCCCAAATGTTTTACAGACCCTCAAATAGCTTCACCCACTCTGCCCATAGGCGTTAGGTAGAGTAAGCTTGGAGGGCAGCCACTATGGGAAATGTTACTCTCCTATTTAAAAAAATGTGCAAAAAATGTGTTGGAGTAATTATAGAACAGAGAAATGTGAGTGCTTTACTCACATCCTTTACTTTTTAAAATAAATTTTTTATTAATTTCAGAAAGGAAGGGAGAGAGAGAGAGAGAGAGAGAGAGAGAGAGAGAGAGAGAGAGAAACATCAATGATGAGAGAGAACCATTGATTGGCTGCTTCCTGCATACCCCATACAAGGGATCTAGCCCACAATCTGGGCATGTGCCCTGACTGGGAATCAAACCGTTACCTCCTGGTTCATAAGTGGACACTCAATCACTGAGCCACGCCGGCCAGACTGTTTTACATTATTTTTATTTTAAAAATTATTCATTTTACCGCTTTTTTAAGTATGGAACTCCCAAATGAGCACAAGCTTATGTTTGCAGGTCATTAGTTCCTTAACAGAGGGGCTTAGGGTACAACAATTCTTAAGGTACTAACCTGAATCTTCAATAGGACATTGCATTGTACAAAGCCAGCTGCTTCTAAGTAATGGGGTGCATGTCATTATTAGAAAGTCCCATGAGCATTAGCCCATTTCCCCACATCTTTTTTTGTAAGATCACTTTCTTGTTGAGAAATAACATTGAATGAGATGCAGTTATGGTAAAAAAAAAAAAAAAAAAAGTTAAATTTAATGCATCCTACAGATAGTGTTATTGGCAGAATTCCTGAGGGAATAAGAATGGCTACTTAAGGAGGGGAAATTACTGACTGCTGGGGTTCTTGTTTCAGCATCTAGAAGGGTTCAGCAATCTGGAGAAGGGCTGTGTGTAACTTCATGAAGAGTCCAGAAATGAAGCATAATTTTGAAAGGCATTTTGGGGGTCAGAGGAGCCTAGCTAAAGAAACTAAGATCTCCTTGTCTCAGGACCCCATGCTTTTTATTAACACAATTGTCCTGAGGTGAGCAGAGATACACACATCAAAGGGCCAGGTTTCATTTACAGAGTCCATTGTCAGATTGGAAGAATTTGCCTACGGCTGTTCAGGTGCTTGGCCAGTAGGAGGCAATAACATGTAGATTAAGATGCCCTGAGCTGTCTGGCAGCAAGCAATCATCCCTTTTCAGGTTTGGGGAAATGCCCTCAGCCATTCCCAACAGGCGATAACATATGTGACTCAGCCCTTGTTGAGTCCCCAAGTTCCATCAATAATTTGATGAAACTCTTGCAATTATGACATGCTGGAATTGGCTTCCAGCAACTGACTCCTCCTGGATCCAGTGTATTCAGTCTGTTCTCAGATCAAGTCTAACTCTTAGTGTAGCCCCTTCCTGCTGTCTAGCTTATTTCTGGATCTCTGCTTCAGAGAATCACACCATTTAACCAAGCCAGAATGCTGGGACTCACCCAAAGCCAGTCTGCTCCCTCAGCCTCCAATATTCAATTAGTCACTAAATCCTGTCTTCCAAATATCACTTAACTCCTCTTCTCTTCTTTGGTGCCACTTCTACTATCTTAGATCGGGGGAAACTGATGTCATAAGCAAAATCTAGCTCACTATTTATTTTCATATGGTCTGAAAGCTAAGAATGATTTCTACATGAAGTGATTGGAATAACTGCTTTTCCCATGTTTTTCCATACTATTTTAGAATAATATTTTGTGACACAAAAATATATGAAATTCAAATTTCAGGGTCCATAAATACAGCTTTATTGAAACACAACCATACACATTCATTTGTGATAGTTGATGGCTGCTTTCACACTGCAATGGCAGAGTTGAGTAGTTGCTACAGGGACCATAGGGCCTGCAGAGATTAAATATTTATCATCTGGCCCTAGCCAGTTTGACTCACTGAATAGAGCATCGGCCATTGGACCAAAGGGGCTGGGGTTTGATTCTGGTCAAGGGCCTGTACCTTGGTTGCAGGCTCCTCCCCAACCTTGGCTCTAGTCAGGGCTTGTGCAGAAGGCAACCAATCGATGTGTTTCTCTCATATCGATGTTTCTCTCTGTCTTTCCCTCTTCCACTCTCTCTAAAAATCAATGGGAAAATATCCTTGGGTGAGGATTAACAATAAATAAATAAATTTAAAAAATAAAATTTTTATTATCTGGTCCTTAATAGAGAACTTTGTCAACCCTTACCTTAAATAATGACAAACATTTCTTGCCTAAGTAATCTTTAAGATTGGTTTCTCTGTTTCTAGAATTGGTCCCATCACTGATCCACCTCTTAATTACAAGAGTAATCTTCTTAAGGTATATAATTGGGAAGACCATTTTCTTTTTTATAATTCTTCAGTCATTTTCTAACATCTTTATGTATGAATTAATCAAATTAATAATCAGCTTAGCCTATCTTTTCCATCAGAGTACTATAAAAAATATAATGTACTTGGTGTCTGATGTCCTACTAAATGACTCTTTATCGGATAGCTTAAATATTTGCTAATGTCTAGGTACTAGTGTATCTACTATTTTTAAACTATTATTTAAAGAGTATAACTCATTAGTTAGCCAAAATCAACACTTCTTTTTAAAAATATTTTTTGTAAGACAGAGGAGGGTGGGTAAGAAGAGATCAACCAATGAACTTGTATGCATGTATACATAACCCATGGACACAGACAATGGGTTGTGAGGGCCTGGGGGATGGGAAGGGAGGACAGAAGAGGGCTGAAAGAGGTTAATGGGGGGGGGGGGGGAGGACCTATGTAATACTTTCAACAATAAATATTTATAGAAAAACAAATTTGGAAAAACTAAAAAAAAATTAAATTTTTTAAAAATTTTTTTACAGAGAGAGGGAGAGATAGAAACATTGATTGGCTGCCTCCTGGAAACCCCCTACTTGGGAATCAAGTCTGCAACCTGGGCATATGCCCTGACCAGGAATCCAACTGGGGACCTCCTGGTGTGTAGGACAATGCTCAACCAACTGAGACACATGGCTGGGCAACACTATTCTTAATTGAGTTACTGAATGTTTGTGACAGAATCATGGAGTAACTTCATGAAAATAGCAATGAATATCTCAACATGATTTTTACTGTTACTCATGATTCTCTACCAATATTTTCATAAGAAGACTGGAAAGTTTTACATGTATTCCCTCTAAGGTATAACCGAACAACTTGTAAGCACTTGGCAAATATAACTACATTTTAGAAAGGCTGTGAGCGAAACAAATTATGATAGTGATCAGTCTAGTTTTATTTGGCTGCTCAGAATGTCCCCAGATAATGTTTCGGTTTGCTGTTTGACTCAGAGCATGCCTCTGGGTGTCCAACTGAGTGACATAAATTTTCTCAGATTTATCCTCAAGTTAGGAAATGTTTCAAAATGAAATCTGCTTGATGCCAAATCTTCTAAAATGTGATCTTAATCTTTGAACACCATGGTAAAAATTAATAGGAAGTAAAAGAGAACAATGCCAGGGATATGTTGACAATGAAGTTCTTAAGTGATGTTTTTGGATAGTCTATTGATTGATGGTTGGATTTTTCTCCAATTGAGAGAGCAGTCTAGGTAGTCTCTCAATTAACATCTTAGCACATTGTTTCTATATTTTGTCATAGCCTGGATCACTAGTGCCTGGGTTTTAATAAATTATACAAAATACAGCAACATAACATATATAACATGTGTTGGCTTGTTTTCCCTTGAGGCAGGGGACAGCCCTCCAGTCTCTTCATGTCTTTTTTTTTTTAAAGTATATTTTATTGATTTTTTACAGAGAAGAAGGGAGAGGGATAGAGAGCCAGAAACATCGATGAGAGAGATCGATCAGCTGCCTCCTGCACGCCCCCTAGTGGGGATGTGCCCGCAACCATGGTACATGCCCTTGACCGGAATCGAACCTGAGACCCCTGAGTCCGCAGGCTGACGCTCTATCCACTGAGCCAAACCGGCTGACGCTCTATCCACTGAGCCAAACCGGTTCGGCTCTTCATGTCTTTATTATGATAAGGAAGCTCCACTCTATCAGGAAATCCAAACTTCCAGCACCTGAGCTGTGGCCTGGCAAATTGTTTTTGGTTTACTCATTGAAATGTAAAAACATCCTATTTTCTTTTTTAAAAAAAGATTTGTATTGTAATATTTAATTTGTATTTTTATTTTTTTCTTTATTGATTAAGATATTACATATGTGTCCTTATTCCCCCATTGCCCCCCACCCCTATACTCATGCCCTCACCCCCCGCCCCCCGGTGTCTGTGTCCATTGGTTAGGCTTATATGCATGCATACAAGTCTTTTGGTTGATCCCAAACTTCCTATTTTCAAGACATTCATAATGTAGTTCAAAAGAATAATGAACAAAACAATCATGTAAAAAAATCCATGCATTTTGGTGCACACAGAGAGATTTATTTGGGAAATACAACATGAGAATGATTAATAGTGACAGTAAATGCAATGGTGCTTAAAATACAGGACAGCTTAAAATAGCTTTTAAAGTTTGAAATTACTATTGTAGTGAATATTAATTATTGTCTGAGCCTACAGTATTTAGCACATGTAATAAAAGCTAATATTTACTAAATACTCACAATATGGCAGGCTGACAATTATGATAGGCTATGGCACGCTAAGCACTCAACATCTAATAACTCATTGATAATGGTGTTATTGTTTTCCCCATTATTAGCCAGATGAGGACATCAAGGCACAAAGCTATTAAATGGTAGAGGCAGAATATAAACTCAAATTGTTTGGCTCAAAGGAAAAAGTTCTTAACCATTTCAAAATGCATTCTCTAGTTAATATTCATTATATATGTATTCATCAAATGAATGAGTCAATCATTCAATAATCCATTAATGAATGAGTGAATAAAATTTAAATGCACAATAAAAAACAAATAGGAAGATCCAGATATAATTTAGTTAATTTCATTTAAAAATATACACTATAGATTATATGAGATTACAAAGTGTACTTCTAGCCTGGCCCCACTGGAGGTCACGGTTCCATTCCTAGATAGGTCAAATGCCTGGGTTGCAGGCCCGATCCCCAGTAGGGGGCAGGCAGGAGACAGCCAATCAATGATTCTCTCTCATCATTGATGTTTCTATCTCTCTTTTCCTCTTCCTTCCTCTCTGAAATCAATAAAAAAAATTCTTTAAAAAATTACACTTCCATTTTAGGGACAGGACTCTATGGTTTGATTAATCCATCAAATTGGATTAGAATAAATAAATAAAATAACCACAATTTTCCTCATGTATTTCTCAAACATAGAACATGATAAAGCCTCCTCCACAAGATTACTTTCCTCAAAAAGGGAGAGAAAAATTAGCTACCTCCCAATACTTGCTTCTCTTTACAAGATGAATTTATATTCTTGCACTTATCCATAATCCTTTGTAATTCTTTGGCTAAATGCTATAAAGGAGAACAAAACTTTCATCTTTGAGACTTGTTATCCTTTTTAATTGACATGACTACATATAGGGATACTAATTAGATTGATATAAAACCGATGGCAATGCCAAAGAGCATAAGTATTGATATGTAAGAGCATCGAATAAAAGAAACTAATGAGTCACAATGATTCCCAGAGCAGAGCATATATAGCTATTAAAAAATGTATTCATGAAAATAAAGGACTGTTGAGTTTAAGCTATTGCTATGAAGTTTAGAATGATCCATTTACATTAATCTTCTAGTATTTTTTGTAATAAATAAAATATTTTTGTATTTAATTTTAAAAAATAGTTTTACTTTCTACCTATAAGTGGGGCAAAACTTGGACCCATTTGAAGTTAAATTTTTCTGGGTTCAGTAAAAAAAGTGTTTCTTAACTTAAGGTTTTTTAAAATTAGGAATGTAAGCCAGATGTTCTTGGCTGCTTATAAGCATTCTGAGTTATGTTTATTCCATGAGGTTTAATACCAGGAAAAACAATCTAGTGATTCTGGAGGTAGGAATTTTTAGTTAATGATAGTCTTAAATGTAAATCAGTCAGTTTGTTTATTAGGAAATATGAAATCTTTAAATACTTACATTAAAAATTAAAACATCCAAGTAGATGTTGGGGAAATACTGAGATGAAAGTGAACATGGGGATAAAACTCTACTTGCTAACTTTAAGTGATCTCAAAACATACTTTGTTTTTTAAAATTTTAATATATTTTTATTGATTTCAGAGAGGAAGGGAGAGGGAGAGAGAGAGATAGAGGCATCAATGATGAGAGAGAATCATTGATGGGCTGCCTCCTGCACATCCCACACTGCGGGTCAAGCTAGCAACCTGGGTATGTGCCCAGGCTGGGCATCAAACCGTGGCTACTGGTTCATAGGTCGACGTTCAACCACGGAGCCACACTGGTTCATAGGTCGACGTTCAACCACTGGGCCATACTTTCTTTTTAAAAGAATTTATCTTTACTGTTGATAGTATTACGGATGTCCCCACCTCTCTTTTCCCATTGACCCTCTCCACCTCCCTCTCCTGCTCTCCACCCCCACAGCCTTCACCACACTATTGTCTATATCCCTGGTTTATGCATATATGCATACAAGTTCCCTGGCTAATCTCTCAAAACATACTTTCTAAAATCCTTGAACTAAAACTGTTTTTCTTTTAGTCTTTTCAACCAAAGAATAAAAAGTCTATTTTTGCTTAAGTTATTGAAATTTTTAGCATACATTTTTTGGATAACTAGCTGATTCTCTAATGTTCTAAGAGGTTCTAAAAGATGTTTAAAATTAAATATTAAATCCGTGAACCAATAGTCTAAGTTTATGACATTAAGTATGCATTCTGACAATTTCTTTCACATTAGAATTAGAATTTTTTCAAATTAGTTTTGACAGAGTAGTAGATGTTAACATTAACCTCTGGGTACATATTTACATTTTACTCTCCAACTCTAAATAGTTGAAGTAAAAGTATGATTTTAAAAATTGATTTCTACATAGTATTCTTAATATTCTACAAATAATATTAATTGATTTATTTAGAAAAGTAATCTGTAAATAAAGTAAAAAATATCAGGCAAGATTTTGAAGAAAACCACAATTAAAATTTTGATATTTTCCCAGATCTCTATGAACAAAATGTATGTAAAATATTTAAATAGGATCACTTTATATATGTTATTTTAAAGTACTTTATTACTATTTATAAGATGTATTTTTTAATTAGTTTTAGCAGATTATAAAAATAATATTGACTTATATATATATTGATCTTATAGTATCCATGTAAATTAACCTCTTAATTCTTATAATTTCTCTATGGATTACATTGTTTTATTGACATAGAATTCAGTGAATTAAGACAATTTAAACTCCTTACCAATTTTTATACCTTTTTGCCGTGACTGACCAGCAGACCCTGAGTAGCGAATGAATGATTACTCTGACACACATTCCTGTGAAAGAGAGGGCTAAAGGGCTGCCTGGCAAGAGGCACCAGACCACTCTATTCACCGGCCTCCTTGGGCTTTTATTGTAACAACAGCTTGAACTAAAATTAACTTCTAGATACAATCAGTAGGGTAAGTATCCTTGAGAAAGCACATGCTTCTACAAGGTCAGGTCTAAAGACTAAACATAGAGATCCCGGCAAAACACCTCAGCCCAGCCTGCATCCTCTCCAATCCTGGACCCCTCAGGGGATGTCCGACTGCCAGTTGGACATCCTTCTCCCAATCCAGGACCGCTGGCTCCTAACCGCTAACCTGCCTGCCGGCCTGATCCCCCTAACTGCTCTCCCCTGCTGGCCTGATTGCCCCTAACTGCCTCTGCCTTGGCCGCCACTGTGGCTTTGTCTGGAAGGATGTCCGGAAGATGTCTGGTCTAATTAGCATATTTTCCTTTTATTAGTATAGATGATTTGAAATGTTTCAAATATTTCACTATCTAGAATAATGTTTGCTTTTTTAAAAATTATAAATATATGTTAAATTTTATCAAATGGTTTTCCCTTAATCTATGAAAATATTCATATTGTATTTCTTCTTTAATTTTTTATTGTGAATAGTACATTATAGGTGTTCTAATGCAAAATACATTTGCATTTTGGTAATATTTACTACTTGATCATAGTCAATTATCATTGCAAAGTTGGGTTTTCTTAAAGATAACACAATTTATCTCAAAATTCTTTTGAATAGAGTGTAAGTACTGGGCAATAACTAACCCAGGGCTTCAATCTTTGAGAAAGAAAACAATTGAGGTGAACCCACCACTTACCCTGGCTTTCTCCCTAATAGTATTTTCCAAATTGTGGTGCAGGAAACAGAGTCCAAGCAGAGAGTAATAGTCTCACTGGATGGAGGAAACCGCACTAATACCTGTATATTTTTCAACTACTCCCATTCCCAGAATAGTTTTAGACCTCCCACTAAATTAAGTCACTTTTCCTCTCAAAATTTTCAGTCGTGCTTTACTAGCATCTTATATTTGCTCTCTCATCAACCTACTGAAGATGCCAAGTTGATTGTAACTAGTTTGGTTTCACTAAACGATAACTTCAGTGAGCTATTAGATACAATGAGACTTCAGAACTATTTATGACCAAGTGATTTGTTCATCCTTATTCTTAAAACTCCTCCTTCCCCATTGTCAATTATTTTTGCAAATGGGAAATGGGAGGGGAGATTACTCCGGGAAGCCATGACCACTTGCTTTTATGCTTCTATCTGAAATCCTTCTTTGGAGAGTTGTTTCATAGCTGAGCCAAACAGGCCATGCATGACAGATAACTAGAGCTGGCCTCAGGGAGAATGTGTGATTTCCATGCCCGTGGACAGTTTTCACTCTATGCTCTCCCAGGCTGATATAATAAACAATCTGAGAGCAGGCACCTTATCTTATACATCTTTGTATCACTCCCAGCTTCCAGCACAGCCCCTGGTGCATAGTAGGCAGCCAATATGGTTACTGCCTGAATGAATGAATTAGTGAATATGAATAAATGAATGGGTGGATGATGGTGGACAGATGGCACTGAGGGGAAATCTGCTGTGTAGGGTTGGGCTCCAGTTCCTGAGTGAGATTTGTGCCCCTCACCAGAACAACTCCCCTCTGTGGAGCTTGATGATCGCGGTGCCTGTGGGTAGAATGTGTTGTGGGGGAGATGATAGCTGCCTGATATGAGAGATGATATCAGAGATTAGTTAACCGTATGGGCTTTGTCCCAGGGGAGGTGTGTGAAATGAATCAGATTAAACAAAATTGATAATGTGAATGCTTAATCAAACAGACAAAGGTAGTCTGCGCAGCTAATTAGGGGCAAATAGAGCGTCCCTCTTGTACCTCATTTAACTGACAAATTGTGCAGACAGTTTTAATGGGAGTCTTTTTAGCAAAGAGAAGGCTGTATAGTTGACAGCTTGGCAAAATGTGGTTTCTGTAACACCACATGATGCTTATGGAAATTAGCCTGGTGCAGCTGAGCTCAGAGCCGTCCTGGGCTGAGCAAATCACAGCAAAACGGACCTTTCACAGGCCGCTGGCCATGGCACTCTTAAAGGCAGAGGACTAATTTTTAGTATTTTGAAAGGTCACAAGGTTTAGACTCTGAGCATTAAGTGAAACCCCATGCAGGAGTTAAAGAGTAGCATGAGAGAGAGACTCCCTGATCAGAGAAGCAGATTTGCCATTCCGACAAATGAGAAGCTGTGGCATTTTGCAGCTAAAAGAATCACCTTCCACTAAACAAGAATGACTCAAGGTTAAAGGTAATTGGGTCATCTGAACCTTCAAAAGCTTTAGATAAATTGTACCAAAATCTCCCGGCATTTTTGTTACCCTCTAACCAACATCTCAGCTTCTCATCCTCTTACTTCCCTTCTGCCTTCCAAACCTCAATAGTCCCTGTTCCTTCTCCTTTTCCAAGTGAAGCTCCTTCCTCTTCTATGTTCATGTCCTTGGACTGGCCATGTTGTTGGAGACAGTGAGAGAATTTCTGGGAGCAGTGTTCTTTCAGGAGTGGAGAGCATATTCAGTGTGTGCTGGTCTTCCAGGTTTACACGGAAGAGTGTTCTCATGGGCCTGTCCAGGAGTCACACGCGAGGCCCCACTGGCCACGCCTGTCATGGACAGCATCATTTGCTGCTCCGTGCAGAATTGGGAGAGAGATGAAAATGTGTGGGTGTGAGACTGGGCTCTCAGGGCTCCCCTATGGGAATGGCTTCCCTAATGCTGTGTGCCATGCTCGCTTGCATGAAAGTGGGCATTCCAGGGACAAATGGAGTCGCAAGGTTTGCCTTGGCCTGCGTGCAGCCCCAGGATGTCATTGTCTGGGGCAGGCACTGCAACTTGAGTTTGGATCCACGTTGTGGAGATGAGCTCCTCCCCCTTGGGTATCCATTTGAGACTCCCCGTTCCCGCCCCTCTAAAGGGAATAAGGCCACGCATGAAGAGTGTTTGTTTAATGAAGTGATTTTTGTGAATCACTCCACCAGTCAGACATGGTCCCTTCTGGAAAATGAACAGTTTTGCATAAAACGGTCCATTGGTGTCAATGGAGAGGGTCTGACCTTCAGCTCCGCTGTAAGCCTGGTCAGGTGGAACTGCTGGGGTTGTGCTTGGACTGTAAGGTGAGGTCTTCACTCCAGGAGATTTCTACGTTAATATGCATTAAATGCAAAAACAAGAGAAAATCCACTTTTAATTTGCAAAGTATAATTTTAGCAAAGTTGGGCAAGTCCTTGAACATACCCAAATACATATAATTTTTTTAAAAAAAAATAATGACAAGTAATCTATTTATTAATTTAAAATATTTTAAACCAGCAGAAGGGCTGTGTTTTATCACAGCAAAGCTACACACACACACACACACACACACACACACACACACACAATTGTATTGGTGCTAATACAAATCAAATTTATCCATTACATTTTGCTTTGAGGTTTGGCTTTTACTTTCTTGAGCAATGGATCAGTAGAAACAATTGAGGATTTGACTGAACACATTGGCTGCAAAAATGAGGACTGTTACTTGGAGTCACTATGAAAACAACTCCTGGGTTTTCTTCATTTTTTACTACGTTAAAGTTTACTAAATTATTTCCTTTTAAGAGAAGAAATAAATGACTAATACAAGGAATTTATGAAAGAAAAAGAAAGGGATACTAAAAGCAAAAAAAATTTTGGATTGATAATATCCTATAAGGAATCCATTTGTGTTCAAGAAATTATTATGGTCTTCTACTTTCTGCAACTTGACAATGACCAGAATTTGTTTATGTATATGAAAGCTTGCAAAATATTCTCATTCCTTGGATTTTTAACATTGTGCAGGGATCATCAACCTGTGATAAATGGGCATTATTTAAAAAGACATAAATGTAACTATTCTTGCATAGAAAACTGAGATATTAAAGCAGTTATTTTTAATTTTAAAGAAACACAAAGGAAATAAAATATCACATTTAGATTATAATATTTTATATCATTTAAACAGTTCTGTTTATTAGTTTTACACTCTGATTTTCCCATGTTAACAGCAGAAACGTTTTGTTGATAATTCCTCTTTGAAGGAAATGATACATTCTTAGGTAATTCAAACAATGGAAAGAGGTTCATGATTGGAGACTTCGGACCTAAATTATTCAAATATATGACCCAGGATTTCGTACTTAAATGACTTCAGCTTTGACTTGGACCAGCCAGGATCTGTCTTTACAGATCTATCTCAAGAGGCAACTTCATTAATGACAGATTTTTTTTTCCATTTTCTTTAGTGGCCTGCCTACAGGGCCCCTCCTCGTTGAATCACCAGCATGCAAAGTGAAGTGGAGAATTAGTTACTGAGGGAATGTTCTTTGCACACAACTAATCAGTAACATTCAGGCCTCTCCAAGCCCAGTAGGGACCTAAATGATTAGATTCTACAATTCAGGAAATAACAACTTTGCCATTAATGTTGCTTAACCTTATCAGGGAGACCTAGTCATTGTATGGGAGGGGATCTCTGAGCCTGAAGGCCAGAGATTGAGAGGGAAAAGGGGAGAGTGACTAGAAGGGGAACCAGGGGAATGAATGATCACCAAGGCCAGGCCAGCAGTCCATAGTTAAAGGTGTGCAGGCCAGCACAAGCAAGACTAGAAATGGATCACTAAAAAACAGGAAAAGGAAAATGGCATCTGGACTCAGGAAAAGTAATGATGGAGGACAGTTTGTATTTTTGCCTTAAATAAATATCTCTATTTTTCTTTCTGGGCCCTGCTGCTAATGAAGAAATAAATAAATACATTTGATAATTTAGGCCAAACTTCTCCCTCTGTCTCTTTGCCACTATTTTATTTTGCCCAACTTTACATTTCCTGGAGTGATTCTGGCTATATAAACCTGACCTTCCTTTACCAGATTAAGGAATTGTCACTCCTAACCTTTCCTCTATTAGTTCCAAGGAAACCTTTTTACACTCTAGATCTTAGATTCGGGTTTTTACACTGGATAAGCACTTAAATGGTGGAGCAGAAATTCTGGCATCTGTCACACTGTCTTTTTCTCCCATGATAACTGACAGTTTTACTTTCTTCATGCAAATTTACGTGACATGAATTTAAGCTATTTATGACAACATGTAGTCACAGCAGTTGGCATGCAATTAGTTAGAAACTATAGGTTCTATTGCATAAGTCATAACAAGTTATTACATTTTACTATTTAATTTCAATTTCTGAAGTATTAGCTGACATTACTTTTAAAGGTGTCAAAATGAGCATATGCTTCTAAAAATGTTTTTGAAGCAAATAGTTTTTAAATGATTAATAAGATCCAAAAAAATGTAAAAAGAGCTAACTTAATCTGTCCCTTTATATCGGTTTAGTGAAATGTTCCAAATTTCATCTGTAGGACTTATTTAATGACAAAATTAACATTCATTTTGGAGAAAGGATTATTCAATTATATTAGTTTTCTGTAAGAACTGCAGTTATTTGATTAACTCCATTTTTCCTCCACTTTTCGCAGTCAGACCATAGTTGCTCCCAATAAATTTTTAAAACTTGTGTAACAGTTTTTAAGGGGACACATAATTCAGTAGTTAGCTTTGATACTAATGAGTTCTTCTAAGTAGTGTAACTGTCCTTCTTTGGGCCCTAAATCTTCTTCCACCATCTAAAATGACAAGCCATTCTGCCACCTGGATGGCCTCCAACTATTATTGGTCTGTATTGTTCTTGTGAGGGAGGGGGAAGGAGGGAGAATGAAAAGCATTTGGAAAGCCGGAAAATTCACTTTATAAAATAGCAAAGAGAATTTCTTTATTCTCATACTTTTTTTGTTTTTTCCTTCTGACTTTCGGATGCTTCACTGTTTCTGTCATCAGCAAATCTGAAGTTTTCTGGACCATTTCATCAGCATAGCACAACGGAAGTGGGAGTGGATAGCTAGTCACTGTCTTATCAGCCCTGCTTTAGTTAATTGATAAACCTCTCCTTTTTATTAGTAGTGCTAGCCTTCTGTCTACAGCCACACAGCCTATCGCCCCTGCAAGGCACTGAGATTTCCTTGTGGAATTCTAACAGATATTGGAAATTGTGGTGGCAAATTAGCAGGGGCCACAGCCAGAAGTGACAGCTCCAGTACCCTGATGGGGGGAATGTAGCAATCCCTTGCCCATAGCAATTGGTCAGGCTTATCATATGGACTAATCACAACAGATCTGGGGAAATAATGGGCACCAGATGTTGTCGCTTTGTAGGCTTGAGCTCTCCAGAGATTACAGCCATGATAGGAAAGCTCCATGAAAATAGGACCATGATTCTGTTGCTTATTAATCAAATAGGGAGGCTGGGTGTGATCTACTCCTTTCTTGGTGCTATGGTGTCTCTCTGCTAAATTGATGAAATAAGGAACACAATGAGTATATGTGTGTGTGTGTGTGTGTGTGTGTGTGTGTGTGTGTGTGTGTGTGAGAGAGAGAGAGAGAGAGAGAGAGAGAGAGAGACCAGAGATGGGAGGGGGGTGGGGGAGAGAAGCTAGATGTACACATGTACACACACGATTCGATTTATTACCTATAACTATTTTTCCTAGAAATAAATATTTTTTGAGTCAATTGTTTTCAGTATTGATATATCAGGAAGGGCTTTCTTAATTTGATCTTTTATTTTTCTCTGTTTTATTTATTCAAATTACCCCCAACTTTAAGAAGATTATATATTTTTAACACATAAATAGGAGACCAGATGATGAACCAAATTCTCATTTTTCATTTTTATTGACCTTCCTGATAATTCTCTAATCTTCTGATATAGCACAAGTTTAGCTCATTAGAACCTATGGGGTTCAGGATGTAGTACTCCAAAATGTGACACCCTGGCACATCGAATATTTTAAGCTGAAGGAGTTTGAGGAACAGCAGAGCAGGAAGGTGTCCCTGATATGTCTCCCATTCCTCCCCCTGAAGCGGGTAACAAGACCCTCATGTGAGAGGTGCCCTCTATATGCCCAGAGGAAAAGAGCATCCTTATCTCTAAGACAGGGTGATGGACACTGAGAAGCCTTGCTAAGTGTCCCTCAGTTTACCACACTTACCTCATATTCTTTACCTTGTCATATTCCTCCACCACTGTCCATACTTCATCACACCCAGCATAAAAACACTTGTGTTTAAATGTTTCTTTTGGAATTTATTTCCTTAGGAGAACTCCCATAAAACTTAAATTCAATAAATTTGGATTTTTTCCTTGTGAGCCTGTGTGTCAGTTTAATTTTTAGACCCAGCCAGGGACCCGAAAGGGTCAAGGACAACTTTTTTCCTCCCCTATAGAACCAAACCCATCTCTTCCCCCCCAAACCTTCCCCAGTTCTGCATATTACCCTTGTGGTCCTACTTAATTAAAGGCCGTCACCATCCTCCTACTAACCTAGATCTACAACTTTGAAGTCATCTTGTACTTCGGTCTCTTTCTCAGCCCTTACATTCAGTCTATTTCCAAAAAGTAGAGTTGTCTTGAATTTAGCAGTCTTTCTCTGTCTCTGTCTCTCTTGTTACTTTCTTCTCCTTCCCAGTGTCACTGTCCTGATTCAGTTTCACATCATTACAGTTGTAGAGTCTGACTCTAACCTCCAGAGTGACTGCGTTTCCCATCCCTGTCCAGCCCATGACCTGACCCCTAGATGCCTCATTAGCTTTGCATCCCGACATGTGTCCTAAGCTCCAGCCGTGCCTATTCCTTGAAGATCCTACCTCTTGATACTCTTTCAAGCTCTTTTCTACATTTGTCTGTGTTTAAAGAGTGGAGGGCAAGACAGGAGATAGGGGAACAGTTTAGAGGCTGTTGGACAACTTTGAGATAGAGAAAATTAGGCCATGACCTAAAATTTTGGGTAGTTGAAATAGAGAGAAAAAGTATGGGATTGTAGAGATGAACTGATACATCTAATATTCAAGTTATTGTTATGCTCTCTGGGTGTCAAATACACACCCCATGTAAGATGATAAAAACAACAACAATAATAATACTAATACCTGACACCTGTGTAGTATTTACTGTGGGCCAAACATTGCCCAAAGGGCTTCATATTTTTTACTAATTTAATCCTTAAAACAATCTATGAGGGAGGTTCAATTCTCACTGCTAATATTATAAACATTTTATCAAAAATTTTAAGCTTTTCATTATGGAAAACTCAAGCACAGTAGTGAGAATGGTATTAAAATCTTCCATATATGAACAACTCAACTCAACTACTACTACTCATGGCCAATTTTGGTTTATCTAGCTACTGCTACTGTGCCATCTCCCCAGTTTCTGAAGAAAATTTTAGGTACCATATCATATTATCTATCTTAGCTCCATTTTAAAGATGTGGAAACCGAGGCACAGAGAAGTTAAGTAACTTGTCTGAGATAACATAGCAAGTAAGTGGAAGAGCTAATATTTGAATCCATGGCTTGGTACTGGCAGCCATTTGAACATGTGCATCTATGCTCATGCCCCAATTGGCAATCCTCCAATAGCTAGGTTGTACCAATGGCCTCTACATACTGCAGATCCAAGTGGACCAAGCCAATAGCAACTGAAATACAGAATTACTTCTGTGGATCCATTCTAGAGTTTTTGTGGAGGGTGATGAAACAAGAAAAGCTCTGAGTTCCTCCTCATTCATGTCACATCTTTTCTGGTGGTTTGGTGTTTGTTTTTGTCCTTATGTTCGGCCAATAAGAAAAGGTTCCAAAACTAGCCCTCAAGTGTCCCAAAGGTCTCTTTCAAATTGTCAACCTCTACCTCTCTGAAGGCATAATTAGGCAATCACTTTCCACCATAGATATTTTGGGCTCCTTTCAGAGATTTCCAATGATGTGGTAGAGTGAGCTGGAGGTGAGGGCTGGGGAGATAAATCCCTGTAGTCCAGCCCAAGAGTGAATGTCTAATACATAGACAAATAGCCAGGCCCCTGGATGTCCCTGAAGATAAGGCCAGTTGGTTGTGCTTTGTCAGTTATTCTGAAAGTGTTGCCCAAGGCCTATGCTATGTTGAGCAACCATTCAAATATGGGATAAAGGGGGACAAATGGGAGATATCTGTAATACTATCAACAATAAAAAAACATATTTAACAAAAAACACAACAAATATGGCTGTCAAATAGATCACAATCAGCAAGTTCAAAGGTAAGGTGTTTGTCCTCATATAATACTTGCAACATGTGGTTCCATTTACTTATCAGTAACTTAGAACTGGAAAGGAGTTACAGATATTTTCAACCAATATTTCTGGTCCTTAAGTGTTTGTAGCCAGTTATTTAAAGATAATAAGACTTATGAATATGGGCTTCACAAAATTAGAGTGTGTGATTGTTGGAAATTATGCTGGGATAAAGTTTAACCTGATATTTTCTCTAAAAGGAAAGTTTACCAACTGCATTGATAGCATAAGCAAAACTGAAGGAAGCACTTTTTAGTTAATCATGAAAGTAAAACATCTCAAACAACCTTAGCTGAAATGCTCATCTATATACAAATAATGTGTCACAATCAGATTTTGTCTGTTGCTAACATGTTAGTTTCTAGTCAATAAAACTAGTTTCCTAGAAGCCACCACTAGAGAAGACAGTACTTCTGTTACTGCATGTCCTTGAAAGTAAATAAAGGTTCATTCTTTACAAGTGCTTTATAATTCAGACTCTTCCTAGTTTAGCCAGAACTTTGCAAAAAATGAGTTCTCGTTAGTGAGTCTCGCTGTTATATGCGGTTTTCCCATCTGAACATATTGGTGTCAGTGCAAGTAGCACCCCATCATTTATGTCATCCAATTAGCTGAGCCATCTCCAGAGGCTCCCCCATCAGGCCTCCTTGATAGACAACAGAAAGCACAATCCTGAGCAACTAACCCCTTCCCCTCCCAGTTCCCAAGGTGGCTCTAAGTTTGAAAAATCCTCCCTTAGTTTTCCTTGCTCTTTTTATTCTAAAATGTCCTGGTTTGTTCTTTTTTAATTTCTAAAGACACACATGCCCTGAAATTCTTGCAAAAATGATGGTAAAAAAGGAAAAAGAAATTAAGAAAGGAAAACAAACTCGTTTGAGAGAGGGATTACGGGATAAGGCGAGAACAGAGAAGAGTGGAGGGCAGTGGAGAAGAAAGGGAAGGCTTGCGGAATAGAGCGGGGGAGGGAGAAAATGCATCAAAGAGGTAGAGAGAATTCAGCTCTGGTGAAGGGAAGAAGGAGGTTATACTGAATATATAAGCACAAAGCAGGATGGGTTGGAGTGAGAAGAGAGAGGAGATAGGAAAAAATAAAGGAGGGGTATATCAAAAAACCCTCTCAACCTCTGACAGGGAAGGTTCCACCTTTTTTACATTTCCTGAATTCTACTTTCTTTTTTTCAGCAGAGTCATTACCAGTTGTATGGCTTCCCTCTGTCTTTATTCCTATTATTCAAGAATCAGAAAAGAAAATTATTTTCACATTAGCAACTCATTAAATGCCTCCAAATTTGTAGCTGCATCACTGCTGGATCCGAATGCATTGTTTTTACATATCTGAATGCCTACTTGGAGGCATTGTCAGCCAGGACATCTAGGTTAGGAGCCCTTCTGTCATGCATATGGGTAAGTGAGTGGGGTGGGGCTGTGTCAGAGTCATCCATCATTCTCCATCAATGTCACCACCACCTACAGAGACCCAGCTAATGGTCAGTCAGTCACTCAGGCCTGACAGCTGGCTATTAGTCCCTGCCCAGTGGGGGCTATGCTATGGGTTCCAACGGTATTATATACGGGCTCTTTTTTTTCCTACCAGTTAAGTTCTAAGAAAGTCTCCACTTTCAGAATTACCAGATATATTGGTGATTTTGCTCTCCTGCATGACAACTGGTCAGGGTCAGGTCAAACAAAGATGATATTTGCTCTGTATCTGCCTAGAATTATGTGGACCATTATTTAAAATTGAGCATTGTGCAGTTCACACAAATAAGGTAGAAACTTTCATGCATGACAAAAACATACTCTTTTGTGTGCATATTTATTTTAATGTTGACACTTTAGTATCAAGCAAATCCGGACTAAATCATGGTAACTAGCTGCCTAATTAGAAAAGGTGCTAATGAGTTAAGCCTGTCTCTGTCATAAATTCTCTCTCTGAACACAATAGTGCAGTAGGCGTGTGTGTGAGTGTGTGTGTGTGTGTGTGTGCGTGGGTGTGAAGGGGATCTATGGGAGGATAAAGAGAACATCTATAATGCTTCCAACAATAAAGATAAATTAAATAAGTAAATAAATAAAAAATTGCAGATAAAAATTAATGCTTCCTTTTTTAAATTGAGGGATATTATATCCTATATAATAAAAGCCTAATATGCAAATTGTCCCCTCTGGGGGGAGTTCGACCTACTTGGAGTTGGACTGCGCCTATGACATGAGCTGGCCACCAGGGGGCAGCATGGAACATGGCTGGCATTGGTGATGCAGCGCTGGCAGCAGGTGGCAGTGGAGGCGCTGCTGACCCTGATGGGCCCAACAGAGCAGGACCACAGTGTGATGGTGGAGCAGGTGAGCGGGTGGCACCAGGCCAAGGCGGGATGCCAGGTGGGGCTGCGGGGCTGTGAGATGTGGGGCACGTGCTACAGCCTGACCTCCACAGGCCACCCTGAGGGAATCCACCCGTGCACAGATTTTGTGCACTGGGCCTCTAGTATCAATATAAAATAAAGTTTACAATCAGTGCCATGACTTTTTGCCTATGTACACATTACTTACTACAACCACCCCTGGATCACAGTATGGATTAGAGGTGAAGCATAGAGCCCAACTGTCTGCAAGTTGCATCACTTCCAATTCTTGGTTTAGTCCAACCATCAATGACTGGGTTTCTCTGAGTGGTCTGTACTCCATGGCTTGCCCAGTCTCTCTGGAGGTCTGAATGCTCTATCCTGAACCTCAAAATGCCTGGATGAGGTCCAGTTCTTGCTTTCATCTTTTCTATGTCTGCATCCTGCTTTCCTATTGAACTGGGTGATATCCTGGGAGAACTACCAGAGGGACTCAGCTTGGGAATGTATTGCCTAGCTTAGCTTTCCTCTGTATGTTGGATCAGGCAATTGGACCTCCTTGTACGTACCAAATCGTGTTGATGAACTGCACCTTACATACCCAGTTGTTCCCTCCAGGACCAGGCTCTGATCTCTCATGCTCAGGGAACAAGTTCCCATCTGCTCTCTGGCCTTGAGGTTGCCAAAATCCCAGTCTACTGCACCAAAGTCTTGCAATACCCCACACCATATATATATATATTATTGATTTTTTACAGAGAGGAAGGGAGAGGGATAGAGAGTTAGAAACATCGATGAGATGAGAGAGAAACGTTGATCAGCTGCCTCCTGCACATCTCCTACTGGGGATGTGCCCGCAACCCAGGTACATGCCCTTGTCTGGAATCGAACCTGGGACCTTTCAGTCCACAGGCTGATGCTCTATCCACTGAGCCAAACCAGTCAGGGCGATACCCGACACCTTTTAATGATTTAATCATGGGACACAGGACTGAAGGAAGAAAACCTTAGAGGTCATTGTGCCTAACCCCTGTTCTTCTAGATTCACTGTTCTTAAATAATCCTAAATGAGAGGTATTAATTGTATGGAAAACTATATTCCCACTAAGATTACATTACTAAAAAGAAACAGTTTTCATGGCAGAGCTCAGTGACGTTTGAGACATATAATGGCTTTAAACTTTCATCTAATCTTTTGAGTTTCTGATTTTGTGGTCCTTTTTATTTTACTCCAGTCATCATATAGACAGAACCAAGTGGGTTATAATGAGAAGCTACTTAGGAGATCTTCGAACGGAAAGGACGCCCATACTTAAATCTACTCTCCGACAGCAGGCAGGGCACGCAGGGCAAGCTTCATTCCCTCCACTGGTGGGCAGTTCACTAACTCACAAATTCTAATTGTGAAAACGTCTGATTTTAAATAATTGTTTTCTTACTACTGATTGAAATAAACTTTGTTGCTTCAATGCTCTTGGAACTCTTCACATCAATTTTATCATTTTATCGTGTTGCAATTATTCATTTAGGAATATATCTTCCTCCCTAGCCAGTTTGCATCAGCCTGTGGACTGAAGGGTTCTATTCCCATCTAGGGCACATGTCCAGGTTGCAGACTCAGTCCCCAGTAGGGGGCATGCAATGATGATTCTCTCTCATCATTGATGTTTCTATCTCTTTCTCCCTCTCCCTTCCTCTCTGAAATCAATAAAAATGAAATGAAATGAAATAAAATAAAGAGTATATCTCCCCAAGAAGACATAATGAGTTGAGTAGTCTGTGACCTCTAAAATCAAGAATTCTAGCATACTTTGGAAATTATCTCAAGATGGCTGGAATCAAAAGAAAGGTAGGTCTGTCTTCAGGAATATTTTGATATAGGACTCCATTTTTTTTGCGACTCTATCTGCTTTGCATTCCTTCATCTTCATGCTGTGTCTTCTCATGGAAGCAAAATGACAATAGCAGTTCCAGACCTTACGTCTGTACCCACCATTGTCCAAGGAAATTGTGGTAAAAGTCTTTGGATTCCCTTTTGCTCATTAGACCTGATTGGGTTATGTGGTCTCTCACTCAGGTCAGCCTTGTATATCCAGGAAGAAAGAAAGAATAGATTTGAGAGGCAAAAAGAATTTGTCCACAGATGCTTAAAACTCTGGTAGAATTATTTCATAAACAAAGGGGAAGCATGAGATGATCAGATTCAAGTCTAAAAATGTCCACTTGAGTGTCAAAGGAGGACAGAATCACCAGCGAAGAAGCGGCTGCAATCATTCAAATGTGAAACGCTGAAGGCTTGAACTAAGGATTCCTCAGAGGTAAAGTAAGAGTTGAACTGCAATGACCTTGAAGATCTCTCCCCCTCTTTGATTCAGTCCCCTGTGAGATGAGTGGCTGCTCCTTTTCACCAGTCACTGATTCTTGAGAGGTCCAAGCAAATTTTTAAAATGAGCCTGCAGTCGGTGGGTATTAATCAAACACCAATGCTGTCAGGAGCGTGGACAGAGCCATTCCCATAACAGGACAGGGTAGAGAAAAACCAATTGTCTGCTTACAAAGCAATACATCATTAAAATATAGTGTGTTCGAATGGAAAACGCCAGAGCTCAGCCTTTTACTAACTGTGCAGCTCTGGGCAGGACACTTGGTCTCTCTGACCTGCACTTTCTTGGTATGTAAATAGGGGACTAACTCAAAGTGTTGTGAGAATTAATGAAATAATGCATGTGACAGTCAGATACTCAATAAGGGACATTGATAAGTGTCCTTTCCAATATGCGTTTGTAAATTTGCCTTTGTTCTTAAGAATATCTCCATACCAATCTCAAAGTGAAAGAAGATAGATTTTTTTTTAACCTAAATATTATGTTCTCTGTACTGGCTCTCCACCCACCCAGGCTCATTCCCCCAGGGTGCCTGGTGACGGAAGATCTACAAGCTGCCTGCAGCTGGCAGAGGTAACACATTAGAAATTCATTTTTTCCTGTCATAATAACAAAGTGCATCGCGGCAGCCTGTGCATAGTTTCGTATGGGAAAACTCACAGGAAGGGACAGCTGAAGGAAGCTGTGCTTTTCTCTGATATTTCTTGTCAGGGAGAACCATCCTCAAAAGGAAGAGGTGGGGGGTGGGGGTGGGGGGGAACGAAGTCCCTGTTGAATTTGGACATCTCATTTCTAGTGGCAGAATGATTCTGCCTTCACATCCCCTTGGCCTGCCTGTTGCTGGATGGCAGTGCAGACACCTAGTTCAGGCTCCCGGAACACAGTCACTCTGCAGCCTTCTCTTCAGTGGGCTTGTCTGGGCCATAGAGGATCAGCAGCTCAGAGAACCAGATGTGATAGTTCTTGATTTGCCTCTGGAAACATTTCCTAAGAACTCAAATTTCTGAGTTCATTTTTAAAAAATGAAAACAGCACTCAATTTTATTAGTTCGTGTGCATACATTGAAAGTAAGAGACCCTCACACTTTCATGTATTCACAAAATTATCTTTACAGCCATCAGTGAACACTTGGTTCAGCTATTCCTTAAATTTCTTAAGTTTAAATAAATGGTCTTATATATGCCCATGTCCTAATATCTGAAGACAGATTATGGAAAATGGAATCTCAACTGTTCTGAAGGATTGAAAATGAAACAGTACATTCTGCAAGATTTATGTTTATAGAAAAGAATCTAATATTAACTGTATACCTCTCCTTCCTTCCTTCTCACCCACCCTCCCTCTCAGTTATTGAAAATTATTTTTTACAGTATAAAGTCATACACAAATTACCCAATATCAACTTCTCCAAAACAGAAAATAAGAGGTGCTATATAGCAACAGACTTACGAATGCAGCGCCATTGATATTATTTACTGAGCACTAATGCTAGATCTTGTATTAGTGCAAGTGAACACCTCCCCCCACACACACCAAAACACAGCATTTCTATAGTGTTTTCCACTTTTCAGACTTCTCACAAGTAACATATCATTGGAATTGGAATTACTATTATACTCTGATGTAGATATGGAAATGATTACCTCTAACATGTAAAAATTCAGGCAAAAAGAACAATTTTCCCTAATGTCACCCAGTGTTACTGGTAAGAGTTGGGATAGAACGCGAGTCTTATTTCTAATTCTGTGTACCGCCTGCTGTCCCCACGCCCCACATATTGTTTTAGAGAATGCTACCGGGCATGCCAATAGTCATTGTGCTCTTGGGTTTCAAACAAGTTTTGGAAATGCTGAATTAAACCAAGTTATCCGAATTCCCAGAGCCTTTAATGTGTCATCTTAAGTCTCAGGAAAGGTGTGGAGAATAGAACAGGCATCATAAATTCAAAATCCCACACGTCACAAAGCAGGTCACAAATGCCAGCTTACAGGCAAGGCAAGGGCTGGGGGCTAAGGAGTGTGATTCCATCAAATGGGGTCCTGTGCACAGGAATGCAGTGCAATGTTGCCAGCTCTTTGCTAGAGAAGCTGCACGTCTTGTCTTTCACCTGAAATCTCCATGTTTGTGCATGTTGTCTTAGATTTAAAAGAAAAACACTGTAGTTTGAGCCAACTTCTTTTAGATCAAATAGTCTGGCCCCATTCGGGAAATCGGGCATAAAATTTTTAACAGTCCTAGATGTAGCAGTTTCATTGGGTGAGAAACAAAAGAAAAAAATAGGTGTTTCTCACTCTCTCTTTTTCAGAACAAATTAAATGGATGTAAGTGGGTGGACACGTGTATGTGTGGGAGTACCCTTATTTGCAACTTTGTCCATATGTTCCAGGTACAGTGAAATGCTTGCAGGACATTAAGTCTAGTTCTTCAATTCAAGAGACAAGAGGAAATCCAGAGCCTGTGAATGTAGCTGCTTCAGTGATGAGGGGTTCAGGGCATGCCACCCCAACATGTGGCCCCTGGCCATATTGCATATTTTAAGCAGAAGCAGGAAGCTCTTGCTAACCTTCTACTCTTCTTCCCTGAAACAAGACAATGAAACCCTCATGGGAGAGGGCCATAAGGATACCCAAGGGGAAGGAGTGTCCTTATCTGCTAAGACAGACAAGAATCCGAACAAACTGGCCTTGCTCAGGTGCCCAGTTTACTACTTACCTCACACCCCTCACCTATCACATTGCTCTATAACTATCCAGCCTTCATCAAACCTGGCATAGAACACACAGGTCTGTTTCTTTGGGTCTTCATTTCCTTATGGAGGCTCCTGTGTCACGTAAAACTTACATTTAATAAGTCTATATGCTCTTCCCTGTTAATCTCTATTTGTCAGTTTAATTTTCAGACCCAGCCAGAGACCCCAAGAGAGTCCTCCCCTACAGTGGCTTCCTCACCAATAAGCAATGTTTTGCTTTTAAATACACGACATGGAGTATGAAGAAATGATTATAAACTGTAAGAACCACTGTCCTGGTAAAAAGTGAGGACAGCACTATCATGTCTTTAGACACAGAGGCCACTAAAGAAGAAACGTGCTCCAGAGCCCTCGGGCCGCATTCTCCATTAGCAGGCACCGGGCCCACCATGCTTTCAGGAGCTCCAAAAACCTATTACATTTTCCCTAAAAGAGAGAGAAAAATGTTGACATTTTTAAAGTTGTATAATAATATGGTGATATTATTTTAGTGGGTAGGGCCCACCAAGGAAAAAGTGCCCAGGGACCTCGAACGTCTTAATGTAGCCCCAAGGGAGAGCCAGACTTTAAAAACAGAGAGAAGGTAAAAGCAAAGGAAGATAAAACTAATTACTTTTAAATGGGAGTTTTGTATTTAGTAGCTTATAATTAGCAATGAAATCTAATGACTTTTACAGGAAATAGGATACATTTTCACAGAGGGATAGACTATTCTGTCCATCACACCAAATATTAACATTAATCTAATTTGATTCTTCTTCTCGTGGTAATTTAGGAAAGGTGAACGCTAAATGCTTTTACCCTGTCCTTTCACTCGGTTTTCCCTGTGCTCCTAAGTCTCCGGAACCCTGAAACCCTTCTGGTGGGAGTGAGCTAACACCTCTGGGTTAGTCGCTGGTGTTCAGTGTCAACCAGCAGGGGTTGCTAGAGAGCAATCCAGGCCCGTATCTTCTAGCAGAGGTACCAGACGAGCTGGGGAGAGAAACCCTCTGAGAAAATTAAAGCTTTGGTAGACAGTCAGGGCTTTTCGCACCACACCACGGTCTAGTATACCGTGGAGAAATGAGCCATTCTGGGTTTAGAGATTAAGAAGCAAACACATTGTTATTGATGTTCCTTGTTTTGGAAGTTTCTGCATCTTTGTGAGCCAGACCTGGATGTTAGCTCTTAGAGCCGGGGGAAACCCAACTTCTGTAGGAAGCCTGGGGAAGGCCGAATGCAGAGCAGGAAGAGTCAGGCTGACTCTACCAGCCGTGGGCAAACTACGGCCCGCGGGCCGAATCCAGCCAGTTTGAAATGAATAAAACTGAAAAAAAAAAAAAAAAAAGACAGTACCCTTTTATGTAATGATGTTTACTTTGAATTTATATTAGTTCCCACAAACACTCCATCCATGCTTTTGTTCCGGCCCTCCGGTCCAGTTTAAGAACCCATTGTGGCCCTCGAGTCAAAAAGTTTGCCCACCCCTGCTACACTCTCCTAAGAGCGCCTGAAGCCCTTCTCTGTAGGAAATGCTGAGTCTCAGGCTGCCCTTGAGTTTTTGTTTTCTTTGACCTGGTTTTAAGGAAGGCAAGATTTACATTTGAACTCCAGTCTGGCCTAGGAAAAAACGCCCTGAAATAATCCCACTAACAGCAAACAAACTGAAACTTCAGACAACTTCTACATTTCCTAGGTGATGATTGACTGAAATGTTGCAGGGTAACAATGTTGGTAATGGCCTGGGCCTTAGCTAAACTGCAGGTTTCAAGAACTCAGGCTTGACTAGCATTTGCTGTCTTGCTGCTGCCTATTGTGTTAAAGAGGGTTTTTTGGGGGGGGGGGGGATTTTTTTGTGGGTTTTTTTTTTTTTTGCCTGATTGTAAATGTTTTGAATTTAAAAGACACCAAATTCATTAAATGTGTGAAATGATGGGAAAAAAAGTGTGAAATTGTAACAGTCGGTTTGTAGTTGATTAATAGAAATCTCTCCTAACAATCCCCAGAACCTTCCGGGGGTCATTGGAACAGAGCAGCTGTAGAGACAGCAGGAGTGATTTCGGCACTGCCCAGTGAGGGCTGTGCAGAGCTCCAAACAAGTGGGGAGAGTCCCAGGCACTCTGCACCTTTGCGGGCCTCTCAGAGGTGATTGGCCAGGAGGTCAAATTAATATGCAGATCAACCAGCAAGGTGCTGCTTTGTTCTTGGTCTTGGAGGGGTTTGTCTTTAAGATACATTATGGTTTCACAATGGTTGACTCGGAGTAAACTAGCCACTTTGGCCCCAGGTAACTGCTCACCCAGACCCAATCTGATTTCTTAGCTGGACCATCTGTGCCACAAGCAGAGATTCATAATTTAGTGTGTGGCAGCAACTTTGGGGTGCCGTGAAAGGGGCTGTTTAATGAACACAAGAGTTGGCAATCGATTGATGCCTCCAGTTCCCCCTTCTCCACACCTCCCCTGCTACAGACAACCCTTGACAGAGGCAAGGAAGGGAAAGTAAAAAATTGCCTTTCTTTGAGGAAGCACATTTTTTCATAATTTTTGGCCTCCACCCACCCCCAAACCTGTAGTGTCTTTTCTCTTTGAAACCCTGCTGCAGGCGACCGTCCTGAAGTTAAAGGATTTTGCCTTCGAAGAGGTACAAAGGAAACATCAAAGTAAATGTCCTCACAGTGACATAAGGATAGAATAATGGTGACCTAGCAGCTAGAGACTTGGCCAAATGCTGAAAGTAATTCACGCCACTCACTAACAATGGGGGATGTGTGACAATGATATATACCAGGAGACAAGGACAACCACTTTGCAGGGCTTCGATGCCCCACAAACCCAATTGTAGGCAGATCAATACTGTCATAAGACAATTATCAAAGACCATCAGCACATCATATTTTCATACCATAAACAGCTCAAGGCGCCAGGGATGGCTTGCCTACAGAAAGCACATAGCATAAATTTGAAGGGTGTGAAATTGACATGATTAATAATTATAGTTATTAGCACATGTGCCAGCTGCTCATGTATGGTTTATCCCTTGATTTATGGTGCCATAAATGCCCATCTCTCCCTCTGATGCCGAATCCAGGGGGCACACAACCGTGGGCAGAATGAGTCTTTCTCATTGCCAGGAGTTTCATCACAAATAAAAGAAAAAAAGTGGGTTGAAAATCACCCTGGATCTGGAGACACCTCAGTGAGAGGGAAGCTGCCTTTTGTTTGCATGACTGCTTTATCGGCTGCTGAAACCTGTCTGTTCACTGTTCTCAAAGCCTTTGAAGTTTGGACTGCAACTAACAGGGGGCTCTAGTCTTCCAGCCCCCCTCACTCCTTGAGCTGTTGCCAGGCTGCAAACAATCACTATACATATTACAGATGAAACCACGAGGGCCAACAATGGAAGAAGCAAAAACTAATCTTTGGGGTGCCAAAAGTTAAAGCTTTTGTTGTCAAACGCAATTTGAGAGGGGTTTTCCTGGACTTTAAAAAAATATTGTAATTATTTCATGTGGTTATAAACAGATCTGGACATTAACAGTATATCAAAATACTCGTATACTTTAGCATCTGAGTCCTCAGTAATCATCATTTTTAGGACAAAGAGATAACTCTAGGAGCCAGTAAAGACCCAAGCCTAAACATGTGAATTCTCTCATCAATAACCTCTTACATTGTAAAAAGATAATTTCAATCTCTACTCATGACTTCTATTATGTTAAATTATGTGTTCAAGAAAAAAATTAATAAAGGGTGGTAACAAACATGAGATCTCTTTTAGACATCTGAATAATAACTTTATTTTTTGAGGCATACAAATAAACAGAAGAAAACAAGTAGAAGATGCCAAAAAGTTCTTTTTTAATTTTAGCCTTACAATTATTCAAGTACATTCTATGTCTATAGAAGGTAAACAAATATAAGGAAATGCTTTGATAAAAGGCAAAGCTTAAAATGCAATTCAAATATTCAGACTCTAGTTTGATATTATACACATAAAACTTGCTAGAGATGAATGAAAATGTCCTTTATAGATCTCCCCAACAGTTGGACAAAGAGGGACCAGAAAGTCCTTAAGACTTTTTGTCTCCTGCCATGCTCTTCACTTCCTCTCCTCCCATTCTGAGCCAGCAGCAGCAGCCAGCATGGCAGCCTGGCTTTAGGGGTTTGTGGATATTCCAGATGGGGAAAGTCTGAGCAATGGAGGCTGCCCTCCTTTCCATCTTATCTGGCTTCGGAATTCACCTTCAGCAACTCCCACTCCTGAACCAAGACCGAGGTCTGAGGATCATTTATACTACTAATAGATTAACTTTGATTGAACATGCATATATGTGAAGAATCCTATATAATTAAAGGCTAATATGCAAATTGTCCCCTCAACCAGGAGTTCAACCAGGGGGCGGGGCCAGCCAGCCAACTGCCTGTGGCCCCTCCCCCCAGTTGGCCCTGCTCCCGATGGGGTGGGCCCGCCAGACCCCACCCATGCATGAATTTGTGCACCGGAACTCTAGTTCTAAATAATGCATACTGACTTTTTTGACCCCAAGAAATAATGATTATTTGAAGAGATGTATTAAATAAGTAATGTTTAAAATAAAAATAAAATTTTTCTAACTAATGAATATAAAGATGGGTAAATCCCTACTCTAAAGCTCAGTAAACATAATGTCAGCAAAGTGTTTAATATTTTAATTAAAAATAAATTTGCAATAGCAGCATTTTTTTGTTTTGTTTTGTTAACCCTTACAGAAGGATATTTTTCCATTGAATTTTTTTTAGAGAGAGTGGAAGAGAGGGGAGAGACAGAGAAAAAGAAACAGAGAAACACTGATGTGAGAGAGACACATTGATTGGTTGCCTTCCACATGAGCCCCAACCAGGGCCAAGGATTGAGCCTGCAACCGAGGTATGTGCCCTTTGGCCAGAATCGAACCCGGGACCCTTCAGTCCATGGGGCAATGCTCTATTCACTGAGCCAAACTGGATAGGACAGAGCACTTTCTAAATGAGCTACTTGTTTTAAATGTAATCCTGTACATATACAACAAATTAATGTTATTAATAATCCTTTTGAAGCAAATCATCACAGATCACAAAACTAAATGTTACCTCTAACTTAAAAAAAAGTAAAAAGAGAATTTGAAAAGTAAAAGTTAGAATGAATAGTGGATTAGATCATGAAAAACAAATAATTCGTGTTCTGAAAGAACTCGATTTTTAAAAAGTTTTAAAGAGTAATTTATATAAATAATTATATGATAATTGGACCGCATATTTGAACGGTATGATTAAGGCCGCAGATTTTGTTCTTTTCCACTATTGCATGATGGCCAGTCTCTTCTCCTGGTAGTCTCTTCTCCTGAAGTTCTTAGGCAGCCCCGCTGTTTTGGAATTTGAGAATAGACATGTGTTCTAAAACCATCAGGGTAAAAAGCTGCACTGCCCAAAGTTGCACTTTGGAAACACCACTCTGGGCTAGCGGTGTCTCCACCTGCTCTATGAGCCTTTTGCTGGCCTCTGACTAGACCAGGGAAACTAGAATTTCATGATCTGGATTCCAGCTGAAATCTGCCTTTCATGCTGCTCACAAGCACCAGGTACTCTGAACTGGTACTGTGGTTCTTCTTTCTGTGTGTTGAGTAACATGAAACTTGGCAGTGGCCGAGGCCACTAATGTGGTTCAAGTGCAAGTTCTCATATACATGTGCAGTCTCATTTGCTTCAGGGCCTTGAACCGTTTTCTGATGCTTTCTGCAAGTGTGCAGCCTATTACCCTAGCCTGCTTCTTGGAATCAGATGGAGCAGCAGTGAGATTGAAATGATACCATTTCCCTTTGTGCTAGCAGAATGGTATATACTAAATTCCTGGCCCTGAGCGTCTGTCCCACACTTGTCTCTCTTTGGCTGTATGACACTATTCCTCACTCAATAACTGCAACTCTGACGCTAAACTCCATACCACTAGCCCCTTCAAATCAGGGTTCCTTCTGAGGGCATGTGGGATGTGGCATGAGACACACCCAGGAGGAGAAAAAAACGCTGAGTTCCTAATAATGATAACACATGTGGTTCGACATTTAAGTCCCCCCCCCCCCCATTTTTATTTTTCCCTGCAGATTTGAGTTATGGTGAGCTGTGTGTGGACCTGTTTTTGTTTTGTGTGGTGATGCATTAATAAGCAAATGGCTAAAGCCTGAATCTGCTTGTCCTTTTGCCTCTCTGCTAGCACTAGCCCCTTACCTTTCTGGTAGGTGAGGATTTTAATTAGTACTGCTTTTTAAAACTTTTTTTTTGTGAGTTCAAGTTCTAAATCTTGCTTACCTATCATTTTTTAAGAAATAGGTAAATGTCAGCAAAAGAAAATACCTGGAGTTTTGCCTGGGCCAGTGAAAGCTGGTGCAGAGCCTCATGTGTGTTTGCATAGGAAGGTGAGAAGACCAGCAACTGCTAACGAGGAAGTCGTTAAATAACATGGATCTGTGGGTGTTTTTAAAACTCAAGCCATCTGGGTTTGTTTTTTAATGGATTAAAAAAAAATACCTGCTTCAGAAAAAATGAGAGTTTTCACCCATTAACTTTCAAATTAATATAGGTAAAAAGTAAGTTACTTCTTAGACTAAACTGAAAGGTTTTTTTACTCCAGATTTGCATGGCCTTTGAAATATGAATTTTCTTGTGGCTCTCTGGATGCAGGAGGTTTCTTCTTTGGTGTAATGGTCACTGACCTTCTTATGTGAAGCAGGTAAAATCACTTGTCAATGGCAAAATGTGTTAGAACTTGATGAAATAAACCTTTTTAAAAATTAAATGTATTGGAGTGACATGGGTCAATATGATCATACAGGTTTTGGGTAAATAAAGCTTGGAGTTTGAGAAATAAAGATTTTTTTTCAAAAGAACAGATGTTAACAATAGTAAAACAGAAAAACAGTATTAGAATAAGTTAATGAATAACTTTCCATGTGGTAGATAGCATAATGTTAATGCAAGAGGAAGAAAGTTCAGGATTAAGACTAACACAATATCCTACAAAATGCTATGCATGTAGATTCCTAGACTACTGAGATTGAAATGGTACCTATTGGTCAAAGGGTCATATTTTGATCTTGCCAAAATGCTCTACTTTACAAATTCAACAAATGCTTTGAAAAGATTGGATGAATGAAGTAATAGTCACATATTATGAAAATGAGAAATATTTGACGTTTGAAGAAAAATGTCTTTTTTTCCAAAGGTTAGATTATAAGTGAATTTTTCACAACATCTAAAAAGATAAAGGAATATTTTTGCTCCTAAGAAGGTGACAGAAAGAATTGAGATCCAAATGAATCTCTGAAGTTGAGTTTTTTGAAGAATAATGAAGGGATATGAACAGGGAATTGGAAATATATCAGAAGGCAAAATCAATATTCATGTCCACATTGACTCAGCACCTTTAATCATTTCCCTTCCACTCATGAGTGACTCATTGGGTCCCCATAAAAGCTCTCTGTCAACATTCTAGAGACTTAGGAAACTGTTCAAGCCCCCTGCTACCCAATCATTAGTGCCTGCTAGCTTCCCTTGATATCTCTGGTTGCTATACCATGGTTTCATTCCTATATTTTCTCTCTCTGTATGACTCTTTCAGGAAGATGCTTTGCCTTGACTATAGTGTCCTTGACCTTCAGCTTCACTTTTTAATTTGATCTTTCCAAATTCCCTTGGACTCTACTATTCAATCTCAGAGTCAGAAGTATCTTAACACTCAAACCTGGCTGGAGCCTGCTTGCCCATGAAGGAAACTCAGATCTTTTGCAATTGTCAGTATCTTACAAGTCTTTTCATTTGCAATAACGTTGGTGGAACAGTGTTTATTAAGAGGCCCTCCCTATCTGCCCTCTTTTCACTCAAGTGAAAACACTCTTTTTGGGTTTCTTGATGTGATATAGACACATTCAGGTTAACAGAGAATGGTAGCAGCCATTGCTTAAGTATTGGTGGATTAACTTTATTCTAGGACCTTCGCATTGCAAATTTCACTCATGCATGACATTTTGACAGGTTCAGGACCTGGTCTCCACGAAAGAAGAAGGCCACTGCCATTGTTTGATGTGTCACGGTTCAGTTTGTGGCTTGCTGCTACAGACAGAATGGCCTGACTGGAAATTTTGTCTCTTACTTCTTGGTTGATATTGGCATTGTTTGGTAGGGTAGAGCCAAAGTAACACATTTTTGTTTTGTATTCCAAGGGGAAAACTTTTATTGAATAAAGATTGCCCTGATTGCAGACTGATTCTTTTAGATTAATCACCAGCTCATAACTGTGGTGGGTCTGAAACTTACCATAATATCTAATGTGACTTACTGACTGCATCTGTAGAGAGTCCAGGATCCAGTCTATTTTAGGGATTTGAATAGAATTCAGAGTGTCAGATTGGAGTATTTTCCTGGAGGAGTTTAATACTAGCTTGTAGATTCCTTGTTGCATCATAGAGACTGGCTTAGTAAGGCAGGTTTAATGAAACTGAACCTAATCTATACCCCAGAAGTAAATTTTTGGTGACAGAGAATGAATTAAACAGAACATTAATTCTGACACAATTGGCACATCACGAAGGAACAGGATTAGGATCTGAGTCAATCTCTCTGAGTAGCCAAATTTCCTTAAAACCTGCCAGCGACCAACCTACTAACATTATAAAATACTTTTGGAAGTTGAATTATATACATGAAACTACAATATATTCCAGTCGACATGTAGTTTGGACTTTGCCAGGGGTGGAAGTTCTGTGTTGAGTACTCATTGCTCAGGGGAGGAAGGTGCCAAAGAAGATTTAGTCTTGACCTCAAAGAATTTACCATATTGTTAGGGTATCAAGCATAAAACTTACAGAAACCATAAAAAATGGTCGAGGAATGTATGATAAATGCCAAGTGAAGGTACAGAAAAATGCCACAGGAGTTCTGGAAAATGAGAGGTCAGGTGAGAGAGTCCCAGGGAGGCCTTACAGAAATAATAAGATTAAACACATAGAGTTTTTGTATGTCAATCATACCTCAAAGTGGTTTGAAAATAAATAGATAAATAAATACAGATGAAGCCATTTTGTATTGGTAAATGCATGTAGTAACAACTAAAAAAAACCTCCACCAACAGACATGCCAGTGTTAGATAAAGGTAATTTACTGGACAGCTGGGATCATATTTACTTAAGTGAAGGGGGGATTACAATAAATTAATAGGTTCAAAGATCCACTGTAGTAGATGCGGCCTAGTCTAGAGTCCTGTTATTAAATGAGAAATTGAATTTTAGCACTTAGGCTTGTTATGAAATGACCTTAGATTTTCCTTATAAGAATGAAATAAACAACCTTAACATTTTTGTCAGTGTGAAAAGAAACAGTAATGTCCATTTAGGTATTTTTACAATGATACTTGTCTATTCAAGCCGTTTTTCTGAAGACTGTTTATGCTGAAATGGGCATCTGCTCAGTTCACCCAATTCAAAACAAAAATTTGCATAATCTGTATTTGCATAGCAGCAAGTGGGTGGAGTTTAGGCAAGTGCACAGATGAACATAAAAATCAAATATGGGCAGGAGGAAACTCAATTTCATTATAAAAAAACATGTTTGTTTAAACATAAAAAAGCTGTGTAAACAATCCAAATGTGTTTACCGTAGTTTAGCCTACAAGGCTCCCATTTTGTTCTCATCCTTTTAGCAGCCCAGTTGTACAAATGCAAATAAACTTGTGCTGCTCACAAGAGACTTCAATTTAAAATTAACTCCTAAAAGAATATAAGAAATAGGATGGAAGAGCTGTGAATGGGATGACAGGCACTGTCTGGAAGAAAAATGTTAAAAGACAATGATTTTTAGCAGAATATATAATTAGAGGTTTTAAAAAAAATATTTAAGCAGGCAAAAAATGAAAAATTTTGAATAAAATGCTAAAAGTTTATATACAACAAAGATTTAAAGCATTTAGAAGTGAAAGCAGGGAAGACTAGAAGTGAAAAGGATATATATAGAACATTGGGCTAGCGAGAATAATTTAGGGGGATAATATTCCTGTAACAAAGAAAGGGAAAGAAAAAGATCACAGAATGGAATATTAACTTAAACAAAAAGTTTTGGCACAAACAGAATGCTCATCTTGGTTGGACTTAAATATACACTAGGCCCAAAAAAGTAAAACTTTGTCATTAGATGTTGACATTAAATGCTAATATGTTGTGGGCCTGAATCTTACCAAATATAATGTCATCTGTAGTCAGAAAATGAGACCATAATGTTAGGTCTATCATAACATAAACCATGTATTAATGGAGCCATTAATCACCATCAAAACTGTATTAGGAGTGAAGATAGCCAAAGAGAGCTTAACTGACAGCAAGTGGCCATAAACCTGTCCAAAAACTAATTTGATTACCATCATACCAGCATCTGTGCCACTTATGAAGGTTCATTTTTTTGATGAAATTAAGTAGACAAGTCATTCATGCGTATAATAGACATCTAAATCATGGTAAACATGTTGCTGGCAACAGAAGTAGTTAAAGAAAGTGTGGGATTGTTTTGGTGTCTGAATGTAGAACCACTCAATGGAAAGTGACTTTTGTCCTGTAGTTGGGTACAAAATGCCATTAAAGAATCTTTGGATGAAGCCAAGCGCCAAGTGAGAAATAGATGGATGCAAAGTCAGCTGGTGAGATTCAGGGAATGTTGGTTGTTTACAAGAAGGATTGTTTTGCCAGGATAAGCTCTCACTCTTTATGGGTCATAAATGTTCCTAGCAAACAATCTGTTTCATTTGGAGACAGTTGGATCAGTTAGATTTTAGTCCTGACAGACGGAATTGTGGGATGTCATATTTTAATGACAGTCGAGAGAGAGAGAGAGAGAGAGAGAGAGAGAGAGAGAGAGAGAGAGAGCCTAGAATGTGCATGTTAAATGAGAGAAGGAATGAGCTTGGTGAGGAAGAAAGACTATGTTCCACAGATTCACTCATTTTTACAGCTAGCTATTTTAAAAGAATCTAGACTTCTTTATCCAATTCATGCTTATATAATTTTATCTTAGCACAAATGTGGTTTTGTATTCTGCACATTTCCATTATTCTATTCTTTGAGTGAAAGGCTCTCCCCTTTCAAAGATTCTAAATTATTCAAGTTATTAGAGGATTGATACTATCCACTAGCTAGTGAAAAACAAATACATTCCAATATTGATTTCACAGAGGAAATGATTCATTTAAAAATAATTACCAGGTACATTTGAATATAACAAAGAACAATTTATTTTAGGAACAAAAAATAAAAGATGGTCATATAGGTTCATCTACCAGGTCCAAACAGTTCTCAGTATTCTATATCTAAGTTCTGCTTGCTTAATAATCTTATTCTTTGAGACAAAGCCATGTCTCTGTGTCATATGTATTGGGTTTTATTGCCATATGTGTATGAAAGCATATGACAATAAATGAATTTGAGAAACAAGGAACTTTTCTTTTAATACCAAGACCAATAGCACTTCCTCGTGACCATCTCAGGAAAAAAAAAAATAGCAAGAGTGACACATATCTCCAGCACTCCGGAAACATTATGCCGCTAATACCTAACACCTTGCCACTGCTGTGAGAAGGCCTCGAGCCATGGGAAGCTGCCTGCCATTCACAAGCTGATGCCTTGTAGGCCTCCCCATCTTACCTGAGTTTGCAGATGGGCCATTTCCCAGGTGGGCCTGGCCAAACACTCCTCATTAATCATGGCTTAAACCTCTCTCAGTGGGAAGACCTCAGGTTAGACATCATTTGGAAACAAATTGGGTGAAAAATAGCTCTGACAATAAGGAGCCCACACGGAATTCCCCTGTGAGAGCTTCAGCAGTGTGAAAACAGGCTCTTCCAAGACACTAAATGATCTGTCAGTTAGTGAATGACATTATAATCCAGTTTTATGTCATATGCAGCTTGAAGCAGTTGCTGCAAGCTCCAGACTTTTGCTGCTGCTGTCTTTCCAACTCTCGCGGCTCACTTAATTTACAGAAGGTTGGATTTAGAACTGAAACAATGGTGCGTGCGTGCGTGTGTATGTGTGCATTACATATGGCTGACACACATAAGCATAGGCACACAATAGCTAACAAAGTACCTGGCCATATGTTGCCTCACTAAAAATGATACTTGCTCAACTCTCCCGGCGGAACCAGGATACAACCCTAGGGTACAAGCCCTAAACTGAATGATCACAAAACGAAACAAAACAAAAACCTGGAACCATGACAACATGATTTATCCTGGGGGTGAGAAAAACTAAGCCACTTTTCTCCAAATGCATTCCAAGCTTTAGCATCTTGGGATGAATTTAGTCTTCCTGAGCCTCTTTTCTTAAAAGTAACTCTATGTTTGTCCTAAAGTGACACCTTTAGGCATTATTTACTAACAGATTACATTTGAATTGACTTTAAACCAACATATTTTGTCTTCCATCTCTTATAATTCTCCTCCTAAGTAGATCTAGTGGGAGAAAAATAGAAGAACACTGCTACTCATGTATTCTTGGCACAAGGATTGCATTTGTAAGAAGAATACTTTCCAGGGCACAAACCATGATCACGCTCCTGTCCTGAGTAAGAGCCCTTCTTCTACAAGATGGGTGTGGGAGGCACGTGGCCTGGGAAAGGGGGTACACTTTGAGCACTTGGTTTGTTAGGACCCGCAGAATCCTAGGCAGTCCATAAGACGCTCACATTCCTTAGCTTATGCACAATCAGCCCATTTCTCTGACCTACAGAAGTCAGAGAGTAGAAAAATTCTCTACCTTCCTCATGGGCTCAAGATAACATATTCTAAAGGCTGAATTTACCTCTTGAGAGGATCCTGATCCTGGGGGTTAGAGATTTTGCCATTTTCTTTTTGCCTTGATCTTCAGAAAATGTTCATGATGGATTTTTCCTGAGTTATCGCTTTGAGATAGGCCTAGCACAACAGATGTTTGTAATCTGGCATTTAGAAATCACAAGAAGCTATACTTTTATCTAATTTTTGTTTCAGAACATTTGTTGACAATGTAAATCATTGATGTGAGGATAGTTTGGGTTGAGGAGCATTTACCAGATGATGGGAGGTGGATCACGCTGCAGGGCTCAGTGATGACCACTCCTTACCTTCCCAGGAAGCAAAGGCAGGCCTGAGTAGAGGCTGGGCAGAGTGCTGCCAGTTAGTAGTGTAAGACAAATAAAGTGAGATATTAATAGAGTCTCTTGTTTTGCATGATTTAAAAAATCATACAAATATTTATTTATAAGGTCCATCTAACTACTGCATTTGTCACTATTGACTTAGTTGTTCCTTCTCTTGTGTACGTGTTTCCTTTAGGTGGTACTTGTCAAGCTCACATCTCTTCCCTGAGCTCCAGACTCTAGTTGTGTAGCTCCAACAACTTATTGGATAACTCTGCCTGGCTGCCACATACACAATTCTAGTTCAATATGTCCAGAATTAAATCCCTTATTGTTCGTTCTTCTTTCTCCCATATTATAACAAATGACAGCCTTATCCATCTAGTTGCTCAAGCTACCTAACTAAAAATTGTTCTTCACACTTTCCCTTTCTAAACCCTTCATGTACACCTATAAGCATGTGTGGTCTGTTCCCCTTCCCAAATGTCCCTAAAATCTCTCCACTTCCTTTGCAGTAAATGGAAAAGGGATAGCTTGGTGAACAATGATAACACCATGAGTTGATTGGCTCCTATCAGTTTTAGCACTCTGTAAGTTTCTTGAAATTTATACACAGTCCAGTGGAAAGGAGAGTTTAAAACCTCAATTGGGATTTAATGAACTCATTCTAAGACATATGAAAAAAATTAAGGTTCACAAATGGTGAAATCAACTTGTATAAAGGATAGAGACTTATCCTATCAAATATCATGTGTATGATAAAGCCACAGGAATAAGAAACACCATGATATTGGTTCAAGAACAGACTAATAGATCAATGGAATTGAAAAGATAGCTCAGAAAATTACTGTATGTATAAGGGAACTACAAATAAATGGGAAAAAAACTGGCTGTTTAGTAAATCATAAATAAAATAAAATAAAATATTATTTGACTAAGATAAATCTACACCACTGAACAGAAATGCAGGATCATAATAAAACTTAAATTTGAATCTAAAAAATACCTTATATCTTTGCCTACTTAAACTTGCAGAACAAGGTTCATATGTACTACACAAGTAACTTAGGGCTGTTGGGAGAGAAGAACATTTCTATTCCATTCAGAGATACTGAACTCAGCTGAGAAATCAGGAGAGAAGATGAGAAAGAAACAGTTGCTATGTGCTAGGCACTATATCGGAGCCCATTGCCATTTTCTTGTTAATTTTTACAACATCATCATAAAGTAGGTGCTATTTATTCTTCTCTTGCCAATGAGGAAACAGAGGAAGCATAAGCAACCTCCCCATGGTGATATTCATGGATTCCTTTTATTAATGTACTGGAGGCCCAGGGCACTGGGTGGTGGTGGGGGTTCCCTCAGCCCAGCCTGCCCCCTCTCACAGTCCGGGAGCCTTCAGGGGATGTCCTACTGACAGCTTAGGCCCACTCCCCAGGAACAGGCCTAAGCTGCAATCTGGCCTCACTCTGTGGAAGGTGACTGGCCGATCAGGGGAAAACGATGCCCCCATCACGTCTCTACTGCTGCTACTGCCAGCTACCACAGCTGCATGAGCCTCGGCCCTTGCAGCCACTGCTCATCAGCCAGGCCAGGCGGGGCATGGGGAGGCCTTTCCCTCCTGGAGCCGTTCTTCCCAGGTTAGCAGCATCAGCTGTTTTTTGTTTGTTTGTTTGTTTTTTACAATTTATTCTTTTTATTGGAAAGCAGGCTATGGGCTTGCGGTTCCTGGGATCCCTGGGCCATAGAATGCACCTCTAGGCGTCACTGTGCCCTCCTTCCCCTTCTCCTGGGTTGAGCGGCTGGCCCCTGGTGTCGTTATGGTTGTTATGCTCTTAGAGCTTTTATTATATAGGATTTACAAGTATCAATCAAGTACCTACTCCCTGCAAGGCGGTTTTTCCAAGCACTGGGGATAAAGTGGTGGACAAAGTTGACTGAGACCTGGACCCAAGATAACGTATTCTAAAGGCAGGGGACAAACAATACAGTTTATAAGTAAGAAATGTGAAGTAATTGCAGAATGGGAAAAGCTATGAAGAAGATAGGGAGATTTCTGGGTATGGGGTGACAGGGCGCAGACACTTCACCTAGGTGGTTAGGGAAACCCTCTTTAAGGAGGCCATGTCTGTAAACATTGAAATGATAAGGAAGAGGCAACTGGATGACAATCTCAGGGAAGAGTTCCCCAAACAAAGGGAAGAGCAGATACAAAGGCCTTGAGGTGACAATAAGCATAGCATGTGTAAGGTACCGAAAGGAGACTAGCGTGACTATAGCACTGAAGCAATGGAGAGTGTGCTGGAAGATGAGGTCAGAGGTAGAAAATCGCCTTCCATGTTAAAATCTAGAGACACGGGTCATGATTTTTAATGAAATTGAATAATATGTATTTGATGAGTTCCCTCTTAATGGAAGTTTTCCCCCTTCCAATTATTTACTCTCGCAATTAATACTTGAATAAATTCTCTTATTCCAAGTGTTTTATAAGTTCAGGGGAACTAAGAGAAGACTAAACTTAAGCAAGCCAATTTTGCAATATTTATATTTAATAATAGACTTGGAGAGAGAGAAGGTTGTAAACACTGATTGCGATCAAAATTTGGAGAGACAATTGTTTTGGCTTTCTCCATTTAAATTTACTACTTCTTGAGAGCACTTTGTTTTCCCTCTCTCTCTGATTTTCTCCAAATACAAGCAGAAGCCACAATGTTGAATAAACAAGAGTCCATAAAATAGAAATTATATGAATCTGGGCAAGTCATTAAGACTGAAATGGAACCAGAATTTGAAATTGAGTGACTTGTGAGTTGTCACATAGTTCTAAGTTAAATTTCCAAGGGCATGCTATTGAATATCTAGAGCTTTCCTCCCCTTATTTCTACACTAAGAAGAATCAAGCATGCAGAAGATAAAAGGATTGTGATTTCAATATATTTATATATTTCAGTTTAACTATAACTCAAACCCCAATAGCCAGTTTAGTATCTCTGCTTTTAGCCATTGAGTGAAAGCCATACTCTGAGAGATATTCAGATAAGAGTTCTTACTTTCCACCAATATATGCACAGAATTCTCATCCTGTCACCATTTTGGGTCATAATCAATTAGTAGCACATATGGCAATAGGTAACTCTTGTTTCCCTTCCCTGGAGACAATCTCAGAATATAGAATAAGGAAAAATACAACTGTGGAAGGGTTATGAAGCTAGCAATATTTTGGCTGGATCCCATGAGTCCTTTTGATTCCATCCCCTGGTCCTTGTGAAAGCCAACTCAATGCTTTCCTCCGAAGGACTGGCTAAGGAGCCAACCTAAGAGAAGAGAAATCCCCAGTGATCTAGATGGTTCATCCTTGGGGAAATGGATTATAAAAGCTCCACCTCTAATTACCTAATAAAGAAAAACAAAGGAACCCCAGCATTAAAAAACAACCTCACACAACAATCCAAACCACCAGTTTGCCAGGACCATGCTATTCTCTGAAAAAGTTGTCAGATTCTCGGGAAGGAGAGAGATTCCAAAGAGGCATTGAGCCAACATAATTAGCAGTGCTCACACGGCAGATTGCCTGTGGATTTCCAGTCATGAACCGCGTGGCCAGCAAAGCAGGACTGATCCAGCAATCATCCCATTTCAATATGTTTGCACCTTGATGCCAGTCCCTGGAGAACACGAGGCTGCCGCCAGCCTCACTCATCACACAGAATTAGTGGGTATGTGAGTGCTATGGCATGGCGGCTCTGCACAGCAGCCACTGAGCAAGAAGATTTATTGCTCTATTTGACAGTCTGTTATTCACTAACTGAGCATGACACATCTGGGAGTTAAAATCATCAACTTGACATCTAACAGGAGAACAAACCTTTGAGAGGAGGATGAAGGTGGGGAGGGGAGGTGGAGAGCCAAGGAAAGTGGCAGTTTTCAGAATAGATTTCCCATTTCCCTGCTGACTCTGATTGTTGGTCTAGGCTTAAGGTCAACACCAGACTGAAGGGATGAGGAGATGCATAGAGGGCCTTGGTCTGGAGTGATAAAATAAAGCCACAAATTACCACAAAGTAAAGCACTTTGGGTCCTTGCAGGGGGTGGGTATCTTTTCCGGTAACGCTAGGCAGGCTTTTGTTCTTCTCACCTTGTAGGAAAGTATGTTCCATGAGGATGTAGAGGAGCTCCCTTCAACTTCTCCCTCCCTTTGTAGCGGAAGCAGAGCCTAGCTGCTGCAGGAGAATGAGCATCCCTGTTTGAAGTCACCAGCTGGCCCCTCATCCCCTTTCCCTTGCCCTGGCCATACCCCATCTGCTAGATGGGCTGATTGGGCCCAGGCACCATCTTCACTCCACTGCATAGCCCGCTTGCTTTAAAATAGGGATGTGCACAAAATCCTTTTTTGTCCAATATAAAGCTAAGATTCTGTCCACAGCATTACTGCAGGCTCCCTTTTCCATGAAAAAAAAAAAAAAGAGTAAGGCTCACTAATGATTGGAGACATAATTTATTTAATCTTCATGGTTCCATTGGGAGCCATGGCTCAGAGGCCCATGAATAAAAATGGCAACTTTGCTCAGAGCATTCAAGGCAGTTAAGACGATTTGTTTAGCCTGCTGCTAAGCGCTCCAAGGAGTTATCTATCCTGGCTAAAAATAACACGACCCCCCCACACACACACTTTCCCTAGTAAAAGCACCCAATCTCTATGCTTATATTCTAGCAAGTAAATATAAGATGAAGTAAAAGTTTTAATGCCTCATTTCTGTCTCTTTTGGTTCCCATATATTACTCCCTTATATATTTATTTCATCTCCACTTATTCTCATTTTCTCTCTCTCTCTCTCTCTCTCTCTCTCTCTCTCTCTCTCTCTCTCTCCCTCCCTCTCTCCCTCCCTCTCTCCCTCTCTCCCTTTCTCTCTCCCCTCATCTCTCTTGTTATCTCCACTCCACCCCTCCTGATTTTCCTTCTGTCTCAGCAAGTTGAGGAGATGGACAAGGCAGTGAGAACACAAGTAGGAGCTCCGGTTCACGTTTCCTCCTAATTCCTTTGCAAAACTGTAGAATACAGAAATATCAGCAGCAACAAAGAAAAAGAAGACCAGGGAGAATTGATCTATTTTACTCTAAACATTTTTTATGTTGAATTATAGCTTAACTTTGATCTTACTGAAAAGGACATATTCTTTTAAAATATAGAGACAGATATGATCCTTTTTGATCATTTATTGAGCAAATCTGATGGAAATATTAGAAAAACTTCAAGAACATTATTAATCAGTACATAAACTCTTAGATGTTACATACTAATGGAGAATATTAAAACAACTTAACAAAATTAGGAACAAGAAAAGTTGTGAGGGAAAATGGGGATCAGAGTTTTTCCAATAAGAAACCAAGAGTGAATTGGAATGCATTGCCCATTGTCAGAAACACTTTAGACTATGTCACAAATTAATGGAGAATGACAGAGAGGCCTAGGGGGTTCTGGCATCAGAAAACCTCTCAAGTCTCTTTCTTTCCTTTCCTGTGACTGCAGTTTTATAATGATACTGATACCCTGAGAGACGTGGGGACTTATAAGACTTGGTTATATTTGGTAATTATATTCCCTCTATTAATTAAGCTCTATTCTGTACTCTTACATCAGAGTGACTGTAAGGGGAGAAATCCAAGGGATTTATGCTTACCAGAGTATGTGTTTCTAAAAATGCTGGTAAGGGTGGGGGGCAGCAAGTGATGGTGATTCTTTAATGCAAGTCTCCTGGGTTAAGTCCTTATGAAGTTAGTTGAAGTAGGTCTTATCCACCCGTACTGTTCATGGGTCCGAGTGCTGGACCTGGCAGGCTCCTTAGGTTCAGGTAGACACGGGTTCTCATGACTATACGATATCTGGACATTTGGAGTCATAGTTCAGAGCTCAGACAAAGTGCACCATCAATTGATGATGTGGTATCAGCAAGATGACAGGAAGGCTGGAACCAGCACAACTTCAGCAGGATTCTTGGGTCTCCTGACTCATTGTGGTTTTTATCCTCACTAGTTTAATCTTCTCCACTTGGAGCCAAACTCTTACTCATTATGCAATTCTGTCTCCTGGGAATGAAGGTATTTCCCTAAATATTTAGAAGTGCCACCCAAGAAACCAGCCTCTGTTGTCCCTCCTGGTACCTACAAAGGAGCAGCTCCTTGCAACTTGGCCTCTTCCTTCCATGTTTATCGAATGTTCCTTTTACATGAGCACATGGAAGTCTGGCCTAGGACTACCCCTATGAGATCCCTTCTACCTCAGTCAAACCCTCTACCCATGGTTAACTCCATCCAGGTATATCAGTTTGTTAGGGCTGGCATAGCAAAGTACCCCAGACTGGGTTGTTTAAACAATAGAAACTTATTTTCTTACAATTCTGGATGCTAGAAGTCAAATATCAAGGTATCAGCCATCCAAAAGCCTCATTCAGCTCCCCATAGTTGCCAGGTTCAGGCGGGGAGCACCCTCAAGGTTACTTTTACATTGTGAACTAATCCCTTCATATATATTTTCTGATCTTTGGTTTTCTCTCTAAATCCAATTTTATTTTTTATTTTCCTAATTTTTATGGTATCTTTAGAATTTGTAATCTGCCTAAGATACCACTTCTTATTTCCCAGATCTGTTAGTCTTTTTTTTAAATCTGATATTTTTAGAATTTCAGAAAGAAAAGGGAGGCTAGAACATGTAGTTTATGATTTTAATCCAACCACAAATTATCTTTGTTGAATATTTTGACAAAATGTAGTTTTTCTAAGATTTTTTTTTTTTAAAAAAAACAGCAGAATGGTATTATCTAGTAAGCTACATAATATTCCAGTAAGGCAGTGAGTCTCACCCTTATTATATAAAAGTAAAGTTGGAGAAGCATAGTGATGACTGCCATAAGGCACATAGCAATGAAGAGAACCACCATTTATATAGAGCCTTAACACTGACTCTCATGACAATCCTCCTAAGTAAGTATTATTACTTATGAAATTGAAGACGGAGACCCAGGGGATAAGTAACATAGGGGTGACACAGCAATATCTCAAATCAGTCTCTTTTGACCCCAAGTCTGTGTTCCCTAACCCCAACAGTGGCTTCCTGAACAGAGTACTATGGCCAGGCTCTGGGCTGCCCACCAGAAGTTCACCAATTCCTTGCTTTGGGGACTCCGTGGGTATCCACAGCAAAAGACAATCAGACAGTTTGCATAAATCCTTTCTCTAAATACATGTCTTGCAGGCAGGTGGCTTCATTTGTATTGACTCTCCCACTTACTTCCAATTAATGTCTAGGAGGCATCAAGCTTTAAATCTTCCTCTTGTTGTCAATTGCCTCTAGGCACACTTTTGAGAGAGATGATCCAGCCAGTTTCGCTCCATGTGAATGAGTATAAAACCTTCCCCCAGCATTTGTACTCATCCCCCGCAAACTGCTATGCTCAGTGAAAAGGGGAGTGTTTTGTTTCTGAATTCAGTCCATCCTGGGGCAGTACTACAAGAATGTATAAAGTGTCATGATTGATTGCTGCTGTCTGCCATGGGTATGGAAGGGAACACATGTGGTCCATACTTTGTATCTTTAGATCAGTCTATCATTATTTAATTTGAGTTGGGACCTGAACTTGGATTTTTTTTAAAACCACCATTTCCAGTGCTCTCTTCTTAACTATGATTGTGTCTCTAAGAAGGAAAAAGCAAACAAGCATAAAAGTCACTACACTGCAGTGTTAACATCAGAATTATGTATACATATGAATGGGGGTGTAGGCTGGTCCTTAATAAAAGCATTATTTGTGTTTCAATTTTAGCACAAGGGATTTTTACATATCACAAACTACCTGATAGAAATTGTTTTCAAGACATAGTTGACCTGGCTGGTGTGGCTCAGTGGATTGGACATTGTCTCATGCACCAAGAGGTCACCAGTTGGATTCCCCATCAGGCCCAGGCCCAGGCCCAGGTAGTGGGCTCCATCCCCAGTAGAGAGCATGCAGGAGGCAGCCAATCAATGTTTCTCTCTCATCAATGTTTCTATCTTTATCTTTATCTTTATCTTCCTCTCCCTTCTTCTCTCTCTAAAAAATCAATAAAAAATATTTAAAAATAAATAAAAGACAGTTAGAATTCTGTGTGTGTGTGTGTGTGTGTGTGTGTGTGTGTACTTGAAGATAAATGTGGTAAAGGAAGTCCTGATCTTCTTTAAAGGATGAATTTATTATTTGATGGTGAGTTATTTACTTCTTTTAAATAACATCAGTCTAGAATGGCAGACCAATGATGCTAACAGAAGTGTCAAAATAAAGTATAAATTACCCTACATTGAAATTTTAAATGTAGTATACATGTGTCCCATTTCATCAGGATATTAGTTCAATACATATTTAATAAAGAGGCAAATATGTGCAACAGCCATATAATACTTCTAAATATCTCTTAAACATTCTAGTATATATCAAGTTTGTTTGACCATTATCTGAGATTGAGCTCTAAGTGTGATTCCAGGTCAATGAGGTGCCAACTCTAAAACTCCTGGAATCCTCTTTGACATGAAACTGAAACTGTGTTTTAATTTCACAATCACAATTTATTACCTCAACATCCTAGTAAGGAGTTGTCATTCTGTACTTTTTAAAAAATTTCAAAGTCATGCAAGTAGGATGATTGAATTGGTTTTACCTCATAAAGAGGTAATGTAAAACAAGCAACAACAACAAAAACTTAAATCATACTGCTGTACTTTAAAAACAAATAGGGAAAGTAGAGGTGGGTCACCTTTAACAGTGAAATGTAATTATGTTACATTGAAAGTACTTACATAAATTTGGGGCCAAATTTTTTCAAATACCTTTACCCCCTACTTACTAATTTGACAGAAACACCTAGTATTTTTAAAGCTTTTCCTGAGTACTTCATTGATTCCCTTCTGGGCCTTGCTCCCTAATATCTGTACACCCAGCCCTCCCATCCGAGATGCTGGTGTTGATACCCCAAAACGGGCAGCACAGCAACCTGTCCACCCTTCCACAGGATTCCATTCCCACTCAACCAGAGTGAAGCCAGGAGACAGTTGTCTGGAAGGGGTTTTCACTCTGGCTTTGCCTTCCCTCCCAGCAAAGCCAGAAGAAAATGGATATGCAGATGGGCTCAAGTGCATCTCCCCAGGCAGGAAAGAGTGGAAACCATTTGCATAGAATAGCATCTGGAGTCCCAGCGCACTCAAATGCTTCCAGGGGGAAGACAGCTTTCCACATTCATTGATGTTTCCTAAGGAAGGGGAGAAAGGGAACAAGGGAGGAGAGAAAAGGAGCAGGGGACTCCCTTTGTATCTGTGTCCAATATGGTTCCTTTTGATTTTTCATTCTCCATAGTCGAGGGCTCCCCAGGGGCTCTCATCTGTTACCAGGCTGGGCTGTACCTGCCTGTGTGTGTGAAAGTGGCTCAGCTGCTGCCCTGGATGAGGCTAACACGCCACATCTATCTCCCTGGCATCTACTGAGCTCTCGGGGCCACAAGGATCAAGCCCCACATGGAGCACAAAGGCATGTCTGTATAGAAAGAGTCGACCTTCTTTATTGTCCAAAAGCTCTTTGTGTGGACCTTGGGGGTCAGTGCTCCCTCCCCCGATTCTTGCCTGTATGGTGGAGAGAAGAGGTGGGAGTAGAAGTACAGTAAACTCTCCCTGGACTTTCATTTGGGCAAAAAAAAATAGTAGGATTATTAATGTGTCCACCATTTCCCCACCATTCATGTCCCAATATGAAACATCAACAGAACAGACATTTTTTTTTTCAGATATTTTTTGATACCAGTTTTTCCATTCCAAGACCAGACAGAATATATGAAATCATGATGGAGGGAATTAATGATAAATAATTAGAGTTTGTTTCAGATTTAAACAGGCATTCACCAACCTCAGAAAAGAAGACATTAAACATCCTATCACCTTATTCAGCATCCTTATCCTCCTCATCATCATTTAAAAATCTATTTTAAAAAGCACATGAAGTGAGAGGAGATCGAGCTTTGTTATTAGAAAAAATGCTCAGAAACAATGACAAGGAAGAAATTAAGATAATTAAAAAACAGATGGGGAAAATTTAAAGTTTAATAGTATAACTTTTAAAAAATTAAAAAAAAATTCAATGAAAGCATTTAGTACACATTGGTTTCCTAGACTGAGATGTGAAATTCATTGTTGACTCTCGCACAGTGTCTTATCTACCTGCTTTCTGTCAGACTTTGTTTAATAAAAATGATTCTGGCCCACTGATACTGATCTTTGACCTTACCCTTGTGAGCCAGCCATTCTTTTTCTTTCCTCCAAAATGTTGTCTTAATGGTTTAAAGAGGAAAATTTTTTATAATCAAAATCTCTTTTTTTCCTAAGCCCATGCAATTTATACTTCTGGAAAAGTACTATACTTAGGTGTTAGAAAGGTTCAATCTGCATGATCTATAACATTCCATTTGCATTTTTCTTCCTTCAATTAAAGGACCTCCAATTTCAGTCTCAGAGAAACATTTATCATCGTGCCCTGGCATATATTTTGGTCACTATCATAGAAAACTACCTTTTACACTTGTGTTGTGTCTTTAATACTTGTCTAAGTATTTCCCCCTATGCTACTCCTTCCTGTCTGCCTTGCTCCCCTATCATTCTTTCTCTGAGAAGACTCAGAAAATGGGCAATAAAAAAAAAAAAAGCGCTGCTGTTCCATTCGTTCCGCCCTGCCCCATAAAAAGCTAATATTTTCAGGTTGACTGAAAGTTTAACTTTGTTATTTTTTTTTATTTTTCAAGAAAATTTAGCGTGACGTGGCACGTGTTAGTGCCCTCTTACTTAACAAATTACATGTTTTTTTGACCTAAGTTAAAAGCTGTGCAAATCTCCCTTGTCTGTGTTTTCATTGTGTATGGATTTCCCTGGTACAGCCTCAGACATGTCCGTGGTGCTGAAACTGAACCTCATTCTATGCCCAGAGCTCCTTTTTGTCCCTCAAAACTGGAGAAAACATTGTCCTCTAAGAATATGATATTTTCAGATGGTGAAACTCCCTCACTTTCCTGCTTGTCATCAAAACTCAAACATAAGTAACTAATGTCCTGCAGGGACAGGTTTCAGAGAGGCTACCATCATCTCACTTTTAGATCCTTTTTAAGTGGTTAAAAGAATCATCAGGGCTTAAGGGAATCACTGGGCTTTTTAAGAGTCCAATTTCTTAGAGATTAAAAAAATCAAAAAGTCACAAAATTTAGCTTTCTTTTTATGTTGAGGGGAACAGCATGTAGAGTTCTTTTCCACATCGCAGTATACTTCAGTGTAGAACCTAACGTGTTTGTAGGTGGTAGTCTGAGTCCTCCCCTGTCATGGGAATGGCTCCAGGCAAACACAGCCTTCTGAGGGAAAATAAAATCACTGAGAATAAAGGTCTTAAAATGGGTCAGAGGCATCTTGAGGGAGCCTCTGCTTGCCTGTTCCAAGCACACCAATCCTTTCTTTTCTCTGCACACTTGCCTGGACTGACCCAAGCCTTTGCAATGGGTAATGAATATTGAACTGGTCATGCCTGGGGATAGGCCCTTTCAGCCCAGCCCCATTTTCCCCCTAATGTGCCATTTCATTTCAAAAGGCAGAGATATGCCAGAGCTATAAATCTCCTCTCTTTCTTCACCCACTTGCAGCCCCTGCCCTTATGTGGGGCTACCTCTCGGAAGTTATTCACATTGGGTTGGGAGAGGTCAGCCCGACGCACAGTTCCTGGCAGGTGGTCCAACATGGAAGCTCAAGGCCCCGCACAGAACTGCGACCCCAAGGTGCTTTAAAGTCTCCCCTGGGAGAATAATGGCCGTGAGTCTTTGTCTGTGTCTGTGGGGCTGTCTATGACGGGCTTTGCTTCATGACAGATTGCTGTCCAGACACTGACCCCATTGAATCTCCAGTCAGCCTGCCTTCCAATCCCAGTATAGAGCAACTTGATATCCTTCTAGAAAATAAGTGCTTTTGACTCTTGAAGGGAAAAAAATGAAAATTGATTCTTGGAGATAGTCATGGAGAGGATCCGTTAGGAAGGATCACGGAGACTGGGAGGGGACACCTTGAACAAAGGGACAGTAGAATACTAGAATATGGAGCCATGGCTAATGTCATTGGCCTTGCTCCTGTTTTTCCACCTATATTACTTAAATCCCTTTTCACTCCGCTTTCCTCCCAAGTCTCTCAACTTAGTGTATTATTTATCTTTGTTTTCTTTCAAATATATTTTTTCCTTCTGATTTTTCTATTTTTGCCTTCATTTCATTTCCTCCCGCCCCTCCCCCTTCTAAATTTTTTCCTTTCCACTCATCTGCATGTAAAACCTTATGCTAACCTTGTAGTGGACAAAGACACCCAATGTTGATTGTTCCTTCCTTTGCCCCATCTCTGAATCCTATACAGTATAACATTTATTGTACTCATTGACCATATTTTATGATATTTGATGTGTCTTTATGTCTAAAGTACTAACATAGTAGCCAGTGGTATTTAAAACTATTAATATTTGTGGAATGAGTGAATAAGAGACAGAGCCTTTACAAGAGTATAATTTCTCATTAGCTCACCAGTTCTCTAGACTAGGGTTTCTCATTTCAGCACTATTGACATGTTGGGCCTGATAATTTTTTGTGTGGGGTTACAGGGGCATTCTGTGTATGGTAGGATGTGTAGCAATATCCTGGCTTCTACCCACTAGATGCCAGTAGCAACTTCCCCCTCTGTTGTAACATCTGAAACTGTTCCCAGACATCACCAGATGTTTCCTGGGAAGCAAAATCATCCCCAGCTAAGAACCGCCACTCTGAGTCAGTGTTGTCCAATAGAACTTTCTGAAATGATAGACATGTCCCATCTCTGTGATGTCAAACATGAGAGCCACTAGCTATATATACATGGCTACTCAGCACTTGCAGTGTGGCTAGTTTGAATTGAGCGATGCTGTATGTGTAAATTATGCACCAGATTTTGATAACTTTGAACAAAAAAAGAATATAAAGTATCACATTAATAGCTTTTAGTACACATTGAAATGATAATTTGGGTATATTGATTAAATAAAATATTCAAATTAATTTTACCTGTTTTTTTCTGGCTACTAGGACAATGATAATTATGCAATTGTGCTCAATCATTTTAAAAGTATAAAATCTAGCTCTAAAGTTTTAAATTGAACCATCTGTCTGTAATCAAGCCAGCAGCTGAATGTAGCTACTCTAGGGGGATCAACTCAGGGTCTTTCAGAAAGGCAACTATGGGTTCAGTGCTCTGCACTCAGATCACCAAGTGAACTCCCTAAAGTCTATCCTAGAGCTGGCTGGGTGGATGCTGACAGGAATTACTAGGCAAAAATATTCCATAGTTAAATGGGTTTAAGACCTTCCGGACTGTTTCACGGCAGGTCTTCTTAGAACCTTTAAAATACTAAAACACATTGTTAAAGGAGATAGATAGAGTCCAACATTTTCACATGTACCTTCATGGAACTTGCATACTGATTTAGATTATCCTGATGGTAATGAGAATCTACGGAAGCCAGAAGTGACATGAGCCATTAACATTTTAGAGAGCTCCCTCTGGACCCGAGAATGTCAGATTGGAAATACAAGATGCAAGGTTGGGAACGGCCCAAGTGAAGAGGCTACTGCAATTGTAAATGAGATTTTGAGCACCCAGAAAGATGATTGGAGAGATGTTTATAGCATGACTCAGCCCAGACAGGTCCAGTTTCTGACTTGGAAACTCAGTGGATAGTGATGGTTCCATTAAGAAGTTTTCAGCCTAGTTCAGGAGTCAGATTTATAAACAGGTAATTGCAATACAATATCGTGCACAAAATTAGAACTAGTTGCAATGAATGTGTGGGCAGAAGTCATACTGTATCCTATATAATAAAAGGTTAATATGCAAATTGTCCCCTTGACCGAGAGTTCCACTGGAGCTCAACCAGGGGCCAGGGCCAGCCTGCTAAACACCCAGAGCCCCCCCCCCCAGCCAGCCCCGTCCCCGATCAGCCTCCCCACCCCAATAGGGGCTGGCTGGCCAGGCCCCACCCATGCACAAATTTGTGCACCGGGACTCTAGTGCATATATGTTAGATAACCATATTTTTTTAAAATGAGGTGTAAGATTCATAATCTTTCTAACTGTAGCAACATTTACAAATGTTTCAATTGCACATGTTTTTTTAAAAAATTTGGATCCAAGTTCGAGATTCAACTTTTTCCTTAAAAAATAAAAAAGTTTTTGGGAAGGGAGTTACAAAGTTACAAGAAACATATTTAATAGGAAAGAAAAAGCAAATGTAGACTAACATCTTAATGCAGGCAAGAATTATGTCTGCTTTGTTCATCCTAAATTCCTCATCCTGCTGCCCCCCCCCCCGCCCCCCAAAAATGGCCTGGTATATAAATATATGTGAGCAATCTGAATTCAAAAGCATTCTATATATATCTCTGAAACTGAATGTAATATTAAGAAAGATATGATATGATGACTTCATTTAACCAAAAACATTGCTTTTCACAGCAGCAAAGGGAATTCTCCTTTCCATAAAAGTTCTCATCTTACATGTGCACAATGTTCTAAACAATACTTGCTATTGTTAGGGAAAAGCTGTTCCACTCTTGGGTGTGAGGGCTGGCCAATTTGGCTTGAGTAGTCTCTGGGGAGGTCCTTTAAGGGTGTGATGAAGGTCCCATAGCTCCACTCCGTTTCTGATGACTTAGGTCTCAATATAGCTCCTAATTTTTCACAATTCCGTTCTGAATTCTATTCAGTAACCAATCAGTTTTAAGAGATCAGCCTAGTATTTCATTCATGAATCAAGAGAATTTAGCACTTTCTGTGTCTTGCAAACTAAGGAAAGCAAATTTTAGGCCATTCTTAATTTAGTTTACTTTTATATGCTATTGATTCTAAACTGATAGGCATTCCTAAAACATGATTGCTTTTCCAGAGGTATAAGCTCTATTTTTACTGGATCCTTATAATTTATTAGAAGAATCTGAATTGTATTACCTTTATCATACTTGCCCTCTTGTACTCTGCGCTGCCAATCTTTATAAAATAATATACAGGTTCTTGCTACCCAAAGTGTAATACAGAGACCAACAACATCAGTATCAAAAGATGCAGAATCTCAAGCCCCCCTTCCCCACAAAGACATACTAAACCAAAAGTAACCAGGTGCCCTGGCCAGTTGCTCAGTGGTTAGAGCGTTGGCCTGCATACTGAAGGGTTGAGGGTTCAATTCCCAGTCAAAGGTGAGTACCTTGGTTGCAGGTTCATCCCCGGCCCTGGTCAGGGTATGTTCAGAAGGCAACCAATCAATGTATCTCTCTCACATTGATGTTTCTCTTTTCCCCGCTCCCCTCTGTCTAAAAATCAATGGGAAACATATCCTCTGGTGAGGATTTAAAAAAACGTATCCAGGAAATTAATGTACACATTTAACAGTCACACATTAAGTTAACTCTTGATTGGCCATGTTAATAGGAATAAAAATAAAGGCAGCTCAGCCAGCATGGCTCAGTGGTTGAGCATCAACCTATGAACCAGAAGGTCACAGTTCAATTCCTGGTAGAGGCACATGCCTGGGTTGTGGGCTTCATCCCCAGTGTGGGGCATGCAGGAGCCGCTGATCAATGATTTTATCTCATCATTGATGTTTCTATCTCCCCTCCCTCTCCCTCCCTTTCCCTCCCTCACCCTTCCTCAATAAAAATGTATTTTAAAAAAAATAGAGAAGACAAAAGGCTTTATTTTAGGTGAATATTTTTTGTTGAGACACAATTGACACATAACATTACATTAGTTCCAGGTATACAATGTAATGATTCAATTGTATACAATGCAAAATGATCACCATAATAAGCCTAGTTAACATCCGTCACCATTCAGAGTTACAAATTTTTGTCTTGTGATGAGAACTTTTAAGATCTACTCTCTCAGCAACTTTCAAATATATAATACAGTATTATTAGCTATTGTCACCATGCTGTACAGTACATCTCCATCATTTACTTATTTTTTAACTGGAAGTTTGTAGTTTTTGACCTTGTATGTAAACATAACATCTTGGCTTCATCCTTGTCAATACTTTAAAAATATGCTAAGTTACTATCCATGCGGCTAACTTTTAGTTTCATTTTTCTCACTCATTAGTAATGATTGGTGAAATTTCTAAAAAGAGAAGGAGTAGACAATTCATAAATCACATGGATTGGTTGAACATCTCAGGATGCTATATCTTGTCCAAATCCCCTGCATGAGAAGAAGCCAATATGGGAGCATGGGAAGGTTGAGAAGAGTTTGGGTGTAGCAGCTGCAAAGGTAGCAGAGAGGAATTTCAGGCTGACCAATGATATATTGATACATTGATAAATTTGGTACACTGATATATTGATGTGTATCAATATATTATATCAATATATTATATATTAATATGTAATATATTGATATATTTGATACATTGACTATATATGTTCTCTTCTTCCTATTCTCTGGACAGAGAGATGAGACATTTCAAGAAAGAAAAAATATGGTTGAATTTCAAGTAAAAAAAATGTTTTTAAAACTACAGCCAATCTTGGGAATAAACTCCAAAAAATGTTACCTCCACCAGTATTATGTCACTTGTCTGCAAAGGTAGAGAAAGGCACCTCGACAGACCATTTCTGCATAAACACATGATGGGCAAAGTCTGGAGATGACATTTCCTTTTCCAAGTTCGGGACCCCTAGTCAGAGGGCTATTTACACGTCAGTCGCAGCATGTTGGTCAATGTTCCAGGCTGTCAACTCGGCACCGCCCTGCTCTTCTTTAACAAGTGCCATCAGAGCTCAAGCTACACGGAGCTTTGAAAGGTTAGTCAAAGACCACATTGTGTTCCCCTAGCTGCAGGAGCGGCTGCACTAATTTGGATTGTGACTTGGCTTGTCTTCCCCCCACTCTTCCTGAGGTCTGAGCTGGGTTTGTGTCAATCAGTGGTGTCACATCATTCAGGCCTTGAAGGACGGTGGCCCTCTCCACCCTTGAAGTAGCTTTTAGGATAAATTTTAGTAAGACATTTGGGCAGTGTTCTACAATCCTGCCCACTCATTAGCAATAACTGCCCCCATGGCACCTTTTTGCAGACTATGGAAGGTCTGCATCATGTCCAGTGGTTTAATTTGTACACTAGCTGATGGAAGGAATGTTAGATTTGGAGTTAAAAGGGCTGGCTTGAGTCCTGTCTTTCCACTTCTTTTGTGCCTCAGCTTACTTGTCTATAAAAATCAGCATGTTATCTATCATTAAAATAATTCACATGAGATCATTTTGTAAACTACAAAAAGGTATAATACAAATTAAGTGCAGCCACATCTGAACCAAAGATCAAATCCAATGTAATCAGTGCTGGATATTCCAGAATATAGGTCATGGTCAGACATTTCAAATTCAAACTTTATTTTTTAAAAAAGTAGAATTATCAAGGATCATTAGACTCAGGGATTACTTTATGATAATGTCTGCAGTGATTAGGTTTCCAGTAAGAAATGATAATTAATTGCCAAACAAAATTCTAATAAAAATATGTTTGAGCTATTGAAGCAGATGAACACAAGTAAACAAAGTACAGCTTTACCTTTTTTAGAGAGAATGGCTGGGCCAGGTCATCTCTGTGATGCAGTCTTACCTGGCAGAGGCCTCTCGCTCCTTTTTCCTCCTTTATGTGGAACTTACCCCTTCCTCTTGGTTTTAGATGAAGACAGTAGGCCACACACTCCCAAGTGATGATTACTCTTGTGGGTCTCTCTTTTTCTGTTCCTGTTTCACTGACTTTTATTGCCAGATGTTCTGTTTTCATCCCCAACTTTTGTCTCCGCCAAACCAAAAGTGGAATTTCTGAAAGTTCTTATCTCATTAGTAGAGTGTGTAAAGTTCTTATTGTATGAACGTCTAATGGCAACTTGGAATATTTTGCTTTCTAAAAAAGAGGTGATAGGGTAGAAGAAGAAAGTATGGAGAAATGATAGAGGAAAATAAGAGCCATTTCCCATCTTTAATGAATCAAACGTCTGCTAGCAAGAGTGTTCTGTGAATGAGAGAAGGCGTTTTTCATTCCTTAGAGGAAAGGCTTATCTGGGAAGGAAGTGTTGTTAGGGGTCAGATAATTTGTCTCTGACACAATCTGCATTCACATTTTGCTGGCATGCATTGGTTGGGATGGATGAGGGCAAACTGATGAGCTGAAACCCGGGGAAGTAATTCAAGCAGCCCTCGTGCCATACCAGAGCCATCATGACTTCACTTGGCATATGATGCTATGAAACGTCTCAAGTTTTCTGTGTTGTTTTTTTTAATTTTTTCATTGTAAACATGCAACTTGTGACCTTTTGATCCAGGTTTCATTCATGCAGCTTGTGCAGAAAGAGCTTAGCCACCAAATCTGTTAGGTCTCAGACTTCGAAGGACCAAAGTTTTGGCATCCAGATGGCAAGTGGCTTGCTAATGAATACACAAGACTTGCTCAATAGCTGTACAGCTATTTAGTGATACTCCTCTGAGATTACCTAAGCATTCAATCTGTTTTCTTACAATGTGGACAGATCTTCCAGTTTTTTTAGAAAATAAAATTTGCTAAGAACAGCAGCATTTGTTCCTTTTTGGTCATAGATGAAAAGGACCAGAGTGTCAGCCTGGGATGGTAGCGTGGGAGTAGGCAAGAGGACTGGAGACTGTAACGAATTTCAGATATCTGCAGCACAGAAAAGGAGAGTGATTTTCCCACACTAGCTAGAGATTTCTCACTCCTGAATCAATTTGGGTAACAATTCCAATATTCTTATTTGAATGGAATATGTTTGCTCTCATTTATACTTTGAGTCAATAACTATGTAGTTCTGATTTTCGTGTTTATTTTTAATTATTGCTCCAGAATACATTCATCATAGCCATTAGTAGTATAAATGACCAACCCAAAGAGAAATGAATTTAAAATCAACTGTGCATGTATGTGTTTATGATTCAAATGCCATGAAAACTGGAAATATGTGCTACCCCAGGGTAAAACAGCACCAACCAAAAAGGAAACTGGTATTTCTGATGAAAATCAGAAAATAGGCCTCAAATTTTAATAATAATAATGGCCATTTTTGAACAAATAATAGTTCATATTTTTTATTTCTAATCTTCGTGGCAACTCAGCAGGAGGCATTATGTTCCCTTTTTTCATAGGATGAAACTGAGGCTCTGAAGGTGGGACAAGTGACGAGTATCACTTAGTTATTAGTTTCTATGTGATCTCAAAGCCTGTATTTTTTCCATGATACTAACTATATTGCTGGTCTCAAATATTTCCTTTTTGTTTGGCTTCCAAAATTAATCCATATTTGAGAATGAAATATAATTCCCCAGAGTGAAGTAATAGGGAGTAACGGTTATTTGAAAGTGAAGAAAATAGTAAGTTAAATTGGAAAATGCAAATGAGATAGATGCAAATTTTATAGTGACTGGAATTAAAGACAAAAAGCATCCCATTACCTGGGGCTCTCTGGATACGGTGCACACATCCAGTGTCCACATTGAAACTGCCAATTCTTTTGATGTCCCATCCCATTTCACTACTATTGGGCCACAACTCTTAATCAAAGTCACTTCAAAGACCCCAAACAGATTGATTCACATGTGAATGCTACCCAAACTGGCTTCCAAAGGAGGAGGGATTCTAGTCTTATGTTTCTTTGTACCTACTGTTGCTCATTTACTAGTATTTACTTTGCATGGCCTATGGCTGAACCATGGAAATTGGAAAACAAACTCCTATTCAGCAAGTCATGTCAAAGGTGACTGCAGAGCCAGAGAGTCGACTGTGGGACAGGCATTCTTTCTGATCAGGAGGCCTCTTCTGCAGGACTGCTGTCTCCACAGTTACATACCTGTCCAGGGAAGCCTTTCGTTTATCTTGTCTATGTGGGAAGTCCTAGACGACGCCATCAATCTGGCAGATGAGAGAGATGCCCATTTGACAGCTCAACAATGGTTTGGGGAGGGGGGATGAGACAGAGAGAAAGAAAGAAAATTAGCCAAATCTTGAATAAAGTTCTTTTGAATTGTACCATTATGGTCATAGAGAAGATACAATAGGCACTCAGTTTCAAAACATACTTCTGTCAAAACACACAGTTAAGCAAGGATTTTCACTTAAGAGACATAAAATGGGTGTTGTCCAAGGACTCTGAAAAGGGGGACAGGCAAGAACCAGATTCTTGAGTTTTCCTATGGGGTAAACTCAGATCCCCCCAGAACAATGCAGCTGCAGCATGCATCACGGCCCAGCAGTCCTCTATGAGCATATTTCTTGCTGGCTATTCTTTTGGCAGAGTCAGGAAAGGGGTGCACAGTGTGTCATATTTGAATGATTTGTGAGTTCTGTAGCTCCCAAACCAGAGTTGCTGGTGAAATTACTAGTCTAGATTGTACTTCTAAAAATGCTAAAATTGGATTCTGTCAAGATATATTCAAACATTGTAAAGTTCTTTTGATGTGAGGCATTCAAGAACTCAAATTGATTTATATGTCTCTGTTTGTTTGTTTTTTAACCCGGAAAAAAAATACTTTGCATATGTATTTCTCTCTGTTTTAAGGTTCAGTTGTGAGAATGATGTGAAAGTGCCTTGGAAAATATAACGTGCTTTTCGCCTCCCCAACCATCACCATCATCACAGAATTCTTTGAAAGCCTAGCTGAATGCTGTGTCCATGGTGGAAGCCGGGTCCCCTTGATGTCACTTGGATTGAAATAAAGACGAAGCTTTTCTTATGGGAAGGTCCTTGACGAAAGGATTTTCTGTCAAACTTCACAACAGTCCAGCCAGCTGACCTTTAGGGCAAGGTGCAAAGTCCATCTGTTTACACAGACTTTTCCTCCGTGGGGGTTAATTTGAGAAGAATTTCTCAGACGTGATATGGAAGAGATGTGTGAATGTTAATGTCTATCTAGTGTTTCTTTTCTGTCTCACATTACACTTTATAAATGTTTAAATGGCTCACAAAAATAGGACATATTCATTGAAAAATTACAGAATGTTATTTACAAGTCTAAATGAATAAATTATGTTAAATGAAAGGGTAAAAATTTTTAGATACATATAGCAAATAAAAATTCAAATACATTGTGACAGGACTAGTGCATTGTATTTTCAATTGTTCTAATCACCATTCAGATCTCAATAAAGTTGAAATAAAAGCAAGTAAGGAGCTAAAAATAGGGAGTATCCATGCAGAACTTCTGTGGAGAGTCCAGTGTCAATTACAGTGATCTCAGGTGTCTTCTGCTTCAGAATACCTCCATGCCCTCAGAGGAGTGTTATTGCACAAGTCCTCTGCAAGGTCATCTCCATTCGACTTAGATTCCAAACCTCCTGCTAAGACCACAAAATGCTTCACATGATGATCTCATTCACATTAGGATCTAGTTTCTAGAATTTCTTCATTAGCCCATGAGGAAATATTAGCTTTAGCATAGTCCCTTGTTATATCATTAGCTTAAAACTTAAGTAAGCATATTGACTATACACATTTTCACAGAATTAGTGGAAAATCTAGCCAAGATTTCCCTGATAACTTTCCTGTCTATCAGTCTAATTTTTAATTCACCAAATTACATCAGCACATGAACATGTATCTATGTGTGTCTGTGTATGGGAGAGGGGGGAAGGGTGTGGTTGTGATAAAGTGACTATTGGTATTATAGGTCTTAAAATAGCTCTATTCAACCTCAAGCTTAGTTTTTAATTTGCATTTCTCTCCTCAGTACAACAAAACTGAGCACTCAGCTGCAATTGATATCTGCTAGAATTAGTTTGTTCAGTAATAATTGACAAAAATATAGGATGGGGCAAATATAGGTTTACAGTTGTCTGTATGGAAAATAATACAATAACTAATAAATAATAATAATACAAGAATAAACTGTGTACTCACAACTGTAAACCTAATTTGCCCCAACCTGTATTTGACATTCGAGGGTATTCCCACTGTGCCAATGTAACCTTAAGCACTTGACACGCTTCATTTAAACTTCACTAGTACTATACGGGGTGGGTGCTATTGTTATCTTCACCTTACAGATAAGGAAACCTAGCCTACGGGCTGAAGTGGCTTGTTTGGGGTTCATCTAAACAGCAAGTGGGGATCTGGAACTGACTCCAGAGCCTATCTATTCATCACTGTGCCTGATGCTTTATCAGTGCAGCTTGCACCCACTTCACTGGCGAGATGCTCTGTCTGAATTAGTGGAGACCATTCATCAAAGGAACAACTTGGGACATAGCTAGACACAAAGTAATGCCTGACCAAATGTGGAACAACCAAGGAAACATCTGCCCCAAACAAGCCTGTTCAGCTGTGCAAAGATCATTTGTTATTTGCACAATAATCATTTGTACACAAATGGAGGTTGATATAAGCATAAATATGTTGCCCTCCAATGGAACAGGTTGAATAAACTCTTTGAAATTTGGTTCGCAGTAAGAATTTGTCTTTCAAATCTACACCTTTCAGAGGTCTACTCTCTAGGTGAGAATTGTGAGGAGCTCCAGATGGGTGGTTTGGAGAGCAGTGAGGGTTCAGCGTATCTGCATTTTACAGTCTGTGTTTGAGTCCTGAATGTGATTATCTCCCACTGCTGAAGTGCTTGTCTCTAAGTGAATCAGACTGGAGCTTCGCATTCGTCTCCCTCAAATCCTTTTGACATTTCACGTGGTAGAATTCAAGCCTACCCCAGCCAGCAACAGGTGCAGCGTGGGGAAGAATACCTTTCCACAGATAACTGGCATGCATCTGTCTGGTGGATTTAATTAGACATAGTGCCCATTAACAATTTATGCAGATGTTCACATCAAATCAGCTGAGCTAATTTTCTCACACTCTTCTGTTTGGCCTATTTTTCTCTGTCCTAAGGGTATCTACTCTCACCTTAATCTTATGATGCTTGTGTGCAAGCAGTCTTCCTTCTGCTCCTAGAATGCAGAATACTTGATTCACTGTGTGATGTTGAAGAGTTACGCTTGCTATTTAGTTGATGTCTAGCATTTACTATGAAGTACATATTATTTGTGGTTAAGGGCCTTTTCCGGTGGGGAAACAGTGGCTGTGTCTGCCTAGGAGTGGGAGTCTCTGACACGGAGAATGTGCACACTGGTTTCTCCAAGACACATTGGGCAACTCAGTCAAATAATTGTAGGAACAATGGCTGCCTTTAACTGTCCTGCAGAAGCATTTTGTGAATTCAAGTGCTTGTGGCCCCAGAAACTAGTGCTTTTTTTCTAAAAAATGCACCTTGCTCTCTAAGGTTGTCCTAGAATGTGTCTACATAGCTAAATATGCTGGATTAAAAACCAAGCACATCATAACACCGTGGAAAGCTTGAACCAGGAATGAGGAGATTTGAGTGCTGGTCTCATTTTCATCCCTAACTAGCTGGGTAACCTTGACCTCACTTCACCCCTTTCAAGTTTAGGTTATTCATTTATAAAACAATGAGTTAGAAGGTATTATCTTTAAGGTTCTTTAGAATTCAAAAGTTCTTTATTTTTAAAAATAACTAAATGACATTGTTTCTCTCTGCCCTACAGGCATGGCTCATGAACACCTAATAACATTACAATAACAGATTGGTATTGAACTTTACACAGATCCTTTCATTTCAAGGCTCACAACAGCACTGGCAGGCAGTTGTAGATATTATTTTCATTTTACAAAAATTACCCCCATGAGCAGATTTCAAAATGCCTCTAAGATAATAAAGAGATCTATCAATATTGGCACAAGCAGAGAGAAAAGGTCTAAAATACAGTATGTGCCCACTCTGCTTTCCTTTTCTTTCTATGGCCCTGAGCCTCAACTACCTCTGTGAAATGGGTGTATCTTACTTCTCCAAAGCAGATACCCAGAGCAAATGAGCGCCTCAGATTATTTTTAGATCTAAAATGCATGCCCATGCCCTCCTAGTTTCCGCTAATCAGAAGTTGATTATTAGAAAGTCAAAGAAAGCTTCTGTTAAGAAGGAACATTCATTGACCATCTAGAAATAAGACTATAGATATATTAAAAATATATGACACAGGCATTTTGGGAAGTTTTAGACTTGATTTATGCTAGGGAGAAAGAGGGGATACCTGATAAGTTACCAATAAGGTAACTTATATAGATTTGAAGCTAACCTAAGACTCTGCCATGGATAGCCTCCATGTTAAATATCATGTAGATATATATTTTAGTTCATTCCTTCCTTTTGCCTGTTTGTTTATGTGCTATCTTCTCACTTCCATATTCCTATTTTCAAGATGATACAACATTTTCTAATTACTTTTGAGTTTGTGGGTCAGTTTTTTTTATGTCTCAAATAAAAGGTCATTCCTAGACCCACCTGATACACCTATTTTCCCATAAATTACCTAGGTGCATGCATGAGAACCAGAATTCACATTTCAAGCCCAGACCTGAAACCAGTGATGGTGTTCACAGATGTAGCATAATACATTAACAGGACAAACGTGTTTTTATTTTGCATGAGTAAATATCTACATTGCACTGAGTCTAGTAAATGGATTCCCAAAGTCCCATGCAAATCACCAGAATATATATATATATAGACATATATATATGTCTATATATATATATATAGACACATATATATGTATATATATATATATATACCTAATATGCAAATAGACCAAATAGCGGAACAACCGAACAACCAGTTGCTATGATGTGCGCTGACCACCAGGGGGCGCGCACAAAACATGGTGGGCATTGGTTGCAGCGGGACGGTGGAGCAGGTGAGCAGGGGCACAGACCAAGGTGCAGGGCACCAGTCAGTGTCATTGGGGCAAGCCTCTGGTGGTTACTGAAAATTCTTTGCTCACATGTGCCACCATCCCACCTGGCACTCACACCTCCTGCTGGCACTGGCCCCGCTCACACCCGCTGCTGGTGCCCGGTGCCAGCCCCAATCGCTCGGCGCCGTCAGCGGTTGCAAGGGGCAGATACTGGCCCCAATCGCCCCTCAGGGCTTCTCCACCTCCCTTTGCTCCTGAGGGGCAATTGGGGCTGGCAGCTACCTCTCGCACCCACTGCTGGCGTGAGCCCCACTTGCACCCACAGCTGGTGCCGGAGCCACTACTCACACCCGCTGCCAGTGCCCGGCACCGGTCCAGAACACTCAGTGCGAGCAGCAGCTGCTGGCCCCAATTGCCTCTGAGGGCTGCTCCACCTTCCCCTGCTTCTGAAGGGCAATCGGGGCAGCAGGTGCGAGCAGGGCCAGAGCCATCAGTGAGTGCGAACAGCAGTGGCGGGAGCGGGGCTGCCGGTAGAGAGGGGACCAGGGGCTGCAGCACAAATTCGTGCACTGGGCCCCTAGTTAAAAGCATAAAAGTATGTTAGACTAACCAAGAGAAGTAGGTGAGCACTGTCAGTTCAATAGTAGTGATGCAGTTCAAGAAGTCTATATTGGAAACTCATGTCATGCTCCATGGTATAAACAGTGTGGTTTATTTGACAAAAATAACCCTGCAACCCTGAATCCCTGCTATATACTAGTATATGCAAAAAATAGTTGGTTAAGAGATTTATGAATAAATTTCATCTTCCTTTCATGAACATTAGCCATTGTTAATGACAGGATGGAGTAATAAAAGAGTATTTATATCAACATTATTTTTCTAACATTTTATTTATTTGGAGACTTTTCAAACTTTTAATCTTATTTTTAATTTAAATGTAATAGCTGTATAACTTTAGCTTTAAGTGTACAACATGATTTGATATACATATTTATTGTAAAATGATTACCATGATAAGTTAACATTGATACCTCACATATTACAATTTATTTTCTTGTGATGATAACTTTTGTAATTTACTCTGCTAGCAACCTTCAAAAATACAATACAGTATTATTAACTATACTTACCATGCTGTACATTACATTACTAGTTCTTATTTATCTTATAACTGGAAGTTTGTACATTTTGACCACCTTCATTTATTTTGCCCACCCCCATCTCAGGCAACCACCAATCTATTCTCTGTATCTATGAATGCAGTGTTTTTAGTTTTTATTTTAGATTCCACATATAAGTGAGATCATTCAGTATTTGTGTTTCTCTGTCTGACTTATTTCACTTAGCATAATGACCTCACAGTTCATCCATATTCTTGTCACAAATGGCAAGATTTCCATCTTCATGGATGATAACATTCCATTGTGTGTGTGTATATATATATATATATATATATATATATATATATATATATCCCACAACTTCTTTAGCCATTAATCCATCAGTGAACACTTAGGTTGTTTTTATGTCTTGGCTATTGTAAATAATGCCGCAATGAACATGGGGTGCAGATATCTTTTTAAAATAGTAATTTTGTTTCTATTTGATTTTTAAAGTAGTGCACTTTGAATATTTCAGAACTAGACATTGAAATTAGCTTAGTGGGGGGCGGTGCTTTTCATCCTGGGAGCATTCCTTTTAGAGGTAGAATGGGTACATGGGCTCTCACGGGCCTCCCAATGGGTAAGAAAGCAGAACCTACTGCCACTTTCAGAAGAAAAGCATTTACTCTCATAGAAAAAGACACACTCGTTTCCCGCCTTGTACAAATAAGCTTCATAAGGACAGAGTTATCTGTACACCACTTGTTGGGCCGATTACTATCATTTTTAGCAATAACTAAAAATAACTTATTCTGAAAAGAAATTTCTACACATAATAAGCTATTAAAAATTTCCAACGATATGTACCCAAGTGCAGTGTTTTATTATCCATCTTTAAAGATTAGCATGGTCCATACAAGCAAATTATACAATAATGTAAACTTCATCACTTACACAAAAAGCTCTTTTCTCCCATATTTTTCATGGAAATTTGCTTTGGGTACACTTTTTTATGTTTTTACCGTATAAAACTGAATATATTGAACATAGTAATATCATTTAAACTTGTCTTGGTGACTTGGAGTTTCCTCTAGAGATGTTTATTTTTTCAATGCAGGATCATAATTCTATCCTGAGTTTTCTCTTCTGAGCAGAATATCAGCTGTCTCATTGCCTGCCCCTTAACAGTTTTCACCCTGCAGGTTCCCTTCTTCTTCTGTGTTACTTATTACTTGGGTTAAAATGCACCCAAACTAAGAGACACTAAGGCTTGGAGTGAGCTCCTAATGGAGCCCTAGGGTAAAGGATTGTGACAGAGACTTTGGGGACAGTGGCATCTTTTACTCACTTTGGTGCTGTCCTGGGGCACAGGGATTTCTTAAATCTGAGCCTAGAGGAGTGGAATGTTAATGCTATAGTTTGCATGTTCCTTAAAGATTATAATCCAGCATTTGCCAAGTAGTTGAAAAATGAAAATCCGCACTATGAATGTGCACTCTGTGTGATCACGTATTTTATGAACTGCGTAAAGAAAGCATCCTTCCTTTACCTCCCACTCCTCAGTACGAATCCATAATTCCCATCAAAACCATCCCAGAGAGGAGGCTGCCTTTTCCAGGCTTCTCGAGGATTTGACCATCTCTGTCCCAACCTCCACTCCCCAGGCATTTTTGTTTTCAGGCTCCATGGTCTCACTCTACAAAGCAAGCCACAAAGTGGGGCTGGGAACGCTTTTGGCAAAGAATGGCCCTGTTCTGTGGGACAGCCCAGAGGTGTCCCCGAATGAGGCCACGGGCGTCCTGAGGATGCTGGCCCGACCCTGGGAACTCTGGAGGTTGACTCAGGGGTCAAGAACCGATGTCCCTTGGATGCCTGCAGTGCTGTTATATGACCCCATCCCACTGGGCGGCTGTCAGCATCACAGCGGACATTCGTTTTGACTAGAAATCGTGCCTTATTGTGAGATGTCACACTGGTTTGAAAGGAGCATTTCATAAAAAGTTCCATTGGAAATCTGCTTGGGAAAAGATGGACCTGCTGAATGTGTATGCTCCAGGCTATTCTTCCTCAAGTTTATTTTCTTACTTTTCTATAGACTGAGCCGAAAGATAATAAATTACCTTCCCTTTCTGCCACAGAGGGACACCACTGATGGTTCATCTTCCACTCCCTCTCCCCCTATATAAAATACGGAAGGTATTGTCCAAGTCATTTCAGCAAAGTTAATGTTACCTTCTCTCTACACAAGAAGAATCTCTTCCTCTTTTGATTTGTGCCAGGAACTATGCCTTTAGCCTCATGTACACTGAAGAGTGACATACCATAGGGGGAACCAAATTGATTGATACCTTGGACATTCTTTTGGTAGCTCTCTTTTCTCCCCACCAATCTCCTTTATCTGTTTTCTTTTCGCGTTTGGCTTATGACGTGTTGTATAGGCATCATGAAAGTTCGTATTTCCATCCTTCCCTGGCAATTCAAAAGAGAAAGGGCATGTTCCCAAAAGAATGAGGAGGAGTCCTTTACACCTGCTTAATACCCCATTGTGTGCAGTACCATCCCACAGTTTAGTTATGGGTTTCCTCCTCCGTTTAAACTACAAGAAGGATCTTGAAAAGGTGGGATTTCCTTGTGTAAGTTGCAGGGAGATCCAACCTGCTCTCTGGGGCATTGGCAGGGGATGAGATGCTCAGAAAGGACTAATCATGAGAAGCAAAGGCTCTCACCCTCGGCCTAGACCCTGAGCTGCCTTCATTGCCTCTGGGAAGAAGAAAGACCAGTCTCCTCTTTTCTGAGGACTCCACAGAGATGGCCGGGCTACTGCGTATATGGTACCCCACACAACACCGAGTCCTGCTACCCAAACCTTGATCTACTCACTTAGCTAGCCCCAACCGTGGTTTTGGTGTCTATTCCATGCTTAGTTTGTTCAAAGGAAAGACATTTCTTTGCTTACTGTAAATGATTGGGCTCCATCATAAATTGAGAAATCTCTGAAAATCTGGAGAATTCAACTTGGTGTCAAAATAAGCAACAAAGGCAATAAAATAAGAATCTGATCCCCTTTAATAAGATTAAATAAATATGTAATCAAATAAGTGTCTTATTGGTAAGAGGAAGGAATACAACTATATATTTAAACAAATATTGGTTGCTGTTTCATGATTCTTATAGCTTTGCATTTAGCTTTTTAATTTTTTCAGTTCACCCCATCACACATTTTGTACAAATTATTACCAGCTCAGACACACCAAAAAGTGTAAAACATTTTATTATTGGTCTTTGGCAAGTTAATATTTGAGGTCATATTGTATTAATTTGCATAGAGATGTTTCAAAAATATCTAGTGTATCCACTATTGCACATTGCTATATATTTCTTACTAGAGGCCCAATGCACAAAATTTGTGCAAGGGTAGGCCTTCCGTCCCCCAGCTGCCGGTACCGGCTTCCCTCCGGCTACTGGCACCCAGGCTTCCCTTCGCCTGCTGGCACCTGGGACCCAGGCTTCCTTCTGGCTGCCGGCACTCAGGTTTCCCTCCAGCTGCTGGCACCTGGGTTTCCCCCAGCTGCTGGCAGCCAGCCCCACCCCCGACCCACACCCTCCTTGGTCTGGCACTGCCCTCGTCTGCCACCAACCCCCCCTTTCCCCTTGATTGATCTCCCCACTGGCCGGGGGCTTGGGCCTCCCTCTACAGGACGATCATGGGGCGATGGTGGGGCCCCCCCAACCAATCGCATCGTACCCACTTTGGCTGGCCTGGTGCCAGTGCATGTCATAGTGTGGTCATCCAGATGGTCGTTTTGCTGTTTGGCCATTCAGTCAATTTGCATATTACACTTTTATTATTATAGACTAGAGGCCCAGTGCACGAATTCGTGCACAGGTGGGGTATGGCTGGCCAAGCCCCAATTGGGGTGGATCAGGAGGAGACAGGGGGAGGTTGGCCAAATGGCCTGCCCCGATCAGGCCCAATCAGGGCCGGGCCAGCTGGGGGGAGGGGCCATGGGCATTGGGCTGAGTGGGGGCAGGGTCTGCTGGAAGTTGGCCACTGGCTTCATCCCCCCAATCGGGGTGGGAGAGGCTGATCAGAGGTGGGGCCAGCTGGGGGGAGGAGCTGCAAGAGTTTGGCTGGCTGGCCCCACCCTTCCTACCAGGCCATTAGCTGGCCACAGTGGGCATCATAGCGACCAGTCATTCCAGTCATTATAGTGTTATGGTCACTGGCTTTTTATATATATAGATAGCTAAGTCTTTATCAGTGAAAAGGTGACTATGAATGTACTTCACTATCACCTCAATTTAACAAAATTAACAGCTGGTTAAAACTATCTCAAAATAGCCATTAAAATACAACCATCACCACAGTTGCTTAATTTTAAACCTTCACACAGTTGTGTTCTTGGGTTAAGATTGAGTTTCTCAATCATTTCACAATATATGTATGTCAAGTCATTAGGCTTAAACTTCTGTAGTGTTGTATGTCAATTATATCTCAATAAAATTGAAAAAAAAGTTTTCTAAGTTTCTTTTAGAGTAGACAGCCTAAGATCATTAACAGTTCTGTGCATACAAAATCATATTAGTGAAATCTTAGTAAAAATAACACCTAAATAATACCAATTTAAAAATTCTGTGCATATTTCTCCTCCCCCCCTTCTATCACACACTTTTCTTCAGAGCTTGTTTAATTTTTTCTCTGTAATTATCTATAAGAAACTCAGGTAAAGGTGATAGCAGACCTATTCTCAATGAGGACATATGTTATAACTTAATAAAGTAAATATTTAAAGATCATTTTTAGCATAAATCAGAGATTAGGCTATATGATCAGGCACCTTTAACATAAACAGTAACATTAATTTTAGAAATGTTTAGCTTTGGATCTGAAAAAATAGCCTACCAGAAAGTAGCATTAAGTGGCGTAAAGAACATTTTACTGGTGTCTGAAAGACTCTGAGACAGCATATGTTATTGCATAAATACACTTTTTAGTTAACTTAGGTGTCTTAGTCATATTCTTGACTTTAAGAGATGCTAGGATATATGGACACTAGAAGCATGTAGCTGTATTATCTTCTCAAACAGTTTTGGGAGAGATGAAAATACCAGTAGGTGGGAGAGGGCTTAAATAAAATAGTAAAATATGAGGAGAGCTTTCAAAATAGTAGGTCTTTTTTATTCTCTTTGTTTTTCCCTTGAATGGTGTCAAGGCACAAAGGCTCTGCAGGCTTCACTCAGTAGATGCTCAGCCAGGGATCACCCCTGCTCTGGGCCCTTTCACTGCTGAGAGGGCTCCGGACTTTCCCCACTCCACTCTGACCCCCCGCCCAGCACCCCTCCCCAGACTCATTCCCAAATGCAGTGTGCGACCAAGTGTAACCCCTGCCTGTTCCGCCTTCAGAGCTGGACCAGTATATTTAGTGACCAGCTTCAGTGGCCCCATAAAATAGACACATACATCTTTAAATGCCAGATGGCATAAAATGGACAATTATCAGTTATCAAAACGAAAATAACATGGAATAAAGGGCTTTGTTAAGTACGAGGAATTGTTTACTAGACGAGTATACCCACATCCTGTATCTGCATCACGAGGGAGGCTGTCGATCTTACCTAATCATAAGAAAGTGTCACAGATAAGGTGAAATTCACTATTTAATGAAAAGGGAATTTACCATAACATACAAAGCAAGAAACTGCCTGTGAATGTGGAGAATAATATTGTACTTGGATTACATTCTGCCTCTTAGCTCTGCATTGATACAAAAAAAGACTCAAGTGCCTTATTCCTCTGGGTTACTGCACATACTGACAATATTTTGCAGCTTTTTCAAGAAAAGGAACTTTATGATTCCATTCCCAGTTCAGAATTTGCATTCCCAGTTCAGATGCACAGCCTGGAACCTAGGATTTACATCACATCATTAGCCACTGAGAAAACCAATACTTTACAATCACAATTATTTATATGAAAGTGCACTGAGCTGTATAGTGTCTAGTTTCTATTATTAATTCACTAGAGGTGCGGTGCATGAATTTGTGCACTGGTAGGGTCCAGCCAGCCAGCCCCGATGGGGCCATTTGGAGCAAGCCTGCTGGGGCGGGGGGCTGATTGGGGGCGGGGGGGCTGATCTGGGGCGGGGCTGGACAGGGCATGCCAGATGCAGGGGGGCAGGCAAGGCAAGGGGCCACAGGCTTCTGGTCATTCTGCCCTCTGTCTATTTGCATATTACCCTTTTATCATATAGGATGGCCAGTGCTGTTCAATGCACTAGGCCCATGGTCGGCAAACTGCAGCTCGAGAGCCACATGCGGCTCTTTGGCCCCTTGAGTGTGGCTCTTCCACAAAATACCACGTGCGGGCACACACATACAGTGCGATTGAAACTTTGTGGCCCATACACAGAAGTTGGTATTTTGTGGAAGAGCCACACTCAAGGGGACAAAGAGCCGCATGTGGCTCGCGAGCCGCAGTTTGCCGACCACTGCACTAGGCCTTTGGCCTCTAGCCTCACAACACAATAGCCAGTGAGCTAAAGCAACACTCTTAGCCCCTTCTCCCCACTGTTGTTTACACTGTGTTAAAAGAAACAACTTTATTAAGATTTGAATTCTTTCATGAGAATGGCCTTTCTGTCTTCACCCACGGCTCTACCGGCACAGTACCTCAACTCCAAAGATTAGCTAAGGGCCACCTTCTGAAGTTGACACCAATGATGCCACCTTGTGGGCACTAAACCTTTTCTGAAAATACCAGGTCCTGACAGTTGCCTGCCAGCCTCTGGGGGCTGAAAACCGTGCTCCTCCAGTCTCACATGGTGATTCCCACTGCCCACCCCAGCCACATCCAGCTCCCGCTGCACCACCCCAACTGCTGGCCTCTTGAAGGTGGGAGGTGGCATGGCGTTGGTACTTGGAGCTGAGCAATGCAGCTTGGTCCCTGGCCTTGCCCGGCTTCGGGCTTCAGCCTGAGAGGCACGAAACGCTTCCAGGAGGCCTCGCATATGATTAGCGAGAGCCAATGAGCAGGCTTGGAAGAGGCAGCAGTTGCCAAAAGAGCAGATGTGTCTGAAGTCTGCATCAGTTCATTGGTGATCTCCTGAAATCGGTGAAAGATTTATATTGCTATGATAGACTATTTTCTAATTTGTTCATTCTTCTCTTCATTAGAAAAAAACGTGGAGATACAGTTCCAGATTAAAATCCACTGTAACTTTAGGAAGGGTGGCATCATCTTTAGGGGATTTTGCAAACCACAATTTTGACTTTCTCGAGTTATTATAGGCAAAACACACACAGCACACACAGAGAGAGAGAGAGAGAGAGAGAGAGAGAGAGAGAGAGAGAGAGAGCACTATTTACAGTTATACCAAATTCCAGAGTTCGGCACAATAAAAAAACACACCAAATGTACTTTGGTTGGAATTGGGTGTTCATTAGGACTTAAAAGTTAAACTGGAGTTGCCTGGGAATGTGTGTGTTCATCAGGTAATTACTACTGAGACAGGAAACGATGGAAGAAATTGGATGAGTAGCCAGGCCACACTGCTGTGGTTAATTTTTGAAAGAATTTGATTTTTACAGTTGGATATCGTTTCGACCATGGGGATTTTCTTCTGCGACTTTGAAAAAAACAAAATCCACAAAGCTTTCTGGAGTGGGGTGATAAAGGGGGCCAGTGGTCCTCCCTTTTAGGGATTCATTGGCTTTCCTGTGAACTGTTTTTACATGGATTCAACTTTTCTATAGCTGTTTCCACTTGTCCCATCAAAATGAAAACAATTCCCTGTCAATTTGCCTTGAAAAATAAAAACATGGATTTCCTGTGTTGCTCAAATGGGTGTAGCAACAGAAATACATCCCAAGAAAGGTCCACTATAATCCACTGTTAGCCATTGAATTTCCTCTTGCATTAAGGAATTTAGAATGGGTCCCAAATTCACTGCACGGCTAGAAGTCCAGAGACAGTAGATGGTATGCATGCATTCACAGGAGGTCCATGTTGAATCGAGAATATTTTTAACTTTTATCACAAAGTTGATATCCATATCCTTCCAGCAATGAAATCTGAGTTGTTTCTTATGAATGAAATTATTAAATTTTAACTAGAAGCAAATGAATCAAGTGGTGTGAGTGGTTTTCAATGTGACCATTTAAGTTATTTTGACATGACTGACATTACAGTAAACTTCAGTAGATTCTGACCAGAAAATGTACATAGTCTTATGCAGTGATGCCCATTGTAGACCTTGCTTCGTAAATGAAATAAACAAATGATATCAGCAAGAATCCCTCTAGCACTGCCTCAGGTGACTGTGCCTGGGTCCCACACAGACCCAGGCATATAGAATCTGAACTCAAATGACCACATGGAGATAACTCCAGGCCACTGATTTCCCAATCCAGGAAAATTTGTCAGGGACTTGATTTCGAATGAAAGGAATGTTGTTTTGTTTCAGAACCAAAGATTTCCGACAAGATGGAGCATGAGCTTTCTGAAAGGAGAGATCTTTTTTGTGTGTGTTTTTTTTCTCACAAACATGCTCAGACATAGCTTTCCTTTCAGCTAATTAAGCTGTTTTAAAGCAAACTGGTCAAACAGTGACATCTTAGTGGGGAGCCTTGGAGTCAATTGCATGATGTCGGAGGCAGGACACTTAAAGGGTGACTTCTGCTATTGTTTTCTCTGGCTGAATATTTTCTACTTGGTCAATGCTGCCAGAGTGACCACATACAATTGGGAGAATTCAAAGCCACTGGCCTCAAGAGATGCCATTAGAAGGCACCACAGAATAAGATTTCATGGTCAGAAGCCAAACTTACTCTCTCCTACCAAGTCCTGATGCTTACAATATTTTATATGTATGTTTTCTTCCTGTCATTAGCATACTGTTAAAACAGCTAAATGGAATGAGAACATAGCCATGGGGAATTGCTATAAATAATAATTCTCGTGTTAATGTAAAGTTCACAGGCTTTTTCATAAGAGGAAAACAGCTGAGAAAAAAAGTACTGTTTAGATTAATGATGGTTCCTTTAAGAGGATGTGTGAAATACCCAGAACAAAATTTCTCTTAGCCAAATACTCAGTAAGGGTGATTGACTATGTTGCCTATCAAATGGTTTTTAAACAATGTTTGACACCATTGTCAAAATGGATGGACATAAATTTGGTGTTTTGACATCTGTCAAGATGGCACACACTTTCACATGCTGAAGGAAAAAGGAAAACAAAATTTTCTTTAAATAATTGCAAGATGGTTGAAAATGGTTATCATTTGAATTTCACATATTAAATCCCAGCACATAGAATCCATCGGTAGGCTGAAAATGGGTCTTTTAAAATTCTGAAAGTGTTAAAGGAGTTTTTTTATTTATTGCTAGCAAATGATTTATTATTTCTTGCCAAATATCATGATGTTTTTATTAAACAACATGATTCTGGACCTAATTACAGTGAAAACTGTGTTAAGATGTATCTTCCTACAGAAGTCAGATGCCACTTGTTTAAATAGGAGATCTAGAACAAAAGGAATTGAAGAAAATAGTTAAACATAGCAGGAGAAATGATGACATAGCAACTTTTCAACTCTTTTAAGAGAGGTGTCATGCTTAAGTCAATATCTGAATACTAACTATACATGAAAACAGGATTTCTTAATAATAAGAAAAGGGGGATCAGAGAAAGATAAGTATCACATGATCTCATTCATATGTGAAATCTATTGAACAACATAAACTAATGAACAAAAATAGACCCAGAGACATAGAAACATTGAACAGACTGTCAAACCTCAGAGGGAAGGCAGAGGAGGGGTGGAGGGGGGAAGAGACCAACCAATGAACTCATATGCATATATGTATAACCCATCCTCACAGACAACAGGGTGGTGAAGGCTTGGGGGGGAGGGGATGGGATAGGGGTAAAGAGGGGACATATGCAATACTTTCAACAATAAAGGTTTATTTTTAAAAGGTTAGGGGGAGATGACTACCAACACTATGGTCGCAGTGGTCGGCAAACTGCGGCTCAGCAAACCGCGGCTCGCGAGCCACATGCAGCTCTTTGGCCCCTTGAGTGTGGCTCTTCCACAAAATACCGACTTCTGCGCATGAGCCACGAAGTTTCAATCGCACTGTACGTGCGCATCCGCATGTGGTATTTTATGGAAGAGCCACACTCAAGGGCCAAAGAGTCGCATGTGGCTCGTGAGACGCGGTTTGCCGACCACGGGTCTAGAGAAATCTGTGGTTTAGTGGAGTGTTACTGAGAACAGTGTTAATGAAAGCATTGTTTCTTTCTGATTAAGAGAGGTGTTTCAGGAGCCAGAATGCCTGGGCTCATATTCCTGCTCCACTACTTCTCTCTGTGCAGCCTTAGGCAGGGTAACCTCTCTGTTCCTCAATTTCCAAATCTGAGAGAGAAGGGTGGTAATACACGATCCCACAGGGACTCTGGTGAGCATTCAATAAGTGCCAGCATTATGGTAAGTAGTAACATATGTTATTACTAAAAAACTTCAAAGGAATCCTATAAGGACTAAATAATTCTCTAGTTTATAAGACTGAGAAAGCTAAAGTTCATAGAGTCCACTGAATTGTGATACTGTCACAGAGAACATATTTTAGCCCAATTTGCCTGACTCTAAAGTCTATATTATTCCATACCTTACTGCTTCTCAAATAAATATCAACACATAATTTTGTTTGTTGGTGAAAATATAAAAAAGTAGGGAACAAAAACTCAAAATTCTATCTTCACTGAGTAGTACTCTTGAAATTTTGATAGACTGTAATATATATATATTCTATATACTAAAAGGCAAATATGCAAATCGACCAAACGTTGGAATGACCGGTGGCTATGTGCACTGATCACCAGGGGGCAGACACTCAATGCAGGAGCTGCCCCCTGGTGGTCAGTGAGCTCCCACAGGGGGAGCGCCACTCAGCCAGAAGCCAGGCTCATGGCTGGCTAGCGCAGCGCTGGTGGCAGGAGCCTCTCCCGGCTCCGGAGCAGTGCTAAGGATGTCTGACTGCAGGCTTATGCCCGCTCCCCATGGGAGCTGTCAGCTGGACATCTCCCAAGGGTTCTCGAACTGCGAGAGGGTGCAGGCTGGGATGAGGGAACCCTCCCCCCCGAGTGCATGGATTTCATACACTGGGATATATATATATATATATATATATATATATATATATATATATATATATATATCATATTGTATAGCATCCACCATTTGTGTACAATACAAACATATTTTATGTGTTAGAAATGACTTGGCCCTATTTATACAGCCATGCTGTGGAAATATGTAAAACAAAGATGAGGCTGCTATGGACCATCCTGAAGTACAGGAAAATGAAGAATATAGTGGCTTTTAACTAACTACTGACACTTCCCAGCAGTCTGAGATAAAATCTGGCTCTGAAGGAGGCGGGTCCACAGCACACACTGGTTCCTACATTCTACCCTCAGTCCTGACCTCACATTGTAGAACCGATGACCCGCCAGGCTCCCGCCCTACCTGGATGCGGTGCCCATGTCTCATTCTGATGGAAAGGCTGCTCAAATGAGTCAGACAGAGGAAAGAAGACAGTGGTTAGAACCAGGCAGACCTGGGACAGACTCCAGCTCTGTCATTGTACAGCTATCATGTGGCTTGTCTGAGTCGGTTTTCTCCTTAAAATTTTGGAATGACTCTATCATTCAGGGTGGTTGTGAGGATCCAGGAAAAAAGTACATGAAATGCCTGAGACAGAGTTGGTGTGAGAGAAAATGCTCCATAGATAGCAATCAATAATAATCATTTAAAACATGCTTTGAGCACCTACTACCCTATTTCAATTGCTGCACATGTGATGTTTCTTCTCTCACCCACTGTTCAGATGGCCACAGGGATCTATTTGTTTCTAGAGAACAGTGTCATCTCCAAGTTTAAGGATAAAGTGTCTTATTCCTGCTATAGATGCCTCAAGTTGACAAGTAATTCAAGTCTGTAGAGATGGTCAAAATGACATATTAAAGTATTTTTTAAGTAGCTGCTAAGATAATGATGTCTGGGCCAAGAAGTGGAACAAAGGAAATTTTGAAAAAATTTAGAAAATTGAACACAGAGGCCTTGCATACATAGAAGCTGTCAAACCACTCAAGGTTTAGGGATTCATTTGGTAGAGTCAGGGAAGATAAAAGGTAAGAAGAATCCTCCTGAGGGATGGAATAGGTGCTAATGTTTTTAAATACAGTCAACAGAGTATTTTGGGTCCAAGAAATGCTTACTTGTGGAAAGAATTGGGAGGGTGTAATAAGAAAGAAGGTTTCAACACAATTATGTACAAGTACACCTTAACCTATAGCATGATGTTAGTTCATATGCAATTTTCCCCAAACTTTAATGTCTTGGACAAAGTTTATCATAATTCATGTTCTATCAATAGTTGAAAGTCATAAAGAAAAAAGCTGTAAATTTGACAGAAGCCACTTTCTTTAGCACAAGGAGTGTCCCTATGTGTTCTGTTCTGTTAACTATTTACACATACATGCCCTTCAATAGGTGAAGGGATAACCAAACTGTGCTCCATCCACACACTGGAATGTTTTATTAAATGCTAAAAAGAATGAGCTATCAAGCCATGAAAAGGAAGAAATTAAAGCCATATTGCTAAGTGAAAGAAGCCACTCTGAAAAGGCTACATAATGTATGATTCTAACTATAGGACATTTTGGAAAAGGCAAAACTATGGAGACCGTAAAAAGATCAGTAGTTGCTCTGGCTGGGTGGCTCACAAGGTTGAGGGTTTGATTCCCAGTCAGGACACATACCTAGGTTGTGGGTTCAGTCCTTAGTCAGAGAGCATATAGGAGGCAACTGATTGATGCTTCTCTCTCTCTCTCTCTCTCTCTCTCTCTCTCTCTCTCTCTCTCTCTCCTCCCCCTTCCTCTCTCTACAAAAAATCAATAAACATATCTTCGGGTGAGGATTAAAAAAAAGATCAGGGCTTTCCAGGGTTTCAGAAGCAGGAGGGAGAGATGAACAAGTGAAGCACAGAAAACTTTTAGAGCAGTGAAACAATTTTTCTGTATAATACATTTTTCAAAACCCGCAGAATGTACACCCCAAACAATGAACTCTAGTTAAATAGACTTATGTGATAAAAATGCATAATAATTTTTTAAATCGACATGAAAAAACAACCAGAGAATCTAACAGTACAGATGAAGAATCCACCTGTGATTAAAAATTTTTTTTATTGATGAAGACATCTGTATCTTGCATCAGATTATTAATTTTGATGAGATATTTCAAAAAAGGAAGCAGGAGCCCCAGGTTTAAGGTTACAGAGGCCCAGCATGACTGGTGGACAATCAATCAGCTGTACCAGAATTCTTGTTGGGGTTGCTATTGTTTTGCTAACACTCTGGTTACAAATTATATGGGTTTTGAAAATCTGCCCAAACCTGGTTTTCCCAAGAGCCCTGTTATTTTTAGTATATGTTTTGCCATTTTGTAGAACATGAGGCTTTTCAGGAACACATACATTGCATCTGAGAAATGCCTGTATTTCTTTGCCACAGTTATAAGGCTAGAATCTTTCTTTCTTATCCATTGACTAAATTCCTTTCTCTACAGTCCAATCTTCCAGATAGCCAAATACTTTGAAAGTATTTAACTAATGTATGTTTTAACCTCTTCCCCATAATCTCTAGTAGGAATTCTATCGTTATAGCTCAAAGAAAATGTAAAGACAATAGTTACTGAGAGAAAAAATCAGGGGAGCAGGGAATCCATCGTTTTTGCCCCATAGAATTATAAGAAGAAGGAGAAGCAGATGGTGACCTGTGTATTCCAAGCTCCCCCTTGAAGCGGGAATTCTTAAAAAAAAAAAAAAAAAAAAAAAAAAAAAAAAGGAGCATGTTGGATAGGTAGAAGAGAGGACTCTCCAGGCAGAGGTCAGTGAGTTTTGGGAGTGCCAGGGCGTTAGATAGATGCTGTGCAGTTCACAGCTTGAGCCAGAAGCTAGGCATGAAGGAAGTAGAGGAAATTCGGTGGGGGTCTGAGTGCCTAGAGGATCCAAAATAACCCTTGTTAGCCAAGGAGGACCAGTGGGTCCAGAGTAAGCTGAGAAAGAACAATCTGTGTTCACTAGCTTTCAGTAACAAAGGCAGGGGGTGGGGAGCAGCCACCAAGAGCAGGGCTCTCATAAAGGAAAGCAAGGAGGTCAGTGCAAGGACACTGGTGAGTCAGCCAAGGCCCCAGCAGGTTGCAGAGGTGGCACAAATGAAGGCTCTCAGTGGACATCACTTCCAGGGACATGCACAGAGTTGAGGAAGCAACAATGGATGGTGAGGCGCCCAGAGACAAGCAACGTAGTCTCCCTCCCCCTGGGGCTAAAGGGACCAGCGAGGATAAACCAGAGCCCATGAGAGCTGGGACTGTGCCAGTCTGAATCATGAGGCACAGAGCACGAGGGAGAAGGGAGGAAACTCCCCCACTCTTCACCTTCCAAACCCCCATTTCCTGCTGGTGTCTCCCATTAACCAACCCAACAGAAGCCAATCAGCAGGGAAGCCTGGGAGAGTGTCTGCAGGTGCCAATCTTTCAGGACACACAGGAGAGCAGATAAAGGCAGAGATGGAGGGCAGGGGGAGGGAGGACAAGCAGAGAATAACTAGACACCTCCTTCCATTCCAACACGAGGGCATGGAGGCCCCTCTTCCTTAAATACGCAGGTGCCATTTTGGAGGGGAGCACTAGAAGGTCCTGAAACAGTAAATATTTACTTCAAGAGACTAACCCACTTACAGAACGTGTTTAAATTAATGAAACATGCTGAGTACGAAAATATCGTTTATTTTTCTCTTTACCTATCAGGTCACTGAAATGAAAATTAGATAAATTATTTTTTTAATGAAGAAGCTACATTTTCATTGCACAGTATCCTGAAGTGTGAGGAGATCTGTGTACCTTCTCTACTTTGTACCCTCTGCTTCCAAAAGGAACCAAGGGACTTAAAGACAAAACAGGGCAGAAATGCCCTGACAGAAACAGAAGGAGAAGAATATTTCAGACTCCTCTGTGAGCAAGTGAATCTTAATAACTGATGCTAAAGTATTTGACATCTAAAATGGCAAGGGTACAGTCTGTCCCATGCTTAATTTTTTGAAATAAAAATACAAATTTGTTTAAAGAAATAAAATATTTTCTGAAACTCAATATGAATGATAATTTATCACATGGGATCTTTTATAAAGTACATTGAGTGAGATGCAGAAAAAATTTTCCAGCATATTTTCTGAGATAATAAAATGATATTCAAGCATGATATAATTCTAGATGACTTCACATTTCCTAGCCTTTTGCTTCTGTCTCCTCTGAAATTTTTCACCTTTTATCCTTGCTCATGGCACACGCCAGTTTCCTGATTTCTCCGGAAAAAATGGTTATTTTTAGTAATGACCTCCAAGCCTTTTCTACAGCACTCAGACCAGCTTGTCAGAATGTCCTGCTTCTTGCATAGACGTGGCATCAGTTCCCACTGGCTTCTCCTGGGATATCCCAAACATCCAAAAGCAATTTTATATTTCTTTGTCCAACCCTTCCTCTCCAATATTTTATTATCCCGGTAGAAAATTCTTTCACAAATGTCATTCCAAACATTTTGCAACCTGTCACCGTGATCTTTAACCAAACTCCTCCATCATTTTACATCTATATTTTTCTGTATATATCTGTTATTGCCGGGAGCCGGTCCATCCTTGCTGTTTCAAGGGACCTGGCATATATGGCATACGGTTCTTAATATGTTTGCTCACCTTCTTGGCGCTGTGTTTTAACCAAGGTCACCTCTCTGAGAAAGGTTGAATCCCCAGGTAGGGATTTTCCCCTGAAGTTAGGGAGGGAATAAAACCCCTCAACTAAGTGCCAGGCGGGTAATTAATCCCTTTAACTACGAACAATCATGCTTAAACTACATAATCTTTTCTCCCTGGAATGGAGATAAGAAACGCCCTAACCTTTGTAATAGAGATTGATAGGATTGAATCAACTGGTTTAAATACAGTTGTAACAAGACAGAAACACTCAGAACTTAGAACAGAACCAAGAGAGACAGAGCCTAGGCACAGAACCTACACAGAACGTTCTCTAGAGACAGAAGAACTTCGCTGGAGAGAGCATGCCGGAGGATCCTGGAGAGGGACTGGCCTTGGAGCCTAGAGACAGAGCCTAGCGGGAGAACATGGCAAGGGATCCTGGACTGAACCTGACTACAGAGATTGGCAGGAGAACCTGACTGGAACCTGGACACTGAACCTGACTGGAGAGCCTGGACAGAACCTGGCTGGAGAACCTAGCGAGGGAACATGGCTACAGAACCTCGCTGGAGATCCGAAGCAGAACCTCTCTGGAGATCCAGACCAGAACTTGGCTGGAGATCCTGGCTAGGCTGCTGATCAACTGAACGCTGTCTCCGTGTCATTCCTTCTTCGCCGACTCCGTCCACACCTTTGGGGACCCCTGGACCCGCTGGGGCAGGACCCCGGCATGTTATATTTGTCTATATCTTTCTTCTCCCCATGATATTATAAAAAAATATCTGTAGATAGAGTCCGCATTAATTTTCACACTATATTTCTCAGACAGCAAAAGCTAGGCATTCAGGAGATGACCAAAAACATTACTAAAATGCAGTAGAATACTAACAAATGTATTTGGAGGAGAATATATAGTTTCTTGTTAAGCAATATTTTTTGAAATTCAAAGGAAAATGCCTAAATTTCAGCAATTTGCTTAAAGCATGATCTTGCTTGTATGCTTTTCTCTTTCTTTTTTAACCTAGTTTCCCAAGTTGCAGTTAAATATTGTGATGGCAATACCTTCCTCTTCCCCCACCACACCACACACACACACACACACACACACACACACACACACACACACTCAAACCAACAGCTTTCCTGGGAAAGTCACCCTAAACTAGTGGAATTGGGAACCTGGCTTCAGTGAGCCCTTAGTGGCAAGCGTCATTATTTGGAGATTTCATGTTTAATGATATTTCGGTTTGTGGCAAGAACTTTGAAGGGTGACTCCCGGTAGCATTTCCTGGCCACTTGCTACTTTTCCTGTGTAGTTGCATGTTAAACATGATGACCTGCTGTATAGAAGCCATGTGTTGTCATAATGTAACATCATTAAACAAAGTGTTTAGAGCAGTTTTAGCTGAGCCAGAACATGAACAACAAAACCCGCCAATTACAGTGTCATTCTGTGTAGTTGTTAAGGTTTCAAATGTCTCCAACTTTTTCTGGTAGGCCATATTGAGCATGTCACAGTGAACATCTGAGATAACGATTTGCTAGGCAATGTGCAATTCTCGCTCCTTTTTTTAATATCGGAGAAGAAAGAGTTCTTTATAATAATTTGGCTCAAATGTCTACACACATTGCTCCAGCGTCTGTAGCAGCATGTGTTTCTAGGATTGTTCTGGAAGAGAAAATGCAGAAACAGCAGGGAGCAGAAGATAAACAGGCAATCCGTGACTCATTAAAACAAGCGTTGGTAGCCAACATTGTGGAGTGTGTGAAGACCCCAGATCCAACTCGCCTATAAACTTTTTGTACCAGCTGGACTTAGCATCTGTCAGAGTTTGGAAAGAAAGATAATCTGGTACAAATGATTTCAGTGTGTCGCATTTATTAACCTGCCACCTTACATAACTCTGCTGATTGGGAACTCGGGGAAATGTTTGAGCAATGACACAGCTTATTGGTGCAACGTGACAACTCCAGTAATAAAGATGCAAGTTGCTGCTTGAAAAAAAAAAATGCAAAGACTGCAGAGCAATTGGAAAATGATAATGAAGCAAACTTAAAAAGCATCACAGTCTTGAGAAATGTACGTGCCAGAAGAGTAATTGAAATTCAGTTTGGATTTTGATCGTGTTCAATTCTTCACATCAATTAGGCAAGAAAAGTCTTTTATTTTTAAATAGTTGTCACATTAGCGTTGTTAAGCAGCTCTGGTGTAAACAAATGCCAAACTGGGAGCAGTATCGTGTCTCTTTCCAACTACTTACTGTTCTAAATAAATGACTTAGCTCCTGTTGTTAAATCCCTGACAATTGCTAAAAGGGCATTTTCTGTTTCTTTAGCATTTTCACAGTAGAACTGAAGGAAAAGTAGAGGGGTCTTTATATAAAGACCACGTTTATTTTTGTCTTAAACAGCTTTGTTTTGGCTCACAGTTCACTAAGGACAAAGAATATTAACCCAGAGGTCAAACCATGCAAGGTGATTCGCACCCTTTTCATTTCTGTGCTTTGATTTACTTCCCTTTGGCCTCAAAGTTCGCTTGGGATTATTTGGTCAAAGGGGGAAAACACCGCAAAGCAATTTTCTATTTCTTATCCAGCTCACATGCCAGTGATTTCAAATTAATGGGGATGTTTACTCTCTGGCCCAAAATTTGCACATATTAGCTTATAAAATATGGATAAGCCAGTTTCCTGTAACAAAATACAGCCCTGCCGTTTAAAAATTATAAATTGCAGAGACTCTGGAAAAAAAATCAGCCGAAGGAATGCTTCACGTTTCTCAATGGTTAGCCTATTATTTGTAGTTTTGAAACTTTATTGGTCCCCAAACTAATCTTTTCTGAGTATAAAAACATTAACATATGGTTTAACACAGCCCAGGGCTGGAAAGTCCATATCCCAAATGCGCATTGTATGCAGGGTGACATTCACACTAAATATCATCCCTCAGGGTCTGTACTCCATTTTACCTGGGATTGGAGAGCCATGAAATCCCTGGAAAAGTTGTTCATGAGTCTGAACCAAATGGTGCACAGTGTACTGAGATGCTAACAGTGTATGCTTCTGCCAAAGGTTGAGGCTCAAATGTCTCTCTAAGTAACATTAAAAATCTGCTGCTTCATGCCTATGAATTTCAATATTTATAGCATTCAATAAAACGGCCCACTGTCAGAGAGAGATGTGCCACTGTGCACTCTCTGAGCAGATGGGCGGCAATATGGCACATTTACAGGGACCAGCTGTGACGCGCAGAAATGGATGCTGGTCAGAGGCAGGGTACAGGCCCCACATCTGGAATTCTAACCAACTGGCCTCGGTACCCATTGTAAAGTTTCCTTCTGCAGGACGAACTCTGATTTAGAGCTGCTCACTAGTGTGCCTTAAACTGCATCAAGAGTCCTCATTAACACAAGAGACGAGAGGAAGGTTAGGGCCTGGAACTCCTCTGTTGGGCATCTGTTAAAGTCTGTGGATGGTACTCTGTAGTCCGTTATAGACGCACCCAAGGGAAGATTCTCTCATGCATGATGCAATGTTCTCTACTTAACTGGTTTTATACCAAAAAGGGAGGTTTTATTATAAACAGAGCTACTTCGACACAGTCCCTTTTCTAAACAGCTCAGAAAAGACTCTGAGAGGAAGGACAATCCCTAGGATTTTAAACATTTGGCAGAAATATACAAAATTTTTTCAAATCTAAAATGGAACATTGTCTTATTTGGGATAGAATGGGCTGAGTTCAAATGCATGGTTAGACATTTCTAAAATATACCCAGCTCTTAGACTAGATATCTTTCTTGTGGTATCACTCTTCAGATCATTAGAACAGTATAATTTTGCAGAGTTTAAATCATTCGGCTGACTTGATAGAAAAGTAAACTACTTTATGTATTTCAAATATAAAAAGGAAACACTTCGTTACGTAAAAATACTCTTAGAGAGTAACATTCTAGTTTCATTTTTAGTAAATATTTTCCTTTAGAGAAAATCCTACTCTCAACCTTTCATTTTGTAAAATACTTTCCCCCACATTTTCTGATTATTCACTTTAAAATTTATTTGGTCTAAAATGACTCCCATCTCTTGAAAATTTATTTGTTTACAGTCTCATACTACTGACGACTCATTTTCTACACCAATCTCCCAACATCTTTTTCTACCTCCTTTCACCTCCAAGAGAAATATACTTTAAGCAAGTAAGCCAATACAATTAGTTACCAACTAGGTTATACTAACTTAGTCATGCAATTAATAGATATCCAATAATCATCTATTTTAAAATAAAAAATTGTAATTCGACTATTTAGCTTTAATCTCTAAAAAGAAAAATCTGGTTAGAATTATCAAAGAAATTCTAAGGAATAGCTGATTTCCACTTAATGACAAACTAACAGGTTAAAAATACCCTGATTAATTGATTGATATTGATTGCATTGTATTGAGTGGATTAGTAATTAATGCATGGCTGAATGCTCAACCAAGACATATTAGCTAACATAATAATTGTTTACTTAAGATAGTATCTATTATGAATATACCCAGGTGGCATATACCCTAGAGGCTCAATAATCTACCAAGCAGGTGAATTGGTGCCCAGTTGGTTGGGCATCATCCTGGGCACCAAAAGCTTACAGGTTCAATTCCTGGTCAGGGCACATACCTAGATTTTGGGCTCAATCCCCAGTGCAGGATGTGCAGGAGGCAGCCGATCCAAGTTATGTTCTCACATTGATTTTTTTTCCCTCTCTCTCTCTCCCTCTCCTTTATTCTCTCTCTCAAAAAAAATACTAGAAAAAAGGTGGGTATGGGCTAGAGGGGATCAATGGAAAAATACAAAAAACAAAACCAAAGGGGACAACTGTAATACATTCAATAATAAAGATTTAAAATATCATAAAAAGAAAGAGGGTGAAACGGTAAGAAGGAAATGAATCACACTGGGCACATAGAATTGCAGTGATAAGAGGTATGAAATTATTAAAAGATAAAGAGTATTTAGGTAACAAAGAGTGAACCCAAGCTGGCAATCCAATAAAATACGTATGATCATACCAGTTTTTAAAAAGTCAATGAGAGTGATTTTTTTCTTTTACTTTTCAACCATGTTTAAAAATTTCATGGCAGTTCAAAGGTATCGTGTACTTACTTCAACAGAAAATGTTAGAAATTACATCATTTCAGCTGCTCCTTGTAACTAACTGTATGGATTGTGAATACATTGTGAACAAAATGTGTGATACCTCTGAGTGGAAATACAGTATAATCTTCCAATCAGGGAAATATTGAAAATAAAGTGCATCAGAAGCAAAGTGCAATTAGCATGATACAAGCATTCCCAAATGGCAGTCTCTATCCACAGCAGCCTCCGCCTTCCCATTGTGACTGATACAAGCTTTCCCAACACAAATAATCCCATCTCTGGGTGTCCATCAGGCGGGCAGAGTTCCAGCACCGTGTTGTCTGGCTCAACATGTGCTCGTCACGGATTGCTTCCTGCACAACTTTTCCCATCTTGTGGAAGGGCTTCCACTCCACTGCTCCTGACAAGAAACAAATCTATTTATGTATCTCACTCTGGTTTTAAAATGCCAAAAAGGTCACTTTTCCTATAATATTTTTAAACAGTTACTCTATGAAGGCAATTAAATAGGTGTAAAGAATGGCATAGATCCATAAGCTTGTATAAAAGCAATATTTAAATGTCTGGTAGAATGCTCTTTTCTCAGCTTAAAAAATGTGTGACTATGACTGTGTGCAAATGTGTGTGTGTGTGTGTGTGTGTGTGTGTGTGTGTGTGTAGAAACAATATAATAGAACTAAAAAATAGATGTATCTTGTTTAATAATTTTATAATTTATTGTTTATTCTGGCAAGCAATAAAAGTTTAGAAAATCTCAAGAGGATTTTCTTTGTTAATGTTTGAATCAAGTGCCTAAACTCCACAAATATTGAAAGGGAAAAATTTAGAATAAACTTTGCAGGTTTAGGACTGCAATTAGTATAAATTCATGGTTTCAAAATATACTTTATGTGTATATTTATTTCTTCCCATAGAGACAGAAATAAATATACCCATCAAGTATGTGTGTGCACATATTTGCAGATTTATGTGTTCCCTAACATCATCCACTGAGAGAGTCTCAGAGCCACTTGACAGCTCAATAGCAAGGTGCATACCTAGCACCCTGAGCTTAGCTGTAATACCATTCCCAGGAGCCCAGCTCCTTGCAGAGATCACTGATCCCAGGGAGGGGGCAAGTACCAGACAAGCCTGGAACATCATACTGTGTCAGAAAGCAGGAAGCGCTCAAAGAATGATGGGGGCATGTGAAAAGGACACAGAGCCAACTTGATGGAGCGTCCGCTGGCCAAACTGCGGACGATGTAAGCATCAAAATAAATAACAACAGTAATGTATTACAGCTCATTGAATAAAATAGAACATCATGACAACATATAGACATAAATAAATGAATACAGTTGAAGCTTGATAAGGTACAAGATAATTATATTGTTTCAAAGTGCCTCCCCACAAAATACTTACTCATAACAAAGGAGAAAAAGGTTAACATTATTGTTTAGAAGACTGGCCAACATCTCCCTAATCAAGCCATCATGAACCTCATCAGTGATGGAACAAATTAAAATGATAAACTTCAACAGGAAGAGCCATCTATTCTATGATATTCTTATAAAACATGCAAACTTAAATTTAATCTCGAGGAAATTTCAGGCAAACCCAAGTTGTAGAACATTCTACAAGATAAATGGCCTGTAATCTTCAAAAGTGACAAGGTCATGAAAATGGAGGAAATACTGAGGAAATGTTCTGGTGTAACAGAGATTAGAGAGACATGATAATTACATGGAAGATGTGATTCTAATCAGGTCCAGTATACAAAAACATTTTTGAGGCAATGGGTGAAACTTGAAGGGGAACTTGAATGTATCCATATTAACCATCTGATTTTCACAGTTACTTTGCTTTTGTGTTGGGGGATGTTCTTGTTTGTAGGAAATTCACATTAAAGTATTCAGAAGTGATGGATCATTAGGTGTGCAATTTAAATGGTTCGGGGTTAAAAAGTTATTTATTCTGTATTTCCAACTTTTCTGTAAGTTGTAGTTTTTCAAAATTAAAAACAACAGGTTTTAATACTTATTCATGAGCTTCTCCTCCAGAGAATCTGGATTGCTTTGAGGTGAGGCCCAGGCATCTGCATTTTTAAAAAGCTCCCTAGTGTTTCTGATGTGCAACCAGGGTTGTGACCATTGGTCTAGTCTAGACTAGACAAACCCTCACATTTTACAAAAAAAGTGAATAGAATTCAGATGTCAAACTGAAGGTTGTGCCGCTGACAGGACAGGCTCCAGTGATCAGCTCTTTAGATTCCTAGTTGGTTCATTCATTCATTTTATTGACATTATGGTCAAATCACTATGCTGGCTGGGTGTTTTTTTTTGTTCTTTTTTTTGGTGGGGGGGGGGACGTTGGGAGGGTGGTACCAGTAAAACATATGTGCTTATAATAATAATACCTTCTCTTGTATAACATTTTATTGCTTGTAAAATGTTCTAACATTTCTTTGGGTTGTCAAAGCAATTCACTTGAGTATTATTACCTCAATTTTACAGACAAGGAAACCAAGGTTACAATGAGCAAGTGGTATCCTGTGTCAGGTCCGGGACTCAGGTCTGCTGACACCTAGGCCAGGACTTTTCTGTCACACTTTACTAGTTTAATAGAAGACACCAAATGTTAAATGTCAAATGAGTAATAAAGAGCCATAAGCATTCTGGGAGCATACGAGAACTTGAAGTCTCTCCAAGTACTGGGGAGAACTCCATTAAGGAAGCAAGAGATGAACTGCAAGTTGAAGGTAGTTCAGTAAGATCATTTGAGCAAAGAGAGAAGGAAAGTCATTCTAGACAAGCAGGGCGTATGAACAAGGGCAAGAAGGAAATAAAGGTGATTGTCTTGTGGAGATAGTGAGTAAAGCAGTTTGGATAGAGCAGTGGTCGGCCAACTGCAGCTCGCGAGCCACATGCGACTCTCTGGCCCCTTGAGTGTGGCTCTTCCACAAAATACCGACTTCTGCGCATGGGCCACGAAGTTTCGATCATACTGTACGTGCCTGCCCGCACGTGGTATTTTGTGGAAGAACCACACTCAAGGGGCCAAAGAGCCGCATGTGGCTCGTGAGCCGCAGTTTGCCGACCACTGGGATAGAGGAAAGGGTTCATGTCAGTGAAACATTTCCATCAGGGAGATTATGTGAGGATAGACTGCAAGTATTTTCAGATAATCTGCAGCCTCCGAAGGGCAACCACAAGCTGGCTGCATGTGGTGGGTTAGAAATTTTGATTAAAGTCTAAAGAAATTGATGTTTTCTCTACTTAAAGTGAAACTAAAATAAAAGTCTATTCAGAATAATAAATACATATCAATTAACTAAGCTCTATCAACTTTGGGAGTGCATGTTGGGACAAAATACTGTATTACTTGCAGGTTCAAAAAAGCCTACTTCTGGTTAACCCTACCAGAGCTGTGCACGCAGGAGCCTTGCCTGACCCTGCGCAGGAACATAGGAGAGAGAGAAATGATGGGCTTGAGAGGTGGGTAGCTCCAAATTCAAGCCTCTGTTATGCAACCTCCCAGGTGGGTGATTTTGAGGGTTTCATTAAATCCCTTCTACTTACAACTTCCTTCTCTGTGAAAAAGCAACAATGATTCCTACCTCATGAGGTGGTCATGAGGCATGAACAAGATCTTTTAAGTCCAGTGCCCTCCACAGGAACAGGCAATTAATATGAGAACAATGCATATCGTTTCTCACCTCCTGCCAGATTAAGTAATAATCCTTGCTCAGTTGAGTCTTTTTGAGATTGGTTATCTTCGGCCTTCTCATTTCATTGTTGGAAGTACTGAGTACTATATAACTGCATTGTACAGTAGATAATAATGAAAACCCAGGGCTCAAGTTCAGAGCCCAGCTTTCTCCGATAATAGGTTACACTACTTTTCATAGTTTTAAGTGTAGAATGGGAAATGTATCCATGAAAAGGGTTGAGGATTTAGCAATAGATCTGGCTCTGATAGAACCAGGAGGGTTGCAGAGATGAAGAATGGACTTGGAGAGAGCAGTTTGAAGAGGAACTTCAAGAAATTCTAGAAGAAAGGAGTGTGCTTACCTCCTGGTTCCAACATTGAAAACAAAACAGAACAGCTCATCCTCTCCTCTGGGCAACAAACCATTCTGACCTGGGAAAAGCTGGCCTGATTGATGCCTTTGCTGAAGGTCCGTGGAAATAAGCCATCTGCTCACTCTATGAATGATAGACATGGGCCTGAAAATGTTTGCCCTGAGAAACAGACCTGAAGGCGGGGATTAGAAAAAAGGGAACATCCTATGCCAGGCCACCAGGTCCCATGGCGTAGAATCTAGACAGTGCTTTCTCTGCCCACACTGACACATGTACCCAAGCACATACGATGGCTAAATGCTGTCATTGCTTGTCCATGTCAATTACCTCCCCCACATCATTTGTTGAGCCTCTTCAGTATAACAGGCACACGCATTGCTTATACACAGGGTGGGTGCTGGCAGGAGACTGTGGAGAGGAGATGGATGAGATACCACCTCAAGGGTCTTCATTCTGAGGAGATCTATAGTCATGATTTCAATAATTCTCCCTTGTTCTAAACCTGTGAAGGGCACTGCCATTTTAGTTGGTGAAGACCCATTTTGACTCCTCCCTGCTTGCCTTTTGCCACCTGAAATTAATCTGATAAAAGGTATTGAACTGGTGGGGACCAAAGGTATGAGTGAGAAGAAATAAAATTGTGTTTAAAATGACTGGTTCCACACCTCTTGATTCCTGCATTACTCAATGGCAAACAGCAATAGTTTCTGTTCTGGCCAGAAACACATTGTGAAGCATCCCTCAACTTTTCCCTTGGCAAGGGGGGGTGGTGCGGGAGGGGGGGCGGCGGGAGACAGTCACTAAAACAGCTGAATAAATTTATGCTAAGTTTCGATTTGAAAGATCCTATGGAAAAACAGTTTAAGTAACTTGCTCATTTTTACTAGGAATAAAAAGACAGATAAATATTATTGCATTATAAAAGTTACAGGAAAACAATGCTGAGTCATATTTGTAAAATGTTCATTTAGACGCTCTGCATTTTGCACCAGAGTTGCCCACATGTGGGACTTTCTCCTCCTGGGTGGACTACCATCAACTTATAAGTGTATGTAATGATGGAGAATGGTAATAGCCACAAATTATTTCTATTTTGTCTTTCATTATATTTTTGTAATTTTCAATAATGTCTCTGGTGAGTTAAGTGCTATGAACTTGAAGAAATTTTCAGAGGCACAGGTGAAATGTTGAGAAGGATAAAAAGAGAACACACATTTTAAAACATTTTAAAAGCGTTTGCTGTTAGAAAAATTCAATAAAGTTTTTAAAATATTTTAAAAAATAATTCATTTAAAAATGAATTCATGATGAAGCTATTGAATAAAAAGAATAAAAATGGAAAATGCAGCCATAAGAATGAATATTAGATAGTAGGGAAACAATCTGATCTATATGCCCCCAAATAGAAGCTTTTTTTTCTTTGCTATCCTTTTATGTAAATAATTTCTTTATTTAATTTTCCTCTGAGTACAGTGACAGACTGGGATGTAACTTAAATCAATCAGCTGGTCAAAAAAGTCGTCTCCCAGGCCAAATCCTGTGAAAATGTACCATATGCGTTAATTCTCCAGAGCTCAGTTCAGAACCCACTGGTTAAAAATTATGTTAGACAGTGTATTGGTTCTCTGCTCTCCCAAGACTGTCAGAACCCATCCCTTGCCCTTATAAATTTGAGCTGATGTCTGGTTTTGTTTGGAAAGAGAAATCAATAATATCACAAAACATACACGGGGGAGATCCAACAAGGCCATCATTAATGTACTAAATTATTTGTAATATCTATCTCCCTCCTAACTCCATGACTGCACATGTTTTGCATATCAGTAAAGCTGTCTTTATCTGCTGAGCTGGAACAGGGGGGCGGGCGGGGGGGGGGGGCAAACATTTGCATTTGACTTCTGCTGATAAAAATGAAACATTAAAATGCTATTTGGCAAGTGCGCAAAAGCCCAGAAGAGCAAAGCCTTATTCTTTTTTAGATGTAGTTCTTTACAGAGCCTCCTTAAGAGTGCTCAGTAGGGTGTGACCATATTGCTCCCCGTGGTCATCATATGGTTTGCCCACGCAGACGCCGAATTGTTTTGTGGATGTGAAATATTGTATGTTACCCCAGAGCGGTGGAGCCAGTGGGGCCAGGAACTGCTGTTGAGACTGACAGTTACATTGTGCTCCTGAATAGTGAAACGGCAGAATCAAAACACAAATGGACCCAGACAGAACGTCCTGACCTTTAAGAAAAAGCCTGATTGGATATGGTGTAAGCTCGCCTTCATCTCCCTCCATAATCCATTACACCTTTCTCAGCCCACTTTCTCAGGGTAGGCGGCTCATAGAAGAGCTTCTCTTAGATTCTTTATGTGAAATTATTTATGGGCCAAAAGAAAACCCCAGGAGCACTGCAGTAAGTAGCCACTGTCCATATAACTAGCTATATAACTTATTCTTGATAGTCATTTTATAGTAGCACAGTTACTATAAAAACCAATATTAATGACAAATAGTGTGAGTTTCATTAATCCCATCATACTGGTATTTGTGACTGAACTTAAATTTTTTTTAAATGCAGACAGATGCCCAAATAAGGGAATAAATGTGTAATTATAATGTTTCTGAGCAAATGTCATGTAAATGTATTTAAATTCATAAATTACTGTTTGTAATCACTGTTCACCATATTACCAACTTCAAATGATCTAAATATAAAGTGGAAAATGCACAAAAGAATAGAAGTCATTAATTCCTCATTTCTCTCTAGAGATTTTTCTATTGACTAAGATTATAAAATAATGGTTTTCTATATGAAAACAAATTTCATTAATGCTCAACAAGTGTATGATATAATTATATAAATAAAATATTGTCCATATTTTAAATTTATATTTCAAACTTAATTGTTCTCACTTTATGGATGAGACTATTAATTGTCACCCTTTAAAAAGACCATGCTGCTCATGCGTAAAGATAATATGTGATATTTATGAAATGCAATGTCCTACACTATCTGATAAAGCTCTATATGGTAAATTAAGACAAGAGTTTTAAAGAACAGCTGAGATAATTAATATAACAAGGTAATAGTTTCAACTACATGCTTATTTCTGCATGTAGAGGTGGGTAATAAAAATGAAAGTTTGACTGCTAGGAAAAGTTGAATTTCAATACCCAAATAAAATAGTCTAGATTCATGTTTACAGTAAAAAAAAAAAATAGCAGCTCTTTATTCTTATTAAAAGACAGATTTATTCTTTACATTTTTTCTAATAATTTTTCCCCTTAGAACAATCCTGTGGACATATACAAGCCTTTTTAAGGATTCTCTCTGTCTTTCTCTTCCTCTCTCTTGTTCTTTTCTTGATTTCTAGGCTGCCCTTCTGCTAACAAAAATCTCCTCCATACATTAATATATTTGATATCAAATGTTTCATTTACATATACAGTACCACCAGATTTGTAACACAAGATTTAAAATAATTATAAAATTGTATTACATTTACTGGTATATTTAACCTACCTTAACAGATACAAATACCTAACTTCTCACCATATTTTAACTCTGAACTTTTGCTCTAAAAGTCTGACGATTCCATTGGTATTTCTTACGTCTCTGTTATCCAAGAGGAAAGCATCTTCTAACTCAATTAGCATGCTAAAGAATGGGTTTGGTTTTGTGCTCCATTAAAGTCAACTAAATGGATGCGCTGCATGTCTTTATTTCAAAAATAAAGCTGAACAATTAAATCCCATGTCTCTTTGCTCAGCTTTTGATTCCACACAAAGCTTTCCCACTTGCTGCCTTTGGATGTAATGTTAACAAAGTCAGTTAACATCAAGCACTGCAGTAACAGGCATGGCAGAAGTCCTTGTTTTTGCTCAATCAGTCTGTGTTCAAACTATCAGTTTGATTTATTTGTCCGCATTGACCCTTATTCACCACTTAATTATCCTCGTATAATGTTTCAAGAGGCTCCTGACACACAGAGAAAGACAATTGCCGATGTCCTGTGAAACAACTGTTGACCTGATGGGCCCAAATGAAGACCATGGGTCGAAGGTTGTTTGCTTTTGGAAGAACCCACATCTCATGCCTGAGAGCTGTGGCCAGAGCCACTCACTATGGGCGTCAAAGGCTGTCGGGTCAAGCTGTTCGTCAGGTTCTCAGAGTGTGTGCTGACCATCAGCACAGGATGGTCACTGCATTTTGCTCTGTCAGTCTCTCCAAATCCCCTGATAGGTTTGGGATAATATTAGAGTTAATAAAACAACAACAACACACACACACATACAAACATACCCTGCACTTCAATTTCAGCAATGTCCTTATAAGTATATGGTTACTGTTGTCATTGGAAATGTATTTCTCACTTTTTGTACGAGCAGGAGGGACTTCAGAATCACAGGTATAAAATGAGAAATTGTATTATGTGCATTGAACTATTTCATACTGGATTCGTCTCTAAGCTCCTGCTAACAAATCAGATGAATTACTATTTTATTGGAAAGCAAATGGGTATCTGTCTTTTACTTCTTGCCAGAAATCCCAAAATAGAGTAATAAATTTAACTTGAAATTAAGAAAATTTATTCAGAGCTTTTGAAATCATAGCCACTACAATTTAAATATAAATAAAATAAATGGTAGTGAAAATAGTCAATAAATATTAAAATTTATAGAAAAAATAAAAAGTATAATTTTATATTTATGAAGAGATTTTCTATAAAATCTGTAATTCTTTTTTAACAAGTTGAGTCCATATTTCATTTAGCTCCATCAGACTATACATAAATGGTCTTTACAACACCATACCAACCTCAGTTTGTCATTTTAATTTTTCACACATTTTCCCCCTTTGTTTGGTATGTTCTCCATCTTATTAAATTTTGGTCTCCACAGTTACCAATGTAAACTGACAGCATAACTCTTTTTCATAAATTAAAAATGTTCCTAAATGCTGTCTGAGGCTGATATTAGAAAATCGCAAATATTCATGATCTGAGATGCCCTCCATTTGTTGTCAGTTTTTATCCTTTCATAGTCTTGGCCTTTCTTTCTCTATAATGGGTCTATGATAACAAATGTTACCACACAAACAGAAACAATGTCATAAGAACTGGATAAATTACAGGCAGCATTTTGAAAATGAAAAACACCACATTGGTTAATGGGATTGTATGGATTTTAGGTGTACCAAAAAAAAAAGAAAAGAAAAACACCAAATATTTCTAAAAGCTATTTGGTGAGACACACTATGACTTTAACCAGTTCCCTGGGAAGCATTTTTAGAAGCCCCTGTAACCAGTATGAAAACCACCAGAATGTAGTCTTGCATACCCTACAACCTTGGCCCCTCACTCCCTTAGCCCGAGGAGGTTGAAATCCCAGCAGAGATGGTCTGGTGGCCAGTGACCTTCTACCTGATTCAGTACAGAGATGGCGCAGGCCAGGAGCTGCTGTGGTGTTCCAGAGGTATGCATCTGCGTGGATGTAGGTTGGCAAAGACACATCAGCAACCTGCTGCCCTGCACACCCACCCAGCTTTGAACACATGGATCCACTTTTTTTTTTTTTTTAGCTCTTTTCCACATAAAATGATCCCATGGAGTTTAAAGAGTTTTTTCTTTTACATCTCTGGATGTAGAAGCCTTCCAGCTATGGGATGACATACATCTGAGAATAACATTGTCATTCGTAAAGTGGAAAGAATGCAAAGAGACAAGGTGGAATGGGCAGAAAGAAAGCCTCAGGTGGAAAACTTGGCCTCCATCTCATCCTTTGGACCATTCCACTATCCTTCCATGGGACCTGCCATTTGCTGCTGAAAACACCATTCCACCTCTTCCTCTGGCCACAGACACGAGGGGCTGAGATCTCCGGAGGGTTCCTGCCCAGGAAGAAGGCCAGTGGGAAGGAGAAGATACACGCAGCGGAGGATTGCTCCAGTATGGACTCCTGCTCAGATAAAGGCCACAGAGCTTTCCTCTCTGCTCTGGGCTTAGTCTCCAACGTCAAGAAAATGTCGTATTCTGTTCCACTAGGAATGCTCCATATAAAAATCTCCCTGAGAAAGATGCAGCCATCTTAAAATTTTGTGTTTTATCTTGCTCTTCTACTCAGACATCCTTTCAACCTGAAAATGTCTTTTTTTTTTTAATTTGAAAGAAATAATTTGTTTTCAATTCTTATAGCTAATTATACCTGTTTCCTTCAAGAACAGATGTGTCAAAAATCTACTTCCAACAGCTGAAGGATGCTCTTATAGATCTACTTTGGCATTTGTCTGCTACTAGTGATTAAAAACAGGATACGAATATAAAGTAACGAATGGGAGAAAGAGTACCCAGGAGCCACAGAAATAGGCACATGTTTTACCAAATATGCTTAACTAACTCCCATCAGCATAAACCTCCCAACTAATGGAATTAAGGCTAATATGAACCTTACCAAGAAGATAAGAAGGAATGAGACTCTGATGGTAATTCTAAATTTACCAGCATATTGTGGGTTAATACTTGGTTAGATTTGTCTTTTGATGGAGTATAGCTTCAACAAACTATGCATTGGCCCTCCTCAAGACAGTGGTTAAATAATACTTGTTTAAATATATATAATGTCTCTAATACTGGAATAAAAATAGCACTGAAATAATTGGTGTTTGAATTACTTATGAGCTTTAAATTGCAAAATGTTGCGTTAAAATAAAATAGTAAAATTTTCTCATGTTTTTTTTTTCTTCTTTCTGTTAGAGCCTGAATCCCTTGAATTAAATTATTTGGATTCTGGGAATTTGTAATAAACTCAGCAACCAAAAGAGACCATGTATCACAGAAAATGATGCAGGAAAGATAAAGACATGAGGTTAAAATCATTCTAAATCTGTGTTGCTTCAACCTTCTATATTTTGTTCAAATTTGTTCCTTCCCTGTAAAACACAGATACTGAATCGGAGATTGCACAAATAATATTCTACAAAGAACAAAGAACAGCTTTAATGTATGGTTTAACGGTGTATCAAAAAGCAGATGAGCATTAGAAGTACCTTTGCTAACCAACTGCACAATACAGCATCAGGATCTTGTCCACTGAAAATCAACTACTTGTGGGGGAAAAACATAAAAACCCTTAATTTCCTTATTTTACACGAGTCTAATACAAAAAAGCATTTTGAGACCAAGTATTCAGTGGAGTCTCTAATGTTGACCCCAAAGTTCACGGTGGCATTGTTATGTTTGATTCTCTGAGTGATGGCAGAAGGGCTTCTGTTTCCCAGAATCTTGTAAGAAAAATCAAGTTGTGTTTTCTGTGGCAACCTCTGTAAGCAAAATTTCAAATACACTTTTAATAAAAATATATGAACATGTAATATTTTCTGATTAGTATAGATGGATGAAAAACGATTGCTGTTGTTTTTATTTGGAAAATTTATGACCACAAAGTCAGTATATATCAAAGAGTTTGGCCAACACACACCAATAAAGCATTCACCTACTGGGTTATGTTAAAACAGGGCAAGATAAAAGTAAAGTTAGTTCATTTCTTCCCATCACAACAAAAAGGTTGATAAAGAACATACTTGATATCAAACAGAGCTTCCTGCTGGCTTCAGTTACCTGGGAGTTTGGAGCCTGTGGTTTGAATAATGTTTCCCCTACAATAGGAATGACAGCAGAAGTGTGGAGAGACTGATGGGGCTTCCTGCAGGCTCAGCTTCTAGAGTTCAAACTCATTCTTTATTCTCAAGTAGAAGCTATAACAAATGTGTAAATAAATAGTCACCGATCTTCTGATGTTTCTTTTTTGGTGCTGGGAATGACATTAACAGTTCACCCAGCAGAGGTGAGCTAGCTGCTTCAGACTACATTCCAGAATTATGTAAGTTTTCCAAAGAATTAGCAAAGAATAGTTTTTCATAATTTCACTTTAAAATAAATGCCTATAAATGAGATTCATGGAGAAATAGGGTTTAGGCAGTTGGGCAGACTAAAGATGATAAAAATAATAAAATCTAGAATATTAATAGACTTCATACACATGCACGAGTTCTCATTTTAATGACTATAGTTTTTGTCTCCTCAATTCTGGAAAACATTTTGCCAAAATAATAAAATTTTAATAAAAGAATTCAAATTTTAATATGAAGTATAATACCTAAACTAGCATTCATATTTTTTTAAAAGGAATGTCTAAATCAGTAACAAAGAGATATCTACTTGGTCCTCAGGTATTTGGCTATTAGTTATCTGTTTTTTAAATATGTATATCAATGAAAAGACTTAGGCAATACATTTTGTAATTGCATATATTATCTTCTAATAGTTTATAACCATTAAAATAAAAAATAGAATATTTAATAATCATTCCAATTTTTGAAATCTACATATGTTTTTGTGACTTAGCAGCTACGTTTCAAGCAATTCCCAGAGAGAAATACTTTAACTTCTGATAAATTAAAGTTTAAGTTACAGGGAGATGGAGACAAAGAAAATTCTGGCCTGAGTTAGAATGAAGAGCTAGATAGCAGTTCTGAGTGACCACCAGAGGGCAGCATCCTCAAGTGGTTGAGGGTGGGGGAGGGGAAAGAGCAGCCTAGGACAGGTGGTTAGCTGCATCTCTTTAGAACTTTAAAGCTTTATACTGTTTTCTAATTTTCTCAGTTGAAACCCAGAAGTGTGAGAACAAGGATTTTTGTTCTCCAACTTTAAAAAAAGTGGAAGAAATTCCAAAGCAGAAATAGCAATTTATAACACTTAACCATGTGCCCAATACCATTTTAAGTACTTTACATATATTAGCTCATTTTGTCCTCCTAACAACCCTGTGATGTGCACACTGTTATTCCCCCAAATCTTACAAGTAAGGAAACGGAGGCACAGGGAGCCTCAGTCACTTGCTCAAACCAAGTGGTGGAGCTGGAATTCAGATTAAAGCTGCAGGTTCCAGGGTCCAGGCATAAGTTCTCTACTAGAACTGAGACTTCTCAATACACTCTCTTCCACTGAATCATTAGGCCTGTCTGATCGGCTGAAAGTCAGATAGTAATTTCTCTCATCCCATCTTCTCAAATGATACAATTCCATTTTCCTCTTATTTTCCATAATAATAACTCATCTGTACTTTTAAAAAATGCATTATTTCCTTGAAATCCACACTATTACAGACATATCTATCATATTAAGGCTTGTCAGAGAAACCAGATAGATGGAAGAAACTGGGTGGGTGGGTGGGGTGTGTGTGTGAAAATACCTGTGATATTCTCATGAATAAAGATTTTTAAAAAAAACTTGTCAGAGAAAATAATGTCCATTTTAAGTTTTGAATTTTCAGAAGGCAGAAACCTAATTGTGCACACAAAAAAAATCTAGAGCCTCAGCCAGCATTGGGCTTATAAATTTGTAAAACCAATAGTTCAAATAAGGGGAAAATAAAGGATATCTTATAGAAAAGAGAACTTGAAAATTAATATGAAATAAATCTGAACTGTCAACTAAATCATTCATTCATTCATTTGACAATTGTAGAGAAGTAAAGGCAGAAATAATGACCTCTTCACAGAGTAGAGCCTTGAAGTATGAGTAGGATTTTCCTCGAAGACAAAGAGGAAGAGTTCCTAGCAAGGGGATCAACAAAAGCCACGTCTAGAGATGTGGAAGAGCAGGATGTGCTGAGGCTTATGGTCTGTGGAGGAAGGTGCAAGGGGAAGAGCAGCACATAAGGGACAAAAGTGTGTAAGGGGCCTGGTATGAAAAATCTTAGGAATGGACTCAACCTTTACTTTGTAAGAAATGGAGAAAGTATAGGTTAAGCCCTAAAGCTGGATAAAAGTGTGTATCTAGGGTGCAAGGTAAAGGTCAACCTCTGACATGGTATTAAGCATTTGTATGAAAGACTGAATAATGAGTTCCTTTAGGGTCACAGATGCTGCCAGGTCAGGAAAGCAGGCTAACATTTTATATGCCTTGATGAATTGAAGAAGCAATATTTAAGAATAAGTAAGAAAAGACAAATGAGGTGAGGAAATAAGTAAGGATACTTAAGGAAGAGCTAATAGAAGCAGTGTCTCGGACCATGCATGCCATGGGATTTGGATAATGACAGTCTGTTTGCCAGTTACTGTCCAGCAGTCTCAGACCAGCAGCATGGTTTTAAGATGGTCCAGTTACCTAAATCAAACTTTTTTGAACATAGGAATGTTCCCCTCAAGTAATTTGAAAGCCTACTGCCTTCCAGGCACCATTTGAGGTACTGGGTAATCAAAGAAATAAGACAGATGATTTCCGCCATCAAAAAGTTCACAACTGACCCGGGCCTGGGGGCTCAATTGGTTAGAGCATCATCCCATACTCCAAAAGGCTGAGGGTTTGACTCCTGGTCAGGGCATATACCTAGGTTGTTGAGGCATGAATGGGAGGCAACCAATCAATGTTTTTCTCTCACATCAGTGTTTCTCTCTCTCTCTCTCTCAAATCAATTTTTAAAAAAACATATTCTCAAATGAGGATTTTTAAAAAGTTCACAGTTGTGCAGGGACAGAGTAAAGATGACAATACAACAAATCATTGCACTATAACTGAGACAATCATATGAAGAGCTGTCTACATGGTTAAATGATTTAGAGAAATAAACTAGTCAATCAGAAGGATGTTCTTATTATTGTGCTCTGGAACTCTCAGTCGAGGATGTTCTTCCTTTCTTCTCCTCTTGTAGAAAATTCTATTTATCTCTCAAGACTCATTTCTCTGAAGAAGTCACTAATTCTTCCCTCACCCCTGTTCTTAAAAATCCTGAAGCTACTGGGTATTGTGTGATCTTGTTTGTGAGGTGGATAGTGTGGACAAGGAATTGGAGAGGAACATAGCTATAGGCAGGTTACTCAGTGTTCATAACTGTTTGCACTCTCTCTACCTTTGCCACATTCATCAATGGGCATAGTATACTTCCCTACTCCAATGACTTTGAGCTTGGCTAAGAGACTCACTTGGGCCAAAATAATCTTGAAGGACATGACGTAAGCCACCTCCAAGCAGAAGCTTTAAATGAGCATAATATGGCTTTATCCCCCTTGAGCTTATGCTATTGGTCGTGAGACTAGTAAATCTCAAATGGGGGGTGCTCTTTCATCTGGTGCCACAGTGGGAAGACACATGGAGCCCAACCAAGCTCAGCCAAGCCCAGCCAAGCTCAAGGTCAAATTAAAGCCCTCATGTAATGAGAGCAATAATTTTGGGATCGCTTGTTGTCATAGTAATGGTTGACTAATGGATCAGGTAAAATGTTGTGATAATTCAGATAAGAAATGACTGTGGCATAAATTATAGTGGTGATATTGAGGATGGGAGAGTCAAGCGCTATTTAGGAAGTAAAACCCAGAAGACCCTAGTAATTAAATGGAGGTGAAAGTGAAAAAATAGAGGAGTGAATCATGATATCTAGATATCTGGCTTAGCCACTAGGGAAGGGAAGCAAAGACATATGTTCAAAAACTAAAGGTGTTTGATTCTTTAATGCATATAAAAGAAAATAATGGAGAATAAGTTAACATTAAAAAGTATTATAATACATGTGCGTGATTGTAATTACTAAAGTGCCTATCATCCATCTCTATTAAGCATCTAACAAGTGGAAATAAGCTTAATTTGCATGAAAAGAGGTTATTACACTCAAGAATGACACTTCTGACTAGAAAGGTTGTTAGATATTAGAATGCATTATCCATGGTATTCAAAGAATTTTCTTTTACAGAATATATTTAGTTCCAGATTAGACATGGAATTTTCAAATTAATTATGAAGGAAGATATTTTCGAGGAGTGTGATTTTACACTATTCTTTCCTCTTCTTCAATGACTTTGACTGGGTTAAATTTATCTCCTGGGCCTTCCCTTCACCATCTATAAAACAAGGAAATGGAACTAGATGATTTTCAAAACACCTCAAACCTTGGAAATAATAAAACAGACCTTGCCAGTCCCCACAGGGCATAAGGATAAATCCACAGCTTGGGTTATAAATGGTGCTTTAGGAAAGATGTTTATATATCATGCCCTTTTATATACTGACATTGCTATAAGAGAGAATATATTCTTTTTAAAACACAGATATACTCCTTTTCTTATAGAAAAAAAGAAAAGAAAAATGAGATAAGCCCTAGCTGGTTTTGCTCAGTGGATAGTGTTGGCTCTCAAAATGAAGGGTCATGGGTTCGATTCCAGTCAAGGGCAAGTACCTAGGTTGCAGGCTGGATCCCCGGCCCTGGTCAGGGTGCGTGCAGGAGGCAACCAATCAATGTGTCTCTCCCACATTGACATTACTCTCTGTCTCCCCACTCCCTTCCACTCTCTAAAAAAAAAACCCAATTAAACATTAAAAAAACTAGCTAAAATTATTTTTGACATAATTAAAGTGTGCAAAAAATGGTTGAAAATATAATTTCCTGTGACTTTTTTCTACAAATATAAATTCCAAATATCTAATGCCTGAATCCTTGCTCCATGTACCAATATAATTAAACTTTGCAGCTTGGCCTGAGTTGCTACACTTTGCCTTGGAGGAAATATTTGGTTAAGCAATATCTACATGAGACTTTCAACCTAACTCAGAATAGCACATAATATGTAATACTCATAATTCTTGGGTTTGGCAATTGAGCTGCTTTTACAGCTACTTGATTCCTAATAACTGGGCACATTTGATACAATTTAACTTCGTTACATGAGATTTTGCTTAGAAAAATTCCTGACATATAAATATATGTGTATGTGTGTGTGTGTATGTATATATATATATATATATATATATATATATATATATATATATATATATTTATTTATTTATTTTTAAAGGGTCCTTAGCATTTTTATGTCAGGTATGGTGTGGAGATGCTATCCAGGTACTTCTAAGTTTGATCCAAAATAACTGATATCATAGATTACCAATCACTTTATAACATTTATTGGGTAGTGAGTCCTGCAAAGTCTGACACTATATGATGCAGAAGGGAAGGAAATGGGTGTTAGAAAATAGCTTTTGGCACAACAGACCCAAAGAGGAAGTTAGGTTGCAAAATGAAAAGAAAAAGAAGGTCTCTGATCACAATGTTCTTCAAATTCTAAAAATGAATAAGAACATGCTGACTCTTAATCTACCAGCTAAAGATAAAGCAATAGGTAGTCTTAAAATGTAAGGGGAACTGGATTAAAAAACTTGCAATCGTGAATCCTGAAATAATTACTTACACTATCAACCCAACATTTTTTATGCCCTCTTGGCTAATGAAAAGTTTTACAGAGGATTTCTCCTGGACTCAGAGTTAGTAGGAAACAATCTTTTTGAGCTAAAAATGTCCAGTATGTAATTGTTCACATAGGTACTTAATAAAAATGTATTCAGTAATAGATTATTAGGTTAAAAACCCTCAAGTCTGCAAAGGAAAACTATTATAATTTTACCTATTTGGCTCAACCTATCCAGCATGAAATAATTACAGTAATGACTGCTGTGTTTGTGCTAGAGATTCCACACTAATATTTATTTGCAAGCAAAGTAACAATTTTTTTAGTGAGGGGGGGGGAAAGTCATGTAATGGTTATTTCAGGTCTTATTCTCTGGATTCTGAGATGAATTACTGGTCTTAATTCATGCACCAATTATACAAATGCATAATAGCCAGTTTTTCTCAGCAGTTATAGCATCAGCCCATGGACTGAAGGGTCACGGGTTCAATTCTGGTCAAGGGCACATACCTCGGTTGTAGTCAGGGCCTGTGAGGGAGGCAACCAATCAATGTGTTTCCCTAACCTCAATGTTTTTCTCTTGCTGTCTCTCCCCCTCCCTTCCTTCCACTCTCTCTGAAAATCAATGGAAAAAATATCCTCAGGTGAGGATTAACAACAACAACAAAAAAAGCATAATAATACCAAACACTCAAGGAGTGTACATGTGCCAGGCCCTGTTCTAATCATAATTATGTGTGTGTATATATTCTCAGTTAATTCTCTCAAGGTATGAGGTTGGTACTATTACCCCGTCATCTCCATCATACAGATGAGGAAACTATCATGGGTCTGAGATTTTTGCCCTTTATGCAGGCTAACAATTTAGCTGCCGCAGTTTCATGGATGATAGCAAAAGACATGATATCCAGGCTAGAGACAAAGGACTCTATGAGTCCCAGCACAATAGGCAGCATGAATTTTTCATATTTATGTCAACCCCCTAGTCCCCTAAGTGTTACTGTGGTGACGAGAGTGGGCCTGGTGCGTACTGTACATGGAGTGGGTTTGCATCACAGCCAAAGAATTCCAAGCATAGGAAACCCAACTTTTTAAGTGGGCTATAAGAAAACTTGCTCGACCTTTGCCCCAGAGAGAGATAATATTATTATACTGTATTGCAAGCAAATCTGCCATCTCCTCTGTAGACAGATCCTATTACCTTCTTCCAAGGCTGTTTGCTTGCGATACAAACATCCTTGGAAAGGGTAGTCCAGACCAAAACAAGAACTGTCAGTTCCTGCTTGCAAGTCACAAGGAACATGAGAGATTCACGGAGAACTATCTTCCAATGTGCTTTTACAGCTAGAGCCATGTGACTACAGCTATTTGTGTGCAACACACTGGTATAGCCAGGATCAATTTGCAGAAACTGAGTGAAAATTTTGAAAATTATAACTCTAAAAAGGCTGAAGCTTGTCCAATACACATGTGCTTCCGAGAGGAATGAGATCCACAGGCACCTCTGGCTACATTACAGACAGACAGGAGCAAGGAGAGACTAACATTTGAGTATTTCTGTATCAGGACTTTATGTGTTACTCTTCATAACACTTTGAGATAGAGAATTTTATTACCGCTGTTTTTCAGATGTGGAAATTGGTATACAGAAGCATTTAGTAATATCTTATCTAATAAAGAAGGAATATGCAAATTGATTGTCACACTGTAATGGTCAAGATGGCTGTGCCCACAGCAGAGGCAGGGATTCCGTAACACAAGATGGCTGCACCCACAACAGAGGCCGAGTTCTCTTAATGAGCCTTAACAAGCAATCAGCAGGGACCTGAGGCTGCATGGCACTGGGCCGGGTCAGGGGACCTGAGGCTGTGCCAACCCCCCCCCCCCCAGCCTGGTAGGGCTTGACAGGGCACCTCAGGCTGTGCCCCCTGCCATGTGGGGCTTGACGAGGCACCCCAAGGTGCACCCCCAGCCCCAGCCTGGGCCGGGGGACCTCAGGCCACGCCCCCCGTGCTGGCACTGGGCCGAGGGACCTGAGGCTACGCCCCCCACCCAGCGGGGTTTGACAGGGGTGGGGCAGGCTGGATCTGGGTCTCGAGCTATTTCCAGGTGCACGTGGGTGGGTGGGGACTTGACTCTGGTTCCTGTGGCGCACCCCAGACTCTGACAGGAGAAAGATTTTCATATACATTTTACTAATTTTCTTTTATCTCTGACACTTCTATTATAGAGAAAGGGCAAACAGCAATATTAAAATATTTCCTCTAATTAATTCCCTTTTAATGTGCACGAATTTCATGCACCGGGTCACTAGTTTCAAATAACAATTAAATGCCATAGCTAAAATTTGAGCCCAGGTGTGCCTAATGCCAGAACCTATGGTCCTGACAGGTACAACCCCCTTCCCCACTGTCTCCTGACAGCACAAATGTATGATGCTCAGCTACCAATATGAGGTGAGCTTGATCCAAATACAGCAGCCCAGAATCTTTTAACATTCCTCACAATTATAGATTGTAACGGGGGACAGGAAAAGATATTCTCAGTGGAAATTGGCTTGGGCTGAGCAGTAATAGGTAGAGGAAAGAGAAGTGACAAGAGAGACTGGTGCTGTTGGACAGTCCATCTGCATCACACTCATGTGGAAGGAAGAGCATAGTCTGAGGGACTGATGACACATCATCCAGCTGAGAATCACAACCATCCTAGCTCGGTCATTCTACTGAAGACTAGTTATCTAAAGTCTCTGAGCCACACTAGTGTGGTTGTACAGTGGAGATATTGCTGACCCTTACGATATTACAAAATATATTCCTTATCTGTTGCTGTTGAAGGGTAACAGACTATGCCACCTCCAAGTATTTCACTTTAGCATAAGGATTATTTTGAGCAGAAGGCAATTAAAAAGAAACAAATGCAATAAAAGCTCTCTGCCTTCTTCCTCTTTGCCTAAAAGCAGGGCGCACATTTATAAAGGTGTCCCCTCTCTCATCTCCCCTCTCTATAGGAAGAACAGAGTGAATCACTGGAGACAACTCTAGACTTTTACTAGGCACCAGAGGAATCTAGGTTGCACACCTAACTAACTTGTATTTACCATTATTGGCCTTTCCACAGTTTTCTACCAGTAAGGGAGAAAAAAATAAATTTCCTTCTAAATTCTTCTGGCTAATCTAATAATCAAATTGACATAGAGTAACAGGAAAAAAAGTACCAAATGCATTATGTATGTACACAGAGGGGTTCCAAAGACACATTTGGCAGTTAGGATTATATTTCATTCTGGACTAAGCAGAGGTTGGTGTCTGGGACTTCAAAAGGAAAGTAGGCAATTCATAAGTAGATATGAAGGAGCAAACATTTGATAGACAAATTCTTGCCAGGCCACCCAGGAACAATGGACACAGAGGGAAGTCTAACGAACAGAAGTTGCTAGATTGTACCATATGCCACACTTAGCTCATATTATGTTAAAGTGATAGCTCCCTTCTTTTAAGCAGGTTTTCCCCATCTAAATTCATTTAGGCAGGTGTGGGGAGAGTCAAAAGTTCTTTCTGAATCTTTTGTTTCTTAAAATAACCAGCTTAAAATCAATATCCCAAAAAAGCATATTTAAAGGTGGCAAAACTTTGTTCTCCCTCAGTGACGTTCCACATTCCATTGCTTCTGCCATATGTTATTGGTTAGAGGCAAGTCTACAGATCCAGACCACAGCGAAGAGGAGAGGGTTCATAAAAGGTGAATACCAGGAAGCAAGGACCATTGAGGGTCATCTTGGAAGTCTGCCTAGGCATCTGAGTGAGAATCTGACAAGGTGATATGTGTAAAGGCACGTAGGAGTCCGGTAAGGTTAGGACTGCCATTCAAACATAACATTTCCCCTACAGCTTAAATTTTCATAATGAGAATTAGATATAATTTCATTAATTAATTGCATTAATTTTATCCCATGCCTGTTGGTTAGAATGTAGTTTGATCAGGTTGTTGGCACGGTGTCTCTGAGAAACTAGCTGTCTCGGATCACATAGCTTCTTTGTTTGAGTGGCTAGAAGCTGGTTGAGGCATGGGAACTACACTACAGTTTGCTTTAATCTTATTGTTTTTGTAAAAAAAGAAAGTTATATCAGTTTGGAATTTTACCCCAAAATGAGTATAAATAATAATGATCTAGAAATTCATTGATTTTTGTTCTGGTCTTAAAGTACTATTCCTATCATTGTCTGAAACATTAGATTATTGTTTTCTAATTTTGATTAACAATTTTTTGTAGTTTGTTATAGCAAAATATGCATCAATAAAACTCTTAAAATTGAATTTCCTGCAGGAAAAATAAATGGACTTCTGAAATTCTCTAGTTCCTAACCTTCTTTTGCCCAACCACCCAATTGAAATCAAAATTTTATCGTGAATACACAAGGCTTCTTTAAGAACCAATGATCACATTATAGCAGAAAATTATTTTGATTTACACAATATGATTTTGATGCTAATGGGTTAGCTCTCTTTTGGGATTTTCTCTCTCTGTAAGCCCTGACTTTCTTCAAGGTCCACTTCAAGTCTTATCTCCTCCATGACATCTCCCATTGCTCAAGCCAATGCCAAGTTTTTCTGTATATGTAAAATTCTACTACACTTAGTGTTACTATCTTATAACATGGCACATAAGACTATTTTATATGGTTTCTGTTTCATGGAGTCTTTTTTTTCCTCTCTAAAAGATGCTTATAGCCCTAGCTGGTTTGGCTCAGTGGATAAAGTGTCAATCTGCAGACTTAAGGGTCTCAGGTTCGATTCCAGTCAAGGGCACATGTCTGGGTTGTGGGCTCAATCCCCAGTAGGGGGCATGCAGGAGGCAGCCAATCAATGATTCTGTCTCATCATTGATGTTTCTCTCTCTCCCTCTCCCTTCCTCTCTGAAATCAATAAAAATATATTTTTTGAAACAATAAAAACAAATAAAATGCTTATAAACTCCTTAAAGGCAGTAACTTTATCATCTGTGTGCTTGTTATACCTGCTTCTGGAAGCCCATTATTGATTGATGGAGCAAAAAAACTGAAGAGAAAAAAATTTAGGACTAAATGTAAGAAGTTAGAAATTTCCTAAATTCCACATTTAGCCCACAAAACCACTTCCCTTTCTAGTGTGGACATGTCAATATTTACCCAGACCATATCCAACTTTGAGGACAAGAACTATTTTTTTACTCATCTTAGTCTTGTCTCCCCTTCACTTTGTGCCAACCTCTCCTCACTGTAACATTAAAAAGTCTATCAAAGTGGTTTGCAATAACCTGAGCTGGTCTAGAGTTTATACCAAAGAGCCATTTACTAAGAGATGAATCCTGGTGCTATAAGTGGTAGATCCAAAACCAAGAGCACATTCTGGCTTGGCTGTCTGGAACCTCTGCTTGAGGGCTTCCTTTATTTGCTAAACAAAGACCATCCATGATGCCTGGTGGTAGATCAACTTCCTACCATTGCCCCTGACTTCCCCTCCCAACAAAAACAAAAAACATAAATATAAGAACAGAAACAAAAGGAGTGCGTTTCCTTTCTCTCAAGGCAGGAAAACTGGAATTCTACCAATCGGGGCCCTATTCTGTAAACTGGGTAGATTCAGACAGTATTAAATACCTTTCAAGAAAACCCTGTCTCAGACTCTCTGGTCAAATGGTTCTATCCTATGACCTGAGGAGCTTGCAAGCCTCCACCCCTGCCTAGGCCAGGAGTGATAGGTCTATGACTAACTGGGAAGGTAAATTAACTTTGTTTACTGGGCAGAATCAATCAATTCTAACACATTTTTATGTTATTTGGTGTTTTGCCAATATTAATTCCATCTGTAATACGTCCTTTCCAAGACTTGAACAATCTGTCTGTTTTATCTCATTTTCTTCTACAATCTGTGGGTTTTCATCTCTATTAGCTGAGTTTCCTGGGAACTGAGGAAGTTGAGAAATTGCATAAGAACAGTTGGCATAACAGGTCAGGGGCCAGAGAATGCAATCCAACAAACATGTGTTGGTGTTTTACTTTATGCAAGGTTCTGTGTTAACTGTTTAGACAGAAAAATAAGTAAGATACAAGTTCTACCCTCAAAGAACTCACAGTCTGTGGGAATTACATGCATGCATGCACACACACACAGAGTATGCCAGTCAGAGTATGCCAAGTGATTCAATAGAGGGAGAAAGTAAGTGCTGAGAAAAAAAATCATTCTGACTGAGAATATTAGCAACTTTATGGGTAAATTAATATTTCAGATACAATCTACAAGTTTCAGTAGGCAAGAAGATGTAGTTGTTACATGGAAGAAAATTTGACCATTGGTAGATTGGTTTAAAATTAAAACATTATTTTGACTTTTCATACTATGAAGTTTCAGTATTAATAATAAAAACATCACTGGGGTATTTCAACTTATATTCACACTAGAGGCCTGTTGCATGAAAAGATTCGTGCAATAGGCCTTCCGTTCCCCTGGTTGCCAGCACCGGTTTTCCTCCGGCACCCAGGACCTAGGCCTTCGCTCCGGCCAGAGCCTCCTTCAGTCTTTGCTCCGCTGCTTCGCACCTACATATGAAAATTAACCGCCATCTTTGTTGGCAGTTAATTTGCATATCTTGCTGGTTAGCCAATGGGAGGCATAGCGAAGGTATGGTCAATTACCATGTTTGTCTATTATTAGATAGGATATATAGGAATATCAGGCATTCTGTTATATATAAGAGTTTCCATGCCTTTTCTGTTTGTTCTATTAGTAACCTTTATGTAAAGATTTGAGTTTTGATCAAGAAACGTGTTTACAAACCAGGGGTCACCTTTATTCCTGCTTCTAGTGAGTTTCACAGCCATAGATGGTTTAGACTGAGAGAGACTTTAGCGATTATGTAAGCTAAACTCATCTGACACACAAGTGAATGGTTAGTTAGCAACAGAATTTACACTAGAACCCAAGTCTTGTAATATCTCTCTCAGGTGCCTTCTACAACTGCCCTGAGACTCAGCACCGTGAAGGCTCTTGGGAGAGAGGGGCCTCTTGCTCCTCTTCTATTTTTGTTTTACATTTTGTTGGAGAGGAGAAAGGAGAGGCAATGATGGGAAATTAATATTATTCCCTGGCCTCACAAAGAGGGTCTTTTGCTTAGGAAGGAGGGTCACTCTTCCCAGGTAGCCAGGCAACTTAAGATCACCTGGCAGCTTTCCTGGGACGCCACACTTCCTTCTCCCTTTCGCTTCCCTCCAGGTCCCACAGCTGAATTTTCCTCTTACCTTCTTCCATCCCTCCCTCATAGTTCTGGGAATAACTGGGCAGTGGAAGGGAGCCCACCAGCATGGAAACCCCATGAGGGCAGGATTTTGTCTATTTAGTTTGTTTCTGAGCAATGCTTGGCACACAGTAGGTCCAGGCAAGAAAAAAGAAAGGTTTAAAATGAGTTAGGAAGGATTCCAATTGGACTTGAGGGAGACTTTCTGCAATATAAAGACAATACCAAAAAAAGTAGGTGATTGTTATTTTTAAAAGAGAAGATTGGTCTATAATCTTCCTAAAGTTGTAGTTCATATGTTGGTTCATGATGAGTTGGAATTAATGAATCAAGCCAGTACACAATGTGCATTTCACCGAGGAGAAAAGAGTTGGGGCCAAATCTACCTTGGGTCACCCCCACCCAACCCCTGACACAGGCTCCAAAGACACAACAGCCATGTCTGACTCCTAGCAGCACCTCCAAGTACCCGGGCCACCAGATGCAGAGGACACAACGATTCATTGAAATTCAAGTTTGTGTGCACATGTGAGTAACAAACTTAGTGAACAGGATTTTCTTTTTTACAGTGAGAAGAGAGATACAGAGTCGTGACTTTCTTATATTCAATCTGAGGTTAGCCTCTTCTCAAATGACCAACTCTTCAGTTTCTGAAAATATTTGATCAGTAGTAATTATTATATCGAGGATTTGAAGTTTGGCCTTCACTTGAGGAGTATTCCAGGGTGGCAAAGCTGGTGAAAATTTGTTTATCACGCCAGTTGCCTATGCCTCTGGTGGATAGACAATACAGGACAAAAAATGATCGGTTTTTTAACTTTCTAGATACATACTAGTATATGGCAGCAGTACTTTTACTGTGGAATGATGATGAGTCTCCAATTTGAGTAAGCCTGGTGTCATGTTTCACTAGCAATCCCAGCTTGTCTAAAAAAAGTCCAAATTCTTTCCTCTCCATTTAAAGAAAGAAAACCAAACAGCACTGTTTTAACTGCTATGTTTCAGGATGTTGAAGATTGAGTAGAGTTGTAAGGCGAGGGAGAAAATCCAAAGACCATACTCATGTGTGCGTGTGCACAAACACAGGTTTTATAAGAGGTGGTGTTTACCCAGGAGCAGTATTTATAGCTCTGCATAATTTATAGCTTTTAAATCTAATGTTATAATGCAAATAAACTTTTTTTCTTCTGGAGTGATGAGCTCATGAATAAACCTGAAAGGGATGCTAGGCTGGAGACAGAGTTGGGAAGAGGAGGCTGAGAATGAATTAGTGTTGCCTTGCTTTCTGCAGCAACTGTCACTGCAGCCAGGGGATCAGTGCACCACTCAGCATGAGGGCACAGCTATGTGTGACATGGCGCTGAACAATTCCCATCCGGGGCAACAGACCAGGAATGCTGCTTAGCCCACCACGCAACAAAAATGTATGAAATTGCATTAGCAGAAAAACATATTTCTGGGTCTTATCACAGAAAGGCTTTCCCCCCTCCTAGATGAATGTTCACCTCTCACTGAGCAACTGTCACCCTCTTTATTTCTACCTGAAAGTGGCTTTTACAACTCATAATTAAGGGCAGGATCTTTATAATCCCATCATGATGGAAGGTCTTTTTAGCACCTGAATGCAGTTCATTTACAGGATATTTAGGGCTGTTGTTTTCAGGAGTTAATTGGACTACGGTTCATTAGCATGTCCTGCACGTGCATTTTCAGTCTCCACAAGAACTCCATTTCATGACTTTTCTAAAACACATTCTGGAAGGCTGGTGTCCATGATCCTTGTGAAACAAATACTACTTGAGACACGATTTGAACTTGAAAGACACATCACAGCAGAGGAAATAGCCAAAACCCAATCAATTGATATAAAAAAAAATATTGTTTCTAAGAAAGAAATTATACAGTATAATAAATTGCAGAAGTCAATGCCTCTTCATTAAAACAAAAATGATCTAAAAGTTCTTCAAGAGTTTACATTTAGAGTTTTTTCACGGGAACTGTGTTTCACAGAAGCAATGGTGGACAATACGCTTTAGTTGTCACCATGGAATCTGGGGGGAGTGGGGAGGCTTAAGGGCTAATTTGTTTAAAATTCATGGCTGATTTTATGGGGAAACATTATCTATTTTATTCATAGGCTGTAAGGTTTCAAAAGGCTATAGACAGAAACATTAATTTAGTGGATCCAAATCCTAGCTCTTCAGCACACTGAAAGAAGCCCAATCAGAAAGTTATCAAATGATACAAAGTTGTATGTAAACACATCTATCGATCTAAACAGATATTGGAGTTTTGTAGACCCTACTCTTTTAGACTGCTACCCACTTATACCAACAGGCTCAGGCCAGATCAGCCTTCCAGATGGAATTAGCCTTATTTTCCCCACAAAGATTTTATAAGTTTTCAATTGATCATTGTTCATATGAACACTAACCAGGCAAATTAATGAGGCTAACCTAGCACTATCAACCCATCTCTTCCTCCCTTTCCTTCTCAGTAACTCTCAAGCACCTGAAAACTATCAATCCATGGATAATTCCAGGGCTCCAGCAGCCTTTAGAGAACAGGTTGATAAACTGGGCTTGTGGAAAGCCTTCCAATTATGAAATTCTTCAAATTTCTCCTAAGAATAAATACAGACCCTCAGCTAAAGCCATGCTTCTGAATTAGACATTTATTTCAAGATTCCAAATAAAAGAAGATAGTACATTAGTTCAATGTTGTAATTCAATTACAAAGATCAATATTCTTCTAAAATTTTCAGAACTGTAGATAGATGTTATCTTAATCATTATCTACCATCTTGTGTGTATATATATACACACATATATGTATATGTGTATTCTATCATGTATTGTTATAAACTTAGTGGTAAGTATTCATTATATTTCTAATAACCCCTTTAGTAAAAACTGCTTACAAATAGATGAACAAAAACACAAAAGAGTAAACAAACAAAATCTTATAAGATGCATTTAAATGGAATATACAAAAATAAATTTTTAAAAAATTATTTTAAAAATCTTGAGCCTTAATTAGATTAAGAACATGTTGCTTGAAAAATAATTTACTTGTGTTCTTAATTTATTCACAACTTATTATGAATATAATTAGTTATAAAAAGCTTATAATTTAAACCTCTTGAAAATAAATCTTAAGTATAGTGTCATGCACTTAAGTCCATGGTATGAATTTAAAATCCATGGGAAGAATTTAAATGTGATTGATGGAGTTTTATTTTTGGCCTGACCCATTGAATTTATTCAAATTAAAATTGGAATTCTATTACCTACATCATATAGTTGGAGTATTTCTTTGATCTAGTTATTTATATTTTAAGATAAATTTTATCTCACCACATCTCAATATGTTACTATTATTATGTGTATCGTGTTGTATATAAAATATATGTTAATATACACTAGTAGACACTATCCAAAAGGAAAAGCACATAAAGTTACCTATTATATCTGATAATAATTGCTAAAACTGTTTAGTGTGAAATGTAGCACCATTATGGTTTTATCTCTGAGATTAACAGTTTTGTGAAGTATCTCCAAACTAAACTCAAATTAATTGGCTCTGTGTCTTTGTGCAAATAAGCACACGGTTTTGAACTATTGAGAGGATGACAAATGCAGAGTGTGTGTGTGTGTGTGTGTGTGTGTGTGTGTTTTAATTTTATTTTTAGCCCTAGTGAATTAACACTGAACTCAGTGTCCAAAACCCCAGTGACCAAAAGACTGGAAGTCCCTTCAGATGCTTCATCAGCTATGTAAAAACTATATTTAACATCACAGAATATGCAGATATAGAAATATTTACGTATTTTATTTTAAGTAAACAACAATAAATTTTCCTGACACTGTTTAAGATATAAACTATGATGAAAATGTGCATGAAAACGTTTTTACTACAAGAAGTTTAAGGATTAAGCAATCAGAAGGATAAGAATCAAGCTCTGTCATTTTTACATTGTTGAAGCATGCAGATATCTGAATTCTAAAATCACATTCATGAATCATTCAAATTTATTTTCATATAAATGCACCTAAAAGTATTTTTATTTGCCATTTTATTAGACATCTCTATCTTACATAGTTTATCAAGAAATAATTTACTAGCATTTATGAATTATTATTTATGAATCTCTGAATATAGTTCATTCTGTTTTCTTTAGGTGCTCAGCAAATTTATTCTTCACTAACCCAGTAATCTGCCCTTAGGAAAATATTAAGATAAGTATTTAACTTATAGCACACTAATGGATTTATTAAAGATTTTAGTGTAAACAATGAAACTCTAATATATTAGATGAAAAGAGATGTGTCTTTAAACTGATATGAAGGTACAAGAGGATTTTCTAAGATAAAGGCAATAAAAGAGTAAAGGAAAATGATAAAATAAAATTAAAACTTTTATGCATAAAAAAATAAACAAAACAATAAAAATATAAAATAAATATTTTAATTGGGTAATAAGATTTTTTAATAAATAACAATAAGGCTCTAAAAATCACTAAATAATAAAAAACATGAATAGACAATCCCTGGTTGGAAAAACACTAACTGCAATGAATATATTTTTTTTAATTACCAACCTCATTACTAGAGAAACATACAATAAAGCTACATTAAGATTCTATTTATGATCTGCACAATTGACAAAATATACTCTAAATGTTAATTCTCAATCTTCACTGTAACAGGTACTCACAATACATTATTTATAAAAATGTAAGTTGATATTAATTTTAGGAAAGTAAACTGACAAGTATCTCAAAATATTCATAGTCCTTAAATCAGTAATTCTACTTCTAAAGAAATAGTCATAGATAGGTTCACAAATATATATGTATAGATGTTCGTTGTAGTGTTATTTATAATAGTGAAATATTAACAATAATCCAAAGGTCTAAAAGTAGGTAAATAGCAAAATAAATTATGACTTCTAATTTATGAATCTGACATAATATAATGCAGCCATTATAATGATGCTTCCAAAGCATATTTAAAAACTTGGAAATTATTCATGATAAAATGTTAAATTGAAATTTAATCCAAAACTTATATTTGTATTATTATTAAAATAAGTAAACATTTAAAAGTGGATATAAGCCCGGCTGGAGTGGCTCAGTTGGTTGAGCATCATCCTGTGCACCAAAAGTGGATATAAACCAAAATACTGATAAGCTTAAGTATAATTTTTATTTTCTTCCCTGTATTTTCCAAATGGCCTATAATCAAATATATTCCTTTTATAATTATAAAATTCCTTTAAAATTTTAAAAATATATGACAACTTTATACATTGAATTTATTGGGGTAACAGTCAAGGTAATGTAGCTAGATAGATATAACAGATATAGACATAGCTACAAATATGTTATATAAATATAGACAGTTATAAATATACACAAACACATATTTCATAATATCACCAATAAATTTACATTAAATATGTTTAAATAGCATTCACTCATGTGTTTACATTAATTTTCTGTTATAAGGTAATATAGAGCTGAGGCTGGCCATTGCTTCCCTGTATTACATGAGTTTTCATAAAACTTAACAGTTTAGTTCCCTACTAACTTCTTCACTATTGTTCATTTTTTCTTGATTTTTAAAAATTAAGATATAATTGACATGTGTATGTGTGTGTGTTTGCTTGAAATTCAAACATTTTGAACATAATATTTATAACTAGAGGCCTGGCACACGAATTCGTGCATGCGTGGCATCCCTCCGCCTGGCCTGCGATCGGGGCTGATCAGGACCATCTCGCCCAGTCCCTGCAGGAGGTTGGCTGGCTGGGGACAGACCACAGGAGGGCTCCAGGGCATGTCCGGCCCCATCTCACCCAGTCCGATCAGCCGGACCGCCAGCAGCAAGCTAACCTACCAGTTGGAGCATCTGCTGGTGGTCAGTGCACGTCATTCAGTAGACTGCTCGGTTGGACACTTAACATTTAGGCTTTTATATATATAGAAAGATGGTTCACAAGCAAAAAGTAGAATTTTTAAAACTAAACAACTGCAACACCAGCAGCTTCCTCACCCTGCTACACTTGAAGTTTTAATGAAAAATAAAATAAACCAATCTTTTTCTAACATTCTGATTTAAACATGACGTCAATCTATATTTAAAATTACTTTTATCATCCTTTTTTCAAAGAGAAAAAAGTGTTTATATTTATCTGCAGAATAAATATTAATCATAAGGAGTTAAATCTGAATGAAGCAGATTATTAAATCAATAAGTTAATAAATAGTTTAACCTTCATATATAGTTTAACTCAATATAATACTATTTGGAGGAGCCATTACCGCTGAACATTTGAACATTTTCTCCTCAGTAGCTCAAATTTTTAAAAATTATTGAGTGACTGATTAATTTAGTGACTTTCTTTTTTTTTTAAATAAATATTTTATTGATTTTTTACAGAGAGGAAGGGAGAGGGATAGAGAGTTAGAAATATTGATGAGAGAGAAACATCGATCAGCTGCCTCCTGCACACCCCCTACTGGGGATGTGCCCACAACCAAGGTACATGCCCTCGACCGGAATCAAACCTGGGACCTTTCAGTCCGCAGGCCGACGCTCTATCCACTGAGCCAAACCGGTTTCGGCTAATTTAGTGACTTTCAAATTTTGGTGCCACTTACTTACCTGATAGGAAATAGTCTCCAAGTGTTGATTTCAAAAGAGAAACTGAATTTTAAACTTAAACCATGAGAATATGATACCTTTGCAAAAATATTAACTCTAGTAGAGTTATGCTTATTGTCTTTGAAGTAGAACAGGCTTGTATATTGACTTTTTTGACAAGAATATTTTACATTTATCTTTTAACAAAAATAAAAAACAGATATAAAACTTACTATTATTCTCCTGTTTTTAAGTCTGGGATCTAAGAGACTTAAATGACCAAAAAATAGGTTGCTATGTTGCATTGACATCTGGTGGATTAAAGCAGTTATTACAAGGTTGGAGGTAGCTCTCAATTTTTAGTTATAACAATGTTAACTTTGAAAAAGTTTAAAGATCATCTCTAGTCTAATCCAATAATTTTTCAGCTATGAAAACTGAGGCAAAGAGAAAGAAAATTGGCCAAATATTTCAAAAACTGAAAACACATGAAGTATATATAGTATTGGCCATAGTAAATAGAAATTCAATTTAAGAAGCAGAAAACAAATACTAACATAGAATATATATAGTTAAAAAGTATATAGTATTTCCCTGTTTTTGACAGGAATATAGGGTTTCAGTACATTGTTCTGTGTATGTTTGGGGAAAAAAAGTTATAAAAGGAAATGTAAAATTTGTGCTAAGTTTAAGTATACATATTGTATACTAGAGGCCTGGTGCATGGATTCGTGCACTGGTGGGGTCCCTCGGCCTGGCCTGTGGGGATTGGGGCGAAACCGGCATTCTGACATCCCCTGAGGGGTCCTGGAGTGCAAGAGAGTGTTCTGCAAAGTTGCTGTCACTCGGCAGCTCATGTGTTGAGCGTCTGCCCCCTGGTGGTCAGTGTGCATCAAAGCTACTGGCCGGTTGGCCAGTTGCTTAGGCTTTTATATATATAGATTGCTGCTCCTATGATGAAGAACTTTGGTTTTCTAATTTACCTGAGTATGAAGAGAGATGAGAAAGGAAGGTAAATGAACACTAACTTTGTTTTCCCTCTAGTACACATATTTAAGCTGTTGTCTGAGACAATACTTTTTAAGGAGGAAGTAGCACTGAGTCACAGGCTTTTCTTTCTCAAGCTCAGATACTTTGCTTCTCCAAATTAGTTCCTTCTTCAAAGACACTTAAACACAGCATCGCAGAAGAGAACAATCTTGTGTGGGGTTTTGCAGACATTGGCTTGCCCTTTCTGAAATACTTTTTCTTCTCCCTGGAATGCACATCCCAGATGCCTGTGCTTCACAGCCCCACTCTTACCCCAACCCTGATTCGTTCTTGGAAAGTCCTCCAAAGAGCCTCCCCTGCCAATAGCTGACTGACCTGTGTCCTCAGTTTCCTTGCACCAACATAGAAACTTAAATGTGTTTGTTTCTTTCCCTAGACCAGCGGTCAGCAAACTGCAGCTCGCGAGCCACATGCGACTCTTTGGCCCCTGAAGTGTGGCTCTTCCACAAAATACTGACTTCTGCGCATGGGACACGAAGTTTCAATCACACTGTATGTGAGCGCCCGCCCACTTAGTTAAACTTTAACTAAGACTTAAAACTTTAAGTAAAGATTATTAAGTTAATTTTAGGGAATGTTGTGGAGTGAAAGAAGATGTAGTGTCGAGGATTGAGAAAGGTATGTTAAGATGGTTTGGACACATAGGATGAATGAAAGGAGATAGACGAAACAAGTATACAAGACTAGTGTGGAGGGGAGAGTTGGAAGGGGTCGACCTCAGCAAACGTACCTCAATCAAGTTGAGAACGTCTTTAGCAAAGGCCAGCTTAGGAGTACCCTAATTAAGTTAATAACAATATAGTTTAAGTTTACATATTGTATACTAGTTAAACTATATAGTTTAAGTTTAAAAAATGTGGCTCTCAAAAGAAATTTCAATCGTTGCACTGTTGATATTTGGCTCTGTTGACTAATGAGTTTGCCGACCACTGCCTTAGACTGTAAGCTACTTTCAGGCAGGTATCCAGCCTGTAACCATGTCTTTCCAGTGCCTATTAACCTCTGGAAAATAGTAGGAGCTCAATTAGTGCCTGATAAATACGTGAGTGCTCTGGTACTATCTCCTGCAGGCCTTGCTAATGTTCCCAATACTTCCGCTACAAAAAAAATCCCTGTTATTAATTTTCTCTGTTAACATTAAGTTTTGAAAGATTTTAACCAAACACCTGCATTTTTGAAGTAATAGTTCCTTTGACCAATTTTATTGATCAAAAGAGAATGCAGACTTTCTAAGACTCTCCAGCCCAGCTTAGGAGTCCCATTTGGAATGTGTCCAGGAAATTCCTAGTGAAGTGCAGGGTTATTATAATCTGGCCTAAGGATCAGAACTAGCAAGTCATAAGTGTATTAATTAATGGGATTCTGGAAAGTGAAATAACTGCATAATTTGCATTATTGTTATTTCTCTTTAAGTTTTTTAAACATCTTCATTGAGATATGTCATATACCATAAATTTCAAGAGCATTTTCAAATTTATCTATATATATAAAAGCCTAAGCAACCAGAACGACCAGAACAACCAGTTGACCAGTTGCTATAATGCACACTGACCACCAGGGGGCAGACGCTCAACACAGGAGCTGACCCCTGGTGGTCAGTGTGCTCCCACAGTGGGAGCGCCGCTCAGCGGACCAACCTGTCCTGGTGGTCCACCAGCCTGGCGGCAGCCACTCACTCCCTCAGTAGTCCTGCAGGTCCAATCTCTGGAGAACGGGCCAGGTACCAATGGACCAGCACTGCAAGCATGATCCCAACAGCACTGCTGGCCTCCTGGAAGTCAGCCTTGGGCACAGCGGCCACTTCCCTTCCCTAGACGTTCTTCAAGAAAGAAATAATATAAAGGCAGCTACCAGGTGGCTCCCAACAACCGGCGCAAATGTCAGTGGGATGGATCCAGATCCTGGGCCAGCAAGGGCATCCCACCAGCCACCTGGAAGGCCAATTGTGTCCTGCCTGCCCTGCCCCACCCATACATGGGCATCTAGTAATTACATAAATTATAAGGTTCAATATTTTTAAATAAATTCATAGATTTGTGTAACCACCTTTACAATCTAACTTTAGAACATTTTCATCACCTAAAAAAGACAAACCCTATAGTTATTAACAATCACTCTCCATTCTTCCCCACCTTGGTCCTAAGCACCCACTAATCTATTTTCTGTCTCTATAGATTTGCCTATTCTGGACATTTTATATAAATGAAATCATACAATAAGTGCTCTTCTGTGACTAGCTTCTTTCATTTAGTATAATGTTTTCAAGGTGTACACATGTTGTAGCATATTTAAGAAATCAGAGTAAGACAAATTAAAACCACAATGAGATATCACCTTACGCCTGTAAAATGGCTATCATCAATAATCACAAACAATAAGCTTTGGCAAGGATGTGGAGAAAAGGGAACCCTTGTGTACAGTTGGTGGGAATGTAGATTGGTGCAGCCACTGTAGAAAGTAGTATGGAGTTATCTCAAAAAATTAAAGATAGAACTGCCTTATAACCCAGCAACTCTACTTCTGGGAATATACCTGAAGAATCCTGAAACACTAATTCTAGAGAATATATGCACAGCCCTAGCAGGTTTGGCTCAGTGGATAGAATGTCAGCCTGTGGACAGACTGAAGGGTCCCAGTCGAGGGCACATGCCCAGTTTGTGGGCTTGGTCCCTAGTGTGTGTGTGGGTGGGGGCATGCAGAAGGCAGCTAATCAATGACTCTCTCTCATTGTTGATGTTTCTGTCTCTCTCTTCCTCTCTGAAATCAATAATACACACACACACACACACACACACACACACACACACACACACACACTAGGGGCCTGGTTCTCAAAATTTGTGCACTGAGGGGGACCCCTCAGCCAAGCCTGCCCCCTCTCACATATTGGGAGTCCTCAGGGGATGTTCTACTGATGGCTTAGGCCCGCTCCCTGCTCCCCTTGGGGAGTGGGCCTAAGCCGCAGTCTGGCCTTCCTTGGTGGGAGGCGACCGGGCTGATCAGGGGAAGACACCAGCCCCATCACCCCGCTGCTGCAGCCACTGCCAGTCACCACAGCCACCAAGGTGTTTTCATCAACACAACTCCAGTCCCTTCACCATGAAAAAATGACAACTTTCTTTAGGCATTTTCAAGATGTCTTTCATAGGATATGACATTTATTTTTATTTTTATTTTTATTTTTTTATCCTTACCTGAGGATATCTTTCCATTGATTTTTAGAGAATGTGGAAGAGAAATGGAAAGACAGAGAAAAACATCAAAGTGATTAGTTGCCTCCTGCATGAGTCCTGATGTGGGGCCCAGCCATCTTGTGGCTATTGGTGTGGCCATCTTTGCGACGGAGTGATGGAATGACAACTAATTTGCATATTACTCTTTTATTAGATAGGATATATCACTTCTGCTGGGAGAAAACTGCCACTCTAACTCCTGCCCTGATCCCAGACAAGTTAGTTCCTCCCTGAATATCTCAGTTTCCTTTCAAGCTGCTGCCCCAGTGCTGGAGATTGAGGGAGTAAGTTGAAGTAAGTGTGTGTGCAGACCCTTTAAAGGGAACTGCCTGGAACTCCAGCAGTCACAATCCCCTCTAGCTTTTATAGCCAGAAGTTGGAACGTCTCTTCCCAGCACCAGAACCCTGGGCTGAGAGCCCTGGTGTGGGCTGGGGACCCCTTGCTCCTTAAGGAAACCTTCACAGCCAAGATATCTCTCCTGATTTTAAACCACCACACGTGGGTGTGGGACCAGCCAATTCCCCAATTCCACCTATATCTCTGCCTCTCCTACCAGTCTCCATGTGCTTCTTTAATTCCCAAGTTGAAGGACTTCCATAAAGCTGGATTTCAGGTGGTTCTGAATGATGGTTGTTCTGTATTTTAGTTGTAAAATTTGATATGGTTGTGGGAGTGTTTAAGTACATTTACCTATGCCATCATCTTGACCAGAAGCCTGCTCTTGCATTTTTATATGAATTTTGTTGTTGTTGTTGTTGTTAACCCTTACCCACTGATTTTTAGAGAGAGTGGAAGGGAGGGGGAGAGATAGAAAGAAACATCAATGTGAGAGATTCACATCAATTGGTTGCCTCACACACACAAATAACCAACAAGGGCCGGGGATCGAGCCTGCAGCTAAGGTTACGTGGCCTTGACCAAAATAGAACCTTTAGTTATGGGCTGGCACTCTAACCATTGATCAAACTGGCTAGGGCTTATATGAACTTTAAAACCCAGGTATTTTGTTCTTCTGGAAACTTATTACTTACACTAGAGGTCCGGTACACGAAATTCGTGCACGGAGGGGGTGGTACCTCAGCCCAACCTGCACCCTATCCAATCCAGGAGCCCTCAGGGGATGTCCTACTGACGGCTTGGGCCCACTCCCCATGGTTCTCTGCTCTCTGAGGGGCCTGCCTGCTCCACACCATGGTGATGGGCAAGCAGGACCTGCTGGGTGCTGCCTGTGGGCCTCACTTGCCTGCTGGGCTCACGTTGCCGGGGTGACGCCACCAGCATCCTGCCCGGACACTATGGGCATATATATATATAGATATATATCTATCTATCTATAATAATACAAGCGTAATATGCTAATTAGACTGGACGTCCTTCTTTCCGCACAAAGCTGCAGTGGGCAGGGACCACAGCAGAGGGGCAGAGGCCCCCAGCTGCAGTGGCGGCAGGTAGGGGCTGGGGCCAAGGCCCTTCCACGAATTTCATGCATCAGGCCCCTCTGTCTCTTTTTCCCTAAGATTAAAAAAAAAAAAATCTCTCAGGTAACTAATTAGGGTTTCAACAGTGACCATCTTATCTTTTAAATTTTTAGTTTAAAACCTTTTAGTTCTAGATAGAAAGTTTTTTGGGGGGGTCTCTCTTTTGTTACTGACTCTTCTTATGTTCTCTTATTACTATTTTATTTAATAACACCTTTACAGAGATATAATTTACATAACATAAAATTTGTCCTGTTAAACTGGAAAATGGCTTTAAGTAGATCCTCAGAATTATTCAACCATCTAATTTCAAGTACCTAATTTTGGAACATTTTCATAACCACCAAAAGAAAGTCTGTGCCCATTAGTTCTTGACAATTTCTTGATAAGCCTTCTTTCTTACATCTTCTTTTTTCATTTTAGCATAACAGCCACTTTGCCTTGAACTATTTGCCTATTCAAAACTAAAGAGTATTTAGGTTACTTGTTATGATTCACCTTGTCTCTAGAGAAATCTTAAAACTTTTGCAGGGAAGTGGTCAATTATTTACGTAAAAGGCTTTTCTGCTCATCATTTAAAACACAAGTATTTCCTTTCTTTTAAGATTACCCAGGCTACACTGCAAAACTATACAGTAGCATTTAAATTTTTTTTTTTACATAAGAATTGCATTAATAAATGATTTGCAAAAGTATTGTGAGAAAAATTAGAAAAATAAATTTAAGCAAAGTGTATCTGTACTCAGTTCTGTATCAATAATGAATAACCTCTTGCTCAACGCATTTAAAAACTACTTTCAACTACACCCTGGAAGTCTCCCGAGTTACGTCAGTGGAAGTTTTGCCAAGAACAAACAAAACAATGAGTTCAAACTTGGAGAGTATCCCACTCCTTAATTATTTACAAAACCTTTAGAAGAACTTTAACACTCTTTGTCATGTGGAAGCACAGAAGCAAAGCCTCACTTTCTGAAGGTAGGCAGGCCTGGGTTAGAATCCCACCCCGCAGCTGTGTTGTCTTAGACAACAGGAAAAAACAGACCTGTAGTCTGTGGACCTCAGCTTCCTCATCTCTATACTTGTAACCTGATCTCTTCCAGACCTCACCAGCTGGCCAGGCAGGTGAGGTCGCATTAACAAGGATGACACATACTTCCCTGGAACTGTTGCCTGCAGCTTACGCAGGATTTAGACTTTCCTGTAAAGTTCATGTGCCCAGGTGTGTCTCACAGGTGCTTACTTGCAAACAATTGAGCTCCACTCACACCATGGAGGGCCCTGCTGCTGCTTCTCCATTGAATACAGACAGTAGTGGAGGGTCTCCATGTACTTGATATTGTTCTGGTACTTGATTCTCAAAATCTCTGCCCTAATCTGAGTTTCTGTCTGGCACTAAGCGCAGGAAGTCTATGCAAACCATCTCTAGAGATGTGGGTTTCCAGTCCCAGGGTGCATGAGAATTACTTGGTGAGTTGTTGAAAATGCAGACTACTGAACCATTCATTCCCCACCCCCCACCCCCATCTCCCCCAGGTTTCTGAGTTGAACTGGTCGTGTTGAAGGTCCACAGGCCACCTGGAAAGCACCTCTCCGGGGTATTGCTGGTTCAGATAGTGGCAGGCTGTATGATGCAACCACATGTTCTCCAAGTCATTTCTGCACCTCCCCTCTTACAGCAAGGTGCTATCCACAATCCAGTTAGCCTATGAAGGGTCAGTCTATAAACAGTAGCCCATGTGGCTCCAGCTCCCAGTTTATTCGTCATGATAAAAATGTATTCAAGTGAGTAGTTTGAGGTGTAAATGAACAGGGCCCTGTGTTATCATCTTAGTTCTCTTAACTTTTTTTTCCCTTTATTCCCTAGATATTTCTATTCACTCTACTCATTTCTATTTAAAGTTCCCTTTAAATCTGCCCTCCCCCCTTTCCATTCAGGCAGCATCACCTTTTCCCCAAACTATTGAAAACAACTCCAGATTCTTCTCTCCGCCTCTAACCCCTTCCTCACATTTGAAACCCAACCTCAAGACAGAGTGATCTATCAGAAATGCAAATCTGTCATCCCATTTCTCACCATCCGCTCATTTCCCCCCATAGTACTGTATTAAAAAAAACACCTAATATATTAAAATGATAAAACAGGAGCTACTCAGCTGAAGACTCACGAGATGGGTTGGTAGGAAGAGGAGGAACAGGCATCCATGCACCCACTCAGCCTTCCTGGATCTCCCCCACCTCTACACCAGCTCTGGCAGCAGCTCTGAGTAACCGCGGAACCAGTGGCCTCCATGAAACACAATTTGAAAACCACACCTCTAAAAGAGAAACACATAATCACCTGCATGGCAAAAAAGGTCTTCAGTCACCTAACCCCCACTCACCTCTCCAGCTTCCTCTCCTCCCATTAATCCCTCAGAGATACCGTATGCTTTGTAACTGGGCTGACGCTATGGTAGACACTCGTTACATGCAACTCTTTAAATTACTTTAATTAAATCAAATTAAAAATGTAGTATTGTTGTCAACTAGCGACATCTAAACTGCTCAAGAGCCACTGTGGCAGTGGCAGCCACGATGGGCATCCCAGATGGAGAACATTTCCATCATGGCAGAAAGTCCTAGAGATATTACACTAATAGCAGTTCCCCACACCCCATCACTTTCTCACAGCCTAGCCCGAGGGCCTTTGTACATCCTGTCCTCTCTATCTGGCACCTTTGCCTCTCTGTTTAGTAAGTTCCACGCATTCTTCAAGATTCTGTCCAAAGAAGCCTCCCCTTAGAGGCCTTCCCTGCACTTTCCAAGTTCCTGTCTGATTCGGGGAAAACTGGAGCACTGTTTCCTCTTGGATTCTTGGCACTCATTCTTTTAATATTGTACTTTTCACATGGTTTTATAATTATTTACTTGGTTGTATGTTTTATATTAGACTGATATTTTAACTCATCTTTATAACAAAAGCAATACATTATCTATTAAATTCATAAGTAAATTGATAAAGAATGGAAAATAATCAGATGGTTATATATATATTTGGGTGAAAAATGACAAAGATCATGGGAATGGTAGATGTGGTGAGCAGCACAATGCCCACTCCCAAAGATGTCCAATCCTAACGGTCAGAGCCTATACCTTACATGGCAAAAGGGATGTGGCAGACGTTGATAAAGTTGAGGACTTTGAGATAGGGAGATTACTATGGGTTATTTAGGGGGGCCAGTGTAATGTTTAAAAGTGGAAAAGGGAGGCAGAAGAGAAGATTCTAGTACTATAATGTGAAAAGGATTCAACCTCCAGCTGCTGGCTTTGAATAGGAGGACGAAGGTCACGAGCCAAGGAATGTGAGTGGCCTCAAAAGTTGGAAAAGCATAAACAGATTCTCCCCTAGAGCCTCCCAAAGGAACACAACCTGCTTTCCCCTTCTTTTAACCAACCGAGACCCATTTCAGACTGCTGACCTCCAGAACTGTACAATAATATATCTGTGTTGTTTGGAGCTGCTGTGCTTGTAGTAATTTGTTAGATCAATACAGTAGAGTATTGAAGGGAAGGGTGTTCATTCAAAAGGAAAATACAGTAGAGTTAGGAAGGGAAGGGTGTTAGTTCAGAAAGAAAATATGCTCAGCTAGGGGACTTCTAAGTGCTGGGCCCCTGGGGTCCAGTGAAGGGCAAAGACCCAGCGCAGCAGAGCAGAGACATCATCATAGACCCCAAGGTGGAGAGGATGTGTCCTGGACTTGAACATGGTCCCCATGAGCTGGTGAGCTTAGTACAGACAGGAAGACAGAGTCTCTTGGCCGGCCCAGTGGTGCCAACACCTAGTCTAGACTTCATCCTCTTTCAGAGAACAGAAAAAGACCAAATACTTTTTTAAAGCCCACAAGTATCTAGCACATTGCATGAATTAAGCAAATATTTACAGTGTGACATGTGAAAGACACTGGATAGCTTCACAAGCACAGTGGACATTTTTTGTGCAGCACAAAGGTGTGCTATTACTATATCTACACATGCAACGGAGGTCACTCTGTTCAGAGAAGTTGTAGATATAGACCACCTATTTCCTAGTCAGAGTTTCAATATGAATTGAATCGTTTTCAGTGGTTTGATTTTTTTAAAGCATTCATCTAACAACTACCTTCTTTTCCAAACCATTCCTTTGGATGCAAAGATGAAAAACCTAGTCACAGTCTAGCAATGAGGCCAGAGTTGTAAAGTGTTAGAGGGAGGTGTCCTGACAGAAGTGAGGGCATGATAGTCACCATGGTCACCTCTACCCTGGGAGGAAATTTCTAAAGAGGAGGTAATGATTAAACCAAGTCTTGAAAGATAAGTAGGTGTCTGCTGGGTGAAGAAGGTGAGGCAGGGTTGGCTCTGTGAGTATAAAGGATATCCCCCTGAGTCACATTCTAGGTGTGGCTGATTCAGGAACCTGCAGCCATCCCACGCTGTAGGGTAAGAGTGCAAGTGAAGGGAGGGAGGGAGGTGAGAAGAGTGCTCTGGAAGGAAAGCCAGGAGAAGTCTGGGAGGGACCCTGCATCCCAGCCTGCAATCAAGACCCCCTGAAGGGTTTCAAGAAAAGAAGCAACATGATTAAACTCGCGTTAGAAAAGGCACAGTGACAGTCATGCACTCAAGAGAAGGCTAGGTGGTAAGACGCTAGGCAATTCTGTCAGTGATACTGAAATTCACTGTAGATGAAGAGAAGCCACACGCTAGGGATGTTAACAAGGTATAGCTAGATGAGGAAAAGCCTCAGAATTTGGTTATCAGGGAGGGGAAGGGAGAGGTTTCTGTCTGAATGACAGGAAGGTGAGGGTACCACTGAGACAGGAAAAGCTTGATTGTGGACAGGCTGAGCCCCAGGGTGCCAGTGTGCCCTAGCAGAGCCTCCAATTGGCAGTCAGATAGCCCTGACTAGAGCTGCTGACTGGGGTGGCACTGATGAATAGGCATCAATGAAGCTACACTCAGCATAATAACAGTCATCACTTCTTCAGTGCTAGCAACTGTGAGAAGCCCTTTATACCCATTACTGAATTTAATCTTTACCACAGTCCTGTGGTGCGAACTACTATCACATTTTATAGCAGAAAATCTAAAGCTTAGAGACATTAAGTAACTTAATTTACCCAGATCACACTGCTTACAAATGGTAGAGGTGGGATTCAAATATTTTTGAGTGATTATTCATACGTTGTGCAATTAAATCACAATGAAAGGATATAAATACCTTGAAAATTTACAAAGTAAAATAAAGTAAGTCCTGGAAATATAATGTACAGCATGGTAACTAGAATTAATAATACTGAAGAGTATATTTGCAAGTTGCTTAGATCTTAAAAGTTCTCATCACAAGAAAAACAATTGTAACTATGTGTGATGACAGTTGTTAACTAGACTTATTGTGGTGATCATTTCACAACATATACAATTATTAAATCACTATGTTGTACACAGAAACTAATATAATGTTGTATATCAATTATATCTCAAATTTTAAAAACCAGACCTTGCACCTAATGCAAATACCATCTTAGGTAATGGAGAGTAGAGTTTCAAAGGCAGATTTGGAAATACATCTTTCATGTCCAGCATAAAATCTTTACTCCCCAGAACTGTGTGTGTAACCTCTAGCTGGGCATCATATTTCTTTTTCTCCCCCACTGCACAGAATACTACTTCAGGCAGAGGACCTTTCTCATGGGCCCTTATAGGTGGTCATAGTGCCTATCACAGAGCACCTACTAGGTACTGAATAAATATTTGTTGCGTATCTTTATTCATTCATTCAACAAATAGACGTTAAAGTGCCTCTATGCAGGGCACTGTGTGAGTCAGCAGGAGTACGACAAGAGGCCAAATATGCACGGACCCTTCCCTCATGGAACTTCTAGGTTACTACCAGCAGCAGACATTAATCAAAATACCACAGAAACAGAATAATTACATTTGTGATTTGCCTAAAGGCAAGGTGCGTGCAGCTATGAATGCCTAATAAGGGCATGTACCTAACTGGGAGGTCCAAGAAGATGTCAGTGAGGAAGTGATACTTTGAGCTGAAATCTGAAGAAGAATGGTGCTTAACCAAATGAGGCACCTGGGAAACCATACCAGGCAGCAGCGACAGCACATGCAAAGGTGCTGAGCCAGAATGGAAAAGGAAAGAAGGAATGATTGAGGTCCTGTCCTAGAGCAGTTCGGCCTCCAGGGAAGGTCAAGGCCTCGTTCTTCTTCACCCTCCATCACCACATCCCCACTCCTCCACATCATAATCAATACTAGTTGGAAAATATCCTTGCATTAAAACAGCATCCAAAGTTTGTTTTTTAAAAACATTTCTTTTTTAATATTTTTTGATTGATTAAGGTATTACATACATGTCTTTACCCCCCCTTCCTCTCCCCACCCTCCACTCATGTCCTCACCCCTCTGGTGCCTGTGTCCATTGGTTAGGCTTATATGCATGCATACAAGTCCTTTGGTTGACCTCTCTCCCTTACCCCCACCCTCCCCTACCTTCCCTCTGAGGTTTGACAGTCTGATCTATGCTTCTCTATCTCTGGATTTGTTTTTGTTCATCAGTTTATGTTGTTCATTATATTCCACAAATGAGTGAGATCATGTGATATTTATCTTTCTCTGACTGGCTTATTTAACTTAGCATAATGCTCTCCAGCTCCATCCATGCTGTTGCAAATGGTAAGAATTCCTTCTTTTTTACCACAGTGTAGTATTCCATTGTGTAGATGTACCACTGTTTTCAAATCCACTCATCTGCTGATGGGCACTTAGGCTGTTTCCAAATCTTAGCTATGGTAAATTGTGCTGCTACAAACATAGGGGTGCATATATCCTTTCTGATTGGTGTTTCTAGTTTCTTGGGATATATTGCTAGAAGTGGGATCACTGGGTCAAATGGGAGTTCCATTTTTAGTTTTTTGAGGAAACTCCATACTGTTCTCCACAGTGGCTGTACCAGTCTGCATTCCCACCAGCAGTGCATGAGGGTTCCTTTTTCTCCGCATCCTTACCAGCAGTTATTTGTTGATTTGTTGATGATACCCATTCTGACAGGTGTGAGGTGGTACCTCATTGCTATTTTTATTTGCATCTCTTGGATGATTAGTGACTTTGAGCATGTTTTCATGTCCCTTGGCCTTCCTAATGTCTTCTTTCAAAAAGTATCTGTTTAGGTCTGTTGCCCATTTTTTGATTGGGTTATCTTCCTTTTGTTAAGTTGTACGAGTTCCCTGTAAATGCTGGAGATTAAACCCTTATCAGTGATAACTTGGCAAATATGTTCTCCCATGCAGTGGGCTTTCTTATTGTTTTGTTGATGGTTTCTTTTGCTGTGCAGAAGCTTTTTATTTTGATGTAGTCCCATTTGTTTATTTTCTCTTTAGTTTCCATTGCCCTTGGAGCTGTATCAGTGAAGATATTGCTTTGGCATATGTCTGAGATTTTGCTGCCTGTGGATTCCTCTAATATTTTTATGGTTTCCCATCTTATGTATAGCTCTACAGGACTACCTAAAAAAAAATGGTAGTAAATCATCTAACTCTACAATTTAAAGAATTAGAAAGAGAGCAATAAGAAAAGCCCAGAGAGAGCAGAAGGAAGGAGATAATAAAGATCAGAGCAGAAATAAATGACATAGAGACAAAAAAAAAGTATAAAAATATCAATGAAACCAAGAGCTGGTTCTTTGAAAGGGTAAACAAGATTGATGAACCTCTAGCCAGGCTCACCAAGAAGCAAAGAGAGAATAAACAAAATCAGAAATGAAAGAGTCGAAATAATAACAGACCCCACAGAAATACAGAGGATTGTTAAAAAATACTATGAACAACTCTATCCCAACAAACTAGACAACTTGGAGGAAATGGACATATTCCTAGAAAAATAACAACCTTCCAAAACTCAATCAAGAAGAATCTAAAAATCTCAATAGGCTGACAACTATGGAAGAAATGAAAGGAGTCATCAAAAAGCTTCCAGCAAACAAAAGCCCGGGGCCAGATGGCTTCACAGGGGAGTTTTACCAAACATTCAAGGAAAAACTAAAACCTATCCTCCTCAGACTATTCCAAAAAATTCAAGAGGAAGGAACAATTCCAAGCTCATTCTATGAAGCCAGCATTATCCTAATCCCAAAACCAGATAAGACAACACAGTGAAAGAGAATTACAGGCCAATATTCCTCATGAACATAGAAGCCAAAATCCTCAACAAAATTCTAGCAAATCGGATCCAGCATTACATCAGAAAGATCATACACCATGACCAAGTAGGATTTCTCCCAGGGATGCAAGGATGGTGCAATATCTGCAAATCAATAAACGTGATACTTCACATAAACAAATTGAGAGATAAAAATCACATAGGCATATCATTGATGCAGAAAAAGCTTTTGACAAAATCCAACACCCTTTTTTGATAAAAACCCTCAGAAAAATGGGAATAGAGGGTTCATACCTCAACATAATAAAAGCCTTATATGACAAACTGGCAGCCAACATCATACTCAATGGGCAAAAACTAAAACCATTTCACCTAAGAACAGGAACGAGACAGGGATGCCTACTTTCACTACTCCTGTTCGACATAGTACTGGAAGTGCTAGCCATAACAATTAGACAAGAAGAAGAAATAAAAGATATCAAAATTGGAAAAGAAGATGTAAAACTGTCATTATTCACAGATGACATGATACTATACATAGAAAACCCTAAAGACTCCATAAAAAATTATTAGACTTAATAAATGAATTCGGCAATGTAGCAGGATACAAAATTAACACCGAGAAATCTATGGCATTTCTATACACCAACAGTGAACTTACAGAAAGAGAGACTAAAAAACAATCCCATTTACCATCGCACCAAAAAAATTAAGATACCTAGGAATAAACTTAACTAAGGAGGTAAAAGACCTGTACTCAGAAAACTACAGGACACTGAAAAAAGAGATAGAGGAAGGCATAAACAGATGGAAGAACATATCATGTTCATGGAGTAGTAGAATCAACATCATTAAAATGTCCATACTACCCAAAGCAATCTATAGATTCAATGTACTCCTTATTAAAATACCAACAGCATATTTCACAGACCTAGAATGAACTCTCCAAAAATTCATCTGGAATAAAAAAAGATCCCGAATAGCTGCAGCAATCCTGGGGAGCTGGTTGGGTCTTTAAAGGAAACAGATGGTGTACTCAAATTAATTTGAAGGGAAGTTACTATGGCAATTACTTACAAAGGTAGGGGCACTGTGTAGAAAAATAAGTTCATGCAGTGCTACATTGGTCAAAGCTAACTGGAAGTCAGAAGGCAAAGGAGGCTGGAGGTAGAGATCATGCAGAGCACAGAACATTGGCAGAATGGAGCAAGGGGGCCAAGGTGAAGGGAAAACCAAAGATATCCACACAGTGGGGCTCATTTAATTCTCCTTTTAAATCAGTAAATTAGGTTTTTTATACGAGTTTGTATGTATGATACATTTTACCGCTCAAAAATGGGGGAAAGCACAATAAAAATAATGGGATTTTTTTTTTCATCTTAAAAAATTACTTTACAGATGTTTCAAACAGAGAAATGAGGACCAAGGAAAGTAAGAAACATCAAAATGACTAGTAATAGGCATTATTTTTCCTTTGCTGTTAGCCAACTCCTTTACTTCTATTTTCCCTCATTTGAAGAAAGGGCGACTAAAAATTTTAAGTTGTCATAATCTCATTTTTATCAGATCATCTAGTCAAGAAATAAAGCCGATTTTCAAGTTTCTCAGAGAAATAACTGGTCATTTTCAGGAAGGATAGTTTACTGCCTCATAAGTGGTATTCTGGGAATAAGTTAATCCCGTTTACTGAGAAAATAACATCTAAATAAAAACTAAATAAACAGAAAAAGAGTTTAAATACAATAAAAGAAGTTCAGTGATCATAAGATAGTGATTTAAAAATTTTTCAACACTCTCTATTATAATACAACTAGAGGCCTGATGCATAAAATTTGTGCAAGAGTAGGCCTTCCTTCCCCCAGCTGTTGGCACAGGCTTCCCTCTGGCACCTGGGACCTGGGCTTCCCTCGCAGCCCTGGCTTCATTTGGAAGGTCGTCCATAAGGACGTCTGGTCTAATTAGAATATTATGCTTTTATTATTATAGATTATATACAGAAGCATAATTAAGCAGTAGTAATAACTAAGATAGTAATAGCAATAACCAAAAATTACTGAGTGCTCCATATACATATTAAGTCATTTAATCATTACTGGAAATCTACAGGGTAGAATCATTAGTATCCTTTTACAGATGAGGACATTGAGCATAAAGAAATCAAACCACCCGACAGTGGAGCTAAAGCTTATGTTCGTTACAACTGTGTCCAAGGATTTGCTTCAGTTGAGGTGTGGTGATGCCTAGCCAGAGCCCCATCCATGCCTTCTTCCCCCCTAGCAATGGGGCACCCCTCAAGAGAGACTGTGGGATCCCTAGGTCTACACAAAACACAATTTGAAATCTATCAACTTAGAGAGTGGGAAACACATAAGAATATTTGGGGGAATATTAGAATTGAGTATTTCAGTTAATATACGTTTCCTTAAAACTAAGAAATACTGGGAAATGACATGGTTTAGATCGGGAGTTCTTACACTTTGTAGTTCATGAAGACACTAAAATCAAAGGTAAACTCTTGTGCATATAAGTCATCTAAATGTCCCAGATGTCTTTGCCTGTGAAATCAAATTTCCCTTCAATGTCCAGTCACAAAGGCTTGGGTGTCCATGTCACCCAGCATGCTTGGCTAACCAAAGTCCAGTTTTTTCTAACTGCCTGGCAAAAGGAATCTGGGAATCTACAGGCAATCCTACATGTGTCACAGATCATCCTGGTTGTGGCACGCCACTTCAACCAGAATTGTGGCTCTAGAATGTAGTTCTTCCCTTCTGAAGATCGCCTCTTGTCATTATAATAACAAAAGGGTAATATGCTAATTAGACTAGATGTCTTCCGGACGTCATTCCAAACATCCTTCCTGATGAAGCCAGAGCCAGAGGGAAGCTAGCCTGGGTCCTGGGTGCCTGCAGGTGGCCCAAGGGAAGCCAGCCCAGGTCCCAGATGCCTGTGGGCGGCCCAAGGGAAGCCAGCCTGGGTCCCAGGTGCCAGAGGGAAGCCGGTGCTGGCAGCCAGGGGAAGGAAGGTCTACTCTTGCACTAATTTTCATGCATCGGGCCTCTAGTCTATACATATAAAAGACTGATATGCAAAGTGTCCCCACAGGAGTTCCACCAGGAGTTCTGTCACTTGCTATGATGTGCGCTGACCACCAAGGGGCGGCGTAAAATGAAGGAAGGCCCCAGCCGACAGCCAGAAGGCCCCCATAAGCCCTGATCACCAGCCAGGCCTAGGGACCATACCTGTGTGTGAATTTCGTGCACCAGACCTCTAATATAAGAATAATTGATTACTGGGATCCTTATGTTAAGAAACTGGGTAGCATTATAACAATGCAAAACATTCTTTAAGGCTACAGACTTTGAAATCAAACAGACCTGAGTTTGAATTCTGTGGTTCGAGTTATTAGCTGTGGACAAGTTGTTTCAGTTGGATTCAGTTTCCTCATCTATAATGGGAAGATTATAATATCCATTTAGCAAGATTATATTGAGAATGAAATTCATTAACACACGTGCCTGAAACATACGGTGTACTCTCTGAATGGTAGGTCTTGCTAGATTATTAATCTTTGCAATGGAGGCATCCAAAATGGTGCAGAGATCTTAATTCCACAGGACCATTTCTTTTAACATCAACATTCAAGAATGCCAAAGACAGCAATAAAGCTACATTAGTAAAGGACATTTTAATTTTACAGAGTTACACTTACTCAGACCAGATAGTTTAATTTATGGTGACCTAATATGATAAAAGGCTAGAATTGAAATCTCACAAAGGGCAAATGGTTAATATTTTACTTACACTGTTGTCAATTATCAGTTATATCAGCTGCATTTTTTTTTGCATGAATTAATTAGGTCAACTCCAAACTGAACTTTCTGGTGACTTCATAGAATACAAGTATTCTTTGTTGTTTACTGAGACTGGATCCACAGATTTGAAGTACCAGATGTGCACATGGCAAACTTTACTCCTTATTTGGAAATTATGGGGTAGTTTTGCTTGTCAAATAAATGGGGACTTATTCCACTCTTGCAAGGAGGTGGAAAACAAGGGTAGTGAAAATTCTCTTCTGGAGAACACTTCTCCTTTTTCTTCCTAAAATATCAGCAAGAACAACATTTACATTTTCTTTAACATGGGTGAGAGTGCTTTCGCTTCACAATCAAAACTTCTGTATTCAATTTTGCAAAGCTCATTCACAAACAATTGGTGGTATTTTTGTCAAAATTGGGAAGTTAAAAATTTTTTGAAATGACACCTCAAACAAGTACAAATTGTGTTAAAAGATTTGGCTCACATTGACCTGAAGTAATCTTTTCTTCTCTCCAATCAAAGCATAACAGCTGTAGTGATAGGAAACAATGCTGTCATAGGGGCATATAGCCTACTCTAATTGCTCACCCAAATTAACATTTATTTAGTGGTTATTTACTAAGTGGTTATTATATGTAACTAGAGGCCCTGTGCACAAAAATTTGTGCACTTGGGGGGGGGGGGTCCCTCAGCCTGGCCTGTGCCCTCTCGCAGTCTGGGACCCCTCAGGAGATAACGACTACTGGCTTAGGCCTGCTCCCAGGTGGCAGAGGGCAGGCCCAATCCCTAGGTGCAGCCCCTGGTCGGGCTCAGAGCAGGGCTGATTGGGGAGTTGGGGCGCTGCCCTCTGTCATGCACAGAGCAGGGCGGATTGGGAGGTTGCGATGCCACCCTCAGTCACACTCAGGGTAGGGCCGATTGGGGGGTTGGGGCACCGCCCCCTGTCACACTCAAGGCAGGGTTGATGGGGAGGTTGTGGCGCCACCCCATCACGCACAGAGCAGGGCCAATCAGGGGGTTGGGGCACTGCCCCTTGTCACTCACAGAGCAGGGCCCATCAGGGGGGTTGGGGCTCCGTACCCTGTCACACACAGAGCAGGGTCGATCACGGGGTTGGGGAGCTCCCCCCTGTCACTCACAGAGTAGGGCCGATATAGGAGTTGGGGCACCACCCCTTGTCACGCACAGAGCAGGGTGGATCAGGGGGTTGGAGCGCCGCACCCTGTCACACTCAGGGCAGGGCCAATGGGGAGGTTATGGCTCTACCCCATCACACACAGAGCAGGGCCCGTGGCGGGGGGTGGGAGGGTTGGGGCGCTGCACCCTGTCACACACAGAGCAGGGCCGATCAGGGGGTTGGGGCACCGCAGCCTGTCCCAAACAGAGCCGCAGGGCGATCAGGGGGTTGGGGAGCTCCCCCCTATCAGGCACAGAGCAGGGCTGATCAGGGGGTTGGGGCGCTGCCCCCTGTCACGGTGATCCCGGTGCCAGGAGGCCTTGCGGCTCTGCTGATCCCAGTGCTGGGAGGCATATTACCCTTTTACTGTATAGGATAGAGGCCTGGTGCACGGGTGGGGGCCGGCTGGTTTGCCCTGAAGGGTGTTCTGGATCAGGGTGGGGGTCCCCACTGGGGTGCCTGGCCAGTCTGGGTGAGGGGCTGAGGGCTGTTTTAAGGCTGGTGGGTGACTGAAGCTCCCAACTGCTCCTTTTTTTCTTTTTTTTTCTTTTTATTCTGGTCCTGCTTTAGCTCTGAGGCTTGGCTCCAGCTCTTAGGCCTCACCTGCTGAAAGCAGTTATCTGGTTTGTTTGGGTTCTATAATCGAAACACTGTTTCAACTCCAGCTCTGAGATCCTGGCTGGCTGAAAGCAGGTTTCTGGGGTTTTGTTTAGCTTCTATATTTGTAACTATGTTTCAAACTGCAAGCTCAGAGGCCAGCAGCGGCAGGCGGGGAACGTTGGAGTCCTCCGTCACTGAAGCAAGCAAGCCTCATGTTCGCTTCAAGCTGCCTGGCTGCCGGCCGCCATCTTGGCTGGCAGTTAATTTGCATATCGCCCTGATTAGCCAATGGGAAGGGTAGCGGAGGTATGGCTAATTACCATGTTTCTCTTTTATTAGATAGGAAGTCATACTATTTTAAGTGCACTGTATTATATGTTTCTATTTATAATTTTCAACTGTGATTATTCCTCATAATGAACTTGGAAGGTAGGTGAGACAGTTCAGATCAATGTGGCTGCAAACATAGCTTAAGCATCTACTATCTGCAAGGAATAAAGATGCATATGGTGTTCTAGTTCCTCACAAGATGATGTACTAATGTTGATGCCATCACTCCACCACTGGGCCCCAAAAGGACATAGTGACGACCAGCTGCCTTCCCTTCCTTGTCCCTCAGCTCTGCAGAGGCTACCCCTGGGAGCTAGGAATTGACAACCCAGGAGGCAGCTTTTGGGACAGAGCAATGCCGGGTTGATGTCCCAGGAGGTCACCTGACAGATGAGGTAATGGGAATTGGGAACACAATAAACAAGAATCTCACATCAAAACTCTCCACGCTGAGGAAAATCTCCCCATGCTCACTCTTTAAATGCACTTGGAAGGGCAAAAGCTAGGAACTGAGCCCTTGTCCCCTTCCCAGGTGCACACAACCAGCTAAAGGCAAATAAATAACAAAAGGGCTGATGAGCCTGAAGCACTTCTCCCCAGTTGATTGGTACATGTATAATTTATATCTTCTTGAGCTAAAGTTTCTTTTCCCTTGTGTAATGTCTTTCTTTTGACTCTTAAGATGTTTGTTACTTTAAATTCTTACTTAACCTAAAATTGCTACTGTTGGATTCATGTTTTCCTGGCATATGTCTTTCTATTTATTCCTTTCAACTTTTCTATATTCTTTTTTTCTACAAAATTTGTGCATTTTGATAAATAAGTTTGAGCCTTTTAAATAGAATATAATTACTACTGTATTAGGACTTCTTCTGTGATTGTATTTTATATTTTCCATTGACCATACTTTCTGGTGTTTTTTTTTCCCCCCCTGTTATACTTTTCATTAGGTAGTTCAAACTTCCTTGTCTTAAATTTACACATTTTAAATCTGTCCAGTGAACACCTTTTATTTACTAATATGCATGTTTGTGTTTATGTTTATTTTTTCTCTTTCAATTTTCTTGCCCTAGCTGGTTTGGCTCAGTGGAAAGAGCATAGGCTTGGGAACTGAAGGGTCCTGGGTTCGATTCTGGTCAAGGGCATGGACCTCAGTTGCAGGCTCAATCCCTGGCCCTGGTGGGCATGCTCAAAGGCAAACAATCAACGGGCCTCTCATATTGATGTTTCTGTCTTTCCCCCTCTCCTCCACTATCTCTAAAAATCAATGGAAAAATATCCTCAGGTGAGGATTAACAAAAAAAAAATTTTTTTTCTTGTCAAGATCTATTGTTTTCCTTGAACAGATCACTCTTATCGCCTCTGGTTCTACTCCCTATATTCTTCTTCTTCTTCTCATCACATTAGTTTTACCATAAAGTTAACAGAAAAAAAAATGTAGCAGAATATTTTTGCAGACTTCAGAGAAGAAGGAATAATTTAAATGTGACCCAAATGCTAAAAGTCATAAGGTTTTTTTTTAAAAAAAAGATAAACTAACTTACATTAAAATTCAGGATTTCTTGCTAACAAAGACTACCACAGACAAGATAAACTTATTGGTGACAGACTGAGAGAAAATATTTGTGATACTTAAAGTCCAAAAGGGATTTGTGTCTAGAATAGAGAAGGAATATATATGAATCAACAAAAGACAGAAAACATAATAGAAGAATGAACAAAGGATAAATGCAATTTATATACAAGAAATACAAAATGCTAACAAGTATAAAAGCATGCTCAACTTTGCCATAAATTGGAGAAATTAAACAAAATTAAACTTTATGTAAATTGAGATAAACGAAGCATCAGAAAGACAAAAAGGCAATCAAAAAATGTTAGATTTTAGTAAAAACAGAGGGAAATGAGAATGATTATGCACTCTAGGAAGGACTGTAGTGTTTTAGCAATTTAGGAGAGTACTCCAGTAGTCCTCAGCAGATGAACAGACCATGTAAAGGTAATCCTACTCCTGGGTGTATTCCTAGAGTGGCCTCCACTCAAAGCAGGAAGCTAAAGGCAATACAGTTGTATTTGTTACAATGAAGAAATAAAGATTGAATGAAGAACCAGTACTTATGAACCAGGGAAAAGAACATTAATTATACTTAAGTATGTATATCTCTTTAATTCTTGTTCTAATTACAATTTTTAACCATAGTGACCAATAATCATGCTCATAGTCAAGGCTTTATGATTTCTTAGAAACACATGACTGGAAAAAGGCAGAACTCTTACATGAATCTGAGCTCTAATGTGATGCCTCCTCATTTGGACCATGAACCAAGGCACAATTGGTTCTGGTACACCACCCTCATTTCAATATACATGTATTCCCAGCACTGAGCTGGTAAGTTCTAGCCAACACATAGTGATAGCAATGGTCATAGCCAGTTAGGATAGTTTACAAGCAAAAAAGAACTTCCAAGAAGCCACCACAGTTCTATGGTTTGTTCCCGCAAATATTTGACGAATGCACACTGTAAGAAAAAGGAGTCCCATATTGCCATCCCCAGCTAGAGAGGGAACACAATCATTGCCAACTCGCTTCACTTTCAGTGACTACAGTGGGTGTCCCATGTCCCAGTCAGCCACTTCTAGCAGGAAGGAAGTTCTCACAAGGAGTCCTGTGAAAAACTTTTTTGTTTTTTTAAATCATGACCAGAAACCTATGTCCTCAGGATAATGAGTCAATAAAGACTTCTTTAGTGACCCACAGAACATTTATTTGGGACATTTTTCCAAAATCTAAACCTCTTATCTTTTGGAATGAAAAAGTTAAAGTCTGAATAAGAGCACTTTTAGTCTTTCTTTCTCAATAACTATGGCTGATTTTAAAACAAAAAAGTTCTCCCTAATAAGTCTTTCTATCAAATAATCTATAATAATAAAAGGGTAATTTGCTAATTAGACCAGACATCCTTCCGGACGTCATTCCAGACATCCTTCCGGATGAAGCCAGGGCTGGAGGAAAGCCGCTAGGGTGCTGGGTGCCTGCCGGCCACCGGCAGGAAGTGTGGGTGTTGGTTGCCAGAGTAAAACCGGTGCCGGCAGCCAGGGGAAGGAAGGCCTACTCTTGCACAAATTTTTGTGCATCAGGCCTCTAGTAGAGAATAAAACCATCCTCCAATTTTTGATAAATGAGCATTCATTGTAAGGATTAGAGGTAAAGAGGACAAGGAAAGAGTGTGTTCTGGTCTCTACAGTAAGAAAGAACTACCAATCTAAAAGCACTTCTCATTCTATTGTAAACAGAAAGAACAGCTGACAACAATTTAGAAACATGCTAGTTATTCTCAATACCCAGAAATTCCCATTTTAAAACAATGCTTTAGGTTACTCAGAAGCGTTCAACTCCTTATAACAACAGAGAAATTTCTCAAGTGGTCAGCATAAATACAGAACATTGTGCAACTTCCCCTCAACCAAACCACAAACAGTCTCAGCATAAACAGTGATGCCCTTAAAATGGAGCAATTGGGGAATAGATTCAAAGCTGGGACTATGGAAAAAAGGACAATTATTTTTGAAATGTAGCTTTGTGTATTTTCTGGTAGAGTACTTCTTCCCATAAATTACAGAGATAATGAACAGTAGTTAATTAATGTTAATTATGCAGAAAACACTATACTACTTTATGTGGCTTATCTCATATATTCTTCCAAAAATTCTATGAAAAAGACATTATTATTATTACCCTCTTTTCACAGGCAAGGAAAATAAGGCTTGAAGAATAGGTTGCATAGTTAATCAATGAATTGACCAAAAATCAAAATCATATTTGTCTAATTCCAGAATCAGTGCTTCTATTTATTTCCTTTTTTAGCAAATTCTCTTTCCCACTAATAATAGGTATTTTCAAAGAACAGGTCCAAAGCCCTTGCTCTTTCCACTACATATATTCTTTCATTTATTTTAACTGTTGCCTTTAACTAATTCCTCCAAAATTAGTACCTTAGAATCAGGACACTTCTTACCTATAAAACTTTGCAGATTGGTGAGGTCTGACTTATTCTGCACCATTCCTCTGTGTTTCCCTTAAATTCTAGCTGCGGGTGTCTATTCTAAGTGTCTCACTCTAAACTCAACAGGTAATTGTGTGAGTATATATACAAGCATTTTTAATTTTAAATCTTTATTATCGAAAGTATTACATATGTCCTCTTTTTTCCCCCATTGGCCACTTCTAGCCCACACCCACACCCAGCCCCAGGCCTTCACTACACAATTGTCTATGTCCTTGGGTTATGCATATACTAGTATGCATATAAGTTCTCTGGTTGATCTCATCCCACCCACCTACCCATCCACCCACCCCTGCCTTCCCTCTGAAATTCAACAGTCTGTTCCATGATTCTATGACTCTGGATATATTTTGTTAATCAATTTATTTTGTTCATTCGATTCCACATATCACATTACAATAGCTAAGATCTGTGTGGATAAAAAAGCTGTGGTACATTTACACCATGGAATACTATGCAGCAGTAAAAATAGAAGGATCTCTTACCCTTTGAGACAGAATGGAGGGGGCCTGGAAAATATTATGCTAAGAGAAATAAGCCAGTCAGAGAAAGAGAAGCATTTAATTCTTATTTTATTTTTTGGTCCTCAATTGTTTTGGTTGTTTTTTAGTCCTAGAAAGAACTACATTTAAATGGTCCCTAATGTCTAAACTGTATAGTTCTGTGATTCTATATATAGGACTAAAAATCATCACATTATTCTCCAAACCTCTCCTTCTGAATTTGCCTATGTCTCTGAATGGACATTTGAGCAGAGGCCTAAAGGAAAGGAGGAAAGGACCCACTTAGATCTCTAGGACGGAGCAAGTCAAGCAGAGCAAACAGGATGCGAGGTTCAGCCTGACTGGCATGTTGAAGAAACTCTCAGAAGCCATCATAGCTGGAGCCGAGTAAACACGAGCAAGAGCAAGAGAAGATGAGGTCAGAGAAGGGCCAGCTCATGGACTAGGCTCTGTGCTTACAGTGGCCATGTACTTTGTTGAATGCTCTGAGGTTGGCACCTCGGAATTATTATTTTTAACAAGGAGCTCTGCATTTCCATTTCGTACCAGGCCTTGCAAATCATGTATCTGGTCCTGGGTCAGAGCAGTAGCAAAACTTGATTGCTGTAGTGTGTTGTAGCCATTAAGCCTTGTAAGGAGCCTCTGAGTGAGATAAGAAGCCACTGAAGGATGCTAAATGGAAGAATGACAAGATCTGACTGTTTTTCTTTCAAATCACTGCTTTTAGGGCAGATCTAAGGGATCTAGGGTGAAAACTGGGAGACCCAAAACAATCTAGTTGGAGATAATGGTGATTCGGCCCATGCTGGTAGCAGTAGAGGCAGGGAGAAATGGTCAGATTCTAGGCATATTTTGAAGGTAAAGCCAAAAGCATATGGTGATGGATATGATGTAAAGGTGAGAGAAAGAGAAGTCAGAGATGATTTCAGGGTTCAGGGCCTGAGCATTGGGAAGAAGAGAGGCAGATTAAAGGAGACTCCAGCCTGGGGTTGTGGAGGCCAGGAGTTTGGTTGTGCATATGCTGAGCTTGAGATGCTTATTTATTTATTTACTCTGTTTTAATAGGTGTGTGAGGTTATATTTTATTAGAAAGCATTAGTCCTTGGCCCAATTTAATCAGTGTTGGTATTTTTCAATCTCCCATGCTTCTTAAGTTAAGAGAGACTGAATTACTTCATCAAATCAGGTGCTGAGTAGGTAGTTAGATATAAAAGTGTGGGGTTCAAGTAAAAGGTTCAAGCTAGAGATACAAGTATTCAGAGGTGGAGATGAGGAGGAACCAAAAAAGGAGAATAAGGAGAAGGCAGTGTTAAGAAGGAGACTCAGGAAGGTGTATCCTTAGATTAAGAGAAAAAGAAGGGAGTGTCTAGTGTGTCCAAGAGACTTATATCAATATTCCTGATAAGTAAAATGTGCTGGAGAATTAATTTACTGGCCATTGGATTTTGCAAGAGGGAGATTTTGTAAAATGCTGTTTCACTTTGCTATTGAGATCCTCGCCTATCATTTAAATGTAAGACTTCAAGCATATCAACTCCTTACTTACCTTCATACCAACACTTAGATTCTCCTTTTATTATATCCATCATTTCATTTTTAAAAAATCATATCCAGCCTTTACCAATAGCACAACCTAATTCAGGCCCCTGTTACCTCAGGACTAGATGGCTGAGTGCCCTGCTAAACTGTCCACTGGTTTCTAGTCTCCTCACTAGCAATCCATCCTGATTAGTCATCCTGGAAGAAAACATTTTTCAGGGATTTCCCAGGCCCTGTGGCTTTCAGCAGAACATACCAATAAGAGGCTTCTCTCACCCACTTCCCCAGACCCATGCACAAACATACCCTCCTGATACCCATCTGAACTGCAAAGGTCTGCCTGAACTCCACAGAAAAGAACCATGATTAGAGCCAGCAGCTAGAATGATTGGGCCCCTCTATTTGCAGTGATTTGATGAACTAATTTAGTCTCTCTTAATTTAAGAAGCATGGGAGCCGAAGCCGGTTTGGCTCAGTGGATAGAGCGTCGGCCTGCGGACTGAGGGGTCCCAGGTTCGATTCCGGTCAAGGGCATGTGCCTGGGTTGCGGGCACATCCCCAGTGGGAGATGTGCAGGAGGCAGCTGATCGATGTTTCTCTCCCATCGATGTTTCTAACTCTCTCTCTCTCCCTTCCTCTCTGTAAAAAAATCAATAAAATATATTTAAAAAAAAAAAAGAAGCATGGGAGATTAAAAAATACCAATACTGATTAAATTGGACCAAGGACTAATGCTTTCTAATAAAATATAACCTCACACACCTATTAAAATAGTTAAAGTAAATAAATAAAAAGTATTCTTAAAAAACCTAAACCATCAAATACTGCACTGGCAAGGACAAGTTGCAGCTGGAACTCTCATTCACTGCTGGTAGGAATGCACTCTGGAAAATAGTTTGACAGTTTCTTCAAAATTTAAATATTTAACATATGACTCAAGAGTCCCACTCCTAGTTATTTTCTCAAAAGACACTAAAACATATAACCACACCCCAAAACAACAATAACTGTAAGTGAATAGTTATACAATTTTATTCATAAACACCCCAAACTGAAAACAACCCAAATGGCCATCAAACGGTGAACAGATAAACAAATTGTTGTATATCCATAAAACAAAATCCTACAAAGGAATAAAAAGAATGAAGTCTTGATGCATGCAGCAACCTGGATGAATTTCAAGTGCACATTGCTAAGTGAAAAAAGCCAGATAAGCCCTAACCGGTTTTGCTCAGTGGATAGAGCATCGGCCTGCAGACTCAAAGGTCCCAGGTTCGATTCCAGTCATGGGTATGTACCTTGGTTGCGGGCACATTCCCAGTAGGGGGTGTGCAGGAGACAGCTGATCGATGTTTCTAACTCTCTATCACTCTCCCTTCCTCTTTGTAAAAAATCAATAAAATATATTTTTAAAAATAAAAATTAAATTAAAAAGCCAGACAAACAGTACCAGGTAGGTGCTAAAAATATAGGGGGGAAACTTTGTAAAGCATGATTGTCTAACTCAGTGGTTCTCAACCCTTCTGGCCCTTTAAATACAGTTCCTCATGTTGTGACCCAACCACAAAATTATTTTCATTGCTACTTAACTGTAATGTTGCTACTGTTATGAATCGTAAGGTAAATATCTGATATGCAGGATGGTCTTAGGTGACCCCTGTGAAAGGGTCGTTTGACCACCAAAGGGGTCATGACCCATAGGTTCAGAACCGCTGGTCTAACTACTATGCTGTATACCTGAAACCAATACAAAATAAAGTGGTTGGCAGTGAAACAGCACCGGGTATAAGACCAGCGGAGTCAGACGAGGCCTTGGTTCAGCAACCTCGGTACATGAGTTCTGGTTAGGAAAGAATTCAGAGTCAAGACTCAAACTATAGAGAAAGTTTATTTAGAAAGTCACAGAGGTAAAAGTGTCACTGTCATTAGCAAGTTATTGATGGGAGAGGAAGCACATAGAGACACTGTTGAGCATGGTCAGCTAGGAAGCAAAGGCCTGTTTGCTTCACCTGAAAGCTACAGCTTCACATACACACACACACACACACACACACACACACACACACACACACACACACACCAGGGAACCACTGGTCCATTCCAGGCAGATCACTGGGGGCAAAGGAAAGAACAAAGGTGGAGGTAATCACATGTGCAATAAAGTCAAAATAGTGCTGGGGAGGTCCTGGACCATAGATACTTGTCATTCTAACCTGGGAAAAAGATCTTTTGCTAGGGGGATAGATCCCAATGCAAGCATGTGAAATCTTGGGAAGTTAATTGGCTATTTTGAAAATGCTCCTCTTAAAACCCGACTAGACAAAGCTCTCTCTCTCTCTCTCTCTCTCTCTCTCTCTCTCTCTCTCTCTCTCTCTCTCTCTGTCTTTCTCTCTGTCTCTCTCTCTGTCTCTCTCTGACTCTCACCCATCGGTGTCATCATGCATTCTCTCCTGCAGGGGAGCTCATGGCCATGTGGGTCTAGTGGCCATCTGGAGCCTGCAGACTACTCAGGCTCCCAAGGACTATGAAGCAGAAACTCTGGACACTGGTTTTATTTTGGCCCCGCTGAAGACATGGTTGGATTTTTTCCATGGCAGAATGGAGGGAGGTGGGACATTAGAAGCCCAGGAGCAGGGGCGGCCATCACCAATAAACCACCTTGCCACGTGAATTATTGAAATGCCTTTCTCTAGAGCAGTGGTTCTCAACCTTCTGGCCCTTTAAATATAGTTCCTCATGTTGTGACCCAACCATAAAATTATTTTCGTTGTACTTCATAACTGTAATGTTGCTACTGTTATGAATCGTAATGTAAATATCTGATATGCAGGATGGTCTTAGGCGACCCCTGTGAAAAAGGGTCATTCGACCGGCAGGTTGAGAACCGCTGCTCTAGAGCCTGTTCCCCACTGACAACAGAAGAAGTGAGCCATAGAAGAAATGGTCTCAGGAAACAAGTTACAGAGGCAAGAGAAGGGCCCTTGCAGCTTAGGCTAAAGAGAGAGGCAAGGAAAAGGAGCCTGGGGTAGGCCAGTCTGGGGGGAGATGAGGGGGGGGCGGAGGCACAAGTGTGCTCTATAGAGAGAGCCGAACACATTAGGTCCTCCTTCTTGAGGGTATTTCTCTGGAGGTCTCAGGGGAGGATCTCAACATGATCTTCATCAGCTTTCCAGGTGTGTCCTTTTGAGATAGGCCAGGAAGCCAGGGCGAGCAGAGTAGGGAAACTGAGACCAGATAGCTGTACAGCAGTTTGCAGCCATGTAGAAAATCACAATGCCAAGCAGTTGCAGCCATCTAGTAAATCCTATCTTTCCTAAACCAGGGACACTTAAGAGGAAATGGTTAGCACTTCTCCCCAGCCAGAGGGTAAATAGCTAAACCACCCTATTCAGGGAAACAGATAGCAGATATCTGATTGGTGCGATTTGCAGACCATACCCAAGGACAGATGAAATTAAGAGAGTAAATCTCATGTTGGTACATCAGCATAAAGCTGGTGAATATTCTATTGAAATACTCCTAAGACCTCCCCAAAAAACCCAGCCTTTAAAATCCTTCAAAACAAAAGTCCCAGCACCAAGTCTTCTTCCCAAGAGCACACGCATGCCTCTCCCCCTTCTTTCCCCTCAGGCATGCATCTCCTAAACTCTAAGGGACCCCACAAAGCCTGAACAGGGTGGCAGTGGGCAATGGCAGTTCACCCCAGGCAAACACCCGGAGCCTGTCCCCAAGGCTCCCTTTTCTCTGACTTCTTTGTGAGCAGACCAGCCTGGGCTCATTTCCCCAGCTCCTTCTTGTTTCCTGTTCCTAGCTTTAATTAATGTCCTCCAAAATTCACCTGGACTCATGTTGTGAAATTTTTCCTGCACAAAGTCAAGCACCATACACTACCAGCTGGCTCTAGGCAGACCTGTCAAGGGCCAGGTCCCCTTTCTGGTAACACTTTCAGAGTTGTGGTCTCTACTGATTGGTGGGCACCAGGGCAGGTAGTCATTAGTCAATGCAGCTGATCCTGAAGTCAGCTGTGGAATGTTTGCCTGGTTTTGCTGCCTTTCTGGGCCTGGAGCTTAAATACAACTGAGGCCTAGATGTATCCGATGCAGTTAGAACCTCATTGCACTGGGGGCTTAATGCTTAAGGGCTATTCTCTGGCCCCATTGCATGTGACAAGAGAGGAAAGGTCAGGGGAGGGTCTGAAACATATGACCAGAAATAGAAAGGTCAGGGGGTCTAAACTGTCTGACCAGCCATATGCTAGGGGAGGAAAGATTAGCCTGGAGGTGAGGTCCTTGTTTTCCCAGTTTCGCCCATTGCCAGGCACTGTGGGCTTACCCTGGTGACTTTCTGTACCTGGCCCACTGTCCTTGCTCTGCTCAGGTCTGTCTAAATGCTGAACACAAACTGTAACTGAAAAACAACAACAAAAGAAAACATTGTCCCGTGAATTTATTTTCTCAGTAGAGAACTTAATTCATCCCACTACAATAAGCAACATAGTTAAAAAGAAAAGTTTATACCTTAATACTAACTAGCCCTCCAGACTTTCACAGATAATATTAAATACCCCCCAAAGCAGTTAAAGGCTGGCAAGAAAATGTTTAAGAATTATACATATACTGGAAAGAGTTATGCTATGAATGTGACTCATCTATGTGTGTCTACCAGGAATGAAATTCATGGCTCTTTCCTTCCTGGCAAGGAAGTAAGGACACCTTTCATAACCCTTTTTGCAAATGAGTAAAATGCTGGAGGAAGAGGAGGAGGACAGGCAAACAAAAAAGAAAGAAAAGAGACAAGTAAGGTCACATCTGAGTGTTAGAAAAGGTTTCTTGAAAAACGACCTGGTCAAGGATATGTATCAATACCTATACAGAGTAGTTAATGAAGAATGTGGGGCTAAAAAAAAAAAATTAATACTTTTCTTCCCACCTTCTAAGTTCTTCTGTCTGGGCTAATAACCAAATTAATAGAGACAGATTAATAGGAGAAAACCCAATTTTTAATACATGCTCATGAGGAATTCACATAAGCATGAAAATTCTAAGGCAGTGAGGCAACATTGGGTACATAGGGCATTTTTGGAGAAAGGAGAGGGTGGTGGGCATAGGGTATTGGGTTTCAGAAGTGAGAACGGGCAGTTTGCAGGTAGTTGAGGAAGAGTAGAACATTCATGGCAGGAAAATTCTTACCAGGCAACTTAGAAACACTGGGACATGGGGTAGGGGGCTTGGAGTCTTCTTGGCCTATGCTAGGATGAATATTCTTAAGGTGATTAAGCTAAGGCTCCATTCCTATTTTAAAAAAAGGTTTCTCTGTCTGAATCTCTTGGGCAGGAGAGGGGGTAGGGTCAAAGTTTCTTTCTGAGTCTTTGTTTCTTAATAAAAATATTAATATCAATATCCCAAAAGGCAGCTTCAAGGTTGCAAAACTTTAGTCTTCTTCAAGGACATGGTATAGAATGTAAACTACAGTGTTGGGAAATAAAAATAATTTTTAACAAACAGTTGTTAAAATTAGTAAGAAATATGGCCAGTGGGAAATGTACGAGGAAGCATGTGCATCAAAAGGAAGAAAGGAAAATAAAAACTTGGGGTCTACTTTCCTTCTTTCTTCTGCATACTTGGTTTTAACATCAGGAAACTTTCATCATTCTCCTCAAAAGTCCCCAGGATAAAATCTTGGCTACCTCAATCTTGAAACAATGACTAATCTATTTATCACAGTTTACCACTTTCCTCTTCCCACAGTGCAAGGAGCCTTGGATAGAAAGTAGACCAGGTTGTTTGGAAACTTTTAAAGGTATGCTTTCTTTCAGAGGTCAGGGCCGAGGGGATTTTTCCTGGAAAAAGACAGTAGTAGGAAGCCTGCAAGAGTGGAAAGTCCTGGATGCTTGATCAAGAGCCCAGCCTTCAGGATAAGCCAACCGAGTTGGGACTTCGGTAAGGTCAGTTAATTCATCACCTCTGTTACCATTGAAGGGAACCAAAGTTTTGGCACCCTGAAGCTGGCTTTTATGGAAATTGATTTTTAAGCTGTTTATTAAGAAACAAAAGACTCCGAAAGAACTTTTTGACCCTTTCCCTTGGTACCTCAGAGATTCAGCTGGAAAGGCCTCCTCCAGGAAGGAGGTCTTAGGAAGTTTGTTATCAGTGGAAGTGGGATATTCCTGTTCCCACTGAGTGTTGGGGGTTGTGTCCTTATAATATCGAGAGAAAAAGAATTTCTGACATTCACACAGAATTACATCTCTGTTTCCAAAATCCCATTTCCCTTAATCCAGTCCTGGAAGAAGTGTAGCTGGGGATAAGTAGGGCTAGAAGCAAAGCCAGTGTCCAGCGTTTCTGTTGCATGTTGCAGCTGGGTCCAGCTTAGTATCAGGTTAGTCCGTTAGTCCATTGTGTGAGAGGTCCACATGGCTGTGAGCCATGTGGGCGAATGCAGGTAAGCAGGAGCCAGAGCCACGGAAGCCAGGAGTCAACCAAGAGCAACAGGCCAAGAGCACAGAGGGCCAAGAGAGGGAACTCCTTTGTTCAGGCAATCAAATATTCCAAATCTTCCCAAGCTTGCAGTGGCCACACCCATTCTGGCCAATGACCCCTGTTTCTAGGTGTGACGGACAACAAGGACCTTTGCTAGGCCCTCCAACTTTACGAGGCATGCATCTATCTCCCCACTGTTCAGTCCCTTCCCCCAAAGATCTGCAGGAATGGACTGGTGGCTCCCTGGGAAGTGTTAAATTGTAGCTTCCTGGCAAAGCTGCCCAAATGACAGGCCTATAATATTTGGCCTTCCCTTTGCTCCTTTATCATTATTAATAACTAGGTTAATTACTATGGCATCATGTTCACTACCCTAATTTGACTTAAGTATGATAGTGTGACTTCAGGCAAAGGCCTGTTGATTAGATACCTTCTGGGTTCCATTGTTTCTGAGCTACCTAGCAATAATTTACCTGCTACATATCTTCTGCTCTTCCTCAACTACCTGTAAATCATTCTTGCTTCTAAAATCTAACACCCCACTCACCCCCTTTTTGCCTTTGCCCAAAATGTCATATATACCCAATATTGCCCCCACTGTCTTTGGAATTTTCGTGTCTATGTGAATTCCCCATATGCATGTATTAAAATGTAATTTCTCATGTTAATCTCTGTAATTTGATTGTTAGTCCAGCTAGAAGAACTTAGAAGGTGGGAGGAAGTATTAATTGTGTTAGTCCCCACACTACATATATAAAATGATAATAACCAATAATGGTGCTATCTACAGCTTACAACTGTGGGATTCCAATAATATCATGGCTATTTAAAAGTGCTTCTTCGAAACCGGTTTGGCTCAGTGGATAGAGCGTCGGCCTGCAGACTGAAAGGTCCCGGATTCAAGGGCATGTACCTGGGTTGCGGGCACATCCCCAGTGGGAGATGTGCAGGAGGCGGCTGATCGATGTTTCTCTCCCATTGATGTTTCTAGCTCTCTATCTCTCTCCCTTTCTCTCTGTAAAAAATCAATAAAATATTAAAAATAAATAAATAAATAAAATAAAAGTGCTTCCTAAGCTGTAAAGCAAACAATATGTTCCTGTTTCTATTGTTATATCAGTCAATATCAGGTTAGTCCCTTAGGGATGGTGTATATGCTCAAGTAAACTGCAATGTGAAAGATTAAAGAAATATTAAATACAGTTACTAGATCATGGCCCCAGTTAAACATCTTCATTTTATAATCAGACTGTAAGAGGCGTACTTCTCCACCTACAGCTGGAGCAGACTCATGAATAAAAATCAGAAGCTATCCAGTGGTCTCCATGAGGAAGTAGAGTTGTTTGTCACCCCAAAATATTCCTTCTGTGATACTGATTCTTTTAAGCTGCTCATTTTAAGGGAAGACTCAGAATTAAAAAACAACAACAAAAAATAAACACACCTTTGAATCTCCCTCCTTACTTCTCTAAAGAAATTCAGATAGAAAACCTGTTAGGGAGGCTAAAGGAAGGAAGCTATCACCTTAGCATCATAAAATGAACTAAGTATGGCAGACAGGGAAGAATATAGCAAAGTCTGTTTGCTAGACTCTCTTCTATGTCCTGTTGTCTCTTAGTGGCCCAGCAAGAATTCATTCACCAAATGTTTGCTCCTTCTCATCTACCTGTGAATTGCCTCCTTTCCCTTTGAAGTCTGAGCCCCCTGATTCCTCTGCTTAGCTCAGAATAGCATATATGCCTCAACGGCCAGATTTGTTCATAGGTCTTATATTTTTAGGGAATCCCCACATGTACATATATAACAAATTTTATTTTCTCATATTAATCTGTCTTATGTCAATTTGATTAGACCAGCCAGAAGAACTTAGAAGGAAAGAAAGAAAATTATTCTTCCTCCTCTATAATGGAGCGAGGTGGGAATGAATGTGGTGGCAGATGGCAGGCTGTTGCAGTACCAAAAACAGCCTGAGATCAACATAGTGATCACAGGTATGTAGAGAAGATGGCAGAAATGAAGGACATCATTTTCTAGTCCAGTAGATTTGAATGAGTTCATGTGCCATTTTACTTTCTCTTAGCCACATCCTATCTAATAAAGATGGAATATGCAAATTGACCATCATACTGTCACAAATATGGCAGCGCCCATAGCCACAAGATGGCAAAGTCCAGTTCCCTCAGCCCCGCCGGAGTCCCCCAGTCCTTTCAGCCCCGCTGGGGGTGGCAGGTGCACGATGCAGCAGGATCTGCCCTCAGCCCCCCAGCCGCCCAGGGCCGGCCCGAGGCACAGGCAAGCCTCGGATGGTGGCTGCCCAGCCGCCCAGGGCCACCCGAGGCTCAGGTAACCAGGGCTGGCTGAGGCTTGCACTGCCAGCAGTGGCAGCAGCAGAGGTCTGATGGGGGTGTTGCCTTCCCCTGATGGCTGGGTCACCTCCTGCCCCTGAGGGCTCCCGGACTGTGAGAGGAGGCAGGCTGGGCTGAGGGAACCCCCCGTCCGTGCATGAATTTTCATGCACCGGGCCTCTAGTTAAGTATAAAAAGGTATAAAGAAACAAGCGAAATTAATTTTGAGAGTGCATTTCATTTAATTCATTATATTCAAAATATAATCATTCAGTATGTAATCAATATAAAAACAAACATTAGTGACGCGTTTTACATTTTTTAATACTAACTCTTCCAGATTCAAGGTGTATTTTACACTAACAGCATATCTCTGTTTGGACAAGCCACATTAAAAGTGTTTTGTGACCATATGTAGCTAGTGGCAAGTCTAGACTGTAAAAACCTCTTTAGATGTTTTACTCTTTCTCATTTCCTACCCTCCAAACTGGACTGGGTTCATAAGTTTTTACATCCAAATTTTCATATTTTAAGAAATAGATTGCATGCCCAGTCTGTTTTTTATTTTAAAAGAGAAGAGTCTGTCCACATCAATTTGGCCTAAAGCAATGTTTACAGTGAGTGTTCCAGCTAAAAACTACAATTACACCCCAACCAACTCCCTGGCTCCTCTTCACTGCTGACACTTTAACAAACACATTTTAAGCTCCAAAGTTGAAAAAGCAAATCTTTTGAAGTGATAATGAAGTAACGATTAGAATTTAACACCTTCTAAAAATGAAACTCATCACTATGGCTATTTAAACTTCTAGGCTCTATTTCGAAACCTCCCAATTTTTTTTTTTTTTGGCAGAAAATGAGCATAATTTTTGCCATCAGAATATTACTTCTGTCTTTGTGTCCATTTTTCTAAAAGAAATACTATATAGGTAACTTAAATTTCTTTTTTTTAAGATTCTTTAATTTATTTTCTTAGAGAGAGAGGAAGGGAGAAGGAGAGAGAGAAACATTGACGTGAAACATCAATCTGTTGCCTCCCTACCAGGATTGAGCCCAAAACCCAGGAACATGCCCTGACCCAGAATCGGACAGACAACATTTCAATACACAGGATGATGCCCAACCAACTGAACCACACCGGCCAGAGCTAGATAACTTAAATTTAACACAATCACATTTCAATAACCATTTTTATAATGAAATTCTGACTTGTTGAAAATTTTAGGGCAATAAGACATAAACTCAGACTCTGTTCCCCATGAGGTTGAGCACAGCCAACAGTGGCTTATGGATTGGGGCTGGGGGTGTTTTTCATCCTCACCCAGTCAGAAATGGGGCCCAGGTCCTGCAAGGCAAAATCAGGACACCATTCACCTCCCTAATTTCTCCTCTGTCTCAGATTTCCAATTTTCCTGTGGTATTACACCCAAAATGTATATGAAAACAGTCCTAGACACCAATTGTCTTCTTCCTGAAGCAGATGATATTAATATGCTTTTTGCTGAATGTTTTGCTTCCAGAGGTCATTGGGGCCAAGTTCAACTGATACCAGTTATAACAATCTGGTTATTAATTAACAGGAAAGGAGTAAAGGGGAGACTATATAATATAGGCATGTCATCTATGCACTTTGCCAGGAAGTTACAGCTGACATTCTCCAAGTCTGTTCCTCACAGATCAGATCGCTGGGGAAGGGACTGGACAATAGATGCTTGCCCAGTAAGGTCAGGGTGCTTGAGAAGATGCTTACTTGTCAGTCACACCTGAGAACAAGTCAGAGGCCAGAACAGGCATGGCCACTCAAGCACGGGAAGATTTGATATTTAAGCTCCTGATGATGCTGACAAATTTGTTACTTGCAATCACTGAAATCTAAGGTAGTAAGCATTTTTTTGTCAAATATATAGTCATTTCGTATTCGTCTGACATACTGTTAACTTTTTTTTCTTCACCACTATTTGGTGGTTGCTAGAAGCCCAAGGTGAGAATAGAAACTGGCTTCAAGAATTTGTTCAAAGATCTTCCCTCTCCTTATGTAAATAATTTCCCGAATACTCTCCACCCTTTCAAATAGAACTGACCACTCCCTGCTGTGTTCTTACAAAGTTGGCACAACTTCTGTTGCAAGACAAAGGTGTATTGCTATTTTTAATCCCTCTCATAAATTCCTTCAGAGAGTAAGTGATAGCTTATTTTCTTTAAATTGCTGTGATAGGGGTAACCTAGCAAATAATACACAGCTAATGTTTATATACTTACCTATCAGGGGATGGGGTTAAGCACTGCTCATAATTATCTCATTTAACCTTCAAAATGATCCTATGTGGTATACATTATTCTATCTCCACTTTACAGGTAATGAAAGGCAGGAACAGAGAAGTTAAGTAACCCCCAAGATTATAATCAGCAGCGATGGACACATTGAACACAGGTAGTCCAGTTTCAGAGGCTTCGTGATTAATTATTGTATCACTAGGGGCCCGGTGCACGAAATTCGTGCACTGGGTGTGTGTGGGGGGGAGTGTCCCTCAGCCCAGCCTGCCCCCTCTCACATACTGGGAGCCCTCAGGTGTTGACCCCCATCACCCTCCAATCACAGGATCGGCCCCTTGCCCAGGCCTGACGCCTCTGACAGAGGCGTCAGGCCTGGGCAGGGGACCCTCATTTCCCCCCATCACTGGTTCTGCCCCAAGCCCAGGCCTGATGCCTCTGGCCCAGGCATCAGGCCTGGGCAGGGGACCCCTAGACCCCTCTGATTGCTGGCTCTGCCCCTTGCCCAGGCCTGATGCCTCAGCCAGAGGCGTAGACCCCCATCACCCTCTGATCACCTGATTGGCCCCTTGCCCAGGCTGGACGCCTCCGCCAGAGGTGTCAGGCTTGGATAGGGGACCCCCATCTCCCCCCGATCACTGGCTCTGGCCCCCGCCCAGGCCTGAGGTCTCTGGTCCAGGAATCATGCCTGGGCAGGGGACCCCCATCTCCCTCTGATCGCATGCTCCACCCCCCGCCCAAGCCTGAAGCCTCTGACCCAGGCTTCAGGCCTGGGCAAGGGGACCATCATATCCCCCCAATCCCCAGCTCAGCCCCCCACCCAGGCCTGATGCCTCGGCCAGAGGAGTTGACCCTCATCACCCTCCGATCACCAATCACCGGATCGGCCCCTTGACCAGGCCTGAGGCCTCCGGCAGAGGTGTCAGGCCTGGGCAGGGGACCCCCAGCTCCCCGCGGTTGCAGGCTCCGCCCCTGCCCAGGCCTAACGCCTCTGGCCTAGGCGTCCAGCTCGGGCAGCGGGGACCCGCAGCTGCAGCGGCCCCGCGATTGTGGGCTCCGCTTTAGGCCCAGGCAAGGAACCTCTAGCTCCCGGGACTGCCAGCTTCGACCGTGCCCAGCTCCCATCACTGGCTCCACCCCTACTTCCTGCTATCACTGGCCAGGGCGGCAAAGGCTCCTGATTCTCCGATCATGGCTGGGGGGCATGGCAAAGGCGGCCCCAGGGCCGCCTTTGCCCTGCCCCCCAGCTCTTAGCTCCCCCCTGGGTTTCCGATCACTGTCAGTGGCAGGGGGCTTCTTCCTGCTTTCCCTTTCGCCTCCCTGCATTGTGCCTACATATGCAAATTAACCGCCATCTTGTTGGCAGTTAACTGCCAATCTTAGTTGGCAGTTAATTTGCATATAGCCCTGATTAGCCAATGAAAAGGGTATCGTCGTACACCAATTACCATTTTTCTCTTTTATTAGTGTAGATGGTAGAATAATACTGTTTCATAAAATGTCTTATGATAGACTGACTATAGCAAAGACTGTCTTGCTCACTCCTAACCACTAGCTAGGCTTCTGTGACAAGATTAAGACACAGATGCACATTAGACATTTCCATGTAGGCAAAAATTTTCTCTACATAATTGGGAATAGTGTCTTAGTCTGTTCGGGCTGAATAACACATAATACTATAGCATACAATAGACTGGGAAGCTTATAAACAACAGAAATTTATTTCTCACAGTTCTAGAGGCTGGGAAGTCCAAGAGCAAGGCGCCAGCAGATTTGCTGTCTGGTGAGGGCCCACTTCCTGGTTCATAGCCAGCTGTTTTCTTCTTTTTTTATGAGAAAGAGAGAGAGAGTGGAAGGGAGGGTGAGAGACAGAGAGAGAGAAACATTGATGTGAGAGAGACACATCAAGTGGTTGTCTCCCACAGCTACCCCAACCGGGACTGGGGATCTAGCATGCAACCAAGGTATGTGCCCTTGACCAGAATTGAACCCAAGACCTTTCAGTCTGCAGGCTGACACTCTATCCACTAAGCCAAACCAGCTAGGGCCGGCTGTCTTCTTCTCACATGGTGAAGGGACAAGGGAGCTCTCTAGGGTCTCTTTTATAAGGGTTTTAATTATGCTCATTAGGGCTCCCACCTCTCAAAGGCCCCATCACCAAATACCATAACAATAGGAGTTAGGATTTAACATGTGAATTTTGGGAGACACAGACATTCAGTCTATAGCAAGTAGTAAGAAATTATCATTTCATTTTTGGTTTGATTTCTAGTCTGAAAAAATCATCTTATAAATTCTTCATTCACACAAACTTAATATATTTCAACTCTTTATTTAGAGATCTGGATGGTAGCACATATATATTCTTCGATCAAAGTATTGATTATGATAGCTTGCCACCAAGCTATCACTAAAGGTTAACTTTTTTTTTAGGCCGTTCTTTCAGTCACACACTCATTTATCAGTTCATTCAGTATATTTATTAAGCACCAATTATGTGCTGGTCATTAGAGAGATTGCTCCCTCATGGAGCATCTGTTCCAGATGTGAGAGGCAGACTTTAAACAATGTGTAGAATGCCATCTAGAGTGCTTCAGAGAAGGTTAAAGCTGGCACGGGACAAAGGGCATGCCAGGTGTGGGGGAGCAAGAAGGGATGTCCTCACCTATGACATGTGACAGGAAGCAACATCTCAAATGTTCTCAAAGGTTAACTTTACTTAAAGGATGATATGAGGCAGTGGTCCCAAACTCAAATGCCTACAGGACCAAGAATCAATCAAGACAGTGGGCGGGTGGTTCAACCTGGGAACTGTGGGCTGTAGAAAAAACTTTTACATTTTATGAGAAAATTTTACTGACACTTGGGATTTAAACAAAAAGAACAACCATGGAAGTGAATTTACATGTGATTACCTAATAATCCAGAGAGATTTATCTCCCCAGAGTTGTGCATTTTGTTTTAATATATTGTTATTGATGTCAGAGAGGGAAGGAGAGGGAGAGAGAGATAGAACCACCAATGATGAGAGCGAATCATTGATCGGCTGCCTTTTGCACCGCCCACACCGGGGATTGAGCCTGAAACCTGGGCATATGCCCTGAGCAGAAATTGAACTGTGACTTCCTGGCTCCTAGGTTGACACTCAACCACTGAGCCACTCAGGCCAGGTTGTGTGTGTTGTTATTTTTTATGTCAAGGAGCAATGACCCCCACCCCAACCCACCCCAGAACAATGGAGATATTTCCTGGAATGTCAAGCTGGATACTCTAGTTTTGTCTTCCCTGCGGAGAAATTTATTTACAACCCAAAGGGCAAGAAGCCAGGATCCTTTTCCTTTTGCATCTGCCTGCAGAATACAGAACTGTGTACTGAAATGTTGACCAAAGATCAAGATGGAAAGAGTCCTCAAGCTGAAGCCTTGTGAACCAGAGCAGTTCCAGGTTCTCAAAGCAGGAGGACTGCCCGTATCTAAAAACCAGCAAGAGGGCACTGGGCATCGGTGCAGTGAAGGAAAGCACTTAGACAAAGAGGAAGAAGCCCTGAAAGAGGAAGCGTGAGGTACTGGAGACAAATTGACTGCGTCTTTACATTGCTAGTTCTTTTTTTAGCAAGTTTATCTGGACCAATGTTTTACGTGATGTTGAGAAGTGTTTTCTAAAAGAACAAGGTAGCTGTCCTTTATGGGACTGACCACACATTATTAGGTGTGCTCTTTTAGTTGCCAGAGACAAAGACACTCAGATTACCTTTAGTGCCAAGGGATTCTGGTGACGATGTGTGGGACAGACAAAGAGGAAATAGTCCCCAGTGAGCTGGTCCCCAGGGGCCACAGAGAGGGAACATTGTTATGGGTATACAAAGTGCTACCAAGCTTCTGGCTACAGCTGCAGCTCCAAGACCCGGGCCTCCAGTTCTCTCCTCACCAGGGATCTTTGCTTATTATTCTGGTATTCTACTTTCTGTCCTTGAGCTGGTTATTTCTTCTTTTTTTATTTTTGCTCCCCTTACCCCCAGCCATCTTCCCGTCCATTGTGATTTATTGTCACTCTCTGAAAAACAATTTATTTAGGTTGTCCTGATATTGAGTGAGAGAAAAAAAAATTTAATATATTTTTATTGATTTCAAGGAGGGAGAGGGAGAGACATCAATGATGAGAGAGAATCATTTATCAGCTGCCTCCTGCACCTCCCACTGGGGTTCAAGCCAGCAACCTGGGCATGTGCCCTGACTAGGAATTGAACCATGACCTCCTGGATCATAGGTCAATGCTCAACTAGTGAGCCACACTAGCCAGGCAGATTGAGAAAACTTTCCGCTCAATTAACAGAAAACCAACTGGCTTTGGCTAATGGGACTTTATTTTTTGTCCTATAACAAGAGTCTAGAGGTGGGTGGTTGCAGATTTTGGTTCAACTGCTCAATGTTAATATTAACACCTGTGGTTGCAAAATGGCTGCTGCAGATCCAGGCAGCATGTGCCAACATTTAGGGAAGCTAGACAAGAAAAGGGTCAAGGCCAGCACCCTCTCTTGTTGCATCTGTAGCACGAGTATGCACGCATACAGGAAGACTCCTACTTCTGTCTCATTGCCCGGAACTGTGTCATATGACTATGCTTAACTGCTGTGACTATTGGGTAAGTGAGCATTGAGCTTTTAGAGCCTCTATAGTAGGAAGGTAGCAAGACAGAAGGACATTGAGAAAGGTTATTAGCAGTCAGCTAATGAAGAATGTCTGTCACTTTCACTAACTTGCATGTGGCATCTACCTTAGCCAGTGCTTAGAGACAAGTCATCTACTAGGAGACGTTTTGTAAAATATTGAATATTTGCTCAATATTAATGGAATGATAGGCACTTGTCTAGGTGCAGTTGTTCTCTTTAGTAATGCTTACCACAATTTTAGTAGTTATATATTTGTGAATGATAAGTGTTATGGCAAAAACATAGCTAAGAAAGGGACAGTGTGGAGACATGGATAGAGTGAGAGGGCAGGGGCGCATTGGCTATAATTTATAGAACATTAGAATTTAGTACTAAATGCTGCAAACTTTCCTTATTTAAAGGGAAACTGGCAGACATTTCTGCTCTAGAGAAGTGGGGAAGGAATTGCTCAGCGTCAGGAGACAAAAGTGTCGTTTTCACTGCACACCCAGTCTCTATACTTTTTCAAATAGTTGGCCTATAAACTTACTTCCTCCAGGCCAGCGGTTCTCAACCTGTGGGTCGCGACCCCTTTGGGGGTTGAACGACCCTTTCACAGGGGTCACCTAAGACCATCCTGCATATCAGATATTTACATTACTATTCATAACAGTAGCAACATTACAGTTATGAAGTAGCAATGAAAATAATTTTATGGCTGGGTCACAACATGAGGAACTATATTTAGAGGGCCAGATGTTGAGAACCAATGCTCTAGGCTGTGCTTAGTGTAAACTTCAAACTTCTGAGCAGCACTTCAGTTTGCACTTGGCCCTGGAATCATCCACCTCTCACCCCATATTGGTTCTCTTGGTTTTTAAAAACTCACCAGAGGATATAGTAGGACTAACATATACTTCAGTATCCTTAAGCATTAGGCATTGGATTTTTACCGAGGAAAGGCACTGCCCATTTTACTTCTGCGTGGCTATATAAGATCTATATATTGAATTTTTAAGTGTGTTTTACTGATCATCCTCCTACCTCTCTTACTAGCTTGTGACTCCGCTTCCCAACCCTGGCTTTATCTAGGCTAATTCTCCCTTATCTTTCACCTTATAATATAATTGTAGCTGCCTTAAGAAAGAATTTTCTTAAAACTTAGACTGAGCTAAGTCTCTGTTTATGCTCCTGTAAATCCATTGCTCTCTTTGATAATGATTACCACAGTTTCAGTACTTATTTGTATAATAGCTTGATTAATGCCTGTTGTTTTTTTGTTAGTTTGGTTTTTTTAAATTGATTTCAGAGAGGAAGGGAGAGGGAGAGAGAGATAGAAACATCCATGATGAGAGAAAATCATGGATTGGCTGCCTCCTGCACACCCCCTACTGGGGATGGAGTCCGTAACCTGGGCATGCGCCTTTCACTGCAATTAAACCCGGGACCCTTCAGTCTGCAGGCAGACGCTTTATCCACTGAACCAAGCCAGCTAGGGCTAATTAATGTTTGCTTAATCCCTTAGCAGAGTATAAGCTCCATGAGGGCAGGGGCCATATCTGCCTTGCTCAAGTCTATATCTCACTGTGCAGCAGTGCTGGACATACACAGTGGCACTCAATAATATTAGTGAATTAATCAATATCTTCAGTCTACAAGTGACTAGCACAGTGCCTCAAAAGGCTAGTCTTCTATGGTAGACACTGATTGTGAAGCTCGGCCCAATCCCCCTTCAGGAATACAAGACTTAGCCCCATCTGCTCCCTAGTCCTGGCAGAAACCCTCAGCTCTCAGCACTCTTTGGAGAAGCCTAAGTTAAAGAAATGGACAGTCCCAAATCATTGGTTTGCATCCAATGTCTAATCAACACTGGCAGTTGAAGGCCCAGCCATTCATATCAATTTAAGAGACCCAAGTGGTCTCTGAAGCCTTTGTTGGGATGGCATTACAGATGAGCTTCTCCCTCTGCTCACCTCCCTTTCACAGGGATTGATCCTAAGACCATACAAGAGCATGTCTTGCATGCTAATCCCCCCCTCAGACTCTACTTCCTGGGTAACCCAACCTGTGATGGCTACCACAATTATGTTTACTGAACTGAATATTATGTTCTGTTCTACTCCATAGACTCCTAAACAACAAAGATCGGTTCTTATTTATCCATGCATCCTTACAGTGACTAGAAGGTCCCTTTCCTATGTCCACCCAAAATTCACCTGTTTAAATTCTTACTCTCGAAGGTATGATAGGAGGTTGGGCCTTTGAGAGGTGCTTAAGTCACAAGGGTAGAACCCTCATGAACGGGATTAGTGCCTTGATACTAGTACAACAGGTTCCTGAGAGATCCCTACCTCTTCCATCATGTGAGGTTACAAGAAGTCTGTTACCCAGAAAAGAGCCCTCAGTGGTCCATGATGGCACCCTCACCTCAGCCTTCCTGTTTTCAGAACTGTGAGAAATAAAATTCTGTTTTTCATAAGCCATGCCATAGTATTATTGCAGCCTGAATGTACTAAGAGAGTGCCATCATAAACACATCAAACAAAATATTCCCCAAAACACAGACTAGATGGAGCTAAAGCCATCCTATTCACTGTGGCCCAAGAGCCAGTGGCATTGGCTTTCCCTGCGTATCTCATTAGAAATATAACATCTCAAGCCCCAACCTGAATCAGAGCTCCTGAATTTGAATCTGCATTGTAACAAGCCCCCCTCACCCCAGGTGATTCACCTGTACATTGAAGTTGGAGAGTACTTAGCAAAGGGATTTATTCATATAAATAAAATGACCTAGCTAGTAATGCCTCTCAAGTTTGTACACTATTTTCATATGGTTTTTCTCTAAAATTTTGCTTAACTGTAGTGTAATCATGTATACTTTCGGTCAACAAATACGAGTGCCAAAGATTTCAGCCCTATGGAGTGTGAGAAAATAAATAACAATATGCATATTGCAGAGTGTGGGGTGAAGGTGCTAAGTGCCATGAAAATATAGTAGGTCAAGATAAAAAGAAGGGAAGGTGGGCTGGAATTTCAAATTTTTGCAAAAGGCCATGCTAAGCAGAGACTTGAAGCAGGCGAGGTAGTTAGCTTTATGCACACCCCGTGTGGCTGGAGTGGGATGGGAGAGGTGAGGAGTAACAGCAGATGTGAAAGCGGGTAGATCTCATGATGAGAGGCCATTTAATAAATTGATATTGATATTTAATTGCTGAAAAGGTAATACAAGCTACTTTCCCTCAAGCACAGCGTATTTCTTGGCCAAACCAAATTGATTTGGGCTGTGGAAGTTTCCATAAAACATTTCACCAGCAAAGCTTCAGATTCCTCAAAGACAAATGTAGGGATTAGTGAAGGCACTTCAGGGCTCTTTCTGTTCTAAACGCTCAAGTTCCCGGGCGCCTTGGCGGGAAGTCTAACAGGATACAGTGATGTGGGTGGGTTGTGGCCCTAGGGCAAAGCTTTCAACCCCAGGATACTGAGAAAATAGGAAGTGGAATGGTGGGAGGTGGTGCCAAGCAAGGAAAACAACAACAAACAGTAACCTTTGTACCCAAGTTCCTGAGAAACCCCTGCACCCGGGTTACGACCCCAGACGGTCTTGCCCCTGACGCCTGGATACCTCGAAATCGGCCTCTCCTTGCCTTTTTGTCCCAACTGGGCCTCCCAGCCCTGGATTCAGTCCTGGGCGGTCTCCAGCCTCTCAGCTCAGGTCCTGGGCCCACCCATGGCCCCGCCCCGCCCCGTGGCCCCGCCCCTGGCCCCGGCCCTGGCCCCGCCCCTTCCCGCGCCTGGTCCCGCCCCCGCCTCTGGTTCTAATCTCGCACTGTCCACTCCCTGCCTCCTACAGCTCGGTCCGCGGTGGCGGAAGTGAGGGGAGGCCCGGGCCGCGGGGTCGGCCAGAGACGCCCGCAGCCGCTCGGGGCCGCACCCCGTCCGTCCGCAGCAGCATGGCTCGCCTCCTTCTCCTCGTCCTCCTCACGCAGGCCGCGAGCTGGGCTGAGAGTAGCGCGGCGGATCCGAAGCCGTCCTCGGGTACAGTCGGCCGCGGCCGGGTGTAGACGGGAGGGAAGGGAAGGAGAGAAGGGAGGAGGCCGCCCCGGCCGGGAAGCCCCGTGGGAGGGACCGCGTCGCAGTCGCCCGGGGCGGTCGGTTCTCGGACGCTCTGGGGCGTCAGGCGCTGCGGGGGCGGCCGTTGGGGAAGGCGGCTCGGGTTTCTGCGGTTTGCACACTTCAGTTCCCTTTCTCTTACCACCTCCGCTGCTGCCGCAGAACACGGCGCGCCTCTCGGTCCTTCAGTTCTTCCCATTCATGCTTAAATAAATGAATGTCCTGGCCGGCACCTGGACACTGGCCACAGCTCCTGGCTTCGGGCGATCCTGGCGGGGTGGGCCCCGCATCCTCAGGGTGGGAGCGAAGTTGTTCTTGGCCCGCGGAGAACTGAGCAGCGATGGGCCATCTTGCGTCCCCGCCTGGGAGGGACAGTGCGTGTCCTGCCAGATTGGCCGGCGGTGGGCGCTCGCGCCCTGGGAGCGTCTGGCTTCCGCCCGCTGATGGACATTTCCCGGGAAACGTGCTGGGAAGACGCGTTTCCTGAGCTCCGTTTAATGGCCACTCGGAACTCCGATGCGGTCATTTCCTAGTAGGTTTATCCCTCGCCTGCAAGGCGGGTAAACTTCAGTGACCGGAAACCCCGTTCTGCCTCCTTCCTGCCCACGGCCAGCGCGGCCCGGCCCCGCCAGCTCGGCGAACGCTGGTTCCGAAGCTCTGTGCTGTGGCTTACCCCATGGGCTCCTGGGAGGAATGCTGCGCTCCGGTCCAGCTCTCCTATGGCTTGTTCTTTAAAAGTCAAGCAAACAAATACTGGGTCGTATTCTCTGGGGCCGACATCGTACCAGGTGTTGGGAATGCAAAAAAAAAAAAAGGGAGTTTACTTTGTTTCTGTTTTCAGGGATTATGATTATACAGCTAACAGTTATCAAGCTGTAGGCACTGTTGTTAAATTCTCATCACATTTTGATGTCACAGCAACCCTATAAAGTCGGCGCTGTAGGTATCTCCATTTATGGATGAGAAATTGAGGCACAGAGAGGTCTGCCCAACTGGTAGAGAGGCTGCTGAAACTCATGGGGAGTCTGGCAGGTGGGCTCCAGACTCCCAAGTTCTTTTTTTAAAAAATATATTTTATTAATTTTTTTACAGAGAGGAAGGGAGAGGGATAGTTAGAAACATCCATGATAGAGAAACATAGATCAGCTGCCTCCTGCACACCCCCAATGGGAATGTGCCCACAACCAAGGTACATGCCCTTGAGTGGAATCGAACCTGGGACCCTTCAGTCCGCAGGCTGAAGCTCTATCCACTGAGCCAAACCGGTCAGAGCCCAAGTTATTATTTTTTTTAAATTTATTTAATTTATTGGGCTGACAAAGGTTAATGAAATTATATAGGTTTCAGGTGTACAGTTCTACAAAACATCATCTGTTTATTATATTGTGTGTTCATCCCCCCAAGTTATGTCTCCTTCCATCACCATTTATCCCCCATTTATCCTCTTCTACCTCCCCCCTCCCCCGTTTCTCTCTGGTGATCATCATACTGTTGTCTGTGTGTGTGGTGTGTTTGTTGTTGTTGCTGCTTTTGCTTAATCCCTTGGCCATCTTCACCCAGCCCCCCAACCCCCTTCCTCTCTGACAGCCTTGTTAGTTTATTTTGTTCATTAGATTCCACGTATACTCTGCAAACTGTCATTACTAGAGCAAGTTAGTCAGACACAAGGGAAGCTGTAGTACATTATGGTAAGAGCGTGAACTTACTGCACAGGCTGCTGGAAAGCAACATGTGGTTACTTGGCTCTGACCAGGGAGTTAGGAAAGATGAGAAGATGACTCCAGAATTGGAACTGGAGATGCAGAGACAATTGTGTGTGCCGAGGAAGACGCGTGAAATAGCATGTTGAATTAGTGGACTATTACGCATTTTATTTTAAAATATGTGTGTGAGGTGCAAGGAGAGATAGGATGAGTGGAGAAGTAGGAACTAATTAATAAAGTGCCTTGAGATGGTCATGTGTAACAGCAAAGGATAGAAATACAGCTTCGAATGACTTGGGCAAAAAGAGGAATTGATCAGCTCCTCAAGAGTCTAAGCAAGAGTTAAATAGAAAGGTGGGCCTCAGAGAGCTGGGCCAGAAAGTCAAATTGCCAAGGCTCTTCATTTCTTAATACTCCCTTAGCGTTGAGCACTTTCCCTAGTTGGCAGGAATCATGGATGTTGACAGCTTTTGGGTTTTGACAGTTTGCAGCTTCCTCCAACCTAACAAAATCCCAAGGGAAGGCTTTGACTCACCCAGCTTGGGTCAGGTGCCAGCTCACATGGTAAGTATATCATTTCAGGGGATGGCAGTAGGGGAGTTGCCAGAAGAGAAATAATGTTCCTGAAAGAAGTACAGATGCTGAACTAAGAAACATCCATATAAATTTTTAAAGAATTAAAGAGAAAAATAATCTCACTATATCTTGCTCAAGTCAGTGGGCAGCCACTGATTTTTTTTTAAATATGTTTTTATAGATTTTAGAGAGAGAGGAAGGGAAAGGGAGAGAGAGAGATAGAAACATTGATGAGAGAGAAACATCAACACTGATCAGCTGCCTCCTGCATGCCTCATACCAGGGATCAAGCGCGAAACCCCGCATGTGCCCTGATCAGGGTTCGAACCTGTGACCTTTAGGCGCATGGGTCGATGCTCAACCATTGAGTAACACCAGCCAGGCAGCCATTAGATTATTTAAAGAGGAGAAATGATTTTATGCTGGATTACATATGTCATTTAGAAAAATTATTCATTTTATAAACTAGTTTGGGGGTAGAATTAAAGGAGGGAGGCCAGTTAGGTTGCTGGTTAAGTCTGGGAGGAGTTGACAAAAAGTGGCAGTTGAAATGGAGAAGGGAGGACACAGTTGGACGAATATTTAGAAGGCAGAGTCAGCAGGACCTGTGACTGACTGGATGTGGAAGAGAAGAAGAGATGTGGCAGGTTCCTGGCTCAAGCAGAGGATTCAACCAAGTGCCAAGACTCTACCTTCTGAGTACAGGGCCCTCCTGAACATGGATTCTCTTGTGACTGCAGAATTTGCACATCCTTGGGAGGCCTTGGGAGTAGAATTGCCTTGCCTGCCCGTCCCCTATAGAAAGATCTGCTGTGGCCTTCTGTATACCAGCATTTTGTAAACACAAGTATCGGTGATACCCCCTATTTTCAGTGCATTTTATTTTTTTATTTTTTAAATATATTTTATTGATTTTCCACAGAGAGGAAGGGAGAGAGATAGAGAGTTAGAAACATCGATGGTGAGAGAGAACCATCGATCAGCTGCCTCCTGCACATCTCCCACTGGGGATGTGCCCGCAACCCAGGTACATGCCCCTGACCGGAATCGAACCTGGGACCCTTCAGTCCGCAGGCCGACGCTCTATCCACTAAGCCAAACCGGTTTCGGCTTCAGTGCATTTTAAATACAGTTAGTTGTCCAGTTTTTTCAATGCATTTCTCTAGATTTTGTTGTGTTCCCTATGCTTTTAAGATTAGTTTAAAATGCAATCTCTAAGAGTGTAGGAGGAAAACCCACAAAGACAACCTGCTCTGGCTCTTGGTTAGCTTCTCTGACTCTCCAGTGTCTGGCACTTAATATCAGTGTGTTAGTTCTTATTAGTGGTTGCTTTGACTGTGTATTAGGAAGTTTATATTAGATGAGGGGACCTGGTAGGAACAGAGAAACAGGCAAGGGATTAGAAAAATCCAAGTGGTTGGGAATATATTACAGCTATGGGCTTTTGTTAATATTTCTCAAGTGAATTTATAGGCAAAAATAACCTGTGTATGTCATCTAATAATTAGTAGTGTTTCACTTTTCAGACACTTTTACATATAAAAGTAATATATATTTTTAAGTGAATCAGTGCCTGCTAGTGGCTCCCTCCTTCTGGTTTGATCTTCCACTCTGGATGTTATCTGAAGAACACCCTGTACTTTAGCATAGATGTGGAGCTTTTTAATTGACCTCCACTTTTTCAACCTTGCTTCTACTCAGTCTGACTTTAGGATAATGCTCTGGGTGTGTTTAAATTTTTCATTATTTTCTTTGGATTCTGTTTTTATTTATTTCAGAGATTCCAGATATTTAAGATCATGCATTTTAATTATACTTATTGGACAAGTGTTAATAATAATTTTCCTTTTCATTTTATTCTGATTTATATGGATGTTGCAAGTTCCACATTTCAGTCCTACATAAAAGAATATGTATAGAATTGAAGAGAAAAATAACCCATTTAAAGAGCTACCTTATAAAATTTGGCTGCACACAGCAAAATTGCAGTTGCTGGATGAATTCGATCAATAATTAATGGTTCCATTTTAATGAATCAGAATGAGAGCTGAACCAGAATTAAGTGAATTTCTGACAGGAAGGAATCAGTTTACTCGTAATATTCTTATTAAGGGAGTGTCTTTATTTTAGATTATCCTAATGCATAGTAATCCGAACACATGGTGTCCCAAATACATGTGTGTCCATGTAACAGAAATGATTTACCTTAATACATTGTTCAGATTTTGCAGTAGCCATTACTTAACAGTGGCTAGTATAATTGTGATAGTATAATAAATTGGGCAAAATTACTTGAAGCAGGTGCTTGTGAAATCATCAGAAAATAACCATTTCCAATTCCTATTTATATATGGAGGTTATTTCCCTCTTATTTTAGTAAACTATATCACAAAAATGACACTTAAACATCTTTTCTTAAAATCAACAAAACTTCATATATTGTCAAGTCTTTAGATAATTTCTCTAAACCTTTGTTTTGTCATTGGTAAAAATATGTATAATATTATTACTTCCCTCATAGGATGGTTGTGCTTAACTGAGATAATGCATAAAAAAGTTGAGCAGGTTCCTTGTCCTGTAGAAAATGTTTGATATATATTTATGATTGTCATTCAATAATGTGCATCATCATTATAACAAATATATATATGTGTGTGTGTATGTATATATATATACACACACACATATATATATATATCAACTTGTTTTATTGATTTTATTTTTGAGAGAAAGAGGAGGTGAGAGGGATAGAGAGATAGAAACATCCATGAGAGAGAAACATCAACATTGATCAGTTGCCTCCTGCACGCCCCATACTGGGGATCGAACCCAAAAACTGGGCATGTGCCCTGACCAGGAATTGAACTGGTGACCTATGGTTCATGGGTCGACACTCAACCATTGAGCCACACCAGCCTGGCAACAAATATATTTAAAAATAGTAAAATTTTTAGTTATATATGAGAAATTGTGTTGCCTTAAAAAAAATAAAACTCATGCAGAATTGAAGAAACTTAAAATAGGCTCAGCAGCTAACTTGCTCTTCTACTTTTTTTCCTTCCATAGACTAAAATGGCCTTTTTTTTATTTTCCAGTTCCTAAATTATTTTTGAACTTAGAATGACTTAGTCCAGGGGGAATTAATCTTGAGAAATGACTACAGTCAGTGACTAAGGAGCCTCTTCTAGTTGCAATTCATTGGCATTAGATGAAATTGGGTAAATGGGCAAGAATAAAATCCTATGTTTCAGGTCAGAAAAGTGGATGGGCCCTCATGTGGTGGTGGTTTGAGAGAAAGATTTGGGGGATTTTAGTTAATTACAAGTTTAGTATATGCCACTATTCCATATGTTCATTTCTTTAAAAAAGAGAAGTATTTCATTCACATCTATTACACCACTTCTGGGCTCCATGTTTTAAGAGACAGAGTGAGTGATAAAACCAGAATAGTTCCCAAGACAGACAGGAATAAAAAAGAAGACTGCAGGGATACTAGGGGTCTTGACCCAGCTGAGGAACTATTACATAAAAGGTAAAATAGACTTTAAGTATTTTAGGTGTCCTCACTCAAACGCTTAGTTCTTAAACTTCTGCAGATACAAGAAAATAATATAGAGATGTAATGTACAACATGATGACTATAGCTAACACTGCTATATGGTATATTCTAAAATTGCTAAGTCCAGCCAGTGTGGCTCAGTGGTAGAGCATCAACCCATGAACCAGGAGATGGCAGTTGATTCTTGGTCAGGACATATGCCTGGGTTTCAGGCTCGATCGCAGTAGGGGGCGTGCAGGAGGCAGCCAATCACTGATTCTCTCTCATCATTGATGTTTCTCTCTCTCCTTATCCCTTCCTCTCTGAAATCAATAAAACAAACAAACCTGTTTTTAAAAAATTGTCTAAGAGAGCAGATCCCAGAAGTTCTCATCACAAGGAAAAAGACATTTGGCTTCTCTTTTATTTTCCTTCTTGTATCTATTTGGGATGATGAATGTTAATTAAACTTATTGTAGTTATCATTTTGCAACATAAGTCAAGTTCTGTGGTATACTTTAAACTTGTGTGTCAGTTATATCCCAATAAAACACAAGAAAAAATAAAAAGAAAAAATGTTGGAAAAGCATTAAGAATAATAGCCATTTTATCAACATCATGAAACCATTCAGGAGGAAAATTGGGGAAAAAATATATTCTAAAAAAGTGCAAAAGTCTTGATTTGATATTTTTCACTTTTTTCATCATATTTCTCATCATTTCTCAGTTTGCAGTGTAAGAAGAAATGATTGTGAAAATACCCATGGCCCTGCACCTTCAGTGTGGAGAGGGTGTTAGATCTTTTGTCTGAGAGTTGCTCATTTAGGAAAGGGTCTGGATGCTTTAACATGGAGCATTTGTTTTTGAGTGGTGATGTCAGGTGACTTCAGATCCACAAAAACAACTTACTGACTCCTGTATTTTCACTTCTCTTTGCTGCTCAGTTGTCCTTCCCATAGAGAGGTAGGTAAGCAGATTGTGGAATGGTGTCTACAGAGCATGGAGCTCTGCTCCACACAGATGTACACATCTTCTAGACCAGCGGTCGCCAACCTTTCGGACCGCTGTTGTTAAAATTAGTGAAGAATCCCTGTGGCTGTTCCTCTTTGAGTAGAGGCAACAGGTGCTTTTGGCAGTTATGGGATGCAGCACTGGTAGCAGCTAGCCTTACTTCTGTCTGTCACCCTCCATACAGTGGAAATCAGATGTCTGTGGCTCTCTGCTTACCCCTCCACCCTACCTTTCCCAGAAATGAACAGTCCCCAGAACTGTTCTGGTCGATGTATTGCTGTATTTTGGTCTTTGGTGACAACCCCATTGTCCATCTAGTGCAGGGGTGAGCAACCTTTTTGTGAGTGCGTGCCAAAACCAGCAAAATCTCTGACTCAAAATTCTTCTGCATGCCAACCCTAATTTTTTGAGAACATGTTATGCCTACTTGATATCTCTTAAGGTGTACGTATGTGAAGAACCTTGAAGAAATAATAAAATTCATCTGAGCGACGAAAACACAGTATATGATGATGAAAAATACATTTATTTTTTAATGTATACATGTACACTGATAGTCCGGGAGAAAACTTTATGACTCCGTTTGATATTATCAGTGGGACTTTTGCTGCTGCATCACTGATGACAGAGATTTTACATCAGGTTTATATTTCGTGACCTTCAGAGATATGCACGAGCTGCTCCTTTCATCCGTCAGGCTACTCCTATTATGAGACTTAACAAAATTCATCACTGAGAACAAAGATTCACAAGCATATGTGGATGAAAACATGGAGAGTACTGTTGCAAAGTTTTTTAAACAGAAAAAAATTTCTGGAATGGCATTCCAAGTCCCCAGTAGTTCGTTTTCAACACTTCTCTCTGGCACTCCTGTCTCTAATCGTTTTTTTTCAATGTTTTCCAAGTCAACTCTAAGGTCAATAAATTTCTGCTTCCAAATTGAGCTACTCTGAAATTCAATCAACTGCATTTCAAAGTCAGCCATGTCTACTATCCATGAAAACATTTGTAAGTTTATTTCCTCCAGTTTCATGCTGTCTGGAAACCTCATGAATTTTGCTATCTCTTCCAGTTCTCTGAATTTCTCAAATCTTGAGAAGAACTGCTCAATAGTTGACTCGATAATGTTTAAAAACAGCTTTTGAAGGCTTTGACAGTCTGTACTGTCATCTTTTGGGAGGTCTTTGATGTGCCTCTTGAGATTTGGGAAATATCTAAATCTCTCACCATCCATATCCCTCTTAAAGACTTCCAGTTTCTTTTCAAAAGCCTTTATGTAACCAAACATAACATCAAGTGTCTTGCAAGTTCCTTGTAATTTAACATTTAAGTCATTCAAGTGTTCACAAAAATTGTAAATGGAAGATTATAAGAGAGGGTTTCGCGTGCTAACAAAAGTTACTGGCATGCCATGTTTGGCACGCGTGCCAGGGGTTGCCCACCCCGGATCTAGTGGCACTACTTAATGACTTGTTGATGTGATCTTCATCAGTATTTTCCATCCCCTCCCTTGCTCTTTTTTCATATTCTGTCTCTGCTAGTTTATCACAAGGAAACACTTGGCTGCAACCAGAACTCTCCCCTCCCCCCGAACCCCCCCCCCCCCCCCATTGTAATTGAGTGTTAGGAAAATCTGATTCTTCTCTCCTGTGTTTGGTTTGGTTAAATCTTCAGCTGCTAGTTTCTAGAGGAGTTCTTGGAAGAACTCCTGTAAAATAATCTAGATTACTCTGGGTAGAGTGTACATACGCAGTAAATAACTCGGAATCCATATCCAAAAATAACATCAGTTATGGAAACTGTCTATTTGGGCATTTTGAAGAGATGGGGAAATCTGTAATATTATTTTATTTCATGTGATCTGGTAGGATCTTTCCTTAACCTCTATGCTATGCTATACTCTCTGGCTATATATATACATGTCTTATTTACATAAGATAAATTTATTATGAATTGAAGTTTGTTGTAAGCCTTAATTATATCAATCAGGATATGTAACAATTTTAACTTTAGGCTACAAAATTCTGAGTTTGAATGAGAAAACTCATGCCTGCTGTGATTTTAGCAGATGACAAAGGCAGGTATCTAATAACCGCATGGTTTCTCTTCTTGTAGCATTAAAACCACAAGTGATATCCTTTTGTGTAAATATTTAACAGTTTCTCCTTTAATCTACTAGTAATTTCTGTCTGCTGTAATCCATCGAAACCTCTTCCTCCTGCCACGTGTTTTGATTACTTTGAAAGCTATGATTTTAAGACCTTGTCCTAGTCTAACCATGTTCAGATTTTACTTAAATTATGGGAAACAGTTTGATTCACATTAAAAACTAACATTAAAAAAATAATGTTTATAGGGGGTTTTTAAATTAGTTTTTATTATTTTAAATGTTTTTATTGATCTTTAGAGAGAGAGAAAGGGATAGGGAGAGAGAGATAGAAACATCAATATGAGAGGAACATTGATCAGCTGCCTCCTGCAGGCCCCATACTGGGGATGAGGCCCGCAACCCGGGTATTTACCCTGACAGGGAATTGATCTAGCAGCCTTGACAGTGTTCAAACAACTGAGCCACACCAGCTGGGCTTTTTGTGGTTTTATATGATTCAGTAATCTCTTAAATATAAATGGAGTTTATTTGCTATTCTATATATAGATTGACTTCTATATGCCTTTTTAAAAAATTTTTAAAAATATTCCATTGATTTTCTACAGAGAGGAAGGAAGAGGGATAGAGAGTCCGAAACATCGATGAGAGAGAAACATAGATCAGCTGCCTACCGCACTCCCCATCCCCAGGGATGTGCCCGCAACCAAGGCACATGCCCCCAACCGGAATCAAACCTGAGACCCCTCAGGCCTCAGGCCGACGCTCTATCCACTGAGCCAAACCAGTCAGGGCTGCCTTTTCTTTTCAAACCCAGAAATTTTAAATTGAGTATATACAGTTAAAAAATCATTCGTATTGGGAGTAGTATTTTAGCAGGGGCTTGAAAGGAAGGGAAAAACCTGCCATTATTGGAAACTGCAGGAAGGCAGATCCTTGATACGTAGTGGCAGAAAGCTTAAAGCTTGGCTACACTATGAAAGGTGCCTAGTGATCTGCATGACCTAACTAAGGAGGTTTCCAAGCAAAGTGTTGAAGGTGCCGTGTAGTTTCTTCTTGCTTCTAGTAAATGCAAAACTAGAGAGAGTAATCAAGAGGAAGACTGTTAAACAAAAAGAAACTAGGACCTGATGGTTTGAAAATTCTTCGCCTCTGAAGAGGCAAAAGATGCTAAAATTAAGAATGGCTTTTGAAGGAAGTTCAGATTCATTATGAGTTTTCTTAGTATCAGGTACCTCTCTTTCTTATCTGGTTGCAAAATTATGTTTATATGTTGATTGTTATTTGATGTTCACATTGAATTGAACCCAGGATTGTACCTTTTATTTCTGCCTCAATCCTGGATTGTAAGCTATTTCAGAAAGTCAAGGAACCCTATTAAGGAAGCCTCAGTCTATCCTGCTATATGCTGTAGAGTAGGTGTTTCCTTCAACAGAAAGTAAATGTCCTATGTGTGTGAAATTAACACCTCACTTGACAAATGAGGAAATCTGAAATAACTAGGTAGTAGTACAGCAGGAAAGAACCCAGATTTCTTTTGAAATATTTCTATTGATTTCAGAGAGGAAGGGAGAGGGAAAGAGAGAGAGAAACATCAGTGATGAGAGAGAATCACTGATTGGCTGTCTTCTGGACACCCTCTTCTAGGGATCGAGCCCACATCCCAGGCATGTACCCTGACCAGGAATCTAACCGATCAATCACTGAGCCTGCCAGCCGGGCAAACCCAGCATTCTTAATGTCCAACCCAAGCAATATTCTTTTTATTAGAGTAGTCTGCTTGATATAAACCTGAGTGATCATCATTATTATCTGAGGTGCTTTAAAAAGTATTCTTGTAGCTCTCAGAATTTTTGAAGAAGATGATAAGTTATGTTAGGAAGCCACTGAACCTTGGCCACATTGCCATTCATTTATTTTTTAATTGTATGAGTAAATCATGTTTAATAGAATTTTCCATTTGGGATTATATTGCTAATTGTATTTAATACCTTCATGTTTATTCGTAACGAAGAGAAAGAAGGGAGGGGAGACAGAAGGGCGACAAAGGGGAAAGAAGGGAGGGTGTATGTGTGTGTGGTGTGTGTTTAATTTTCCAAGGGATGTTTAATTTTCCAAGGGATGGTGGACGCCAACCTTTTATATTGACCAGGGGAGAAATGACTACTTTTAATAACTAGATTGCAGTTTTGGTTATGTCTGATGAGAAGATGTTAAAGTGACATCATGTGGCTCACATCAACAAAAGTTTTATGAAATGATTTAAAACAGCAAAGGCCAGAAGAAATATTGGGTTTGTTTTGTAAAGAACCTTGCACACTACAGAGAGCAAAGTGTTGATGAGATTGGAATGGTCAATGGCACCTGCTCTTGTGCTACAGGAAAGGTACTGAAGATGTGTCATACTGCTGGGTGTAGAGTTGAGAACCGGGGTGGTGGTATTTGAGAGTGAAATTCACCATCTCTGTTGTAGCCAGTTCTTCTCTAGACATTGAATACAATCTGTAGTGTATATAGAAAATTCCACTGTTAAATGAATTGAGGATTATTATTACAACAGGCAGTGCATTTATTTAAAAAACTCCTAAAACATAGGAATTTATTGCTTCTGTTATATTTGTGTTTCCCTTATATCACAATGTTGCTTCAGTAATTTAAAATGAATCAGAACTTTCCTATACATTTTACAATAAAATTATTTTTAGAAATCTCCTAATTTAAATAATTTTATTCTTATGAATTATGCTTTTTAAAAATATATTTTTATATTTGGTTAACATGGCTTATTATAAGATTTAAAAAATATATATTTTATTGATTTTTTACAGAGAGGAAGAGAGAGGGATAGAGTTAGAAACATTGATGAGAGAGAAACATCGATCAGTTGCCTCCTGCACACCCCGTACTGGGGATGTGCCCGCAACCAAGGTACATGCCCTTGACCAGAATCGAACCCGGGACCCTTCAGTCCGCAGGCTGGTGCTCTATTCACTGAGCCAAACTGGTTAGGGCAAGATTTTATAATGTTAATTAATTTCTTCCTCTTGTCCATTTTACTTTTTAAATCTCTTACAGTGCCTATACCAACCAATCTTACAATTGAGGCCTATAACTTCGATACTGTCCTTTCTTGGAATTACCCAATCATGGCGCAGAAGCCTGTTTTTACCGTACAGGTAAAAGTCTATGGGTGAGTGTTACTCTTTTATCCTTTTTAATCTGTTTTGTCCATGTCCTTGCATATTTCATAACTGTGTTCTCTTCTATTATCCTTCCTTCTGTTGTGGCAAAACTTCCTGAACTGCTTGTAGATTCCAGAGAGCTAACGATGCAAAGTAGTTCTTATCAGAAAACTTCCTACCTCTTAGTCCTTCTGTCAGAATTGAAGTAGACAAGTATCACTAACTTCCCAGATTTCTTTTTACCTTTTCAAAATTTTTTTATTTATTTATGTTGTTATTTTTCTTAAATATATTTTTATTAATTTCAGAGAGGAAGGAAGAGGGAAAGAGATAGAAACATCAAAGATGAGAGAGACTCATTGATCGCCTGCCTCCTGCACGCCCCCAATGGGGGGTTGAACCCACAACCCGGCATGCGCCCTGACTAGGAATCAAACCATGATCTCCTGGTTCATAGGTTGACACCCAACCACTGAGCCACACCAGCTGGGCTTAATTTATTTTTTAAATCCTCACCTGAGGACATGCTTAGAGAGAGGAAGGGGCAGGGAAGAAACATCAATGTGAGAGAGAAACATTGATCAGATGCCTTCTGCATGTGCCCTGACTGGGGATCAAACCCAGGTTATGTGCCCTGATCTCAAATCGAACAGGCAACCTTTTGGTGTATAGGACAGTGATGGCGAACCTTTTGAACTCGGCGTGTCAGCATTTTGAAAAACCCTAACTTAACTCTGGTGCCGTGTCACGTATAGAAATTTTTTGATATTTGCAACTATAGTAAAACAAAAGATTTATATTTTTGATATTTGTTTTGTATATTTAAATGCCATTTAACAATGAAAAATCAACCAAAAAAAATGACACGTGTGTCATAGGTTCGCCATCACTGGTATAGGACAAAACTCAGCCAACTGAGCCAGTCCAGCCAGGCTGACTTCCCAGATTTTAAGGCACGATAAATAAATAAAGCTTTCAGTTCTCTATTAAAAATAATGTCATCTTACCTCCTATAGTGTACCTGTATTGTTCAGTAAAAGAAAAATTTCAAAAAACTTTTTTACAAGTGTTAGGAGTCTTTGTAATGGGTTGATTCTGTAAGTGAGTAATGATTATGTTAATGGAAACGAGTTGTTTAAAGAGCAGATTTTTTTTAAAATTGCATGTGGAATATGATTTGTACAGATCTTGTAATTTAAATTGAGCCTCTTTATTGTAAATTATAGTACTTTTGACCAAAGAGCAAGGGCTTCCTTCCTACTTTGTCTAGATTCTTCATCCTATTCTTTTTTCTTTTTTTTAAAGAATAGTTTATTGATTTTTTTAGAGAGAGAGGAAGGGAGAAGAGAGAAACATCGATGTGACAGCATAACATGAATTGGCTGCCTCCTGTATACATCCTATTGGGAATCGAGCCTGCAACCCTGGCATGTACCCTGACGGGGAATTGAACCATCAACCTCTTGGTGCACAGAATAATTCCCAACCAACTGAGCCACACCGGCCAGGGCTATCGTATTCTTATTTAGCTCTTTTTACCAGCTCCATGCTGTGAATGAAAAGCAAAGCAAAGCCAGAGATGGTTCAGGTTTATATACTAATAAAAGTTACCTTTGTGTTTCTTTATTCCTCTTCATTTTAGGGAGGATGAATGGCTTGATGCCTGCAATACCTCTCATCATCACTGTAACATCTTTTCCATGATTAAGCTTCCAGACGTTTCTCTCTGGGCCAGAGTTAAAGCGAGGCTTGGACAAGAAGAATCAGCCTATGCAGAGTCAGAAGAATTTATTTTGTGCCAACAGGGTGAGTAGAACGTATACATATCTAAATTTTAAATTTGAGAGTATTTACACGTGTCTTCTATATATATATTTGCTTTTATTAGCAGTTGCTAAAAACTATCACAATGCCCAAGAAACATTTGGAGCAATTTAGGGAATTCGTGTCTTCCTCTTCTCCCAAGTCCCATAAAATAGTGCTGAGGGGCCCATCACTTTGCCCCTAATAAACTATTATATTTCTTCTTTAATATATTTTATTTATTTATTTATTTATTTTACAGAGAGGGAGGGAGAGGGATAGAGAGTTAGAAACATCGATGAGAAAGAAACATTGATCAGTTGCCTCCTGCACACCTCCTACTGGGGATGTGCCCACAACCAAGGCACATGCCCCCGGCCGGAATCGAACCCGGGACCCTTCAGTCCACAGGCCGACACTCTATCCACTGAGCCAAACCGGTGAGGGCTAATAATCCACCTTTTAAGTAGAATAGAAATATAATAGTTTAGCCCTAACCGGTTTGGCTCAATGAATAGAGCGTCGGCCTGCAGACTGAAGGGCCCCAGGTTCGATTCCTGTCAAGGGCATGTACCTGGGTTTCGAGCACATCCCCAGTGGGGGGTATGCAGGAGGCAACTGATCAATGTTTCTCTCTCATCGATGTTTCTAACTCTCTATCCCTCTCCCTTCCTCTCCGTGAAAAATCAATAAAATATATTTTAATAAATAACTATGTGGATTAGTGCTGTCCAACTAGACTCTGCACTGCCCTGCCCCTCCCTGTCTTGGTCATTCCTTTATAAGTTACATTCACTGAGGGCTTTGGCAGCTTCTTATCTTACTTGCCTACCTTAAGTCCTCAAGGTTGTGGGAATTATAATACCAACTTCATACTTGAAAAAATACCAGAATTCTGTACTCTCTTTAACCCCAATGATTTTCAGCTCTTCATGCCTCCAGCATCCTGTTGCCATAGTTTCCCTGGTCTTTGCTATCACATTAGCTCCAGAATCTTCAGTGCCCGTTCCTTTTCTGACTAATGTCCGCCCTTGTAGCCCTTATACCCTCACGTCTGGTGAAAGGAGATCTGTAGTCACGTGACTGCTCCCTAGGCTTCCAGCCCTTCAGTGCCTTGCCTTCCGGCTTTACTCCCTCCTGCTCAGCTTCGTGCTTCATTACCCCGACCACCACCTCCTTCTGGTCCTCATTCTGGACTGTGCCTGCTTGTTCTCCTCCACACCCGTTCTCTGCCTGCCCTTGAAATAGTTTTATTCCCCAGAGATTATGATGCCTTTGTCATCAACACCTATACCCTCTGTCTGTCAGATTTTCCCCAGAAAGACTTCTCAAAGGCATACTTTATGCCAGAAAGTATGGTAGGCCCCGAGGATACATGGGTGAGCAAAAACAGACCTGCCTGGCACACAGTAGGTATATAATAAATATGTGAAAAATAGTTAAATGGTTCACCAACAAAGTCCCCAACATCAAAGATACATCATAAATATTTCTGGAATGAATGAATATCTAGTTCTGATTTTCACAGTAAAAACTGAATATATTCAGCAGACTTTTATAGAGCTTTCATGCCAGATATCCATAGTGTGGAAATATAAAGAGTTACTGCAAAGGTTTAACGATAACTAAAACATCTTTTCTAAATCATGTTTTTAGAAAACCATTTTTAAAAATATGTTTTTATTGATTTCAGAGAGAGGAAGAGACAGGGAGAGAGAGATAGAAACATCAATGATGAGAGAGAATCATTGATTGGCTGCCTCCTGCACACCTCCCTACTGGGGATTGAGCCTGAAACCTGAGCATGTGCCCTGACCAGGAATTGAACAGTGACCTCCAGGTTCATGGGTCAACACTCAACCACTGAGCCGTACTGGCCAGGTGAAAACAGTTGTGTGTGTTTTGTTTTTTGTTTTTTTTGTCTACAGAACCAAAGGTAAAGAAAAAATAACTTCTATTATATCAAAGTTTTTTTACCGGGATTCATGACCACCTATTTTTCTTTAGGACTTGAAATGAATTTAAACTGGTAACACATTGTATGCGGGAAACGTGTTTACACGTTTTACGTATTTATACATTCTACCAGTGTAGTAGAGCGCGGGACTCGTATTAATATGTTTTTTATAGACTAGCGGTAGAATGCGGGTAACGTATAAATACGTAAACTAAAATTATCGTAATTTTACTGAACATTGCCATTTGCGCAAAAAATTAGCAAAAATGGCCCACGCCACCTGTTAGCGTGCGATAAAAACTACCCGCAAATAATGTGTTAAAGAGGAGTTTAGATTAGATAAGAATACTTCTTGACTGAGAAGATATATTATAAACATTTCTTTATTAAGTACACTTCAAATCTTCTAGATCTTTTTAGAATGGTTTAAATGTGGCTCTGCTTTAGAACAGCAAAGAGAGTAGGTTGTTTGATTTTGGTAATTTTATACAATCCTATGTAATAATAGGGTAATATTCAAATAGACCAAACGGCAGAATAACCAAACAACCAATCAAAGCATAATATGCTAATGATATGCTAAGGCTGCTCAACCACTCACTATGACATGCATTGACCACCAGGGGGCGGATGCTCCGACTGGTAGGTTAGCTTGCTGTTGAGGTCCAGCTGATTGGGACTGAGTGAGATGGGCCGGACACGCCCTGGAATCCTCCCATGGTCCCTACCAGGCTCGATCGTGCACTGGTGGGGTCCTTCAGCCTGCCCTGCGACCTCGAAATCCAGAACCCCTTGGGGGATGTAAGCCGGTTTTAGCCCCATCCCACAGGCCACCCACCCCTTGGGAGGGTGCCAGATGCAGGACTCATGACTGGGGAGCACTGCTGTGGCAGCACGAGCCTCTCCTGATCTGGACTGATTGGGCGCAAGCCCGCAGCAGACACAATGGGGCTGGGATGATTGGGAGCAGCAGGTAGGAGATGCAGGTGGCATTTGACTGTGGGTTTCAGCCTGATCCCTGCAGGCCACCCAGAAGGACCCCACCCTGCACAAATTCATGCACCGGGCCTCTAGTGTACTATAAAGTTCCAGGCCAACTAATTCTACTTCTTTTTTGCCTTCCTCCCACCCAGGGAAAGTTGGACCACCAAATCTGCATATCAGTCACAAGGAAGACCAAATCATTATTAATATATTTCATCCTTTAATTATGGTAAATGGAAAAGTGCTAGGAACCATTTATGGAGACGAAACTTGTTACACATTCATGTACAAGGTGCATGAGAGAATAAATGGAAGTCTGGTATGTGTTTCTATTTCATCTTTTTCAAAATGGAAAATTTTGTCACCAACAAGTTTTTTCCTGTGTCATGTAAGAAAGTAGAACACTTGCCCTAGCCAGTTTGGCTCAGAGGTTAGAGCAGTGATGGCGAACCTATGACACGCATGTCAGAGGTGACATGCTAACTCATTTTTTTGGTTGATTTTTCTTTGTTAAATGGCATTTAAATATATAAATTAAATATCAAAAATGTAAGTCTTTGTTTTACTATGGTTGCAAATATCAAAAGATTTCTATATGTGACACGGCACCAGAGTTAAGTTAGGGTTTTTCAAAATGCTGACATGCCGAGTTCAAAAGGTTCGCCATCACTGGGTTAGAGCATCAGCCCATGGACTAAATGGTCTCGGGCTTGATTCTAGTCAAGGGCATGTATCTGGGTTGCAGCCTCGGTCCCTGGCCCCAGTCAGGGTGGGTGTGGGAGACAGCTAATCGATGTGTCCCTCTCACATCAATGTTTCTCTCTCTGTGTCTCTCCCCCTCCCTTCCACTCTTTCTCTAAAACTCAATAGAAAAAAATATCCTGAGATGAGGATTAACAACAACAAAAAATGCTTATGAATATTCAGCCAAGACTTACCAATCCTAGGTTTGGGTTAAAAAAATGAAATACATATATAAATGTTATTGAGTGGAATTGGTGGCATAGTTAATCACTAGCACTGGCCAGGTGAACACATTTAAGTTTTTTCTTTGTCTTGTATAACAGAATAGCCCTAATCTAGGATATTAACCTGTATATTTTCATTCCTTCACTGGTAAGATGTGAATAAATATATGCTTTTCTTCCTCATTGGGAGTAATGTAAAATTACACAAAGCTGTAATTGGAGTCATTGTTTTTGATAGAAAAAGCTAACAGTAATACTGTGGGCATATAATTACATTCTAGCACTGGTGTGCAGATCACGAATTATTCTATTCCATCCATTTGCCACAGTGCTACCATTCCTTTATTTAACAACTAGAGGTCTGCTGCACGAAATTTGTGCCCGGGTACGGTCCCTAGGCCTGGCCTGCGATCAGGGCCATCTTCCCTGGCTGCCCGCAGCCGGCCCTGCCCCCCGCCGCCACCCACCCCCTGTTCCCGTTTTGCCATCGGGTGGGTGTTCAGTGCCTGATGGTTGGAAGAAGGGACTCGACGGCCCCACCCCTGTCACCGGTTGCCCTCTGTGTGTGGGGCGACTGGCGGGGGGAGGGGGGGTGACCTTGGCATGGCGCCGCCCACATCCCCCGCCACCCACCCCCAATTCCCCGTTCTCCATCAGGCAATTGGAGTGTGCCAGCCGAGGAAGAAACTGAGAGGTGGTTAGTGCACCTCAAAGTGACTGGTCCAGCGCTCATTCTGGTCGTCCGCCTTTAGGGTCAATTTGTATATTACCATTTTATTGTATAGAATAGAGGCCTGGTACACGAGTAGGGGTCGGCTGGCCTGCTCTGATGGGGGCCCAGTATACGGGTGGGGGGTCCTCAGTGACCCGTGAGGCCCAGCGGATGCGAAGCACGGGGCTCAGTGAGCTGTGAGTCCTGGCGGCTGCACAGCCCAGGGCTCAGGCCTCGCAGCCAAGGTAGCCAGCAGTGGCAGCAGCTGCAGGGTGATGGGGGAGTACCTTCCCCTGATCAGCCGGCTGCCTCCTGCAGAGGGAGGACAGATTGAGCCTAGGCCTGCTCCCCAGGAGTCAGTAGGATATCCTCTGAGAGCTCCTGGACTGTGAGAGGGGGCAAGCCAGGCTGAGGGACTCTCTCCCACGAATTTTTGTGCCCTGAGCCTCTAGTATATAGATATTTGTCAAGCATGTGTGCTCTGTGCCTTCTAGGCACCAGGAGGAAGCAATGAACAGTACAAACAAAACTCAACTGATAAGTACTATGGAGAAAAAGCAGGGAAGAGGGTTGGGCAGTGGGGTACGGGTGGTAGTGACTTTCAGGAGGGTGGTCAGAGCAGACCTCACCTGCTGGACGAGATGTTACTACAGCCAGGGCCGGAGGAGAGGAGGAGTGAGCTCCATGGATCATGATAGGGGAGTGTTTCAGGCAGAGTGTGGCCAAAGGACACCAGGCACATGAAGGGAGCAGCAAGGCTGCAGAGTAGGGAAACAGATGAGGTTAGAGAGGTCCCTGGGGCCACATCTCTTAGGACAGTAGAGGAATTTGATTTTTTTTTCTAAGTGAGATATTGCACATCTGGAAAAATTTAAACAGAAGAGTGACATGTGATTTAGATTTTAAAACATCATTTCGGTTGCTAGCAGAGTTGTTTCTAGAACCATATTACTTCACTGCTTAAAACTCTTTAACAAATCCCCATCAGCTGCAAAATAATATCTAAATTCTCTTTCCTGCATGGCCTACAAGGCCTTCGAGAATTGGCCTCTTATATCCTTTCCAGCACCCAGTCTCCCCTTTCCTTCCAACCTTATTTTCATTCATGCTTTGGTGAACTGCTTGCTGTTCTTAATTCCTGTAAGTAATATGCTCTTTCATAGAATGTTCTTCATCTTTCTCCTTTGGCAAATTTCTACTTATTCTTCAGTATTCAACTGGCATATCATCTTGCCTTTGAATTATTTTCTGATACAGTAGACTATTTCCTCTTTTATGGTCTAGTTATTCCTAGTTCCTTTTACATGTCCTCTTGCAATACTCATTACATTTCTTACATTTAATTCTTACCTCTCTTCCACTCCCTACAGTAAGTTCTTTGAGGTCAGCACCACTCTCCTGCCCTTGAGTTTTCAGGCCTTAGCACAGTGATCCACGCACTTCGACTGGTGAAGTGAATTATAAATTTCCAGAGATTGCTTCAGTCCCTTCTACATATTGCTACCAAGAGATTCTACAGCCTTTGCATAATAGCTCTATTATTCTCCTAGAAAATGCTTTTATCTCTCACCAGCTAAGTTTCTAGCATTACAGAAATAGGACTAATAAAATATTCCTGCTATTTGTGGTTTTAAATTCCTAATCCCTATAAAGAAAATTTTGATGGCTACATCATGCTCTGTTGAAGTAACAAACTGACTTATTACTTGATATGAACAGTCTTTTCAGACATGTACAACATTCATCACATATATGCTTTCTCCAGGTGTATGGCCAATGTAAATATGATGATTTTTTTTGTTGTTTTTTGGGGGGTTTTTTGGCAGATTAAAAGGAGCCATGAATTTTCATTGTGTTTTGTTTTCTCATATAGATGATAGATAGAATTTTCGGAGAGAATGAAGATGATTGTGATGAGACTCAGTGCAACTTTAGTATTCCAGTGTTCTCACTGAATTCTAAGTACTGTATTTCAGCAGAAGGAATCTCAAATTTAAGATCCTTTAAAACTGAAATGTCCAAAGAACTTTGTATTACCATTTCTGACAGTAAGAGCATAAAAGGTAAGTTCTTACCATTTTTTTCCTAAATATAAAGAGTGATAACATAGGGTAATGTGAAAAAAGGACATTTGCAATTTCAGTAATCACTGCTCTTTTAAAAATAGTTCCATTCCTCAGGGAAGTTCAAAATTGCAAATAAGGCCACATCTCAGGCCTTACAAGATATGAAACAATCAGGTTGGGACGCCATATGAAAAACTTTTCGTGCAGGAAGAAAAATATAAAAACACATAAAACTGTTGATAAATGTCTACATTTCAGGATTATGCATAATAATATAAATCAGTTTATTCAATACAGCAAGATGATATATTTTCAAGATATGTATTCATGTATGTTCTTTATGAGGACAGTAAGTTTAAAAACTGAATAGCAGGAATGTTAATTGATTAAAATTTTGTGACATGTGAACTGCACAAGCACTGGAAATTAATATTAAAAAATAGAGAGAAACCAAGATGGCAGCATAGGTTAACGCCGGAGATTGCTGCCCTCGAACAACCACTTCAGAGATATAACTAAAGGACAGAACAGACAGCATCCAGAACCACAGGAAGGCTGGCTGAGTGGAAATTCTACAACTAGGAGGAAAGAGAATATCATACCCAGACTCAGAGGAGGCGCAGTGCTGAAGTGAAATACTCAGGTGCGGAGTGCGCGCGCGGAGCGGGCTGGCGGCGGAGGGCGCGGTTGTTGTTTTCAATCGGGAGGGAGTTTCAGACTCTGAGCTCCAGATCCGGGCGAGTCTCTGGGGACCCAGACTCAAACGGGAGAAGCGGGACTGTCTGGCTTCGGTCGGAACTCGAAGGCAGCTTTCTTTCTGAGGTTGGCAGCCATTGCTGGGACTCTGAGAGGCAGAACCCCTGGGAAAGGAACTGAGAGCAGCCATAACTGCTCGCTCCCGCCCGCCCTGTAGATCCCCGGGGACCCGTCCTGCCCAAGCCCAGTGCAGAACCATTTGCCAGATAGCCTCAGGCAAACGCTAAATTAGCACCGCCCTAGAGATCCAGCACAGAAGCTCTCCCACTGCAGACACAGCTGACTCTCATAGCCAGTTAGCCCGGAGGTCAAATCACCCCCGGTATTGCCGACATCAATCAAGGCTTAAAGGCAACAAGACTGCGCACAAAGACCACTTGGGGGTGTACCAAGAAAGCATAAAAAATGCGGAGACAAAGAAACAGGACAAAACTGTCAATGGAGGATATTGAGTTCAGAACCACACTTTTAAGGTCTCTTAAGAACTGTCTAGAAGCCGCCGATAAATGTAGTGAGATCCTCAAGAAATCTAATGAGACCCTCGATGTTGTGATAAAGAACCAACTAGAAATTAAGCATACGCTGACTGAAATAAATAATATTATACAGACACCCAACAGCAGACCAGAGGAGCGCAAGAATCAAGTCAAAGATTCGAAATGCGAAGAAGCAAAAAACACCCATCTGGAAAAGCAAAATGAAAAAAGAATCCGAAAATACGAAGATAGTGTAAGGAGCCTCTGGGACAGCTTCAAGCGCACCAACATCAGAATTATAGGGGTGCCAAAAGATGAGAGAGAGCAAGATATTGAAAACCTATTTGAAGAAATAATGACAGAAAACTTCCCCCACCTGGTGAAAGAAATAGACCTACAGGTCCAGGAAGCGCAGAGAACCCCAAACAAAAGGAATCCAAAGAGGACCACACCAAGACACATCATAATTAAAATGCCAAGAGCAAAAGACAAAGAGAGAATCTTAAAAGCAGCAAGAGAAAGAAACCCAGTTACCTACAAGGGAATACCCATACGACTGTCAGCTGATTTCTCAACAGAAACTTTGCAGGCCAGAAGGGAATGGCAAGAAATATTCAAAGTGATGAATACCAAGAACCTACAACCAAGATTACTTTATCCAGCAAAGCTATCATTCAGAACGGAAGGTCAGATAAAGTGCTTCACAGATAAGGAAAAGCTAAAGGAGTTCATCACCACCAAACCAGCATTATATGAAATGCTGAAAGGTATCCTTTAAGAAGAGGAAGAAGAAAAAGGATGAATTTACTGGATAACTTTGGAACATTCCATTTAACTTTGCTTTTCACTGACAACTTACTATAGTGCAGTGAATGCCGTAGGCTTTCAAATATCACTGTACGAAAATGAAGACAAGGATCATCCTACTATTAGTTCAGACAGACATATGGAGGGCAGTCAGAATCCCGATTCAAGATACAGATTTTGTTTCCTCTAAACAGGATCCTAATGCACATTCCTTGTGGTTGCATGTTAGAATGTTCTTTTTCTTTTTTGTATATTTTTCAAAGAGAAAGCTGAGACTATTCTATGAGAGGATGTCTACTTTGCCAACAATTCCTATTCCACAGGGAAAGGGTGGCCTGACATTGTGTAAAGCTCCCAGTACAGTCCTGGTCTCATTTCCATCTTGAAACCCAAAGAGCCCCTTGCTGCCTGCAGCTGACCGCAAGAGGCTTTGCAAAACTTCACACGAAAGGACCAGAGTGGGGATTTGCATAAATGGAGTCGGTCAACTCATTATAAGCAGTGTTCCACTCCAGTTCACAAGACTCATTAAACTTGATTTGTTATTTTATCTTTGGTAAACAAAATCGTTTTTATTTAACAATGTTATATATTTACTTTAAGTAGCTAATACATATACATGGTAAAAATAATCCAAACTGTAAACAAAGGACAAAACACAAAAAGGGGCTTAACTGTGGTGAATATTTCTCAGTGTGTACATGTTTCAAATCAAGTTGTATAGCTCTAATGTATACAATTTTTCATTGTCAATTACATCTCAATAAAGTGTCAGAGTGACACCAGACTTAGTTTAGACAGAGAGAAAAAGGCCAAAAAAAAAAAATAAATAAAAAATAAATGTAGATTGCCTTAATGGATTATTAACATTTGAAAATAATTATTTTTATTTTATCATCTTTTCCGGACCAATGAGGAAAATAAAAAGAGAAAAGAATGCAAATAACCTAGATTTACTTAAAAAAACAAACACAAAAAAGATGCCTAAATTATAAACTGTGCTGATATAGTGGCCGCACTGTGCCACCACTGTGGCTCACAGCAGCTTCCCTGCTTGCCTGTCCAGTGCTTCTGAGCCCAGTGCCGGTTCCATTATGTAGTTCATTTTACCTTTTACTATTGTAATAATTTGTTTTCACATCCTGTAATGTAGGGCTCTGCTATAGGGTTAAGCCTTGGACTGACCTGTTGGCAAAGCCACAAACAAGTCCCAGCTTAGAGGTCACAGGCCTCTTGGCATAATTAGGCTTGACCTTATGATGCTCCCTAGATCTTTATCTGGGAAGCTAATGGGCTGAGGGAGATGCAGCAAGTGCTGCCAAAACAAGTGAAACTCACAAGAACATTGTAACTATGGTGACCACTACCTTGTTTACCTCTGGCTATAAAATAAAGGCTCAGCTTGCCTCTGGATCTCTCTCTGTGGCCTCAGCCAGGCACAGGAAGATCCACCTAGACCCAGCTTATTCTTTTTGTCTTTTCTTCATCCATTCGCCGCCCTCACTCAGGCTTGTGAACCCTTAGCTGAGCTGGTTCAGCACATGTGGTGTCCAACATGGGGCCTGAGTTCAGAGGAACTACAGTTGTCAAGTGAAAGGATGCTCCAGTGAAGCACGTGCAGAAAACAAGAAGAAAGGAGGAGCAGCGCAGCCAATTTTGGTGCCAGAGCATTACGTGCGTCAACACAATGGACCCAGAGAAGCTCCTTGTCCCTTCGCTCAAAAGACTGAGAGTTGCCCTGATGACAGCAATATGGAAAAGGAAGATGACAAAGGCTACGCAAGGGACTGAAGTGCCAACATGGGGTCAGCTGAAGAAGTTAACAACTGAGGCCCAGCAGATGGCAGAAAAACAAGATGTGGAAGCTACTCCCTCAATCATGTTTCTGGCTATGCTAGCATTGGTTAGCTGCCAGTCTTCTGCAAAGTCTTGAGCAGCCAAGTCCAAGGACTCTTGAGTAAATCAGCAAAAGAAACTTTCATTTAGTAGAAAAATGCTACTGTAGTTTGATTTCTCACTTATTGCTGTTTTGCATTGGTATTGTTTTGTTATTCTTACGAGTTTTAAAAATGTTAACACATTGGCATTGTTTTGTTAATAGCCAGAGCTTTATATTTAAGTTTTTAAATGTTAACATGTAGTTTGGGTTTTGCATTGGCATTGTTTTTTTATTGTTTTAATAGCCAGAGTTTTGTTCTTGATGCTTAAGTGCCAGAAGCCGGTCCATCCTTGCTGTTTTACTTTCATTATAGTAGCTTAAAAATTTAAAAAAAAGGGCGAGACGTAGGACATGGCTATAGAGTTAAGCCTCGGACTGACCTGTTGGCAAAGCCACAAACACGTACTAGCCTAGAGGGCACAGTCCTCTTAGCATAATTAGGCTTGACCTTATGACGCTCCCTAGATCTTATCTGGGTAGCTAATGGGCTGAGGAGATGTAGCAAGTGCTGCCAAAACAAGTGAAACTTACAAGAACATTGTAACTATGGTGACCACTACCTTGTTTACCTCTGGCTATAAAATAAAGGCTCAGCTTGCCTCTGGCTCTCTCTCTCTGTGGCCTCAGCCAGGCACAGGAAGATCCACCTAGACCCAGCTTATTCTCCTTATATGTCTTTTCTTCATCCATTCGCTGCCCTCACTCAGGCTTGTGAACCCTTGGCTGAGCTGGCTCGACACAATGTAACAGGTATGACACAAGCATTCCTTTTGTAGTAACTTCCAGAATTACTATTCCAAAGAAGTAACTTTGGAATAGAAATTAAAGGTAATGAAATGCCCTTGAAAGAAGCCAAATTCCACCACGATATGTAAAGTACTGATAATTAGGAACAGAGGACTGTGGGGAAAAGTACTGAAGATTGTACTGTGAAAATAAAAAGCAGCATAAGAGAAAAATCACACCAGTGATGATAGATGTGTGTGTTCTGAAACAAAAGTCAAGGAGACTTTATTCCTTTGCAGCTTTGTGTGTTTGTGTGTGCGCATATGCACGCGCGTGTGTCTATGTATCTTTATAAGTATTTGCAATCTTGAAATAAATATAAAATATAACAAAATTTTATGGAGTGGGACTGTATTATTTAAATATTTTTAAAATTCTTCTTTTGCCTCTTTAATTGAGAGAAAAGCATAGCTCTGTATACCTCTTATATTTGGTGCTGTAAGGAAATGGTTAGGGAAAAGCTATTTTAGCCACATTGTCATAACAGGATAGTCACAGAAAGTTAAGAATTGTAGAGCTGTGAAGAGTATGTTGCTATCTAGGACAAGGACATAATTTTTTACTCATCTCTCCTGACTTTGGTGGCAGTGTTTCTTAACACCCTGATCATATTACCTGATGTAATCTATATAAATAATAGTTCAGTCCTAGCCAGTGTGGGTCAGTTATTTGGGTATTGTCCCATGCCCCTAGAGCAGTGGTTCTCAACCTTCCTAATGCCGTGACCCTTTAATACAGTTCTTCATGTTGTGGTGACCCCCAATTTCATTATTACAAATTGAGCATAATTAAAGCATAGTGATTAATCACAAAAACAATATGTAATTATATATGTGTTTTCCGATGGTCTTAGGTGACCTCTGTAAAAGGGTCGTTCGACCCCCAGGTTGAGAACTGCTGCCCTAGAGGTTGCTGGTTCGATTCCTGGTCAGGGCCCATGCCCAGGGTTATGGACTCAATCCCCATGGGGGGGGGGGCTTGCAAAAGGCAGTCGATCTTTGCTTCTTTTTCACATAGATGTTTCTCTCACTCTTCCTCTCTCGCTCAAATCAATAAAAACATATTTTTAAAAAGAATAGTTCAGAGACTTTATAACTATTTGATTATACCAGTGTTCCATCCTAATTCTAATTTGTGATTTTTCTTTCTTTCAGATTCTGTTTGGATTCCAGTTGTTGCTGCTCTCCTACTCTTTCTAGTACTTACCCTGGTAGTTGTATGTTGGAACTTTAAGAAGATAAATCCATTTAAGAGGGAAAGCATCATGTTACCCAAGTCCTTGGTAATCTATTTAAATATACTTCTTTAATTATATACACTAAAGTGCTGATTTGAACCTTTTTAATACTTGAAACTTTTTAAAAAGTAGAATGATGTTCAGCAGCATGTCACCTACCATAAATCACTCAGATCTACCACACATCCAAGACGACACATTTTTCACTACACACCAGGTGCCTTTTTTATGCATGTGGCAAAAGTACAGTTAGACAAATCTGTTAAGGAGCTTAAAGTCTAATGGGAGAAAAAGGTAAGTATTCAGTGGGTGTACTGTGTGACAGGTTTAAAAGTAGAGGGTTATATACGTGCCAAAGAGGACTTTGTTTAGAGGCGGTGAAGCCGGAGCAGTCCTGAGGGACAGATTTGAGTTTTTCCAAGTACTAAGGGACCATATGTGCTAAGGTTCAGCATCAAGAGAAACCATGGCTTTTGAAAATAGGAAAATACAGAAACACTTCACTGTGGTTGGCGTGCAGAAGGAAAGATGGCCAAAAGTGAGACTAAACTAGAAGTTTGACATTTTAATGTCTAACATTTAAAATTCTTTGTATGATGATAAAAACATTTAAAGGGTAATAATTACAGCTTTTTGAATCACATATGATAGGAATAACATCTATGATATGCAAAGGGCCCATTTAAATTTGTTATGAATACATTACATTTAAGTAAAGTGGATAAGAACTATGAACAAATAGTAGACAATTCACATATTATAGCACTCATCCTTACTATTAATTAAGCACAAAGCAATCTCACAGTATGCCATTTTATACCCACCAGAGACAAAAAAATAAACTTGAATATCCGGGAGTAACTGTAGTAAAACTGGTCATATAGCCCTGGTGGGAAGATAAGCGTACAATGAGTACTAAGTGTCGTAGTTCCATAAACATGCCCCTCCCTTGAACTTGTTCATTCCATTTTTTTATTTCTAAAGTAAAAAGACAGGTAAGAATATTTATTTCAACATATTCTATCAATAGTAAAAATTGTTAACACTGCTAACATCTATTAGAGAAATTATTTAATCATTGGCATATAAAGAACTCATATGAGCCAATGAAAATTATAATTATGAAGGAAAATGGTAAAAACATTTTATAAAGTAGCTGGACTCCCATTACAAATTTAACATTCATATGTATGAAAAGTAATGCACAAAATACAGCATATATTGGTGAGATACTAACTTTTAAAAATTGTTTCTAATCTTAACATAGTATATTTTCATTAAAAATAAAGACAGTGCTACCACTAGCTTGTATTTTACTGTTCTAAATATGCTGTTTAGTGGTATATTTAATTGTCCATTAGCCTTAGACCATTTTTTTGAGGTAGTTCTTTAAGTTTAATAATATGTTATTTTTATTCATTGAATTTTCTTCCCTTAGGTATCGGTGGTAAAAAATGCCTCTTCAGAGGCAAAAGCTGAATCAAAATATATATCACCCATCATCTATGAACCAATTGTCCCTGAAAATGAGAAAGTGATCTGGGAAGAGCAGTTGTCTTCAGCAGTAATTTCCAGTATGCAGACTGAGGACCATCCAGGAAAAGCAGAACACGGAGATCATTCTAGTGGAACACAAGTAGGGACCACAGAAGAAAATACTCCTGACATGGCCCCTGGTAGCCCGTTGACCCCGGTAAGGAGAGGGGATTCTGTCCATTCAGGCAGTAACCAGTCTGAACCCTGCATCGTTACTTTAAACTGTTACCACTCCAGAAATGGTTCTGATAGTGGCCTTGTGGAATCGAGCATCTTCTTATCTGACTCAGAATCTCCTCCAAGTAACAAAACTGGAATGAAGACAGAAGAACCAGAGCCCATAACGCTGAGAAACACTACTGCCTCCTTCGGTTACGATAAGCCCCATGTGCTAGTGGATCTGCCTGTGGGGGAAGGTGGTAGAGAGTCCCTGATTGGTTATAGAGTCATGGCAGGTTCTAAAGAGTTTTCATAATGCGCCAGCCTGAAGGATCTGCTTATCCTGAACAGTTTTTCTGCTTTGATTTCATGAAAAGATCATGATTTCAGAAATGGTGCCTTTTTTATATTAACCAAATGGAATACCTTGGTGTAGGTAACAGTGTAAAGAGTCTGGCACTGTCCCATTTGGTCTGAAAACTGCAAAGACTGAAAAAACAAACTGTGTCTCCCTTCTTAGGGGACAGTTGTTGCATGTGAACTTTTCCATTTACATAGGCTCTGAGAAACAGTCAATCCTCTATTAACCCTGCTTCCTGCGACAGTAAGTGATTTCCCAGGGTCCTTTTTTTTTTTAAGTTTCTGTAAAAAATATTTTTAAATGTTGACTTTCCGAAGAAATTCTGGAAGCTTTACAAAATTGCATTTAAAATTGAATTCATACCAATAGGATTAATAAAGAGTATGTAAATAGAAACAATTTTTATAGAATGCTGCATTTAGAGATTTTTAAATAAAGAATTTTTTAAATTCATTTTTGTATTCATTTATTCAAGCACTTTGGCAGTTAACTAGAATATTTTTTATCCATTTGCTTATTTTTATGAATTAATGCTATAGAATTATTTTCTAATTATTCATAACTAATCTTTAAAATAGTTCTAAAAGTAGCCTAATCCTTAAAAAACAGTCCTTTTATGCCTATATTTCAGTATATATCACCCAGTGTGCAGAACACTGTTCCAAGCTGTTTGGGGGTGGGGTGGCATGGGAGCAGATTGATTTCTAGAGCATGTGGACTGAGGAACCATAAAGATGGTGGTCGAAGCCATGGGAATGGGTGAGGGAGCCCTCAGAAGCATCAGATGTGAAGAGAGAATTCCCAGTGAGAGGCAAACCAAGAATTAGTTGATATCTATCTATATTACACAAGGAATTCTTGAGAATACTAAGGGTAGGAATTTTAAGATTCAAATTAATTAACTGACTAAAATTTTTTAAAAATATAATTTACATGAGTAGATTAACGATTATGGAAAACTTTCTTCTCACTTAAAAGTTCAAATTAAAATGAGGTGCTATTTTTGTCTTCCTTGACAGCAGGTGCCTCATTCCAATCTCTCTTGTCACATGGCATTCTTCCCTGTGTGTCTCTGTGTCCAAATCTCTCTCTATAAAGACACTAATCATCAGATTAGGTCACACTGACCCTTAATTTGATTAGATCTTCAAAAACACTATTTCCAAATAAGATCACATTCATTGGTGCCAGAGATTAGGACTTCAACCTATCTTCTTAAGGGACACAATTCAATTTCATAATATATTTTCATCTGATAAATTAATTGCTCCAATAGTATTAAATTATCCCACTTTTCTGTGCTGGTTTCAAATGTCACATCATACGCCAAATTCTCAGTACTATATCACACTCTTTTAATTACAGTTTTATACTGGGATGTATTTTAACTTTTGAGGCTCTCCATTTCAAGCAATACACTGAGTGGCCAGATTATTATGACCACCTGATGTGTTAGGCAAATTAGCTATAATTTCGCGCTGAAGTTGCTAGAGGGCCAGACCATTATAAATAGGGAAGCAGGTTGTTTGCCACAGTAGAAGTGATTTTTTTCCTGAAGATATAGGTAAACAACACGATTTAACAGCCTTTGAACGTGGGATATATTTGAACATGAGTGGCCACATTATGACCACCTGTTTGTAGGCAAATTAGCTGTACCTGCATTGTATGGGATATGGAAGCCAAACGCCTGTTCGAACACCTTTGCTGTCTGCAGTTACCAAGGTAAAACGTCTCCAATTCGCACAGGAACACAAGTATTGGACAGTCGAGCATTGAAAAACAGTCATGTGGTCCGATGAATCACGTTTCCAGTTGCATCATGCAGATGGCAGAGTGAGAATTTGGCAGAAACGGCATGAAAGCATGCACCCCACATGCATGAGTACAACCCTGTAAGCTGGTGGGGCAGTGTTATGGTTTGGGGCCTGTTTTCCTGGCATGATTTGGGCCCTTTAATTCGTGTGGAACAACGTCTGAATAGCACAACATACCTAAGTGTTATTGCTGATCAGATTCATCCTATCATGTTTATGGCTATCCCAATGGAGATGGCTTCTTCCAACAAGACAATGCACCATGCCATGGTGTTCATATTGTGCAGGAGTGGTTTCAAGAACATGAGGGAGGCTTTACCTTGCTTAGGTGGCCCCCACAATCACCAGATCTCAATCCAATTGAGCATTTGTGGGACGAAGTTAAAAGAGCCATCAGGCAGCTGGTTCCACAACCATCAAATCTCACAGAACTGTACAGTGCTATTCATCAGGCATGGTGTCAGATTCCTCGCATCACCTTTCAACATCTCGTGGAGTCAATGCCACGAAGAATCGCCGCAGTATTGAAGGCAAAAGGTGGCCCAACGAAGTACTGATGGGGTGGTCATAATAATCTGGCCACTCAGTGTATGTATATCCCATGTTCAAAGGCTGTTAAATCACGTTGTTTACGCATATCTTCAGAAAAAAATAACTTCTACTGTCGTGGTAAACAACCTGCTTCCCTATTTATAATGGTCTGGCCAGCTAGCAACATCAGCACAAAATTATAGCTAATTTGCCTACAAACGTCAGGTGGTCATAATCTGGCCACTCAGTATATACCTACTAAATTAGTCAAAAGATGGTGACTGTGGGTAAATCACTTAGCCTCATAGGAGTTGCATTAAACCTCTATCTTTTTGCTCTAGGAGGAAGTTATCTCTAACAAAGGGATCGTCTTCCTGACAGTCCTGTTATTGAATATTTTCCCTAAATTATTACTGGTTACCAAATACTGGAGTCATTGCACCATCATTCCATGCCAAGATAAACTGTCTAAGAATACTGGCTGTGACACACTTAAGATACTGGTTTTTAGTGGATGAGTTAGATAATAAACTCCAACTTTGTAGGGTGATGAGCCTCATCTATGAGGTGCCATACTTGCTGTACAAATTTTCCCTTTCTGTGCCTCTATGTTCTGGATCTTGGACTCTTGGCCACTTTCTATGAGAACTACCAATCAGGAATGAATGAACAAACAAAAGTACAAATATATAATTATTAAACTGTTTTCAAAAATACTCCATCTCACTTCATCTTTACAACACCCTGTGAAGAGGAATTATTATTCCCATTTAGATGAGGAAACCATGAGTCAGCAAGTTAAGTGACTTGCTCAATGAGTAATGAAATGAGGATTCTGCCTCATTGCTTTTTTCCAGTAAATATCAGCTGCCTGCTTGTCTTAATTTGCATCTTTGGTGGTAAAGAGATCTTAGAGAATGTATTTCAGAATGCTTAAGCTGTGGTAAAAGATTATAGAGGTAGAAATATTTCAGAGATAGTTAAAAACCAAAGGAAAGGGGAGAGGAAGTAAGCAGATAGAGGAAGATAAAGCCAGTGATAGCTATCTGATGATTATCCATGCCAACAGGAGATAGAAGAAGGATTGCCCGCTGGGTTGCACTGAGTTCCCCATTGAAGATTAATGCTTACGTTTGGGGGATACTTTGATATTCTCTAGTAAGCTCTGAAACCGAGGAGCTGAGGAGTAAACAATCCTAACATTTATTGAGTCCTTACTATGTGCAGGCATTATGCTAAGAGCTTCACTTGTGCTACCTCATGGCTAAAACTCCATATTGCCTGTTTTTTATAAGTGAAACTAAGGCTTGTAGGCGAAGAGTAACTTCCATCATGTCATACAACTGGTCAGTGCAAAGCCACTTTTTCAAAATGAGGGATGTGATTGGGGATTGCCAGAAGTTGGAAGGAGAGGAAATCTAGAGTGCCACTGAGTAGGTTGGCTTGGCCCCTTTCTCCTGCTGGTAAGAGATCAAGAAGGGCATGTCGCACACAGAAGTGGGGAGAAGCCTGTGAGCCTGAGCAACAAGACTTCACTAAACACCCAAATGTAAAGATCATAGCTGGAGAAGGGGTGCTTTAAATTCAAAACCTCAAAGATGGATCAATTCGAAATGATTATGTGGGCTAAGAAGTCTCTTCTTTCAGTCAGCATTTATTCAGCACACACTGGTGGTCCTGATTCCAGGTATGTGCAGTGCAGTGGTTAATTAAGAGTAGGGGCTCTGAAGTCAGACCCTGAGTTAGAACTCCAACTTTGCTCCTCACCAAGTGATTTGGAGCCAGTTACTTCCCTTCAGTTTACTATGAAGCAAGGGTAATAACAGGACTTTACTTACAATATGATTATGAGATAATCTCAGAGAGCCCTTAACACAATATTTGGCCAGTGGAAGCACTTAATAAAAAATTAGTTACCATAAGTGTGGGAAGGAAACAACAAATCATCAAGTTCTTAATTACAAAACTAACAAATGTAAGGAAGGAAAAGCATGGGTTGGCGCTGGAGCATAACAAGGGGACCTAATTGAGATTGGGAATCAGGTTGGCCTCCTGAGGAAGTGGCATTTAAGCATAAATTAAATGGTCTGCGGAGAGAGTAAGTTGGGAAGGAACTTCCAAACCTAAGGAACAATGAATGTAGGATCCTGAGCTGCAAAAAGTTTTTCATATCTTAATGTACATAAGGACATTACTTTAATTCCATTTCTTTCTCTCCCATTTCAAACTGTCCTTTCATCCTCACAGTTCAGGAGTATTGCCACTTACAGGCAAAAGATAAATGGCTTTGTTTTGCACTGACCCAGATAAGGAACAACCTAAACAGAGATGTTACAGCTTCCAGTTTATGTTCCCAACCCAATACTGCCCCTCTGCAGTATTAAGGTAGAGTCCATACTCTTGGGAATATAGGATTTTTAAAAAAAATTGAAATATAACTGGCATAGCACATCTGCAAAATGATCACCACAGTAAGTCTACTTAACACCCATCACCTCATATAGTAGTAACTTTTTTTGTCTTGTGATGAGAACATGTAAGATCTACTCTCTTAGCAACTTTCAAATATACAATACACTAGTGGCCTGGTGCACGAAATTCGTGCATGGGGCGGAGGGGGTCCCTCAGCCCAGCCTGCACCCTCTCCAATCGGGCATTCCTCTCTCAATCTGGGACCACAGGCTCCTAACCGCTCACATGCCTGCCTGCCTGATCGCCCCTGACTGCCTCTGCCTGCCTGCTTGATTGTCCCTAACCTCTCTGCCTGCCTGCCTGATCACCCCTAACTGCCCTCCCCTGCCAGCCTGATCTCGCCCCCAACTGCCCTCCCATGCCGGCCTGATCTCGCCCCCAACTGCCCTCCTCTGCTGGCCTGATCTCACCCCAAACTGCCTCTGCCTGCCCGATCACCCAGAACTGCCCTCCTCTGCTGACCTGATCTCTCCCCTAACTGCCCTCCCCTGCTGGCCTGATCTCACCCCCAACTACCCTCTCCTGCTGGCCTGGTTGCCCCTAACCTCCTCTGCCTCAGCCCCCAACACCAGGGCCTAGTCCAGAAGGAAGTTGGATGTCCGGAAGATGGTTGGTCGACCCAGTCTAATTAGCATATTACCCTTTTATTAGTATAGATATTATTAACTCTAGTCACCACTTCTCTGAATATATGGCATACTTTAACTTTGACATCCTGGCAACTACCTCCAAAAATAGCCTTCAATGAAGCTGGAAATACACTCTAATGAGTTACTATGATGGTTACACAAAATGATACAGTAAAATAAGACCCCCCCCCCCCAAAGTCATTATTTTAAAATGCAAAAGGTATTTCCCTTACTCTCAGTTTCATGAGAATTTTAAAATTTTGCTTAGAAGTGTACATCTTGTTGGACTGATATGACATTGTCTGGCCATGTTTATCTTTGTTCATGAATAAATTAATACTAATCTATCTCTCTGCCTGCCCTTCAACTCCCAAAAAGCAAAGGTGTAAGAGAGTGGATTTCTACATGGTGCGTGGTTGCATAAGTCAGCATCTTTTCCTTCTCTGGAAAGCATGAAAAAGCAAATTGAGAATTAAAATTAAAACTCCTTTCCACTTGGAAATGTTATTTTTAAAATTCTCTCTTTTAAAAACACTTGGATCAGAAAAAGTAATCTAAACTGCAAATTGTTGAAGAAAAAATAAGGAAAATATCTCACTTAAGAGCCAAAGGGGGAGCCTATGGTATACATTTCAGAGTAAATTCCTAGTGTAAATACTTGTATTAATATAAGATAAATAGTAAAATAAGTAAAATAAACATCTGACTCAAGAATTCTCAAACAGATTCAATAAAGACAGAAAGAAAAAGTAAAAGAAGATCTGAAAAGAGACAAAAAATTTTTTTAAAGTAGAATATATAACTAATTATAAAATCTGATTCCTTGAATAAAATGAAAGATAAATAACTAACTTAACTAAAAAAGTAAGAAAACAAGGGAGATAATGTCATTACTCAAAATGGGAAATTATAAAAGGGAAACCACAGAAGCAGGGGAAATTGAATACCTTGTAAGGGAATAACTTGCTCAACTCTGAAAATCAATTTAAAAGCATGAATGAAATGCACACTCTTCTAAAAACAATATATTTTGTAGAAACTGAACCTGGAAGAGATAGAAAATCTAAACAGACAAATGATCATAGAAGAATTAGAATTAGAAAACTGCCAAAGAAATGCCATGCCCACGTGGCCCTAGAAAAGTACGTAGGAAATGTCTTAGGGAAGCAGCTAATTCCCAGGTCACACAGATTAACTCGTCCAACTGAAGAGTTGGCAGTGGCACTACACAGTGTTGCATAGGCCAGTGTTGCCCGTGTGTGTCTGACTGAACCCTACTGACTTCACAGATCAGAGAATCCCCTGACAACCATACCTCAGGACAACCATCTCAGACCATAAAAAAAAAAAAGCAGAGAAGCATCTTCCTGTTCTTTTAGCTTAAGTCTTGTAAATTCATACCCACTGCTAATATCATTCCTTTTCATCAATTCACCAGATATGCATTAAGTGTTTATTATGTGCCCAGCACCATCCTAACTAAAGCAGTGAACAGAGGCAGGGAAAATGGAAAGGAGGCTGTAACCACAAATCAGAAAAGAGATGATGGTAGTGATGACCCAAGTGGTTGCAGTGGAGGGGCTGGCAACTGGTTGGAACCAGATTATGCCATAAAAATCTTTCTAAAGTCAAAACAATATATAGGCATATGCTAGGGTAGAGGCACAATGATTAATCATCTAATAGGGTTTACAAGATCAGTGAAAGATCCTGGTCAAGGACAATCAAAACAATATTAAGAGCATCTTTTATCCATAACAATATGAATGAAGGCCTAAGTCCTATGTATGGAGATTTAAAATAATATATTACTGTTCATAGTCCAGAAATCAATTAAAATTAAACTTGATCAGATTGGTCATTGTGCTTATTTCCTGTTTTGACAATGAGGTTCCTTTTTTAAATTAAAGTTCATAAACTATTTTGAAATGCATGACAATTATTTCCAGAATGCAGAACTGCTTAAAGGTCATAAGTATTACTCCAAAGAGTTACTGAGTGTCCAGCAGAAAAGAAAGAGGAAATAGTTTCCCAGTTATTGGTGCTATAGGCATATGGTTGTCTATTGGTCAGAGTGGGAGAAGGGTGGTGTTTAAGTTATGATTCATTATAGAATTTTAAAAAGCTATCTACTAATCAAATCGCAGAACAAGGGAAAGCGCCTGGAGCAGAAACCTAGTCCACTGACCACTGAATAAAACCCTGATGAAGTAGTCCAGAAGACCAGTTTTTTAAACACTTTTCTGAAGGTGAATAAGAAACATGTGGCCTTTCACTACCAAGACCTGGCTGATGAAAATGATGTTGGCTCCATGAGGACTGGCTTTGCCATCTTTCTCATTGCTGTATGCCTGGCACAATGCCTGGCATACAGCACATCCTCAGTAAACATCAACTAAAGGAATACATGGCCGAATCTTCTTTGACATCATTCTATCATTTTATGGAATGAATACTACAAATGAAGAACAATGCATAGTGATTTTATAATAGGTATCAGGCCCTGAGGTCAGCCAGACCTGAATTCACCCCTCACTCTGTCATCACATGGGCTATAGAGCCTGGTCAGTTTCTCTTAGCCTCTCTATATCTCAGTTTATTTATCAGTAATATCAGGGTAATAATAACAACCTCCTGGGCTTGTTGTGACGATTATCTAAGACTAGAGGCCCAGTGCATGAAATTCATGCACAGGAGGGCGGGGGGAGGGAGTTCCTCAGCCTGGCCTGCACTCTCTCACAATCCAGGATCCCTGCAGGATCTGGCCTAAACTGCCTAAACTGGCAGTTGGACATCCCTCTCGCAATCTGGGACCACTGGCTCCTAACTGCTTGCCTGCCTGACTGCCTGATCGCCCCTAACCACTCTGCCTGCCTGCCTGATCACCCCTAACTGCTCGCCTGCCTGCTTGATTGCCCCTAACCACCTATGCCTTGGCCCCCACTGCCGCGGCTTGGTCTGGAATGACGTCCAAAATGACATCTGGAAGGTCATTTGGCTGTCTAATTAGCATATTATGCTTTTATTATTATAGATAATGCATGGAAAGAAATTAACCCAGTGCTCCATAATTTTATTAACTTACTATTGACACTAAAATTGCATTTAAAATCATCAAAAGGAGTTTTATAAAGATGGCATCTTTATAAACTTGTATTTTTCTTTTGTTATGAAAATTTCCAAATATTATATATATATGTGTGTATGTATGTGTATATATATATGTGTGTGTATATATATATATATGCATATATATATATATATACACAAATAGCATAATGAACTTCCATGTACTCAATACCCAGTTTCAACAATTATCAGCTCACAGCCCACTTCCCCAACCTCTTAGTTTTGAAGCAAATCCCAAACATCATTCATATTATCTGTAATACTTCAATATGCATCTCTAAAAATAACAACAAAAAGTTATAACCCAAATCCCATATCACACTTAAAAATAATCAATAATAAACCATTAATTAGATGAATTATTGGCCCGCTGGAAGCCACAAGGAGAAAAGAGGAAGAGAATAAAGCCTGTCCAAGGCCAAAGTTTAGGCAAGTTCTCTCCTGTTGGGGACCGTCATGCTGCTGGCAAAGTCTAAGCTGACCAGAGGACATGGCAAAGCCCTGGACTCTACCCTAAGTTGATCCTGGAAGGTTTTAAGGTCGAAGCTCAGGAAAGGCTTAATTAGAGTTTGCAGCAAAGTGGAATTAGACAAGGCTTGACCGAGGCACGACCTCAGTGGCTAAAAGTGCAGTTACTAAAACATAACCTGATTGTCATAATAACTGTCAAACATAGATGGATCTAGGCAAAGCTTGCCCAGTCTTGCCCAGCCTGTAACCATCTGCTACTTCCCTATAATGGGCCAAGTCCTAGCAGTAATCTATGAAGCATGACCAGCCACAGCGTAGATATAAAAGAGTGTGTGTAAAGAATAAAGTTGCTGGTGCTGGTGCTGGTGCCTTGTGCCAGTCCTCCCAACCCTGTCTCTTGGTCTTTAATCCCACTCCGCCTCTACCCGTCGGACCCTCTCCAAGGTGCGGGTCACCGCATTCTCCAAACCAACACAATGGAGGAATCCACTCCCACTGTCAAGGTGGACTCTTCCTACTGAGGGTGGGGGAGGGGAAGGGACAGAGCGGGACAGCTAGGGAATGAGTTTGAAGCCAGCATTTCATGGCTGGACCAAAGAAGAGCAGGGGTCCCCCATTTTCTTTAACATTTTTACTTCCCAAAGCAAATGTCATTTCACTTGAAACATGTCGAGTAACACTCCCTCCACGTTCTGCGTGGAGTAGGGTTCAGTATCTGAAAGATGAGAGAGAAATGACACGAGATAATTTTGCAATATTGGAGGACCAGGCGGGCAAGTCCCGAAGGACTTCCACCCATGTTCAGGCTGCTCCAATCTTTTATTGAGCTTAGAGTAGCCTTAGGTAAGGAGGTTTCAATGACACACAGATCAGCAGACAATTTCCAGGAATAGACAAAGTATCTGATTAGCTCATCAGTAGATGATTTCCAGGAATAGGCAGAGTATCTGATCAACAATAATCAACAAGGATCCACATAAGTATCTAAGGAATTAAGTGAACTAAAGTGGGGATGATGCTTCAACTATTATTACCTAAATTAACTGGGTGGTTCTTAGATTAACTGGGTGGTGCACAGTTCTGACCTTTGCTAGGACTTCAAAGGTTACTAGCTTTTGGGGGTCTCTGTCTAAACTCAGCTAGTGAAGACAATGAATGGACTCCGGCAGAAACAATTCTGTAAAATTCTTCTGCTTCCAAATTGGTAGAATTTTAGAATTTAATTTTATCTTTTCATCTACTTTGAGGCATTGCTGTCAGTGTTGGCTTTTAATGCAGGTATGATATCACACAGTTAGAGAGCTCACTGAATGCTCACAGAACTGGTTAGGTTTCTGAAATTTAACATAGCATAAAAGTTCACACATTTGAGAGAATTCAGGTTTTAGTATAGTCTATGCTTTCCCCCTTTCCCTCCTAATTTCCCTTTATTTGTTCTACAAAGTCAGTAACCCAGCAGAAACCCCAATTTTATTCTCTGCTGCTCTGCTTTTTAAACTTTGAATTCATATATTTTTCTTTTTTTCTTAACTAGAATTTGGAGCAATTTGATTGCTTTAAAACAAGAGATATTGGTGTTGAAATTATTGAACATCAATAGTATAAATCCTGCTCTGTCAGTGTGGCTCAGTGGATTGAGCATCATCCCATGAACCAAGAGGTCACCAGTTCAATTCCAGGTCAGGGCACATGCCCAGGTTTCAGGCTCTATCCCCAGTAGGGGGTGTGTAGGATGTTTCTCACATTGATGTTTCTATCTCTCCCTTTCTCTCTCTAAAAAATCAATAAAAACATATTTTTTAAAAAATAGTGCAAACTCACATAATCATCCCCTCTTTAAATACCAACATTTTTGCAAAGTCTAGAGTTCAGAGGATGGTGTCAGCAAGTGAGTGAAGGATGATGCTGAGAAGGCTAGAAGACAATGGGCACCAAGAAGGTGCAAAGGGAACGAATCTATTATGTGATGCAAGTTCCCCTTTTGGAGAGCTAAGTTAGCTTATAAGCAATAGAAATTTAACTTGGAGAAGGGGACAAGGAGTGTAGATTCAGAAGTGTGACAGTTTGGAAGCACTGGAAAAACTGGTGTTACCCCAATCGGTAACAGTGTTATCCTCACACTAGAGGCCCAGTGCATAAATTCATGCATAGATGGGATCCGGCTGGCCCAGCCCAGTGGGGGCCATCGGGCTGGGCCAGTGTGGGGGGAGGGGGCACAGGAGGTTGGTCAGCTGGCCCCATCCCTGATTGGGGTAAGGGGGGCTGATTGGGGCTGGCCCGGCCGCGGGAGAGGGGGTGGCGTTGGAGGTCAGTCGGCCCTGCCCCTGATCAGGGTGGAGGTGTGCTAGGGTGAGGGACTGCGGCATGGAAGGGTTACAGAATGTTACAGAATGTGCTGGGAGGAGGGACTGACGTATGGAGGATTGTGTCAGGGTTAGGAACCATAGAAGAAAAATTGCTAGATTGTCTTAGAAAAACAATGTGTTATGATACGCTCCAGCCAGGTGTGACTCTGTTTACCCCCCCTTTGTGCTTATGAACTTTCCATGAACTTCTAAGGTAACACTGTTGTGCTATAAAGGATCATACTGCACCCTTGATCTCTGCCACATGCTCCGAATCTCCCAGAGGGGGAGATAGGCGCTGTGGTCAGCTGGCCAGCTTAATAAAAGGCTCTTAAATTTAAATTCTGAGTCAGTGGTCTATCTCATTGAGCCAACCCATAACAGAGGGGGCCGATTGGGGCCGGCCATGGGGAGGGGCGGCAGGTGGTTGGGGGGCCGATCGGGCCAGTTGGCCACTGCAGTGTGTGTCATAGCGACCGGTCGTTCCGGTCACTTGGCTTTTATATATATAGATACTGTAGTGTCTGCTTTCTCCTTTAGAAGTTGGCTTTGGGAAGGTAGGGGCTGCAGCCTTGCTTCTGAGAACAATGCTTAGCACATGACAGTGCAGTAAATACACGTTACATTATTGAATGAATGAAAGAACAAACGAATGAATGAGTACTGCTCAGCAACCATCACTATTACTTACTAAACAGACCATTCTACCAAGAACTTGAGACTACATAAAGGAAAAGGAAGCCAGAATATATTTCCTCTTTTAAGCCTCTTTAAAAAAAAAAACACCTTTGACTTTTTTGTGCTTTAATGTACAGTTTTAGTGTCTCTAAAAACATGTGATAAAAACTGTTTGGGCAAGAAAGATGACATAATAAACCATGGACAAGGAACAGATAACCTAGTCCAATCAAATTTCCAAAAAGATATGAAAAAGATCTAACGTAGCTCAAAATGATTTCTCCAGATTCTCTTTTAAAGACTCATTCGGTTTGACTTACTCAGAAATCACTCAAAATATCAGATTCATAAGAACTGAGGTTGGGAATAGAAAGGAACAGGCATCACTTGAGTGGGGATCAGACCAACGAGTATGGCAGGGAGCGCTGCAGGGAGCCAGAGGGTGTGGAGGGTACAAGATGTACCAAGAAGTTTACTCGGAGAGCTTCCAATAAGGGAGGAAAAGGAAAAACAATCAGAGACCCCACCTGCTTTGAACCACTGCCAGGGGTTCTGATAGCTATAACTGCCAAGCACATCACTCAAACTCACACCCACTATAAGCTTCTTTGCCTCCAGGGCCCAAGTTCCTTTAAGATTTCATGAGTTGCTCCATTCACTCACCTGAGAGCACCTTGCACAATTCCTGCCCTACCCTGCCCTCCAGTCTGCCAATCCTCAGTGAATTTTTTTCCCTTTCCACAGTTAATGAAGCCTCAATCCCTACAAAATTGAGCTTCCACATCAAAGTGACTTACAGCAAATATGTTTTGAAGCAATTCTCCACTTGCATAATTTCCCTAATAAAATGCATTCACGGAACCACTGTTAAACTCAGAAGAGGGTGCTGCGCATGAGGATTCCAATTTCCTCTTCTGATCAGAGCTGTGCTCTCATTCAGGGGATCACTGGTTGCCTGACCAGTCACACGCGCAACCATGGCGCCTAAACATTGCCTTCTAGGCTTCCTCGTCACTCTCTTCCTGACTGGTGCTGCAGGTAAGTGCTTCATTTCTTTCTAATTGCTCACGGTTTTGTCATCTGAGTGTGCTTGAGGGATTATTAGAAATGGCAATACTGCTTTTCCGGGCTTTGTAAAAATTCCAGCTTTCTTCTGTCTTGAAATAATCAGAACAGATGTGGGGTCAGTTTTTATCTGCAACCTGAATAACTAACTCCACGTGGACTTATTGAGTAGCTACTCTAGTGGGTGCAAAGTTCATACAGGACCAACGCACATCCACCTCTGTCTCCTTAGCATTTCTTTTGCCTTCAGGGGACATGACAGCTTACTGGGTAGAAAAAGTCTTCTACGCCAGACTGTCCGAGTCTGGATTTCAGCTCTGCCATTTACTCTTTAGGAAGACTTGGGCAATTGACTTAATGTTCCCATGCCTCAATGTCTTCATCTGTAGAATGGGAATTGTACGTATTGTGAGGATTAAATGAATTAATATATGCCAAGTGCTTGGAGCAATGCCTGGCACAGAATAGAGACAGTAAAGAACATGTGCGAATTTGCTCTCAGTATTCACAGAGAACTCTTCCAGAGCAGAGACCATCATCACCCCAACATACTTCTGAGCAAGGCCATTAGGACCCCCAGTTAACAGATGGGTACCTCTCAATGTGAGTGACTCAAGTATGTTTCCCAAAATTACACAGTTGCCCAGTGACTGATTACATAAAAACAGTTCAAGCCTCCATCTCCCAGAAATGTGTGCAATTGTGTAGACTATGCCTTTGGTCCTTGTAACACCAAGGGCTAACTTAGCAAAATATGGCAGGAATTCAGTGCTACCCAAATGATCCTGGCTCTGCATCTTACCGGGTCTGTAACCTTGGGCAAGATAGGCAACTTCTTTAAGTCTCAGCTTCCCTATTGTAAATATAGTAAAAAAATGCCTGCTTTATTTAGTGATTTGGGAATGAAATAGGATGTAAAGCTTTGAGCACCGTGCCTGATACATGTTTAATGTTCATAGACATTCATGTTCAATGAATGTCAGCTGGAAGAGGAAGGGGAGGAGGAGGAGGAGGAATATCTCCAGCCTGTCGTTGTTTGGTTTTCTCCATTAGCTCTTCTCTCCCGAGGCTTTGTACTTGGTTTTCCGTGGTGACAGGCAGGCTCTGGAGTTTGCTGCTACACAAGTTCCTTCTGCTCAACAAGGCTTAGTTTTTAAGTCTGTGAGAGGAAGATGACAATAGTCTATTTTTCATAGAAAAGCAGGGCAGATTAAATGAGTTAATGCAGATAAAAGCTCCTCAGTGTCTGGTACAGAGTGATTTGCTATTATTTTGATGACTGTCTTACAAAAATCAGAGAAGAAATCCATAGTCAGATAAGGGACCCCGAATCATCTATCTTCAGGGCAGCAAATCAACTCCAGGCAAGGGTTTCAGGAATTTGTGCCTGTCATCTCCCAAAAACTCAGGGGAGTTTTATGTACTAAATATGAGTGATTACGCAGCATTTTAGTGAGCAAAATTAACGGTGGCAATAGACTCTTTCCAAGTACACACCACCATGTGATGCATTGAAGGAGGTCAAAAAATAAAAACGCCCTTCCCCCTTAATAAGAGTAGTAACACTATTTGGGTGATAAAAATAAACAAACAGAAAATAGCACATCTTGAATGTTCAGAGCTGATTATGGGTTTAGGATTACTTGCTTCCACCTCAATGATATTTGAGCAAAGACTTGATGCATGTGGAAATCCAGGGAGGAGCATTCAGGAAAAGGGAAGGACCTTCAGTGGGGACCACACCCACAGGTGGAGCAGGAGAAAGAAAATGAGGTCAGGGAAAACAGGGGCTATGCTTCCTGACTCCTCCTTCTGTCCAACTTCCTAGCCCAGGTTGGCAAACTCATTCGTCAACAGAGCCAAATATCAACAGTACAACGATTGAAATTTCTTTTGAGAGCCAAATTTTTTAAACTTAAACTATATAGGTAGGTACATTGTTTTAACTTCATTAGGGTACTCCTAAGCTGGCCTTTGCTAAAAATGTCCTCAATCTGATTGAGGTACGTTCGCTGAGGTCGACCCCTTCCAACTCTCTCATCCACACTCATCTTGTATACTTGTTTCGTCTGTCTCCTTTCCGAAAACCGACTTCTGCGCATGGCCCATGAAGTTTCAATCACACTGTACGTGCGCGTCCGCACGTGGTATTTTGTGGAAGAGCCACACTCAAGGGGCCAAAGAGCCGCATGTGGCTTGCGAGCTGCAGTTTGCCGACCACTGTCCTAGCCCTTTTCAGAAACCGTGAACCTGCCCAGGAGGTGAAGCTCTACCTCTGCCCATCTTAGGTTCACAGCTAGGAGGCTTTAGCAGAAAGAAAGATTAACAAGAGAAAAACAGCTTATTAATGCATACAGAGCACACCACAAATGAGAAACCTAAACAGAGTCACTCAAAACGGTGGGTTAGAATTCGAGCTTATGTAGCATCTTCAGCAAAAAAATAAATAAAAATACATTTGTAGAGACGTGGCAGGACAAATGAAAGCAATTTTAGGCTTGCCAGGGTGGGAAACTACAGAAAAGTAAATATATGAGAGGAAACTAATGGAGTGCGATTTGTTGGCAGATTCTTCTGGTGCCATCTCTGGGCGGGTAAGAGTCAGTCTCGGTAGAAGAAGGATTTATATCCTGCCTTTAGTCAGAAAAAGCGGGGAGGGGTGGGGCGGGGAGGGGGCTTTTCCTGCCTGCATTGCTTACTTGCCTTCAGCTCAAAATAAGTTTTTTTTATGTCAAAAGAGGCATATTTTGGGGTGACACATTCTGGCTTTCTTCAGACTCTAGAATAAAATATTGTCAAAGGTCTCTTGCCTCCATGGGACTAAGAACAGGTGAGACTGCACCACCCACGTCACATGACCTGAGGTGGAAAGTACAAGCCATGTCAGGGCAAAGTTATGCTTTCCTGCCATGATTGCTGTTGAGAGCCTTCTCAGGGACACTGGGCCCATGGCAGGGTCTTGGGCGGTCCTCCTTCATAGCATGGGCCAGTTTAGCTGAGCACTTACACTTGAAGCCAGGACGCAGGCCAATCAGTGCAGACCTTCAGGAATGGGACAGCAAAGCCTGCTACCTGGAATATAGGTGGGTCCTCTGGGAGAGGTGGAGGACACTGAGGCAGGACCCAGAGATTGAGCAAGAATCTGAGAAAGGAAGAACTGAGTGCTGCGCTGAGGTCCTAGAGCCAAAATCGATCCAAGGCAAAATGTTCTATCAGAGGAGCCGTCATACAGGGCTCCTAAGAAGGTGGGAGAGTGGCCTTGGCATGGGTCTTTCATCTCAGTCCTTACATTCCATGACCCTCAGGGAAGGGACGAAGGACAGTATTTTCCCACTGCTCTTTATTTCCTCTACGGTTTGGGAATGGGATGAGAGGATATCACTTAGGTGTTGATAGTCTGAAACACAATGGTCCTGAAACTTCAGCCTGCATAAAAATCATCACATTGAAGATTCAAAATGATGATTTCTGGGCTCCACTTCCATTATCTGCACTGACAGCAACTTCTTTAGGGAATCCCACCTCAGGTATTACATTGAAAACTACATTAATAACAATGGTGCGTGCCCTAACCAGTTTGGCTCAGTGAATAGAGCGCTGGCCTGTGGACTGAAGGGTCCCAGGTTCGATTCTGGTCAAGGGCATGTACCTTGGTTGTGGGCACATCCCCAGTAGGTGTGCAGGAGGCAGCTGATTGATGTTTCTCTCTCATCGATGTTTCTAACTCTCTATCCTTCTCCTTTCCTCTCTGTAAAAAATCAATTAAATATATTTAAAAAATAACAATGGTGCGCATATTAATAATGTTCAGTGTTTTCCCTTCTCTATTATTTTAGAAACTCATCCAGCCCATGAGTCTCTGAAGCCTCAGAGAGTACATTTTCAGTCCCGGAACTTTCACAACGTTTTGCACTGGCAGCCTGGGAGGGCTTCTGCCAGCAGCAGCAGTATCTACTTTGTACAATATAAAATGTAAGTAATTTGAGCTTCCTCCAACTGATAGACATGGCCACGGGGAGAACATTTTCTAGAATGCAATGGGATGTAAGAATATGAGCATTATTTCAGTGTCAGAGAGACCGAGAAAAAGCAGAGGTAAGGGACAGGATTGTCTTGTCTCCCCTGAAGGCCACCTGGTGACACAAACTGCATGATGTGGTGCAAAATGCTGGGGACATCTGCCATCCCGTAAAAACCAGCACCAAGACCTTGCAGGTTCAGCCTTTGGCGTCACAGCAGTCTGGCACATAGTGGGCACTCAAATTACTATTTGTCAAGCGAGTGTTGGAAACAGCTTGCTAAGCATACAGCAGTCACTTCACTAAGTTGACACTATTCACACTGAAAAAGAAGGTGTGGGTCACATGGAGGTCAGTGTGTAAAATATATTTTTAATGTAAAAGTCATTTTTTAGAGTGTGTTTACCATTTAGAAAATGCATTTCAAAAATTAATGACTCCTGTAAGCATGAACATGAATTGGAACGCGCTGCTGCATGTTCCTCTCGTGTGAGCTTCAAGCTAGTTCTGCGGGATCGTTGCCAAACCTCAGATAGGATCAACTCCTTTCCTGGACTGAGGCCTGGAACAGAGGTTCCTGATTTGCAAATGACAGGTTTTCTCACTCAAGCATTTCCTGGGGTATTTTTGAGGCTCTTTCCTCTCTTACATAGTTTCCGGTGCTGACTGAGCGTGAGACAGGAAATACGACCCTTTATTTTGAAGGTTTTTCACCATAAATTTAGAAACCAGGTGTAGCTCTGGACCAAAATAACAATTTTTATTCCATAAATTCATGTCTCTCCAGCATGGAGCAGGTCCAAGGTCCAATGTTTCCATTCATTAACCTCTCACTCACTTCAGAAGAAATATTTCTGGAATTTTATCAGTCTGTAACTACCGCAGCTTTTCTTACATTTGGGTAAAATTTACAAAGCTTTACTATAAAGATTCCTCCATTTCAAAAACAGAAGCGTGCATAGCCGGAGATGCTTCCAGCATGTAGGGAATTGGGAGGAGTGTTCTTCTTGCCCTTCCTCCTTAGGCAATATAAACAGGTCCAAAGTGGGCCTATTTGTGGTCCAATATAAAAAGTGGATTAGGGGTTGTTTTATCATGATACTAATGAAGGTTAAGCTGAAAGGCAACATAGAAGAATTTTATATTTGTAATTCTTTTTCTTAACGAAGGCTCCCAAACGTGTATAAAATTCAGACTACCTGGATCCCTTCTTAGCTCTGTGGTATTTTCAACAGCACAATGCAGATTTATATTTTTGAAATCATTCCTTTGGTTCTGTCCAGTTCATATGGGCCTATAATTGATATCTGTCCCATTTGGGGTAGGACAAAAAATAAGGTATCACATTAATAGAGAGGCCAGTCATTACAGCTAAACTCAGCGAGCAAAGACAATTTCTCATCAATAAATAACAATTAAAAAACGTTAAATCGTGCTTAATCTATGATGTTGGTTCTTTTTTTTTTATGGTATCTTCTGATATAGTGAAACTGCTGTCATATAGTTTACAAAGTAAAGATATCAGCAATATTCCTATGGCTAGAAAGTCACAGATTTCAAGTCCTTCAACAAATACGTTGAAGCCTTTCTCCTGGCCTCTAATTCGTGCTCTGCTCCCACTGTTATTGCATTTTCTCTGATTTATGACTGGTAAGGAAGTAAGCACTGACCTCCCCCTTTGCTGTTACCCCATGCCCTAGTCTCAGGAAGAATCAGCCTATCTGTCTCTGCCTTGCTACCTTTTGAACAATTTCATGGGTGCCCCTCTCTCTTTTCCAGCTCCTCACATAGCACTCACTACAACCCCCACTCTATTTCCAATAAAGAAATTGGTTCTATGTGTTGGGTAAGCATCACCTGAGATAAAAAGTAGTAGCAACTTCTCAGAATCAGCCACATTACTCAACAGCAAGCTGATGAGAAGTGAGGAAAACCACAGAGTTGAATCCCCAGAAGCATTAAGGATGTGGAGAGCCAGTTCTCAAAAATAAAAGTTGGCCCATAGACCAGAAGAAAAACTTCACAAAGTATTTTTAATAAAACAAGCTCTAGGTTAGTGATACAGAAGGTGTCAGGCTTGAGTTTATGTTTTATCAAGAGAATACTTTGGTTGACAAGAAGAAATCTTCTTAAGGATACTTAAGAGTAGCCATAAGCCTTTATAGTAGTACTGATATTGGAGAACAATTTTCAACCAGTCTAAAATATTAACAGACTGAGAAAACTGCGCACTCCTTCAACAGAAAGAAGACACTCAAAATTTGTCTTTTCCCTTTTATAGCTATGGACAGAGACAATGGAAAAATAAAGAGGACTGTTGGGGTATTCCGGAACTATTTTGTGACCTTACCAATGAAACCTCAGATGTTCAGGAGGCTTATTACGGAAGGGTGAAGACGGCTGTGGCTGGGACCCACTCAGCCTGGACCATGACACGGCGGTTCACACCCTGGTGGGAAAGTGAGTCCATGGAGTTTCTTTGCATTTGCTTTTCCTGCCCTTGAGTAGCCTTCCTAGAGCATGTCTAGTTGCGAGGCCCTGTGCTTTGCAGAGGTCCACACCATCATCTCACTTGATCAAATACTCAGAACAATGCCAGAAGATGGTGGTCACTAGCCTTACTTCACAGCCCAGGAAATCAAGGCACGGAGGCTTCAGTAGTAGCTCAGCCTGTATAACCAGATCAGGATTCAAATTCTGCTGCATCTGACTGCAGAGTCGACACTCTGTTGCTCTGCCAGATTGTTACCTCCTAGGTAATAATAATTTAAAAAAGAGTTTTAGATAGCAGAAAAGAGTTGTACCACCCTAGACCCCTTCTAATATTGGGGGTTAAATTCCTGAAAATACTCATTAGAAGAATTTTCTGTTGAGGAAATTAAGACTTTTGCTACCTCCCCAAAGGGGAGACAAAAAGTTCGCTCTCTTATCCATATCTCCATGATGTATATTCTTTTTCTAAGGTAATCATAATCTAAGAATAATATTATAATCATACTCATTAGAAGAATTTTCTGTTGAGGAAATTAAGACTTTTGCTACCTCCCCAAAGGGGAGACAAAAAGTTTGCTCTCTTATCCATATCTCCATGATGTATATTCTTTTTCTAAGGTAATCATAATCTAAGAATAATATTATAATCAAATATGTAAATTATGAAATAAATCATTACCAACAGACCTTATATAAAAGAGTAGACAAAAGGGAAAGAAAAAAGAGTGTTTAATGCATATATACAAAGATATGCATAACAAAACAAGATAGAAAATGTTACATATTATAGTCCTCATAATTGCAACTAGTCATGAAGCTGTAGTTAATATTTTTAATTTCTTCTCTCACTATTAATTCAATGTTCGCTTTCTTTCCAGCCAGCAACTCAGCTCTTCAGTCATGAGGAGTTTGAGTTCTTTTGGTCTTTCTTGTATAAGCTGGACATAATCTTACATTCATTTTTTATCACAGAATAGAGAGTTCTAGGAGGCACCTCAAGGGATATCAGGCATACTTCTCCCTGACCCCGGTGTATCTATAGCAATTCTATTTCCTCTTGATAATCAGAATCAATCGTCCCAGACAACCCATGGACCTTATTTTCGCCTTGTTGGTTAAATGGCACCAAGAGCTTCAAACAATTAGGAGGCAGCCTTAACTTTTAAGTATTGGAAACTATTGTTATTATCCAGAATGATTAAGGATCAAGTGTATGGGAAACAACCATTTCATGAGTCAGTTGCTATGAGAACTGCTTTTCCTACCACCATGTCTTGTATCTTAAACCAGTGAATTCTGTCTATGGAAGGAAGGTAGAGCGCCATATATTGGTCACAAGATTAGAGCAAATACGAATTCCTAGACAAGTTCCCAAGGCGTCGTCTCCCAAACTGAGTTTTCAGTTATCCACTTTACTTCATATAAAGCCCCATCGCTGAGATAGAATATATGGTAAGGCTTCACTTCTTCCACATTAACTTAGTTCTTCTGTCATAAGCAATGTAGCGTGGGGTACCATGCTCATGCATGAGGCATTCATGATTACATCCATGGTGGGGGGTGGCCAGGGGGACTGCTGATAACTACAGCTTCTATTCCAATGCCACTTGCCCCCCCCCCCATGGAAAGAGATAAAAATATCTACTATATAAAATGAACTATGTACTAGGGTTGGTTCATCTTACTGGGAAATTGGACACTCAGCAGTGTCAGTCCAGCCTTGGCAAGAGGAAGTCCATATGGTTGAGTCTATAGCCTCCACCCATTTCACACAACCATTTTATTCATGAGCCTATCAAGCAAGTATGGGGCACTAGGGAAGTGGACCTTCACTGCCTGCACCTAGATTTTTAAGCAGCTTTATTGAGATATAATTCACACCCCTTATAACATGTACAATTCAATTTTTTTTTGTATATTCACAAATATGTATAACCATCATCCACACTCAATTTTAGAACATTTTCACCATCTCAAAAAGAAATTCCATACACATTGGCTATCACCATCCTATTCCTCTACTTCTCCAGCCTTTAAGCCCTACACAACCACTAATCTACTTCTGTCTCTACAAAGTACCCTGTGCTTGGCATTTCATATAATGTGTGGTCTTTGGTGACTGGCCTCTTTCACTTAGTATAACGTTTTCAAGGTTCTTCTTATTGCATCATATTTTAGTACTTCCTGTCTTTTTGTGACAGAATCAGATTCTAGTATATGGATAGACCACACTTTGTTTATCCATTTCTCAGCAGACGAACATTTGAGTTGTTTTCCCCTTTTGGCCATTATGAATAGTGCTCCTATAGGAATTCATGTACCAGTTTTTGTGTAGACATATATTTTTATTTCTTTGTGGCACATGCCTTAGGAATGGAATTGCTGGGTCACATAGTAACTCTATGTTTAATCATTTGAGGAACTGCCAGGCTGTTTTCCCAAGCAACTGTACCATTTTACAGTTCCCTCAGCAGTGTATGAGGTTCTGATTTATCCACATTCTCAGAAACACTTACCTGACTTTTTTTTTATTACAAAACATGTGGAGAATGTGGAGAAATCAAAGCTCAAAAGTTCAAAATTTCATGGGATATTTTGAAAATGCATAGCACAAGTAAATGTGCTTTATGTTTCATTCATCCAGCAAGCCCAGCGAATGTTTCTTAGTAATAGGGGGTGAAAAGTAAAGCAACTTGTCTTTCACTTGAGAGGAAATGTCTCCAACAAACCGCAGAGGAAATTTAATGACAATGTTCTGCTTCTATGTATCTTACTAAAGCATCTAGAGTGCCTAGTACTTTAGGCACACCAAATGTAATCGGTATCACATGATCAATTTGGTGGACCAACAGGATATCCTGTGAAAAGATCAATGACTGCAGATTATTTGTGACAGACAGCCAGGATGACAATGAAAGTCAAGTGAGCCTGGCCGGTATGGCTTATTGGTCAGGGCACATGCCCAGGTTGTGGGCTTGATCCCCAGTAGGGGGCATGCTGGAGACAGCCTATCAATGATTCTCATCATTAATATTTCGATCTCTCTCTCCCTCTCCCTTCCTCTCTGAAATCAATAAAAATAAAAATAAAAATAAAACACTTTAGTAAAATGAAAGGAAGCCAAGTGAAAGAGAACTTTTCTGATACTTTCTAACTATTGGACAAAGGAAGGAAAAGAGTCATTCTCTAAAGCAGTAACTGTATATTAAAGGCTGTGTTGATTGGCTCCAGAACGGTTACTATAATGAGTCACACCATGGTCACCACCTGAGTGCATTTACCATTATCCCTTTTATTATTCCATCTTTTTTGGGGGGAGTGAGGGGCAAAAAAGAGGATATAATTCAAATAAATGAGTTAAATGGGGAAAGTAATACATCTTACTACCTCTGCATCATTCAAGGTGTTTTTTAAAATATATTTTTATTGATTTCAGAGAGGAAGGGAGAGGGAGAGAGAGATAGAAGCATCTATGAGAGAAAATCATTGGTCAGCTGCCACCTGCACACCCCCTACTGGGGATCAAGCCTGCAACCTGGGCATGTGCCCTTGACCGGAATCGAACCTGGGACCCTTCAATCCGAAAGCCAAAGCTCTATCCACTGAGCCAAACCAGCTAGAGCCAAAGTGTTCTTTTGATGCACAAATCTCTGCTGTTTCCCCTGGGATACAATAGTACTTTTGATTTTCAATTTTGTTCAGAGGAGGAATTCCACTAGCTTCCATTTGGCCTTTCATCCCATAATAACTTTCATGCCACAGCTCAGAAAGCCAAAATGGGCATTGATCCTGTCAGTTGGTATGTATATCTCATTGAATCTGCTTTTATTACCTGACAGCTACAAGAACCCATAGTACATTCTGAGTCCCCAAGGATTACTATCAGCTCAGAATCAGGGTCCATTATTGGCCAAATGGTCTGTACTGTACTTACCTTTCTCCAGTTTGCAGTTATCCTCAGGGAAGTATAAAAGATGTATCTTACAACTTGCAGCATTATTACCTCACTTGCCTAATGATATAGCTGGTGCTATGTCCCATTGGAGCCAAACTAATTGGATCATGACCAAAATGCTAGATGTTTAGAAAAAGGCATGTTTAGTTTTCTAACTCTTCAACTATCAGGAGCGGAATGAGAACTAAGCAAACTGATCCATGGTATCCAGCACATGTTTTTTTGGAATAACTTGAAATTCAAGCCCAATCTACTGTACCAACAGTTCTCTATAAAAGAGCAGACTTGGGAAAGCCTTGCCATCAAAGAAGAGAAACAATGAAAGGTGTATGTTTCAGTTTTGACTCATTTAGGAATCAAGAGTTTCCCAAGTTCAAAAAGGTCTGAGATTCAAATATATTCAACGTTCATGTTTCAGTAAACATCAACTTGAGGTTGTACCAGGTTACAGAGCCAAATACTTAAACCAGAGTTCAAAAGTACTAGTGATGAAAGAAACAACTAATAAATAAGACTACACTAAAATTACAAACTTCTATTTTTAAAAATATACCATTAAAGTGATGAAAAGGCAACCTACAGAGAGAAGATATAAGCAATGCACATATTTGACAAAGAATTATGTTTAGAATGTAAAAAGAACTCATACAAATTAATAATAAAAAGACAACAGATTAAAAATGGACAAGAAGTTTGATCAGACTCTGCCGGGAGCCGGTCCATGCTTGCTGTTTCAAGGGACCTGGCATATATGGCATACTGTTCTTAATATGTTTGCTCACCTTCTTGGCACTATGTGTTTTAACCAAGGTCTCTGAGAAAGGTTGTTTTCCCCAGGTAGGGATTTTCCCCTGAAGTTAGGGAGGGAATAAAACCCCTCAACTAAGTGCCAGGCGGGTAATTAATCCCTTTAACTACGAACAATCATGCTTAAACTACATAATCTTTTCTCCCTGGAATGGAGATAAGAAACGCCCTAACCTTTGTAATAGAGATTGATAGGATTGAATCAACTGGTATAAATACAGTTGTAACAAGACAGAAACACTCAGAACTTAGAACAGAATCAAGAAGACAGAACCTACACGGAGCCTAGAGACAGAAGAACTTCGCTGGAGAGAGCATGCCAGAGGATCCTGGACTGGGACTGGCCTCGGAGCCTAGAGACAGAGCCTAGCGGGAGAACATGGCAAGGGATCCTGGACTGAACCTGACTACAGAGATTGGCAGGAGAACCTGACTGGAACCTGGACACTGAACCTGACTGGAGAGCCTGGATGGAGCCTGGCTGGAGAGCCTAGCGAGGGAACATGGCCACAGAACTTCCCTGGAGATCCAAAGCAGAACCTCTCTGGAGATCCAGACCAGAACTTGGCTGGAGATCCTGGCTGGAGATCCTGGCTAGGCTGCTGATCAACTGAATGCTGCCTCTGTGCCATTCCTTCTTCGCCAACTCCGTCCACGCCTTTGGGGACCCCTGGACCCGCTGGGGCAGGACCCCAGCAAGACTCTTCACAAAAAAATATCCAAATATGCAATGAACATTAAATTCCATTAGTCATCAGGAAATGTAATTTAAAAACAGAAAGAATAAGTGCACACACTTACCAGAATGTCTAAAATTAAAAAATTTTGAGATAATAAAGCTAAGTGTTAGAGAGAATGTAAAGAACTGGCACTTTCATATACTGCTAAAGGGAATATAAATTGGTGTATCCACTGTGAAAACTGGCAACATATATCACCCAGCAAGTCTATTCTTAGTTATAGTCCCAACAAAATGCATATTTCCCCAATGACATGTACAAGAATGCTCATAGCAACTTTACTCATAATATTAAAAAACTAGAAACAACCTAGTGAATAACACAATAAACTGTGATACTCATACAATTAAATACCACACAGCAACCAAAAGAACTACATATATATTATATTATATTATATTATATTATATTATATTATATTATATTATTAATTATATTTGCTAGCGCTGCCATAGCAAAATACCACAGACTTGGTGGCTTAAACAACAGACATTTATTTTCCCAAGTTCTGAAGATCAAGGTGTCAGAGGGCTGGTTTCTTCTGATACTTCTCCTTGGCTTATAGCTGGCTATCTTCTTGCTGTGTTCTCACATAGTCATCCCTCTGTGCTTGCACATGTCCACATCTTCTGATAAGGACACCAGTCATTTTGGATTAGGGCCTATCCATACCATCCATGTGCTTTCATTTTACCTTAATTTCCTCTTTAAAGTCATGCCATCCCCAACTACAGTCATATTCTGAGGTTCTAGGGGTTAGGACTTCAATGCATGAATTTGTGGTTAACATAATTCAGCCCATAATTTTATATATGTATATAGTAAAAGAAGCCAGGCACACAAAAAAGTATATATGATATGATTCTAAAAATCAATGTATATGTAAATGGAAGTCAGGAAAATAGTGGTTATCTTTTGGAATTAATTACTTAAAGGGAACATGGAGGCGGTTTCTGAGTGCTAGTAATGTCCTGTTTCTTGATCTGAGTGGTAGCTAGACAATTTGTTGAGCTGTACCCTCGTGATTTATTTTTTGTCTATATCTATTTTATAGGTCAATAAAAAGTTTATTTAAAATTACAAAATTCAAACCAAATCAACAAAAAGAACGTATCAACTTTTAAACGTGTGCTCACAATAAAAGCACAAGGAAGCAGATGGACAGAAGCAAGTTTGGAAGCAACAAACACTGACCCATTCAGCACTTCAAATATTGTAATATTGAAAGCAGCTAAAATAAGTTAAATGATATAACAAAGGGAATAAAAACATAATCAATAAACAAAACTTTAGAGTTCATTTTCCTAAACAATCACTGCATGTGGAAATGATTGATAAATGTACTCTTATAGCTGAAACAGAATCTCTTAGTCTTTGAAAATAAAAAATTATCTTCAAAGATATTTCTCAGATATTTATATTTTAGGTATCAACAGTATCTCTTCATAATGATTTTTGCCAGATCTCTAAATTTAATAATTATTTATTATGCATAATGTATCCATGTGGAATATTACATTTTTTAATGACTTATCAAAATTTCCTATTCTTTCTCCAGCAAAAATAGGTCCTCCAGGCATGAATATAACCCAAGTCAATGGATCCTTGTTGGTGATTCTCCATCCTCCAAAGATACCATATAGAAACCAAAAAGGAAAAAATGTATCAATGGAAAATTACTATGAGCTAGTGTACCGAGTCTTTATAATTAACAACTCACTAGAAAAGGTAAGTTCAGATGAATAGATAAGTCTGTTTATTTGTTGTTGTTCATTTGACTCACAATTCAGTCATAAAATATGTCTTCTCTCTTGTTATTCTATTCCTTTTCATTTTTCCTGAGATTTTTTTTTTTTAGTTCCTTCACCCTTATTGATGAGGAATTAGTGCTTGGCATTAAATTAAGAATCTGTGCATGTGCATGTGTGTTTGTATCTTTTCAGTCACTCCGCTTGATCTTTCCTGTACATCTAAAGATTGGTATTAACAATATTTAATTCCATTTGACTGCCACAAATATTCATTTTAAGGACTTTGCAGATCTTGTTTTTAAGTGGCTTTTGAGTCAGAGCATTATATATTTGTGTCATTTCGCTATGATATTTTAATTCATTGTCAGTGCCTTTATTTTGACTTGGTGGTTAACTGAATGTTCCTTCTTTTGGGTGGCCTTCTAAGACAGGGTTCCTTAAGTTCTAAGGAACAGAACCCCATTCAAACTGGTTAAGTAGAAAGTAGGTTAGTGGAGGGGAGGAGTTTAATTAGGAAATAACAAGCAATCTTAGGGACAGCCAGAAGCAAGAGTAAAGTGCTGCTCAGCTTTGTAATGGCTGGGAAGGAGAAATGGAGAAGCAAGTTTTCAAGAACCCTATTCTGCCTCTCTGTGGTCACATGTTGCATGTCTACAGCTGTCTCCAAATCTACTCGATTCTACTCACTGCACAGTTTAAATTCTTGACAAAGAGACTGACCACTGGGTCAATCAGCAGCCCTCACGTAGTACCTACACAGTCACTTGACCTGCCTCTGTATTAGGCTGTGTTCCAGGACTCTGGAGAAAGAGGCTGTGTCTAGGAGGAAACCCTACAGCCCATCTACTACTGTGACCAGGAACAACTTATTAATTGTATCAAAAATAGAGCAAACCAGTGACTTACTGAAACCATTTATCATCTCTTCTCTTTTCCCTTGTATATAGGAACGGAAGGTGTATGAAGGAACTCACAGAGTGGTTGAAATTGAAGCTGTAACACCTCACACTGGTTACTGTATAGTGGCTGAAATATATCAGCCCATGCTAGACAGAAGAAGTCAGAGAAGTGAAGAGAGATGTGTGAAATGTCCTTGAAGTGTTGTGGTGTGCTCTGCAACATGGAAATCAAAAGCTCTCTGGGAATGGGATGGCTCATGCTTGAAGTAGCTCATTGAAAATTGTTTTTATTCTTCTTAAAGCAATGTCACACTTTTGCGACTTCTTTGTTTATCCATTATTTCTTCCTTTATACTTCATTTGTAAACTGAATTTTAGCAACATATCCACTTCCAACACATTAGAATTTAAAGAGGCAGAGAATAAGGGCTCTACGAAATATAGAGCTTTACTTCTGAATGTAACATCCCTAACAACAATCTCCACTGTTCTGAAAAATGTAAGAACCAAGGAATAGTAGGCATTTAACAAACTGTTGTTGAATTAATTTTGACAAATAGCATTATAGACAAGCAACCTTTTTCACTCTCTATTGAGACAATTTGAGATAGATGTACCAACTTTTATATGAATGAACATTTTATATGAATGAATATATTCCCATATATTTCTATTTTATATAAATACTAGAGGCCTGGTGCACGACATTCATGCACTAGCGGGTGGGGGAAGGTGGTCCCTCAGTCTGGCCTGTGCCTTTTCACAGTCTGGGAGCCCTCGGGGGTGTCCAGCAGTCGGACATCCTTAGCGCTGCAGCAGAGGTGGGAGAGGCTCCCTGGCTTCTGGCTGAGCAGTGGTCCCCCTGTGAGAGCACATTTACCACCAGGGGGCAGCTCCTGCATTGAGCGTCTGCCCATTGGTGGTCGTTCTGCCAGTTTATTTGCATATCACCCTTTTATTATATAGGATATTTTTGCATACATTGATTTTCTATATAAATTATTTCCACTTAGTGAACCAATTTTTTAACCTATGTAAATAACAATAGTACTTGCAAAGAACCTCAAGTCTCTGGAGGAATATCTAGATTAAGATTATCCACAATAACATCTAAATACTGAAGGATGTCTACTCAATACAATTTTTCTCATTTAGCACATACTCATATTAAGGTTTTCTTTTCTGTTTTTATTTTGTTTCTTAATGTTACCTTAGAAGAATTCAACCTTATTCTCAAAATCAGGTATAATATATTTCAGCAACAAAGTAAAAAAGAAACCTTAACTCCAATTTATACCACCCTCACTACTCTACCTTCCCGATGAAGGGTCTCTTGCCAGTTGCACATTAGGAACTCCTGTGTACAAGGATCTTATGAATTACAGTTTGACCGGAGACATGTGGGATGGCTGAGAACCAGGTGGAGATGTTGGCTTGAAGCTGACAGCACTCAGTGGGTGACAGGTTTACTCGGGAGAGGGCCTGGTGTTGGCAGAGATCATAGGGCCAGCTAAAGCCCCCCAACAAGGTCCTAGCAGCTCCACTGCCCCCCAGTAAAGGTACGTAGCCTAAGGCTCAGTGTAATCAACAGAAAGCTGCTTTCTTCACTTGTGGCTTTATCTTACATATCTGTTTGAGGTTGTCTTTCTTGTGAGGAGGTATATTTTGGAGAACATTTGCACAATTCCTCATGAAAGTTTCTCCAAAAATGTGATAAAAATATATTCAATGCTTCTGGTCACATACAGTTATACACAATTGATAAATGGATTAAAAATTATTTAAAAATGTATGGAGGGAGAGAGCAAGGGACACAACAAGAGCTAGAGAACTGGTTCCATTGCTTTGCCCTACGGTCAGAAAAAGATGAATTTGAGCATAGACCTAGAGACAAAAAATTCCTTTACCTTATATTTTTGAATTACGCTTTTTCCTCCTTATTATCTTTTTTGCTTTTTGTGAGGAGCAGGGATTGCATGTGGCCAAGAGCATTTAAGTTTGTGCAATTCAGCAGTTCTGAAGCTCGATTTAAAAACAGCTATGGTTGCCTCATGAAAGTTAATAGGTAGCACCAAGTTTTGGGTTTATTTGTTTTGCTTTCATGCTTAGGCAAGTCACTTAGACACGCGTAGGCAAGAGTGAAATACTTTGTAAAAAATAAGAATTGTCACATTCTTCATTGTGTTAGGCATATGCGGTCATCCTATTTCAATAAATCTTTTGCTTTGCAATTTGACATATTTGTTATTCGGTTTATTTAAGAGGAGGATAAAATTGGTAAGTCTCTCAGATGAAATTAGACTTTTTAGACCCATCATACATCCCAGCCAGAAGGAGCAGTGTTTAGCAGGACTCCAAACATTCGGTGATCTTGTTCTATGATCGAATGGCAATTCCACTGTTGTAGTTTCTCAGGCCAAAAGCTTTGGGGCCATCTCTATCCCCATCTTTTTCCTCACATCATATATTTAATCCATCAATAAATCCTACCGGATCGAGTTTGAAAATATGACATTTCTCACAGCTACCTTATTCCCAGCCAACATCATTTCTCACCTGGATAATGGTTATGGCAACCTTACAGGTCTCCCCGCCCTGCCCTTGCCTCCCTCTAATCTAGTCTCAGCAGGGTAGCCAGGGTGAACCCTTTGAACACAAGTCAGATCATGACACTCCTGTGCTCCTAGCTTTCCAGCTCATATGGATTAAAAACCCAGATCTTTATTGTGGCCTCCAAGGCACTGCATAATCTCATCCCTTTGCTCCTGATCTCTCAGACCTCATTCCCTCATTCTGGTCTGCTCACTTTACTTCAGCACATTGGCCCCTTTGCTTGGCTCTCACACACAAATGCTCTGGCCTCTGGGCCTTTGTACTGGCTGCTTTCCAGAAAGTTGTGCCCCTAGATATCCATAGGCTTGTTTTAAATTTGTTTTTTTATTTTTTATTTTTTAATATATTTTATTGATTTTTTACAGAGAGGAAGGAAGAGAGATAGAGAGTTAGAAACATCGATGAGAGAGAAACATCGATCAGCTGCCTCCTGCACATCTCCCACTGGGGATGTGCCCGCAACCCAGGTACATGCCCTTGACTGGAATCGAACCTGGGACCCTTCGGTCCGCAGGCCGACGCTCTATCCACTGAGCCAAACCGGTTTCGGCAGACTTGTTTTAAATTTGATTTAAAATTGCAGACTATCCCCTGCAACTCTCTCTACTCCTCATTTTTCTCCATAGCACTGAAACCACCTGACACACTACAGTTACTTGTTTATCTTGTTTATCATTTATCCTCCCCTCTTCCACTAGCATGTAAAGGCAGCTCTGTCCCCTTTCCCCCCCCACATTATCTAGAACAGTACCAGTACATAGCAGACACTCAACATTTATTGTATAAATTGGTGAATCAAGAGGACATGGGAGGGATGAGTGAGGAGGGCTAGATGGGAGGTTTTTCCTATTATTTTGCACAACCGGCTGCCGCATCTTCCTCGGCAGGTGAGTATGGAGATGCAGAGATGGAGTTAAGTGGAGACCAGGTCTCGGACAATTCTGACACCAAAGCAGAGAGCTGGCTACTCCAGAATAGCTGTTTCTTCCTCCAACTGAGTCTCGCTTCCGAGGCATCATTTGTTTTCCTTGCTGCTGGTCAAGCCCAGAAGTCCTGTCTCAGATTTTCTTTAAAAGGAGAGGGGGACTGAAATTGGGAATGTGAAAAGGATACATCCACATTGATGAGAAGGGATTTTAGAGAGTGTTCCCAAGACAGGGTTGAGGTACGTGAAAGAAGCCAGGAGAAACTAGGATGCCCTTTCTGCAGGTGAACCCACTTCACTTAGGCTTGGATGAGTGTCTGACAGAGTGGGCTACAGAAAGAAACAAACTTCCATTGTGCTTCTGGGTTTGCCAAGCATTTATACATTGAGGGTGTCCATATGACAGTGATGAGAAAAGAGGAAACATTCCAGTGGACACACAAGGTTGAAAGCTTCTTCAATGGCAAATGATAAGGAAGTCTGGGAAGTGGTTAAACACTGAAGGGTAACACAGGGCTACCAGAATGGCATTAACTCCCCAGAGTCCTACATTTCCCCACACTGACACAGGTCGTAGCTACTGCCAACTGCTCAGAACAAGACTCTCCTAGGCGAGAGGCCTTCTGTGCCCTTCTCACAGGGATTTGACACCCTCCCAGGTTCCCCTTTCATCGATATTTTGAGAAGCCAGGCTAGAACTCAGCCTGATCACAAGGAACAAGCAAATAGTGACAAATTGGCTCAGTCCAATCCTGAGAACTGGCCGTGAGATTGGGCGAAGAGATGGTTATTTCTTCAGGCACATCCCTCAGCAGGTCCAGGCTTCAGCCTGTCTGAGGTCTACACTTGCACAGACATTATTTCTTTAACCCTCAGACTTGCCCACAAAGTAGTTATGATTATCATGAAAGGTAGTCACCTATTCTATTAGATTAGCCTCAGAGAGGTTGTGACTTGTCAATGTCAGAAACCACATCAGTCTAATGTTGTAGCTTAAGCACATTATCAGACCCTCCAGAAATTCCTCTGGATTTTTGTACATATGGCTGTCCCTTCAGTCCCTTAGTAAAATTCCTTTCATAAATATTAGATTTGCCATGCTGAGTTTCAGGACTTCTTTTTCTCTTTAATGTCACTCAAGATATTGAAAGGCAAGTGTTGACCTTTGAAACAAGACAGCATAAGGGCAGGCAAATCTGACAGGACAACTAGGCAGATGGCAGGTGGCTACTGCTTTCAGGGACAAATAGGAGCAGGGTCCAACAATATGTATTTGTCCTGCATGGTTGGGAGGTCCCTAGTCACTGAAAGATCCCTTAACTCCATGCATTTATTGGCAAACATTTCATTAACTGATAAGTTCTAACTCCAAGTTGCTCTGAAAGCTAGTGTCAATCATTTCTATGGTATCGTGATTTTCAAGCAAAATTCAGAAATGCATTTTGTAACTGAACCCCCAATGTTTTCAAGGTGAACAACAACAACAACACAGCATCAGCAAAAAAAACCAAAACAAAACAAAAAAAACCCTGATAAGTTGATATCTGATTTAGGATGAGCTCTAGACAACCTTTTTAAAATTATAAGCATTTTTAAATTCTTCCATCACACTATAGGGTTCCCTTTACTTCTGTGCCAATTACCCGGAGACATAAGTGAACTTGGAGACTAGAACAATGAATTTTCTCCTGTTTCTTTTATCCTGCAAATTGAGACCATGTTCCCTGGAAAGGAAAGTAGGCCTTTGAGTCTAAATAATGAAAAAACTCACTACACAGCCAAGTGCTCAATGTTGCCCAGACCGAACCACTGAAATTAATCTCTACGGAATAGGGGAAGTCCAATGACAAGGAAGGACCTTGACCCCAGTGCCCCTAAGTGGACTTTTTTCTTTTAAGCTAAGACCTCAATTCCTTTCAGCATTTCTTCAACAACAGCTAGCCTCTCTTTACCCATAGCTCCTCAGCCCCATGTGGGCAGGGGCTAGTCCACTGGGTGTTCCTTCCCCCTCTCGGGAGCCCTGGGCCTTCCTCCGCTCTGACCTCCAGAAGGTTACAGAAAGCAGTCAGTTGTGCTTGACTGATATTCCCACGAATTAGACTATTTGCATTTGGGGCTTTTTAAAAAAAACTTGTAACAGATTAACCTAGACTGAATTGCTTTGCCATGAGTGAAACTCACTCCACACACACTGTGCAACTGGAAATATATATTTTAAACAGAAAGGCCTTTTACCCTGCCCCCCAAATCATACTGTGTCCAAGGCCAATGATCTGGGAGATGTGTGTGTTTCATCTAGGGAGTCTGGGAAGGCGAGAGAAGAGGCAGTAATGGCAGCTAATGTGGCCTCTGCACCATTTATTCTTTCCTCACACTAACTCCTCATTTCACTCACCAAGCCCAGGATTCCCATATGACAGCCCCCCAGAACTCTGCTCACTGTCTCCCTTCTTTTTCCCTTTTGTCACTTTATCGAAGGGATCCCCACCTCCCCAACACACATGCACAGCACAATCACCTGATGAGATTTGACTCAGCTAGGTCAGTCAGAGTTCTTTTCAAATATTGATACTGAGAGTAGAAGAAAGAAGTCTGTTCTCTCTGGGATTATGCGTTCTAAGGACCAACTAAGCTTGGAGCTAAACCAGCCAATATTCCCACCAGCTAGAGAAAACCCATTAGAGGAGGAACACAAAGGAAAGGAGAGCAGAGATGGAAAAAGACAGATGTCTTCTGGTAAATCCAGCTGTGCTGAAAACTAGCCTAGCTTCTCAACTTCCACTTTAAGTGAGCAAATTATTTGCCTTCCTCCTTATTTTACTTTGACTGGACTCTCTATCACTTTCAACCAAAAGATCCTTGACTAACAGAATAAAAAAAAGTGTGTGGCATGAATTGTGTGCAGTATTAACAAAAGTAAACTTTTTGTGCCTACTATAACCTCTAAATATTGAGAAGAACATTGCTAGAAAGTCTCTATATCTACAGATGATACAATTAATGCAGTTTGAACTCAGAAAAGCCCTACAGAAATGTGTCTGTGATTCTGGTCAGGGCTTTATCGGAGATATTGTTAGCCAAGACCTTGTGCATTCAGAGAATTCTCATCTTGGCTATATCCCTTGGTTCAATTCACAGCTATACTGGTTCTAAATACATGTGGAATTTTATGAGTACTCAGTTTTACAACAAATCCAGGTCCCATTCAATATTCTGCAGAAATCATAGAGCTGTATGAATACTATAACCAAAGAGCCAATATCTTCTTGTTGTTCTATTAATATAATATTCAAGGTAGGAAAGTCCTTTTAGAATGCTCTAAGTTTAGGCACAAGTACTTGCTGACATCTTAATATATACCCAGGGCAGTGCTAGTGGCTCTATTCCCCATAAACCACATCTACAATGCCTTCAGAACTTGTTTCAAATGCTTACAGTGCCTGCCCCCCGACCCCTCCACCCCCACCTCCCCACTCTCTGCCATTATTATAGGCTCCTAGCATGTCATCTCCAGCGTTTTGAAAAGGTGCTTTGTAATTCTGGCTAAATTCCAACCAGTACCTGACTTCACCGCTATCTTCCATCTTTGCATGAAAAACAATATTTTGCATTGTTTAAAATTAATCTGTCATTTTTTGTTTTCTCAAACTAACTTTATCAAAGAGGAATGTTTCCAGAACCAACGGCTTGTCAACTCCTCATCAGCACAACAGCCTCCAAGTTCATTTTGTTCTTGTTTTTGTTGTTGAGCTATACCCCAGGGCATAGAACTTGGGCCATGTGGCAAGAATGGAGCTGTGGAGGCAAGACACTAATGGTCTGCCAAGATCTCCACAAGCTGAAACCTACTGCCATTATTAAGTATTCTGATGGTTCAAGTTCATTATTAAAAGTAATAAATCATTTTCTTATAAGAAATAGGTAGTTAAGATCATTACTCTTGCCTTTCATAAACCTATAAAAAGAAAAGTGAACTCATGTTGGTCTGAAAAGAAAAAAAACGTGTACTATTTAAGATCGGAACCTAGTCTCTCAGCAGCTTCACCCTGAATGAGCACAAATTCCTTCCCTTCCTGCAATTAAGTGAGAAAAACAACCATCTAATAGAAAGACAACCCAAGGATTTCCTTCAGTATCACAATGGCTTCTACACATGGAAACACTGCAAGTATTTGTGGACAAATTGAATTACCTACCTTGTGCAGACATGTGTTATGCTTCACATGTGTTATGACAGACATGTGTTATGCTTCAGGATGCTTCATATTGGAATCCCCACCTTATATCTGAGGACTCTCCCAGTTTATGAAATAGTAGCAGGTATCCTCTCCCTAAACCTCCCTTGCAACTAAGGGGTAAGTACTGAGGCTCTGCCAATCTGATACCCTGCCCCAGACTTTGAACTGTAAGCTTGGTCATAAATGGGCAGTCTTGCCTAATCCATTCTGGCCAGGGTGCTGGCAAGGTGGTATAGAGGCAGGTGTGGCTGTGGTTTTGCTGGCAGTATTCAATGTCTACCGTTAGAGCTCTAAGATATGTAAGCTATAGTGGCTGTGCCCAGTGGTAGCACAAGAGTCTTTAATGGACCAGTCTGTGACTCAACTGGGACACTGTTCCTGGCTTTACAGCCTCAAATCTGGTTCTCTTTCCCGCCCCACCCCCAACCCCCTGGAGAGCCTGTGAGTTATCCAAAATTCATTTATTTTTTCTTTTAAAATTGTTATAAGATACAGAAAAGTACACAAGTCTTACATATATAGGTCAATACTTTTTTAACATGTGTATTCTGTATGTATTCCAGATCAAGATACAGAATAGTTCCAACACGCTGAACGCTTCTTTGTGAGTCCTCCCTTTTAGTATTGCCCAAGGGTAACTACAATCCTGATTTCTACCCCAGAGACAAGTGTTTCCTGTTTTTGAACTTCATATAAATGAAATCATACATTGTATAGTTTTCTGTACCTGGCTTCTTTCCTTTAATGTTAGGTCTACGGGGTGGCATGGATCAGTTGTCCGTTTTTAAAAATTAGTGTGTAGATTTCTATTGTATATTTATATTATAATTGATCTATTCCATTTATGGCATTGGGTTGCTTCCAGTTTGGGGCTATCACAAATAAAGTTTCTATAAACTTTTTTCTGTATGTTTTTGGTAGAAATATTCAGGATTTCTGTTGGCTATATACGCAGGAGTAGATTTGTTTAGCTTTAGTAAGAAATCCATTTTTAAAGTAACTGTCTCAATTTACATTTCTACCAGTAATGTAAGAGAATTCGAGTTGTTCTACATCCTTATAACTATTTGGTATTGTTGTTATTTTCAATTTTAGCCATACTGGTAGCTATACAGTTATATTTCATTGTGGTGTGTGCATGTGTGTATATGTGTGTGTCTTTAAGTGAGCATGTATTAAGATTTAACTCATTAATGAGGGAACCAAAAGAATGGTAAAACTTACACAAAGAATTATAGGAGGATGAGAAGTATTTAGAGTCATTGAAAGAAAGAATGTTAATTTAGATACAAATGTGATTAATGTCCTACAGGTCAATAAAACTATAACTTCCAGGGTTATCTTTTCTATTGGCGATCATTTTTATCTCTACAGGAAAAATATCATTTGCCTTACTCTAGAGAGAATAATTTACATCATTCAATTTTCTAGAAGTAAACAACTATCTGCAGTTCTAAAATATCGTAATAAGTAGCAATTAGTTCATTAAGAATGAGCCTACTTGACAATGAAAAGACTTGCAGTTCACTGTTCCTCAGCATCTATATATATAAAAGCCTAAGCAACTGTTACAACCAAATACCAAATGACTGGAACGAGTGGAACAACCAGTCGACCAGTCGCTATGATACACACTGACCACCAGGAGGCAGGCACTCAACACAGGAGCTGCCCCCTGGTGGTCAGTGTGCTCCCATAGCCAACCTCCCATGGCTCCTCCCCCCAGCTGGCCAACCTCCTGCGGCCCCTCCCGCTGGCTGGCCAGCCCCCTGATAGGCCTCGATCACTGGCTATGCCAAGGGACCCCACCTGTGCACAATTTCGTGCACCATGCCTCTAGCTTACTAGATAAATTGAAAAGCTGCCAAGTTTCAGTTTGCCTAAAACAGGAGATGGCTTTCTAGCCAATTCAGGCCATAATACAAGCAGCTCGGCTAATTGGCTATTATGACCCAGAATAAGCAATTCATTGCATTTTTGTGGACAAAGCTAAAAACTAACAATTGCCAACGCACCTTACAAGAAGCAGTAAGGAAAGGTATAGAAGAAAAAAGGAAATTTAAAAAATACATATATATGTATATTTATGTATAATAAATACATGTGCATATGTTTATTTTTTACATTTTCTTTCTTTTCTATTCCTTTCCTCATCACCTTTTATAGGTTAAAAAGTGTGGGTAATTGTAACTTTTCAACTTTATCAACTTTGATGACACAGAAGGCAAAACCCAGAAAAAGACTCCACAATTATCTTTTTGACATTGGAGATGAGACCGTAGTAGGTAATCATGATTTCCCTCCTCTAATACCCATTCCATGTTCTCTTTGTTTTTATCTTCTGAAATTGTTGAGGACGAGTAACAGGTGATTGACCAGACCTTCCAGTAGCTGTTCTTTAACATTTACCACTGAACATGGAAGTATTAGGAGAAACCCTAGAGAATGTCTTGGGTACCAGATATATCAATCCATGATTGCATTGGAAAGAGCAATTATATTTATTCTTGAAGGTCAGAATCAGTTACTTCAGGCAACCATAGCCCATTTGAGAGGCTCGCACTGTAGCATGAGGAACCTAAATTTTTAGATAGCAGTTTCAGTTTCCAATCTGTTTAAGCCATTGGAGTTGGGTCCCTTTTCCTCATAGTGGAACACAATCCCCAGCTTATAAAACAAGTCCGTGTTTGTGTCACATGGTCTATTTGACTTGATCTCCCAGCCTGCAGAATGAGAGAACGGGAGCCATTGTGTTCCCTCTCCCTGGAATGTCCTTCCTCCCTTTTCACTTTGCCGGCTTCCTGTCCTGCAGGTTTCAGCTTAATGCTGTCTCCTCAAAGGGCCTTCCCCCATTATTCCATCTAGAATAAGTCTCCCCACCCCTACATTAATATGTATCACATGACTTTATTTATTCCTCATTTTTCACTATTTTGTTTGTTTACATTATTTTCAATTCTCCTCATCCTCCACTAGATTCAGCAGTACCACAAGCAAGGACCCTCTATCTTGGTCTCTGCTGATTCCTCTTGACCTAGAATGGGCACATAATTGGTGTTCATTGTATATGAGTTAAAGCACTGCGATTGAACTAACGATTTTTAAAAAATATATATTTTATTGATTTTTTTACAGAGAGGAAGGGAGAGGGATAGAGAGTTAGAAACATCGATGAGAGAGAAACATCGATCAGCTGCCTCCTGCACACTCCCTACTGGGGATGTGCCCACAACCAAGGTACATGCCCTTGACCGGAATCGAACCTGGGACCCTTGAGTCCGCAGGCTGACGCTCTATCCACTGAGCCAAACCGGTTAGGGCTAACTAATGATTTTTTAAAAGCAAAAGCTATAATCAGATTTTAGTTTTAGAGATATCACTCTGGCTATCGCATGAGCAATACATGGGAGGAGGCAACACTTGATAGGAGACCAAGAAGGAAGTCTGCGACAAGCCTTAATAATAGATCACAGCCAGGGTCCCTGGGTTTGGGAGCTTCCAATCACAAATGGGTGTTCTCTTGGACCATCAAGCCATGAGGCAAGAGGGACAGAATCAAGACTGGACCCAAACGTTTTCTTATAGCACAAATAAAGTGTAGGACCTCTGGAATCAACAGAGAAGATGACCCACTCTTAGAACATGTGACCTCTCAGCCTCTTTCCCAGACACAACAGTTTTTCTGAATGTGCTCATGAGCAGCTGTCTATTCAGTAGGAATGACGATTATTATACACAGCTTGAAAGCACAAGCTTCCTCCTACTGAGGCTGACCTGGCTACTGCCAGTCTGAGTTTCCCTGAGCAACAGCAGCAAGCGAGCTGTACACACATCTTGGAGGGAGCAGTGATTTGTCCCCCATGGAGATCCTTATCTCCCTCCTCCCTCCACATCTAGATTTAGGTTTTCTCTCCTACCCGTCATGCTTCTGTCTTGTCCAGCACCTATGGATTTACTAAATGTCTTATTCACCACCATATTTTACCACACAACACTGTTCTGACGAAAGACCTCTTTTTACAGGGAGTAAATATAGCCAGTGTCTACTTGATATCTCTTTTGGGATATCAAGTAGATATATCCCCCCCCAAAATATCAGGATGGGTCTGGAACACCCCATTTTTGTTATAAAACATCAGGGTCAGAGCTAGAAGAATGAAGTGGAAGGCAGCAGGGTTCCCTACAGCCAAGCTATTTGAGATTAACTTCAAAACAAAGCTCTGAAGGGAGGAGATGGTATAAAAAAAACACACAAAAGATAGCTGTAATACTAAGAAAGAAAAAAATAGGTTATTTTCATTTTTCTTGACATTTAAATGTAGGCAAATGTTGACATTCATGGAGTTTTTCTTTTATTACTATACGTTTCAAAGTATACATATGTATTTGTTTCTACCTTCATAAGCAGGAAAGGGTGAATAAAAACATGTGAGCGAGCCAAACAGTTCTAGAGAAGCAGGAACTGTACCAAGAATAGAAAGGTCTGATCAGCTCTGCTGATTTCACAACAGTCAGGGCGGTGAGGGGCCTGGCAGCCATTAGCTCCAGTAGTTACCCAGGGAGATCAATTATAAAGATGGTTGGAGAGAAGCTTGCAAAAGGTTAAACTCACCAAATGTTCTCAGAGGAATGCTACCCAGGCAAACTCAATCTCTCCTTTTCTAGGAGGGGAAAACTACTAATGATAGTAATAAGAGAGTGGTAAATACTTACATTTAAAAAATGTCAGTAGTCAATGTCAATATAACAAAATGGAGAGCTAGTGTCACAAAACTTGAAGGCTACAAAATTTGAAGAAATGTGTCAAAAACTGAGAGTTTGCCTAAGAGGCAGGGATCTGAGAGTCCCATGATGAAACAAGTGAAAATGATTTTATGAAGAGGCCTCGGCCTATGATCAAAATTTAGATTTGAATTGTCTTGGACTGTGCAACCCAAGAACTTGTGAGTTCTGCTCAAGAACATACAACATCCTTAACAATAGCTTTTGTGCCAGAAAAAAATTTATTCAGGGAATGTTGTCATATCTTTCAATTGATAATTAATGAAAACTACAAGTTCAAATTCATTGAGTTTTTTTTTTAATTCAACTCATAAGCTTCATTACTGTGTTTATAAATCTGGAAACTTTTAACAATCATGTTTAAAAGGGCTTTTATAATTTAATTGAATTATTTTAAATATTTATGAATTTAATATATTCCCTATTTTCTTTGAGCACTTCAACTGTACAATAAACAATTATCAAGAGCTGTAAGGGGCCTGGTATTTTATCCTCCTTGGAAGCTGATAAGTTAGCCTGTAAAAGTTTCTTAGCCCTTAGTAGAAGACAAGAGACTCCTAGGTGAGAGACAAAGGCCTTTAATACTCACAGCAACAGCAGCAGCCAGAGTACCATCATTTTACATTGGTTCACTGTTCAATGGGTGCTGGTGTCCAACCCCAGCAGGTCCAGGGGTCCCCAAAGGTGTGGACGGAGTCGGCGAAGAAGGAATGACACGGAGACAGCGTTCAGTTGATCAGCAGCCTAGCCAGGATCTCTAGCCAAGTTCTGTCCAGGATCTCCAGCGAAGTTCTGGTTAGGATCTCCAGCCAGGTTCTGTGTCCATGTTCTCTTGCTAGGTTCTCCAGCCAGGTTCTGTAGCAATGTTCCCTCACTAGGTTCTGTCCAGGTTCTCCAGCCAGGTTCTCTCTCTAGGTTCTGTCTCTAGGTTCTGTGGCCAGTTTCTGTCCCGGATCTTTTGCCATGTTCTCTCCAGCGAAGTTCTTCTGTCTCTAGGTTCTGTGTAGGTTCTGTGTCTAGGTTCTGTGTGTAGGTTCTGTGTCTAGGTTCTGTGTGTAGGTTCTGTGTGTCCTGTTGTCTTGTTACATCTGTATTTATACCAGTTGATTCCAATCCTATCAATCTCTATTCCAAAGGTTAGGGCGTTTCTTATCTCCATTCCAGGGAGTAAAGATTATGTAGCTTAAGCATGATTGTTCATAGTTAAAGTGATTAATTACCCACCTGGCACTTAGTTAAGGGGTTTTATTCCCTCCCTAACTTCAGGGGAAAATCCCTACCTGGGGAAACAACCTTTCTCAGAGAGGTGACCTTGGTTAAAACACATAGTGCCAAGAAGGTGAGCAAACATATTAAGAACAGTATGCCATATATGCCAGGTCCCTTGAAACAGCAAGGATGGACCGGGTCCCGGCAAATGGGTCTGGTTAAGACCCAAACATAGTGTGATGATTAAATTTAATGTGGTGTTTTGGATGGGATCCAGAAACAGAAAACAGGACATTAGGTAAAAACTAAAAAAATCTGAATAAAGTATAGACTTCAGTTAATAATAATGTATCAATATTGGTTCATTAATTGTGACAAGTATACCCTACTAATGTAAGATGTTAATAATAGGTGAAACTAGGTATGGGATATACAGGAAATCTCTGTACTATCTTCAAAAAATGTTTGGTAAATTTAACAATATTTTAATATATAGAGTATTTTTTAAGTTGAGTAAATGAAAAATATTGAATAAGTGATAGTACATGTTGTAGTTGAATATTGAAAACATTGGGAAAACTGTAGTCAATGACTGAAATTTGGGAACACTGGTTTTGAGTATAACGAGGAACATCTGAACTATCTGCTGAGCACGCATTCTTCCCCACCAGTGTGAGGGGAAGACGTGTGATCCAACCACAGCAATCTCACCCTGTAGGTTACAATTTCAGATGATCCTTATGCAGCACTAACTAGAAGAGTCTTTCATCACCACCCTGAGAATAAGCAGAGTCTGACCACCAAAAGCAGAGCTGAAACTTCTTTCTCTGGAGGAAACTGGGGTTTCTTGGTGTCTGGGTTCTCAGGGGATTTCTTTGGTGAGAAGTCACTATTAACACCCAGACTCTGGTTTACCACAGGGGTGTGGCTCTTCAGAAGCCTGTGTCTTTCAGCAGTCCCCTTAGCATACTTGAGCCCTTATCTACACAGACAAGACCCCTCACCGTAGAAGTAGGGAGACGGAATTGCGGACCGTGCCCACTGATGCCCCAACCTCAAAGGCCCCCTACCGTTTGTCTTCCAGCCTGTTCCCAATCATCTAGGGGTTGTAGCACTTGTCCCTTCCTAACTTCAAATCCAAGATTCCAAAGTGAGAGAAGAGAGTGCCAATACTCCTCATCTATGCATGAAGGACGACAAGAAAGAGTTGGTGTATATTAGTGGTCTGGGTCTTTATATGAGAATCATCTGGAGGGCTTGTTACAACACAGGCCACTGGACCCACCTCTTGAGTTCCGGTGCAATATAGGGACAATAATTTACATGTGCAATAAGTCCCCAAATACTGCTGATGCTGCTGGTTGGAGAGCCACACTTTGAGAACCACTGGTTTAAAAGACCTCGAGGGCATCTTTCTGTTTTCATATTTATTAAACCCATGTAACTAAGACTCATGTGATGATAAGAATTACCTAGGAATTTGGTTAAATATACAGATAAGCAGGCCCCACCCCAAGGATCAGGCTCCACTGACTCAGAATTAAAAGGAGAGCACTTCAGGTTATTCTCGTGATCAGAGGAGTTTGGGAAACTTTATTATATCAAAACTTAGTGTACAATCAGTACATATGGTCTCAGGTTGAAACAGGACATGGTGGGGAGATCATGGACATTGATGGGTAGCATGAAAGCCCCAGGAGAAATGGGTAAAGCTGGAGGGGGTGCGAAGGGATCATCAGGGTCACAGTCTTGTCTTGACCCTTGCCCACAATGTGCAAAGCACTGCAGAAATCATCTCAATCACTTAGCATGCTTATACATTATCAATACTATCGAGGGAGGGCAGAAGGTCAAAGGGAAATAATAGAAGGTCATCAAATGTTTCATTCATTTATTGTTTTGAATGTACTTGGTTTCCCCAAACACATGCCAACATATCAGCGGAAAGGCCTTCATTAATTTTTACATCCTATCTTACATGTATAGCATTCAGGGACAAAGCTGGTCTGATGAGTAACTAGAGCATATGGCTTCTAGAGCTTGTAATGGCCAAGGAGACCATATGTCCAGGTTTTCCAGATAATTCACTACTATCCCAGCTTCCTATGCAGTCCTCACCCCCATTCTCTCTCAGAAGTGTCCTAGTTTGGATGATAAATTGTATTATGTATGTAAAATAGATAAATTACGTACAACTCTAATATTTCACATGTCCATGGATATATAATCACAGTCACTTATTTTTGTTTAATATCTTATACATTAAAAGGTATTTCTATAAAGTAAGTTAGAGGTTACTATACCCAGTGTGCAGTTTTGGAAACATAGGCTCAGAGAGGCAAAATGACCTGACCAATATCACAAAGCTCTTAGAGGCAGAATAGGAACCTCTTCTAAACCATAGCCCAATGGGTTTCTTCCAAAATAGTATTATTTGAAGGTGAAGTGGTCCTTCTCTTTAAACTATATTATCCACATGTCCCAGAAAATAAAATTTTGTTATTAAGATGTTCATTCCTTTTAATCTTTTAATATCAGTGATATGAGTCCCTTTTAAAATAAAAATATTCTAAGCCTCTTTCAACTAATACATTAGTGGGGTTAAACAAAGGGGTAGTAGAAAGCTAGGCCTAGTCGAGTAGGTAACGAAGGGCATGCCATAAAATGGTAATGGAAGGAAAGACCAGTGAGTAGGGAGATGGGCCCTCTCAAAGGTTTTTGTTGAGGGGAGTTGTAGGGCAAGGAGGGCATCATAATTCCACCTCTCAGTTTTACCTGTGTGGTCCCCAGCTATGCTAGCTTGTTCAAAATAAACAGAAACTAATATTAATTCTGGCTGAAAGCAAACTGAAAAATTAAAATTAAAAAAAGGAAGCAAAGTGAGGCTTTAATTTTGGCCTACATTCTCCTCTTAGATAAATTAAGGGGCAAAAAGAAATCTCTCCTTATAGAGAAAGATCTTAGCCAGTGATGGCATCCCAAGATGCCCCATTTAGAAGAGCATTTTCAAAATGCTACCATCCAATAAAGAAGTTTATTTAGGCTCGGCCAGCAGAACTCAGTGGTTGAGCATCGACCAGCAGGTCACAGTTCAATTCCTGGTCAGGGCATATGCCCGGGTTGCAGGCTCGATCTCAAGTAGGGAGCATGCAGGAGGCGACTGATCAATGATTCTCTCTCATCATTGATGTTTTTATCTCTCTCTCCCTCTCTCCCTCCCTCTCTGAAATAAAATATATATTTTTTAAAAGAAATTTATTCAGAATGAGACTAATAATCTTCCTGGAGGTATTTCTCTCTTTCTTCTCTGAAAGGCAGGATTGTGGGCCATGTCATTGTCCCTCATGGTGACGCCCCTTCTTTTCCACAGCATGGGGTGGGGTTTGCTCCATTAAACAAGAAACTCAAGGAGAAGGCCGTTAGAAAATTGGAAAGAGTGGCAGCTAGAGAGCAGATGCTCCTGCCTTATAAATTAGTAGGAGATTATGCATGGACAGCTGTACCATATAAATGCCCAGTTTTTATACCACACCATGACCCACTGTGTTTATCATATGGTCCAGCATCTGGTCAATTCTGTCCCCAACTTCCATATATCTATTCAAATCAAGCATTGGCTGGGGATTTATTTATGTATACGACTCAATCTCAATCAGAATACCCTCCTGAGGTCTCGACTTGCAGTGTGGCAGAGAAAAACCCAGCAAGTCCTTTGTGTTGCAACTGTAAGTTCCTCATTCCCCTGGAAGATCCTTTTATTTTCACAAGGCATAGGAGGTAAGTAGTGGCCAAATGGGGAATACACACACACACACACACACACACACACACACACACACACATAAAGATATAGATATAGAATTCTCAAAGTCTTTATATACCAAGAGAACCATATACCTATACTCTAGAATAAGGTAGATGTAATGTCTTATATGCCTTGGTTAATTAAGATAAAAAGAAAAGAGATTTCCCTGTGTTTTAAAAATCTTGGCCTTAACCTGAGGATACATACAAGTTTTCTAAGTTTCTTTCCTTTGTAAAGGCATCTTTTCCAAGAAGAAAATCCATTCATTGATTTCTTGCCTTTGGATGTTTTGCTTTAGATGTCTTTATCCGTTTCTTTTCTATGGGACCCAAGTCATGTGGGCCCTTCTTTGTGGTACAGTCAAAAGGATACTCTGATCTTCCTCTCACGACACACATCAAAACAAATTTTAGATTAATCAAAGAATTAAATTGAAAAACTCAAACGAAAAAGAAACTTAGGAGAAAATCCTTTACCAATTTTTTTTTATCTCTGGGTGGTAAAAAGTTTTAGATCATAAAAACAATGGAAGTAGTTGTCATAGAAAAAGACAGATTTTACCCCATAACATTTTAAATCTTCAAATTTAGCATAAACTGAATTAAAAACCAAAAAGGCAAGGTGTGATTTTTTTTCTTTGCAACAGATAATGAACAGAGTTAATAACCTTAATAGATGAAAGAGCTCTTAGGGATCAACACAAGAAACACCAAAGCAACTGATAAATAGGAAAAAGACATAAATAAACAGTTCTCAAAAGAGGAAATACAAATCGTCAGTAAATTGTTTTATTGTTCAACTCATTAGTAAAGTTAAAATCTTAAATTAAAATAAAGTACCATTTTATATCATCCTATATAATAAAAGGCTAATATGAAAATTGTCCCCACGGGTGGGAGTTCGGCCAACCGGGAGTTAGATGTGCGCTGACCACCAAGGGCAGTGTGGAACATGGCAGGTGTCAGTGACATGGTGCTGGCAGCGGGCGGCAGTGGAGGTGCTGCTGGCCTCGGTGTGCCCTGATGAGAGTGAGACCACGGTGGGATGGTGGAGTAGGTGAGCGGGCGGTGCCAGGCCAAGGCCGGTTGCCCCACAGATCTGCCCTGATTGCTGGCCAGGCCTAGGGACCCTGCCTGTGCACAAATTTTGTGCACCGGGCCTCTAGTCAACTATAAAAAGATTAAATTGTAGTACCAACAATGGGATAAGGTTGATAAGTCAGGACAACCAATTTGGCTTTAAAGTATTTGTATCTTTTGAATCAGTAATTGATTTACTGGGTCTCTATACTAAGTGTGAAAATTTCAAAACACAAATATAAATTCAGGCACAATGAGATTTGCTGTAGTAATAGCAAAAGAAAGGGTGGAAACAATCTAAATGCTCAATTATAGAGAAATGGTAAAGTATATTAGGATGTGTTCATTAGGCTATTATATTTTCATTAAAGTCATTCTTACAAGAATTTGTAATGCATAAGAAGGTGGAATAAATTCACATTTCTCTTGCCTAATTAATGTGACACCTTTTCCATACACTAGATTTGCATAAAGTGTTTGGTCTATGTAATGTTATCAAACTGAAGGGATCAGGAAATGCTACCCCAAACCATGCCACTGTGGCAGGAAGATAATTTTGAGCTAACGGAAATTAAGAATCAACAGACAGCCTGGTCGGCATGGCTCAGTGGTTGAGCATCAACCTATGAACCAGGAGTTGCGGGCTCAATCCTCAGTGTGGGGTGGGGAGGAGGCAGCCAATCAATGATTCTCTCTCATCATTAATGTTTCTATCTCTCCCTCTCATCTTCCTCTCTGAAATCAATAAAAATCTATTTTTTTTTTAAAGAATCAACAGACTCAGGAAGAGTTCTCTGCCCTCCCTTTATCTGCCTACATGCAGGCATAAAAATGCCTTTGTGAAAGTGGTGTAAGTTTTCCTTGCTCTCCTGTACCAGGATGAAGAAAGGCACACTTATCACCACAAACAAGAGTCAGCACCAAGACAAGTGCGTAAACAAATGTTACTCAAATAAACTTCCTCTTCCATAAGTTCTCCCATATATTTCCTATTTACTTCCCCACAATTTATAGGCCTTGAAGCCCAAATTCTCTTTCCTTTGTTAAAATGTTATATAAGCTCCCAAATCTAACTATGCTTTGGAATTTCACTTCTCTGTGAACTCCTGTGCATGTAAAAATATTAATACATTTGTACTCCTTCACTCCTGTTAACCTGTCTTTTGTCAGATAAATTCACAGGCCCCAGACACTGAACGTTAGAGGGTAGAGGAAAATTTTTCCTGCTCAATAGTTTCTGGCACATAGAAATTCCTTCATGACTCTTATGTATTATCGTCATTCTCTTTTAATCCTTGAAACAACTCTGTGAAGTTGGCATTGTTTTACTCATCTCATCAAAAAAGGAAGCAAGGCTCAGTGAGGCCAAGCCCCGTGTCTAACTGAACTGCTGTTCAAACACAGATGGGTCAGGCTCCACAGACCACGTTCTTCCCAACACACTATGATCCCAAGACAAGAAGATTCACCAAGACTCATCATGAAATTAAACAATATTCCACATTAAAAAGTTGTTTTCAGTTGTATGGAGGGGGGCATTTTGGACTTCAGGGTAGGTATGGAAATTAAGTATGACACTGATTGGTACAAAGGGGGATTGTTTAAGATCTTCAGACTATTCAAAATAAAGCAACAAAAGAAAGTACTATCGTGCTACAGCAATACATGCAAAAAGAGAGTTTTTTTAAAGGGCCAAAATATTTGCAGTAGAATGATATGCCTTTCTCTCTATGACTTCATCCAACTAAAAAAACACTACTGATATCTGGAGGCAAACATGCCTATAAATTGCAAACCTGAAACTCTAAACCTGGACACTGAAGCATGTCATTGAGTGGAATGCTAAAAATGTGACCCAGCTGTTAACTCCACATGCTACGAACAGGGGTGTCTCAAAATCGCTCACCTAGTGACCTATAAACAGCAGTGATGCAAGAAAAAGTAACCATGATGATAAATGCATTCTCTCTATTAGATTTTGTTACCTCCCTTTTCCTTTATTTTTGAGACATCATCCCTTTGACCACACTGCAGACTTATGTTAGTATGCAGCTTATGTCAGTATGGGGCTGCTGCAAGGTGTGTCTCTGCTTGGTACAGAAAGCAGTCATTTAAGACTTTAAAGTGATGTGGAAAATATTTAAGAATTAGAGGGAAAGAACCACCATGCAGAGGCATTAAGTTCAAAGATTTGGTTTTTAAAAATGCAAAGGAGGTAAGGGAAATGAGCTGCCTCCTTTTTCCCATGATTTTATCTCATACTAACCTTATTTAGGTACTCTGTGTGCCAGCATGTCAGTAAACATGACACATTTGAAATTGCACACCTTGAATTTGAAGTACATTATTCAATGGCATACTATAAAGGTGATCACAGCTGTTTCTCCACATTCTTCAAAACATAGGTGTGCCAACACGGCCCACCTAGAGGCTTTTAAATATTGATGGTGCAAAAAAAAACACATTAACTTGGTTTTATGTAATTGGGCACTGTTGAGATTTGGCAAGGCTTCAGATTTTACTGCTAATCAAAGCTACAAATTGAGCCTTCCCTTAACATCAATTTCTCCACCTCACTCCTCCACCAAAACCCCACTTTTCCAACATAATAAACAGTTGAACCCCTGATAAATAATTAACCACTTGTATAAGATGGCTTTCTCATCAACCTAGAATACAGATGATACAAATGTCTTCCAGTATTATGGGGTGGCACACCCATTTTCATCAAACATGTATGAGATCATTCTCTCTGACCTCTTCTCATTCCCAGGCAAAGTAGTGTGGGGGAGGGGGGCAGGGCAGGGGGAGCATGTAAAACAAGGAGAAAAAAATTCACCTTTCCAAGTGCTGGGTGCTTTTAAACCCAACATTATACACTTGCCACACAGAAAAGAGAAAAGGAGGGAAGGGGAAAATGGAAGTTCTCTTGTCAAGAAAACTGTCCTGATGAGTGAGATGTCAGGCAGTAAGAGCAGTTGAAGACACCAAAAGCAGTGATTTGGGTTTTATTCTGTTTTGTTGGTTTTTAGTTACTGGCTTTAAATCACAATGAAATTTCAAATATAGATGACATTTGACTTTTAAAACTAAACAAATGATCTTTCTAATATCATCTGAAGAGAAAATACTACCTTCTGATACAAGGCTAGTGACTATATGCTATTGTTACGTGATTTACACATAGGAATCTGTGATTAATACTGAAACACATCTACCTACACATGCAGACACGATCACATGCACATGTACACATGTGTACAAACATATGCAATGTTTCTGCTGCTCTCTTACCAGGATTTCAGAGAGAGTTCCATTTTTTAAAAAAAATATATTTTATTGAGTTTTTACAGAGAGGAAGGGAGAGGGATAGAGAGTTAGAAACATCAATGAGAGAGAAACATTGATCAGCTGCCTCCTGCACACCCCCAGCTAGGGATGTGCCCACAATCAAGGTACATGCCCTTGATCGGAATCGAACCTGGGACCCTTCAGTCTGCAGGCCGACGCTCTATCCACTGAGCCAAACCAGTCAGGGCAGGGATTTCCATTTAATCTCATTTGAGGTCTGGTGGGGGTTAGGGAATGAGAGAGGAAGTCACTGGTCCCATGGGAAACTGAGCTTGGGTGCAACCTCTCACACTGGAAATAAGAAGCCACCCAGGACCCAGCTAACTCCTCTGAACTGAAGTGCCATCCTGAAGAGCTAAGAAATATGAAATTAAGCTTACTATCATTCTAATGATAGATGTGTTTGAGCGTATTTTCCTTGAAAAGTTGTGATCTCAATATGAGGTCTAAATATGGTAACACAAGGGTGTTGACCAAAACATGTTGAGTAAAAATAGCGTTTCTTCACACACAGTGGTGCCTATTCTATTTTGTAAGCTGCAGACGTACTTTCTTCAAGCTAACCTGTCAATTTATCTGAGTGTATGGAAGGAATACAGCACTCCTGGCTTAGAATAAGGAATTTATGGACTGAAGATAGCGAAGGGGGCTCAGCTTTTGCCTCTTTGTAGACACACAGCGCACTACTGACCTCCCGTGGCTGTATTTCAAGGTGCCATCTTCACTTAACACCAGCTTCCTTTGAGGGTCAAACAGCAACTGCCGGAGAGGTCCCTGAACAAGATGTTCCCTGTGCCCCTGTGTCATCTTCGGGAAGCTGGTGGTCACTGTTGTTGAATGTGGAAGTGCTGAGCTAATAAGCCCAGCTTTGCTCTGCTTGAAAGCCACAGTCCACATCTTTTGAGTTGCCCAAGCTTTCACCCACAGCACAACTTCTGTATTTTGTTTGTTTACATTCATTGAGCACCTATTATATTTGGGTGTTCTGACAGATGTTTAACCTAAATTGTCTCATTTAATCATTGCAGTAATTATTATCCCCATGTTATAAATGAGATAATTGAAGTTCAAAGAACATAAAAAGGGATTGTGAAAAAATAATTCACATCTTCTTCCCCATCTTCAAGGTCTGCTAACATCTCCACGAAGGTTTCATAACTGCCTGGCATACAGAAACCATACCCATTCAGAACGTTAGTGCTCAGCATATTCTGCTTCGTATTACTTTTAGGTGTTTGGTAAGAACTTTGGGTGGTGTCTGGATGGGAAGGGTGTGGGTCTGTAAATCCAGAACAGAACATCTTCCAGGGGCTGAATCTGCACATGTAGGAGAGGACAACAGTGATGGCTGAAAGTTGCCAGTTGCTCACTGAGTGTTGGGGATGGGACATCTCAAATGCTTTACATGTTCTATTGTTTGAATCTTTATACCAACCCCACAATGTAGGTATGTAGGTATTATTAATATCCCTGTTTCACAGGTGAAAATAAGGCACTGAGCAGTTAATTAAAAGTCATTATGGGTTGAATTGTGTCTCCAAAATATTCATATGTTGAAGTCTTAACCAATATATCAGAATGTGATCTTATTTGAAAATAGGGTCATTGCTGATGTAATTTGTTAAGATGGGGGTTATACTGCAGGAAGGCGGGCCATTCATCCATTATGAGTGTGTCCCTATAGAAAGAACACGTTGTGAAGACACACACACACACACACACACACACACACACGCATAGCATGTAAAGACTGGAGTTATATTGCTATCAAGGAACACCAAAGATTGACAGAAAACCACAAGAAGCTAGGAGAAAGTCATGAAACAGATCCTCTCTCACAGTCCTGTGAACAGATTATTTTAACTCTTCCTTTCCAACTGGATGTTTCTTATTGTTATTGCCTAGTTTCTATGATTAATAAAAGTGGCAAGAGTGGGCATCCTTGTTTTGTTCCTGATCTTAGAGGAAAAGCTTTCACTATTGAGTATATTTGCTATGGGTTTTTTCCTAAATGGCTTTTATTATGGTGAGGTAATTTCCTTCTATTCCTAGTTTGAGTGATTTTATCATTAAAGGCTGTTTTGAATTTTGTCAAATGCTTTTCTGCACCCATTGAGATGATCATGTGGGCTTTTTTCTTTATTCTGTTAATGTGGTGAACAGGCATACCTTGTTTTATTGCACTTTACTTCATTACACTTTACATATATTGCATTTTCTACAAATTGAAGGCAAGACCTTACACCAATAAAAAGATTACAACTCACTTTATTATTTTGATACTCACTGTAGTTCAGTGGTCTGGAACTGAACCCACAATATTTCCAAGGTATGCCTGTATTACATGGATAGAAATATCCTTGCACTATAGAAATAAAATGCATTTGTTCGTGGTGTTCAATTCTTTTTTAAAAAAAAAAATATTTTTATTGATTTCAGAGAGGAAGGGAGAGGGAGAGATAGAAAATCAATGATGAGAGAGAATCATTGATCAGCTGCCTCCTGCATGCCCCCTTCTAGGGATTGAACCACAACCCGGTATGTGCCCTGACAGGAAATCCAACAGTGACCTCCTGGATCAAGGGTTGATGCTCAACCACTGAGCCACACTGACTGGGCAGTGTTTAATCCTTTTACTATGCTGCTAAATTCAACTTGTTAGTATTTTGTTAAGGATTTTTGAATCAATGTTTGTAAGGGATATAAGTCTGTGGTTTTCTTTCTTAAAGTGTCTGTCTTTGGCATCAGAGCAATGCTGGACTTATAGAATAAATTAATAAGCATTCCCTCCTTTTCAATTTTTTTTTTAAATGTTTGAGAAGAACTGATACTCATTCTTTAAATGTTTGGTGGAATTCATCTGAGAATTTTGATTACTGATTCAATCTCTTTACTATTCAGATTTTCTATTTCTTTGTGACTCAGTCCTGATAGGTTTGTGTGGTGTTTTTTGTTTGTTTGTTTTTGGAATTTCTTCATTTCATCTAGGTTAGATGACAAAATAATGTTCTTCTTTGTCTCTTTGTACTGATGTAAAGTCTGATATTAGCTTAGCTACCCTGCTGGAGGCAAAGATCAAGAAGTAATTAACATATAAATGTGAGCAGTCTGTCAGAAGGCTGATGGACTTTGATATTCAGCAAGGGCTGAGAATCAGCATTGTATTACCCTGCTGCTGGCTGAATGGCTGAAGGAAATCCCCTAACCTGATAATCCTTTATTGTTTACCAAACATTACCATTGATGTCTGTTTGCTTTGCTAAAGGGCAAATGTATATTCTAGTAAATAAAAAGCTATGGGTCCGGAGATTCAGAGAGCCATTCCACTAGAGAAGTGTCCCCCAAAGCCTTCCAAATTTATATTTTTTATCTAGTATATCCATTTGTGTGTGGCCCCTTCTCCAGATTCTGAATCCTTGCTGCAAAAGGTTGCGGCACTACCACTGCTCTCTTTTGTTACTATTTGTATGGAACATCTTTTCCCATCCTTTCACTTTCAATTTATTTGTGTCTGGATTTAAAGTGAGTCTCTTATAAATAGCATAGTGTTGGATGGTGTGTTTTTATTCATTCTGCCAATCTCTGTATGAAGATTTTAATCTGTTTATTGGAGATTTTAATCCATTTGCATTGAAGTAGCTACTGATAAGAAGGAACTTACTTCTGTCACTTCCCTATTTGTGTACTATACACCCTATCATTTTTTTGTCCCTCATTTCTTATATAACTGTCTTATTTAGTCTTTAGTTTATTTTTGGCAGTGAAACACTTTTCTTTCTCATTTCTTCTTGTGTGTATTCTATAACTATTTTGTTTGTAGTTACCATGGAAATTACATTTAACATTTAAAGTTATTATAACATTCTAATTTAAATTTATACCAGTTTAACTTCAATAACATATAAAAACTGTTCCTTTACAGTTCTAGCCCCACCCCTTCTGATTGTTGATGCCACAAAATTACATCTTTATACACTGTGTGTCCAAATATATAAACTAATGTTTCTTCTAAATACATTAGTCTCCTAAATATCTTTTAATAGATACTGGATTGTTTCCAGTTTGGAGCTATGACAAATAAATCTGCTATGACCATATGTCTTTGTATGCACATATGTTTTCATTTCTCTTAGGAGTAGTAGAATGTCTGAGTTTATGGTAAGTATATGGTTAACTTTTAAAGGAACTGCCAAACTATTTTCCATAGTGATATAACTTTACACATTTCAACCAAGAGTGTGAGAGAGTTCTGGTTGTCCCATATCCTCCTCAGGAATAGCTGACATTGCCATTTTTTCTATTGTAGCCATTCTAATGGATGTGTAGTGGTACCTTGTGTCTTTAGATTGCATCTCCCTAATGATTAATGATGCTGAGTGTGTTCGTACATGCTTATTTGCCGCACCTTCTTTGGTATATCTCACTTTCAATCTCTGATCTATCAATTCCATTTAATTCTGGTGACTCTCTGAGCATCTCTTCTGGATTTTCCCCCCATAATTCTTTTCTTTCTAATGTGATTTAAATTCTACTTATTACCTGGATCAAGCCTTGATTCAAACTTTTGTGGGTCAGCAGTGATGGCGAACCTTTTGAGCTCGGCGTGTCAGCATTTTGAAAAACCCTAACTTAACTCTGGTGCCGTGTCACATATAGACATTTTTTGATATTTGCAACCATAGTAAAACAAAGACTTATATTTTTGATATTTATTTCATATATTTAAATGCCATTTAACAAAGAAAAATCAACCAAAAAAATGAGTTCGCGTGTCACCTCTGACACGCGTGTCATAGGTTCGCCATCACTGCTCTAGAGTAGAAGAAATTAGATGTTTGTAGTAAACTGGGCGGGAGGTGGGGAGGAGTAAATAACTCTTTTTTACAAAAAGAGTTGACGCAGTCTCTGATATTAATGGGAACTATTTCTTTACTTCCTGTGAAGCAGGCTGTTCTCTGTCCCTTTAACTGGTCAATCTAGGAAGAATAACTAGACATTCTCACTCGCACTCTGCCCTTCTTCCTCTTGGGAGTGAGTCAGTCTGAGAGCAGGAACTCAGCTCGGCTCCATGGAGTCTGCCACCGCCCAGCATTGCTCAGGCCATGGGGAAGATAGCCTGCCTGTGGCTTCATAGTGAGTCCATTTGGCTCCCAGATGATGCTACACCCTCCACTTTAGACTCATCGGTAATGAAGGTGTTACTTGTACTTCAATATTTGCCTTCTGGTTTCCTTTTTCAACTAATTTAGAACTTATACAAAAAGAGGGCATTATCTTTTGAGGACCTCACCAACTGGCAGCCTAAATAGAATCTGCAATCAGCAGAGGCTCAAAGAATTTTTTTCCCTCTTGCTGAATACTGCACAGCCTCTGCCGCTGCTCAGAATATGGTCTGCAGAATAGCAGCGTGCCTATTACCTGGGTGCTTGTGACATGTGCACTACATTGGGCTCCAACCACACTAACTGCAGTGGAATCTGCATTTCAATAGGACCCAGAGGTGATTCATACATACATTAAAGTTTGGGTAGCAAGGCTCTAGAGAGCTAGTAGCAAATATTAACAAGGGCAAGCATTGCTTTCTCCCAATTCAATGTTACATTATAAGTTTAATTTGCAGTTATTTCATTGTTTTTTTTAAATCATTTTAATTAACTTATGAATTATGTTTAGGATCGTACCTTACAACAAATTTCTTTGTGAACTTTTGCAATAGTAATAAAATGGTATAAATATAAAACAATTGTGGAAGTTCATAGGACAACTTGCATTTTAAAAGGACAGTAAAATACTTTACATAATAGAAAAATAGATGAATTATATTAAACAGATTTATGTTTGTTTTCTACAGTATCTTGGTTTCCAGTCCATAGTTTAGTTTTGCTGAACACAGAGGGCCATCAACGCTCCTCCAAGTGGAATAAACACTTTCTTATGAGTCTTTATGAGAGTCTCATTTATAGTTTTGGCCATGATTCACCACATTTGACAGAATAGGATGAGAAGCAAAGGGAAATGTGACTCATTTCTTCTTTTCAACAGAATGTCAGCCTTACCACATATATTTCAAGATCATCTTGTTGTAAGATAATAAGACCTTATGTTTGTGTGGTGTGCTACCATGAGCAAAGTGTCTTCCCATTTATTATCTTGTCTCATCCTCCCCCTAACTGGCAAGGTGGGTGACATTAAGCTTCTTCTACAATGGGGATGGTCAGGCACACTGAGGTTGACTTGCCTGAGATGCAAAGTGGTAAAGGGCAGAGCAAGAAAGGGTGGACAGTCCATTATTCTGACTCCAGGCCCCCAGTTATCTCCAGATGGGACCTAGGTTTGAATGTGCTCTGCTCCATAGAACTAGAATCTGGTTATGAGTATACAAAGACTAACAATGATAGAATAACTAGCATGTCCTGACACTGCTTTAAATGTTTTACCTTTGAAAATTTACTGACAGTTTACAAGTATTAACATTGAATTCTCACAACAACCCAATAATGTAGTTAATTTCATTATTCCCCTTATACAGATAATACGTATCCATATATGCCCTTGGCTTTGGGTTCTAAGAAAAACTATCAATACAATGTCAAAAATTATCTTCTATGAAATTACAAACTTTAATTATCTTTATTACTAGAATAAGTACATCAGTTTGGGTAATACATGACTTTAGACATGAAATGACATACATTCAATGGTGTACTGGTAAATATCTCAAAACCAGATTTCTGGGAGAAAAGGCCCAATTTGTAGATCTTTCCAATTTCTGTGGTGTAACTATTTCCATTATGGCCAGTTTCAAGCTACCAGATTGACATCACTCAACCTGGATCTGGGAAAATATATGCACAATCAACTCTTACAAACTGGTTCTGACATATTATTGGTCCAGGGTCATGTATAACCCATATTTAAGCTGGTATTCTACAGATTCTTGAGTAAGCCTAAATTGCTTTGATTTTAAAAATATGTTATAGGAATTCTGACAAGTTTTTTTTGTTTTGTTTTAAATTTTGTTTTATCTGACAAGTTTTTGAATTCCTAATAATTTTTTCAAATGTTTTTCAGAGTGAGTTATACTGATAGTTTTTTGACAGCATGAAGACTGGACATAAGCTACTAAGTCAAGGGTTGCCAAACATTTTTGTAATGGGCCAGTACTATATGGCCTAAATACGTATGTCCCCCCAAACAAATTTATATGCTGAAAATCTAATGCCCATGGTGATGGTATTAGGAAGTGGGGCCTTTGGGAGATGATCAGTCATGAAGGTGGTGCTGCCCTCATGAATGTGGTCAGTGACCTTACAAAAGAAACTGTGAAATCTAGCTCACCCCTTCCACCATGTAAGGACACCTGGATACATCTGCCACTGGGAAGAGCCCTCACTTGACTGTGTTAACCTCTGATCTTGGACTTTCAGCCTCCAAACCTATGAGAAATAAATTTCTGTTGTTTCTAAGACACCAAGTCTGTGGTGTTTTGTTATGGCAGCTCGAATGGACTAAGGCAGCAAGATAGGAAATGTTTTAGGCTCTGCAGGCCACATACTGCCTCTGGCACATAATCTTTGTTTTTACAATCCTTTAAAAATACAAATATTATCCTTAGCTCTTGGGCTAGACAAAAATAGCTTGATTGTACCCAGAGACTAGATTTGGTCCACAAGTTAGAGTCTGCTGATCCCTTCTCGAAACGTTGAGAAAGCACACAGGGGAAAGAAATGAGAATGGTCACATGGTCAGATATTCCTGCTCTATACTGCATCAGTAATTTTTGAAAGAAGGCAGGTCACAGCCTTCTACTTTACAGCATTATATGGGTTAAATGAATTAATTCCTGAGAGCTCTTCTTAAAGTATAATGTTTCAACAACCATAGGAAATAGGATTATCCTAAATTGCCCATGAAATACGGCAACTATAATCCCAGTTTAATAGAATGTGTACCCAGAGCACAAAGTACCAGCTCTTTAAATGGAAGTCCCAACAACAAAGGAAAACCAAAACAGTTAGATCATTATTATAAAAGCTCTGTTGTTCTAAGCCACCCTTGAGGCAACAGCCAGGCCTCCTGGCATTGAATAACAGTTGCAACCTCAGCGTGACTTAGCACTAGTTAGGGTGCTGACATTGTATGTAGTTGGTGCTCAGTTTATACTGAATGAATGAATGAATAATCATATCTGCCGGAAGCCAGTTCCAGCATGTCAGCAGGGATGAATCATCTGGAAATGGCTGAGGGCATTTCCCCAAATCTCAGGATGCATTAAAATAATTGCTTACTGCCACACAGCTAAGGGCATCTCAGTCTACATGTTATTGCCTCCTACTGGCCAAACACCTAAACAGCCGTAGGCAGTTTCCCCAACCTGACAATGGATTCTATATACCTAACCCTACCCTTTGATGTGTATATCTGCCTTGCCTTAGGACAATTTTATGTTAATAAAAAGCAAGGGGTCCTGAGACAAGGGAGAACTTAGTTTCTTTAGCCAAGCTCCTCTGGCCCCTCAAATGCCTTTCAAAATTATGTTTCATCTCTGGACTCTTGATTAATCTGTGCACAGCGCCTTCTCCAGATTCCTGAACCCTTCTAGATGCTGGATTAAGACCACTGGCATTAATATCCAATAGCTAAGCCCCCACCTTCTGTGAATCACAGCTCCCCCAAATCACAGTTCTAAACCATCTACTCAGTCAGCCACCTGCCTATCCCGACACCAACAGGATGTTTAGAGATGTTTCCCTGGGTCAGTGATGAGAAAAATGAAGAGAACACCATGTATAAGATATCCAACCATTCATATTTGTTAAATAAATATCTGATTTTCTTTACATTCTCAAAGTCAAAATATTATAATTATATTCCACTGATAGTTATTTTTTAAATAAATAAATAAATGGAAGAAATCTCACTTTTGAACTGACTGTGAAATCCAATCTGACAATAAGGAGGTGTGTCCCATGAGCTGGGTTGATATGAGAACATCCGAGGACAGAGGTGATATTAAGCTCCACTTCTCTTTCATTATTATTTAATGTTCAGACAATGTGTCGTTATTTGCAAATGCTTTATAACCAAGAAACACTTTATGACCAAGGTTTTAGAGTTTTAAATTTTGAGGTCTAAATCAAAACCCATTTATTTCAATTGTACTGTCTCAGAAACCCCCCACCTTCACTCTTTAGAGTGAGCTGGGACTCCCCTTTTTAACTTCAAATAGGAATAGTACTATGTACTTGAAATATGTTTCTACTTCTTTGTATTGAGTAAAGTTTCCTACTATATGGACAATGAGTGAAAAGATGATAGATTGAAGAATCTAGTTTCAGAGAAGGCAAACTTTCCCCCCAGATGTCAGAGAGAAAAACTGTGCTTTTTAGCTCTCAATAAAAACTAGGAAATGGAATTTGGCACTGAATTATAACATGTGCTAGAATCCAAAGAGACACCATACAGTCCCACTGAACATAGGAGCTAAAATAATTAGGGAAGCTTATATTGAAATAAATAGAAAGGGATCTTCATAGACCAATTCAAACTGGTCGGTATATTTTTACAGAGTTATGAAATCATGCAGCATTCAGTTATAGTTCACATTTATTCATCTCTAATGAAGCCATGTCATAACCAGGAAATTCACTTCCAGTAAAAGAAGGATGGAAATGCCACAAAATAGTGATATTTAAATGAAATGAATCTAGAATTTCTAAAAAATCAACTCTGATGGATTAAAAGAAATGAAATTAAGATGCTTCTAACCTTACATAATTGATTCTAAAATACGTAGCACTAGATTTATATTACCAAATTTCACAGTATATATAAAAACTATACTAGTGCCCATCTTTACCATTCCACTGTGAAATTAAATAATAGCAACTGTCAATGCTCAGTGATTTTGTCCATATAAATTAGCCATTTTCTGAATTATCTACAGCAACACTTTACTAACAGACTCATTTTATTCTCTGCTATTCTCTATATATGGAACATCTTCCTTGCCATCCCCTGGTAGCCCCAAGAAAATAAATTAATTTACAAATTAATCTAAGCCTGTGTTTCCCAAACTTTGTTCCAAGCAATACTATTGTTGTAAGATGTTCTATTAAAAAAGAGGTTCGTCATCAAGTAAATTTGAATACACACTGTCTGATTCCACTCGTGGTAATGCACAATGTGCCTTGGATTTTAAAATTTCTGAGAAGATTGTCAGTAAAGAAACCTATTTGACCATGGATAGTTTTGAGTTTTTCCCCTCATGTAACACCCCACGTTTACAGAATACTTTTGGGGGAAAACTTCTATAAATAAACTATGAGAGAGAAAAAAACAACAACTAATAATAAATTCCAAAGATACACCTCAAAGCCAAACTTTAGAGTACCAGAATCTCATACACCCAACCCTGGGCCCTGAGGCTTGTGCCAACTCATTCCATACTTTGACATGCCTTGCCCCAGCACCACAAGGCCTCTCCCCTTTAAACAATGCTGATAAGTAACTAGGGTGGGCTGTTGGAGAACTAGAGGGGAGAGGCCTGATGGGCATTTCCTGTCAGTTACCATTCAGTTACCAGGGTGCATTAAAAAATTAGATTATCAGGGAAAGAGGAAAATAAAGGGGAATCTGGTCATTCTGCCTCACACTTTCCCTTTCTGCCTTTAAAGATGACTAGGTGACCCAGTATAACTGCTGTATATTTTCTCCTGTGACTTAGCTAAGTCTGCAAACTGAAACTCAGTAGACAACTTGATAGGATACAAGGCAGCAAACATTTAAATATCATTACTTACAGACATGCTGCATGAGATCACAGATATATTCTCATAGAACAACAAGATCAATTTGAAGCAAGAAAAGTCACAAACATCCTTTTTATTATTATTATGCTAGGCAAGGTGTAAAAAGAAAGTGCTGATTCAATGAAACAGAAAAGGACTCAGATATTCTCATATTTCTTTTCTGAGTCTGGATTTGAGCGGGGCCATTCCATCTGATTGTAATTCCTGTAGATAAGCAGATGTTCAGGCAGCACAACAAGAATTATAATAATCGATGTGGGATGTTCCTAAGATGTGAGTTAATGCTTTCAAACCCATAAAGCTTGCGATTTTATTGAGATGAACCACATTACAGACCCACATGCAAGCATGTGCTCATCAAAATTACCTCAACTGAATCAAGAGCTCAGCTCATTTGTACCCCCTGACCTGTTGGAACTGACCTGTGAGATGCATCCTCAAATCAATTTCTTCCTCCTAAGGATTAAAATTGATATAGAAAAATATAGACAACCAGCAGTGATGCTTTTTCAGGTTCAGATTTCTTGAGCTAAAACAAATATGGGGGTTGGAGAGTTGGGGGTGGGTGGAGGGATTAAGCAAAAAAAGAAAAAAGAGAACTCATGGACTTGGACAATAGTGTGGTGATTGCAGGGGGTGGTGGATGGGGGCACAGAGGGATAAATGGTGAAAAATAAAATAAATTTTAAAGTAAAATAAAACATATATGGGAAACAAGGTAAAGTGCACTGCCAAAAGGAAGAGATGTTAAATTATAATTCGTTGCTTCCCTAATGTTTCAAAGGATACTTCCAGAGATGACTAGGTAAGAGAAAGGAGGGGAGACAAATGGAAAAATTTATAACAATAAACTGATATCCACCTATTGTACACAATTGATTGAGAATTGGCTTTGGTCCTAGCAAGCAGACTCTAAGCTGGGATTCTGGAGATAGACTGACCACTGACCAGTTTGCAATAAGGACACCACAAAGGGTGCTAAGTGGAGAAGTGATATGCTGGCATTTTCTAGGGGACAAGTGTCAAAACATTTAACCGTGGTGAAGTGGGGTAGGATAACATGAAGGCAATGCACAGGCTCAGGCGTTTGAGAGGTACAGTGGACATCATTGCTATCAGCGCTATGGAGTAGGGGAAACCTGATCAATCTAGGGGACTGGCTTCACTGCAGAAGTGACTGTAGTTCAAGCAGACAATGAAGGGTGAATGTGTATGTGAAGGGGACGAAGGGATGGTTACAGAAGCTTCCAGCCAAAGGAAGAAGCATCTGCAGAAGCTCTGATGAGGAAAAGTGCCTGGCAAGGACAGGAACTGAGAAATGGCCAATAGATCTCTAGGCAGTGGAGAAGAAACAAGGTGAAGGATGGTGCCAGGTGAGGCTGGAGAAACAGGTAGGGGCCAAATCACAGCCATGGTGGAGTCCACGGTTCTTATCATAAGAGTAATGAGACACAGTTCTTGTAGCAAGAAAGCTACAAGATAAATTTGCCTTAAAAAAAATTCTCTTTGGCTAGCTGCGAACCGACGGGAGAGAGCCAACATGGGCATGCAGCAAACAGCCTCTTCAAGGCGGCTGCAGGAGCTGGCATGGGGGTGCGGTGGCACTCACTAGAGGCTTATTTACTCACCGTGCTACCAAAACCATGTGGGAGATTTCCCTTTAGTTTAAAATCTTAATTTCTATTTAAACACTAGAATACGAGCTCCACAGTAAAGGGGACGTTATGTGGTGTGGCACTGCTGTGTCCCCAGCTCCTAACGCAGAGTTCAGTAATTAGAAGGTGGTACTCAGTAAATAATTGTTGAATCATTGAATTTTAAAGGAAGTACTCCTACTGGGAGTATAGAGAGTTCCTATGATCATTCATACCTTGATACGAATGGTGAATGTGAGCACATGCCCCAAGGGGGCAGGGAAGAAGTAATGGGGAAGCAGGCTGTGGCAACTTGCTTGCTTCATTACATTGACATTTATATTTTAAGTATGGGAGATGAACAGGTAATGCCTTAGGTTGAAAATCTTACAGGGACTGGCTAAAGATATAATTCTGAGTCAAACTGTAATCTTGTGTGGTTAAGAAGTTCTTTCAAAATGACAGCAACTTTTATGTTTTGGTCATTAAACCTTGTTTTTCATTTCTTGGTTTCTTTTTTTTTCCAGTGGAAGGATTTTGGTGTTATCTTTGAATGTAATCTAAACTACCTGTGAAACCCCAGTGATTTCCAGTCCTTGCTTACAGGTCTGGGCCTGCAGAAGAGTCAGTCACTCTTGACTGAAAGGTAAATGGCTCCGTGTTCCTTCTGAGCACTGTTCTAGGGTGGAGAGTAAAACTGAGATCACTCATCTCCTCTAAACCTTTCTGTGCTGCTCAGATCTGAAAATCAATTTTATGGAGGAAAAGTAAGTGATCCCCTATTGAGGAGGCCTGCACCCTGTGTCGGGGTTGTAAACTGGGACGCTGCATACTCATGTGTGGATAGGCCTGCAGGACACCCAGACTCAGAAGCATGAGAACAGTGACATCCAGTGGCTGGCTGGGCACACTTCTGAGGGGCCAGGCACACAGGAGTAGAAGGAACGGAGCTCACACCGCTCTGGATCCTGACTTTCTGCTTCTGTCCTTCGACGCCCGGGAACCCTTTGAAACTCCAGGAAGATTCTGAACTCAGACTAACCAGGCTCTACCAATATCCTTCCATATTCTCTCCTGGGCTTTTCCTTTCAGGACAATCATCTCTCTCTAGAGTTGCACTGTTTTAAATTGCATCATAAATGTTAATAAATGCTAATGTTCAACATCTGAGAAAATGCAAAATTACATTGTAATTTTAAAAATAAAGTTCAGAGGGAAGGCGGGGGTGGGGGTTGGTAAGAGAGCAACCAAAATACTTGTACGCATGCATATAAGCATAACCAGTGGACACAGACAATAGGGGGGTGAGGGCCTGTGCTGGGAGGCAGAAGTGGGCTGGGAGAGGTCAATGAGGGGAAAAGGAGACATATGTAATACTTTCAACAATAAAGAATTTAAAAATAAATGAATAAATAATCAAGTTCTTATTTCAAAAAATAAAAAAATAAAGTTTGTCATTCATCCAATACATGTTTATTGTGTACCTGCTAGGTGCCAGCAGTGAGCAAAGGAGGTATTCTGACCCTCTTGGAGGTTCCATTCTTATTGGAGAAGACAAACAGTAATGTATACAAACATGTATGCACGCACACCTATAGACATCCCTTAATGCCAAGTCATGGTAAATGCTAAAAAGAAAAGTGAAACAGGTAAGGGCATAGAATTTGACAAAGGGATTGGTGCTATTTTGAATGGTGATCTTAAAAGGTCTCTCTGAGGACATTTGAACAAAAACCTGAATTGAGGGGTCAGATCACGTATATATCGGGATGAACATTCCAAACACAGAGAAAAGCAAGTGATAAAGATAACTATTGTGTGAAATCAAGATTCCAGAGGAAATTAAAGATAAGATTGTATGGAGTTACATAAAAATAATCTATCTATAATAATAAAAGCATAATATGCAAATCAACCCAATGGCCAAACAGCGGAAGGACCATTCAGATGACCTTCCGGACAAAGCCCGGGCTGCGAAGGCCTACTCTTGCACAAATCTCATGCATTGGACCTCTAGTTATATAGAAAAGCAATTTAATTCTATTTCTAAAGATGAAAAGAAGTTATGAGCCTAAGCTCAACTTTCATATTTTAGACAGGAGAGTACATACATTAATTACGGTCAAGCTTTAGAAATTCAGACCCACAGTAAAAATAGTGTCATATAATTACAAAATGCCACTATTTACAAATAATTTATTTCAAGGCAAACGCAAAGAGTCAAGAATGTGGATAGTAGCATACTCTTCAGATCTAAATTCCTTAGATTACCCAGCAGGGGGAACTATGCTACAACACAGTAAAGCCAAACTACCTCCAGATTTGGACCGAAGTAGATTATTAGTGTTGTAGTATTGTCTTTCTTACCAGAAAACAGGACTCTTTAGTTTCTTTTCACATACTCTGGCTAATTAGCATGTCTGGCAGATGCAACCACCAGCTGAATTATTACAGCAACAGTTGTTGCATTGAGAACTATTTTGGTGATCATGCATGCCAAAGTCATTCAACATTTGCAAGGATTTTCATCTTCTTTATTACCACTATTCTTTATAGTACTGATTGGAGTAAATTCTGTGTCTATTTATAAACCCTTCCAGAAGTCATTGTTTTTATTAAGAGTACTGTTTCCATTTTCCATAGTAGTTCTCAGTCTCACAACAGAAAGAAGTGATCAAAACAACATCACAAATCCCTTACTTAAAAATGCTCTTGCCCTAGTGCAGGGGTCCTCAAACTACGGCCCGTGGGCCACATGCAAATACAAATATTGTATTTGTTCCTTTTTTTTTTTTTTACTTCAAAATAAGATATGTGCAGTGTGCATAGGAATTTGTTCATAGTTTTTTTTAAAACTATAGTCCGGCCCTCCAACAGTCTGAGGGACAGTGAACTGTCCCCCTGTTTAAAAAGTTTGAGGACCCCTGCCCTAGTGGTTTGGCTCAGTGGATAGAGTGCCAGTCTGCAGACTGAAGGGTCCCAGGTTCGATTCTGGTCAAGGGCACATTCCCGGGTTGCTGGCTTGATCCCCAGTGTGGGGCATGCAGAAGGCAGCTGATCAATGATTCTCTGTCATCATTGATGTTTCTATCTCTCTCTCCCTCTCCCTTCCTATCTGAAATCAATAAAAAAATATTTTTAAAAAATATTTTTCTTAAAAATTTGCCTAGTATCCAGAATATAGAGAGAATATTCTATACATATTCTTCTAAAATTGTTCCAGTTTTGCCTTCACATTTAGTGACTGATCGGTGTGTTAGGGCTGCCATAACGAAGTGGCTTAACTGACAGGGATTTATTGTCTCACAGTTCTGGACACCGGAGATCTGAAATCAGGGTGTTGGCAGGGCTGGTTCCCTTTGAGGGCTGTGAGGGGAACTCTGTTCCATGCCTCTCCCTAGCTTCTGGTGCTTATTGGCAATCTTTGTGTTCCTGGGCTTGTAGATGCATGACCCCAATCTCTGCCTTTCTGTTCACATGGCATTCTCCCCATGTGCATATTTGCATCCAAATTTTTCCCTTTTTTAAGGACACGAGTTATATGGATTACAGACCCACTCTACTCCAGTATAACCTCATCCTAACTTAACTAATTACATGGGCAACAACTCTATTTCCAAATAAGGTCACTTTCTGAGCAACTGGGAGTTAGGACCTCAGCATATGAACTTGAGGGAGAGGGGATATCGTTTAACCCATAACAACTCTTAAATGCACCTTATTTTTGTATGTGGTGTGAAATAAGGTAAATACCCAATTTTCCATAATTCACTGAAAATCCCATTCTTTGCCCACTAATCTAAAATACCCCCTTTGTCATTTACCCAACGTCCATAAATGTTGGACTCTATCTATTGTTTCATTAATCTTTTAGTCTATCACATTTTCTTACTGTAACTTTATAACAAGTCTTCCCCAGACTCCCTTGCTCCTCACATTTGCAAGGGAGTTAGACTTGGAGTCATATGTTCCCACTCAAAGGATAATAAAACTAACCTTCCCCAAAGCCAGATGTTTGCAATCCAGGGCAGGGACTTTCCCCTTTGCCTTCCTGCGATGAGAATTCATTGATTTTCCAAAGTACTTGTTGACATTAGGGAGACAGTTTCCCTCCCTTTCTCAGAAAGTGAGAGTGGCAGCTAAGCAGTGAGCGGCCTGTAAAAACTTCCACATTCCTGATTTGGGGCTTCCTTGGCTGTGGTGCATGCACAGCATCCATGTGGCTCTCATCACATCACTGAGAGAAAAGAATGGAGCCTGGAGGACTGATACAGTTACTGCTGCATGTCAGCAGTTCTCAACTGGTGTGCTGCACTGCTGTGCTGCACTGGTGTGCTGCACTGCTGTGCTGCGAGAATTTTTAAAACATGCAATACCTACTTTGTCAGCGTCAATCACCTCCTTTCCCTTCATTTGTGAAATACAAAATAAAAAAAAAATGACAGCATCCAACACAATAGTTGTCTGGTGTGACTGAATCATATTATACCTATTTTTTTGTCAGATTGGCAAAAAAAATTTTTGGTGTGCCACAGGATTCTAGTAATTAGTTTATGTGTGCCATGAGATGAAAAAGGTATAACTCTGATCTCTGTCCTAGAAACCTCATGTTTGCTTTCAGCATAAAAATGAACAAATGTCGGTACTGAAAACATATCACAGAACACTCCCAGCAATAAAAAAAAAAAAATGATAAAAACTACTGATACATGTAACAACATGAAGGAACCTCAATGACATTCTGTTAAACAGAAAAATGCAGACACAAAAGAATACATACTGTATGGTTCCATTAATTGGAGGGTAAAGAAGAGTCAAAATGAATCAAGTGGTAATGGAAGTCAAAATAGTGATCCCTATATTAGAGAGGTCTGAGAAGGAGAGTGAGGGAATCTTCTGGAAATCTATCCTATCTAATAAAAGAGAAACATGGTAATTAGCGTACGACAGCTACACTTCCCATTGGCTAATCAGGGTGATATGCAAATTAACTGCCAGCCAAGATGGCGGCCGGCAGCCAGGCAGCTTGAAACTAACATGAGGCTTGCTTGCTTCAGTGACGGTGGAAACCAATGTTCCCCACCGGCCTTGCCGGCCTCTGAGCCTGCAGTTTGAAACATTGTAACAAATATAGAAACTAAACAAAACCCCAGAAACCTGCTTTCAGCCAGCCGGGATCTCAGAGCTGGAGTTATACATTGTTTCAATTATAGAACCGAAACAAACCAGATACCTGCTTTCAGCAGTGGAGGCCTAAGAGCTGGAGCCTCAGAGCTAAAGCTGGCCCAGAATAAAAAAAAAAGAAAAGAAAAAAAGGAGCGGTTGGGAGCTTCAGTCATCCACCAGCCTGAAAACAGCCCTCAGCCCCTCACCCAGACTGGCCAGGCACCCCAGTAGGGACCCCCACCCTGATTCAGGACACCCTTCAGGGCAAACCAGCCAGCCCCCACACGTGCACCAGGCCTCTATCCTATATAGTAAAAGGGTAATATGCCTCCCGGCACCGGGATCAGCGTGACAGGGGGCAGCGCCCAAACCCCCTGATCGCCCTGCGGCTCTGTGTGTGACGGGGGTGGGGCCACAACCTATCGGCCCTGCTCTGTTCGTGACAGGGGAAAGCGCCCCAACCCCCTGATCAGCCCTGCTCTGTGCCTGATAGGGGGGAGCTCCCCAACCCCCTGATCGCCCTGCGGCTCTGTGTGTGACAGGGTGCGGCGCCCCAACCCCGATTGGCCCTGCTCTGTGTGTGACAGGGTGCGGTGCCCCAACCCCCCACCCCACAGGCCCTGCTCTGTGTGTGACGGGGTAGAGCCATAACCTCCCCATCGGCCCTGCCCTGAGTGTCACAGGGTGTGGCACCCCAACCCCCTGATCTGCCCTGCTCTGTGTGTGACAGGGTGAGGCACCCCAACTCCCTGATCTGCCCTGCTCTGTGTGTGACAGGGGGCGGTGCCCCAACTCCCCTATCGGCCCTACTCTGTGAGTGACAGGGGGGATCCCCCCAACCCCCTGATCGGCCCTGCTCTGTGCGTGACAGGGGGAGCTCCCCAACCCCCTGATAGGCCCTGCTCTGTGCGTGACAGGGTATGGAGCCCCAACCCCCCTGATGGGCCCTGCTCTGTGAGTGACAGGGGGCAGCACCCCAACCCCCTGATTGGCCCTGCTCTGTGCGTGACAGGGGGTGGCGCCACAACCTCCCCATCGACCCTGCCTTGAGTGTGAAAGGGGGCGGTGCCCCAACCCCCCAATCAGCCCTACCCTGATCGTGATTGAGGGTGGCATCACAACCTCCCGATCCACCCTGCTCTGTGCATGACAGGGGCGGCGCCCCAACTCCCCAATTGGCCCTGCTCTGAGCCCGACCAGGGGCTGCACCTAGGGATTGGGCCTGCCCTCTGCCACCCGGGAGCAGGCCTAAGCCAGCAGATCGTTATCTCCTGAGGGGTCCCAGACTGTGAGAGGGCACAGGCCAGGCTGAGGGACCCCCCCCTTCCCCCCGAGTGCACAAATTTTAGTGTACCGGGCCTCTAGTACTAATAATAAAGGAATATGCAAATTGTCTGGGACACTGTCACAGTAACAGTAATGACTGAACAGCAGGCTGCGTGGGGCGACAGGCTGGCAGGGGGGTTAGTGAGGGACAACCAAACAACTGAACATCAGGCTGCGTGGGGCGACAGGCTGGCAGGGGGGTTAGTGAGGGACAACCAAACGACTGAACAGCAGGCTGCGTGGGGCGACCAGGCTGGCAGGGGGAGCAGTTGCGGGTGACCAGGCTGGGGGTGACCAGGCAAGTAGGGAGGAGCAGCTGGGGGCGACCAGGCCAGCAAGGGTGGGCAGTTGGGGCGATCAGGCCAGCAGGCAGAGGTGGTTAGGGGTGATTAGGCTGGCAGGCAGGTGAGCAGTTAGGAGCCAGTGGTCCCAGATGGTCAGAGGGATATCCGACTGCCGGTTTAGGGCCTAAACCGGCAGTCGGATATCCGTCAAGGGGTCCTGGATTGGAGAGGGTGCAGGCTGGGCTGAGGGGACCCCCCACCCTGCACAAATTTCATGTACTGGGCCTCTAGTATTCTATATTCTGAAGTTGGTAACATGGCTGTGTATATATGAAAAGCTTAAGATGGGTGTGTTTTATGCATTTTGTTTTATGTATACTATGCTTTAATAAAAACAAAAATACTTAAAATAAAACCAAGCCTGTTGTTCTGTGGGAACTAGAAAGTGTATAAGCACAAAACATAGAAGATACTCACATAAGAGCAAAATAAGGGCACTTGCACTACTAGCAAAAAGACAAAGTAATTAAGATGGGGTGGTATTGGAATAATAATAGACAGGACAATGGAACATAGTATAGTCTATAAACAGACCTATTCCTGTGTGACATTTAGTTTATGAAGAAGATGGAACTAAAGAGCTTCAGAGAAAGGAAGGTTTTTCAGGAAGAAGTGCAGGTCAATAGGGTTTTAAAACTTAAACCCCTACTTTATATTATATATAAAAATAAATTCTAGGTACATCCTAATTTGAAATGTGAAAAATAAAACAGTAAAACTTTTAGGAGATAACTTAGAAGAATATCTTCATAACTTGAGGTTGAGATAAGATTTTTTTTTTTTAATGGGACAATAGATATAATGATCATAAAAGAAGTAATTGTTAAGTTAGAGTAATTACACTTAAGAACTTCGTTTATTACTCTAGTGAGTAGAAAAGCAAGCCATAACAAGAGGAAAAGTATCTGCAACATATATAACTGCCAAAAGCCTCATATGCAGCATGTGTAACAAATTCCTTCAAACAAATTAAAAATAAAAAGACAATCTAACAGAAAAAAATAGGCAAGAAACTTGATCAGATCACAACACAAATGGATAATAAAATTACAAAAAAGTTCTAAATGTCATTAATCATCAGAAAAATGAAAATTACAATGAGATACCACTACATACCCTCTAAAATGGTTAAAATCATGAAGCTTGAAAATACCAAGTGTTGGCAAGAATGTGGAAGACAAACACTCATTATAGCTGATGAGCAGGTATGTTGTTTCTACTACTTTGGCAAACAGGTTTGGCATTATTAAGGTAAAATTATGTCTCTCCTATGATCCAGCAATAAGACTTCTGGTATGTATCTGGCAGAAACTTGTGCACTTATGCAAGAGACACAATGAGCATTTCAAAACAGCACTATTGTTATTAGCTCCAAACCAGAAACAATCTAAAGTCATCCAAAATGGAATGAATAAATAAATTGTGGCATAGTCATACTTCACAGCAGTACACTACACACAACTATAAGCAACACCATAGATGACTCTCATAGCATAAAGTTGAGTGAGAGAAACCAGGTATAAGGGAATGCACACTGATTTGGCAAAGAAATGAAGGGTTCGGAGAGGGGCCTCTGGAGGGTTAGCGCCGTTCATTCTTAACTTGAGTGATGCTTATCAATGCTTTCTTTCACTTTGGGATAACTCATTGAGCTATATATAACATCTATCTTTGTGCATTTTTCTCTCTGTGTATTATACTTCACAATTACAAAATCTTTTAAAATGTATGAACCACTTCTCAAAAAATGGAAAAAAGTTGAGAAACATATGATGAGATAGCATTCCATAGGATTTTAAATATTAGATATTATTTGGACTTAAGCAGACAACATAATATAAAAAATTGCTTGTGGCCTCAAATATCCACAGGGGAGGGCAGAGTAGACTAAAAGGATTGAAGAAGTCTCAGTACTGGATGCTTATTATCTCTCAAAATTTCTCAAATTTGTCCCGACGCCCAATTCTTTTCAGAGAACTGTACCTTGCCAACTCTTCCCCTCTAACTGCCACCTGCCCCCTAACTTTCAGGTTTACTTTTGGAGCAGTCACCTTAGCACATTCTGAACCTGTCCTTGCAATATTTGAGTGCCCAGAAATGAGTATCTGTCACCATTCACCACGGAGTTTACGATATGGAAATCACACCAATGCTGCACTCTCTTAAATTAATAAATACGGTATATACATCTCAACATGTGTGCTATTTCACAGTTCACCCCTCAAAAGTATCTGCTTTATTCTCTTAAGTGCAAAAAGCATATAAGGAAGCCATTAAAAACACAGACTTTGGAATTAGATTAACCAGGATTCAGTTCCAGTTCTGTTACTTATTAAGTGAATGAACTGTCCAAGCATGTTTCCTCATTTTGTAACTCGGGGTAACATGTAATTCACAGAACTGTTTTAAGGATCTGAGAAGGCAGTAAATGTGAAATACCTGGCTCAAAGTAGGAAATCAGTAACTTCAGATGATGATGATGATGATGATGATGATGATGATGATGGAGGAGGAGGACGAGGAGGAAGAAAAGAGGATAATTTTGCATTATTAATATTATTCCTGGAAACCATTTAGAGTTAAACTGGAATAGGAAAAGTTTGTATTTTTTGTTTGTGGTATTAGTGTTGGGATTGGGGGTGGGAGGTATTGAAGAATGGCCTTTCTGATCAGAGAGCCCTAAAATCTATATATTGGGCTCCAAAAATTAAGATCTCAGCATGGTAAATCATGCTGAAGGATTATAATCTTTATGAGTAGAAGAAAATATCCATTTAAATGTGCTGAGTCATTTCAAGAATCCCCTGAAGGGTATAGCAGGATTTATACTAGGAAGTTCACAGGGTGGGTAAGAATTTAAAGGGACAAAGGAAAGTCCCTGAGGTGAGTTCTGGGTCACAGGTAAAGACAAAAGAAAAGTCACAACTGCATTCTTTAATTGAATGCATGGAAAACACCAATTGAACACCTAGCAGTTGCTCAAGTCACACTCAGCTTAGGAAAACCACAGGCATGCTGAGTGCAGAGTGGTGAGTTTAACAAGAATGAGACCCGTGAAATTCTGACTGCTGTCTGCCAAGTGAAAGGGGAACCTGAGGACCAAGGGACAGAGGGAAGGAGGAACACACAGAAGACTACTGGCTCGGAAGCAAGGGGGAAGCAAGGGGTAGCCCACTTATGGGGAAAGAACTCCAAGTCCCAGGTACCCTACCCACTTCCACTTCCTAGTGGGAGGGAACAACGAACTGTTACTACTCAAGTTAAGAAGCGTCAGGGAGAAGGGATGAAGGGCCATGCATATGTCTGCTTTAACCCCTTTAGGGCCATGAACTATTCATGTTTGAACAGAAATGCATACAGGTCCTAAAGCTTAGATACCAAATAATAATTGGCCCAAAATATATTTGTGGCAAATATGAATCATATTTAATCCACTAGACTTAAAATGATAATGATGGAGCTAAACTAATGTAATTTACAGTTAGTAAGAACAGAAACTCAAGAGAATGCTGAAACGTGAAAATTGAACTGGAACAACCTGAATTCCCGGGTTTTTGTCTCGATGGTTTCAAAGAATGAAGCCATGGACGAAAGGTGATAGGCGAAAAGTACAGAAACATTGCAAGCAGACACTACCTCTAAAACCTAATTCTAAACCTAAGACTCTGTCCCTCCTGGACAGACAGGGGGGCCCCTGAGAAGGGTGACCGCTGCTTTCTTTGTCTTGAGCCATTAAATAGGCTGCACTTCTTTGTCTAAACCTGACCTCTTCTTATTGGTCATTCTGCTAGACAGAATTCGTTTTAAAGCTCAAAGCCCACGTGGTGTCCACACCTTCTCTCCCCCTTATCTTGTTGGAGTCACTTTTGATTTATCTTATAGCTCTCCCAGTTGTGTTGGCAGAGAAAACCTTATCTTATGGCCCTCCCAGATACTCAGGTCAGGGCTACTTTTGGCCTAATTTATGGTCTCAGGCCCAAGATCCCCTTGGTTTATGGCTGTCTTAATAGCACGGGCCAGGTCTATTTCTATTTGCCTATGCCATTTCTCTATCCTCCGCGCAAGTCAGATAAACACCCTGGCATCTTCCAGTCTCTATTATGTATTCCTCTCCCATAGACCCCTTTCATTCCTAAAACGTTCTAAACCTGCCTAAACTACCTAGCTAACCCTTTCAATGCTGATGATGTACTAATAACCCCTAGAGTCTTTCCTAAGACGTTCAATCCTTCCTAAAGTCTTAGTGAACCAGTAAGAGTCCAGCCAGGAAAACAGACGAATTTACTTTAACAAAAGAATTTGCCATGAGGAATTGGTTAAACGGGTGTTGGAGAACTAAAAGAAAAAAGTAAAAAGGGGCTTCTGAAACTGAGACACAGAGTAACTACAGAAAGCAGTTCTAGGGCTGAAGGAACAAAGGGAAGACGAGGGGGTTACATCCTGGAAGAGGAGGCCAGGAAACTGGAACTCAGACCTCTGGGAATGGGGCCCGGCCAGCCATCGCTGGTATCTCTGAGGCAGTGCAACAAGGCTGATGTTGGCTACACAGGAAGAAACGGGAAACTGGCAGCTGCTCCCGCCAAAATACAGACCCTGTGGGATATTGCTGACAAGAACAGCAAATAGGAAGCTGTAAGTCTCTGCTCCTCCTCTCCCTTTCAGCGCCCCCTATTGGCTGAACCTAAAGGACCCGCTGACAAGAAATGTAGTTTGCAGTCTTAGGTTCTGCATCACAAAGCCAAGTCCCGGCCAAAGGGACAACCTGACCTGGATTCATCCTGTTCCCAATTCTTTCTGGGAAGAGGGCGGTAGCATATTTAGGGGACTCTGAAAATCTCGACCAACCTCTCACTCCCTCCCACCAAAAAAAATAAAATCTTTTTTTCAATCACTGAAGATTCTTTTTTTTTCTAAGATAAAAGTAGTTGATCTAATTTTAGGCTCATTTCTCTTTATTTGTACATCTGAAAACAGGTATTTGTGAGGGAAAGAGATGTAACACATCTGAAGTAAATCGTTTATTCTACTTTCAGGATGTGCCCAATCTTTACAACTCCTTTCAAAGACTGGAGCCGAGCCTGCTCTCAGGTTTTCCTCATGCTATTTCAACACGTTTCTTAATTGCAACCCCTGCCCTTGCCCTCCCACTATAAAGACCATGGGACCTAGAATCAGCCTGTTTGGAAGTCCCCACGACACTGCTCACGAACTTGGGAGACTTCATCCAGGCTGACACCTCACTTTCTGAGCCTCCCTCTCCTCATCTGTAAAATGGGACAATCCCTAATTGCAGTGGCGAGGATTAAATGAAATAAAAATACAATGCATGGCGGAGTGCCTGACAGTATAAATAATCCATTTCACTCTTCTTCCAGCACCCATCTTTAACATTTCAAAAGTTTTAGGGAGGTGACCATGAGGCATCCCAGAATCACTTTTCACGGTGCGGGCCTCCACTTTGCTGGAGTGAGGTGTTACCTGGCCTCCGTGGCTGGGAAGATAAACTCTCACACGCTCAGAACTTTAACAATGAGTGGCTGGGGACCAGGAACCGCCTGGACCCTCCCCTCTCCCTGGTATCCCGCTCGGGGCTGCGGCGGGACGCGGGTGGGGCGCGGACCTGGCACCGCCTCCCTGGGCGCTGGGCCTCCAGGAGCGCCGGCGCAGCCGGAGCCGCGGGTCCAAGGCGCAGAGGGGAAGCCGCGCGGACGCCAGCTGCGGCCCGAGGGGACGTACGACGCTGCTGGTCGCCCGCAGAGATGTGACCCGGCCACGCCGCCTCTGTCGGGCTCCCGAACCCCAGCGAACCTGGCGGCCAGAAGGGCCCCGGCGCCCGGCCGCGCGGCCCAGGCGCTGCTGCTGCCGCGGCTGCTGCTGCTGCTCACGGCCGCGCCGTGGGGACGCGCAGGTAGGTGCATGGCCCCCGGGCGCCGCCTGACTCCGGACCCGGTCGTGGCCCAGTCGAGTCCGTCCCGTCCGCGGGTTTTGCGCTCCCGCCCGCGGGGTTTTGCGCTCCCGCCCGCGGGGTTTGCTTTTCCGGGAGCCGAGCGGGAGGCGCGCGGTCTGCGCGGGGAGCCCCAGGGAGAAACTCACCGCCGTCACTCCCGGGCTTGGTTCTGGGTCAAGTTTGCCCGACGCCGCGTTTCACACTTTCTCTGGCGGGGGTTGCCGTCGGGTGGAGGAAGCTGGTGCGGTTACCACCGCTCATAACTTGCAGTCGGAGACGGTGACCCTGCGGAACGCCCTCGCCCGCCCCCCGCGCCCGCGCCGGTACCGGGCGGACTGCGCGCTTTGGCCCCCGGACCTGCGGGACCTGTGCGCTTAAACAGGGAACTCCCCGCAGCTAGAGGTGGTCTGCGCTTTATGTCACCCCAGTAAATACAATAAAAAAGAAAACGAAAAATAGAAAAACCTCCCAGAAAGGGTCTGATCCGAAGGAACGGGGTCTAGAAAAAAAGCAATGTTTTAAAAGTTAAGATCCACTCTCCTGGGCACGTCAATTTTTCCTTTTCCGGTACGACCATGAAAGGAGATATGCTGTGCATTTTGATTTTCTGGGAAGAGCTTACCTTGTGTTTTCGGTTTTGTTTTTAAGTTTAAACTCTACCAGCTGGACTCCAGTAACCAGATGATTCACTAACATTTCTGTTTTTCTTCTGTATTTCTGGTAGAGAGAAAAAAATTATTTTTCTGGGTGTCCCTTTTTATTAACATAGAATGTTACATTAGTTTTAGATGTACAACATGATGATTCCACATTTGTATACGTTGCTAAATAATCACCACGTAAGCCTATTACCGTCTATCACCACACAGCGTTATTGCAGTGTTATTGATGACAGTCCCATGATGGACATTTCATCCCCATGACTTGTTTTATAACTAGAAGTTCGTACCTCCATCCTCTTCATCCATTTCGCCCACCCCCCAACCCTCCTCCCTTTGGCAACCACCAGTCTGTTCTCTGTATCTATGAGTTCAGTTTTGTTTTGTTTGTTCATTTGTTTTGCTTTTAAAAATTCCATATGTAAGTGAAATCATACAATATTTTTATTTACTTAGCATAATATCCTCAAGGTCCATCCAGATTGTTACAAATAGTAAGATTTCGTTCTTTTTTATGGCCGAGTAGTATTCCATTACATACACCCTGCATCTTCTTTATCCATCAATGGACACAGGTTGTTACCATATCTTGGCTATCGTCAATAATTCTGCTATGAACATAGGGGCACTTATATCTTTTCGAATAAATACCCAGAAGTGGAGTTGCTAGATTATATGGTAGCTCTGTCTTTTATTTTTTGAAGAATTTTTGTGCTGTTTCCCATAGTGGCTGCACCAATTTACATTCCCACCAACAGTGCACGAGGGCTCCATTTTCTCCACATCCTCATTAACAATTGTTATTTCTTTTTTTTTTTCTTTTTGTTATGCTTACATGCATGCATACAAGTCCTTTGGTTGATCTCTTACCCCCCTCCCTCCTGCCCCCCCAACCCTCCCCGGCCTTCCCACTGCAGTTTGACAATCTGTTTGAGGCAGCTCTGCCTCTGTATTATTGTTCAAAAGTTTATAATGGTCTCTATTATCCATGAATGAGTGAGATCATGTGGTATTTTTCCTTCATTGACTGGCTTATTTCACTTAGCATAATGCTCTCCAGTTCCATCCATGCTGTTGCAAATGGTAAGAGTTCCTTCCTTTTTAGAGCAGCATAGTATTCCATCGTGTAGATGTACCACAGTTTTCTAATCCATTCATCTACTGATGGGCACTTAGGCTGTTTCCAGATCTTAGCTATGGTGAATTGTGCTGCTATGAACATAGGGGTGCATATATCCTTTCTGATTGGTGTTTCTGGTTTCTTGGGATATATTCCTAGAAGTGGGATCACAGAGTCAAATGGGAGTTCCAACAATTGTTATTTCTTGTCTTTTTTATAATGACCATTCTGACAGATAGGAGGTGTTATCGCATTGTGGTTTTGATTTGCATTTCCATGATGATTAGTGAGGTTGAGCATCTTTTCATGTGCCTGTTGGCCAATTGTATGTCTTCTTTGGAAAAATGTCTGTTCAGATCCTCTGCCCATTTTTTAATCAGATTGCTTGTTTTATTTTTTTTATTTTTTTATATTTTTTTCCCTTTATTGAATAAGGTATTACAAATGTGTCCTTATCCCCCCAATGTCCCCTCATCCCCCCAATCCTGTCCTCACCCTCACCCCCTGTTGGCCACATCCATCACTTATGCTTATCTGCATCCATACAAGTCCTTTGGTTGATCTTCCCCCCTCACCCCCACCCTCCCCTGCCTTCCCTCTGAGTTTTGAGCATCTGATCGATGCTTCTCTGTCTCTACATCTGTTTTTGTTCATCGGTTTATGTTGTTCATTATATTCCACAAATGAGTGAGAGTATGTGATATTTATCTTTCTCTGACTGACTTATTTCACTTAGCTTAGTGCTCTCCAGCTCCATCCATGCTGTTGCAAATGGCAGGAGTTCCTTCCTTTTTATAGCAGCGTAGTATTCCATTGTGTAGATGTGCCACAGTTTTTTAATCCATTCATCTGCTGATGGGCACTTAGGCTGATTCCAAATCTTAGCTATTGTAAATTGTGCTGCTATGAACATAGGGATGCATATATCCTTTCTGATTGGTGTTTCTGGTTTCTTGGGATATATTCCTAGAAGTGGGATCACTGGGTCAAATGGAAGTTCCATTTTTAGTTTTTTGAGGAAACTCCATACTGTTCTCCACAGTGGCTGCACCAGTCTGCATTCCCACCAGTAGTGAACGAGGGTTCCTTTTTCTCCGCATCCTCGCCAGCATTTGTCATTTGTTGATTTGTTGATGATAGCCATTCTGACAGGTGTGAGATGGTACCTCATTGTCGTTTTGATTTGCATCTCTCGGATGATTAGTGACTTTGAGCATGTTCTCACATGTCTCTTGGCTTTCTGAATGTCCTCTTTCAAAAAGTGTCTATTAGGTACGTTGCCCATTTTTTGATTGGGTTGTTTATCTTCCTTTTGTTAAATTGTATGAGTTCCCTATAAATGTTGGAGATTAAACCTTTATCGGAGATATCATTGGCAAATATGTTCTCCCATGCAGTGGGTTTTCTTGTTGTTTTGTTGATGGTTTCTTTTGCTGTGCAGAAGCTTTTTATTTTGATGTAGTCCCATTTGTTTATTTTCCATTTAGTTTCCATTGCCCGAGGAGCTGTGTCAGTGAAGAAATTCCTTCGGCATATATCTGAGATTTTGCTACCTGTGTGCTTGTTTTATTTTTTTGCATTTGTTTGTTTGTTATTGAATTGTGTGCGTTGTTTATTGTATATTTTTTATATTAATCCCTTATCGGGTATTTGATTTGCAAATATTTTCTCCCATTTAGGTTGCCTTTTCACTTTGTTAATAATTTCCTTTGTTGTGCAAAGTTTTTTTTAGTTTGATGTAGTCCCACTGGTTTAGTTTTACTTATGTTTCCCTTGTCTTTAGTGTCAGGTCCAAAAAAAACATCAAGATTGGTGTCAAAGAGCTCACGTTGTGTGTTTTTCTAGAAGTTACATTCAAGTCTTTAATCCATTTGAGTTAATTTTTGTGTGCAGCATAAGATAATGAACCAGTTTCATTCTTTTCCATGCGGCTATCTAGTTTTCTCAACAACATTTCTTGAAAAAAGCTATCCTTTCCCCATTGTATGTTCTTGACTCCTTTGTCATAAAACAATTGACCATATATGTGTGGGTTTATTTCTGGGCTCTCCATTCTGTTCCATCTATAATAATAAAAGTGTAATATGCAAATTGACTGAACGGCCGATGAACAGCCGAACAGTGGAACAACCGTCTGGACGACCACGTTATGACATCCACTAGCACCAGGCCAGCCAAGGCAGGTGCTATGCGATTGGTTGGGGGCCCCGCCATTACCCCATGATCGCCCTGCAGCGGGAGGTCCAGGCCACTGGCCGGCAGATCAATCAATCAGGGGCTCCTGGACTGCAAGAGCACGCTGGCTGGGCTGAGGGACCCCTCCTCCACAAGTGCATGAATTTCGTGCACCAGGCCTCTAGTTGATCTAGAGCAGTGGTTCTCAGCCTTCCTAATGCTGTGACCCTTTAATACAGTTCCTCATGTTGTGGTGACCCCCAACCATAAAATTATTTTCATTGCTACTTCATAACTGTAATTTTGCTACTGTTATGAATTGTAATGTAAATATCTGATATGCAGGATGTATTTTCATTGCTACAAATTGAACATAATTAAAGCATAGTGATTAATCACAAAAACAATATGTAATTATATATGTGTTTTCCAATGGTCTTAGGCGACCCCTGTGAAAGGGTCGTTCAACCCCCAAAGGGGTCGTGACCCACAGATTGAGAACCGCTGATCTAGAGTCTGTTTTTATGCCAAATGCCATACTATTTTGATTATTATAGCTTTGTAATATAGTTTGAAATCAGGAAGCATGATACCTTCAGCCTTGTTCTTCTTTTTCAAGATTGCTTTGGCTATTTGGGATCTTTTGTGGTTTCATACAAATTTTAGATTTGTTTATTCTATTTTTCTGAAAAATGCCATTATGATTTTGATAGGGATTGCATTGAATCTGTAGATTGCTTTGAGTAACATGACATTTAAACAATATTAATTCTTCTAGTCCATTAGCATGGAATAGCTTTCCATTTCTTTGTGTCCTCTTTAATTTCTTTCTTTGATTTCTTATAATTTTCAGTGTACAGCTCTTTTACTTCCTTGGCTAAATTTATTCCTAGGTTTGATCCAATTGGGAATGGATTGTTTCCCTAGTTTCTCTTCCTGCTAGTTCATTGTTAGTGTATACATTTTGAATATTAATTTTGTACCCTGCAACTTTGTTTTTTGGTTCTAACAGTTTTTTGTGTTTTTTTCTTTTTTGATGGATCCTTTAGGGTTTTCTATCTATAAAATCATGTCATCCACAAATAATAAATTTTACTTCTTCCTGTCCAATTTGGAAGCTTGTTATTTCTTTTTCTGTCCAATTGTTGTGGCTAGGCTTTCCAATGATATGTTGAATAAAAGTCTCAAGAACGATGCTTGAGATTATTTCAGTCTTCCTAAATTTATTGAGACTTGTTCTATGGCCTGATCTATATGATCTGTCCTGGAGGAGGTCCCATGTGCACTTGAGAAAAATGTGCATTCTGCTGCTTTTGGGTGGAATGCTCTGTACACAGCTGTTAAATGTATGTGTTCTAATGTATTGTTTAAGGCTCATGTTTCTTTATTGATTTTTCTGTCTGGATGATAAATCCATTGATGTGAGTGGGGTATTAAAGTCCCCTACTAATATTGTGTTGCTGTTAATTTCTCCCTTTATGTCTCCTAATATTTGCTTTATATATTTAAGTGCTCCTATGTTGGGTATGTAAATACAGTTGACTTTGAACAAAATTTCCAAATCTTTCCGAAATCCCCAAAGAGGGAAAAAATATAGAGTTTATTATGTCTATGAACAACTGAACCTACCTTTAGTTTTGGAGCTTTAGAATACAGTCTAAATATTACTACTACACTTATGCTTATTTAAACTAATATGCTATAATAAACACAGTGAGGGTATTTGTTGACCTGTCTCTTCTGATATTAAAAACAGCAGCATTGGATATTTTATTTTACTGAGACATTATTCTAGGACATACTTAATATACACATATGATTCCAGTTTAACTAATTAAACTTTTTTAAAATTATTTTTTAAACTTTGTATTTGAACTAATTTGAGTCTTACAGAAAAGTTGCAGAAATAGTATAAAGTTCCCATAAATCACTCACCTAGTTTCCTCCAATTTCCACATCTTATGTAACCATTGTACAATGTTCAGAACCAGCAAATTAACAGTGGTTTAGTATATTTACTAAACTGTGGACCTTGCATGAATTTCACCAATTTTCCAACCAATGCCCCTTTTCTGTTCCAGGATCCACTCCAGGATCCCACATTACATTAATTGTCATGCCTCCTTCGTCTCCTCCCATCTGTGACAGTTCCTCGGCCTTTCTTTGCTTCCAGGCCCTTGACACTTTTGAAGAAATCTAGTCACCTTTTCCTTAGAATGTCCCTCAATTTGGGTTTGACGTTTCCTCATGATCAGAGTGAGGTTATTTCTTTTGAACAAGAATGCCATCCATATTATGTTGTCTTTCCCAGTGCAGCATACCAAAGCATTTATGGTATCAATATGTGATTTTTACTGGTGATATTAACCTTGATCACTTGGTTAATTAAGGTGGTGTCTGGAGGGTTTCTCACTGTAGAGTTCATATTTTCCACTTTGTGATTAATAAATCCTTGTGAGAAAATACTTTGAGATCATACAGATATCTTGTTTCTCTTCCAACTTATTTATACCCACTAATTTTAGTATCCACCAGTGAACGTTGACTGCACTAACTATTATGAGTAATGGTGATTTTTTTTTATTTCCCTCTTTCCTTCTCCATATTAATTGGAATTCTGTTGCCAGGAAAAGCTGTTAACTTCTCCCCCACATATTTATCTATTTGATTGTTTAAATGTGTCAATAAGGACTCATTAACATTTACTTTATTCTTTGAGTTATAATCCAATACAATTATATCTGCTGCTCAAATTGTTCCAGCTTTAGCTATTAAAAGCTCTTTTAGTTTGGCTCCTCCTGCCTCTACTTCTCTGAGGGGTACCTTGCCTGCAAAATCCTCACTCTTGCTTCAACAAGGATTCTACTCATACTATGGCTACCTATCCATATAATTCCAAGCCAGCCCTCCTCCTCCATTTTAGATTAAAATATATAGGTTGTAAAAGATCCACTAAGCTACCTACTAAATGCTCTATCTTGTTATTTTAAAAATTGGCTCATAGCTTTTAAGCACAAAATAGAATATCACATGCAGTTCAGGAGCAAATAATATAGGGAAATGAGGTGTTTGAGGTGAATGATCAGATTTAATGGAAAAGAATTACCTTCATACCCCATGCATCAATTCTGAGTTTTTAAAAGTTAAAATATAACTTGATACAATATGATTTTAAAATAATCTTATTTTGAGCACTTTTTGTTTATTCATTCATACAATGCCATTCATTCATTTATACAATATCACTCATTCATATATTTCAGGAACTGTTCTAGGCATTCAGAAGAACAAGAAAACAAGGTCTCTTTCTTCATGGAGCCTTTAGTCTCAGACAGGTTAATACATCTATATATAGAAAAGCCTAAGTGACTGTTACAACAGGACAACTGGATGACCAAACAGCCGGCCAGTAGCCATGATGCACACTGACCACCAGAGGGCAGACGCTCAATGCAGGACCTGCCCCCTGGTGGTCAGTGCACTCCCACAGCCAACCTTCCATGGCCTCTCCCCCCGGCCAGCCCTGATTGGCCCCAATTGGGACTGGGTGAGATGGCCATTATCAGCCCCGATCACCACCTGTGCACAGATTCGTGCACTACACCTCTAGTTGAAGTATAAATACCAGAATTGAGTAAACCAAGTTTATTTAGAAGCACAGAACAAGGCAACTGATCTCATTTAAGGGTTAGGCAGGGCTTCCTATGAAAAGGGTCCCTTAAACTGAGACTTATAAAAAGTGCTGGTGTGTGTGTGTTGGGGAGGCGGGGGGGGGGGGGGGGGGCGGGAATGCCAATATATGTCACATCACATCACATCCACTTTACTTGAGGAGAAACTGTGCATTGAAAAGAAATGATATATCCAAGTAAATGTCTTACTATAAATAAATACTTCAAAGGCTTTTAGGAAAACACATAAATTCAATTAATAGTCATGGATAGGCTGCCATCTAGCCACATTATGCAAAATATTTATAATTCAGTGTAAATTTATATCTTTTCATTTAAAATATTTGCAAGAAAATAAAGCTAAATTCTGCTTTAATCATATTCTATCCATAAATTACTAGGTAGTTAGTATTCCTTTTTAACACATACATTTCTTTCCTATAAAACCACAGATCGGCAAACAAAACCTGACAAGGTGCAAAATGCCTTAAAAGGATGGTATTTCTGAGGGTGGTACCAAGTAGGTAGGAGTAAGAACCTTTGGCAGCCTCAAAGAATCATTGTGGTCTGCGGCTCCTTACAATACTGAGTCAAACCACAAATAATTATCAAAAAGCACATATGTTACAGCTGTGGTTTGCTAAGTTAGAGTTGGTGTCCTACGTGCTATTTCCCACTTCCTGAATAAATACAGTCCTTCGAAGGCTCTGTTTGCTTTAATGAGCATGAGCAAAGGGAATATCTTAATTGATTGATTCTCCTTTGTTGTCAGTCTTTGGCTCTTCTACACGGGTGGTCTATCCATTGTTGCTCTGCTTTTCTCTTGACCAATGTTTTTGTTGTATATTTTTTACATCTTTATGGCAAGAAAGTACCTCAAGAGCTGATCTTCAGCAAGGCCTATGTGGAAGTCCTGTTCATTTCATTACCTTTAGTAATACAACGTTATCAAGGTACTAGAGGCCCATTGCACGAAGAGATTCATGCAATAGGCCTTCCCTTCCCCTGGCTCTCGGCACCGGTTTTCCTCCAGCACCCGGGACCCAGGCCTTTGCTCTGGCCGGAGCCTTCCGTCTTCGCGGCTCTAGCCAGAGCCTTCAGTCTTCACGGCTCCAGATGGAGCCTTCAGTCTTCGCTCCGCTGCTTCGCCCCTACGTATGCAAATTAACCGCCATCTTTGTTGGGTTAATTTGCATACTCTCCTGATTGGCTGGTGAGCATAGTGGAGGGATGGTTAATTTACATGTTTGTCTATTATTAGGTAAGATAATTCAACCCTGAAGAGGTCTGATTCTACTCCCAGTCTCCTTCAAAACATCAAAGCATCTACTTGTCACTACAGAGAAAAGTTAGCCTATTAAAAACTATTTCACCTTTCTGACAGTGTTTTTGATGGCTACTGTATACTTCCATCCTCATCTTGTTGATTGGAAGTCTGAGATCACATGACCAACCTCATTTCTCTCAAAATCGCAATTAACAATGAACAGAAGGCAATACTGTTACTTATTTTCAAGTCGCCACTAGATAATTTCTTCCAAGTCTCTATGAAATAATTATTATTAAACATCTTACTTTTTCTATTAATTTTTTCTCACATTTTTACCTTGTTGATTTTTATCTTTGAAAATTTCAAATGATGAAGGTGTTATGGAATAATTAACATTACTTCTGTGAAGATAAAAAGTTGTGAAAATGATTTGAAAAATAAACTGGATGATGTATATCAATATTTAATAAACACCTACTGATTGAATTTGGAGTTCCCAACTGCTATTCTTTCCAGTACTTTAGTAGCTCCAATTAGTCTTTGACTCTGTTCATTCTTTTATGTTTTTCCTTCGGAAGCAAGTTATCAAGTTGTAGATACTCCAATCCACATTCCAATTTACTTTTCCACAGTTACTATGATATGCATTACAGTCAAGACACTTTGGAAATAGAAAAATGTGGAGAAAATCAAGTCCCTGCCCTCAAAAAGCTAATTTTCAAAAGGCAAGGGAAGGGAAGACATTCATAAAGAGATGACTAAGGTAGTAGGACTGGTTTTGTAACAAACAGTAGGTCTGACATATACAAATTAATGATGGTATCTTCAAAATAGGTATTTTAGGAGGCTATGCAAAAAAATCTCACAACAATGAATTTCTTAAACTCCTTTTTTCAGAGTTACAGGTAGACCCTGGTATACCTTGGCCAAAATAACCCTTTAAGTGGCAAATCTTCATCTTTGATATATGGATTTAATTTCAAAAGCATTCAGAGGCACTTCCAACGAACTTGGGCAATTAAACGGGGAAATGCTATGTTGGGCAAAAACGAGGTGTGACTATAAAGTAATGAAATGGAATTTTTTACATGTTTGTTAAATACCTCCAAAGATAATTGCAGCTGAAGGGAAGCATGCCTCAAATGCCATGAGCTGAGCAGTACCATGGGTGTAATCATGAACATTCCCAAGGGTACTCTTTGATGGGTAAACTCCAATACATTTATTTTAAAAAGTAGTCTCTCTTAAAGCCCTACATGCTATCAAGCATCATCTGCAATCTATATATATATATATATATATATATATATATATATATATATATATATATATATATATATATATAAAAAGCCAGCGTCTGGAACAACCAGAACAACCGATGACCAGTCGCTATGATGCCCACTGTGGCCAGCGAACTGGCCTGATCTGGGGTGGGGCCAGCCAGCCAACCTCCCCCCAATCAGCTCCACCCCCAATGGGCCCCCACCAACCTGATTGGCCCACAGCCCTTCCCCCTGGCCAGCTCCACCCCCAATCAGCCCCCCCACACCAATCGGGGGTGGGGCTGGCTGGCCAACCTCCCCCAGCCCCATTCGGGGGCGGGGCCAGCTGGCCCAAAACCCCTCCCCATGACCAGCCCCATCCCTAATCAGCCCCTCCACCCCAATCGAGGGTGGGGCCTGCCAGCAGGTCACCCACGGTCCCTCCCCCCCAGCTGGCCCAGCCCTGATCGGGCCCTGATCGGGGCAGGCCTGCTGGCCAACCTCCTGCCATCTCCTCCTCCTGACAGGCCCGCCCCGATCCGCCGATTGGGGCTGGGCCGGCCGGCCCCCACCCATGCACGAATTCATGCTCCGGGCCTCTAGCATTCAATAACAAGCTATAACAAAAGGAAAAATTAACACTGAGAGGGGACACTAAGCTAAATGATGGGACTTACAAGATATAACTAACAATTGTTACTTGGAAGTTCATTAAATGGACATCTCCTTGTGGACCCTTCACAGCTTTGTTATAACAGGCCATTGTAAGTACCCACAATTCAAGGGGACACACTCAAGTATCCCTCTATTGCTCAAGCCCATACTCTGGTCAGCGAGCTCAAAGGGAACCCAGAGGTCCTGACCCAAAGTGTGGCCAAGACCAGACTGTTACCTAGATGACTGTTGTCAGTAATGCCTACTTTCTTCAGTGGAGACTGTGTATACCAGTGATGGCGAACCTATGACACCTCTGACACGCGAACTCATTTTTTTGGTTGATTTTTCTTTGTTAAATGGCATTTAAATATTTAAAATAAATATCAAAAATATAAATCTTTTTTATACTATGGTTGCAAATATCAAAAAATTTCTATATGTGACATGGCACTAGAGTTAAGTTAGGGCTTTTCAAAATGCTGACACGCTGAGCTCAAAAGGTTCGCCATCACTGGTGTATACCCTACATAGCACCACAGTATCATCATATTTTAGTTGCTAAAATAGTACAAGCCAGTATTCATTAAATGGATGCACACCTGGAGGAACAAGGGGTCTTTAAAGTCCAAAAGATAGTATAGGAGGAGAACACCAAAATTGTAAAGGCACACAACAGCAGGGCAAGTTAAGATATTGCAAGTAATTTGGTGTGGCTGTGAACATGGCGCATTTGGCAGAATTGCAAAAGGAGTGTTCAGACAAGCCCATGAAGAATCTTGTGTTTCAAACCAAAGCTGTAATGGTACAGCATTCTCAGAAGAAACTACGTGTGTCAATCAAACAGCTTTATGATTTGGGATGTGAAATCAATGGATTATCAGAGAGAATCAAAGTTATACTTTCTGGCCCTGAACCTGTGTGTGTGTGTTGCGGGGCGGGGGGGGGGGGGGGGGGGAATGCTATTGTTACCCATACATTGGCCCTTGACTCCTGATATCAATGTGGTTGTAACATATTTTCACTCCTGTGTTCATTAAATTATCTTATCAGTACAGGCAGGTTGGAAAAATGACTTACCTCAATCGGAATGTTTATTCATTCCTTCTCTATGTTTTCCAAACTTGAAACAAACACTGTGCCTACAAACTGCAAAGATTTAAAAACCACAAGAAGGTACTAGTTGCCAATTCTTTTTCTTTCTCAAATGTTCTATTTTGCCCCTTTGAAAAAGTGCTAATTCTATTTTTTTATCACGGCTTTGCATCATCAAAACAGGTAAAACCTTGATAAATCCTCACCTGTTCATTGAGCTTTCACAGCATAGCAGCTCTGCTCCGTTAGGAGGTCCTGTTGTTTCTACTTTGTAAATAGAGCTCTGAGCTGCCCACCCATCCCCATGTCCACAGCCAGCATCTGGGGGCAAGCTCAGCCCGCCTCACTGGGGCAGCTGGAGTTATGGTGCTACTGGTCTCTCCAGTTCTAGTCTTGCCCCCATCCAGTCTTTTCTCCCTTCAGCAGTGAAGTAATTCATTGGAACTAAAAATAGGCCATGGCTTCTCCTGATGATAAGGCTTCAATACTCCCCCACTAAATTTCAGTACTCGCCACACCAAATTACCTGCAATATCCTAACTTGCCCTGCTGTTGTGTGCCTTTAAATCCTCCTATACTATCTTTTAGACAAAAGACCCCTTGTTCCTCCAGGTGTGCATCCATTTAATGAATACTGGCTTGAACTATTTTAGCAATAAATTTCAGGTGTAATCTAGCTTCCTTCCCAGGGCTCACAAAGAAGGGGATCTAGCCCATCTGTACTTCTTCCATTTCATCTTGGCCACTCTCCTCCTTTTTCATGGTGGGGCTGCCCCTGGATGATATTTCGATTGATTGACGGGATGATTCAAAACTGATAGCTCTTCTGCCTGTGCAATCGGAAAGATAATGTTGATCCACATAAAGAATGTGCAGGACTAAAAAGCTGGGATATTCTTTCCCTAGAAATAGTGTATAAAACAGTAATATCTATTAGGAAATATTTCTATGAAAGCTATTTACTACTCTCAGTGTATTTGCAATGACCTTAACTAAGAATTTACTGAAATCCTTATCAGTGTATTTACAATGACCTTAACTAAGAATTTGTCTTTTTTTTTAAAAATCCAAAACATTGTTGCTGTGATCTTTACTTGCTACTGAAAGTCTAATAAGTATCCAGTCTTCTCACTAGGTTTTTTATTTTCTTTATAAATAAAATGTTGACCTATTAAGAGGACACCTTTTCAAGATTGTTAAGGCAGGAGTCATTTATAACATGATTGGGAATGGAAGGGCCATATTTTTTTCTTCCAGTTTAATTTCATTTTTTTAATTTAATTTTTTTTATTTTAGTGACTAAACTATCTTAGTTTCTCTTATTTTTAGAATCTTTGTTTTATTAGCTATCTATTGCTGTGTAACAAGGTACCTCAAAACTTAGCAGCTGAATACAATAAGCATTATCTTGGAGAGTTTCCGAAGAGGAGTCTAGTGATGGCTTGGTTGGGTGGTTCTGGCTCAGGGTCTCTCATGAGAGTATTAGAGGCCCAGTGCACGAAATTCGTGCACTGGAGTGGGGTCTCTCAGCGCCCATCTTGGGGATGCCCAACTGATGGCTCCCTGTAGAAAGCGGGCCTAAGCCAACAGATGGACATCCTTAGCACTGCCGTGGATGCAGGAGAGGCTCCCGCTACCACCGCTGCACTCGCCAGCCATGAGCCCAGCTTCTGGCTGAGAGTGCTCCCCCTGTGTGAGCACATTGACCACCAGGGGCAGCTCCTGTGTTTAGCGTCTACCCCCTGGTGGTCATTGCGCATCTTAGTGACCAGTCCTTCCATCGTTAGGTCGACTTGCATATTAGCCTTTCATTAGATAGGATAGTCACGTGATAGGTTGGGGCTACAGTCATCTGAAGGACCCACTTCTAAGCTCACCATTATGCCTCTTGGAAGGAGGCCTCAGTGTCTTTTATAACCTAATCTTGGAAATGATATACCATCATCTCTGTCATATGCTATTGGTCATACAGACCAACCCAGAAACAGTGTGGGAGGGGACTAGACAGTCTGGGAATGCCAGCTGGTGGGAGTAACTGAGTGCCATCTTGGAGGCGGACTATCAAAATTGTGGTGATACATGTGATTTACCCACAATGTGGACTTGGCAGGGGAAATGTATACACATTTCACAATTTCTTTCCAAAATATAGAATGGCATGATGAAAATATTGCTTAATGTTTTAATAGTATGTTCACATTATTAATTCCCTTTATTTAACCTATTATTACCACAGTTTGCCAACATTTTAATAACTGGCATAGCATTTCTAGAGGATTATTTAAATAATTACAAAACATTAAACAAAATGTCTGTTGGATCAATGAATATTAATGATTGGCAGCACATTCTAGAATACAGTTCATTTCAGAAAAGCAATTTGCTTTGTTTCCTCATGACAGTGATCATGAAATTTGAATTAAATTAAAATGAGCAATCCTTGCCCTAACCGGTTTGGCTCAGTGGATAGGGCGTCCGCCTGCGGACTGAAAGTTCCCAGGTTCAATTCCGGTCAAGGACATGTACCTTGGTTGTGGGCACATCCCCAGTAGGGAGTGTGTGGGAGGCAGCTGGTCGATGTTTCTCTCTCATCGATGTTTCTAACTCTCTATCCCTCTCTCCTCCTCTCTCTGAAAAATTAATAAAATATATTTTTTTAAAAAAATGAGCAATCCTTTTTTAAAATTGTTAAGTTATTTCTTAAAACTTTTTGGTATGTTTTAGGCATCTTGAGAGTTCTGCTGATTGTTTACTTATTTTAAAAGATGAACAGAAACCAATGTTATAGAAGATAAAGATTTGTATAGATTAAACAGTGAGAAAATATGCCTAACTTATGTTTTATATTTCCAAACTCAAGTTGCCACAAACCAGACTACTCTAGTTCCTATCCGATAGTTCTGTGGAACCATGCGTTGGTAATACCTTATATCTGTGATATTATAATGCATAGCCTACTTTCATTTTAATTCTTACAATATGCTAACCACTCCTCACATGTTAGTATCAACTAAACATGTAGAACCACGTGTAGCATTTTATTTTAATATATTTATATATTATTTTTTAAATCTTCATCTGAGGATATTTTTTATTGATTTTTAGAGAGGGTGGAACAGAATGGAAAAGACAGAAATATCAATGTGCGAGAAACACATCGATTGGTTGCCTCCTGCACGTGCCCTGACCAGGATTCAGGCCAGGGAGGAGCCTGCAACCGAGATACATGCCCTTGACCAGAATCGAACCCAGAACCCTCTGGTCCACAGGCTGAAACTCTATACCCTAAGCCAAACCGGCTAGGGCACATGTAGCATTTTATATCTGGAAAGATCCTTAGGATTTTTATATTAAAAGTGTTTCTCACTTTTGAAAGGTTGGGAAATACTATACTCCATGCTGCTGCCATCCCATATCCTCTGTCTCATCCTCAAAAATATGATTAAAATTTCAAACCTTGCGATAGCACAGAGCAGTATTAAGTCATTGACCATTACTCACCGAATATAACCTCAAGAAAAAGCCAGTACCAGTTGATATAGTATTCGTTCCGAAGACTTAGAAGAATAAAAATCAAAGAAGGGCATCGGGCAGGTTGTGTCATTTTGAGATCTTCTTTACTCCTCCTACACATACCCACACAGTGATCCGTTGATAGTGCTTCTCTGGGCATTTAATTTTCTTCTTAAAAAAATGAAACGAAGTTATTAAAAAATGATCAAAGTTAAAAGTAGAAGTCATTACAAATATAACACATGCACACACAAACACACTCAACTGTCTGTATTTTGGTTACCCTGCCACATTAAAGAGATTATTTAGGTTTAGCATCAGGGTCATATAAAAAGTTTAAAGTAAAATTTTTTTCTTTCTTTCCATTTGGCTTGTGAAATTAAAATGCATTGTATAGAGTTAGTCTTAGCCAAGGATTAACACAAGCATAAAGCTAATTCCTTTCTCTGACATGAATTCCAATTTATGTATATAGGAATTATGGGACTTGAGCCAAGACTGGACTAGGCCGCAGTAACTTAGCTAAATTTTATTTCCTAATTTTGATTTTCAGTATTGAAATCTGATTCTTTCGAAGTTCATTGACTAGAATATGCATATTTGTGATGGGATAAGTTTTTCATAAAATTTGATTATTACTCAGTATACTTTATGATCTCTCCAATAGTTTAAATTAATATTTTTATTATTACATGTTACCACTGAATTTCTTCACTTATTTTAACTCACGGGTCTTCCTTGTTTTCTTTTATAAGAGATTATCCTTCACTTTCCTTTTGCCCTTTTCTAATTGTTTTGGAGTTTCTCAATTCTTTATCCTTTCTGTACAGAGGATTTCTACAAATTCATCCTCCAGATACAGTTTTTCTTAGATCACAGTTATGTGAGCTTATCAGTGTTTGATTAAATAAATTGTCTTCTTTTCCTGGTTTCTTTTCTAATCCTTGCTTTATACATACTTGTTAGTAAAGCTAATCAGTTCTAAAACTCTGGTCTTTCAGCAGCATCAATTCTAAATTTTCTTTCTATATCTAATAATGGGATTATTTAGTTATCTGCTGGTGCATAACCAACTACCCCCAAATAGTGGTTTGAAACCATTATTTCTCACAATTCTGAGTGTTAACAGGGGCAACAGCTGGATGGTTCTTTTTCTGGTCTTCTTCCAAGTCTCTCCTGCAGCTTCCGTGGAGCTGGAACGCCCACAGTGATTCTCCTGGCCCCGTGATTGGAAAGCTGGGCTCAGCCGGGACAACTGAACCTCTCCCTCATCACATGGCCTCTCCACATGGAGTTCCCAGCAGGGTAGCCCCACTTCTACATGGCAGCTCAGGGCTTCCCAAAGGCAAAAGTGGAGGCTCTGCCCTAACTGGTTTGGCTCAGTGAGTAGAGCGTCGGCCTGCAGACTGAAGGTCCTGGGTTCGATTCTGGGTCAGGGCACATGCCTAGGTTGCAGGCTCGATTCCCAGTAGGGTGCGTGCAAGAGGCAGCCAATCAATGATTCTTTCTCATCATTGATGTTTCTGTCTCTCTCTCCTTTCCTCTCTGAAATCAATAAAAATATATTTTATTTTTTTAAAAAAAAATAGTGGAAGCTGCCAGGCCTTAAGTCTTAGCCCCAGAGTCACTTCTGCCACAATCTGTGGGTTGAAGTGAGTCCGTGTCCGCTCAGGTTCAGTTTGGGAGGAAATACACAGGGCGCCAGTACCGGAAGGCCCTACTGAACGCCACTACCAGAGGGGTTATGTTTTCTTCTTTCTTCACTAAGACCTTGATTTCTCTCTACTCCTGTTTCAGTTCCCTGTGTCCCTGGTGGTGTGCCTAAGCCTGTAAATGTCACCTTCTTATCCATAAACATGAAGAATGTCCTCCGGTGGGGTCCACCCAAGGGGCTACAAGGAGTAGAAGTGACTTACACTGTGCAGTATTTCATGTAAGTTGGTACTTTTCCTTTTGACTGATTTATAAACACAAGACTCAGACTCCTATTAACTGTGTGAAGATTCGCCATCTTTTGTATTAAATAAGTATTTGAAAAGAAAAAAATTAGATGTTTCATGTTAAATTTTTCTTGCTATGCTTTGTTAGGTTAAATTAGAAAACAGTTTCTTCATGGAGACAGGAGCACTGGATGCTGGGGCAAGGGGGAATTATTTAAATGGAGAAAAGAAGTTGGTCAAAAGACTATTCTGTGGCTGAGCAAATAAAGAAATCCATAATCTTTGAAATATCTAAACTTACTGGAATTATGCACATTTTAAGTGAAACTGAGCATAGAATTATGTACAACTAGCTGTTCCTGTTGAAGATAGTAGTGAGTGGACATTTTTACTTTTCACCTCTCCCTCAAAACTCATTGAAAGCAAGAAAGAATGCAAATCAGACAGACAATGTCCAACTTCAAAACAACCAAGGAAATGGTCACAACCCCCAAGCCACAGACTATGAGGTGTATAAGCCAAATACTGTGAAATCTGAAAGAAAACCGCCCAGAAGCTGGAAGTAAACCTATACCTCCTCAAACTCCAACAGCAAAAAAATAATTTCATAAGAATAAATGTCACAGTACTCAGAGGCTTAAGTCTAAGGATGTGGAATCTAAGGATTTCCACCCCCAGAAATTAAGGAAATGTCCCCATGGAGCCCCAGGTTGGTGCCACAGGATGTCAGAGAAGGAGGGAGAGGGATAGAGAGTTAGAAACATCAATGAGAGAGAAACATCGATCAGCTGCCTCCTACACACCTCCTACTGGGGATATGCCCGCAACCAAGGTACATGCCCTTGACCGGAATCAAACCTGGGATCTTTCAGTCGACAAAAGGGAACTTTGGTCAACGCTCTATCCACTGAGCCAAACCAGTTAGGGCACATCATTGATGTTTCTATTGCTCTCTCTCTCTCTCTCTCTCTCTCTCTCTCTCTCTCTCTCTCTCTCCCTTCCTCTCTAAAACCAATAAAAAATATATTTTAAAAATAAATAAAAATAGTTGGCCCCATTCAAAGAGCAGTAGTCCCAAAGAAACCAGCACAGTACCTATCCATAATCATTGGAAGAGAGAAAGAGGAAAAAAGAACACAAGTGAAAAATTTCTGAAAAGTTTTCTCATGGAAGTAGGAAAAAAATTCATACAAATAATTGCCCATAATTTGAGCCCATAAGCAACATGTTTCTCATGGCAAAGCTTAAAGAAGAAGTTGCAATCTCTTCCAAAAGAAGAGATTCTGAGACCACAGGAAGAACTTTTTTTTTTAAAAGCAAGTGGGCAGAGCTTAGGGAAAAGATGTAAAATAAAAATATTAAATATACTTTAAAAACCTATTATAGCCCGGCTGGCGTGGCTCAGTGTTTAAGCGTCAACCTATGAACCAGGAGATCAAGATTCCATTCCCGGTCAGGGTATATTCCTGGGTTGCAGGCTCATTCCCCAGTGTGGGGCATACAGGAGGCAGTCGATCAATGGTTCTCTCTCATCACTGATGTTTCTATCTCCCTCTCCCTCTGCCTACCTCACTGAAATCAGTAAGAATTAAAAAAGAACAAAAAAACTATTATAGCTGTTAGGAATAGTTGACCAGGTAATAATGATAATAATCTGGCATTGCATATCATAAATGCATGCTATATCCAGCAAAATATAATAAAAATAATAGCAAGACATATCCTGGTGAACTTATTGAACTTTAAGAAAATGAAATGATTTCTGGCCATCCTAGCAAAAGCAGGACTCAAGTCGGGTGGGGGGATGAAGTGATTTCTCTCTGGCAGCACTCAGCACTCAGCAGAAAACAGTGCCATATCTTCTGAGGGGAAAATAGGTGAGGCCCAAGACTCTTACCAAGTTCAACAGATGTCTTTTCAAGTAGGTGGGAATTCAGGATATCATTCCCCTGAGACCTTCTTGGGGGGTGGGGAACCGCTAACTAAAGATAATAACCATCTGACATAGAAAAAAAAGATGAACCTAGACAAAGAAATTAGTAATGACAGGATAATGGCATAAAGACTAGTAGCATGCATTGCAACAATGTAAATTTAGAACTAAGACCACATAGTGATGGGAAATATGGTTCTTGAAATTTCTCATATATATTTGAACCTAAACAATAATAGAACAAATCAGAAGGTGGGCAGAAACTGTAAGTGAACTGATATTCATAGCAGAAAACCATTAAATATGATCTAAAATGAAGTGACTTCATTTTAATGACTAAGCTCTCAGTATTTTTCGAGAAACCATTTTCTTAATTTAAATGATATTTTAAGAACCAATATATCTTGTGGTAATGAGACATTTGAACTATAGCAATTCCTTTAATTTCTTATTTTATATTAAAGTTTAAGTCAAGTTAAATTTACTACTTTTATTAAAACTACACATGTGGTATAATCTAGTTTTTATCTATATATTCAGCTATCTAACTATCCTTCTGGTTATGTAATCATGATGAGATGTCCAGAATCATGTATACCAAATATTTCAGGGTAATGGGTTTCCAGCTGATTTATTTCTCTCTTGATTCTGTTTTTCTGATTAGTTGAGTTTTTTTTTTTTAATGTACCATAGTTACAAAATAGAATAAAGTCATTTTTTTGTCTTTGAAAAAAAATTCCGACCTCCAAAGGCAATGGAGGACTTCAACTGCTATTCCTGAGCAAATTGAACTAGACCTTCATTCTCATTTCCGAGGCGTTTCCCAGGAGCTGAGTTTAGGAAAAAGACATCACTGTGCAAAGGGAAAAGTTTCAGGAGCACGCCCTTGCCTCCTTTTCCATTAGGTGGAGCAAAGAGCTTGCTCTGTCCTTTGTATGTCTCCGTGATTCAGAAAAGGATTTTTTAAAACGGGCAGATTCATCACTGCTCTCTGACAGCAGATAAATTGGATTGTGCAACTTTTGAAAAAGAATATATATAGATATAAAAAAAAGGTGGACAGGAATACAGGGTGGTATATGCCACTGATAGAGCTCCAAGCTCAGCTGGAGTCAGACAGTCCTGGGTTCATAGCCAGGCTGTGAGCCTTGCTGGGTAACTTTGGGCAGATTACATATTATACTTTTTTTTAAATATATTTTATTGATTTTTTACAGAGAGGAAAGGAGAGGGATAGAGAGTTAGAAACATCGATGAGAGAGAAACATCGATTAGCTGCCTCCTGAACACTCCCTACTGGGTATGTGCCCGCAACCAAGGTACATTCCCTTGGGTCCGCAGGCCGACGCTCTATCCACTGAGCCAAACTGGTTAGGGCTACATATTATACTTTTGAGTGAAGTTTGTTTCCAAATAAAAGATGAAATTTGAACAAAAGTTTAAAATATATCTGCCAAAAGAATTTAATGCAAAAATATATAGGGAAGCACTGAAAGCTCAAGCTTTGCATCCCAGGAAAGTGGTTCAAATCCCAGGTATGCCCTTACTGGTGATATGAACTTGAGCATTTGGTTTCCTTATCTCTCTGGGCTTCAGTTTTCTCATCTGTGAAATGGGTTACCACTGTTACAACCTTTTGTCCCAGACAGAAAGAGGCATCATCCTTAATTCCTCCCTTATATGCCCTCAATCACCACGTCCTGTGTCCTGATATTTCTTCCTTTGTCCTATTGGTTCCATGGCCACCATCCTTGTCTGAGCCACCTGCATCTTCCACCTGGAGTATCCTCCCAGCTCCTCTCCAGGCTGCCTCTCCTAACCCTTTGCATTCTCCGTGCTACCACCAGAGTTATCTTTCTAAAACCCTAACATGCTGCTTTAATCTTTTCAGTATCCTCTCCTGCAAACCTGTCTCTTTTCCCGGCTCATCTCTTATCACTAAATATACCTTAGTCTCTCCCACCTAATAATATTCCCCCCTCCCTATTTACTATGGGTGTTATGCTTTTAATAAAGGAAAGGAAAAATCAGAGTGAACATCCTAGTTAATATCATCATCGCTATAATTGAAAATGCAGATTGAGGCATGCACTTCAGTCTAGTGACTTTTCCCCAAACCCTTGATGGCAAGTAGATTTTTTAATTTTATGAGAATGTCAAGGTAATTTTTCTTCCAAGAAAAAAGATGGCTAATTTTTCTTAAAACAACCCATCAAACTGACCTAAGTATGCATGGTGGACTACAAAACTTACATAGATATAATTTATTAGAAGAGTTGATCACACAATATGTAAAATTTTACTGTAGCCCAAGAATAATAATAAAATCTATGCTTTCAAAATATACTGTGAATTATAATTCACAGAAAAGAAAGGTGATTACAGAAACTCTGACTCATGTTCCTGACAGCTAATGAAAAAAATTGCCAGCAGCAAAAGCAGATTCCTTTTTATCTCAATGACAGGCACTTCTGTTGTTCTGAAGAGAAGGTCTTAAGTTCCATTCAGGTTTATATAATGACTGTTTTTTCCTATTGTAAAGCACAGAGGGCACTTCATTATTAATTCACAGTTTCCTTCTCTGCAGATATGGGCAAAAGAAATGGCTGAACAAATCCGAATGCAGAAATATCAATAGGACCCACTGTGATCTCTCTGCTGAAACTTCTGACTATGAACATCAATATTATGCCAAAGTTAAGGCCATTTGGGGATCTGATTGTTCCAAATGGGCAGAAACTGGACGGTTCTATCCTTTATTAGAAAGTAAGTAATACAATTGTCTGTTAAACACGAATTAATATCACACTCACCTGACCTCCTGGTGTTGCCAGGTTCAATCTCATAGACAGCTCTGCCCGAGGAGCCAGTGCTCAGCTTGGCTCTGTTCTGCACTCTGTCCGTCAGCTGGTGGAGTGACCCAAGGTGCTTCTCCCCACTGCATCCCAGAGTCTTGTCTTTAGAATGCAAGCTGTGGCGAAGTGACCTCCAAGATCTCTCCCAGATCCCAAATTGACGCTAAATGTCAATACTATCAAATTTTGATTTGATTTTAACATTTAGTGGAGACTATGTAATTTGTGGAACAACTGACAGATCTGTTTTTAATGTTGTGGGTTTCAAAACCGTCAAATATGTCCACAAGGATGATTACAGGTTATTCTGATCACCAAAGTAAGTCTTTTCTTTGTGGTGTGACTTGGTGGTGTGATGATGCAATTTCTAGCTGTAACTCAGAATCAAGACAACATCTTGCTGGTGTTTGCTTTTTCATTGTTCCGTGCCCTGATCTGTAGCTGACTCGGGTACAGGACTCACTCAGAGGTGCCATATGAAATTTACAAGTTCTCCTTAGGTCCTGAAACTGGAGCCTTTCTTCAGATTCCCTTCGAGCTCAGAAGTCAGCAAACTATGCCCTCAACCAAATGCAGCAGCACCACCCCCTTTCTGTTTTTCTACAGGCTGAGCGCTAAGAATGGGTTTTACATTGATATAAATAATAGTTGCAACAGAGATCCTATCTGGACCTTTATGGTTAAACTTTGCTAACCTCTGTTCTAGATCATTCCAATCACATCTCCAAAGGTTTTTAGCAGTGCTTCATTCCTTTGTGTCTGCTTTTTGCCATGTGTCCAATCATATTAATGTTATTTATCACCGATTTTTCAAGTCATGGCAGTGTTATAAATAGTTTTCATTGTATTTGCCATCATCAAGTACTATTTATCCATGTGACTGGGAACTCCTCAACTGACTGTTTTAACATTGTGTCCGCGTACAGGAAATTCTCATTTCAAGTTTCTGCATGCCTTGGGCCCACCTTGGAGCATTCTGAGGCATCTCAAATAAGAGAGTTGGACGGAGAGTTTTTGTCCCAGGAGGATTAGACTGTAGTTTTATCCAAGGTGATTTCTACATCTGAACATAATTCCCTCTCCTCTCCCCTTTAAGCACAAATTGGCCCACCAGGCGTTACTTTGACTCCTGGTGAGAAATCCATTTCTGTGGTTCTGACGGCTCCAGAGAAGTGGAAGAAAAATTCAGAAGAAAGTTCCATTTCCATGCAACAAATATACTCGAATCTGAAGTACAATGTGTCCATCCATAATACTAAATCAAACAGAACGGTAAGTCTGAAATGGAACAGGGCACATAATCTGGGTCCCTTTTTGCAGTTAATGCTAAAGCAAGCAGCCCTGCCGCTTTAATTCTCTGCATGTGAAAATGCGAAGATGTGGTATTCAAAAGAGATGCCATCCAAGGTACAATTGAAGCTATGTGGAAACTTAGGAAACTTCAGAATTCCTGTACAGAAACTTTCTATTAATGGACATGATATTGCTATCGGAGTAGTTATTGACGGAGAAGCTTTTACTTGCATAACATCTGTCAGTCACTCTCGAAGAAAGAAAAAGGTATTAGCAAGAACACAGGACAAAGCTGAATGAGAAATCCATCCTTACGTTATTATTTAGCATTGTACTGGGATTGTTTCAGTTCCTGGGTATTGCCGAGCTAGAGGAAAGGGGTATTTTGAAGCTGTTGCTGAAAAGAAAGCTTGTAGGTATAGTCAAGGATTTCATGGTATCTGGGTCTTTTATTTCCTTGTAGAGTTATTTGTCTGGGGTGGTACTAGAACTCTTTGCTGTAACTGATGTTTGCCATTCCCTAACCTAGTGGTCTCAGTGTGTGACCAACCACACGCTGGTGCTCAGCTGGCTAGAGCCGGACACTCTGTACTGCATCCACGTGGGGTCCTTCGTCCCAGGGCCTCCTCGCCTTGCTCAGCCTTCTGAGAAGCAGTGTGTCAGTACTTTGAAAGGTAAGCTTTTAAACACCTCAGCTGCTCTGAGGAAGGAAGTCTGATGAAACTAGAAGAAAGTGTGGCAGTGTAGACAAGGTATTGGCAAATCTGTTTCTACCAGAAACAGGTTGAGGCAAAGGCAGAAACAGCTGTCCCCAGAAATGCATTGAGCAACCCGGGACACTGCCATTGAACTTGGCCAACGTTAGGGAGTGTTTTCACCCCTCGGGGGACCTCAGCACCAGGCCTGGCACTTGCTGCCAGCAAGCCACTGCCTTGGGAAATAACAATGGGGAACTTTTACACACATCTTTTTTCTTTTTCAAAATGATAATCATTCCGGTCCGTAGAAGTTCTGTGGTCTTCAAGCACATCAGACAATTAATTGTATTGCTAGAAACAAAGCATTATCATAAAAACACTTTTTAAGACAGAATCCTTTGCTCCCCCTCAGAAATACAAATTACAGGCTCCATGTTTACATATCGCTGACTGGCTGGTCTGGGATCTACAAACCAGTACTTATGGCCTCTCTCTTAGAGTTGCTTCTCTCTCCTTTCTTTCTTTTCTTTTTTTCTTTTCTTTTTTTTTTTTTTTGTCTCCTTCTCATGTCTGAACGTGGCTGCCAAGGAACTGTGAGTGAAGAGTCTCCTTTCTGTTGGGAGACATGGAGTTAGGACCTTAGCATTTGTATAATCATTCTTCCTCCAGGGTGAGAGGACCTTGTATTCAAAACCTGAAAATTGAAAATAAATCCTAAAGTTGACCTTCACTTACTGGCTCTTCATCCATTATTCTTCTGTTTCTCTCTTCCAAACGTGCTGGCCTAAGACAAATGTCATAGCATTTCCCCCAAGCCTTGGTTCCATCCCCAGCTATGGGACAGGGATGGTGACAGACCCCTGCTCTCCTCCTCCTTCACGCCTCCCACATGTCATGATAAAAATGTCCCAAGGAATACAAAGGGAATTTTTTTAGTACAAATAAAAAGTGAAAAGCTTTCTTTTTAAATCTCTATCCTTGCCATAGCGTTCCCTTTAAAATAAAAGGTTCTCTACCACGTGTCAAATTAAACTAAAATGCTAAGCAAGCAAAAGGCAACACAAAGCAGATTGAAGAAATTATTTTGGTATTTGGATAAAGTGCTCTGTTTACTAATAGCTTGATCAGTGGCCAAATGCTAGGAATGCATTTCCAGTGGAAGTCATTTAAGCAGTTGGCAGAGTTAAGCAACTAGAGTAGAGATTAAATTAAATACTTCCCAGTAAACAGATGGAGCAACTTTCTAACCAGTTTAGGAAAGGTAACAAAAGAGCAAGGAGGCACCATTTCAGGTCCTGAGGTTTTCCAGGATCTCCCAGCTGTTAAATCACCCCAGCTACCTTTCCAAGATAACGCTTTGACAACCTCCTTTTAAAAGAATCGGGCCCTAGCTGTTTTGGCTCACTAAGTAGAGCATCCGCGTAAGGACTGAAGGGTCCCTGGTTCAATTCCAGTCAAGGGCACATGCCCAGGTTGCAAACTTGATTCCCAGTAGGGGGTGAGCAGGAGGCAGCTGATCAATGATTCTCTCTCATCATTGATGTTTCTATCTCTCCTTCTCCCTTCCGCTCTGAAATCAATAAAAAGATGTATTTTTAAAAATCAGTATTATCTCTTTTGGGACTATTCTTTGGAAAATATTTCTGTTCCCCATAGTCCCCCAATCCCTACAAATACAGATAGGGTTTCTTTGTTTATTGTAACCAACATGTGCTGATGTACACGAAGTGCCACCAGTCACTGTTGGCCTGGCTCCTTTTAATTAGTGCAAGTTCCGTCCTAGATCAGGGATTGTATCCAGAGGACTGGACTGAGTTGTAGCCTAAAGTAGGAGCAGATGATGCTCAGTCACCTGCAACATCTGCATTGTGGTGTTGGCATCTTTCTATGTGGAAGCTGATGACAGATGTGCTCTTCAGGAATTGGTCAGGGTAGAAGAACCTGCAGTTGGAGCCCTGTTTTACTGGGCTTTACTCAAGTTTAACTAATTTAAATGCTAATCTCATTTTAAAAATACCTTCACAGAAATATCTAGAATAATGTTTTACCAATACCTAGGTTCCAATTTGGTTTTGCCAAATTGACTCATAAAATTAACCATCCCAACTTCCAATTACCCCACAGGAGCTTAACAAATATAAGTTAGTCACAATAATCCCCGTTCTGATCAATGGTGGGCCAGGACTACTTTTCTTAAAACTATTCACCAGGTCTTTTCATTCCCTATGGACTTTTACTCATCATGAACCCATAACACATCAAAACCTGGAAAGGAGTTACTGCCATTCTCAGCACACACCAGCTCAGCCACCTTCCTACAAACATCCCCAAACTCCAGACGTACCCAGAAAAGTCTGAGCAACCAGCACGAGGGTAGTTCTGTTGGTCACGTAGGAGGTGATGCCATATATCCCTGTCGTCTACTGAATATATGAAAAAGACTGAGTCAAATGAGTGGCATAGAAAAGTGGGACTGCTTAGTGGGATCATTACAAGAGGGTTTTGTTGTTCGATTTGGAGTGCTGTGAGTTGCCTGAATTTTAGATACATTTACCTTCAAGTATAAAAACCAACATGAATATCATAGCCAGACATAAAATGTTGGAATATACACTGACCTGGGTTGCTAACGCATCCTTGCTGTAAAGATTTGAGACAGTCCTTAAGACTATCTATCGTCAGAGACAGTAGGAATTCTGAGACCCCTTATTACATTGTTATAAATGAGAAAACTGAATTCGTACATGTAAGTGATTATGCCCAAAGCTTCTTGACATTGCCCATGTTTTCCCACCACACCAAGTTACAACAATGTACTCTCCCCCGCCCCCCCTTTTTTTTTTTAACAGATCAAACATCAGCATTGAAAATTAAAATCATCTTCTGGTATGTTTTGCCCATATCTGTTACCCTGTTTATCTTTTCTGTGATGGGCTTCTCTGCGTACAGATATATCCATGTTGGCAAAGAGAAACACCCAGCAAATCTGGTGAGTGCTTAGTGTGGCCGGACTCATTATAGCAACACATCTCCAGGAAGCTGGAAAGGAGGCTCTGTAACTAATACCATTCCTTTTAGGGGCAGAGTGAGTTTAAAGGTAAAGAGCTAATAAATTTAAAAAAACACACACACACTTTTCTCTACTAGATTAACTCACTAACATAACCAAAGAGAAAGATTCTTTAGCATTAACAAAGATTTTAGGTTTCATGACCAGATTAGACTAGGTCTTGAGGTACGAGATAAATGAGGTCATGATCCATGCCCTTCAAGTCTAGTTGGGGACAAGAATTTCAGAATGATATGACTATGATGAAAGCAGGCACTGGGGATGGTGGGGTACAGGGGAGGCACTGAAACCCTGCATGGGGACCAGGAGAAGTTCATGCCTGGGCTTGGTTATAAAAGGTGAGTAAGAGTTAGGGACCTACTACTGGCAGAAGAAACAGCAGGGGAAAGGCGGATAGCTGTTTGGGAAACCACATGGTATTGTTAAATCATAAGGTTCCTGATGAGGAGCTATGAAAGCTGCTACCAGAGAGTAGGTGGTAAGGCCAGGTAATGAGAGAATTGGGCTGTTATTCCAAGAAGGTTGGGCTTTATTCTATTGGCAAAGAAATCTCTGTAGGGTTTTACCTTGGTGATGTCACGGTCGATATTGTGTTTTAGATCCAACTGGATAGTGGGTCTAAGACAACATTAGGGGGATTGAGACTAGAAGAAACAAGTAAAGTAACTAGGAGACTGGCAGTTTTCCAAAGGAGAGAAGATGAGAGTCTAAGAGAAGAGAGTGGGATGGAGGGCTGGGCTGGAGACCAGGACATGGGAGGGAAGCACATTTAGGGGGGAAATGGCCAGGATCTCATCACTCATAGTAAGGAGAAGCAAGGAGTAAAAGGAATTAACCTTATCCTCTGGACCATGCACTGAAGGGTTTTGAAATGCTGAGCATATTTTAACAATAAAAATTATTTCTTTGGGAATTATTAAAAATATGTTCACATGTACACAATACATACATGTATTCCTGTTAGTTCAGTTTAAAAATAGTTCTATGAATCTGCCTGCACTTAAGGTTCAGAATTAGCTTTTTAAAGGCATAGGGAGACCTTTCCTGGAAGGGAAATTCACAAAATTGACCACACATTACTTTTTACAAAAAAAAAAAATTGTAAAAGAATAAAATTAAAGGATTTATTTTATAATGTTAAATGAAATCACATCATAGATTAGACAATGAGGATTGTAACATAGCTCATCATTGGCAATCTAAACAGGCACCTCCCACATATCCCCAGCAACATTTTAACCTGAAACAAGTTTTCCTGGCATTAGGTAGAGTTTTTCTGTCTGCCATAAACTGGCAAATGGATTTCCCTTTTTGACTTTATTATAGCATGATTCCTTTGGTGTTTGGGGGAAGTAAGTAGAACCATCCCTGCTCATGTTCTTATCTGCTTTTTACAACCAGTTTTCATGCCCACCCATATTTCATGTCTGGACTGCATCCAAAAAGGGCTAGGAGCCCAGGTAACCACAGCTTATTAACAAATACATAATAAACTATAATTAACAAAGCAATTTCAAAACCTCCATCTCACTTAGTTCTCACCACCTTTTATGTGGCACAAAATCTCATTTTTCAGAATTAAAAATCAAGGCTCAAGAAATTAAATAACATCCTAAATTTCCTCAGCCAGTTAGAGGAGGGGGCAGTCACACCCTTATATTTGACCTGGACAGATACCCACCCAGTGAACCACTTTTCACTTCATATGCATTTTGTATGTCTTGGTCTCTTCCATACGCATTTTGTGTGAATGAGGTTTTCTCTATATTCCAAGCGTAACTTTCACTTCCATGAGTTGGTAAGAATAGATCTTTAAAACCATCTGATGACAGTATAAGTTCTACTTAACAGCTGTTTTTAATATCTGTCAAAAGTGAAAAGGTGAAAACCATTCTCTTCTTTCTTTATAGATTTTGATTTATAGAAACGAACTTGACAAAGGATTCTTTGTACCTGCTGAACAAATTGTGATTAACTTTATCACACTCAATATTTTGGAGGATTCTAAATTTTCTCATAAGGATATAAGTGTCGTGGAAAAAAGCAATGATGTATGGGATCTGGGTGAGCCCAGCAAGGACCAAGAGCCCCATCAGGAGGAAATGGAGGTGATGCACTTAGGGTATGCTTCCCATTCGGTGGACATTGTCGATGACACTGAGGAAAGCTCCAAAGGGACTTCCCTGACCCAGCAAGAGTCCCTCGGCAGAACAATACCCACAGATAAAATAGTCATCGAGTATGAATATAATGTGAGGACCACTGACCTTTCTGTGGGGCCTGGAGACCAAGAGCTCGGTTGGCAGGAGGAGATGTTCCTACAAGGAAAATTATTTGAGCCACAGGCAGCTTTGGCCAACTGGGGCCCACAAACACTACTGTATTCATATACCCCTCAACTCAGAGACTTGCACCACCGGCCAGAGGAGCACGTGGACACAGAAGAGGAGCCAGAAGAAGAGCCATCGACCACACTGGTGGATTGGGACCCTCGCACTGGCAGGCTGTGTATACCTTCCTTATTTGGCTTTGCACATGAGTCAGAAGGATATGAACATCCTGCGTACAAGGAGCTCACAGATGAGGGCCTTTTGTCTAGAATTTATGAGGACCAGGCTCCCGGCAAGCCACTTGAAGAAGATGAAACCTATCTGACGCAATTTTTGGAGGAGTGGGGATTGTATGTACAAATGGAAGACTAACGCCCACACCTCCCTCTCTGCCTAACCCCTACTGTTACAAGGCACATGAGTGCAAACATCTGAGTGCCCAAACAATAAAGTGTCTGGGATAAAAGAGGTTTGCCTATATTTTTGTTTGTCAGTGAGAACAACTTATTTCCTCTTTCCTCTTAGCACTTGTTTCATTCTGTCTCACATCGTGGTTGGTTCATGCCGGTGGGCCTCTTACGGTGATGGCGGGCACCTGGAGTACAGTGGCTGACCCACTGCTTTGTACCAGTAATATTTGCCGAATGTTTGTCAAATTAGATGCAGAATGTATTCAGGGGGGTGTACTCTGGCCCGTTGTTATTTTCAAATAAGCACATTTATACAATTATTTTTTGGACACTTAAATGTATAACACTGTAAAAATGTTTCATTATATAAATACTACTTTTTTAGAATTTGGTTTATTGTTAGAAAAATGATATATTTAAAATATACGAATATCACAAAGTGGGTGGTAAGTTGGTCACACTTAAGGACCCCAATGCATCATTAAATCATAATAATACATGTTCAAAATAAATGAGTAGGCACAGATCTGCTTGCTATCACAAGCTTTGGGCTACTTTAAGTAGTCATATTAATACTTTATTAATATGTTTTCACTTGAACATAGATGGACCTTGAGAATATTATGCTAAGTGAAATAAATCAGCCAGTAAAAGCAAGAATCATGTGATTTCAAATGTAAACATAAATTGTTATTATTTTGTAGTTAGGAAATATCCCCTCAATAACTTAGTAGGGGTTTCTAGGAGGGGGCTAGCCTGAAAGAAAATTTTATAATAGAACTAGAGGCCCGATGCATGAAAATTCATGCAAGAATAGGCCTTTCTTCCCCCGGCTGCCGGCACCAGCTTCCCTCCAGCACCCAGAACCCAGGCTGCTTCCCTCCTCCAGCCACCTGCAGGCACCCAGGACCCAGGCTGGATTTCCTCAGGCTGCCTGTAGGCATCCGGGACCCAGGCTGGCTTTCCTAGGACTGGGCTGGTTTTCCTCTGGCCCCAGCTTCATCAGGAAGGATGTCCAGAATGATGTCCGGTCTAATTAGCATATTACCCTTTTATTATTATAGACTAGAGCAGTGATGGCAAACCTTTTGAGCTCGGTGTGTCAGCATTTTGAAAAACCCTAACTTAACTCTGGTGCCATGTCACATATAGAAATTTTTTGATATTTGTAACCATAGTATAAAAAAGATTTATATTTTTGATATTTATTTTAAATATTTAAATGCCATTTAACAAAGAAAAATCAACCAAAAAAATGAGCTTGCGTGTCACTTCTGACACGCGTGTAATAGGTTCACCATCACTGGACTAGAGGCTCGGTGCATGAAATTCATGCACGGGGAGTGGAGCAGTCCCTCAGCCTGGCGTGCACCCTCTCGCAATCCGGATCCCGAGAGGGTATCTGACTGCTGGTGGATAAGGCCTAAACTGGCAGTCGGACATCCCTCTTGAAATTCGGACCACTGGCTCCTAACCGCTTACCTGCCTGCCTGCCTCATTGCCCCTAACCACTCTGCCTGCCTGCCTGATCACCCCTAACTGCTCAACTGCCTGCCTGATCACCCCTAACAGCCTCTGCCTCGGCTCCTGCCACCGTGGCTTCATCCAGAAGGACATCCAGAATGATGTCTGGAAGGTCATTCAGCTGTCTGGTCTAATTATCATATTATGCTTTTATTATTATTGATATTACATTTATTCCTAGAAATGTTTTCATTAAATTTACTAGAGGCCAGGTGCATGAATTTGTGCACCTGTGGGGTCCCTCAGACTGGCTTGCGCCCTCTCGCAATCTGGGACCCCTTGGGGGATGTAGCAGTGCATGAAGCAGCAGGCAGCCAGGGAGGAGCCCAAGCCCGGGCCAGGCGCCACACTGCTCCCGCTGTGGAAGTGCACTGACCACCAGGAGGCAGCTCCTGCTTTGAGCATCTGCCCCCTGGTGGTCAGTGCACATCATAGCGACCGGTCATTCAGTCGACGGGTTGCAATGGTCGCTTAGGCTTTTACATATATAGATTGGGGTGGCATTGGTTAATATGATAATACTAGAGGCCCGGTGCATGAAAATTCATGCACATGGGGGTCCCTCAGCCCAGCCTGCACCCGCTCACAGTCTGGGACCCTAGTGGGATGCCCACCTTCTGGCTTATGCCTGCTCCCCGAGAACAGATGATCTAAAAGATATAATCATATCCTTGGGTAAGAATTTTTTAAAAAGGTAATGGTTGCATGAAAATTCACTGCCAGAGGGGCTGAGGGGACTGGGGGACTCCGGTGGGGCTGAGGGGACTGGGCACTGCCATTTTGTGGCTGTGGGTGCTGCCATCTTGTGAGGGTGTGATGGTCAATTAGCATATTCCCTCTTTATTATATGGGATAGGTTTCAAGTGTACATTTCTATGATACACAATCTGTATACTGCATTGTGTTCCCATTACCCAAAGTCAAATCATCTTCTGTCACAATATATTTGGCCCTCTTTACCCTTTACTCCCCTCCACCCGCTTCCCTCTGGTAACCACCACACTGTTGTCTATGTCTATGAGTTTCAGTTTTATATCTCACATATGAATGAAATCATATGATTCTTAGCTTTTTCTGATTGACTTATGTCACTTAGCATAATATTCTCAAGGTCTATTCATGTTGTCACAAATGGCAGGATTTTATCCTTTCGTATAACTGAGTAGTATTCCACTGTATATATGTACCACATCTTCTTTACCCAATCTTCTATCGAAAGGCACTTTGCTGAAAGTTTTTTGATGACTGCTTCAATTTCCTCCATAGTTATCGGCCTATTTAGATTTTTTTATTCTTACTGATTGAGTTTTGGAAGGTCATATTTTTCTAGAAATATGTCCATTTCTTCTAGGTTGACCTGTTTGTTGGAATAGAGTTGCTCACAGTATTTTTTTTTTCAATTCTTTGTATTTCTGTGGGGTCTGTTGTTATTTCACCTCTTTCATTTCAGATTTTGTTTATTTGGGTCCCCTCTCTTTGCTTCTTGGTGAGCCTGGCTAGAGGTTCATCAATCTTGTTTAGCCTTTCAAAGAACCAGCTCTTGGTTTCATTGATCTTTTGTATTTTTTTTTTTTTTTGGTCTCTATGTCATTTATTTCCACTCTGATCTTTATTATTTCCTTCCTTCCGCTCACTCTGGGCTTTTCTTGTTGCTCTATTTCTAAATCTTTAAGTTGTAGAGTTAGATAATTTATTATCAGTTTTTCTTGTTTTTTGAGATAGACCTATAATGCTATGAACTTCCCTCTCAGAACTGCTTTCACTGTGTCCCATAGATTTTGGATTGTTGTGTTTACATTGTCATTTGTTTCCAAGATATTTTTTATTTTTTCTTTGATCTATTTGGTAACCTAATCATTGTTTGATAACATGCTATTTAGCCTCCAAGTGTTTGAATTTTTGTGATTGTTTTTATTGTAGTTTATTTCTAATATTATGCCATTGTGATCTGAGAAGATGCTTGATATGCTTTCAATCTTCTTGAACTTGAAGACTCTGCCTATGTCCCAATATGTGGTCTATCTTTGAAAATGTTCCATGTGCACTTGAAAAGAATGAATATTCTGTAGCTTTGGGGTGGAATGTTCTGAAGATGTCAATTAAGTTCATATGATCTAGTGAGTCATTTAGGATGGCTGTTTCTTTGCTGATTTTTTGTCTAGAGGATTTATCCAGTCAAGTCAATGGAATATTAAAGTCCCCTGCTATGTATGATTGTATTGCTGTCAATCTCCCCCTTCATCTATTCCAGAAGTTGTCTTATGTATTTGGGTGCTCCTGCATCGGATGCATCTATGTTTACCAGAGTTATATCCTCTTGTTGTATCGATCCCTTTAGTATTATGAAGTGGCCTTCCTTGTCTCTTGTTACAGCCTTCACTTTTAGGTCTATTTTGTCATATATAAGTACCACTACCCCAGCTTTTTTTTTTTCATTTCCATTTGCCTGAAAAATATTTTTTCATCCCTTCACTTTCAGTCTGTGTGAGTCCCTTGTTCTGAGCTGGGTCTCTTGTAGACAGCATATATATGTGTCATGTTTTCTTATCTATTCAGCCACTCTATGTCTTTTGATTGGAGTATTTAGTCCATTTATGTTTAAGGTTATTATTGATAAGTACTTGTTTGTAGCCATTTTTCTTCTTTATGCCTGTCTTCCTTCTCCCCTTTCTATTCTTTTTACAACAGTTCCTTTAGCATTTCTTGCATTGCTGGCTTGGTAGTGATAAACTCCCTTAGCCTTTTTTGTCTGCAAAGCTCCTGATTTCCCCTTCAATTTTGAATGATAGCCTTGCTGGATAGAGTATTCTTGGGTTCAGTCCCTTGCTTTGCATCACTTTGTATACTTCATTCCATTCCCTTCTGGCCTGGTGTGTTTCTGTTGAGAAATAATTTGATAATCTAATATGAGATGCTTGTAGGTAACTCTGTATTTCACTCTTGTAGCCTTTAAGATTCTCTCTTTGTCGTTAACGTTTGCCATTGTAATTATGACGTGTCTTGGTGTGGGTCTTTTGGGGTTCATCTTGTTTGGGACTCTTTGTACTTGTGTGACTTTTTCTTTCCCATATCAGGGAAGTTTTCTGTTATTTTTTTCTTCAAATAGGTTCTCTAATCCTTGCTGCTCTTCTTGTCCTTCTGGCACCCCTATTATACATATGTTACTTCATTTCATGTTGTCCCAAAGCTCCCTTAGGCTCTCCTCCTGATAATTTTTTTCTCCAATTGCTGTGCAGATTGGGCTTGTTTTTCTGCCCTATCTTCTAACTCACTAATTCAGTCCTCCACTTTTCCTAGTCTACTGTTGAAACCTTCCATCATGTTTTTTATTGTAGCTATATCACTTTTGATTTCCTCTTGCTTCTTACATAGGTTGTTGATTTTCTTGCCCATCTAGTTTATGAACTGTATGACCATTACTCTGAATTCTTTTTCTGACATATTGCATGCATCTGTTTCATTAATTCCTTTGGTGGGGGCAGTTTCCCCTTTTCTTTCCTTTGGGGGTTGTTTCTTTGTCTCCCCATTTTTGCTATCACTGAAGGGTCCAGGCACCGAGTTGCGCAGGGCCTAAGCCACAACAGTGGGCTTCACAGGAGCATTGCACATGCCAAAAGTCACAGGCGAGCTGGGAAGCCAGGGCACATGGCCGCTGAGGGTCAGCAGGAGCCACATGTGCACCAAGAGTCATGGGGGAGCCCAGACACGTGGGACCAGTGCTGCTGTGACAGGTCAGTGGGAGGGGAATGTGCTCCGGGACTTGGGAGCCTGCAGCCAGGAGGACTGTAGTCTTGGTGTCCTTGGGTCTGCAGCTGCAGTAGCAGGTCTTTGTCCAGAGTGGCTGTAGGTCCCCAGTTTGCATTTGATGCCAGTCTGGGTGGTGGTGAGGCTGGGCTTCTAATTACAGCAGTTCTGCCCTTCAATATGGTGCAGTTTCTGTGCCGGCACCACTGGCTGCCCAGGAGTGCTTGCAGCGGTAGCGGGGGCTTCTTGTCTAAGAGAGCCCAGTGCACCAGCCCCCAAAAGTCCTGCAGGATCTAACTGTCCTTCACTCACACACACACACTGCACATGTCCACACACTCCCCTTTCGGTCCCTCACTCTCTTACACTCTCTCCCTCACTGCCATCCTTCCAGCCGCCATCTTCTATCTCCCAAAAGGCACTTTGGTTGTCTCCATATTTTAGACACTGTGAATAATGCTGCAATGAACATAGGGGTACAATATATCTTTGTAAATAAATATTTTCAAGTTTTTTTGTTAGATACTCATCGGAGAGATTACTGGGTCATATAGTAACTTTATTCTTAATTTCTTTTAGGAATTGCCATACTGTTTTCCATAGTGACTGTACCAGCAGTGAGTGAGAGTTCCTTTTTCTCCACAACCTCTCCAACACTTGTTATTACCTGTCTTATTAATAATAGCCATTCTAACTGGTGTGAGGTGGTATCTCATTGTAGTTTTGATTTGATTTTCCCAATAGCTAGTGAAGTTTAACATCTTTTCATGTATCTATTGGTCATTTGTATGATTTCTTGGGAGAAGTGTCTGTTCAAGTCCTCTGCCCATTTTTTTAATTGGATTGTTTGTTTGGTATTGAATTATGATCATCAAAACAGCATGAATTGGCAGAAAAACAGACACAGACCACTGGAACAGAATTGAGAGGCCAGAAATAAATGCATATCTATAAGAGCAAATATTTTTGACAAAGGAGCCAAAAAACACATAATGGAGAAAAGAAAGCCTCTTCAATTAATGGTGCTAGGAAAATTTGAAAGCCACATGTGAAAGAATGAAACCAGATTACAGTTTGTCCCCACAAAACATTATTTCAAAATGGATCAAAGACCTAAATTTAAGATCTGAAACAATAAATTACTCAGAAAAAAAAAACATAGGTACTAAATGTATGGGCTTTGGTCTTAGAGAACATATTATGAATTTGACCCTGAAGGCAAGGGAAGTAAAGACAAAAATAAATAAATGGGACTATATCAAACTAAAAGTCTTCTGCACAGCAAAAGAAACTGCCAACAACACAAACATGCAACCAACCAAATGAGAGATGATATTTGCAAATAAAATTTCCAACAAGGGGTTAATATCCAAAATATATGGAAATGTGTTTTTTAAAGACATTTACATAGTCTATAAACTAGACCGTGTTTAGCAGTTGAACAATGTGTGACTATTATATTGTTCTATTAGAATGGACAATGTCTCAAAAACTAGTTGGAATATGTATGAATGGAAATTCTTCATCCACATAATCTTAAAATCATAAATAAACAAGGACATACAAAAGCAATAAATTAAATGAAAATCTAAGGTTAAGTGTATTAAAAACGTGACATAATTTGCTGCAGAAACTAAAATGTAGCATAAAACAATGCCTTCCTAGTTAAATTCTAGTAACTATTCCAAGGTCCTTCACCATTCGCTTAGAAAATTCAGTTCTACAATCACACTGCATTAAAATATGACAAAATCAATTAAGTTGAACCGTATGAAATTGTTGCTATTTGACTGTTTTTGACCTGCAAAAAAAAAGCAATTTCATTAGTTACTTTAATATATATTTGTTTTAATCATGAACTCATAGCCCATTGAGGCTCTTTCAGGAAAACAGATATCCATATTTCCTTAGTTATATTTTTGGCACAGGCAGACAACCCTGGTAGGAGAGATGGATTCTGGAGTCATGGTCTTTTGAGATTGTCCACAAATACAAACAGTTTCTGATCTAATGATTTCATTTGCAGCATAATTATATTAACTAGAGTGTTCTGTTCTTCTCAATCTTTGTAAAAATGATTCTGCTAGTTCTGAAGAACAGATTTGTAATACTAACTGTAAAAAATAGATCAGAGTGGGAAAGAATGAGGTACTGAGAGCAAAAAGAAAATAAAGTGATTGATGATGGTTTGGTTTATTCATTTCATTCACAAAATATTGATTGAGTGCCTACTATGTCTTATAGTGTCTTCATCTACGAAACAGGGATGACCACTCTCTCAGGGTTGTTTTGAGGATAAAAGAGTTAGAATATGGAAGGCACTTAGAACAGTGCCTGGCACATAGTGAGTGCTATGTAGTGTTTGCTGTCATCATTATCAATAGCCAGAGCATATGCTTAGCACCAGAAAGAGAAGCCATTTAGACATAGGACTGTTTAGATTCAAAAGCAGACTTTGCCTCACTTTGTTTTTCTTACCTGGAAATACAATAGTAATTTACTTGCCACTATATGCCTTCAGATTGAAATCTATCAGTGGTTGAGTAAAGAGACTCTAATTCTGAGTTGCTTTTACATCTCTTGTTCGCCTAAGCATGTCAGAAGTATTGAGCATTTTTAAACTGTTGTTGCTTCAGTACTTTGCAGTATACGCAAGCAAACACACATCTTGAAATGAATAGGTATTTCTTATAGGGGAAGGTAACACATTCTTAGATGTAGTATATCCTTACGGGTGGTAGCTGCCGGGCATTCTGTCACCTCTGTGGCCAGGGCCTCAGCAGCTCCAAGAAGTCGTCTTCTGGGACCTCATCGATTCCATCCCTAGGCCTGAGGTCCAAGAGAAGCTGGGAAGTTGAGTTTTCAGAATCTTTGACAAGTACTCTTCATCCTCTTACTGGCTTTTTGTCAGCTCTAGGGTGTTCATACCTCTTTCTCGTGAAAACTATTAGTGACTCTTTTCTTGCATTCCGTAAACTCTAAACAACTGGGTGAATGAAAATTACTGCCTCTGCAGAGTGGTCAGAGGACTATCAAGTGGTCATTTATCTCCCTCCAAGCTGTTGGACTCCGCTGTGCTTCATTCCTACTCCCTGTCCTCTTAGTCTTCAGGATCTGTAGTGACGGGTGCTTGAAGGCAACCTTGGCTTTCACTATAATTCCTGAAGGCTTCCCACCAAGTCAGAGGATGGACATAAGGCTCATAGTTATGTTTTCACTCACAGGTCACAGAGACTTCCCTTGGAAGTCAGAAGCAAGTATATTTATGGTTATATTCTATTTACAAAACTTCTTAATTTCCAAAGTTTTATGTCTAAAATTTCAAACAGGTAAGAACTGTTGGCAAATTGGTTCATTGAGTTTCCAGGGTGAGGGGCATGTGCTAAAAACCTTGGCCTTGCTGACAACTGCCAGTATTCAAAGAGGGAATACCGGAGGCCTGGCAGGAAATGAGAACATGTGATTCACACAGACCTCTGAAATGCAAGCACCATCTCCTGCTCACAGGTAAAGTGAGTGAATAAATAATAAGATCGTGCCCTAGCCAATTTGGCTTAGTGGATAGAGCGTCGGCCTGGGAATCGATGGGTCTCTTTCACATCAATATTTCTGTCTCTCTGTCTCTCCTCTCCCTTCCACTCTCTTTAAAAATCAATGGAAAAATATCCTCGGATGAGGATTAACAAAAAAATAAATAAATAATAGATCATAAGCAGGCAGGCAGTCCTACTGACAAAAATTACATAGTGTAAACAAGTCTCTTTCTTATGAAGCCACTGATAGTTGAGCTCTGCTAACTGATCCTATTGTTCAAGGATTGGGAGTTTTAAATGCTGGGCCTTTACACTTCAGCTATCTGTTCCTTTCTGTAATAAGCTCACCTTGGTTACAAATGGTTAGTGACCATTAGCAAATAGAACATGTTTGCTTTTCCTAAGTCCCATATTTCCTGCCAGCTTGTTGCCACCAGCTTCCAAAATGAAAAGTTTGTGAAATTGCAGATGAAAACACTTTCAGGTAGAAACACCTCTAATCTGGGCAGAATGAACTTTAAACATTTAACTTTACCAAAAGAAATATAACAGAAGTATAATTTAGACATTTGCTAACATTTCTTCTTAGCAACCCACATTATCTAAATCCTTAATCTCAAGAATCTGGAGTGGATGTTCCAGATGTTCATTGTAAGCATCACATTTTAACAAAGGCTTCAACCAACTGGAAAACATCTCAAAGAGGGTCTGTAGCCAGGACGAAGGGGAAGTGTGGAGGGAATCCAGGATTCAGTAAAGCCCTGAGAGTTGCCATACCCAAAGGAAGTTCCTATGAATGAGGACATGTGTTTGTTGCTTCGAAGAATGGAATTAGGACACTAATTAGGACACTATTTGGGAGTTGCTAGAGTTCAGTTCCAAGGGAGGAAGGCTTTCTATAATTAAGTGGTAGCTCAGTTCTTACCCATATGAGGTACTGAGTTCCCTGCCCCAAGAAGGGTTCAAACATAGGCTGGTTTCTGCTGCGGCTTTTACAGAGAGAATTCCTCCTCTGTGGAACAGATGGTCCTAAGGTCTCTTACACCACTAAATGTCAACCATGAAAAAAACAGTATTTGAAATCATCTTTATTTCCCCTTTTCCCTTTTTCTTTTTCTTTCAGGCTGTTCACTAGTTAATAACTCATGCTCTGTTGTTGTTGTTGTTTAAATAAATTGCCACTGACCTACCTCCGTGGATAGCTAAGAGGAGCCAAGTAGTGCTCTTTCTTGAATCTGATAAACAGGAACTTAGAAATTCTCACGTGGATTACTTAGCATGAGATAGACAGTTCTGAGCTCGCACCCTTACAAAAATCATTTGAAGTCTAGAAATGTCATCTTTTTTTTTTTTTTTTTAATTTCCCCTTTTCATGCTACCTTGCCTAAGCAAGTCCCTTTCATTATCCTTTTCCTTAATGAAGTTTTGGGTTGTCAGAAAAGGGAATACTGCAGACAAATAAGGCTCAAAGTCATCTTGTTTCCATAAATCTCTTCTGACTCAGAGCAGAACTAGACATTACTGGAACAACTGTGTATCAGAGGAGTGCAAATTAATAATAGATTAGGAGCAGTCTACATTGGAAAACATTGCCCATATCACCCTTCAATCTGAATAATATTGTTTGTTCTCATCCCAGTTACCCAGAAAACCCCAAGGCAGTTAACATTGGAATGGAGGTTTCTTTGCTGGCGGTATCAGAGTAAGCTGTTAAATATAACTTAGCCAGCACCTCATTTCTTACTGCACTCAAGGTCTCAGGTGTGCCTAAATCCAAAAATCATATCTTTGTGCTTTTCCAATGGGTAGAAAAAAGTGAAAATGGCATGCAAGGAGGTGGGAGGGAAGGGGGATATCTTCACATCCCCAGGACCTTGCACAGTGTGCAGCACGCAACTTGAATTTGTCATGAACAAACAAATGCATTGAAAAACAGGAGCAAAGACATAGGCATTTAGGTACACACTATACTTCATTGGGAAAGGAATGTGAATGACTAAAAATATTTCCATATGTAAGGATTTCTAGAATGTAAACTCCATGAAGCCAGGGATTTTTATCTTTTTTTCCCCACTGATATGTTCCCAGCACCTAAAACAGTGTCTATCATATAGTAGTTGCTCAATAAATATTTGCTGAGGATATGTAGGAATACATGAATCTTAAAAATTATATAAATTAGTGCCCAAAAATAAACCCACACAAATGTATTTAACGGATCTTTGATCAAGGCACAAAGGCAATTCAATGGACAAAGGATCATATATTCAACAAATGGTGTTGGAACAATTAAATATCCATATGCAAAAAAAAAAAAAAAAAGATTCTAGACAAAGACCTTCCTCCTTTTACAAACATTTACTTAAAATGGATTGTAGATCTAAATTTAAACTATAAAACATCCAGAAGAAAACAGAATAAGTGACCTTGGGTTTGGCAATGTTTTTTTTTTAGCTATACCACCAAAAGCACAATGCAGAAAGGGGTTCATGGCCAAGGATGGGTTAAATGCCAAATCTCTGAAATGTATGGGTACTTGCACTGGGAAGAGACGGCCAGAAAGAAGGTGGCTGGGCAGAGTCAACCAGGAGGAGCCTGGAAACAGAGGAGGGCAGAGGGCAGGTAAAGACCAGGAGCCTGTGGCAGTTATAAGGCCTTTGGGTTACACTTTCATGACAATGGGAAGCCATTAGTTTTATGCAGGTGACTGATAGGATTTGATGCAATCAATAAATGTCAGTTAACTCTGAATCTGAATGACATTTTGATGGTAGATAGTGGGCGCTTTCACTTTAAAAAAGAGAGCGCAGAAGGAGAAAATGAGTTGTTTGGTTTGGGGGAGGGGGTGCTTTTGTTTTTTATTTTTTTTCTTTTCTTGGGAGTTTGGAGTAAAGCATGAGTTTATTCTGAGGAAGACTAACTTTGAGTCCCTCCTCACGTGGAGATGCCAAGGCGATGGTTGGGAATATATGTCGAAGGATTGGGGGAAAGGCTAAAACTCAAGAATTCACCACTCTCATAAATTAGAATCGGAGGGAGAATTAGCCGAGGGATAGTACAGACTACAAAGAAGGGAAGCCAAAGACAGAGTCACGGGAAGTGCAGGCATTTAGGGAGAGCAAAGGAACAATGTGGAAAGATAGGAGGGAATGGGGAAATTACAACTTTGGTCAAGCCCCAGATAACCTCTAGCTAAGGAATAGAAAACCTAAAGTGAGAAATTTCTGGAGATACAGCAACAAAAATGAAGACTTGAGGTCAAAGGAATAATATAAAGAATTCAGTAGAAGCAATACTGTGTCTTCTGTGTTGCCAAAACCAGGTGCATGGAAGGAGCCAGTTAAGGCCATGGGAAGAGCTACGGTCAAAAAGAAATTGGGTTCCAGAAAATTTGTCTTACAAAAATACTTGAGGAAATGCCCAAGCATATAACTATAAGATGTCCATCAGTGTGCACTTACCATAGCAAAGATTTTTAAATCATTTGAATCTCCAACAATAAAAGCTTAATTAAATTAACTTGATTGTACCCGTACCAAGCAAAATTTGGCAGCCATTAGAATAAGGGAACATGTTCACGTTATGTTAAGCAGGAACATATTAAAAAGTGATCAAATGTATCCCATGTTTACAAATATACATGTACATGTTTATAAATTTATACATATAAATTCTTAATTTTTCTTTCGCGTTCATGTTTTCTCATTTTCATCATGGACATATATTACTTGTGACATTTTAAAAAGAAAAGTGTGGAAAATCTATTACGAGTACATTCACTCTCACTGTTATCAGCATCACCCTCAGGAACAGAGAGGCCTCTAGGCTATCACTTCTGTAGAGACCGAAGCCTCATAGAAAAGTAGTAGGATGGAATGGTGAGAATTAAATGAATATTATCTCTCCAATAATGTTATAAGGACAGGCACAGTGGATAAGCTCAGGCAGGAACTTTCAAAAATGTAGTTGAAATAAGGAAGCAAAACCAGATGAATACAGCTGAAGATGACTAGGCCCACGGGATGTCTATCAGGCTGAAATCAGGGAACGGTAGCGTCTGTGACCCTAGAATAATAATAGCTCTTCGACTCAGTCACAGAAAAAGGAACTCATCAACCTTGTGAACCTTTACACTGTAATTTTAAATGCTTAAAAGAACCAAATTAAATTATGTAGTTGTAAAGTGTGATGAATTTTCTGAATATTTTAATACTGCTAGGTATAGAACAGATGTTCCCTTATGGAAGCCACGTTCGGTTTGTATAGAATCTGAAATACAAAAATGTAATTGTCTGAGCAGGTGTCCTTCAATAAGTCTGCCTTTTAAATGCCATTCGAGATTAGGTGGAAGGTATGCTAGAAAATCATTATTAAAGTTTCCAAGTTACAAGGATTTAGTAAAGACCCAATATGTCTGGCCCGGGTAGCTGGTAAGCATAAATATCTCTGTGTCACAAGTGTATTTCCAGGGAAAGTATGGGGCAGTGCCTAAGGATTCAGTTCTGAGACCCCCAGCTGAGGTTCAGAAAAGCCCAGAACTGATCTCAGAATGCCTAAACTCAGCCTGCCTTTGACAGAGAAGGCTCCAGGTTTAGTTCATACCTTGCCCTCAGTTCTGGAGCTACATCTGTGGTAGATGGTCTTCCTCTGCCTGCTGGAGTCCCACTGAGCTCTCAGGGTCAGAATTCTGAAAAGTCAAAGACTCCACTGAGAGTGAGAAAGAATCCTGAGCAGGCGCAGCCCCTGCCGCCTCCTCCCACCCCAACTCTGTGGATCTGTTTCCAGGGAGGTGGGTGATTCAGTGCAGGGCAAGGAGTGGAGGGAGGCAGCACACAGTAATTATGTCTTCCTTGAACTGCTGCAGGCAAAGCCCCTGACATTTATATCCAAAAATGGCTCATTCTGATCCCACAGTCTTCCCAGAGGAAAGTCTGTCAGGTCTTCATCACTTTCCATTAAGGGCAAGGATCTGTTCTTCACAGCAGATGGCATCATCAGTGGCCTGCCTTGCATTCAGAAATAGAATAGGGTTAGTCACTGCGCCTGGCACTGCCCACCCCAATCCTACTGCCCCCACATACCTCCTGTGCTGCCTCTCTTCAGTGCACATCTGCCCCCAGGGTCTGCTTCAGGCGGACCAAGTCTTCTCACAGTCAGGGCACCTGGCTGGGGCCAACAAGTCACTGCCTCTCCCTGCCCTCATGAGCTAGATTAGCACCCTTACCCAGCTAAATGCTTCCAGAATGTTCTCCCTACAAAGAAGTGACTGAAGTAGGATCCATTAATCTCAGAGTAAGTCCTCTGGGCAACTAGCCAGCAATACTTCCTGACAACTTTCAGGTTTGCAGAAATTTCAGATGCTTCAGAAGGATTCAGAGGAAATTAAAAACGTGGCTACTCCAACCCCAAGACATATACCTGGACCGAGAACACCCAGGGTAATTTTAGTTCAAACACTCATACTCTTGCAGCATGATGCTCATCAAACCAGAGATTTTGTAATGACGAAGTCTGCTATTTGAACTCACAAATTTGGCCGTCTGACTTAATTAGTTATGTTCCATATGCAAGGACATTCTTAGGAGTGTTTTTGGAAGCTGTTTTTTCTTGTGCGATTTGATTCTTGTTTTATTTTGTCTTTGTTCCTGCTTCAAAGCCAACTGAGATTTTATAGCTGATGTTTTCAGATGCATCCATCATGACTCATAACAATTTGATAAAGGATAAAACGCTTCTATTTCTCAGGTTTGCTTTAAAAATTAAACATTCAAATGAAAAAATTATATTATTCCAGTAGAAGTCACTGATTAAATTAGTGAAAATCGTTATTTTTCAGAGAAGCTCCATAAGACATCTAGATGGTTTTTTCCCCTTCATCCAACTCTGACCCAATTCAGAGCTTTTCTTTTAAGTGTATCTTGATTTAATTAACTGTTTACAAGTTGCATCTCAAAGATGAGCTTCATTTCTGAGTAAAAACCCTAAGGAAACTTCTGAGGGTCAAGAAGGCTTCAGGAGACCTTTGACTCCTGAGTTTGAACCGATGAGGCCTCCTTCCCTTTAGGGAATGCCAGGCTGCTACAGGCATAGTCCCTGGATCTGAGAGCAAGCAGAGTGCCTGTGAGTACACAGGGCCACTCCCAGTGCCCTGAGGTGTCACTGCCCGCCTCCCACCACACCCTCGGATCAGGAGGAGATGGAAAGGCTGCTCATCAGGAACTTTAGAAGATCTGATCCAATAAGACAATGTGGACTTTCCAATTGCCTTAAGAAAAACCCTGTTTGAAAGAGGATATATCTGGAGGATATATAGCTATCTGCTCAAGCACAAAGGACATCCGTAGATTTCCTCAGTCTTATCTTACCCCCTGAAGGGAGATGACTGAAAAAGGTCAACGTGATTTTATTTGGTTTCTATAAGTCAAATAAATTAATTATTCTTAAAGATCCACCATATTTTGGCACTGGGGACACCAGGACAAATGATGTGTGCCCTGCCCTCAAGGAACTTCCAAGAATTTCTCTGTACGCCATTCATTTAGAATGAGGTGTTTTATTCCCCAACAGAGAAAATCACTACTAAGTGGGTTTCACAGTTTTCTGCCCTTTTGTCAGTAATTCCAAGTCTTCATTTAAAATGTCAGAGGGGAAAAGGCAATGCCCTCTGGAGAGACCGGAGCCTCTAACTCTTTCTTCACACCAGCCGGAAATCTGAAAGATGTCTGTGACTTTTCCTTCTCCCTCACCCTTCACATCCAATCGGTCACCTTGAACTAGTCTTCCACATTCCTCATTTCCACTGCCAAGGTCCTAATTAGGGCTTCATTGCATCTCACCTGGAAGATTTTGAGTGCATTCTGGCTCCACCCTCTGTCAGTCTTATCTAGCACTTAACCACTCTCCAGACTCTATCATAACTGCCTTTTTCTATGTCAACCTTTATGCTAGATCATAAGCCCTTGAAGGCAGGCACTGAGTTTTTAACCTCTGTATCCTGGGCACCTGGCACAGTGAAAGGCTAATAGCAGTCACTCAGCCATGTTTGTGAAATGTATGCGAGGAAGGTAGAAGGACATATGTGGGCACTGAATGTCTCCAGATCGCTGTGAGTTTGCAGTTCCTCCTCTTCAGTTTTCTCTCCAACGTCAACAATCACTTTAGATGCTTTAGCAGCAATACTGCTTCTTATTCATTTATTTTTACTACCCTAATACATTGTTAGTTTTCATCTACTACGGGCCAGCAAACCAGACAATCAGTTTTTAGAGAGTGTATATATAAGTAAGGATGACTGGCTCTATCTGGGTCCCTCTTCTACAATTAGAGCAGCTAAGCTTCGGGGCACGGCGTTTTCCAGAGCTGTTTCAGCACCTTGAGAACTGGGTTCCACTGCTGGGTTGCAGACTGCAGAATTGTCAATACGCCTGAATTAAATTTTTCAGTTATCGGTGATTTTAATTTTTAATTTCATTTCAACAGGAATCTTTCAAATTTGCTTCTGGAAATGTACACAGCAAGACTCTCTTTTACTACATTTTTAAAATAACAAATATGAATCTTTAAAATGTTATTAAAATTTACCTCACTGAAAAATATTAATGTTGTTATTTTTATTTATATCTTTGCTGTTTAACTGTTTCAATCACAGTGTAATATGAAATGAGACAGCATCTAAAAAAATCCTTGTTAGGCTGGCCAGTGTGGCTCAGTGGTTGAGCATCGACCTATAAATCAGGAGGTCACGGTTTAATTCCCAGTCAGGGCACAGACCTGGGTTGATCCCCAGTGGGGGGTGTGCAGGAGATAGCCCATCAGTGATTCTCATCATCGATGTTTCCATCTCTCTCTCCCCCTCCTTTTCTCTCTGAAATCTATATCTATATATCTATCTATATCTATATCTATATCTATATCTATATCTATATCTATATCTATATCTATATCTATATATCTATATCTATCTATATATACATATATAGATATATTTTAATGTTCAGGTTAAAATGAATATAGAGTATCCTCAATTGTAATGCATGGACATTGTATTATTCTGTTAAAAATCTCTACCTAATTCTATTTTTATTGGGTTCTTTGTCAATGGAGAGCTGAGCAACACAGCCCTGACATACTTCTCAGCATAGAGCACTGATTTCTGCTTTTCCTTTTAAAACTGTGGTTGGTTATATTTGCAAGTGAAAATGCTGAACACCCTTGAAAAAAGCAGTTGAGCTTGGAATTGTAGCCAACTTCTCCTCCATAAAAGCACAGCCTACACCACCTCCTTTGAAATGACCTTCCACCTGAGCTCCTGCAGATATAAGCCTGGACAGCCAGGAACACGTGTGAACACCTGACATTGGATCAACAAATCCACAGGCAGGACTAAGCCAATTGGATACTTTTTCCTGGAAATGTAGAGCCAGGGCTCTGAGACAGAATTAATGGGTTGATGTTGAGCACTTGACCTGAAGGGATGGAAGTGAACTTGCTGGACTATACGCAACCTGGAAAAGCTCATTTAGAGAGAAAGGAAGCAAAGAGAAGCATTTTGAGGCTCTAGGAGAGACACAGAGTGTGACCTCAATCTATATAATTTGCAGGGTCTAGTGCAAAAGGCAAATGTGAAGCCCCTTTTCATAAGCAGGAAAAATGCCATTAAAGGTGCTAAAATGCAAGGATTTTTCTTTTAAAAATATTTCATGATTTATAAAATGTATAGGCATATATTAGTCAGCTCAGGCTGCCATAACAAAATACCACGTTTCTGGAGAATAGAGGTCCAAGATCAAGGTGCTGTCAGGGTTTCTGGTAAGACCTCTCTTTCTGACTTGCAGATGGCTGTCTTCTTGCTGTATCTCACATAACATTACTCTGTACAGAGATAGAGAAAGAGAGAGAGAGAGAGAGAGAGAGAGAGAGAGAGAGAGAGAGAGAGAGAGAGAGAATATCTAAGGACTCTTCCTCTTCTTATAAGGACACTAGTCCTATGGGATCAGAGCTCAACCATTATGACCTTATTTAACTTCAATTACCTCTCTAATGGCCCTATCTCCAAACACAGTCACACAGGTTAGGATCTCAACATATGACTTTGGGGTGGGTGGACATAATTCAGTCTTTAACAAGGGGTAACAGTGATACATAAGTAACAACATAAACTTACAAATTGAAGGAAATGATATTTTGGGTGTTATAATCTGAAATATGATAAGTAATATTTTATTATTATTCTAGATTGGTTGATTATAATATACTAGGGGCCCAGTGCACGAAATTCGTGCACTGGGTGTTGGGGGGGGGTGTCCCTTAGCCCAGCCTGCCCCCTCTCACATACTGGGAGCCCTCAGGCGTTGACCCCCATCACCCTCCAATCGCAGGATCGGCCCCTTGCCCAGGCCTGACGCCTCTGACAGAGGTGTCAGGCCTGCGCAGGGGACCCCCATCTCCCCCCGATCACTGGCTCTGGCCCCCACCCAGGCCTGAGGCCTCTGGCCCAGGAATCATGCCTGGGCAGGGGACCCCCATCTCCCTCTGATCGCTTGCTCCACCCCCCGCCCAAGCCTGACACCTCTGACCCAGGCTTCAGGCCTGGGCAAGGGGACCATCATATCCCCCCAATCCCCGGCTCAGCGCCCCGCCCAGGCCTGATGCCTCAGCCAGAGGAGTTGACCCTCATCACCCTCCGATCACCAATCATCGGTTCGGCCCCTTGACCAGGCCTGAGGCCTCCGGCAGAGGTGTCAGGCCTGGGCAGGGGACCCCCAGCTCCCCGCAGTTGCAGGCTCTGCCCCTACCCAGGCCTAACGCCTCTGGCTGAGGCGTCCGGCCCGGGCAGCGGGGACCCGCAGCTGCAGCGGCCCCATGATTGTGGTCTTCGCTTTAGGCCCAGACAAGGGACCCCTAGCTCCCAGGACTGCCAGCTTCGACCGTGCCCAGCTCCCATCGCTGGCTCCACCCCTACTTCCTGCTATCACTGGCCAGGGCGGAAAAGGCACCTGATCCTCCGATCATGGCTGGGGGGCAGGGCAAAGGCGGCCCCAGGGCCGCCTTTGCCCTGCCCCCCAGCTCTTAGCTCCCCCCTGGGTTTCCGATCACTGTCAGTGGCAGGGGGCTTCTTCCTGCTGTCCCTTTCACCTCCCTGCATTGTGCCTACATATGCAAATTAACCACCATCTTGTTGGCAGTTAACTGCCAATCTTAGTTGGCAGTTAATTTGCATATAGCCCTGGTTAGCCAATGAAAAGGGTATCGTCGTACGCCAATTACCATTTTTCTCTTTTATTAGTGTTGATTTCTGGATCACTTCCGCAAACATATTAGATCATTGAAACATATACTGTTAACTTCATTTTCAATTGGTATTGTGGAAAGTAACATGAGTTGCTCTTAGAAAATTCAAAATTACAAATAATGTTTTATCATTTTTCATTTTGAGGAAGATCTATCTGCTAATGCCACTGTTGCTGGAGCTGAAAAGAGTATTTTATAGGCTGTGAAAACATTAGGACAAACTTCTGATTAACTATTTTGAAATACAAATATTAGCACAGTTAGAACTGATGATTCTGGAAAAACATTTTTCCTAAAAAATAATTAACTCTTTATACAAATCAGTTTCATGTGTCTAAATTTAATTTTAAATATAAATTTGTACAATGGTATTTTAATATTTCCTCTTACATTTCCTGCACCTTACGGAGGTTATACAAAAAACTGACTTCATAATTTATATATTATTCAAACACCTGTTTTTACATCCTATCTCTGTATGTTCAATTACAAGAGAAAATTAATTTAAAAGTTATCTTCATTAATAATTGGTCCATCTGATGCTTCATATGAAAATAGTGTTCTTTTCCATAAAATGTGATGGGCTTTAAATTTAATTTCTATTTGTAAGCTTGTGGATACTTGTTTTTCAATGTTGTGGCAGTTTTCAAAACCCAAGATTTTTAAACTATGAAGAATTCTACTAACTCCCTGGTAGGCTTTATTGCAATGTCCGTGTGTGTGGTTTAATTTTTTAATAATTTACTGATGAAGATTTACCACCCGAGTGCCAACAGTTCCTAGCCAAAGATTAAGATTTGTGTTGATACCCCAGAGATGGACTCCAGGGACAGACTAGCAAACTAGCCTCTCGCCATGCCTCACATGGGGCCCCTCCTTTCTCACCAGGGTTATGGCTGCTGCTGCTACCCCTGCCATCACCATCATCACCACCAATCTGGCCCAGGTCTGGCCTTGGCATGTGCAGCCAGGCTAACTGCTACATGCACGTTGGCCGCTGCTCACCGTGCCACAGGACTAAGTCAATGTGTGTGTCTATGCTGTAGCTTCACATATCTCCTCCTCCCATGCATGTTCCACCAGACTTAACAGACAAGCTCCTCATCGGCCAGTTAGGCACCGTCCCTCAGGAATCCAAGCTGTGCTTGTATCATGTTCTTGGATGCCCATAAGATAGCCCTTTGTATTTTTACCAAAAAAATCCCCCATTGGGTAGATACTGCTGGATGCCCAGTCATTGCCCATTTTCTCTTCTTTGTTAAAAGAAAGTTATTCTTTCCAGGGGAGCCAAGTGCCAACTTCCCAAAACTCCTTACATCTAAAGTAATTAGCTAACTCAGAGTCAGTGAAAAATAATCACAAGTGTTCTAGAGATTTCTGGGAAATGTTTGCTTTCCTGATTCACAGTCTTCTTCTTCCTGCCAGGAATGCAGACATAGGCTGAAGATAAAAGAGCTATCATGAAGCAACAAGCAAGACAGAGTGGGAACATTGTTCTCTGATAACATCAAAAAGCAGTTACACCATCCCTACTGCCATCCTCTAAACTCTTTATATTAGAAGCATAAACTCGCTTGGTTAGGCACTGAGTCTGGTTTCTCTTACATGCAGCCAAATGCAATCTTAATTGAGATACTCCTTTACTTAAGTTAGCTTGGGTAGATTTTTGTTTCTTGTAACTTGCTGTTTGTGCTCCAACCATTTCCTATGAGACCATTTTGTGCACAAAGGCCTTCCCTTAAGTTGTTTTCACTCCTACCAACCAGTATCTGCAACTCACTGTTAGAAGGCTGCTTCGTAAGAGTCATAAGTGCATGGGAATTTACATTGACTGGCAGCTGTCCGTAACCCTCCCCCTAATTGGGTTATGGATAGCTCCCAATTAGGGTTGAGTCAGAGTTATGTCCTGTGGGACTTAAATATAACCCTCTTGCATGTCTGCACTCCCCCACCAGTTTCTTCTGGGGACATTTCCTAATAAACTACTTTTACATTAATCTTACTCTCAGGGTTCACTTCTGGGAAACCCAACCTAAGATGCAGTCCAAAAATGCCTGACTAGAATAGGTATTACCATGTGGTGTGGACTGAATGTTTGTTTCCCCTCAAAACTCCTTTGTTGAAACCCTAATCTTCAATTTGACAGGATTTGAAGGTTGGAACCCTTGATAAGTAATTAGGTAATAGGTGGACTACCATGATGGGATTAGTGCCCTTATAAAAAGAGGAAGTGAAGCAAAAAAATCTTTTTCTTTTTTTAATATTATTTTTTTATTGATTTCAGAGAGGAAGGGAAAGGGAGAGAGAGATAGAAACATTAATGATGAGAGAGAATCATTGATTGGCTGCCTCCCGCAGGCCCCAAACGGGATTGAGCCTGCAACCCAGGCATGTGCTCTGACCAGGAATCAAACCATGACCTCTTGGTCCCCAGGTCGACGCTCAACCACTGAGCCATGCTAGTCAGGCAAAACCTCTCTCTTTTTGTGTGCATATGCCAAGAAAAATCGATGTGAGGGCTTGACCAGGAGGAAGAATCCTCATTAAGAACCTGAACATTCTGGCACCCCATTCTCAGACTTCTAGCCCCCAGACCATGAAAAATAAATGTTTGTTGTTTGAGACACCCAGTCATTGGTAATTTATTATAGCAGCCTAAACTGACTAAGATACTAGGGATTTAAAAGCAATTTAAAATCCAATCAGTTTTGACATTTTTTGTGTATTCAAGGCTTCAATAGAAAGAAAGGCATCCTTCTTTGCAAAATGCATAAGCTCAGAAAAAAAAATCCCATCCCTCTTCCTATATCCCATCTGATAGCAGCCCAGGAATTTTTTGATAGTTGAACTATAATATGATACTTCAAAAAAATATTTATTTATTTGTTTAAAAATAATACAAAGATAATCACCGAAAGAAGAGAATGCCACTATCTTGATACCAAAAAAGATGAACAAAATACAAATATATGTTGGCCAACATGTTGATTTGGGGCTGTCTTCCACACCTCAGGGCAACTTTAGTGGGAGGAGCACTGCAGTATGGCGCTGACTCCAGGGGGACCACAATTTGTCACTCCCAACCTCCCAGCACTGTACTTTCCTCACCCTAAAGTGCTAATTATCTTGATAGTTTTTTTTGTTGGCCACATAAGACATGCATTTCAGAGCTGTAGCAGCTTTATTCACAGTGTGAATATCTTTTATCTTGATGCTATGAGTCGCCACTTTGATGTTAGCAGGGCTAGGGATTATTTTTAAAGACCTAAATCAGTACTTTCATTGAGAAAATTGAATCGTGCTGTCTTGTAAGCTCCAGATGAAAAGCTGAAACCCTTTCCAACAGCTCACTTCTGAGGGCTAAGTTCAGGGCAGACGGCTCAGTGTTCCTGATATGATTTGATTACCTGTCACTGCCAGATGCCCAGTCTGAGGTACGTGAAGAGAAGCACAGACAGACAGCTGTAGCTACAGAGTTTAGGAAACAGAGGTGCCCTTTCAATTCAATGACTGAAAAGCAAAATGCTCCTGCAGATTTTAAGAAAATACAATTTTTGAAAATGGGAGATGTCTTCCTATCTTAAGAGGTCTGTCTAAACACATTCCCTTCTGGCTCTTAGTTTTCACTGACTCTGACATCATGCTAGAGTTCTACCAAGCTGGGTTTAGGAAATACCTTTCTGGGGTTGGCACGTACAAAAGCTAAGTTATGACAAGAAGACATTAGGCAGCACGGATGCAGAGAGAGGGCACAAGAACTACACATATACTGCGAGTGTATGATTGCCTTGCAGGTGCCTCATATGCAGTATCCAAGGCCATTTTCAGCCCATCCCCACTCGGAATGGGTGAGTGGGTGGTATTCTCTAAAGGCAGCAGAGGTCAGATGGGGCTAGAGGACATAACAGGGCAGAGGCAGAGGGTTCAGGAGACACGTCTAAATAGAAAGGGCTGGGAAGAGGGTAGGGTGGGGCCCTGGCTGACGGACCAAAGACTGAAAACCAAACCTCATTTAGGAGCTGGGAAATGAGCTGGACGATGTATAGGAGCCTCCCCTAACCACGACCTCCCATCTCTACCCCGACTTCCTCCTTGAGTTCTGAATTGATTGGAAGACAAACTCAAACCTAAAGTCAATAACTGTTTTGTGCCTGAACTAGCTCACATACCAAATAAAAAGCAATTCTAAAATAAAGAATAATTAATAAATTAATAGAAGAGTTTCTGAGTACCTATTCCCAGATGTATTTTACCTATCTAATACTCTCTCCTGCTTTCCCATCAACATCTAGTTCAAAACTTAATGCCCTCCGTACCTCCTTAGATATGTGTATGTCATAGTAAAAACCAAACTATTAGGTTCAAATGCCTGCTTCACCATTTGCCAGCTGTGCAATTTCCAATAGATTGCATAATCTCTTTGTGACTAATTTTCTTCATCTGAATAATAGAGAATAAAACACTTTATAGCATTGTCAGAAAGATTAGTATGATAAGGCAAGGAAATCACTTGGAAAGTGCTCAATACATAATGAATACATCATAAACAGTGTGTATGTGTATGTGTTTTTTTAATGTGTTGTTTTCAACATTATACTTTGAAAGTTCTATAATATCACCATTATAAATGGAATGAGATTTTTAAAAACACACACTTTTCTTCGCTTGCATTCCTGTAAGGAAGTGTTGTACATTTATTTGAAAGAAATATTTTAATAAACTGATTGGGATTGATGGTAAAACCTCAAAATCAGGCTTTAGATGACAAGAATACTGTTCAGATTCAAGAAGCAAGTTGAGAAATTTGTTTAGCTTCTGAGAAAGGGGGAAGAGGAGAAAAGCCAAATGGGAAGTAGAACGAGAGAATGAAAGGAGAGAGCAACTCCCAAATTTCATGCCCAGGTTAACTAACCAGGAAGACACACAGGAGAGGGTATTCACAGCTAGACTGTCTGGCCTAGGAGAAAATTGTTCCTTTGGGATTTTGGAAAGGATTTTCATATAGTTTTGTGAAGCTCATTCATTTTGCAGAGGGACAAATGCCAGGACTGGACGAGCCATTTCTTCTAATCTACAAGCTGGGCAATCAACAAGATCATGTCTCCAGAAATACTGACCGGGCACCAGGAGCTATGAAACTACAGTCATGGGAAGGGGTACTAACTTAAGATATCCACTTCCAAATAGGCATGGCCACACATTTTGACTCAGTACTTCCCTACCTTTATTGTTTTCAGCCTTCCAGAGACCTATCACTTCAGGGAAGTTAAGGCAATTTAATATGTGCACACACTCCATTAGTCTGGGGTACACCTGGACTGTTTCAGTTTTTTCACCCTATGATATTTACTTTATTTTGGAACACAGGCTTAGCTTTTGGCAGTTTAATTCTCTTGCCATATCAGGAAGGCCAACTGGGAAAAATTAGCCTCTGTTATCCATTTATATCTAAAGTTTATCCGAGGTCAACAAGCCTGGTGATGCCATTTGGCATTAATTATATTCCATCAAGGCAAGAACTATAAAACTCATGAGACAGATATTAAATAGACTGTTTGCAAATGAAATTAAGATCTGCCCCAACTCAGTCACAAATCAGAGACTACAGATAAGACATTGAAGCCCAGAGGATATTTTATTTTACATGGTAGAAAGTATGGTGGTAAAGTTAGTCCAAACTTGTTACCTGTAATGCACAGGCATAGATCACTCCCTAGCCTCGGTCATTCCCCAAGTGTTGGGCAATGGGAACTGAGGCAACTTCATTCAAAGAATTACTTTCCTTTTTTTTTTTTTTTTGAGGTGTAAAGAGAAATTAGAACAATGGTAATGAAGATTACCAGAAAACTTTTTAACATAAAAAAAAAAAATCTTCTCCCCACCCTCTACACACACACACAGATTCACACAGAAGATACAATCAGTGATCCTACCAGTGATTAGGTGACTAATTGCTTGGCTTTTGTACACCAGCCAGATGCGCTGGAAAGGCAAGCTCTGGAAATTGAAGAGAGGGAGAGAGGGTGCCTTAGCATGTAGAAAAGGTACCCGAGTTGGGGAAGTCATCTAAAGGAGAAGTGGAGGTCGGAAAGGCCTAGTTCACAATCTGCCTGGTGTCCCTGTCTGCATCTTCCTGACCCTCATGCCCATCAGCTGAGAATCTCAAAGGGAACCTCCCCAGGGAGCTGAGCCACATAAAGGGCCAGTTTAAGGCACGAAAACAAATGCTGGTATGTACTATTTGTTCAGGACATTCTGTTATGCAATGAAGTCAAAAAATGGTATCACACATGATCACCTGTGGGTAAACAGTCTCTGGAGCTAACTTTGTGCGTTTTTTGGATTTCTGTTGCATCAGTTTTGAAAACTGGTTTAGCATACTCGGGGTAAAAATCTACATTAAGCAAATTCAATCTTAGCCATCTACATTTGAACAAAAAGAAAGCGAAATGAGTTAGCGCTTTTTTTGCATTTATAAAAATAATACAAGTGCATTGGATAAATACAGAAAATATAAGGAAGAAAATTTAAAAATCAACATTAATTCTAGCACCAAGGGAAAAACCCTATTAATATTTAAGTATTTACCCTCAAGTTTTTTTCTATTCATATGTTTAGAAATACTTATCGTTGTCCTATATTATATGCAGGTTTTACATTTGAAAGTATTTTAAAAGATAAGACATATATCTGGCATTAAGTTCAAAAGGCCATACAATGAAAATAAGACTCCAGCTACCAAACTGCATTTTCCAGAGGCACCTAGTGAACAGTTTATTTTAGACTAGAGGCCCAGTGCATGAAATCCGTACACTGGCAGGGTCCCTAGCAGCTGCCGGCTGCCAGCTGGGTACTTCCTCCCTTCCCCTGTCAGGCCCCTCCCCTTGGTCGAACTCCGGGAAGAACTCCCAGTCAAGGGGACAATTTGCATACTATGCTTTTATTATATAGGATTCTTCAGAGAGAGAGAGCACTGCCCTGATGACACCTTGATTTTGAACTTGTTGCCTTCAGAACTGTGAGAGAGAGAAAAAATGTCTGTTGTTTTAAGTCACCGAGTTTGTGGTACTTCCTTACAATAGGCCTAGGACATGAAAGACTCTCTTTATAATATATAAAATACTCTTATGGACTATTTTCTGTTTCTTAGTTTTATTGATATATACCTATTATCTATTTTATTAAAGTTTTAAAAATTTATTTTAATACTCTTTACTTTTCCTTCATTACTTATCTTTTCTGAATTTTCTTAGTAATCTGACAAATTCTTCTTTACAATGTTTTAATTTTAGAATGAATATAAGTCCTATTTTCTGTAAAACACAAATCTAGTCGTTTCTATATATACCGTGATTTCTTACTTAACGACAACAAAAATTCACAATATGGTTACTTTAAATAACGAAAGCTCCATTCATTTAAGATATGATTTGGATTTTAAAAGTTGATTTGCATTTACGAATTTACATTTATTCCAGAAAATTGCACCAATGTGTGTTTTTAAAACAATTATAGATCTTAAAGAATTATAAAAAGTTTGTATTGAGGGAAACTATAGTTTGAAATAATAATATAGTGTTATTGGTAATAATGCATGTTTCTTTGATTTCTGCATTATTTAAAATGTTTAAAAACTCTTTCCCATCATTTATTTCAAGACATTCTACCTAAAGGATGTTTCCATTCACCATCCATCCAGCCCAGTGCCCCAGCTTCAATCATAAGTGTTTTTCCAAAATCCTTCCCCACCTATCTCAAAGTCTTCCTATTTCTACATCATGAGTGTTTGGACTCCACCAATCCTTCACAGCCCCTCAAGAGTTTCTGACACCTTGAAGCCTTCAAGCCACCCTAGTTAGAAGTAATTTCTTCCCCCCCTAAACTTGTTTAAAGTCCATCTTATACTTATTATTTAATTGTGTAATAATGTTATCTTTTATCTATGTTTGGAGTTTGAACTAAGATTTATTAAGTCACATTTACTTGAGCAATATATCATGTTACATTGCATACTAAGATGTTTTTTAAAATCAGATTGGCAAATTCCACTTACTCCTCCTAAATTTGTTCTTCCAAGTTACCTGTTCCTTACATGGACCTGGCCTCACCTAAGACATGTCTGGAAAGGGGAATGCCCAGCACAGAAAGTGCACCTTTATGTAGGTCAGGGTTGGTCCCTACAGCGATTCCTCTGCATACTAGTTACGGTCATGAGCACCACAGTGCTGTTTGCCAACATGCTGCAAACAGGACTTTGCCAGTGTGAGGAAATAAGCACTGGGCACAGGGTCAGAAAGGCTGGGTTCAAGTTCTGACTCTGTTCTAATCTGTCACTTCTCTGGGCCCATTTCTTCATCTGCATAATGATGTTATTGCACTAGAGCCCTGCGACGATTTTGTTGTTTTAGTTTGTATTTTCTTTGCTTTGTTTTGTTTTTGTTTTGCTTTTATTGCAGCAGCAGTAAAGACTTCTTTAAAAATTAAAGTGGAGGGAGGGGCAATAATACATAACAGAGAAGCTTCCCTGGTAGAAGCTGGGAGAAAGGGCTGGAAGCCTGCCTCTGGATCCCCCCACCCGCAACCCCCCACGCCCCCACTGCAGCTCAGAAAGCTCTTCTCTGTCTTGAATCCCAGGGTAGTTCCTGAGAACACACTTTGAAAGCATTAAACTAGGTCAGGGTTTTCTAAGCTTTAGGCATCCATATACCAACTTGTGATTTTTGCCAGAATCAGCATCTACTATGTGCTATGTATTCATTCATTCATCCCATCAGCAAAGATGTATTGAGGCCCTGTTCTTTACTGGGGACTCAGCAAAATCAGGGCTCCTTTCCTGGGGGAGGAGGGTACAGATTACATTCGACAGAGCTGTATCTCATGCTGTTAGGAGTCCATACTCTAAATTTAGACAGATCTGGTTTGTCTGGATTCAGACAGTTCTGTCCCTTATACTTGTGTGAATTGGAGCAAGTTACACAACTTTTCTTTGCTTCAATTTGGTTTCCCATAAAATGGAACTCAATTAAACTCATAGAGTGGTTTGTGAAGATTAAGTGAGGAACTACATACAAAGCAGTTAGTCTAATACTCGGCACACAGCACTTACTAGTAATAATGACAGCTGTTATTTTTCTAATCTATTTCCCTTTTAAATTAAGTATTTCTTTACCCTCATTCTAAGCAAATAAATTTAATATACTAACCATGCATTTCTAACACACTTAAAGATATAACACAATTCCATTTAAAAATGTTCTTCACACTAAGAGTCAGTTCAGTAGCCCTTGGTAGGTGTGACCCATTTGGGAGGCATAGCTGCCCTCCTTTCTTCCAACTTGAGCAGCCATGCCCTGGTTGAATGCCACAGAAGGACCTCATTTTCCTTTGTGTATGGCTCTCACTCCTATCCATATTGAGAAAACAGTCATTAGGTGCCTAATTATTGCCTGGTTTCTATCTAGGGAACAGCTGGCACCCCTTTCTTCACCATCCAGATAATAATCAAAGCCACACTAAGGTGTGATGAAACCATATGCCAGGTCAAGCAGGTACCTTGACAAAGATAATAAACCAATTCATGGAAAGGTGATCACTCATGTCTATCATATACTGCTTAGGAAGGATTTTTCAGAGATAGAGGCGAGAGTGTGGTACTGAGAGTGAGGTTGGCAATGGGAGCTCCATGGTCAGGTGACAAGTCCACCCGTCTTCCCAGTGACCACACTCCCTCCACAAGGGCCTGGCTGCTGCCTATGAGAAGCCTGCAGTGTTCCTCTCTCCTCTCTCCATTGCCCCCGAGACAGAGCCTGGACTCTGCAAGGGTCAGGTCACTAGGAAACCCCAGGCTAAGGAACTTGCTAGCCTCCTATTATGCCAACACAGAAGTGCAGCCTTTTCTAAAAAACAGATACTTCCTAGGGCCTGCCTTTCCAACTCCCACTGCATCCAACTATGCACGAACTTTCTGTTACCATGAATTACCTGCCATCTACTAGTATTGAAAGATTGCTATGGCAACCACACCAAGGTAGAGAATCTTAGAAGTGAATGCAGACGTTTCCGGGTGACGGGGCTGTGGACAGACCTCTGTGTAATTCGGGAACTCTCTCTCTAGACACCTAGTTTCTGCTTCAACCTTAAACAGAGGCCACCCCCCCCCGCCACACACACACACATCCTCCAGGTACAGCTTGCATCCTGATTGGTGGCCGTATCCATGTAGAGTCAAAGACCTGCATTCTAGTCCCTGCTCTGTCTATTACCAGGTCTGTGACATTGAGCAAGTGTAACACCTCTTGGCCTTATTTTCCCCTTTTGTAAACTGAGGAGTGTGTTTGATGGGATTTCTAAGATCCTTTCCATAATAACTAGCATTTAATCAATCTGATTTCAACCGTCTCTCTACTTCATGGCAGCTCTTCAAATATTTAACTGCAGTATTCATGTCATCTCTTCCTCAGCAATGTCCCCCCTTCTTTTGCACACGTCCCCGTCATGCCTGGCTTCCAGATCCCTCTCTGCCCTGGTCACCCTCCTCTGGAAGGGGGCCAGCTCATCAGCTCGGTTCAGATAAGGGGCACAGCAGAGCTCGCCTGGGATTTCTTCCAGAGCACCTGCTCATTGCCAGAACCGAGACTGTCTGCCTCAATTAGAACATCTGGTCACCTTCCCTTGTCCCCCTAATCCTATTGCAAAACCACTGGCTTCACAGATACACAGGGTTAGATGTATAGTAATGGCTATTAGGGAAAAGACCAAAAAGGTACCTGCCGATGCATAACCTCATCTTTTCCAAGATATTCATTTAAAAAAGAAAAACACCAATAAAAATCCTTGTAATAAGAACTGTGATGATTCTCCCCAGCTTCTCATACAGCAACTTATTTCTGAAAGTAGTAGCAGAGAGAAAAACCATTTCTTCTTCTGTAGTTATAGAAAAAGCGCTAAGCCACTGAACACAGCCAAGAAGATACTGCTGCCACCTTGTGGTGACAGTTGTTATATAGCACCTGTCCATCAACAGGACTTAATGTTGAATCACTGAGTAAAAAAAAAAGGTATATTGGCTGATTTTCATACTAGGAGTGCCTAGACAGAGAAAATTAATGGAAATAGCACAATTGTCCAAGACTTCGCCCAGATTCTTTTCCCTCCTGTTTATTTCTCTCACCTCTCAGACCAAATGTGCTTACCAAGCCCCAGCAGCATGGTGTCCACTCCTAGGGTAGAGGCGGCAGAGCTGTGACTGCCCACCTGAGTCCCAGAGTGTCAGACGATTCCTGAACCATAGCAGCTTTCTCTCTCTCTCTCTCTCTCTCTCTCTCTCTCTCTCTCTCTCTCATTTCCTTGACCCTACCCAAGCGACGTAAGCAGTGGCAGATTTCTCTGTGATTCTCCTCATTCCCTCAAGCTAGTTTAACCCCATGGTCCAGTACTTAAATAACACCACTGTAGAGTAAACATATTTGTCCACAGTCTGCTAGGTGCAGCATGGGACCCCCTGAGGTCTGATTTCCATCTCTGCAGGGAAGATGAGCCACCTCCCTGCTTAGCATTATGGACATGTGATCGGTGTCATGTATGGTCTCCACCCAGAACTCTACCTAGAGATCTGTGTGCTTGGTGGAGGCTCTGGGGTACATGGCCAGGGCTCCAGGGTGGATGGGATGCATGGTCACAGATTCTGACGGTTGGTCTCTCTGGATTCCAAGATCCAGGTGCCTGTCTTCATGAGGATCTACGATACCAGCTTTTCCCCCTCAAAAATGTGTCCCCTTTCCTCCCCAGTGTCCTAGTGCAGGACCATAGAAGTGGAGGAGAAGCAACATCCAGGAAGCAGGGGTGTCTATCTAGTCTAGTGATAATCCCAGGGGCTGATTTCAGGAAGTTTGTCAACCTTAAAATAACTTACTTTCCCCATCACTAGCTCACAAGTGCTATGAGCTGGGGGCGGGGGGGGGGGGGGGGTAGGGGGGAAAGGTGCAAAGAAGAAGGAGGTAGTCAATCAGTAATGGAAAAGTGCTAAAGTAAGCTTCTTTTGCAGCACAAACTGATATTTACCTAAGTACCTTTCCCCGGCAGCCACAGAAAGAACTGTTGCTATCTTAAAAGAGAGAAAGGGGCCCACGTGTTCTGGTTATAGGACAATAAGGAGAAATCATGTGGGGTCAGGGGAGGAGGGGGAGGAATGACGGAAACATAAACCAAATGGAACACACTGAGTACTCGCTTCATGGTCGGTATGGAGCAGAAGATAGAGCCACCTACGCATCATAAACCTGTAGTTCATGAGAGGAGGGATTTGCAGACCAACCAGTAACCAAGTAGAGCTGCTTGGCCAATGCAAGCAGCTGACCGCTGTGTGTTACAGAGTCATCCATGCAGTGGGGCCCATGCCCAAGAATGCTGTACTAGTCCCTCCAGGGCAGTGGGACACAAGTCCCATGAAATACCTGAAAGAGTACCTGGAAAGATCCATACTGACCTGTGACTGCAGTTACCTTCGGGAGTGTAGCTGGGAAGATAGGAATAGAGATGGGTGGTTAATGGGAACATTAACCTATAATACGTTTTTTTTTTGTTTTTTTTTGCAAAGAGAATGTATTCATTTGTCATGTGTAATTTTAAAAATACATTAAAATATGTTACCAAAAACCAGCAGGAGGAGCATGAGCATAAGTTGCACACCTAGGTTCAGGTGTCAGCTCTATCTCTCGTTTACTAGTGTTGAGCTTTGGGTAAGTCACCAAAATGCTTGAGTCCCAGTTTCCTTGTCTATAAAATGGAAGCATTAAAACCTAATAATGGGGTTGTTGTGTTGACTGAGACGGTAATAGGATGTACTTGAAATTCAGTTGGTCCTAAATAAATAATTGAGAAAATGGAGAGATTATTGCTGAGACCAGAGGTAATGCAGGCTTATGAGGATGGTGGCAAACAAGACAAAAAAGGGGAAAGATGGGAGAAACATTTCAAAGACATGACAGAAAATAAGATGATTTGCCAACAAAGCTGAGGCTTACCACCCGAAGCCTCCTTCCCTGCACCCCTCGCCGTTCCTGGCCATCCTTCTGTTATGCTTTTTTCCTTCCTGGTGGCCAGCATGTTGCCGTTGTTTGAGAATATCAAGGACAAGATAGAAAAGATTATGGCAGTCCTGCCATCTCTAAGAGTCTATATCTTGGAACATATTTCTACTTAATATTATAGGGTATAGAGGTTTGTGGAATTTTACATATAGTGTTGCCTTTGCTAAATATTTTGGATCCTATTTATAATTTATCTGATATTTTGAACAGATAGGAAATTATAATCCATTTAACCATACACCATGACACATCATAGTTTCCAAAGGGAATATTTATACCAACAGAAGAAGCCTGTTATATACATTTTTAAACAATCACACTCAATCTGTTGGATGGTTGGATGGATGGATGGGCAAATAGGTAACTAAATGAATAAATGTTCTTGCTATCTATTATTAGATATAATTCACAGGTGACACCTAGGAAATTAAGTGGCAGGTGTATGTCTTTCGGCAATTAAGGATGTTGGACATTGTCCCTATTCTAATAATAGGCCTATGGGTGGGTCTGCATTTTGTGTTCTAAGCACACTTCCCCAAGGGCTTATTGGCACTTTCATTAGACTCTCTGCTTTCTCTCTAGTGACACATTTGAACAACATGGTGCCTTTGCTGACAGCGGCCAACGACCACGCTGATGCCTGTAATAACGAGAAAAATCTCTCTGGTGATACATTTCCTTGGTCCCATTTCCCTTAGGGATTATGACATTTATAGGTTGCTACTCAAAAGTGAGAGTATAGCCCAGCCAGTGTGGCTCAGTGGTGGAGCATCAACCCATGAACCAAGAGGTCACCAGTTCCATTCCTGGTCAGGGCACATGCAGAAGGCCGCCAATTGATGTTTCTCTCTCATCAATGTTTCTATCCCTCTCCCTTCCTCCCTTTCTAAAATAAATAAAACATTTTTAAAAAATAGCTCTCTCTCCAGGGAGTAAGCCAGTGCCTTTCCCCCCTCCCCCACTCCTGCCCCCCTCCCCCTGCTCTTCCCCTCCCCGCTCCAGAAAAAGAGTCAAAGTGTGTTTTCTTCTTCCACAATATCCCATAAACAAACAAACAAACAAACAAACAAATCTAGAAGCGCAGACACCCTACACACTTTGCACCGCTTACAACGTCAGTAAAAATTTTAAGGTATTAAGAGCAGTGACAAATTGTCAGTATTTCTACGAGGAAATTTTCAATCTAGAAGGACTTTTTTAAAGCAGTTTTCTATTTTGCCCTAACAAATTAACATAATAAAATAGCTGTTGTTTTATTATTCAAGCATTCCCAACTGATATATAAAGCCCAATTGACAAAAGCGAATTCTAATATCCAGGCTGAGAAACTCCACGGCATATGCTTCCTCTGTTCCCCATTCAGCAGAAGATCTCCATTGTCAACACTACCCTGTGTTCCTTGCTTTAGTGGCCACTTCCTGCAGCTGCCATGGGGCTGATTAGAAGGGGTAACGGCCTGTGGTGACAAACCCCAAGGGCATTACTCCAAGGCTTTGGGAAACAGAAGGAAATGCTTGGGATTCTAACTAGAGACCCGGGACCCACTAGTAGATAGTTCCAGCAGCCTCCAAGAGAAGAGGGTATGTCTGGGAGCAGCTCATCCCTTCACGTGTCATATTCCACACTCTCCATTAGGGTCCTCCTTTCACTTTATTTTTTTTTTTTTTTTTTTTTTAATTAAATCTTTATTGTTCAGATTATTACATTTGTTCCTTTTTTTTTCCCCCCCATAACTCCCCTCCTCCCAGTTCCCGCCCCACCCTCCGCCCTCACTCCCCACCCACTGTCCTCATCCATAGGTGCACGATTTTTGTCCAGTCTCTTCCCACATCTCCCACACCCCTTTCCCCCCCAAGAATAGTCAGTCCATTCCCTTTCTATGTCCCTGATTCTATTATAATCAACAGTTCATTCTGTTCATCAGATTATTTATTCACTTGATTCTTAGATTCACTTGTTGATAGATGCATATTTGTTGTTCATAATTTGTATCTTTACCTTTTTCTTCCTCTTCCTCTTCTTAAAGGATACCTTTCAGCATTTCATATAATCCTGGTTTGGTGGTGATGAACTCCTTTAGCTTTTCCTTATCTGTGAAGCTCTTTATCTGACCTTCAATTCTGAATGATAGCTTTGCTGGATAAAGTAATCTTGGTTGTAGGTTCTTGGTATTCATCACTTTGAATATTTCTTGCCACTCCCTTCTGGCCTGCAGAGTTTCTGTTGAGAAATCAGCTGACAGTCGTATGGGTATTCCCTTGTAGGTAACTGAGTTTCTTTCTCTTGCTGTTTTTAAGATTCTCTCTTTATCTTTTGCTCTTGGCATTTTAATTATGATGTGTCTTGGTGTGGTCCTCTTTGGATTCCTTTTGTTTGGGGTTCTCCGAGCTTCTTGGACCTGTAAGTCCATTTCTTTCACCAGGTGGGGGAAGTTTTCTGTCATTATTTCTTCAAATAGGTTTTCAATATCTTGCTCTCTCTCATCTTCTGGCACCCCTATAATTCTGATGTTGGTACGCTTGAAGCTGTCCCAGAGGCTCCTTACACTATCCTCGCATTTTTGGATTCTTTTTTCATTTTGCTTTTCCAGTTGGATGTTTTTTGCTTCCTCGCATTTCAAATCATTGACTTGATTCTTGCGCTCCTCTGGTCTGCTGTCGGGTGTCTGTATAATATTCATTATTTCAGTCTGTGTGTGCTTAATTTCTAGTTGGTTCCCCAATATAAGATCGAGGGTCTTATTAGTTTTCGTGTAGACCTCATTAAGTTTATCGGCAGCTTCTAAACAGTTCTTGAGAGACCTTAAAAGTGTGGTTCTGAACTCTATTTCTTCCATTGACAATTTTGTCCTGTTTCTTTGTCTCCGCATTTTGTTATGCTTCCTTGGTGCACCCCCTAGTGGTCTTTGTTCGCAGTCTTATAGATAAATCTTGATTGTTGTAGCTAATTCCAGGGAGGGTTTGACCTCCAGGCCAAGTGGCTATGAGAATCAGCTGTGTCAGCAGTGAGAGAACTTCTGTCCTCTAGGGAGGTGCTAATCTAGCCTTTGCCTGAGGCTATCCGGCAAATGCCTCTGTGCAGGGCTTGGGCGGGGCGGGTCGCACAGGATCAACAGGGTGGGCCGGGGAGAGCAGTTATGGCGGCTCTCAGTCCTGTCCCAAGGGGCTCTGCCTCTCTGAGTCCCAGCACCCGCTGCAAAGCTCGGAGAGAAAGCTGCACTGGCTCTGACCGAAGCCAGACAGTCCCGCTTCTCCCGTTTGAGTCTGGGTCCCTAAAGACTCACCCGGATCTGGTGCTCAGAGTCTGCGACTCCCTCCCGATTGAAAACAACAACCGCGCCCTCCGCCGCCAGCCCGCTCCGCGCACTCCGCACCTCAGAATTGGACTTCAGCACTGCGCCTCCTCTGAGTGTCCGTGTGCGTTTCTCTTTCCTCCTAGTTGTAGGACTTCCACTCAGCCAGCGTTCCTGTGGTTCTGGGTGATGTCCCTTCCGTTTTTTGGTTTCACTTTTGAAGTAGTTGTTCCTCCTCCTTTCACTTTAGAATAGTCTCTGTGCTTTATTGTTTGTCTCAATTACAAATCTGAGTGTTCAACCAAGACCCCATTATTAACAGCTAAGAATTTCCCCTGTGCATTGGGCCTACAATCACACCAGGGTGGAGTTATATTCTGGGAACTCAAGGCAAATAAGGTAAACTCCTGTCCTAAAAGTATTTAAAACAGTCAATTTTATACTCCCCACTGCCTCATATTTTTCTTTATTTTTTTTCTTCCTTCCTTCCTTCTTTTTGAATTTTTCATCATATAGCCCAGGGGTTTAGAATGCAGTCTCTGAGTCCACACTAGATTGAAACCCCCACTCTACTTTTTTTAAAAAAAATATTTTATTGTTTTTTTGCAGAGAGGAAGGGAGAGGGATAGAGAGTTAGAAACATCGATGAGAGAGAAACATCGATCAGCTGCCTCCGGCATACCCCGCACTGGGGATGTGCCTGCAACCCAGGTACATGCCCTTGACTGGAATCGAACCCGGGACCCTTGAGTCCGCAGGCCGACGCTCTATCCACTGAGCCAAACCAGTCAGGGCCGCACTCCACTTTTTTTTAGTATGTGATTTAGACAAGTTATTTAACATCATGGGCCTCCATTTTCTTATCTGCAAAGAAGGAGAAATGATAGCTCTTGCTTTGTAGAGGTGCTTAGAAGATGTTAAACGAATAGGACATGTTAGCTATTATTAATGATACATCGTTTTCTCTTGTACTGTCAACAGTGGCATTATCTTGTCTTTCATCTCCATAAAAATTATAACTGAGATCAGAAAGGCAACACTGGAACTGTCAATCAATGTCAGCAGGTAGCTGAAACATATTAATTGGAGTTCTGATTATTGCTTTAATTACTAGAGAGGTTGAATGTTTCTTTACACATGTATCGCCCCTCTGGTAGGGGGGCATTCAGAGTCCCTGGACGTGGGTGTTTCATATCGTACATTAGGGGCATCCAGGCAACTTCATTTTGTCTTTTTTAGTGAAGAGGAAGTTTGCATTTTCTTTGAAAATGGAATTACCTTCATTGTTCCCTCTGACTATAAGGATTAGTCATGTTCAGTACAGAATTTTTGGAAAATACAGTAAAGGATAGCCAAGAAAAAAAATCACTGAAAATATCAACTGAAATAATAACTGGGAGGATTTTCATATATATATCCCTCATGCATTTTTATGCACATATATTTAATAAAATAGTAAAGATAAAAGTTAACAATGGTGAGAACTTACCTTAGGCCAGACACTATTCCATAAAGTGCTATACATGTATACCTTAATTTTCACAATAACCCTGTGAGATGGACTACCAATAGTATCTCATTTTACAACAAAAGAGACCAAGCCACAGAAGAAAATACTGTAGGTAAAATGCCAGATCAGAGTACTCACTTTTTAATACTTTTCATGTTTGGTGCCAAGTTGCCCTCCAGAGACCTCCATCCATTAGGGTTTGAGAGTGTTTCCCCCACACTTTTGCCAAAACTGATAAAATTTTCATCAGTCTGAGAAGTGAAAATATCATTGTTTTTTTCAAATTTCTATTTCTTGATTAGTAGCTGAATATTTCTTTATTACTTAATTATCTTTTATAATACTTTTAATAATAGCCTTGTCCTCCTTTTTTCGAATGGAGTTTTTAAATTTTTCTTATTGATTATAATTTTGATTTGTGTATTAAAGTTAACCTTTTTATGTCTGATATTAGATGTTGAATATTTTCCTTAGTACTTAATGAACTTGGCAAAGGAGGGTTCTTTTTCCTCCTTCTCAATGCCAAAATTATATATTTCCTTAAGAAAAAACCACTAAGATTTTCATGCAACCACTGTGATGGGGACCATAAGACATTTTGGGGTGCTAGCAATCTGAATTTGTGCCAGTAACCTGCCTTCTCCTGCACACTCTTGCTAGCCGATAATTAACTCCATTTGTAAAAGAATGTAGGAGACTAACAGCCGGACTCTGTACCTAGTTAATCAGTGTCCCTAATGCACATTCCTGATAGCCTATAATGAAGTCACTGCCCCTTCCTTAATTATCTGGTCTTGCAAGAGCTATTTACCTAAATACTCCCAATTTACAAGGGCCATAAACCAAGGACGTAACAGCTTAACTAGAGGGAGGTCACTGGCGCCATGCAGGATGGACATTAGATACGATCTAAATTAACTATTCTAACTGACTGGGAGGGGGGGGGCTGGGGGGGGGGTGGCTGTGAGAGTCCACTACAGAAGCTTGGTAGTTAGGAAACAAAGAAACTCAGAAATACATAAAGGGAAAATCTCATTGTCTGCGTTGTTCAGGATTGGATCTTAGAGTCCCCTGAACCAGCAGGGCGGCTTTGAATAAAAGCTTTTCCTGAACCTCCTGAGTGTTCAACTGTCTTCCTCCACCCCTATTCCATAACAACTGTTACGTCTGATCAAATAATTGAATGGATGCCCCCTCCCCTGGGAACTGACCTTTAGGCCACTTCACAATGGACATTCCACTTGCTTAGACCACATTCCACCTGCTAAGACCGTTATCTCTCCCCTTCGGAGTTTCCCAGAATCCACACCTGCACAGCAAATTATCCGCCCAGAAAAAGCCCACCTAGAGTCCTTTAAAAACCTCTGACTCCCCGTCTTTGGGTGCTGGCGCCATTTGGGGGCTCAGCCCACCTGGTATCCAGATGACCTAATAAATTTATAATCCCTTACCAGTTTGGCCTCGAGCGTTCCTCCTTTGGTGATCCTAAAAACCACCACTTTATGCATACCAATAAAGGAAAGAAGACATTCCCTAACCAAACCAGGACAAAAAACTACTAAGCTGAAAACTTGGGTTTATAATAGTTTTAAAGACAGGGAAAAGGCAAATACCAGGCTAATAGAGAAACAATTTCACAGATGAGGAGTGGGAGGTTGAGTTATTGCATGACTTGGCCAGACTCACAGTAGAGGCAGGGAGGTTACAGGAGTCTCCCGGCTCCATGTTCCATTGTCCCATCAGACTGCACTTAAAACACACAAATTTAAAGATAAATCAGAACTGCAAAAGGGTGACCAAAAATATTGGGATGTGGGGTCCCTTCTGGGTGTGGGCCTGGTGTGACAGCACTGGTCGCTCACCCAGGCAGCCAACCCTGGCCTGGCTCCTCTTTCTCAATCGGAGCCCCCCCCCCCCCCCCCCCCCCCCCCCCGCTCCGTCCTGAGGATTGGTCTGCGCACACTTCCTCCGCTCCTCACCACCCCAGCCCACTACCACTAAGCTGGCTGAGATAAGCACAAGCCAACACAAGGAAAGACAAGCTGCCCTTCCATGTGAGGTCTGCGGAGAGTGCACCAGAAGTGCATTCCACTTAATTACTGGGAGAAATTCTCCAGGATTGCTTTGATACTATTCCCAGAACCAATAAGCAGGAACCTTTCATTTGCATGCAACGTGAAGATGCAAAAACAAATAACTTTGGTATTGTATTTTAACAGCTTAAACAGTTCTGTTTGTTTAGTTTACACAGATGAATAGCTTTCCAGAAATACACAGAAGAGCACTTCAGGGCCTGACAAACACATAACAATGACAGCTGCGGAAGTCACAGAGGAAGTACCATTTAGGTGGCATTTGTTAATGAGTTGTATTTTGGGAGAGAGAGAAAAAAGTTGTAAAAATAATGAAAGGCAAAGCCAAAATAAAAACCACTGCAATTCCAGGGAATACAGTTAACATTGTTGTACTTGGTCCATCATCCTTGCTCTGCTCATGTCTAACTGCCTACCACAAAAGCAGTGCTGAAAACTATGAAACTAATTTCCAAATATTTTCTTCAATTTTAAAGTTATTCAAAACAAGTTAACAGAAGAGTTTCATGAACTTGGAATTCAAGCAAAGATTTTTTTGTTTTGTTTTGTTAATTCTCACCCACGGATATTTTTCCATTGATTTTTTTTAAAGAATAATTCTTTATTGTTGAAAGCATAAGTATGTCCCTCACACACACACCCCGCCCTCCCCCTGCCCCTCCCCACTCCTTCCAGCCAGCCCTAGGCCCTCAAGGCCCCATTGTCTGTGCCCATGGGGCTCATGCATATATGTATATAAGGTTCTTGGTTGGTTACTTCCCACCCCACCCCCACCCCCCACCCAGCATGGAACAGAGTCCACTGATTTTTAAAGAGAGTGGAAGGGAGCAGGAGAGAGAGAAAAGAAACATGGATGTGAAAGAGATACATCAATTGGTTTCCTCCAGCTCCTGCCCTGACCCAGGCCAAGAACTGAGCCTGCAACCCACGTACATGCCCTTGACCAGAATCAAACCCGGACCCTTCAGTCCAGGGGGCTGATGCTCTATCCACTGAACTAGACCAGCCAGGGCTTAAACAAAGATTTTTAAAATTAATTGTATTTCTTTCTTTTCATCTATTCATTCAAAGATGGTCTTTAAAAATTAGCTTAGCTGCTTTTCCACCTTAACAAGCTAATCTTAACATGGATAATTTTGAATTATGTTGATAACAGTGTAAGCCTGATAGCGAACATTCCCTGAATTTATTCAGACCTATCGATTTAATCTGTCTGATCAAATCAATAGACTGATCAGAGAAATGGCCTGTTTCTGAATGACACTCAAAATGTTCGTGTTTTATTACACACAAAATGCAGATCCTTTGTAGTTTTGAAAGAGCTGAGAGATAGTATACTCTGGTTGAAAGATAACTGAACTGTATTATCCCAGGTCTGTGGACATTTTTATTTAATTTGAGGAGAGTAAGCAACATCTGCTGCTAAAACCGTGCTAATGACAGAAACCAGTGACACAGAATCAACCTGCCCACTATTTATCCTAACTCCTCTCATTTCTCCCCAACTGTATCTTTCCTATCTTCTCATCTTGACCTGTTTTATAAACCTCACATTCTAATTTTATTTCATTTCTTAACTGAAATCCTGAATAAAAATCAGCTCATCCAATAGACACAAGACAATAACCCTGGGATCTAAAACCTTGTGCTCACGCTGATGAGTCAGTGTCTAATTTATAACACAGAGGGACAGCCCCAGCCAAACCTGAATTAACTCCTGTGTGTCCTTTCAGTGCTTCCCTAGTTTCCTTGACTGGTGCTGCCTTCTTCCTGCTCACTGCCCTCCCTACACCCCTCTCCCAACCTTGTCATCCCAAACCTTCAAAAAGAGTTTTGTTTTGGGGGAAGAGATCAACCGAAGGACTTGTATGCATGCATATAAGCATAACCAATGGACATAAGACACTGGGGGGTAGGGGAGGCCGGGGGAAATGTCAAGGGGCGGGGGGAAGTTTTGTTTTTTTTTGTTTTTTTTTTACCAACTTTTTCATTTTGAAGACCTATCCAAATGGTCCTCAAAATAGGCACAGGTAGTTTTATGGAAATCAATTCCAAGATCCTCAGCATCTATAGGGGTTTTCCCCCCAAAACCATTTTACCTGAGAAAGAGTCTGTGATCCAGGTGTTCTGTTGGTTTTCTGTTTCCATCTCCCCTTACACAGGCACTTCTCTGTCACCTAAAAAAGTGAACGCACATCAGGACTCATCACTTAGGACTTAAAACCCTCTGAGGCATCCAAGATAGAATCAATTTTAAATAGTGGGGTTGGTGTTGGTATTGAGACCATGAATGACTCTAATGAGTGGCTAACAAATCCTTCTGCAAGTCAAATGGCTTCTGGTTCTTTTTAAGAGCTGACATAACATTAAAAATAATTTTTCATCATAGATTACTATGTAACTTTGTTAGGATGTATCTTGGGGAAGTGAATGGCTTTCCTACACCATTAAAACTCTTTCCATTAATCACCATCTACTTATTTAGTGAATAAAATTTCTCAACACATCTATAAAAAGGACAAATATAATGAGAATTGGATCTGAAACTTGTCTTTTTTAACCATAATTAATATTCATCAATGAATACATGAAATAACTTTTAAATACCTCATCTATCTCATTAAGAAATGCAGTTCCGCCGAAACCGGTTTGGCTCAGTGGATAGAGCGTCGGCCTGCGGACTGAAGGGTCCCAGGTTCGATTCCGGTCAAGGGCATGTGCCTGGGTTGCGGGCATATCCCCAGTAGGAGATGTGCAGGAGGCAGCTGATCGATGTTTCTCTCTCATCGATGTTTCTAACTCTCTATCTCTCTCCCTTCCTCTCTGTAAAAAATCAATAAAATATATTTAAAAAAAAAAGAAAGAAATGCAGTTCCAATATAATATTATTTTTATATTTAGTAACTATTAACATTTGTAGCATAATGATGCTGAGGACCCACTGAGTACTAATAATAATTGTAATGATAATTCCATTCCAGAGAAATATCTTTAAACATTTAGGTCCTGTAATGAAAAAATTAATTTCAACTGGTATGCATATTCTGTTTCAGAAAAATAATTAAAACTTTCAAGCATAGAAAACACTGGGATAAAATTTCTATAGGGGAATGGAATGGAAATATTATTTCAAAGAGGTTATGGAAAAAGGAGGATGATATAAAATGCGCACGTCTTTCTTATTACTATGGGATTTAGGCTCTGTTGACTACATTAATAATTACATACCGATTTTGTTTTAAATAAAATAAAAGTGGAAATTACATCATTTGCAACTGCACAAACTCAAGTTGAAAGTTTTTAGATATCAACCTACACATGTGCAAAGAATCAAAGAATACATAGCTTTTGAAAATTCTCTTTGAGGAGATATAAGCAAAAACGTTTGAAGACTACTGGTCTACCACATTCTACTCTACACCTTTTAAGCACCCCCCCTTGGCTCCCCGCTCACCGCCCCCAGCATTACCATCCAGAATGTTCTGCTTTCAGCTATGGTGCAGTGGTCAAGAGCATATGCTTTGGAGTCAGGAGGACCTATGTATAATATTGGGGGCTAGAGTGAGGCAGGCAAGGAACCCAGGGGGCAAAACTTGAGACACTCCCAGGTTCATGCAAGCATCAACCTGCCCTTGCACAAACCTTAGAGTTTGCCTCCTTAAATTTTGCCCTCTAGGAGCCTCTCTTGCCTCACCCTGGTATTTTCCACTATTATTGGGTGATCTCAATAAATTATTTAGCTTCTCTGAGCCTCAGTGTCCCTAATAATAAGCAGGAAAAATAACACTGCTTTACAGGGTTGCACTAGGATTAAAGTAGAGAACAGACAGAGTATTTAGCAAAGTGCTGCCTGTTATCACCAATCAATAGTAAATGTCTCTGCTATATTCCAACACTGATAAACCAATTCATAACAAGGCGATAATCACTGAAAGACTTAAAGGATTATCATTCACAGATGGTCCGATTTTAGAAGGCCCTTGGAGAGGCAATATTTTCACACTCGTGCACACACACACACACACACACAGACACACACACACAGATACCCCGAATAGCCAGGTGGCTGACAGGTAGAGGCTTCCCCTTTTCCTCTCTTCTGTCCTCTCCCACCACCCTCTTGCTCTGCTGAGACTGACATGTGCTCTCTCTGGGCTCAGGACTGTCTCTGTTTTTCAAAACAAACCTGAAAAGGACTTGGACTTTGCCTTCCTCTGCGATAAGCATAGATATAAGCACTTAGTCTGCATAATGCTTTAAACATAATACAATATAACCTAACCACCTGGTCTCCAAAATGTCATTATTAGTGAAAATATTAAAGTGTGCAGGGAGGGTTGGTTTCCACATGGGTGCGATGAATAATTTTGTGAGAAGCCTAGTGAAGATTTGATAAGTCTCCTTTCATCCCCTGCCTGTCTTAGTCCATTTGGGCTGCCTGCATAAAAAATACCACAGACCAGGTGGCTTATAAACGGTAGACATTTATTTCTCACAGTTCTGGAGGCTGGGAAGTCCAAGGTCAAGGCACCAGCAGATTCTGTGTCCAGTGAAAGCCTGCTTCCTTGTTCGTAGACTGCCTCTTCTTGGTAGAAGGGGACAAGGGAGCTCTCTGGGGTCTCTTTAGTAAGGGCACTAATCTCATTCATGAGGGCTGCATCCTCATGACCTAAACACCTTCCAAAACCCCCACCTCCTAATACCATCACACAGGCATTAGGGTTCAACATATAAATTCTGGGGGAACACAACCTCTCAGACCCTAGCACTGCCCACTGTTAGGGTGTGCCTGCAGGACCTGGCTCCTCCCTCAACATCTGGTTACCAACACTGAGTGTGGATTATGCAGGACACAGTTCCGGGGCTGGATAGGATGCAGAGGTGAGTCTCTTTGCTGATTACTTTCTAGCCTCACAACACCAAAACTGATATTTTTGTTTGTTTGCAAACAAACAATAATATACAGAGTCATGCCCAGAGTCACAGAGCTACTAAATGTTCACTCAAATATTTATTCATCAATAAATTTGAACTGCCTGGTGTATGCCAGGCAGCTGTGTGGGTGCAGAGGCTGCAGCAGAAACAAAGTATATTAAAAAATCCTTGCTCTCAAGATATATATTTTTTGGAGAGAAGTGAGATAAAGGAGGTGTCTCTCTTAATAATTGAAAACATAAACCCATAAGGTTCAGGCAGCCAGGGAGAGCCCAGCCTCTCTCTGCAGCTAGCTGTACCTAATGCTCCATGTATATTATTGTTTACAGGTGGCTCTGTAGATATTCTCCTGGAGGATATATAAATTACCTGAGGAAACCACACCAACTGATTGGCAATAATCTGAGGACAACATGAGAAAAATCCATAAATAAGCATAGGTATGAACGTAGCTGCTGAGAGTGTGGGCCCAAAGTGTGGTCAGAGGAGCAGGAGGGAGAGGCAGGGAAGGCCTCTTTGAAGGAGTGGAACTTGGATCAACGTGGGATAAAAACTGACGGGAAAGAGGGTATTACTAAGAACCTCCACTGCTACCTTGCCCACTCCCAGTATCTCCCCTCTCCATTATCCTCTCCCCTGTAAATTATCTCAATCTCAGCAGCCACCACAGCAGGTGACTGGGGCCTGGCCACAGCCTCTGAGACATTGATGGTTGTGTTTAATGGAAAGAAACAAAAAGAATTTGAAGAGATCTTAACTCTGTAGAAAAAAATGAGGCTTTGGGTGATCACCCTTTCATTCCCATTTTATTGGTAAAACACCCACTGAAAATAAAGCAATAGTAAATGCCAACTCTAAGGGGCTTCCTTTCACCTGGGCAAAGTGAATTTTTGTAATTGTAAGGTAGCTGTTTCTTACAGATATTGATCTCCACAAAAGGTACAAAATTTCCTCAGTATTGCATATTCCCACCCACCCACCCTCAATGATTTTCCATCGTCACAAGGTCATGGGATAAATATTCTTTTCCTTTTAAGTTAAGTTGATCTAGACTTTGATGTAGAATAACAATGAAGAGGCTTATTAATAAAGATAATTTTCACCACTTGCCCCTGTATTTTTATCTTCTATGCTTACGTTTCTGAGGAAAAAGAGAAGAGGTCAAAAATATGACTCGCACTTACTTGACTTCAAAGGAACAAAATCTTTGTTTCTGTGGGATTGGTCTGCCCCTGCTCAGCAGTGATTTCATTCTAATGGACACTCTGTTCTGTTTTTGCAATTTACATATGAATTCTAAATATTTTTCTTTGATGCATTTCCAAAGAAAGGGGCAGGCAAACATCTTTTTTCTTTTTCTTTTAGGGGTAATATTAACATCTCATTCTATACCAGTTCTCTAGCTGCCTCATTAAGTTTTTAAAGTCATCACCTTTGTTCTACCTGTGGAGGTTTACTAGAAGGCGGGGGGGAGGGAGGTTAGAACAAGATGAAGATGTTTTCCTCAGAGGAGAATTGTTCCAGGGTGAAAAGCTCTCAGGAATATATAATGTGTTTCAGAGGAATTAAGGAGGATAAAGCAAAGGCAGGGAGGAATCTGATGCTGTGAGTGTCAGACTCACTAGAGAGACTGACTGCTCACACATGACATGTTTCAGATCATTTGACACGGTCATGCAAGCAACAGAAAGTTATATGGTTTTTAGTCTTCAGGTAGCAGTGAAATGACAATGTGGGCGGATCAGGAGAAAAATGAACTTCTCATTTTTTTTATTAAAATTACTTTTGAGCTAGTTCTAGACTGTGGGGGAGTTGATAAGCCACCAAGTTCAAACACACATATACCTCCTTCCACCTCCACAGCCACAGCAAAGTTTTCTGCAGACTTGCTCTGGCCAACTCATCACTCACTCAGATTGCACTCATGGAGGGACTGGTGCGTGTGTTATGCCCAGGAAAACAGATGAAAGAACACATTTCCTGCCTCTAATGTAAAATTCAGACAGGTAGACAAACAATCACAACACAGAGCGGGAAGTCTACTGGTATGAGCAGAATTCTATGAGCCAGGTACCCAACCCAACTGGGGATGGTGTATGGAGGGGGGAAGCCTTCCCAGAGGGTCTGACAGTTGGCTGTGTTTTGAAATATGGACAGAAATTGTTCAGGAAAGCGGAAGGACATTCCTGACGATCCCAGCTGCATAATTCCAGGGCAAAGAGATGGGATGGAGCCCTACCTGGTTTGGTTCAATGGATAGAGAGTTGGCCTGCGGACTGAAGGGTCCCCGGTTCAATCCTGGCAAACGCACATGCTCTCAGTAGGTGGGTGAGCAGAAGGCAGCCAATCAATGATTCTGGCTCATCATTGATGTTTCTATCTTTCCCTTCCTCTCTGAAATCAATAAAAATATACTTTTTTAAAAAGCAAAGCTAAATGGAAAAATATCCTCGGGTGAGGATTAAATTTTTTTTAAAAAAAGATATGGAATGGAAAAGTTAAGTTTGGAAAAGAAAGCCGGGGCAATCACAAAAGGTCTTTGAGGCTATACTAACAGTTTGAACTTCATTCTGAAGTAGATGGGATTACTAGGGTCTTTAAGAAGGGAATAATCAGATCTAAATTCACAGCATTAGTAGTGGGCTTAGGGTGTCACCTCCTCTCTAAATGACTCAGATCAGGAAAACCAACAGGATAAAAGCAGGGCTAGAGCAGTGAGCATGAAGACAAAGAAACATACGTGACTCAAGAGTATTTGTAAGAAAGAGGTGTACCAAGTGTGTTGATGGATTGAATGCCAGTATAGAGTGAGAGATGAGGCAACAGCATAGATGGTCCAATTCAGAGCTCAGGAATAAGGGACTTCATAAAGGAGGAGGAAATAGAGGGAGTGGCAGTAGTAGGCACAGTTGATTGAGATGAGTTTAATCAATGGAGGCATCCCATGGGCAGTTAATATAGAGATCTAATGCTCAGGAGCCAGGGCAGGGTAGAAAGATACACTAGGGTCCCATTCAAGGGGTAGAAGTCACAGCTGGGGATGAGATGGTCGAGGAGAGACAGGGAGCCCTGGGGGATACCTGCATTTAAGGGACCCTGAGAAAGAGACTGAGAAGGAAGGGGCAGCTGGGCAGAATTAAAACCATAAGAGCCACGTAAAAGTAAAGGAGAGGAATGTTTTTTAGAGGCAGAGTGATCAAATGCCACAGAAAAGTAATATGATTTAGCTAAAGAAGGGATTTGGGTTTTGAAACCATGACATCCTTGAAGATCTCAGTGAAGAGTTTTAATGAAAGTGGTCGGAGGATAACCCAGATCTCATGCCGGGAGCCGGTCCATCCTTGCTGTTTCAAGGGACCTGGCATATATGGCATATGGTTCTTAATATGTTTGCTCACCTTCTTGGCGCTGTGTTTTAACCAAAGTCACCTCTCCGAGAAAGGTTGAATCCCCAGGTAGGGATTTTCCCCTGAAGTTAGGGAGGGAATAAAACCCCTCAACTAAGTGCCAGGCGGGTAATTAATCCCTTTAACTACGAACAATCATGCTTAAACTACATAATCTTTTCTCCCTGGAATGGAGATAAGAAACGCCCTAACCTTTGTAATAGAGATTGATAGGATTGAATCAACTGGTATAAATACAGTTGTAACAAGACAGAAACACTCAGAACTTAGAACAGAATCAAGAAGACAGAACCTACACGGAGCCTAGAGACAGAAGAACTTCGCTGGAGAGAGCATGCCGGAGGATCCTGGAGAGGGACTGGCCTCGGAGCCTAGAGACAGAGCCTAGCGGGAGAACATGGCAAGGGATCCTGGACTGAACCTGACTGCAGAAATTGGCAAGAAAACCTGACTAGAACCTGGTGACTGAACCTGACTGGAGGACCTGTACAGAACCTGACTGGAGATCCTAAGCAGAACCTCTCTGGAGATCGAGACCAGAACTTCGCTGGAGATCCAGAACAGAACTTTGCTGGAGATCCTGGCTAGAGATCCTGGCTAGGCTGCTGATCAACTGAACGCTGTCTCCGTGTCATTCCTTCTTCGCTGACTCCGTCCACACCTTTGGGGAACCCCTGGACCTGCTGGGGTTGGACCCCGGCATCTGGCGCCCGAACAGGGACCCCTAGGTTAGTGCCCCCGCACTCGGGACGGATAGGACTCCACCGTAGGAAGAAGGTGGATAGTCTTCGCCGACTCCGTCCACACCTTTGGGAACCCCTGGAACAGGATTCCCCTAGGTAAGCCCCCCTCCCCCATTGAGAACCCCCACACTCGGGACGGATCAGACTCCACCGTAGGAAGAGGGTGGATAGTCTTCGCCGAATCCGTCCACACCTTTGGGAACCCCTGGAACAGGATTCCCTTAGGTAAGCCCCCCCCATTGAGAACCCCACACTCGGGACAGATAGGACTCCACCAGGGTGCTACAGACCCCCCTATAGAGGATAAGTAGGGTAAGAAGGTGGATAGTACAGAACTTAGATTGAGAAGATGTGCCATACTGAGTCCAAAGAAAGAAGACTCTGTATTGATTCTTAGATTGAGAAGATGTGCCATACTGAGTCCAAAGAAAGAAGACTCTGTATTGATCTTTAGATTAAGAAGATGTGCCATACTGAGTCTAAAGAAAAAAGACTCCGTATTGATCTTTTAACATATATGCTTGTTAGCAGAGGAATTAAGGTTACTCCCAGTCAGACAGAACGTTTTATACAAGAAGTATGTCCAAGCTTTTCTGAGGAAGGAAAGGTGCCAGAAAGGTAAATGTAGAGGCATGGGAGAAGGTAGGACCAAGGAGCCTTATCCTTAACCCCACTGCAGCCTTTCCACCCCGGGAAAGTGCAGGATTGGCAAGCTCTCCCTGGGGTGATAGATCAGGACTCAGGTAATAGCAGAAAGCGCCAATCCTACTCTTAAAATGGATACAAGAGAGCATTTCAGGTTTTTCTTTTTAATGCTTGCTTTTAAAAAATAAAAAAGGGGGAATTTGCCGGGAGCCGGTCCATCCTTGCTGTTTCAAGGGACCTGGCATATATGGCATATGGTTCTTAATATGTTTGCTCACCTTCTTGGCGCTGTGTTTTAACCAAAGTCACCTCTCCGAGAAAGGTTGAATCCCCAGGTAGGGATTTTCCCCTGAAGTTAGGGAGGGAATAAAACCCCTCAACTAAGTGCCAGGCGGGTAATTAATCCCTTTAACTACGAACAATCATGCTTAAACTACATAATCTTTTCTCCCTGGAATGGAGATAAGAAACGCCCTAACCTTTGTAATAGAGATTGATAGGATTGAATCAACTGGTATAAATACAGTTGTAACAAGACAGAAACACTCAGAACTTAGAACAGAATCAAGAAGACAGAACCTACACGGAGCCTAGAGACAGAAGAACTTCGCTGGAGAGAGCATGCCGGAGGATCCTGGAGAGGGACTGGCCTCGGAGCCTAGAGACAGAGCCTAGCGGGAGAACATGGCAAGGGATCCTGGACTGAACCTGACTACAGAGATTGGCAGGAGAACCTGACTGGAACCTGGACACTGAACCTGACTGGAGAGCCTGGACAGAACCTGGCTGGAGAACCTAGCGAGGGAACATGGCTACAGAACCTCGCTGGAGATCCGAAGCAGAGCCTCTCTGGAGATCAAGACCAGAACTTGGCTGGAGATCCTGGCTAGGCTGCTGATCAACTGAACGCTGTCTCCGAGTCTTTCCCTCTTCGCCGACTCCGTCCATGCCTTTGGGGACCCCTGGACCTGCTGGGGTTGGACCCCGGCAATCTCAGGGACTGAAGACTAGATGGGAGAAGGGAAAGCAGAAACAGCAGCACACACTCGAATTTCAGGAAGCTTGATATCGAAAGCAAGTAGAAGGGACAGAAAATATAAGGTCAAAGGAGTGTGTGTGTGTGTGTGTGTGTGTGTGTGTGTGAGAGAGAGAGAGAGAGAGAGAGAGAGAGAGAGAGAGAGAGTTGGGGGGATGTGAGCTTTGCTTTAAGAATATGCCATCTCCTTTAATTTCCTGCCTGGTGAGAACTCTGGGACTAATCTAATACAATTCTCAAGTTTGAAACAAAAAAATACTGGTGTAGGAATTCATAAAATGGTTACCACATGTCAGAAGCTTTATGTATTTTTTTTTCTCTTTTATCACCCCAGCAAGTAACTGAGTCAGAAAGGTTGCCAGCATGTGAACAATAGAGTTGGAATTTGGTTCCAGATCTATCTGAATGTAACGCCCGGAGGCCCTGGGAGTGAAAGGGTCAGCCACTCTCTAGTAGTTTCATTTCTAGGAGCCTGTAGTGGTCCCTGTGAAAAGAAAGCTTTGGACTGTGAGGTGACAATCACAACTTGCTTATTCTCTCTGGTGCACTGCGCAGTCCAAACCCAAGTGTTCCAATTAAGGAGCAAACCATGTGAAAATCCATCTATTTGTTTTCTTGCCACCTTAACTCCCATCAACACACCTGAGCACACAATTCTATTATTTTCAAACTCTATTTTAAGTGTAGGAGGAATCAGGTTAGTTTTAGCACCATAATGGCTGGCTCAGCATGATGAAGGCCCATTACACTAAACACAAATGCTCTTCCCAGCTAATTTCAGAAGAGCTAGTCTGGTAAGGAGATCTTTCTTCTTTATACCAGTTGCTTGATATGTATTTTTAAATTTTAACTGATATGTAATATGCATTCACAATGTGTACACCCCCTAAGTATTTAGCTTGCTGAATTTTTACCAGATGAACCCATCCATGTAACCAGCACCCAGATGGCTGACTCTTTTTGAAAATTATTTGCTCTTTGTTTTCACAGTTATAAAGCTTACTTGGTAATTCAACTCTACCTCACAGTGAATTGAGAAGGGCTAGCTAATTATAGCTTTAACTGTAAAACACTTTGAAAACTTGAAGTAGAGAGCTGCTTAAATTGATTATACTGTCACATGGTTCCTACTTGAAGTATTTCACCTGAGAGAATGTCAAACTGTCCTCATTAACAGATCATGAGAGAGATATGTTTGAAATTCAATTTAAGGGAGACTTGTGAATTCTTCTTTTTTCAGCTCTTATTTATTTTATTTTTTCAGTGATCATGATAAATGAGACTAGAGCAAGGCCAAACAGCTATAACTTTCAAATAAACATTTTTAAAAATATACTATACATTAGTTATAAAATACAATGTTTTAATGTCAGAATTTACCTTTCAAAAATAAATACATCAAAAATAAAGACAAGTTGAACTTTAAGAAACTATTAATGTCTTGCCAAATTAAACTTATCCTGTGGTCGGCAAACTGTGGCTCGCGAGCCACATGCGGCTCTTTGGTCCCTTGAGTATGGCTCTTCCTAAGCCTTAGGAGTACCCTAATTAAGTTAATAACAATGTACCTACCTATATAGTTTAAGTTTTAAAAACTTGGCTCTCAAAAGAAATTTCAATCGTTGTACAGTTGATATTTGGCTCTGTTGACTAATGAGTTTGCCGACCACTGGTATAGGCTATAATGTAAAATAGTAGCTAACATAATTAGTTATTATTCTCTACACTCCAATACATCAGTGCTCTGTGCTATTTTATTTTTCTTTATTGATTAAGGTATTACATGTGTGTCCTTATCCCCTCATAGCCCCCCACCCACCCCCCACTCATGCCCTTACACCCTTGGTGTCTGTGTAAATTGGTTAGGCTTATATGCATGCATACAAGTCCTTTGGTTGATCTCGCCCCCTTACCCACACCCTCCCCTACCTTCCCTCTGAGGTTTAAAGGTCTGATCAATGGATACTTGTGAATTCTTTAAACTATTGACAGATTGTAACCCGAAATTTCCCTATTTACATTCTCCGAGTCGGCCTCTTTCCCTTCCCATAACTCTTTCTACATTCCTTCTGTAGCAATGGGAAATTTTGTGTTTGAAAGTAATAGTGGTCCCCAAAACCTCCGTCTTACACGCCATATGATTGGCTATCCCTGCTTCTCAGCCTCAATCCCTAGTTTGCAAGCACTGTTAATGATGCTTTGTACAGAGCAACACTCAGATTCCAACCTTCTCCAGACATAGGCCATCTTTCAGAGTCTCATCTTACTCTAGGTCATTTCTAATCTGAAAGGCCATGGTTTAAAACGGTTCAAGTGCCCAGCCGGTATGGCTCAGAGGTTGAGCATCAACCTATGAACCAGGAGGTCACAGTTCAATTCCCTGTCAGGGCAATGTACAGGTTGCGGACTCGATCCCCAATGGGGGGTGTGTAGAAGGCAGCCGATCAATGAGTCTCTATCATCATTGATGTTTCTATCTCTCTCTCCCTCTCTCTTCCTCTCTGAAATCAATAAAAATCTATTTTAAAAAACTAAAACAGTTCAAGTGGACTCATCTCAATGTAGGAGGAGTGAGCAGAAAAGCTACTGCCTCTTTGAGGATTATGTTTCTACCTCGGCAAGGGGAAGTGGGGGGGGCGGGGGAGAAACTTCTATGTGACAAGGACTCCAATGGTAAAATCTAATGAAGAGCAAGAAAAAAAGTTGACTAAAATGTGCAAGATTTTGATCCCAGAAAGTCTGTATGTTACTCCACAATGACACGAACCAAAGAATAATAATGCCTCTTGTAGCACGTGAAAGATATCTCATTAATATGACTTGTATTTACTCATGCTTTGTGTCCAGTCATTCCAGCATGGCTGGGAATTGCTGGAATCATTCGTCTCCTTTCCAGTAATTATTTTAATAAATCTAGTCATTTTATAACATTTCTGGGAAATGAGTTTTTTTTCCTACTTAGAAAGATAGTTTTCATTCCCAAATTATATACTTCCAACCTTCCAGGCTTAAAGACTTACCAAGAGAGTAAAATTTAGCCCAGCTTTGGTGGTTACTAACTTTATTCTGCCTTGGAGCAAACATCTATAGTTTGCAAATTAAAGGTCTGTTTTTTGGTTTTGTTTGTTTATTTTTTTTTGTTTTTTGGCACTGGCTTTTGGTACTACCTAATTTTGATTTGCCATAAAAGTTGTATAAATTCAAAAAGTCTCTTTTGAAATTTAAACCAATGTTGAAGATAATAAACAAATCAGCCATTTGATAAGGTTGAGTATCACTCAGAGAGAGTAACACCTTTTCTTTGATAATTCTAATAATAGCTTCAGGTGAAGACCAATCATAATCCATCCTAGAAAAGGTAAGACTTTTCCCCCATGAGCAGCTAACAAAACCATCACAAATGCTTCCCTACACAATGTTTCAAATTATGTTCTTATTATTGGCTTTATCAATTTGTACAGTCTCTGGAAAACATCATTTTACATATCTGACAATGAAAATTATTCTCTCAGCAAAGTGCAGCACCTCTCTTAAGCAAATTCATAAGAATGACATTAATAGAAGGAAACGAAAAAGGTTCTTGGGGATGACTGTAAATGAACAATGTAGGGATTTCATTGACCTTCTCAGAGAAGACAGTCTTTATACTACTTAACTAGTGGTATTATTAAGTATTTCAAATGCAAAATGTGAATATGTCTATTTTGCTAATTAAGATGTCTTTTCAACTCAAGTATCAGACACCTCATTTAAATAATTATCTAGTAGGTATATTGCACTTCTGTGTTGTATATTAAAAGTGTTCTATCAGGAGCAATTTTAGCCTGCTTCAGAATGTTTGTTAATTAAAAAATTTGGAGATTTATTTATTTATTTTTTAAAAAGTCTATTTTATTGATTTTTTTTTTTTACAGAGAGGAAGGGAGAGGGATAGAGAGTTAGAAACATCGATGAGAGAGAAACACCAATCAGCTGCCTTCTGCACACTCTCCACTGCCCGCAACCAAGGTACATGCCCTTGACTGGAATCGAACCTGGGACCCTTGAGTCCCCAGGCCGACGCTCTATCCACTGAGCCAAACAGGTTAGGGCAGATTTGGAGATTTAAATGGAGTACCTCCAGCTTTGGGAAAATCCTCAAAGTTGAGCCAATAAAAACTACAGCTCTTATTGTTCATCCAGAACGAACAGCATGTTCGAGCAGGCATTTGAATGCACCCTCAGCCGCACAGAAGTAGCTCCACGGAAGAGACCACTTTACTGCCCTTCCAGGGCTGGACTCTTCCTACTTGTCCAGCTTTGCTAGTCTCCCCAAGGACCTTTTTTCTGAATCTGAAAACAAAACAAAGTTTTTGACTCTAACTGTCCAGCTTACCTAACAATGACTTGCCCAGATTTAAGGATAACATAATTTGCAAGTAACAGATTAATGGTCAACATAATAAAAAGAGAAGGAGAGTTAACTGAATATCCATTTTAATATTCTGACAATACAATAACAGGAAATTCAGGAAGGATTTTCAATACATCATCTTTTTCAAGGTCTGTTACTAAAGGGCCAGTGAATTTCTTTATTATGACTGTTTCTTTGATTTTCATGATGAGTTTTTGAAATTCTGTTTTAAAAAATAGTTTCAATAACCAAAACCCATTCCAAGTGCACCAGAACAGATTCATGCATTGAGCAAGCATTTACTAAATGCCTACTAGGTGCTAGAAATCAGTTATGAGGAGCATAAAGATGAACAAATATAAATAAAGCTACAACAAATACACAAATATAAACAAAGCTACAACACAGAACAACAGGTGTTGAAGTAGACCCTTCTAGGCTCGGCTTGAGAAAGTTGGAAAGGCTCCTCACATATGGTAACTTTCTACCTAAATGAACTGTATTTCAAATACTTCTGTAAACCAAAACATTTATTTCTTTTGTTAGCTTCATTGTCACATGTTAAGCTTTAAAAAATTACCTGAGGAATACTCATCATTGTTAAAATAAAACAAAAAACCTTATCCCTGAAGCTCTTTTTTTTTTTTAATATATTTTATTGATTTTTTACAGAGGAAGGGAGAGAGATAGAGAGTTAGAAACATCGATGAGAGAGAAACATCGATCAGCTGCCTCCTGCACATCCCCTACTGGGGATATGCCCGCAACCCAGGTACATGCCCTTGACCGGAATCGAACCCGGGACCCTTCAGTCCGCAGGCCGACGCTCTATCCACTGAGCCAAACCGGTTTCGGCTCCCTGAAGCTCTTTGATCATCCCAATTTTTAAAGAGAAAAACTGAGGCCACCCTGCATAATAATAGGGACCGGCTGCCAAGCACATATTCATGGTTTGCAGTTCTTTATACAAGTCTTTATCTTCCTGCTAACACAACTGGAGGCCTCGCTAATTAAATCTGGTTTCTATTTCAGCATTTAGTCAACTGTCTTCTAAAGGGGGAAAAACTGCCTTAATTTTTCTTATTGAAACATTAAACTTAAGAATGCTCCTAAAGCCGAAACCGGTTTGGCTCAGTGGATAGAGCGTCGGCCTGCGGACTGAAGGGTCCCGGGTTTGATTCCGGTCAAGGGCATGTACCTGGGTTTCGGGCACATCCCCAGTAGGGGGTGTGCAGGAGGCAGCTGATCGATGTTTCTCTCTCATCGATGTTTCTAGCTCTCTATCTCTCTCCCTTCCTCTCTGTAAAAAATCAATAAAATATATTAAAAAAAAAAAAAGAATGCTCCTAAAAAAAAAAAAATGCTCCTAAATCCAGAACTTCTATTGGAATCTCATATAATTCCTCTAATTATGTGCACTTTCCCCCCTTGCATTTGAGTCTGTGACGACATATTTTCTTTTTACCATTGTGCTTTAATCAGAGGTTTCCTTGATTTTGACTTAGATTGTGTTTGCACTGGATACATACCCACATCACTGGTGCCCCTACAATGTACCTTAGACTTCTTCAGGGTCACCGATTCACTCCCAACACCAGCAAACTCTTCTGTTGTCCTTAAAAAGGATTCCTTTCTCAACAATAAGAAAACAACCCCATTAAAAAATGGGCCAAATAGCTAATCGACATCTTACCAAAGAAGACATACAGATGGAAAATAAGCATATGAAAAGATGCTCCAGATCATATGTCAAAAGGGAAATACAAATTAAAACAACAATATGATACCACTACATACCTATTATATGGCCAAAATCTAGAACACTGACAACACCAAACGCTAGCAAGGATATGTGGCAACAGAACTCTCAAACATTGCTCGTCAAAATGCAATATAGACAATTCAGCAGTTCATTATCAAACTAAACATACTCTTACCACATAATCCAGCAATCACACTCCTTGGTAACAGAGAAGTTAAAACTTTTGGGTCCATACAAAAACCTGCAGGTAGATTATTATAACCTCTTTATTCATAATTGCCAAAACTTGGAAGCAACCACAATGTCCTTCAGTGGGTGAATGGATAAATTGTGGTACATGCGGGCAATGGAATACCATTCAAAACTAAAAAGAAATGAGTTACCAAGCCATGAAAAGGCCTGGAAACTTACATGTATATTACTAAGTGAAAGAAGGCAATCTAAAAATTACTTGCTGTATGATTTCAACTATATGACATTCTGGAAAAGACAAACTATGGAGACAGTAAAAAGATCACTAGTTGCCATGGGTGGAGGTAGGGAATGAGAGGGAAAGGGATGAATAATAAATAAGAGCACAGAGGATTTTGGGGGCAGTGAACATAATCTGTATGATACCATGATAATGGATAGATATTATTAGATATTTATTCAAACTCAGAATGTATAACACCAAAAGTAAACGCTAATGTAATCTATGTACTTTGGGTGATAATGATGTATCAATATACTAGTATGTTCAGCAATTGTAACAAATGTACCGTCTGGTGGGGGAGAGAGGGGGCAGCTATGACTGTGTGGGGGCAGGATGAATATAGAAAAATCTCTGTACCTTCCTCTCAATTTTGCCATGAACCTAAAACTGCCTTAAAAAATAGGATTTTGTTTTGTTTTGTTTTTTACAAAGAAGGGATACCTCCCTGTTTTCTGCTCATTCACCCTCTGCTATGGCTCCTTCTTCCCTCACTCACTTGGTTCACTTTCTTGCTATCTCTTTTGCTTCATGTTATCTTTGGCTATTGATCAGCTTCTCTAAGATAAGTCATTGCTAACCTAGTAGCTGCTAACTGTTCTGTTCAGACCAACGTTCCCCCAAGCTCTGCATGACTGGTAACCCAGGATGTCCTCTATGATGGGGCCCCATTAGGGAAACTGCTGGCCTCCACTGGGCTCAGTCTAGTCATTTCCTAATTATTAGTTATATTGATTACCACACCCAGAGGGAGGACAGAAATCCTGGCTCAGATATTAACTCCACAATACAGAACAAATCTGTTCATCTGCCAGGAGCGCTTTCAATTCTGTTCAAAAGATTAAAGAAAAGCCAGGACAACTTCACCTTTTATTTTTTGTCTGACCTATTTTCTCCCTTCCCTGTCTGAATTGTTAACAATGTTCTATATTATTTTTCAAGACAAGCATCCTAGCCAAAAAAAAAAAAATTCTTTATGAACATTTTTATTGGATTGAGCCACAGCAAGTCTCCTAAAATTTGACTGCATGGAGCCTTGGGGCGCCAAGTGTGCTTGGCCAAGCTCTCCTTACTGAGTAGACTTCCTAACAGCCTGCACCGAGCCATCCTGCCTCCCTGCCTTTGCAGAGACTACGCAGCTGATCCCTTATCCCGCAGATTCAATTTACAGCATTTTATTTTCCAAGAATGGCACTATAGGGAAATCAGGCTAACCTATCAGGCCATCTTAAAAGGAGCTTATAACCCAATGGAGTTTCCAATTGAATGAGAAAACTGAAGTTGTGCTTTGATTTCATGACTTGGATTTCTTTTGCCAATCAGCAAGTACTTATTGAGTAGTAAACAATGTTCAAGGCACAGCATTGGGCAGGGGGAAGTAGAAAAGCAGATAGACAGTGGAATGCCTGCCTCAGTGTGGTGAACTGTCCAGGCTACTATCTCCCTTTCTGCAATCATCTCTCCATATAGTTATGGAATTAGAGGGGATGATATTTGCTTACAAAGTCATTCATCAAATACAAAAGGTAGTACCATCCTGTGATTACAGCAGTGCTCTGGAAGGCTTAAGTAATACTAGGCAAAGTTAATTTCCTTTTATACTATTGCAATGACAGTAAGTGCCTACAGAAATGGCCGCTTACCAAGTCAGTAATAACATTTATAAAATATATTGCAGATTTTGGAAGGCAGCCACTAGGTGAATTGCAAATGTAAACCTCTTCCCTATTTGCCTACCCAATTCATTTGAAAACTGAACATCATTTCTTAAAAATGGGGACCTAACAATTTGAACTGGGTTGCTTATTATGGGGTATTTTAAGGGTAACTGGGCACAGAAATTATTGATGAGAAAGAATGGTAGCCCTCTAGAGAATTGGGCAATCAGTGTGAAAGCATTCCATGTACAGCCAGGGATTTTGAATTTCAGTCATGACCTATGTAACTCCTACTCAGCCAAGGTAAGGTTTCTCTCCAGCAGAGATTTATAACTGGTGGCATTTTATTAAATCGCACAATAGATTAACATCCTAGGCTCATCATAATTGCATGGAAAGCCGGCCCCAAGAGCAACAGCACCTCTCATTTATTAAGAGATCTTGATACAAGGAAACACACACACACACACACACACACACACACACACACACACACACACACACCACATATGAATGAAGCCAAATAGCCAAACATAAAGCAAGAAATTTAGGTCACTGACCAGATACTCTAAATTAGGTACTCTGCACCGGGGTACAAGAACATCAAGATGAATGGGGGTTTAAAATTTTTCAACCTGGTGTTTTGGCATGAAATGTTTAGAATCAAAGGTTCTCTCTTCCATCACATCAAAAGAAAAGGTTGATCTAGAGGCAGGAATGGATCAAACACATTTGGAATTACATCACGTGGAGGGACAATATCAAAGGCATGCCCTTTGCTAATAAGTAATGATTCTTTCTGTTGCATCTTTATTTCATGGATTATTTTCAAAATAATCATATGACTGAGGTCAATCTATTATTACATTCTTGCAAGCTTCAAAGATCTACCAAACCATTGTATGATAAAGAAGGGACTTGAGAAAAATGATGGTTTCTATCCTTTTCTTTCTTTCTTTTTATTTTTTTAATCCTCACCCGAGGATATTTTTCCATTGATTTTTAGAGAGAGTGGAAAGAGAGAGGGAAAAACAGAGAGAAATATCGATGTGCGGAACACATCAGTTGGGCCTGGGACGAGCCTGCAACCGAGGCACATGTGTGCCCTTGACCGGAATCGAACCCGGGACCCTTCACTTCGCAGACCAATGCTCTATCCACTGAGCCAAACTGGCTAGGGCTAGCCTTTTGTTTCTGTGTTCTAAAATATTTTCTGCAGTGAAATAAAAGAAACAAAGGACAAATAAATATTATTAAGACAGGTAGGGAATTTATTGATTTTGCTCTTTTTAATATAGTTTATATATTCAATTGACTCTCAGCATAAACCACAAACTAATTTTTTAGTTCTTCAATAGATTATTGTTATTCATTGAAACTCAATCAGTTGTTAATGAAATATGTGAAAAGGCTGAATAATCATAGCTTACTCTTATATAGAGTACTGTGCTTTTAACAGCTCTGTAAATTAAAGGTAAAATTATGTAGCTGTACAGGGAGTACAGAGCCTTGGGCATTACTGATCACTAGCTTGGTATAGGTCCGGATGAGGGAGGGAAAGAGTTGAAGAAAGAGGGCAGAAAGAAGCCCTCAAAATCACTCTTTCTCAGGCAAATGTTTTTATCTGAATACTAGCTAAGCTACCAAAGTACAAGAGCTCAATACAAAAAGCTCATTCTCTCTCACAAGAGTCTGAAAGTAGGGATGGGACTGGAATGGTAGAAAGCCTCACTCCCAGCTTTCTTCTGCATGTGCTCTGACATTCCCGAGTTTCATCCTAGCTGGTCAGTGCCACATCCACAGTGGAGCCTGGGGATTGGAAAGAGAGAAAGGAAAGGATAACAGGTTCCTTTTACTTTTTACAAACAGTTTTATTAAGATATTAGAGGCCCCGTGCACAGAATTTGTGCAGTGGGGGCGTGGGGAGGAGGTCCCTCAGCCCAGCCTGGACCTCTTGCAGTCCAGGACCCCTCAGGGGGATGTCTGCCTACCAGCTTAGGCTCTCTCTGCGGGGTTCGGGCCTAAGCTGGCAGTCAGACATCCCTCTCGCAGTCCAGGATCCCTTGCTCCTTACCGCTGCCTGCTTGCTGCTCCTTACCACTTGGCTCGCTGCTCCTTAGCACTGCCACAGAGGCGGGAGAGGCTCCCACCACTGCTGCTGCGCTTGCCAGCCATTAGCAGGGCTTCTGGCTGAGCGGGACTCCCCCTGTGGGAGCGCACTGACCATCAGGGGGCAGCTCCTGCATTGAATGTCTGCCTCCTGGTGGTCATTGCGCATCATAGCAACTGGTTGTTCTGCTCATTCCGCTGTAATGGTTGCTTAGGCTTTTATTATATAGATAATTTATATACCAGACAATCCATTCCTTTAAAGTGTATAATTCAGTGGACTGTGGTACATTATATTATCAGTTTTAAAAACTGGCATAAAATATATTGGTATGGATTGAATGTGTCCCCCTGAATTTTGTATGTTGAGGCCTAATTCCTAATGAGGTAGTGCTTGAAAGTGGGGCTTTTGGAAAGAGATTGGATTTGGATGAGGTCATGGTGGTGGAGGCCAATATAAGGGAAAGAAAGGACCAGAGCTCTCTCTTGGCCATGTAAGGGCATAGTGAGAAGGTAACTGTCTGTAAGACAGGAAGCAGGTCCTTAACCAGAACCCAACCTTGCGGGCACCCTGATCTTGGACTTCCAGCCTCCTGGCCTATGAGAAATAAATGTTTGTTGTTTAAGCCACCTCTACAGAATTTAGTTATGGCAGCCTGAGCAGACTAAGACATTTATGCAACATAAATTTTCCATTTTAACCATTCTAAGTGTATAATTCAATAGCACTAATTATATTCACAATGTTATGTAATAATAACTGCCATTTCCAAAACTTTTTCATCAACAAGCAAGTTTCTTTAAACAAGTGATATATGGGCCTTGTCTTTAGCTGTTCCATTCACCTTCCATTGGCTGCAGCCACCTACAAGGAGACTTGGGAGTGTAGCCTGAGCTCAGAAGCCAGGTGCCAGCTGCAGAACATACACCCTGGTGCTAAAAGGAGGAAGGGAGAAGGTATGCCTGGAGAAAACTGCAGTGCCCACCAAATATATGTTCCTAAAAATCTCTCTTACTCACTTTGGCTGCTGTAACAAAATACCACAGGCTGTGTGGCTTAAATATAACAGACATTTATTTCTCACAGACCTGGAGTCTGGAAATCCAAGATCAAGGTGACAGCAGATCCCAGGCCTGGTGAGGACCAGCTTCCTGGTTTTCAGATGATCATCTTCTTTTTGTATCCTCATGTGACAGGGAGCAGAGGGAAGAGGCAAGCTCACAGGTCTTGTCATATAAAGTGAACTAACTCCATTTATGGGGGCTTCCCCCTCATAGCCTAATTACCTCCCAAAGGTACCATCATCAAATAACTTCACATTGGGGGTTAGGATTTCAACATGTGAATTTTGGGGAGAATACATTCTATCTAGGAACTGGTGAAGACGACTGCTCTTTTGCTTTAGAGAACAGTGTGATCACCCCTCCAGTTACTTCTTGAGTAAAATATTGGAAAAAATAAGGACCTGGGGGGCTTAAATCTACAGGAAGGGTGACTTTGGGAAAGGGGACTATTCTGAGTAAGAGGGGGCCCACCACAGAATAGCAGCCAGGGTCCAAGGAGAGAGAGGACTTGATATGGACTTTCAAGAAAAAAAATATGCAACTCGAGTTTTACCAAAGTATCTTTGCACCTCATTGGCTATGACCAGGGCCCATGACTATGCTGAACTAATTGAGTTTCCAATGGGAGGGAACCCTTTGATTGGATTGGCAGGAGTGAAACACTGAGGGTGGAAGGATGGAGTCAATACCATCTGAACACATGAACTCAGAAATGGGGAGGGGATAGTTCCCATGGGGGGTCTGGGACTCCATTTTACTAGTTGTGCATCCTGCTATTCTATGTTCTACTCTATTCTGTTCACAGGCTCTTTTCTGAACCCTGTCGTTTTATCTCAGGAGCAGGACAAAGCCGATACAGAGAAGAATATATGCAGAATCAGACATGCTTGTTATGTATGTAAGGGGTGGGGCCCAGGGACAGAGAGTGGCCAGGGAGAGGGAACAGGTTCAGCAGATGCTGTGATGAAGTCCAGCCTGGCTGATCTAAAATGATATCTAGAGACGGAGGCAACAGGTGAGTCAGGTCAGCAGTCATCACTAGAGGTTCACATTAAACCTATGGTTATCATAGCAGGTAGTTGGAACATGGAAAAAAATCCAGAAGATATTTCTGATGTAGCCCCCCAAGACAGAGAAGGGGGGGTATACTAATGACAACCACCATGGCACACCAATCTCATTGTGCATTGGCTCCTGCTCACAATGCACTTGGACTCAAAAGTTGTCCACACTCACATGCATATGTCACCATGCTTGAGTGCAGGAGTGGCCACCACTGAGCATGAGATGTGAGAGGGCAGGAGTTACAAGAAGGGCCAGTAGCTTTGGGTGCTTGTATTTTCTTTTGGAAATTTCCTTAGCAATGTCTAACTTCCCTTCACAACTTCCGTGTTTACAGAAATCAAGCTGTCTTTTCAAAAGTGTTCAATCAGGACTTCTAGTTCCAACTTCAACATGTAAAGAGCTTAGAAGTTGTTACTCCCATTCTTATAAGAAGAAAAAGATAAATTAAGAGAAAATCAGCAACTTTCCTAGGACCCATCAGAGAAAGGGGCAACATTCCCTCCCCTTGCCCCCCACCACCTCTGCCAAATCTGGATAAACAGGTGAATCCAGAAAGTTACAGCGAGACCTCCTTACCTGGGGGAGAAGCCACCAAGCTATACATTGGTATAAACACTCAAATGGCAAATATGATCAATTTCTGGAGGCTGAATATGGACTATTATCCAAGTGAGAAACTCCTGGGAGAGCCCACATTTTCACAGATTGACTTCCAGGAAACCTTGGAACTCTGGGAAAGAGTCGTCATTATGAAATACTAGAGGCGCGGTACACAAATTTATGCACAGGCGGGGTCCTGCTGGCCTGCGCCAATTGGTGGCAATTTGCATATTAGCCTTTTATTATATAGGATACCGAGAGGGTTCTCCATAAGAAGAACTACACTCTAGGGGAAAAGACTTCCCAGGGCCTTATCCCATCCTGGGGAAAGGGCACTTCTCCCACTCTACACCCCTCTGGCCTTCCTGTCTCATCTAAGGGCAGAAAAAAAGAAAGGCTAAGAAACACTCGTGAAAGTCACAGAACCAGGGACACAGGCTAAAAGACTGAGAAATAATAATAAGATTGTAGAACCCTTCCCATCCCCTACTCCCAGCACACCAACAAAGCTCCAGTATCGGAAGAGCTGCCCACGGCTGAGGCCCTTCACATGGTCCCACCCCCTTGTTCACATGCCCACTCCTGGCAGTTCACCTGGCTCCATCAGCTTGTTCACTGCCCACTTCCGGGTGTCCACATGGCCCCACCCCCTTGTTCACATGCCCACTCCTGGCAGTTCACCTGGCTCCATCAGCTTGTTCACTGCCCACTTCCGGGTGTCCACGTGGCCCCACCCCCTTGATCAGATGCCTACAGCTGCCTGAGCGTGGGGCCCCGCCCCCTTGTTCAAGTGTCCTCTTACCACGTGGCTCCACCCCCTTGAGACCTCAGTTGGTCTGTTTCTGGGGTGCCATCTCCCTGGTTGGCTGTCTGGCCCTGCTCTCCCACCTGTCAACAGTCCCTTTGCCAAAGTTGTTTCCAGACAATGGTTTGTGTGTGCCCTCTCTTTCCTGCTGGGACTGTGACAGCTGGGATTGAGAAGGAGACAGGACAGCAAAGGCCTGTCCAGAGTCCATGCAAGTGGTCCAGAAGGGACTGTGCAGTCCCTGCAAGGCTGGGGGAGGGAAGGGTGGTGAGGCAGGAGTGTTGACTAGGAAGTAGAATGCCCTCCTGGGAGGAGCAGCTGTGGCCCATTGTCCAGGTGAGGGTACTGCAGCACAGAGAGGGCAAGTGACTTCCTCGAGGGCAAAGAGCAGTTAAAGGGCAGAGCTAATGATAGAACCGAGTGGATTACAGCTGAAGGAGATGGAGGGTAACAAACTAAGCAGGAGTTCTTAAAGAGGCCCGAACTTCTTGGTTCCATTTCTCTGGTAAACTCTAACTGATACAGTGCCGGGACACGTTTGTTTACAGGAAGGAGTTAATCTGTTCGCAATAAATACAAACCCCCAGTTTTAACCAAAAGAGATTTTTTTTTCAGTGAAAAATAATCATTCTATCCATTTGCCTGACAGTGGTATTAACAAAAATATATATACTTCATTCAACTTTGCTGCTTTTCACTAATTCTCATTAATTAATTTCATTAAATAACGTAAACACTTATTCTTAAGAAGTCATTATAACCCTAGCCAACCATTTGATAACTGCAGTCATATGAGAGCTCCTACATCTTAACTATCTTCTAGAGGTGCCTATGGAAATGATCAATTGCCCGTGAAAACCAGTAAACCAGAAGCAGTCACAGACCACCACAACTGCACTTGCTAACCTGCTTGTCGAGTCAAACTGATGGAGCTGAAACTCCATTTCTGGCTCTGCTTTTTGTTTTGTTTAGATTTTTGGGAAATAAAGAAAAATTTAGGATGCCACCACCTGAGAGTCTCAGGTACATACTGGCAAATAATGAGAGTGCTTTTAGTGCCCAAGTACCTCTCCGGGATGGGGCTGGCCAGAAGACTCTGCTATTCCACCTCAAACTCCACTTGAACTGACGTCAGCTGGGGATGGCTTTCATTCTGCAGCATGAGGCAGTATTTTATTTTACTTTATAATGGTTTTCTTGGCTGGAAAACGAGAGTGTATTATTTGTGTTAAACTAATCCACCATGCTAATTTTGGAAGCTCCCAAGGGGGTGACCCCTACATACCAGATGCTAGACACCACGCATTGAAGGCAAACACAAGCTACACAGCAACAACAGAACCTCAATGTGTCTCCAACAAGTGTCTAACAATATGCCTTTTAGCAGATAGACTCAGACTTTATTTCGACAAATGTAAGATAGAAAAATATCAAGTGAATATAGCAGTTGCTCTTTCTGTAACAAGGTTTGGAATGTGCAATGCGATTTGCAAGGACTAGCTTAATAGGAAGGTTTTACTTCTGTTTGGGCTTCTTAATGCTGAATTCTATTTCAGCCATTGCATTTGCTTGAAAGAATATTGGACACAGTAAAACTGGTATTTAAAAAGGTCATGGCATTCAATAATAAATATTACAAAGCAGTGAACCAAAACAACTTTTAAAATATTTTTATAGTAATTACTAAAAGCCAACATGAAACTTGATGATTAAAGCTAAGAACTCATATTTTCAAAATAGCTTTGACATTTCTTACCAATATATAATAGAATAGTAGAACACTTATTGTTTAAAAACAAGTGAAGAAAATTAGAATTAGCATGATATTTCAGAGACTATAAATAGTAAACATCAATTCAGTGTATTTATATATCTTTTCAATAATATACTCTTTGCCCAGCTGGCCATAAAAAACTGTAGTTCTAGCATCAAAAATGTGCCCTTGGATGTAATCTTTGAGCTTATTACCTGCTGCCATCATTTCTACACTCCATCTTTGAGGGTGGTTGAGGGACTCAGTACATGCAGATATTTGGTTATGGTTATAATGTCAAAAAAATGTGCCGAGAGTCTGCAGCTGAACCCACTGTCTTGTTAAGCACCTTCATATTCTTTTGTCTTTGTTATGCCTCAGGTGAACTGACGCTAAATAATTCACACCAGTGCTAATTTTGTTGCTGTCAGTCTGGTTCAGATTCTTTCTTTGCTTCCCTGCCCCACTCCTCAAAGAATAAAACTGGGCAGCCCCTCATTAAAATATGTTGTCTCTAACATATAAAATAAGTATCTATGTACACATATACATACATGCGTTTCCTTTTCAAGGACTGGGTGACTCCTCATTTTCTATCAAATAATCCTTCTTCATATACTTGGTTCCCCTGACTAACCTCCACACTACCAGGTAAGCATCCTTCAGTGACCTCCTGCTGGCTTCTTCAGCGCTGTCTGCCATCTGCCAGGTACTAGCCGCCAGCGGGACTCCTCTGGGGCTGCCCCTCACCCCTTGCCCCCTTTGCTGAGCGGAGCCACCTGCTACCTTTCCACCTCCTGCCCCGCCAGCTACCTCCTCCGGCAGCTCCTCTATGACAAAAGGCAGCTGGTCTCCACCTGGCTGCGCCGCCTCTCCCTGCGGCTGCGTCTCCAGGTCCTCGTAGTTGCTTTGCTTTCTGGTCTCCAAGAATTTGACCACACAGTAAATGATGGAACCCAGGGTGTTCACCACGACCCCGGCAATGAAGAGAGAGGTGGGCGCCACGTCGCTGAAGGCCACCATGCCCACCGTGATGGTGGCGATGCTCTTCACCACGCCCACGAAGCTGGTGGTCACGGCCGAGTTGATGTAGGTGCAGTGCAGCGTGGTGAAGTTCATGGCGCAGCCGATCAGGACGCAGGCCACGAAGATGCAGACCATCGTGGGGTCCTTCCAGCCGGGGAAGGCCCAGACTTGGATAGCGTCGGTGCTGGCGAAGGACAGGACGACCAGCAGCGGGGTGGCGGAGATGGCGATGGCGTACTGCGCGGTGAGCGGCCCGTGCTGGGTGTCCGCGCTCGCCTTCTGGATGAGCACCAGGTAGGCGGCGTGCACCAGCACCGCCAGCACGCCGGTCACGTAGCCCATGGGGTCGCCGGTCAGGTCGCCGGCGCCTGGGGCGCAGGAAGAGGGCCGCAGAGCCGGGAAAGAGAAACAGAAGACACCGGGTTGGCGCGGGTGGCTCTCCACGGGGGAGACGCGTCGTCGGGTGGGAAAGTAGACGGGTGCCTGCCCCACCTCTGCCCCTGGGTGTAAAATGGTCAGTGCCCAATGCGAGGCGGGAGGAGAGGCGCCGTCCCTGCCGCGTCCCCAGGGCATTCTGTCTATCTCTGTCCCCGACAGATGCCCCGGAGAGCGCAGGTGCCCTCGGGGAGGCGGTGGCTCTCAGAGCCGACGCGGAGGGGGCCAGGTGTTTGGTATCCTTGCCCCTCCCTGGGTGCCAGAGGGAAAAGGGATCCCCAACTAGTAGCTTCTAACTCCGGCGGGCTGGGCGCGGGCCGAAGAACGGCCCTCTCGCCCCCAAAGCTTTCCAGCTCCCACCGGCTCACGTCTCATCCAGTCGGCCAGACCCACGCGGTCTCAGTGCAGCCCCTTCTGCCCCGCGCCCGCAGCCCCCGCGCGGCGCCGCCGGAGCCCTCCCACCAGCCCGGCGCTGCCAGCGCCCCCACCCCCACTCCAGCCCCGCGTGACCCAAGGAAGTTCACGGCCCCCTCCTTCCGGCGTGGTCTGGGATTCCAGCTCCCGGCTCCGGCGGCTCTCCCACCCCTCCCGGAGGAAGGAAGGGGTGACGGGGGCCGGGGTGGCGGGAAGGACGATACGGGGTGAGGCAGGGGCGGGGGTCGAAAGCCGGGACGGGGGCTGGGCGCTCTGAAAGGCGGGCCGGAGCTCTGGGGAAGGCTCCTCTGGGTCTCACAAGTCGCGCTTTTGAGCCCAGCGACACGTTCCAACTCTCCGCCGGTCTGTCTCAGCCGCCCCATCTGGAAGTGAGGACGCTGCACTAGCCATCCCTGCGGTCTCTGCCCGTGGGATGGGGTGGGGTGGGGTACGATGGGGTGGGAGGGGGTCGGCGCGCGTCCGCTCACCTGCCAGAGCCGCGCCGCAGGTGGTGATGAGCACGGCGGCGAGCACCCCCGGCGAGGGCGCGCCGTTCTTGAGGACCAGCACGCCGATGAGCATGGTGACCAGGGGCAGGCAGCGCTTGAAGACCACGTACATGGGCAGGCTGAGGCCGCGCAGCGACCAGAGCGTGAGGCTGGACTGCAGCGTGGAGAGCACGGTGACCCCCGCGAAGGAGCGCGCCAGGCTCAGGCCGAAGGGGGGCACCGCGATGAGCCCGAGGCGCCGCAGCAGCTCCAGGCTCAGCGCCGCCGTGGAGCTGGTCAGGCACTGCACCAGGGTCAGGAAGGAGAACCGGTAGCGGCTGAGGAGGAACTTGAGGAGGATGTTGAGGGAGCCCGAGAAGACCCCGTGCGCGATGGCCACCGAGATGCCCAGCAGGCGGCCCCGGCACAGCTGCCGCATCGCGCCCGCTCCGCGGCACCCGGCGGTGGAGGACCTGCGGGAGGAGAGCGGGGAGGAGAGCCGGGAGGCGCGCGGCGAGGGCGGCGCGGGTGCCAGCCCAGCGCCGTGGGCGAAGGGCAGGGGGCCCCACGGCACGGCAGGGGGCGCCGGCTCCCCCGCGGAGGACAGCTCCAGCCAGGCGTCCTCGCGGCTCGGTGGCTCCGCGTCCGACTGCCCCGCACTAGGCAGTGACGGGGGCGGAGGACTCCGAAAAGTGGCGGGGTGGGGGGGCTGGTCTGAGAGGAGTGGCGGGAATCCTAGCGACAGCAGTTGGTAAGGAGGTGACGAGCTGCAGTGGGTTGTGTCCCGCGCGGGGTTCACCGTCAGGGAGAACACTGAGCCTGGAAGCGCGGGCAGCTGCCGCCACAAGCGGACCGGACCCGCGGACCGGACCCGCGCCCCTCCGGCACCCAGCGCCCACGCCAGCGGGCTCTCGGGTGCTGCCCCCTCTCCCCCAGCAGGGTCAGCTGCTCCTGTTTGCCCCTTCTTCCCTGCTCCGAGTCAAGGGGATCCGGACACAGCTAGAGATTTTAGAAACCACAGCGCCCCAGGGGCGAACACCCGTTATTCGCTGCAACAAGTGACAGCGCCCCAGCCTCCTGCCCCCCGCGCTGCATGGTTTTCCTCCCACGGTCCCTGCCGGCCCACCAGGGAGGTCTGTGCCAGCGGGCGGCGGAGTTCCCTGATGCTGTAGATTCGGGCGCTGACGCCCCAACATGGAAGGGGAAACCAAGGCCCAGGACCGCTGTGTTTTCGGACGGGAAGGCTGGCCCGGTCCGGTCCCCGGCACCCGCACTCTGCGCGCGCCTTCCAGGGAGGGACCTGCAATTACGCGCACGGCTCTGGGGGAGCTGCCAGGGGCGCAGTGGCCCCGCGCAGCTGTGGAGCCTGGGGCGGGGGCAGGGGCACGTGTTCCAAGTGGAGCAAAGACGTGAAATTAGCGAAAGAGCAGAAACTAAGACTCTGGAGAAAGTAGCCAGTAAGGGTTCCAGAGGCGCCTGGGCGCCGGTGCCCCAGGGGTGAGCTGGGAGCGACCGACCCCGGCGGGGAGTGGGGTGGGTGGGGGCCGGGGGTGGGAGGAGAGAGCGTGGCGGGCTGGCCCTGGGATCACCGCGGAGCTGAGACTAGGTGTGAGCTTCCCCTGGGTCCCGGGGACCCACTGCAGCCTGCGGGCCGTGGCGAGCCGCTTTGGGCGAGCAGGACAACCCCTATCTCCCGCGCCAGGGCACCTCCGTGTCCCGCAGGACTTCCCACTCGGCTAAGAGAAAAAGAAAACTCATGTTCTGAAGCGCCAGACTTTTGTGACCCTTTTATCTGAACTTCCGTCCCTGGAAAGCAACGCCCAGACCCCGTCATTCGCTCAGAGGAGGTCATGGTTAAGAGCCAGGCACAGTTTAGTTTTCGCGCTCCTTGGACCCGGTCAGGGTTTGGGTGCCAGAGAGAGCTCGAGATGCTCTCCACCTCTCCTTTCGCTCTTTTCTCTGAACCAGCCACACCGCCCGCCCCTCCCTGCCCCTGGCCCCACGCAGCCGCATCCCAAACTCCTAACGTTTAAATCCATTTCTCTGGTGGTTCTTTTTTGTCCTCCATATTCCCACCTTTGTGCCGAACCCGACTCTTCCATCCCAGATGGAAACCGCGATTACCACGGCAGCAGAAAAAAGAAGTTACATCTGGGACTGGCAGCATCCCTGGGCCAGCTTTGCATGTGCTGGGAGCTCACTTCGGTGAGAGAGAACTGGCTCTCAAACCATCCTCCAGCGCCCGTGCTGAGCGCCTAGTGGGGAACCTCCCCGCCTCGCACAGGTGGGCACTCAAAGTGTTTGCGGATGACCCACTACTCTGCCAACTTTCCAGGAATAACACTGGAAAGCATCATAGGGAACCCCGTGCTCCCGGTGCCTAGGGAACTCTTGGTTTTTGTTGTTAACAGCTCTGGTTACATGGCTATTTCAAGGACTCTGCTTCTTTTTTTTTAAAGTGATAACTGTTCCTTCTTTAGGAAATAATGAAGTCTGAAGCAACAGTTTAAATTATGTGTGTGTGTAAGCATATATCCAAAGTTCACTCAGAAAAGAAAAAAACTGAAAATTAACTTTTAAAGCCATCAGCAAATAACAGATCTCTGCTTTTGGGGACCATTGCAATTAAAGGATGGTTGCTTTAAGCCATCTTAAGTGAACACAATAAAGAATTGTCTGCACAGACCTAGTTTTGGAATGATTCATTTCTGCCAGCAATTATAACTGCTTCCATTTGTGATACGAACATTAGGTAAAAGATTTGGGGCTGATTCAGCTCTCTTACCCTTCTCATTTAGGCAAGAATATTTAGCTTAATATTTGAAACCTACACTGGCATGAAACAGAGCACATTTTCTCTATTGCATAGAATTCTTTTCCATTAGGGCTCTCATTTTAAAAAATTAACACCATCTTCCACACCAGTTACTAGATAGGATCCCAAAGAAAAAATGAAATAAGAATACTGTATGTAGCAAGATAATTGAACAAGAATGGGGATTTGAAGATCAAAAAGCTATCAAGGTAGCAAGGATCTAGATTGGAGCTCTATTATCTTTGGAGCTACTCAATAAATATTGGTGGCATGACATGCACTCATTCAACATACAGAGCAAGTATGTGGTGCTATGCAGTGTTAGCTACAGAGGATTCAAGGATGAGCACTCATCCTAGTCCTTAAGATTCACAGGTGGAGGTGAGGCAGCACAAAGAGGCTCATGCCACAGTGGGGTCTTGTGGCAGAAACAGGAGAGCACTGAGGAGGGCAATACAATCAGCTTCACGGGGGGTGTCAGTAAGGCTCCCTGCAGAGGGAAATAGGGTCTTATTTCATTCTTTTCAGTAAGAAAATAACACATGCTCTTTATAGCATATAAAAGAAAAACAAACTTTATAAATAAGTGAACATGCTCTTTTTTTTTATGAACATGCTATTTTCAATATTCCCCACCCCCAACCCCATACCAACCCCACTACACAGCGCTGGCTAATGTTATGAGTTTGGTATGAGCCATTCAATTTTTTCTTGTATATATACTTACACATACATAAATCCCCTTTAAAAAATAAAATTAAAGTACAATACACATTTGCGTATAATTTGCTATTTTTTAAAAGCAGAGTGTGGTAACTAGCCTCCAAGATAATCCCCAAAAGATCTGCTTCCTGTTATTCACATCCTTGGTTAACCCCTTGCACGCTGTACCAGGGTTGGTCTGTGTAACCAACAGAATACAGCAGAAGTGATGGTGTCACTCCTGAGATTAGGTTATAAAGAACTGAGGCATCCATCTTGAACTTTTTTTTTTTTCTTGTATCACTCATTCTGGGAGAAGCCAGATGCCATGTTGCAGGAACACTCAGCCAATGGAGGGTCCCACAGGGTAAGTTTTTGAGGCCTGCTGATGACCATGTGAGTGACTCTGGAAGCTGATGCTTTAGCCCCAGTTGAACTTCAGATGTCTGTAGACCCAGGTGACAGCTTATCTGCAATGTCATAAGAAAACCTTAGCCAGAACAACTCGGCTAAGCCACTACTGGATTCCCAACCAATAGAAACTGTAAGATAAAAGAAATGTTTAAGGGGCTAAATTTTGGAATGATTTGTTACACAGAAATAGGTAACTATATACATATCAATAGAAATGTATTTTTCCATGTCAGGCCACATTGTTCTACCTTATACTTTTAAATGACTGCTCTATAGTATAACCTTTCTTCTGTAGACAGGTATCTAGGTTTTGCCAAAGATGTAGTGAATATCTTTGGAAATTGGTACTTAAGTACTTCTGTAATTATTTGTAGGGGTAGAGTGGGGAATAAGAGGAGGAAGGGAGGGCAGCAGAGGCAGGGAATTCTAAAAATGGAACTGTTGGGTCAATTGGTAATTTATATATCACATTGCCTTGCAAACAAGTATATAACAGTGCTTTTACTTTAACCACTATTGAATATTATCAATATTTTACATTTGCCAAACTGGTAAAATGGGATTTTAATTTGCATTTCTTTGTCAGCAGTAAGAAAAAGTCTGAATATCTTTTTGAAGTGTATTAGACATTATCATTTCTACATCTGTGAATCGTTTGTTGATAAAAGTGGACAAACTTCTTCTTAGTGACTGTGAAGAGCGCTTTATCAATCCTACATAACCATTAGATATACTGCAACTATATTCTTCCAATATGTCTTCTGTCTTTAAGCTTTGCTAATGATGTATTGAATATTTTAATTTTTGTATGTTGTCAATCTTTTTCTTTAGTCATTTCATATGACTTTCAAATAATGGCTAAGAATTTGCCAAGCCAAGAACAAGACAGTCCAAGCACATGGACTGCCTTGAGCAAACAGAGAAATGAAAACCTGCATATTTACACGAGGAGTTTGTGAGCATGCTGGAGTTGCTGAAGCACAAAGTGGGTGACAATGTGGAGAGAAGCATGCTGCAGAGGGGCAGGGGCTGGCCCTGAAGGACCGTAACTGTCTGCTTAGCGAGCTTGAACTTTTTCTTGTAGGCAATCCGGTAAGCAGAGAACAGTTTGACACTGAAATTTGGGCAATCAGATTGCCTTTTAGATCCGTCTCTGGCAGCTCTGTTGAAGAGGATGGCTCTGAGGGGACAGACCGAGAAACAGATGCATCACTTAGGAAACTGCTTCGATCGCCTAGAGAAGAGCTAACGATGGCCTGGACTGGGGCAGTGGTGGTCGAATGGCGGAGAAGAGACAGAATGGAGAAGTATTTAGGGGGCTAAAGGACAGGACTTAGTGACCTATTTGATGTGTCTTGAAGTGGAGAAGTGGGAAAAAGGGAAGGTGGTATTTAGGTCTTTAGCTTGAGCACCCAGGTGGACAGTGTTGGCAAAAGCAAAAGCAGGAAATGTGCAGGAAAAGCTGGTTCAGAGAGCAAGATGAGTTTGGTTGGAAGAACATGAGTGCAAAGGTTGTGGGAGGCCCAGGTGGGGAAGGCAGGAGATAAGATTTGGAAGTACCCAGTAATATATGGAAGTAAAAAACATTTACGTAGATTATTTCATTCAAAAAGAGGCCTGTTAAGTAAGAAATGAATGCGTTCATTTTTGGAAGAGCCAAGTCATAGCTAAGTTATGCAGTTTAAAAATGCCGAAGCAGGTGACAGACCTTGGGAGAGTCATTCCAGACCCAGGGTCAGCTTCTTAGCTCTTTAGTCTTGGAAACTCAACTTTGTCAGCTCTCTCAGGAATGATCAGGATAGAGTCACCAGAGGTCCACATCTTTACTGCTTCTCAGTGGGCCGATTTCTGCTATTCTGGGGAAAAGGAGGCCATGTGGCAGAACCATAGGTTTGAATCCAGTTATAGCAGATTTCAAATTCCAGCTCCACACTTCCTGGGTATTATGACCCCCGAGAGCCATAATTTCCTTGTCTGGAAAACTGGCAGGGCTTCCTTGCAGGGATGTTATGAAGATGAAAAGGGGTAACATACAGAAGGCATCTCACGTAGTGCCCAGATCACAGAAATGCTCAGGGACCCGTGTTCCCTTTCCCTGCACTCACTGTGGTGCTGTGCTGTCACTGCAGGTGCAGGAGCAGCTTGGGGAGGCACACAGGGTGAAAACCAAGAGCTCAGTAGCCAGAAAACAAATGCCTTTTTCCAACCTGGAGGGAATGACTCTTGTCCTCTTAAAATTCAGAGGCTGCTTGGCTTGTGGACTACCAAGAATTCAAAAATCTTGCCCATTCCCTTTTCAGAGAGAATCCAAGCTCCTTTCCTTCTAGTTTTCCAATTTAGTTTTTCCAATCCCATCTCTAGGGAACCCACTGGGCAATGTTCACTCACACTCGTTTATATGGAGAGTCTCCAAGAACCTAAGTATTATGAAGTTAGTATTCTAAACATCTCTAACATCCCCAATATAGAGGGGAAAAATAAATATTTAGAAAGGTGTTAAGTTTCTAAATCACAAATATTTGTCTCAAAAGATACATGGTAGATTATTTTAATAAAAGTCTCTTGTATAAGGAAAATAAGTAATTTCAATTAATTATAAGTATGATCTGGGTTAGGCATTTGTACAGGTCTATTATAAATTCTGCTGACAGAGAACACCCACAGTGAACCTGCTTTTATTGAACTGCACTTGGTGTGATGCCATTAGTTCCTGTAGAGGGAAGCAACAAGAAACAGCTCTATGAATCTCATCGTCGTGACAGCTCTAAGGATGTTTGCGCTCCTTGTTCCTTACCATACATTCATGTTAAGCAGTGTCCTCTTTATGGGGCTTCTCGAAAACAATTAGTATTGATTTGTCTAAGCACGAAAAAGAGCTGTACTTTCCCTGAGTCCTTTCATTCCTTTAACGGATATTGAGCACCGTCTATGTGCTCGGCACGATGCTCGGCCTAGCCCAGGACTGGGACAAAGTTCTTGCCCTCGGGCCTTGGGTACTGGACTGTGTACTTGACCAGGCTTCCCATTTATGCTGCCAGTTGCAACTTTCTAGGACTCTGAGACATATATTTTCAAGCCCTACTCCTGGCTCTACTTTGTCTCCTTTTGTTCTATTTTTGATATTATCTAATTTTTTCCTTTACTTTGTAAGCTGTCTTAACATTTTTCTGGAATAAGTAAAGAAAGATATGTAAATTAGACAATATACATATATTTTAATTTATTCTGATTACTACAACTGTATTTTGCTCTTTAAAAATTCTAAAAGCTTGTTAAAAACTTAATCACAATTTTTGCCATTTATAACACATTTTTTAAATTTTATATAAAAATATAAGTGTTATGCAAAGTTGTTTGTTTTACTACTTTTCCCCTTTTAACCTACTTTTTTTTACAGGTCATCAACACTTAGAGATTTTTCAAGGACACTTAGGGAGGTAGTGAGGAAGGTTTATAGCATTATTTAGGGTTTGTTTCCAGGGTAATTGCTTGAAACCATAGTAGGATCTAAGACTTCTTGCCCAGTAACAAGTTTTTTTTTTTCTTTTTTAAACATTTGATAGTAGAGAAGTAGGAAGAGAAATATAGGATCATGGATACAATATCTAAAAAGATTTGCAGAACTGTAAAAAAAGAAAAGCTCAATTCACAGCATTCCATATTCTTAAAGCATGGAAACAGTCCTTGAGAGAACCATTTGGTCTATTTGTCAAGCACATGGTAGATGCACAATAAGTGCTAAAAAAATTAAATCTGTATTAGAGCCCTGCTGCTAAAGCAAAGATATAGCTACCTTATATACAGCATTGCATTCATATGTACACTATATTAGAAAAGGCAATCTTGTTGGGAATGTCATAAAATGATAAGAGATGCAATTTATTTTTATCAACAGCAGTGATTATATTTCACATCAAAAATGACAAATTAAAATAAAATATATCCCTACCAAATAATCTATATGAATCAAATTTTCATCCATTTTATAACACAGAGTTTACATTTTAACAGATACTGTAAGATATACCATAACATCTATTATTCCTTAGAATTTTAAGAAATATGGCTTATGTGTCAGGCTTAACGGGTGAGCCAAAGCCTGTATCAGCTGCCTCTAAACTGATTCAGGGTAAGTTTTTAACATTTGAAATCTGAATAGCATATAAAAGCATAATGACTATGTTATCAATAGTTAATTTATTTCCTGGTAAGTAGTTCTTCAGCCAATGTTCTTTGTTTCTGACCAGAGTAGTGTGTCTCAAGCAGGCACAGTAAGACAAATAGGATCGTATATCTTTATCGTTTCATCCCAAGCACAGTCAGCCACCTAGAAAACAAGAAAGTAAGAGGAAACATAATTTACAGAAATTCAAAACTGATAGCAAAAGCCTAAGTCATTTAGAGAATAGCAGATCATCCACAAGTAAACATTATCTTTAAATAGCAAGAACACGCAGTATCTTTTTGATCAAAGGTCTATTTTACCTTTCTAAGACACACACAGGGATTGTTTCCAATGGACTAAAGTTGCCTATAAGGATTTCCCCCTCCCCCACCCAGAGCTGCGTAATTACCTATACCTCCTGAGATAAATGTTGGAAAGATGTACTCTTCAACTGTGAACAAAGGCACTGTGCTAGGTATTGTGGGAATGGAATGGAGATAAAGCACAGCCCTGGACTTCAAAGAATAGCTCGTTCAAGACTGAAAGTGATAAATGCTCTAATGGAGATTTTCCTAGGAGGAACTATTTGAATCCAACTGTGAAGGCAGAAGACTTCACAAATGCCTGGGCATTCACACTGGCCCTCTTTTGGGGCAGACCTGAGACATAAGGACATTCAAGTCTAAAAAGCCATATTAAAACATGAAGGGAAGACAGTCCATGGTAGTCAGGAACTGTGTGTTAAAAACTTGGTGAATGTAATAATGTCTCAGGGTATAAGATTAATATATAAAATCAATTGTATTTCTATATACTAGCAGAAAAAAAGTTAAAAATAAATTTAAAAATCTATGTAAAATAGCACCAAATAACAAAATACTTTATAACACATTTAACAAAAGACATGCAAATTCTCCACACTAAAAACTAAAACATTGCCGAAATTTTAAAAGTCCTAAATAAATGGGGAAATTATATATATATATATATATATATATATATATATATATATGTATGTATATGTATATATATATGTATATGTATATATATGTATATGTATATATATTTATTTATTTATACACACACACATACACACACACACACACCATATTCATGGGTTCAATACTGTTAAGAACTTAATTCTCCCCCAAAGTAATTTATAATTCATAATCCTAGCAACCTTTTTAAGAAAAATGAACAAGGTGATTTTTAAAGTTATGTAGAAATGCAGAGGACTTAGAATAGCCTGAAGAATCTTGAAAAATAACAAGAAAGTTGTACTTATACTACCTATCTCAAGATTTACTACAGTAATCAAGACAGTGCAACATTGATATAAGGATATATAAGTAGATCAAAGGAATAGAACAGAATTCAGGAATAAACCCTACACTTGGCCAACTGCTTTTCAATAAATGTACCAAAATGTACCAATTAAACAAATGGTGCTAGAATTGGAGATCCATATGGAAAAAAAATGAACCTCAACTCCAACTTTACACCATAAATAAAAGTTAATTTGAGGTGGATGGACCATAGCCCTAAATATAGAAAATAAAGGTGCAAAGCTTATGGAAGAAAACATAGAAGAATATATTCTCAATCTGAAAGTATGTTAAGCTTTCTTAGACAGGATACAGAAAGCTATAACCAAAAATTTTGATAACTTAGATTCAATCAAAAGTAAATCTTTCACAGCAATGGAAACCATCAACAAAACAAGAAAGCCCACACTGCATGGGAGGACATATTTGCAAATGTTATCACCGATAAGGGTTTAATCTCCAACATTTACAGGGAACTCATACAACTTAACAAAAGATAAAACAACCCAATCAAAAAAGGGGCAACGGACCTAAATAGATACTTTTCGAAAGAAGACAGAAGAAAGGCCAAAAGACATATGAAAACATGTTCAAAGTCACTAATCATACGAGAGATGCAAATCAAAACAGCAATGAGGTACCATCTCACACCTGTCAGAATGACTATTATCAACAAATCAACAAATGACAAGTGCTGGCGGGGATGTGGAGAAAAAGGAAGCCTCGTGCACTGCTGGTGGGAATGCAGACTGGTGCAGCCACTGTGGAGAACAGTATGGAGTTTCCTCAAAAAACTAAAAATGGAACTCCCATTTGACCCAGTGATCCCACTTCTAGGAATATCCCAAGAAACTAGAAACACCAATTATAAAGGATATATGCATCCCTATGTTCATAGCAGCACAATTCACCATAGCTAAGATTTGGAAACAGCCTAAGTGCCCATCAATAGATGAGTGGATTAAAAAACTGTGGTACATCTACACAATGAAATATTACCTGGCAGTAAAAAAGGAGTTCTTACCATTTGCAACAGCATGGATGAAACTGGAGAGCATTATGCTAAGTGAAATAAGCCAGTCAGAGAAAGATAAATATCACATGATCTCACTCATTTGTGGAATATAATGAACAACATAAATTGATGAACAAAAACAGATCCAGAGACAGAGAAGCATCAATCAGACCGTCAAACCTCAGAGGGAAGGTAGGGGAGGGTGGGGGTAAGGGGGAGAGATCAACCAAAGGACTTATATGCTAGCATATAGGCCTAACCAACGGACACAGACAACAGGGGGGTGAGGGCATGTGTGGGGGGGATGGGGGGTAACGCGGGGATAAGGACACATATGTAATAACTTAATCAATAATAAAAAATGTAATTTTTTTACAGGAGTTTAACATTAAACTCCTGTAAAGACAATAAAAAAAAGTAAATCTTTCGCTCATCAAAAGATAATATTCAGAAAATGAATAGGTAAGCCACCGAGTGGTAGAAAATATTCACAAAATGCACATCTGACAAAGAAGTTATATCTAGACTATATGATGAACTACTATAACTCAATAACCCAAAGACAACCCTATTAGAAATGGGCAAAAGACTTCCTAGTAGTTATAATACTCAGCTGTACTTATTTACCGCACGCGTGTCTCAGCTCTAAGAAAAATGGCTTGTGTCTTCCTATAACATAACATGGACTATGTCTTCCTATAACATAACAATGTCTCAATAAATACTATCTCACAGAATGTATTTTATAGGTTAAGACCTCACAGATTAACTTTTTCTCATGGTCACACTAGAGTAACAGAGCTGGAACCAGAACCTACATTTGTTGAATCTGTCTTCTAAAATAGTGCCTCATTAAAGGCAAGCTAACATTCATTATTTGCCTAATCTTGCAGTTAGGATTATATCCTGAAGTTTTAAGTTTTTATGCCATGGACCACAAAGATCATTATATAATTTACCCTGACTTCATATATGTTTATCTTTTCAAGTACCAGGCCTCTCTATATATTAAGTGTCAACTATTAAGGAGAAGAGAACCAGAGAAGAAAGACTTAGGTTTCTAATATAAAATATTCATAAAATTATGTTTCTGAATCCTTATTTAGCACTCTTCAGTCCAGCTTCTTATTTACTCAGAACTTATAACTAACAAATATCAAGGCCACTGAGTCAGTAAATGTACATAACTCTACACTTATATTAACTGGTAATACAAGAAACACCTAAAACTGAACTGTGAATAGAGTCATTAAAATGAATGCAAATAATATTTCTCAATTAATTAATTTCTTAATTAATCTCCATCAAATTCTAAACGTTTTTAGAAGCTTACAATAAAAATAACAATAAGGTAAGAATAAAAGCACTTTACTAAACTAACAAAGAGTCTCCAGCTTCTCCAAGGTAGGCACTGTAGAAACCATATGGTAAGAAAAGATGACCTTGTGGTCCCCAGGAGTAGGAGGAGGGCTCTCATTAATTATCATCAACCAAATGGCCTCTGGAGGCACTGCTTCCCACTTCATTTTATGACTGAGACTAAACACAGGGCTTCTTCTTCATGTCCCGTTCTATTCATCTGAGACCAGCCTGAAAGGCATTTAAAAAAGACTTTGCTAACCTTTATTAAAGGTTAACATAAATGAATGAATGAATGAATGAATGAATGAATGAATGAAGTGATTAACATGGAAATAAATAATCTGCTTTGCAGGATGAGATCCACTCATTCATTAGCTTGTCAAACAAAGAAAGGAATCTTGCTTAGCTCCCATCCTGCTTCTTCAAGACAAAAGCCACCTTTCCTTCCCATCCCTGGCAATGCACTCCTGGCCATGAAGACTCCTTCAAGGCCAGACTCAGGACAGCGATAATGGGGTATCTCCTTTCTCATGTCCCGAAGATCCTCTTTCTCAGTTTCAGTCTCCTACAGGAGGACGCACTTCTTTGCCCATTACCTTGCTGTCAGGAAAAACTGTAAAAGATTGTAATCAATCAGCAGAAAAGATTGCGAGGTGTTCTTTCAGTGGAATGCTGGCATTGTGCTAGGGCCCCACAGGGTTACCTGATTCTATAGGGGTCTATGCCTTTCTCTGTCTTTGACTGGATTATTTTACAACTCTGAAAGCTATAGAAAACTGATAGTAATCAAATGATTCTCATCCATTAAAGTTGCAAAGGAATGTCCTATGAAGATGTAGTTGATGTCTTTCTTGCTCCCCAAGAGATGATTCCAAACATGACATTTTATTGCCCTATGGATATTGAATAGTTTTGTACCTCTACTACATTTATTTCAGCATTCAGTGACTACCTATATGTAGTCACTGAATGCTGAAATATCCTACCTATCTGTTCCTTGGAGCTAGCTGTAAAGTCTTTCATAAATTACATAAAATCTTTGATATGTGTTCACATTTATACTTGTATGAGTCAGGATTGCCATTTTGAAAATTATCCTTTAGCATGGCCACATGCAGGGATATTTTGCCTCAACAGGGTAACAATTATTTCCATGGAATACAATAACCCTTGTTTCTCATAGGAGATAGCACAGTAAAAGAAAAGCCATTTCATTAAAAGAACAAACATGAAATGTAGAGATGGGGCAGATAATTAAACTGGAAAAAGAGACTAAGAATAATGGCTAAAATTAGACATGAAATTGAGCTCTACACCTCCTGGCAGCAAAGGTAAAAACGTCAAACAATAATATAAGATATGCAAATATCCTAATTTACTGCTTCATCAGGGAAATGAAGTTTTTTCTAACACTTGACTATAAGAGAAATATATACTATTCTTCCATCACAAAAATCATTCATTGCCAAACGAGTGGTTTTACAAAATATACAAACTCATTCTTCATATGGCAGACTTTCTCCTTAAACACATGAGAAAATTATATTAATAATTTAAATTATGGTTAATAAAAATATTTTTATTTTATTTAAGATTTGAACCTTGTTCAGTTCTAAATGGACATGGTCTATAGATTAACCCACAGACCAAATAAAATAAATATAGATTTTTTTTAAAAATCTGTTCTAAAGAGAGCAAAAGCATATTACAGAGCTGAGCATATTATAATATTTGTATAATAAATTAGGCTCTATGCTGCATGAAAACAAAGGAGAAAATGAAAGCATGCTGGGTAATATAGTTTCTGTCTTCTAACAATATTCACATATGGATGTAAACACTTCTGTACAACTAAACCTGAATAGGATTTTTTTTAGAGTCAGTGATTATATATCTTCATCAAATCTCTATTTGTTATGATTGGTATATAGTACTTTTAGTAGATGCTTGTTGAATGAATGAATGAATGAATGAATGAATCAATGGAGCCATGTATGAACATTGGTTTCCCTCCTCCAAAGATTTTGTTGAGTAGAACCTCACACGTGCTAAAGAGCATCAAGCCAGGTGTGAGTTCCAATATCTGGGTAAAGGCAACATGGGATTGGAGGGAGATATGGAATATCTGAGTGTCATGACTATTTAGAGAGGTTTCACAGGGAGCTTATGTCTCAGGAGCTGTTTTTCAAGTATTTCTTTGCACTACAAAACTACTTAAAACATAATTCATATATATATACATACTTATATTCATCCATTTATTCAACAAATACTCATTGAGTACCTCCTCTATGTTAGAAGTATGCTGAGGATACTACAGTAAACAAGATCGGGAGTCCATCAGAGGATGGATAAGTAAACAGACACCTAGGATGTAGGGTGATATGGACAACGATTGGGGAATTATGGGGTCCAGTAGGTGTGTATCCAAATGTGAGGAAAGTACATGCTTTCAAGAGGAAATCTGACCTAAACTGTGGCTCAAAGGAGGATAGACCTTAGCCAGAGAGTGCTTATTGTTGTTACTGTGTGGGGTGTGGGGACATAAAGGAGAGAGGGAAAGTATTCTGGGAAGTGAAATAAGTAAGAATAAATGCAGAACTAAAAGTTCTAGCTTTAAGGCAACTAAACTGCATTACACCTCCTCTGATAAAATTTTTAATCTTTTGAGAGAGGCCTTTTTTCTGACTTCTGTCTGACTCCCTTCTAGGGTTTCTTGAAGGCTGGCTGCCAAAACCTATCCGGTTTGACCTACTTCCTTATGGTGAGTGTGCATGTGGGCACCACAGGGTGGGAGGCTCCAGGCTCTACCTCTTCTGCCCAAGGAGATGCCAGTGGAAAATGTATTTCTTAACCAGCAAGCCCCCACTCTAGTACATTTCATCCCTATGGTCTATGAATTTCCTTTCATCTGAGTTCAAAATGCAAATCTTTTCATTAAAACTCAGAATCAAAATTATTGACATTATAGGAAAAATTATTTGTCAAAATGTTATATTTCTTTACTGAATTAAAACCTTAAAGATATAATTCATCTTCATAATATTTTTTAAAGCTGCTATCTTTTAGGGTAGTGAAAAATAACTAAATGAACAGGGCCAGATTTCATATAAGTTCTATTTTTAGTTATTTCATTTTCACTTTTAATGGCAAAATAGATATTTCTAAATTTTCATAACATGCACACTAACTTTTTGCTACTATCCTAATATGTCAATTTCTTTAAAATATACAATGAAGCATTCTTGGAAAATTGAATAAATATTTGTTATCTATCAAAACAGCCTAGTAAGTTCTAAATAGAGTCATAGCATATATATCATGAAATTATCACATGGAATGCTTGAGAGCAACTGTATTAAACAAATATTTCAGTATTTCCTATTTACAAAGTAATAGACTAAATTCTACAGTTGACCCAAGAATATTTAAAAAATCCAGTCAATAAGTGGTTTATAACAAAAATTTATTATTGGTGGATCAGATAAGACTTGCTATAGAACATCCTCAAAACAATAGTCCTATAAATGCAAAATTTGGAAGAGGAAACATAATGAAAACACCAGAGTTTAAATACATGTGTAACTTACAAAATTTATATTAATTTTATCAATTCTATTTTATCAAAATGTTTACACATGCCTCTGATAACACATAATTTATTTCAAATGATTTAACATGGCTATTAATCTAACAAAGAATTCCTACTGACTCATTAAGAGATTTACTTTATTGACAAATTTTCCATTTCCTATCTATAATTCTATTCTATTCTCTCAATCTTGTGGACAACTGCTTTTGCCCTTGGGAAACTTGTTTAATTTACTATAATTATTTATATGACATATGGCCTCTTTAGCAAAAATGAACCAGAGAAATAGGCAGAAGGATATAGAGAGAATGAAAAACAAAACAAAATCATTAACAGTCAACTTTAAATTTTGTAAAAGCAGCCCAGTCATTATGCCGCATTGTACTACATCATAGGCTCAAGTAAGAACATGTTTTACTTACTCAATTAGCTTACAGTAGGAAGTAACCACAGAGAAGAACATGGTTTATTATGTCAATCTGTATGGCATTTAAGTAAAAATAAGGAAAGAGTTGACTAATTCTACTAAAATCCTTTTCATTTATTCATTCACTCATTCATTCAATACTTATTTTATTTATGTATAATATATATAACATATATAAGATATAATATATATATACACACTTTGAATAATTATAAAGGCAATGTTTATTAAAACACATTTCATTTTCAAAACTGAGCTATCAGATGTTAAAATGTGTATACATTTTGGGGGTATATTATATATATGTATATATCCATATATATATCAGGTAGCTTGCATTAATCTACTATGCATCTTCTGACACATAATGGACACTCAAATATTTACTGAAGCAAAAAGGAAAGGAGTGAAGGAAGAGAACTTATTCTGACTTTGAAAGGCAGAAACACTTTGTATAGGCAAAAGTTGGGGAGAGCAAGAAAAATTGGCAAAAACAACAAATAATAAAATATAATTGGTATGTAATAGAAGGATTACATATAATGATGATAAATATAATTAGAAAACAACACAGATTATATTGAACCTTGAAAGCAAGTTAAAAATTCAGACTCTACCCTGAAGGTAATGGGCTTTCTTTAAGGTTTCTGAGATGACACGAAGATGACAATTTAATTTTTTCTATTTGTAAATTAAAACTTTTATGTAACTAGTATAGTTAATGGTCACAGTAGGTAAAGAGCATCACAGGAGTGGCTTACCATGAGTTTGTAATATTTGTGTTAGATGAGAAAGACCTATAAAATGGTAGCAATAAGGAAATAAATGTATTTTATTGCAGGAACATAATATATCTGTTCTTTTATTCTGGTCTTTCTTAAAGGTCCCTTTGTAAAGTTATATAATTTTCTTTATCTGTGCCTGCACATTTTAAAATTTGTAGTCCTCTATGTATCTCTCTCTCTCTCTCTCTCTCTCTCTCTCTCTCTCTCACACACACACACACACACACACACACACACACAGTTGTTGCCATGTAAAGGTAATTTTTCCCATTTTATTTTCTAACTGATGATTATGAATATCTACACAGTATTCATTTTTATATATTTATTTTTACTAAGCTTATTGAACTTTTTACCTTTTTAATGTTTTTTTATTGATTTTTATAGAGAGAGGGAGAGAGAGATAGAAACATCGATGAGAGAGAAACATCATCGATTGACTGCCTCCTTCCTGCATACACCCTACTGGGGATAGAGCCTCACCCTGATCGGGAATTGAACCAGCAACCTCATGATTCATAGATGGACGCTCAACCACTGAACCACACCAGTGGGCTCTTTTTATTGATAATAGATTTAAAGTCACAATCATATGAAGTACAAATAATCATAAATTTTCCTACATTTAAAAATACTTATATTCTATTTTATTTTCTTCTGTTGCTAATTGGTTATAATTTTTAGAACCATATTGATTAACAGTGGTGATAGTAGTAATTCTCATTTTGTTCCTGATGTCTTTAATGGGGCCACTGATATATTTCAGGTCAATGACTAACAAAATCAAATTTGCATTACGAAAAGCTGTCCCCTAAAGCAGTGTTAAAAATCAATGGAATGATGAAAAGAACTTAGAGATCGATTAGGAGATTACTGCAGCACTCCATGGCAGAGGTACTAAAGAAATGCTTATCGAAGGTCCAGATTTCAGAGGTATTGGTAAGAGAGAATTTATAAACTTAACGTCCAATGAATTTGAGGGTACAGAAAGACAAAACTAGGATGACTTCCCAGGTCTCTGGTCAGGCCTCAGCATACAATCAACTAATCAAATTAGAAATACTTCAAGAAAAGCAAGACATCGCTTCAGATCATATAATAAAGACAATTTGATAAATGGACCAAGCATCACTAGCATATAATTAAATGACAGTTTCAAGGGGAAGTTGCAGTATCTAATAATGTAAGACAACAAAAATTCAAGAGGAAGTTCTAGATGTATAATAATAGGAGAGAAACAGAATTTACTGGTTGAGAGATAAGAGAGTAGCATCAAATGAACTTAAAAAAATACAGGAAAAAATTCACTGAAGACCTAAAAAACAGTGAATAATTGTGGAAACAAAGACCTGGATGAGGAAGCCATTGAGAAAATTAGGAACCCACTGGAAAGGGGGAAAATAGAGATAGAACATAAATATTTTGAGAGAATAGAAATAGAAGAACATATTCATCTTTGGTTATTTTTATAGTAAAGTAGGAGGTAAGTTAAATGTAATGTCCCTATAGAAGGTTGAGAAAAGATACTGTGGCGAATGGACTAGATACAGCGGTTCTCAACCTCTGGGTCGCAACCCCTTTGGGGGTCAAATGTTTCACAGGGGTCGACTAAGACCATCGGAAAACACATATATAATTACATATTGTTTTTGTGATTAATCACTATGCTTTAATTATGTTCAATTTGAACAATAAAATTGGGGGTCACCACAACATGAGGAACTGTATCAAAAGGTCGCGGCATTAGGAAGGTTGAGAACCACTAGACTAGAAAATAAAAAAGACTTTAAAGGTAAGTTGAGTAGGATCAAGAGCCCTAATATAGTGTTTTGGAAAAGTAGTTCATAGCGTGCCAACTCAACATTTTTGTTTGGTTTTTAGAAGCCATGCTCCATAGTCTAGAGAAGGAAATGAGTAGAGAGTGGATGATTCAGGAATGGGAGCTCAGAGGCAGTGGTACCAGAGGCTCAGATGTCAATCATTCTGGAAGCGCTCACTGCAGGGCTGTACATGGAGTGCGGAGGGCAGTAGACACAGGCTAGAGACGCACCCATCTTAGGAGCATGCCAAGATCCTACAGAGCTGGATCTGGGGAATGTTTCATGGCTGGCAGAAAACAAGCACTTGTTATGTAATTTTCAGCTAAATATTATACAATTATTAAGCATCAGGGAGGAAATAGCAGAGACTGCTGCCTGAGGACAGTGGATGCTTCTGGTACATGTTTTTCCAATGCTAAAGGTAGTCTGTGTGACACATGGAGAAAATACCACCTCAGATCAAAAGTGCAAGGACACAGATACACTAATTGCCAATAATGCCAGTCCTCTTCTAAAACCTCATTTCCAACCTTATACTGAGAAATTTAAAATATTTTACCCATTGTCAACCTCTAAACCTGGTATCTAAGATTGTCAGAATAGGGATTTGAATCAAAACATAAGGTGAATTTTAAACAATGAATACTTTCACTAAAACATCAACAAAGCCAAAGATACTTTTTAAACCACATCTAAAGAACTTGTATAAATCAAATCTAAGCACCTTCCACCAAACAAAATGAAAGTATACAAAATTTCTTCTACCCCATTTTAAGGGTACTATAAAGATACCTAGCATGGATGGACTAGGATATTCATTTATCAATGATTATGTTTACCAAGTATTTTGGGAGTCCCAGAAGAAAAATTCGTATGTGTAGTGTAACTACAACAATTAAAAATATGCACAAATACCTTTGGGGGGAAGGGAGAGGGTGAGACTTTGGAGGAATATTGAGAGGGCTCCTGGGATGCTGGCAGTGTCCTATATCTTAACCTGAGTGATGGATGCATGGGCATGGGCATTCTTGATAACTTACTGAGCTGCACACTAAAAATATGTGTATTTCCCAGTATGAGTGTTATACTTTAATTTAAAAATTTCTTTAAAAAGGACTGAAAAGAAATATTAATATGTTATCACTGATTTTTTACAGAGTGGTAGAAATCTTGTTTCTTTCTTTTATATGTAATTTCCCATTTTCATCATGGGAAAAGAGATACATTTTATTGAACATACATGTGATATCTTGGAATGAATTAATAATTTATACTTTAAAAGAGAAATAAGTATCTTCCAAAAGAAATGTGTAAAGATATGTAAACCTGTACCCAGTTATAAATACTAGACTAATATCAATGAGCATTTGAAAAAGCAGAGTTGATACTACAGATCACAAAGTCAAGAATTCTAAAAATATATTCATACAGGAAATCCCATTGATATAAATGGGTGTCTTAAAGGTCTAGAATCACAAAGCTAAAAAAATAGAAAAAGAGTATCCAATTTAGAAATAATAAGGACAAGAGAGAAAAGGGAAAATGCCAAGACTGTACAAATCATGATCAGAGGGGGCAAAAATCAAAGAAAACTTTTTTGAAGTGAAAGATAACTTCAGCCTGGTTAACAAGTGAAGGCACAAAGAATTTCTTAGCAATTATCCTTAAAGAATGACCCCAGACACTTATTTGTCAAGTTTTAAACATTTAAAGACAAGAGCTTACATTCTGTCAAGAAGAAAGGTGTAATATCCTTGGGTCTCATCTTTCAGATCTCTAAGAAGGGAGAAGCTAAAAAGAATTATAAATACAAGAACTCAGATAAATCTTCTTTTAAGACAGATAATATATTAAGACACAGAGATCCTAAGGTGACGTCAGCAGAGTCCTACAGATGTTAAGTTCACCCCAAGAGACAACACATTTTTGAAAGTATATTGAAAGGCACTTACTAAGAGGTGAGAGAAATATACTACACACACACACACACACACACACACACACACACACACACACACACACAGTGGGGTCTTGACTTACGAGTTTAATTCGTTCCGAGACTGAGCTCATTAAGGAGATCATTAACTCAAATTACTCTATCAACTCAATGCAAAAAATCGGCCGAGAGACAGCTGGTATGTCAAAAAACTCGTTTGTCGGGACACTCGTAAGGCAAGGCCCCACTGTGTGTGTGTGTGTGTGTATGTGTGTGTGTGTGTGTGTGTGTTATTGCTTTCAGAGAGGAAGGGGGAGAGAGAGATGGAAACATCAATGATGAGAGAAAATCATCGATCAGCTGTCTCCTGCATGCCCCCAACTGAGGATCAAGCAACCTGGGCTTGTGCCCTGACCAGGAATCAACCGTCACCTCTTGGTTCAAAGGTGTATACTCAACCACTGAGCCATGCCAGCCAGTGAGAAAGATACTTTTTAAGGAAATAAACTATGAAGAAATGGTGAAATAAATTAACATGCAATCAGCAAACTTGACCACATACTCTGAGAATAAAGGATAAATATGTCAAAAATAAATTAAACTACTAACTATACCAGCAAAAATTAATGTGGTATATTTTAAATGGCTACAATTTTTGTGTGGCTACTCCCATCAGGACATGGAGTCTCTTTCTCACTCCTTGAATCTGATTAGCCTGTGACTTGCTTTACAACAGGAGGGATGTTGTGTGATTTCGAAGCCTAGCCCTGAAGATACCTTGCGGCTTTTACTCTCACCCTCTGGGAAACCTCTTGGAAATCTACAACAGCTAAGACAAGAAGCCTGGGCTCCTCTGGAAGCACAGGGCCCAGAAGACCACCAGCATGTGCCTACATGTGACAGAGGCCCTCTCCCACTACCCAGCGGAGCTGGGCCCCAGATGACTGGGGCCACATGAGTGACCCCAGGTGAGAACAAGAGAACTGTTTGGCTTAGCCCATCCCAAATTACTGATTCACAGAGCTATGGGGAAAGGAAATTGTTGTTTAAGCTATTAACTTGTGGGGAGTTTATTATATAGCAAGAGATAATAAACTGAAATGAAATAAGTGAGAGAAAAATAGGGAGCTGCACCAAGAACTTGACTCTTATCTACCCTAAGAAGAAAGAATGTTAATGCTTCCTGGTAAAAATAAAAGTTATTAAAATAAACAATACAAATGTTTGTGTTAAAATGTTAGGTATGTGAAAAAATATTGGTTGAAATTTTAGTTAGAAAGGGAAGAAAGTTTAAGGTCCAAAACAGAATATAAATAAAATGGAGGGGGAAAAAATGAAACATTGAAACAAACATAACATTTAGTCAATAATCTAAACACTCCATTTTTTAAAACATGACAAGTCAACAAATATATTTCCTTAAATTCTAATGTTGAATAATCTACAATAAATAAGGAAGAAATACTTTCTTTCATTTTCAAATACTATCCATGCTCCCTGCCACTGCAGCATCTGTAACATACTGTTACCTTCGCCTGTTATGATCTTTCTTCCTTTTGTCTCTTCATACAGTTAATGCCTACTCATCTGATCTCAGGTGACCCTCACTTCCTTACAAATTTCTTAAGTAGGTCAAATGTCTATCCTGATTATGAACTCTTGAGGAACAATGTACTTCTTTCATAGGGTTGTTACAACTCTCATTTACATTCATTTCTTGAGATTATCTGATATAACAGTGGATTAAATGCTCTACGAAGGCAGGACCCACATTTATTTTCATTCTCTACTGAGTCCCCAGTGCCTGGCACAAGGTCTGGCATATGAAAATGTCTGTGGGAAGAATACATAAATGAGAGGGAGTGGTCTTGTTTCTTAAATCCCTTCTAATCCCAAAATTCTGTCCCACTATGAATGAACTCAGTGGAGATTTCTAGCACAGTTGAACTGTACATTATGCCAGTGAACCTGCAGGTTATGTACAGCCTGAAGACCCTGCTTTTCCACTCTTATTTCTCTCATAGCAACTATTTCCTTAATACAACTGAAATTTGGTTGTTGAACAGGAAGAGATGGGTGACAGTCACCAGATTTACACAAAATATAGGACCTTGTAATACATTCTCTTATTTAAGCACTAGGGGCCCGGTGCATGAAATTCGTGCATTGGGTGTGTGTGTGGGGGGGGGAGTGTCCCTCAGCCCAGCCTGCCCCCTCTCACATACTGGGAGCCCTCAGGCATTGACCCCATCACCCTCCAATCGCAGGATCGGCCCCTTGCCCAGGCCTGACGCCTCTGGCCTAGGCATCCGGCCCGGGCAGCGGGGACCTGCAGTGGCAGCAGGGGGCTCCGCGATCGCGCGGGCTCCGCCCCTGCCCCTGCAGGATGTCTCTGGCTGAGGCGTCCGGCCCGGGCAGCGGGGACCCACAGCTGCAGTGGCCCCACGATTGTGGGCTTCGCTTTAGGCCCAGGCAAGGGACGCCTAGCTCCTGGGACTGCCAGCTTCGACCGTGCCCAGCTCCCATCGCTGGCTCCACCCCTACTTCCTGCTATCACTGGCCAGGGCGGAAAAGGCACCTGATTCTCCGATCATGGCTGGAGATGATCCCCCAGCTCTTAGCTCCCCCCTGGGTTTCCGATCACTGTCAGTGGCAGGGGGCTTCTTCCTGCTTTCCCTTTCGCCTCCCTGCATTGTGCCTACATATGCAAATTAACCGCCATCTTGTTGGCAGTTAACTGCCAATCTTAGTTGGCAGTTAATTTGCATATAGCCCTGATTAGCCAATGAAAAGGGTATCGTCGTATGCCAATTACCATTTTTCTCTTTTATTAGTGTAGATACATAAAGTCTAATTAATAAATCCTCTGAAAAAAGTTGCTTTTAATAAGGCGGTCTATGTGGAGGATTTAGAAAACATTTGGCAACTCTCAGACAGGGGTGAGGAACTGCCAGGACCGAGGAAGTCGAGAAGGCATATGTGTTGCCTTGGGCCACAGTCTGGGACTCATGGAACATAGGTTAACAGAAATATATGAGAGAGGAAAATATTTATTTAGGGTCCTTTGTTTGGTATGGTCATTTTCAATATGTACAGCTTTTTTCTTAACTAGGAGAGCAAACAGGTATGAATATTTTATTAAAAATCATCTATAATAGATTTATGTCTCAGAAAAAAACTAGTTCATTGGAAGCACAATGTATTTACATTAAAGGTAATGCCATTTGACCCAGCACTCTTTCAGTCTCTTCTCTTCTTAGTTGCTATGAAGTCATTTTACAACAATTATTTTAATGTTAATGAGACTATTAATGTTAATGAGACTATTCTAATATGAGAATATTTTAAGCTCAGATTTATGTCATAAATTCCTAAAATAAATAAAAAACTGTATTCATTTAAATTTAAGAACACAGCAATGAGAAATGGGATTTGTTTTTGTCTAATTTCTAAAATTTGTCATAAAAACATAATTTCTTAGTCATACTCTAAAATTTCCACATATTATATTGTTTCATTGATATGTTAGTGTTTTCACACAGTCTGTTTTCAAGTGCCTTATCATTCAACATATTCTAGTGTTTCTGATCTGGGTTTCCAAAACTGAAACAGCTTTTTAAAAAGCCCTAAATATTTAAACTCTCAAGTCTTCAAGAAAATAAAACGTGGGAATTTTAAAGTTTATTGATTAAAACAGTAGCTATTCTCCCTTACTTTGCCCCCCATCGGAAGCCTCTCTTTTAACATAATTTCTGGTGACAGTCCCGAGAGGGAAGTGACTTGCCCATCATCTCACTTGCTTATGGGGCAGCTGAAATGAGGACCACACACTCTCGATTCCCAACAACCTCTGGGGACAATCTTTCCCCATTCCATTCTTCTCCTGTCACCCTTTCCACAGGGAGCCTGCAACATGTAAGGCACAGTACTTGTGGGGAAGGTTCCTTTCCTCTCAGAAAAGTCAGTCTTTCAAGAGGAGAGCGTCATGTCAAGTTCCTGGATACCTCTCTTTCCCCAGTGTTTCAAATGCTCCAGCTTTACAGCAAAAGATATCAGGATGATTAAGTAAATGTACTTTGCTCTTGCCTTAAGGCAGCAATTTTGTTCAGAAAAGCCACACATAGAGCTATTTGTGAACTGTATGGGAAGAAAAACCCCAGGAGATCTCATTACCTGAGTAGGGCTCTGAAGACTTAAATCTAAACCACAGGTAAACTCTGTATGATGGTCCACTATTTCAAGAAGAGGGTCAGGCTTTGAAAAGTTCCAGAATCTGTGAATATAAACAAAAAAAGTAATTTAAGTACTAAAACTACCAAAAAATTTACCTAAGAAAAATAGATATTTAACGTATCAAAGATTTTATCAGAATAGGCCCAACCAATTAATAAACGCAGAGCTCCATTGCTGACCCACATTAAAAAATCAAATAAAGAAAAAAATGCACTCCATTCTATTATATAACAAATGGGATTAGTAATCAATCTACCCTGTAAACAATGACTATATTCCCATTAGTATACCTTGTAGGGTGAAACTTCACAAGCGTTAGTTAATTTTTTTTATATTGCACATAGACTTTTGAGATGAGAAACATCAGGCTTTTTTTTTTTTTTTCTTAGCAATTTCTAAAAGCATTCACTGCTGTAAAATAAGAATATTGGAATAGATGCACTCTAACATTTTGCAATTTTAAATACTATTTCATTTCTGACATGAAAAGATCTTAGGTTTAATTAACATTTCAATAGCAATTCAAATTCTTAAAAAAGAATCTGTTCTCTTATAAAAATATCTCTGTAATTCTGAAACTATCTTTTTCTTTTTTCTGAAGCACAGCCCTTCTTATAGATTCCATGTCAATGTAATTTCTCAAGTCAAGAAAAACGGAAATGTGTTTTCCTGGGCCAATATTAAGTATTGTATTTATCCTCTATAGACGGGGAGTGGTAATATTTACCATGATATATCTGATTTCTACTGTTCAGAGAAGAGTTTGGCCCTAGTTTCAATACACAAAATAGCACTTTATTTGTTAAGCTTTATTTGCTCATCCTCTTTCTTATTTTAAACACACCATAAAAAATGGCACATTCTGAATCATAGAGTCATACTCCAGCTCAGCCTCTCTAATGATGCACAACATAGAGCATGTTGAAGGCTTAGCAGATCTCTTTGTAAGAGAGTAAATACACAAAACCAGCAGTCAGTTTGTTTAACCTGGCGGTATTATTTTCCTAATAAATACAGAGTTGGTCTTATTATGTCTGAAAAGGATTGTTGCTATGGATAATCTATTGTGTGGTACCAGAGAAACAATGAATAAATAGCTCATTTATCAGATTACTGAAATCTGCAAAATATTTAAGGAGAGTGACTTTACTTTTGAAAATCTGCCCATTCAAGCAAATGAGGGAGCAAGCTAAGCTGCAGTCCTTCTCAGAAATCATAATAATGGTCTCTACTGTCTTTGCATATTTGTTCCTTTGGGTCTAGAGACAGTGAATTTTACTGCAATCTAATTTTCCAGCTCTTGATAATGTTTATATAAGCAAAAGTAAATATGTAATTGTATAATTTCATTTCTAAAATATGGTTATATACTGATTTGCAATATCTGAAACAATAATCAAATAATTTTGTATATACCCACTATAATCCAAAAGTATTCAAAAGTTTTAAAAATATGTATTTAATATGGAAAAAAACTGAGTTAAAGGAAAAGTAAGGGTGGGAGAGTAAATTCAAATCTGTAATATTTATAAACAAAGTTATATTCCATAAAGTTGTGTATGATTGGCAGGGGAGGACCTCTCAAGATGCTAAGCTTGCCAGTAGCCAAAGGAAAAAGGGAGACACAAGAGATCCCTCAATTCATAATGTCTACAACTAAACTGCTCTTGGAACTCAGAAGGAAATTCACCCTTGGGAGTCCATGGAGTAGAAATGCAATGCTTATGTAATGAACTCCCTGAACATTTCTTAGGGAAACACAGAGATGCTGTTTCATGGGCTGCTACTCATGAGTCACCCCAAAGAGCAGTTTGGTGGAATCATTCTATGGGGAGGTCAATTAAATCCAGGTAATCAGCTCTCTGACTTCATTTGGGATTTAGATTTTATTTCAGTAAAATTGGTAGGATAAATGCTCTTTAGACAAATCATAAAAACTGGTTTCCTTCTGAACTATTTAAGGACTACAGGCCCGGTGCACACAATTCGTGCACGGGAAGGGGGCCCTCAGCCTGGGCTGCACTCTCTCGCAATCCGGGACCCCTCAAGGGATGTCCTACTGCCAGTTTAGGCCCGATCCAATAGGGGATCAGGCCTAAACCGGCAGTTGGGCATTCTTCTCGTAATACGGGACTGCTGGCTTCTAACCGCTGGCCTGCCTGCCTGTCTCATTGCCTCTAACCACTTTGCCTGCCTAACTCATCGCCCCAACCACTCGCCTGCCTGTCTCATCGCCCCTAACCACTCTGCCTGCCTGCCTCATCGCCCCTAACTGCTCACCTGCCTGCCTGCCTCATCGCCCCTAACCATTTTGCCTGCCTGCCTGATCACCCCTAACCACTCGCCTACCTGCCTCATCGCCCCTAACCACTCTGCCTGCATGCCTGATCATCCTTAACTGCCTCTGCCTCGGCCCCCGCTGCCGTGGCTTCTTCCGGAAGGACGTCCGAAAGGTTTTTCGGCTGTCCGGTCTAATGAGCATATTACGCTTTTATTATTATAGATAATAAAAAGTAATAAGGATTCATTTATTCCCTCCTGACCTGTTCCTGAAATGCAGTTTTGTTGTTATTTTCTTATTTAAACCTGTTAAGGATAAGGCTGCACTGAGGACAAGACAGGTGAGCCTTATGAAAATTAGGATGTTTAATAAGGGCACATGTGTGAAGCCATCCAATTTTAGCTTGAAAGTGTGGTAAGAGAAGTTGCACATGCAGGAGGGCAGAGAGTAGATTCAAAAACTCAATTTAAATTTGTCCAATATGTAGCTTCGTGGGCTGTCAAGGCTACAATTCCACACTATAGTCACACCCATCATAATTTTAACCTGGGAAAAACTATGAATACTTATTTATTTGCATTTTGCAAAGAACTCACCAAATAAAATACATGCTAAATATGAGCATAACCAATGGACACAGACTAGGGCAGGGGGAAGGAGGGCATGTGCTGGGTGGTAGGGACGGCTGGGGAAAGGTCAATGGGGGGAAAAAGAGACTTATGTAACACTTTTAACAATAAAGAATTAAAAAAAAAACACAAGAAAAAACAAGACCCATATGGGCTCTCTACAAGAGACCCACCTCAGGGGGAAAGACACACAGAGACTAAAAGTAAAGGAATAGAAAAAGATATTTCATGCAAATGGAAATGGAAAAAAAAAAGCTGGGGCAGCAATACTTACATCAGACAAAATAGACTTTAAGAAGTATAGAGTTTCAGGTTTAGAAAATGAGAAAAGTTCTAGAGATGAAGAGTGGTGATGGTTGCAAAAAATGTAAATGTTCTTAATGATAGTGAACGGTACACTTAAAAATTGGTTAAAATTGTAAAGTTCATGTTATGTATATTTTTCTACAACTAAAAAAAGTTAAATTAAAAAACAAAAAGAAAAATACTAAAACTCTAAGGATACTATTTGGTGAAGGGAAAGTTAATTTAGTGAATGACATACAAACACGACTGTTTATTACACCATTTCACAGCTGTGACAAATTATGTAATACACAAACTATAGGTATATATGTGGTGCAAACATTATGAGAGGTTCAATTCCAGCAGAATGGCTGACTAGGAACCTAGGCCAATATTCTTCCTGAAAACAATTAAATTTGCTAGATAAACTGTGAAAACAAACAACTACCACAAAACTTCATAAAAGCATCAGTGAGGAACACTCAAGTAAAAACTAGAATGATGTCTGAAACCCAGAGCAGGATATGGAACAATGAAGGCAGCTTTTGCCCTGAGAGAATTTGCTAAATATAGACAATCTAAGCTTCTATATTTTTAACCTCAAGGAGATCAGGAGCCAGTAAAATAAGAAAAATTCAATATTTATATTTATTTATAATTTTAATATATTTTTCAGTAAACTAATTTAAATGAAATATCTAATCAAAAGTATCAAGTCAAATACAGTAAATTGCACAAGTTAAATAGTTGAGAAAATCAAAAGTTAATGTCTATCTATAAACTTTATTTTTAAATCACAAAAGGAATAATAACAAAAGAAATAAAATAAATGTATTTATTTTACATTTATTCATTTCCACTCTTTAAATGGCAACAATGGTCAACAGTTTGATGTGTATAGTTCAAGATTTTTCTATGTGTCATCATTCAATTCCACCAGGAAGGGGTGAGTTGTAAGGAGGAAGTAGCAGGAAGAAAGTGAGCATTTCACCAGGTTTTCTCACGTTTGCAAATAGGGAATTGGCAAAGTCTCTCTTCGCAATCTTTTTCTGGACTCAAGGGTCCCATAAGTTCTACATATCTGAGGGCCTTTGTGTGCCTATCATACAAGTAAAATGAGCTCCTTTTTACCACTAAGAAGTCAGGCTACATATATCATTAAGAGGTCAAATAAGGCACATCATTTTTAAATGATGGTTTTTTGGTGCAGCATATACACTACTTGGTGCCTTTTTGTCTCTTTGCTGATGAAATCACTGACTATTTAAGCTCTATCATGGGAAGTAAATACACTGGACAGGCTTCCAATGATTAAAAATATTACAGAACTGTAGGAACATTTTTCATTTAAATTGGAGAGGTAGAGAGAAAAATTCATCATAGTACAATGTCTTGGTTAAATCCTTTTTTGCCTTCTGACTCACAATTCTTTAGCAAAGCAAGTATGTAGCACTGTGTTAAATAAAGCATCAAAACGATTTCAAAAATGAAGCTAAAATCACTTTTTTACTTTACCCAAATGCAATTTGAAATCTCTATACAAACACTTTTAAAATTTAGCCAGTACATGAATTCAGTAGGTTTAAAATATTTTTCAGTTTCCTTTCCTGTTCACAAACTACATGTTAGTAATTCTTCATGAGTCTTTCCTAACTATAAAAGTTGGGGAAAAGTTTTGGCTACTTTGCAATGCCTTACATGTACCTTAACTTTAGTTGTGTTTTTAAAATTTTTAAGCGAATTGCAATCTTATAATTATCTCTCTTTGCATTGCTTGGCTATGTAGCATTCTCTAGTGGTGAGCAAAAAATGTCACAACTGCTTGTTTTCTCCTCATTTAGTTACTCATTCATACAACAATTTGTGAGTGCTAAAATGTGCCTGGTGCTGTGCTAATAATAAGCACCAAAAGCAAGAGACATGTGGTCACAGCCCTCCTGCAGCTCCTAATTCCATGAGATAGATGGACATTAAAAAACAAAACACAACAAAAAACACAAATGGAACTGCAATTGATGGCTGCCCCCCAAAACAACGCAGGATGATGTAAGAATGTTGTCCTAAAGTGACACTGAACTGAAGGCTGAGTTCACCAGGTGGAGGGCAAAGATGGCAGCTTGTCCCTTGTCAGCAAGGAGCCTGATGGTTTGTGACTGAGAGGCCATTGGACTGGGGCAAGAGAAGAGGAGAGTGTTACACAAGGCAAACAGGACCAGATCACAGAGGTCTTGTAGGCCATGTGAAGAACTGGGAATTTTTCTCTTAAGTGTAAACACACACACACCAGTGAGAGTTTTAAGCAGAAGGTTTATATACTCCGTTCTGCCTTCTTAAAAATTTTTAAAAATAAACTACTTCTTTATTTTAGAACTAGAGGCCCGGTGCACAAAATTCATACACTGGGAGAGGGGGAGGGTCCTTCAGCCCAGCCTGCACCCTCTCACAGTCTGGGACCGCTGGCTCCTTACTGCCCGCCTGCTCACTGCTCCTTACTGCTCGGCTTGCTGATCCTTAGCGCTGCTGCGGAGGCGGGAGAGGCTCCCGCCACCACCGCTATGATTGCCAGCTGTGAGCCTGGCTTCTGGCTGAGCGACACTCCCCCTGTGGGAATGCACTGACCACCAGGGGGCAGCTCCTGCATTAAGTGTCTGTCCCCTGATGGTCAGTGCGCATCATATCAACCGGTCAATCTGATCATTCCACTGTAATGGTCGCTTAGTCTTTTATTATATAGATAGTTTCAAATTTGCGGAAGAACTGTGAAGATAGTATAGAGAGTTCCCTTACAGCAGTCGTTCTCAAGCTGTGGGTCGTGACGCCTTTGGCAGTCAAACGACCCTTTCACAGGGGTCGCCTAATACCATCCTGCATATCAGATATTTACATTACGATTCATAACAGTAGCAACATTACAGTTATGAAGTAGCAATGAAAATAATTTTATGGTTGGGTCACAACATGAGGAACTGTATTTAAAGGGCCAGAAGGTTGAGAACCACTGCCTTACAGTATAACCACATGTAGTATAGTCAGCTTTGACTTTTAAAAGTCTCTCTGGCCACTCAGAGAAGAACGGATTTGAGGGCTTAAGAGTGGATATGTGGCTACCAGTGGTCTAAAAAGGGATGATAGCAGCTTGGATGTTAGGTGGCACAGTGATGATAAGGAAAGGTTGTGGATGGATTAGAGATATATTTAAGCAGAAAAATTAATAGGACTAAAGAAATCAAAATGATTAATGGAACAGAAGATACCAAGAATGATGCATTTGTTTATTTACTATTTAAATTATTTATTCATCTATCTATTTTCCTCTAAAAGTCACTAAGTTCCTTACACTCAGGGACAGTATTCTATTCTTTGTATTTCTTGCATGTATAAAAGTATCTGACACATGGATAGTCCAAGAATGTTTCATGAATGATTAAAAAATAAAAAAGCATATTATGGATAAGATAAATAAATAATGAAGGCCAACCTCACAAGTAAGATAACTTTTAAATCACCTATAGACCTGGTTCCCAAATGATGGACCAAGGCTCATTATATCAGATATTCAGAAAAGACACATTCCTCAGGTTTGCTGAGAAATTTTTTCCTAAAAAATTCTGATTGCGTAGATCAGTATGAAATCCAGAAACCTCTTCCCAAGAAATGCTGATAGGCTTGGAAACACCATGGAAAGCAGTGGTTCTCACCCTTATATCAACACCAGAGGCCCGGTGCACAAAATTTGTGCACTTGGGAGGAGTCCCTCAGCCCAGCCTGTACCCTCTTGCAGTCCGGGAGCCCTCAGTGGATGTCCGACTGCCGGCTTAGGCCCATTCCCCGCCTCCCAGGGAGTGGGCCTAAGCTGGCAGTCAGACATCTTTAATGCTGCTGCTGGGTGGGAGAGGCTCCCACCACTGCTGCTGCGCTCACCAGCCTTGAGCCTGGCTTCTGGCTGAGTGGCGCTACCCCTGTGGGAACGCACTGACCACCAAGGGGCAGCTTCTGTGTTGAGCATCTGCCCCCTAGTGGTCAGTGCACATCACAGCAACTGGTTGTTCTGCTGTTTGGTCAACTTGCATATTAGCCTTTTATTATATAGGATACATACAGATTAGATAAATTCCCATTAGAAACAATAGTGATTTCAGGAAGAAGGGGAGGGGAGAGAAAAAGGCAGTGATTCTCAACCTTGACAGTATTTTTAAAAATACTGATGTTCCCCGAGAAATTTTAATTGGCCTGGAGTACATCATGGGAATTGAAAGGTGCAAACGTTCTCTGGGTGAAGGTAACACGCAGCCAAGGTTGGGAAGCTCTGACCTGGATAGGAGACATTACCCATTTGTTGAGAATCATTGATCTAAACAGCAGTTTTCAAACCTAAGTTTGCATCGGAATCACCTGAAGAGCTTGCTGAGCATGAATACAGATATACGCAGTGTGACTGGAGAACTTATTTTAGAAACAAGTTCCCAGGTGATGCTCACGTTGCTGGTCCTAGGGCCAAACTTTCAGAACCACTGATCCAGACAGTTGTTACTGGTTAGAATTATCACTTTATTGTGGCTCTAACCACTAATGAAGGCAAAACTTTGGGAAGGGACAAATACATTAGAAGCAAAAGACAGGCAAATAGTTTCACAGGAAAAGTAACACTATTATTTCATATAATTTAACTTAGCAGACTAGGATAAAAACCTGCTGAACAAATAAGTATTAGTGTTAGCTCCAGTTTCCCAATAATGAAGAACAAAGATGATCCAAAACTTGGTTCTCACATTACCCAATCCATCCTCAGCAAGAAAGACTTTGACAGTGTGCATAGTCTTCCCCATTATCTTATACTAGAGGCTCAATGCACAAAAATTCATGCAAGAGTAGGCCTTCCTTTCCCTGGCTGCTGGCACCAGCTTCCCTCTGGCATCCGGGACCCGGCTTCACTCCTCTAGCCGCCGGCAGGCAACCGGGACCCAGGATGCTTCCCTCTTCCAGCTGCCCACAGGCACCCGGGACCTGGGCTGGCTTCCCTCCGGCCCCAGCTTCGTCAGGAAGGCATCTAGTCTAATTAGCATAGTACCCTTTTATTATTATAGATTGCTTTGGAAAAGCATAAAAAATTTTCAAGGTAAGATAAAAAGGGTATACAGTAGTCCACACCTATCAGTAGTTAACCCACAGCCAATTATGATCATATAATATTAAATGGAAAATTCCAGAAATAAAAAATTCATGTTTTTAATTGTATATCCTTCTGAGTAGCGTGATGATATCTCATACTTTCTCCTGTCTGTCCCACTCAGGATGTGAATCATCCCTTTGTCCAGTGTATCCACACAGTTTATGCTCCCCATCCATTAGTCATTTAGTAGCCCTCTAGGTTATCAGATCCACTGTTGCTGTATGGCAGTTACTTGTATTCAAGTAACCTTCATTTTACTTAATAATGGCCCCAAAGTGCAAGAGTAGTGATGCTGGCAATTCGGATATGCCAAAAAAAAAAAGTCATAAAGTGCTTTATTTAAGTAAAAAGATATGTATGCATAAGAAACAATGTAAGTTATATATACTACAGGATTCAGTACTAGTCAAGGTTTCAGGCATCTACTAGAGGTCTTGGAATGTATCCCCAGTGGTTAAGGGGGGGACTACTGTAATCATTCTCATTTCAGAGATGAGGATAATTGCTCAAGGAAATTAAGCAATCCATGGTGACACAGCAAATAAATGACAGCCCTAAAGCACAGACTCTACTGGCATCATGTCCAGTACTTTTTCTACTGCAAGATGCTGCCATTCACTTTTTTCTCTAGATCTGGGCCATGATAGTGAATCTGGAATATAAACGGCAGGATCTGGGATTCTTTAGGAAGCTTTGATTAACAACCTGAAAGTTCAAATGGACCTGAACCAAGTTAGGCTTCCCCCTGACTCCTCAAATACATAGAAAATCCCATAAGCCGAAGTCCATGCCAAGACCCCATTAGTGTGCCAACTTACATTCAAAACCAATACCCTATGGAAATTATGAATAGAATAAATATGAACTCCTGTAGCAAGGACTTCAGAAATTATCCCTTCTCTGTTCTATTTTTTTTTTATATATATGCACTTACTATATCCTCTCATCTACTTTGCTGTCTCCTCCTAACTTAGGTATCACTCAAGTGACTGGCTCTTTTTGTAACCTCGGAGATTTCTATCCTTTAAAACTGAATTCCTTCTGAGTATATCATGGGCTTATTACTTTATCATCTGTATTGCTTTTGGAGAAGATTAAAAATAGAAATTGTAAACAAGCAAAATTTTGTAAAGGGCTAAACTTTCATTTATTAACTCAAAAATATTTAGTGAATGTTAATGCTCATTTATTTACATGATTGGGTTGGAAAGGAGCTTATATTTTTGTTTTGGAACTGGTAATAACAAAGTTTAAAATAGGAAAACACTAATTGCCTGAATATATGATTAATTTTGAAGAATTACTGAACAATTTTCAAAGATGACTTTTAGAACACTCAATAGCAAATATCCAGAAACCATACCATATTTATAAACTTTCAAGGTTAAAAATAATAAAATTCTAAACTTAAGCTTATCCAGCAAAATGAATTATTCATATTTCAATTAAAATTTTAATTAGATCAGTACTGTGGAGGGGCTGACTCCACTTCATCACAATAACCATTGAGTCCAGGAATCATGTACCACAAAGCCTAGAGTACCTTTGACAAATTAAAGAAAACCATTAGCTGATGGAAGGCTTGTTCTGGGGGCGTTTTTGGCTGTGATCCACAAGGATGCAGAATGGCTTTCTGAAGAATGACACATCTCAACAAATAGAGATGAAGGGAAAAAAAAAACTCCCATAGTTTGTTTACTGCTTAGTGGCACAAATGAAGAACCATGAACTTTTTTTCCAATAAATATGTGACAATAAACAATATGGTAAGAACTTCACTCATGCAATAGTATCATGATCTCAGGCACAAGAATAGTCTATGTACATCTGAACTGTAACTGGCACCAGAACGTGACTACCTAGAGCAAAAGATCATTTCACAAAGTTCAGAGGATAATGTGATCAGATGAGGTTTAAGTTCCACACCTAAATGTAGAAGAACGTTAAACTTACAGCAGCAACCTGCCTGTGCTTCTGTCTTGATTAGCAATGTTACCATGAAATACTTAATGTTCTCATCTCTGCAGCTGAGCATTTATGAATAAAACCACTCGGGGTATCAGGTTGTGAAATGTCAGCACAGCGCACAAGGACCTCTTATTTTACAACTCTCTCCTCATTGGAAGATGGATACAGTGTTGGGGAGAAGAAGACAGACATAAACTAAGGTGAAGAAAGAAAAACAGACACAGAGCAGAATACACAAGTCTGTTTACTTTCTGGTGATTGGACGTGAAAGCTTGGGGAGAAAAAAAGATCAGTCTGTAGAAAGAAGATGGAAGTTCCCGATGAAGCAGGAACTCAGGGTAAAGCAGTTCCAGTACCTTGCCTAGGTCCTGCTGCACCACTGCCCTGGGGCAAAGGGAGCCCAGAGCCTGAGAAACAGTTTCCATTTTTTATTTAAGCTAGCTTAAGATGGTTTGTTTCACACGGGAGTGTACACAGGTGTGCTCACACATGTCCTAAAATATATAATGAAGAAAGATAAGGGACTCTGCTGAATTTTATTTAAGATGAAAACAGATTAATAACCATGATTTTATTCTCTGTATGGTTTATTCCATTAGGTCAAATCCTGAAGAATTCAATATCAGAATATTTATTTAGTGCTGCCACTCTAGGTTGGAGTTTCAGGACAGGCCTACAGGATGAATTATTTATCCCTGAATTCTTAGGGGACAAAGTAAATTACTGACAACTGACAGGTAATACCCAGTTGATCGAAATAAATAGGCTCACTATGTTTGTAAATAACTAGGAGAGGGAAACACTGAGGTTCTACTCAAGTACCTTCTTAAAAACTACACTTGAACAGATCTGCGTCCATTAATTCTACAGGCTTGAAACAAAGAACAGCAGCTTCGAGCCATGTTCCCTCGATCTTTCATCTCAGAGGCAATCACTTTAAATTCTTTTAGCCGTTTCTTCTGATTTTTTACTCTGTATTTTGGAATAATATGCTCAGAGAATTCACTGATTATGTTCATTTTCAGATATTATCTTTTTACTTCCTACTATGGAAGATGAGGCAAAGCAATATCTACATTAGGAAATGTATACAACAAAACCCACAGTTGTCTTATTGAAACTGTACAGAGAATTTTTTAAAAATTATAATGCAAATTAACTGACAAACTCCATAAATTTTCTGTTGGGACTAATCAGCACAATTCAAAGTTCAAAGCAGTGACTTACATGGCATTAACCTCAGGCTTAACATTCCTCATGTGCTTGCATTAGGGTGTGAATTAGACACAGATTTGGTTTGATTCTTAAAGAACACTGTTAATACTAAATAATTCTGAAAACATTCTGCAATTATAAATCAAGGTACTTAAAATCAAATGTCTTACAAGAAGAAAATAAAAGTCGTACAAGTTTCTTTCTAATTAATGCATGTTGTTTCATTTTATAGGAAATTATTTTCATTTTTCACCTGGCATTTAACTTGCAAAATTACGTTTCACTTCATCAAAAGATCTTCCAGGATTGCAATAATCATCACAAGAATTTTCTAATTTAAACAAGTCAAATGGAAAAACTCTTTTGGAACATATTAAAAAAAACCCCAACGTAATAAACTCAGGAGTTACTGCTTCATACATACAAATATCTTAAACATTAGGTATATGAAGCTCATAGAGATTTATCAGTAAATCACATATTACAATTAGTTGTGGAAAAATAATATCTATCTGTAACTTTAGTTAACAATCAGGATATCAATACAATGGTTCCAAATTTATTAAATACTAAAATGTTGCAATCTAGTCAATACTGATTTAAACAATAGAACAGCAAGTTTTCTCCGTGAAAAATATCATTTTCTTATCCCAACAGGACTTTCCACTTTAATTCAGTTTTAGTGATGACTACTTTAAATACATAGTGAAAACCATATTAAAATATAATCATTTGCAGGCTTTTAAAAAATAAATATTATTATTCATTTCAGAGAGGAAGGGAGAGGGAGAGAGAGAAATACCAATGATGTGAGAGAATCATTGATCAGCTGCCTCCTGCATGCCCCACACTGAGGATTGAGCTTGCAACCCTGGCATGTGCTCTGAGGGGAATTGAACCATGACCTCCTGGTTCATAGGTCGGTGCTCAACCATTGAGCCATGTCGGCTGGGCCATTTGTAGGCTTTTACAGTCAGTGACCAAAGAGTATCAACATTTTTTATATAATTTAAATTCACTCACATTTATAAACAAATGTATGTGGTATATCCATGTCCCAGATGCTAGGGACAAAACAATGAAACAGACAAATCCTACCCTGTAATCAGGCAATGTGTTTTATTAAATATATTCAGTACAAAAATATCCTTATAAGAATTAAACAAATATATGAATGCATATATTCTCATTCTTAAAAAGAAAACTAAGACAACTACATTAAGATGCTTTCCTATTATCAGTGGTGAAGTCTAGTGAACCTCTGTCAAAAAGCAAAAACTGTGATGCGTTACAAAGACATTTATATCTAAGATATCGGAAAGATACGGAATATTAAATCACTCTTTGATCATTTAAAAATTCACAGTTCCTGCAAATAGTATCATATCATGAGCCACATAATTTCTGGTGATTTGATAAACAAATGTAAAGGAATTACAACAACTATCTTAAACATGAGGTAAAATGATCATTTGAAGCTGCATATGAGCTCACCTTCAGCCACATTTCTTATCTATTTACTTTGACTGACCTTTTTTTGTGGGTAAGGGGGACTAGGTAAAGTTGAAATGAAAGGTTTGAGACAGAGTACATATTCAGCTATACTATCTGTTTACTCTGCCTGACCTTTTTTTATGGGGAAGGGGAAGAAAGAGAATTATCTGCTTCTGAGAATCTCTATGCTAATAAACATAAGGATCAAAAAAGTCCATCAACCATACCAAAGTTAAGACACTTACTATATAAAGGCAAATCCCACGAGAGTAAATGTGACAAAGATAAAAGGTATTTCTGTATCTGCTGCTTTGTTAAGAGTCTATGTTTACTACAATCCAATTAAAGGCCACTTTCCTGTTAATGCAATATAATGAAGCTATTTATATTACAATTAAACAGTATATTAAATGTCACATTTATTAGAAGGTATTAGTAAGAAATGTTTTAAGTATCTTATTTTACAGCTGACTTTCTCAAATGTTTCTATTTTGAAAATGACTAACCAACAGAAAAATTCAAAGAATAATACGATGAACACCCATATACTCTTCATCTAGATTTACCAATTGTTAAAACTTTGGCATATTTCCTTTATTTTTCTCTCTCTACACATACACACATAAAATATATTTTATTATTCAAAATAAATTGCAAACACCATCAAGAGTATGTATGTATAATAATATGGTACTAAGTATAAAATTTGAGGAACATATATGTGAATGAAAAAAGGAAGGAAACTTGAGTGATTGAAATGGCCAGGCACTATGTGAACAGCCTTGCATATATTGATTTCTAAACCCCATAACAATATGTTTTATGAGTGAGGAAACAACAGCTCAGGGAGATTTAGTGACTTTATAAGAGATTAAATATAACAATAGCTAGTAATGGTATATCCAAGATCTTAAACTATACCTCTTTTTCTATTACATTGTGCTATCTTCCTCAGAAATAATTTCTAACAAATATGTAGATAAAATATAATAGTTTAGAAGAAAATATAGGTTGAATTGAAGTGGAAATGGTCACAGGGTTATAGATTTGAATAAAAAGATATATTCAACTTTGCATAGTACATCTGCTGTTCTGGTTCATGCTGCACTATATTCACAAGGTACGCTTCCCCCACCTCACCTTGACAGGGCAATAAGAACTCCCATTCACAAAGCTCCTTAGTAGCTTTAAGCACATAATTACATTCTTATAATTATGCCAGGTAGGCATAAATAATGGCTCTTAACTCTCCCTATGGAACTTACGTTTTAAATTAGGAAACATACTATTAATATTCTCATTTAAAATATCTGTTACTACAGGCCTGGTGCATGAATTCGTACACCAGTGGGGTCCCTCAGATCAGGCCAAAGCTGCCATCCCCGGAGGGGTCCCAGATTGCAAGAGGGTGCAGGCCAGGCTGAGGGACCCTACTGGTGCACAACTGGGGCCGGGGAGGGACGCAGGAGGTTGGCCAGCCGGGGAAAGACTGCAGGAGGGCTCCAGGGAGTGTCCAACCCATCTCGCTTAGTCCCGATTGGCTGGACTCCAGCAGCAACCTATGAGTCGGAGCGTCTGCCCCCTGGTGGTCAGTGCACATCACAGTGAGCGGTTCAGTGGCCTTAGCATATCATTAGCATATAAGGCTTTGATATGGTTGAATGGATGACTGGATACTTAGCATATTGGGCTTTTATTATATAGAATTTCTTTGAGCACTAATTATGTGCCAAGAGCATTTCCAGATACTTTCATTTAATCCTCTGAACATCTCCAAAAGATAGGTATCATTTCCTGTATTGCATGACTAGCAAATGGAGGAGCCAGCCTTTCACCTCAAATCTGACTGACTCAAAGATCCATATGCTCACCGCACCACACAGCGGATTTCTAACCCACAGAACTTCCCTGTATGCCTCCAGTAGCAAGGCATGGGGAGGGACAGGGCTAATTCTAGATAACCTCCTATCTCTGCTTTGTATTTCTCTCTCACCTCCTTGTTAATTTGGAATTTTATTAAATTATACTTTGAGTTAATGTTTAGAAAAAGCTATTCTATTGTAACTTGCACTTAAATATTTCTTTTGAATGAAATAGTTACCGAGTCTTGGTCCTAGATTATCTAACCTCCCTCCCAAAACCTTAAGGTTATATAATTTCAAGTTAAATTATATTGCTTTCTTTTTCAGGAATATATCCCATATATAACTTGGGAATCAAATATAATGTTTTAATAATTTAGTTATAGTTAAATAATTCAGTTAACAACAGATATGGTATGTATTTACTATGGTAATATTGTACGTACTTAGGAATCTGACTTTTGAGAGGAACAATAACCCAAACAGAGAGCCCAAAAATATAGGGAAGTGTGTATATGTGATAAGTAGCTATTTTTAAGTCTTAAATTTTATTAATTGAGATTAAGACTTGTACACAGAAAAGCATAATAACATGATAGCTAGAAGTGAAGAAGTATAGGAAAAAGATAAAAAGTGAAAGAGTTTGGCCAGTGTGGCTCAGTGGATTGAGTGTTGTCCTGTGCATTAAGAGTTCACTGGTTGATTCCTGGTCAGGGCACATGCCTAGGTTGCAGGCTTGATACCCAGTAGGAGGTGTGCAGGATTCAGCTGATTAATGTTTCTTTCTCATCAATATTTCTATCTCCCCCTCTCTCGGAAAAAGATGAATAAAAACATATATATATATATGATGCATGAATTCTCACTGCTAATGTGAGATGAGTTTTTGAGTGGGTAAAGGTTGCCCCTAAGGTGACCCACCTACTTTGCAAAACACCTGGGAGTTTCAATCTGCCCGAAAACAAAACAAAACAAACAAACAAAAATATATTTTTTTTAAGTGAAAGAAAAAAACTGTAAAGTAAACTTTCTGGGGACCACAGTTCATTAGGACAATCCTGTATTAAACAGAACATTTCAATAGCTGATAAAATGCCAGCTGTGGTCAGAGGAAGTTACAGTTCTGTTAAGGAAGATTTAAGGTGGTGTTGTTAAATTATAACTCAATTAAAGAAGATAAAAAAAGTATGTGTGAAATCCCACACATCAGTAATCTACTTAAAATTCTGGTTATACCTTTCCAAACATTTTTCAATAAATATTTATACATATGTGTATGTTTATACATGTGTACAAGTGTGTATTATCCTATCCTATATAATAAAAGCCTAATATGCTAAGTGTCCAGTCATCCATTCAACCAATCAAAACATAATATGCTAATGATATGCTAAGACCGCTCAACTGCTCACTATGACGTACATTGACCACCAGGGGGCAGAGAGTCAACTGGTCAACCAGTCGCTATGACGTGCACTGACCCCAAGGGGCAGATTTTCCGACCGGTAGGTTAGCTTGCTGCTGGGGTCTGGCTGATTGGGACTGAGCGAGATGGGCAGGACACGCCCTGGAGTCCTCCCGCAGTCCCTCCCCAGCTGGCCAACCTCCCGCATCCCTTCCCGGCCCTGATCATGCACCAGTGGGGTCCCTCAGCCTGGCTTGTGCCCTCTTGCAATCCAGGACCCTTCAGGGGATGTCGGAGAGCCAGTTTCGGCCTGAACCTGCAGGCCAGGCCAAGAGACCCCATTAGTGCATGAATTCGTGAACCAGGTCTCTAGTATAGATATAATATATATATATATATATATATATATATATATATATATATATATATATATATATATATATATATATATATATTATAATTCCAAAATGTTTTAAAACCCATCCTATATAATAAAAGGCTAATATGCAAATGGTCATCACACCCTCATGCCTAACGACCCATCAGCAAGAGGCTGCATGCGCAGCAGGCGCACGCGGGTGGGTGGAGCTGTGTGTGCGGTGAGGCATGTGCAGGTGGGTGGGGCTGCGTGTGCGACCAGTCACCAGGAGATGCCCGGAGCACCTCTCGGTCCCTCCTCCCCACCCCCTCCCCCTGGCTCCTGCAGGCGGCGGCAGCAGCTCCCTCCTGCCTCCCTCCCGCAGAAGTGGCACAGCTCCCTGCTGGTTCCCGCGGGTGTGCTGCGGCTCCCGCCGGCTCCCACGGAAGCAGTGGGCGGCCTACTGAGCACGATTTCGCATGCTGGGCCACTAGTATTAAGATAAAAATTATGGCACATAAACTTTTATGCATCCATCATTGTCAAGAATCACTTATGTGGAATACTACAATTCTGAAATGATTATAGAGATTAGAGGCAATATTTTGTTATTATTAACTTAGTCTCTATGGAGAACATCCTTACATAATAGTGAAAAACAGAAATACATACAGTCCCTAGGATTAAAGAAGTTTCTAAGTATCGAGTAACATAAAAAGACTTAGACATAGAAGATCTAAGTGCAGGTCTAGCTCTATTCCTTGCCAGCTATGTGACCTCGGCCAGCCCTCCTACCTCACTGAGTCAACTGTCTTCTAGATAAAGTAAGCACCCCACAACAGTGTGTGTGGATTAAAAGAAATATTTTATGTGAAAATACTTTGTAAACTAGGCACGGCTAATCAAAAATAAGAATTTAAATAACAGATATAATGTAGAAGAATTTTAAGTATAATAAAGACTTGTCTTCTCTTAAACCAGCAGTTCTCAATCTGTGGGTCGCGACCCCTTTGGCGGTCGAACGACCCTTTCACAGGGGTCGCCTAAGACCATCCTGCATATCAGATATTTACATTACAATTCATAACAGTAGCAACATTACAGTTATGAAGTAGCAACGAAAATCATTTTATGGTTGGGTCACAACATGAGGAACTATATTTAAAGGGCCAGAAGGTTGAGAACCACTGCTCTAAACTCATCTCCACCCTAACTGGTTTGGCTCAGTGGATAGAGCGTCGGCCTGCAGACTCAAGGGTCCCGGGTTCGATTCCGGTCAAGGGCATGTACCTTGGTTGCGGGCACGTCCCCAGTGGGGGGTGTGCACGAGGCAGCTGATCAATGTTTCTAACTTTCTGTCCCTCTCCCTTCCTCTCTATAAAAAATCAATAAAATATACTTTAAAAAATAAAAATAAAAATAAACACATCTCCTTTTAGTTTATTCACTCTTACAGACTGAATTATCAGTAAGTTAATGACTTTTGAATCCACATTTATAGCCCTTTCCTCCAGTCAATGATCTAGCTCCACAGTTTCAATCTGGAAACACTTGGGGTGGATGGAAAGCGACTGATAATTTTTCTTCTTTTTTGCCATGTTGCCGTTATTTAACTCCCATGCTAAAAATTCTATAATAACTCTTTACTATTTTATATATACTATTTTTAAAAAACAAAACCTGGTTATGGTATCATTTTAATTGAGAGCTGGAAGCCTCAGTGTGATTATGTTTCCTGGTTTATCTCCCTGCTTTTATTATATCAGTCCAAAAAAAAAAAAGTTAAAGCATGTAATTTCTCTCAAGGCATTGTAATTTATTCTATTAGAAGTACAATCTACACAAACAAAGTTATTTAGCTTCTCCCATATAAAATACTGACTCAGAAGGAGAGAGGAATTCTGGGTATTTGAGGCAATCAGGTTATGTAAGTCTAAAATTCTTAGTGTATCCTCACAAAAACCAATACAGAACAACAAAAAGAACAATTAATACTACACAAAACCCAGATCTTTAACACATCCAAACTTCCAATCACATGTAAAACGAAAAAGACAAAGAGAATACCAATGAGCTATCTCCCACGTTCCAGCCGCAAGCCTGTGCGCACAGTGAGGGCAGTTTAGGGAAAACAAAACTGAACAGGGAAGAGGGAAGCAGAGACATAAGGTCTTCATTTATTAAAAAATTTTAAAAATCCTATCAAAATAAAATGGATACAATAATTCAAACAATTCACCTGACAAACGATTCACTCCAAGAAAACAGACAGCAAAGTAGAAGAAAACTAGAATATAACATCCTAAACTGAAGTAAACATCTTTAAACAAGCATTTGGAGACATCAAAAAAAGAAAAAAGCCTTGATCAATGTAGTATAAGAGTAGATTTCATTTCTGTCCCTGCTTCAAAATACAGGGCTCCTAAAACCCTTGGAATTTCCTGAATGACAGAAGAGTATTTTGTTATTCATGAGGAGCCTCCTTTGAGCACACCAGAGTTTTTGCTAATGAGGTAATTTAGGATGGGGCCCCTATATAACCTCTGGAAGGGGCTGGTCACCAGAAAGACCAAGGGATTAGAGGGCTAGACTTTCAACCCCACCCACTAACCTCCAGGGAAGGAAGTAGGGGCTGAAAATTAAGCTCTATAAAAACTCTTGAACAATAAGATCTGATGAGCTCCAAGACTGAACACAACCACAAGCTGGGAGAGTGGTTCACCCCAGTTGCTGCACTTGGGACCTTCACGAACTCTCCCTATGTACCTCTTCATCTGCTTATCTTTATCCTTTATAATATTTTCAAAATAAACTGGGAAAAGCCATTCTAAAAAATTATCAAGTCTGAGGAGGGGGTCATGGGAACCTCCAATTTATAGCTGGTAGGTTAGAAGTACAACCTGAACTTTTGACTGACATCAAAAATGGGGCAGTCGTGTAGAACTGAGCCCTTAGTCTACAGGATCTGATGTTATCTCAGAACTAGGGTAAATTTATAGGATACCTAGTTGGTGTCTGCTGAGAACTGAAGAATTGCTTGGTGGGAGAAAACCCCACACACATTTGGTCTCAAGAATACTGACAGTAGAGGAGAAAAATAGTTTTTCCCTTATAATCAGGAATTGCAAAAAACAAAGAAAAGAAGTGGGCAAAACCAGAAAGAAGTGAAATAGAGCTGAATAAACACAAGAAAGAAATAGAGGGGGAAAGGCAAAATTATATCAGAAATGAAGACAAAAATTACATAGTCCCCAAAGAATACATTTACATAACATAATAACGGCTCTGAAAACAGCAGAAAAACAACCAAGAGAATGAAAATGAGATTTTTTTTTAAATTAAGAAGTAAAAAGCATCAGAGAGAAAGCATTTGATATAGAAGACTGCGAAAAGAGATTCAATTTATGTTGAGAGCCTCTGTAAACGATAAACCATTGTCCCAGAACTAATATTTCAAATTATAATCCAAAAAAATCTTTTGGAAAGAAGACCTGAAGCTACATTATTTAAAGAACCCACTGAACTCTTTAACCTGCAGCAAGCAAATGGAACTGAAAAAAGATCAAATAACTCACAAGGACAAGACCATTAACTGCCATCAAAATTCTCAAAAACAACATAAAACAAGGCCAAAATGAGGGAGCATTTTCAAAAAGCTGCAGGAAAGAAATGTAAATTTAGTTTATGTTCAGTTAAGCTATCCTTTAAGTATCGAGGACACAGAGAGACAGTTTTAAACATACACGGGCTCCTAGTCATCAGCCCTTCTTGAGGAATCTACTAGAAGAAAAATTCACCAAACCAAGAGATGATGGGGAAATTTCAGCAAAAAAATTGGTGATCAATACTTAATATATTTAGTTACATATCTAAAAGCAAAACAAAGGTAGAAATAAGAGTAGAAGAATAATATATAATATGACGGTGCTATATGTGATATATTGCCTGTTGTGACAAAGTATAAATAAAACAACTCAACATTTGATGGAGGAGAGAGAGTGGAAAATAAGGAAAGTAGAGTAAATGCCTTGGTTATATATGCAATCAATATAAGTTAAAGTAAATACCATTAAAAACTCACAAACCAGTGGCAAATTTTCAAATGCGCCCAGCTCACATTTTTTTATATTAGTACGATAAATACATTATCTTCCTAAAAATTGCAAAGATGCAATTAGGAATTTCACAATGAAACTTATCCAAAACTACTGTACCTTACAGTAAAGTCATAGGAACATGAAGCCAGCACAGAAGAATGAAATGGTGAAAACTATAAAACAAAATATTTTATTGGTTAGCTGTAATTATAACATGTTTAATAAGTTAAAATCTAGTCAGGGCTGTCACTAAAAATTATGCTTTTCTGAGCCTTATATGCTTTAATTCAAGGCAAAAATATTTTAGCCTTTTATGTACATTGTCATCTACAGGAAAAACACTTACATTTAAAATAGTATCTTTTACATAAGTAATAACATACTTTCATAAGCTGCCCTTTGCATGACATTTCTTTATTGTCTTTCTCACAAGTACTTTAATAGTTACATACACATAATAACCAGATTTGCCAACTTTCTAGTTTGCAAAATACTTTCACTACATTACCCTATTTCATTCTCAGAAGCACTGTGAACAAAAATTGAAAATATCTTCAACTGCTAAAACCTGTGTGCCAGGGCACTGTGTCTCATATGTTAAGTTGCAGTCAGTAAAATTTAAAATATTAATTTAATTGAAATTTTAGATTTTTGAAATAGGAATAGCATAATTATCTTATTGAAAAGATCAATAAGCCCAACTGGAGTGGCTCAGCAGTTGAGCATTGACCTATGAACCAGGAGGTCACAGTTTGATTCCCAGTCAGGGCATATGCCTGGGTTGCAGGCTCAATCCCCAATAGGGGGCATACAGGAGGCAGCTGATCAATGTTTCTATCTCATCACTGATGTTTCTTTCTATCTCTCTCCCCGTCTCCCTTCCTGTCTGAAATCAATAAAAATATACATTTTTTAATAAACAAAAGATCAGTAAGGTACTTTTTACCTTCAGTGTTCAAAACAAAGAATGAAATTCAAAGATGTGACTTAGTAAGATGTTTTCTACAGTGAATTAGCAAAGCCTACCTAAATAGAAGCTGGAAAACTAAATTATGGCTGTTATAAGCAGGCAAATTTCTTAGGAGCAGCAGAAAAAAGTTATCTCATGCTCTGCTGTTTACAGAGTGGAAAACTTTTTATACTTCAAATGTTTGTGAACATTCATATATACTATCATGGTAGAGAAAAGAAAAAATTAACCATTTTGCTATATGAGTTTCAACAAAGTACAGAGACCATCTCACTGAATGGAAAATTATGAAGCATATAATACTAAAAGTAATTAGTATATAGTTAAAAAATATTAAAAGAATAGTAGATTGGGGATGACAGAATAAAAAAATTATTTAACTCTAAGTATGAATTGGCTACATTGTCCCAATTCATTCAATAATTATTCAAATATTTTACCTAATATTAGCTTTCAATGTTCACTATAACTAGTTGGGTAACAAAAACGTGCATAAAAAATAATAAATAACTCCAACCCATAAGCACCTTTTATACTTCATTGTTTATATTTTATTCTATGTATAAAAAGAAAGGATAAAAACTTACTTTCACTCTCCTGATAGCATAGGTGTGACCAAGCAGTTCAAACACTGGTTGTCGAACATTCCTCAAGTCCCAGCCCCTCAAACTACAATCAACTGCCCCCGTCACCAGCAAATTCTGAAAGCAATGCAAAGAAAAGTAAACTGTGACAACTTTTCAATTAAGTAGTGTCCAGGCTTTTCTACTAGAAACAATATCTATTTTCAGATCATTATTTAATTAGAACACAGAAGTCATTCTTGAGAAGTTATATGAGAAGCATAGAAAGGAATCAAAATATACATCAGAAAAGCAAAAATTAGTCTGACTTGAGAGAAAAAGAACTACATATACTTTAAGCATGTGTGGAACACTACACACTACAGAAAAAGGCATAGTCCCAAATAGCATTGTAGATTTTCCAATCCACCTTTAGTAATATTAAGAAGTACGTAATGGATTAAAAATTACATCTGACAATGAATTACCTTTCTCTTCAGCATGCCCTGGGGGTTTACTGGGCATTAAAAGGCAAAAGTTCTGTTAATTTAGAAATATTTTAAAGCAAAGGTATAAATTAAATCTTTATATATTTTTCTAAATCTAAATCAATCATTGTTCCCGACTCCCACAGGCCATGTCTTAATATGATGTCTAAACATATCAGAAAAATCTATGCAAATAATGATAAGCCTCCTTATCTAGTGGGTTTTGAAACTTCTGCTTTTTACAAACCCAAGTGGATCCAGAGTTCCTGGCTGAATAGACCAAGTGCCGAGTTCACACTCAGCTCTATCCCACATCAACCAGAGCAATAATTCATTGTCTGAATGAGTTGGGCTTCAGTATAAGCTCATTTAAAGATAAGTTTCAATGTTTAAAAATAAAATTTAAAGCACTCTCAAGTGTCAATGGGCATCTTTTTTAGAATTCCCAAATATATAGTTCACAATTTCATTTTCCTATATGAAAAAATCATTATAATGAGAATAAACTATAGTTGTCAGCACTGAAATTTTTATTTTGATCAAGTATTACTATTGGACAGGTACTGTATTTTTAAAATCTATTTTATTTCTTTTTATTTAAAAAACTCTGCCAATATAATGTGCTCTTAATTTTTATTCATTAATTTAACACAGGGGAAAATAAGGCATATGTTTTACTTCTTTGTCACACCAGCAGACCACTTCAGGTATATAAATATATATATGTCAGCACATATTTGATTCATTGCTATTTCTAATTCATATGTTTCTGTGGTTAACTGAAGTGTTACAAGAAGTTACAACTGGACACTGCTATCTTAAGAAGCATGAAGCTTGGTTAGGCTTATAAGGGAAGATAAAACAGAAAATATTAAAAACTGATGGTATGTTAAATTAAAAATCAACCTACAAATAGTTCAGCAGCCTGAATAGCAAAATGAACAAGGATGGAAAGCAAAAGTTGACACTAATTGGCAGGGTTAAGAGCAATAAAGAAAAAAAAATATCACATAAATTGTAAAGCAGTTTCCGAAACAAACAAGTAAGGCTGCACTGTTGAACTTTGAGAATTTCTGTTTCTTATTCTGCCTGTTTTATGTGCACTTAAATCCAATTAATGCTAACACAGGTCACTCACTATCGTCAATTAGAAGTGAAAGGGACTAAATTTAACTTAATGATTCATAAACACTATCAAATCCACACAAACAAAGACAAAATAAAATCTAGAACATTTCACCATTAGGAAGAGCTGGGCAGATCAGGATAGAGCCAGACAGAGTACCTCATTGTATTTACACCAGTCGCAACTCAAAACTTCTGCCTGATGTGCTGGAACCACAATTCTGACTCCCGCTGCCTTCACATCCCAAATCCTCAGGGTCTGATCACCTGGTGAAAGAGGAAGGCTTGATCACTGTGCATCACACAGCCTGCATACTCAGTGACATGTATTCATGATGGTAACTCATGGGAAACACACTGCTTTCACTGACAGGATGCTGCCATGTGTTTATCACATAAATACACATATTATTTTCAACTATAATAATGCACTATAAGACCTACTAAAACTGATGAACTCAAACAAATAATACACCATGACAATGTTTTTTAGATGTATTCAAATTGGAAAAATCTGAATCTCACACTGAGAAAAGCACAGTGCTGACCAAACACACATCTGTGCTTTTTTTCTTCAGGAAAAGAGCCCTAAAATCCTTGTTTCTAATAAATAAAGTTAGTGCCCTGTATCAGCACATGCTATAGGAAACAAAACAGTAACAATTTTACAATTAAGTGTAGGCAAAGTCTACCAAGCGAAAATGGAGAATTTTTAAATATTAGTTTTTATGTTTGCCACATTTTAATCGGCCATCCAGAGAGATTTTTTCTCCTTGGAAAAAAACAAGTTGAAAAATTTTAAGAATTATACTTTGCATTATTACAAAACTGGTTTACATTGCTTAGCTACACAAAGTCACCCCTGATTAAATGTTTTATGTGCTGTTTACCTTGAATTTTTGTAAACTATGAGAAAACAACAAAATGCCCAGATGAATAAATCCCAGGATAAATAAATATATATAGCTACATCAAAAGTAAATTGCAATTCCTGATCATGAGAGAAAGCTCGTTCATATTGATGATAAGACTGTGGTCTATGGGATGGTGGCAGTCAAGGTCTTGAATTCCATTAGTGGTTGTGCGACCCTGCACAAGTTCTATGATATCTCTGAGAATGATTCCTCATTGCTAAAAAAGAAACAATGCTTACATGCAGGGTTGTACAAGAATTTAGTGTAATAAAAGTTTCTGCAAAGCACCTATCATGACTGCTAGCACAGAGTAGATATTTTAATAAATGGCATATAGAAGTGCTAAATCTTTAAATTATTCTTTACTTACCTACATATATGTTCCTATATTTCAGATTCTTAATCAGATCATTTAGCTAAATTTAGCTATTTTAGATAATTTTTTTCCTGATTTCCTTGGATGTTGCTTAAGAAAGATAAGTATTAATTTGTTGGTATTAATGAAATGTAGAGGTTGCAGGTCTGCAACTGATAGGAGAAGCTGACCAGACAGGTCCAAGTAAGGCCTGTAGGCAAAGGAGATCCCTAATCATCTTGGAGGGAGTGATGAAGTTCACTTGGAGCTTCAGTCGCTAAAAGCCTAGTCATAGACAAAAACATTGGAGTCTGCACAAGGCTTCCAATAAAACATAGAAAGTGCCTAAATGGTGTACACCAGCTTTCAAAAATTTATTTTATATTAGGGCTGAAACTATAAAGTCTGCTATAACTATTAAGCATTGTTTAAAGTTCAGAGAGCTTGTGTTCACCCTAAAAATTAACATTATATGGATATGAATGATTTAAGGTGACAAAATATTATAATGAATGTTGACTAGGAGATTAAGAAATAACTGTTATTCTAACAACAATATGGATGAATCCCACAAAGAATGTTGATCAAAAGAAACCAGACACAAAAGGCAATGTTAATCTATGCTATTAGAAGGCAGCACAGTGGTCACCCTGGGGTGCGGGGGCAGTAATGACTAGAAGATATGAGGAGGGCCTCTGGAAACATTCCGTTTCTTGATCTGGTTGCTGGTACACAGATGTGTTCATTGTAAAAATCCATTGCGTTGTACACTTAAGATTCTGCACTGTTCTATATGTGTATTATCCTATATGATAAAAAGGTAATATGCAAATTGACCCTCATGCCCTCGCATCACAAGATGGCAGCCCCACGTCGTCACAAAGATGGCCACCCCACGTTGTCACAAGATGGCCAGCAGGGGAAGGCAGTTGGGGATGACCAGGTCTGCAGGGGAGGGCAGTTGGGGGTGATCGGGCCAGAAGGGGAGCAGTTAGGTGTCAATCAGGCCGGCAGGGGAGCGGTTAGGGGGCAATCAGGCAGGCAGGCAGGTGAGTGGTTGGGAGCCAGCAGTACCGGATTGTGAGAGGGATGTCCGACTGCCAGTTTAGGCCAGATCCCATAGGAATCAGGCCTAAACTGGCAGTCAGTCATCCCCCAAGGGGTCCCAGATTGGAGAGGGTGCAGGCCAGGTTAAGGGACACTCCCCCATGCACGATTTTGTGCACCGGGCCTCTAGTCTATATTTATAAAGGCCTAAGTGACCATTACAGCAGAACAACCGAAACCCAGTCGCTATGACACGCACTGAGCAGGCAGGCAGGTGAGCAGTTAGGGGCGAGCAGTCCCAGATTGTGAGAGGGATGTCTAACTGCCAGTTTAGGCCCGATCCCCCTCAGACATCCCCCGAGGGGTCCCAGATTTCGAGAGGGTGCAGGCCGGGCTGAGGGACCCCACCGCCCCCATGCACGAATTTCATGCACCGGGACTCTAGTACTCCAATAAAGACCAAACAAAACAACAACAAAGGCTGGGTAGTTGGTTATTCTAAACTTCTCTAGGACAATATTTTAGTTCCTCACTATCATTCCCAAACAACATTTTTTTTTTTTAAGTGCCATGGCCTGTCCCCTCTTGCAGTTAATTTAAAGGGCACCAAAAAGTGAGAATTGCTCTGCAGGAGCTAAGAATTCACTTCCTTGACAGTCGCTCCTGCTGCACACATTTGGTACGTCATCCTCATCCGTTGGTTTGCCAGGTAGGATAGACTTTCTGGCCAAATGGCTCAACTCTCTGAGCCACCAGGACACCTGTATTTGCTGTTTTCAAATCATATTTTCAAAAAAACTGGCCTTTCGTCGTCAGCTGAACATTTATCAGGGCCCTGTAATGGTGCCATAGACCCACCTGAATTACCAGCTTCTCTTATCAGTTGCAGATCTGCCAATGGCAGCAGAACCAATGAATGAAAGTGCACGGTGCGGAACAGGAAGCATTGGCTGCTACTACGTCTAAATTTCAAATTGCAGCAGATAAAAGGAAGTTGGGTAGAAAGAATGAGTGTGAATGTTGAATTTGAAAGAGTGAAGTGAACTGTTTGGGCCCAAATAATTTAATTTAATTGAAATACCAGATGCCTATCAGATATCATATGACTTTTTCTTAGAGTAGAATGAGGTTTTCTTAACTACTAGACCCAACACATTCACACATGGCTATCATTTATGCAATTATATGGCGTCTGTAAGAGCAGTAACTTAGTTTTCATGGTTCACAAGAAAGTTTACTTCACATTAATCCTCTTTCCACAACAAGCTTAAATATTCTTCCCTTCTAGCTCATATAAGTTAGAAATATAAATTCTGTACTAATACAACTACCATGAACTAGACAAAATGCAACATCCTTAGAGAACTCTGCTATGGAAGGTAAATCTAGATCTAAATCTCTAACAAATCCCCCGTTTTAGCCTGTCTTAATTTAGCTAATGATAAATTTAGTTCTACTAGTAGATTTGCATACAACTTTTAAGGTTACTAAATCTTTGAGTAAATTTTTTCAAGAAACATATTTCATAGCACACAGGTCTAGTGCTTGATTTTCATCAAAACCCCTCAGATCTATTTCAAGCCTTGAATAAGTAGCATTTTAGTGACAGTTGGCCCCCTAGAATGTATCCATCTACTTCCACCTAATCAGGAATCAACTCTTTCCATTCTCAGTGTATGTAGTTTGGGCACCACTCTCTACCATTTCCCATTCCCAACTGCAGGAACTAAGCAGGGAAGAAGCAACTAACACATTACACTCCCCTCTCCAACCACAGAGACCCTTCAGAGCCAATGAGAGAAACGAAACTTTCCTAGATGTCTGAGAACCTCTCACTTTTTCCTACTGTGCAGAAACCAAAGAGGATGTGGGGGTTCAAACTACTGCCATTTTGCTATCACATGGTACCTGATACTGAAACCAACTGAGCAGATGACAGAACAAAAATGAGGACAAGAACATCCTTCGAATCCCATATCCAGTCATGTCTCTATAAAGCCAGTTCTAATTCTGGACTTTACAACTATGTGAGCAAATAAATTATCTTCTTCCTTTACTAGTTTGGGTCAGAATTTTTTTCAATTTCAACAAAATAAGTCCTGGTTAATATGACCACTATTTATATTCATTTCTAATTATAACACATGCAAATAATGTCATTAAACAGATGGTCTTTTTTTCTACTAAAGCTAATGAACACTGTTGATAAAAGACTTTTATACACTATTTACAACATACAGATAGTTTTAAATATTAAGTTTTATGATTATACTGCTAATATTCTACATATAATTAATCTTTTTCTGCTATTCAGTCTCACACTGAACACTCTATATGTAATATCCAGTGTCAATATTACGTATACCATGCTACACAAAAGGCCAATGAAACAAGTGGTGTGTGTGACTCAGTTCAAATAAAGGGCTAATATACACAATTCTACCTGACATTTAAATAAATGCAGCTGTGTTAGTTCATGATTTTGTCACTGTCAGATTTTGCATTTGGTCATGGGCATAAAAAGAAGAACGATTAAAATAAAATGGAGACAATTTTAGAACTTAAATAATAATATAAATTAACAAAATTATATACATTAATAAGATAAAGGAATTTTTTAAAAATATGTTAGGTCAGGGAGTTTTACTTACTAACACTTTTCCAAATATGTAAAATTGCACTCATTATTAATTCTAGTTTATTATGAATAATGACAATCAGAGCTCCCAGCGGACATGTCTTCATTGTTTTACCCTTGAAGCATGTTTCAGTTCACTGAAAGTGGATCTATTCCAGCGGTTCTCAACCTGAGGGTCGCGACCCCTTTGGGGGTCGAACGACCTTTTCACAGGGGTCGCCTAAGACCATCGGAAAACACATATATAATTACATATTGTTTTTGTGATTAATCACTATGCTTTAATTATGTTTAATTTGTAACAATGAAAATACATCCTGCATATCAGATATTTACATTATGATTCATAACAGTAGCAAAATTACAGTTATGAGATAGCAACGAAAATAATTTTATGGTTGGGGGTCACCACAACATGAGGAACTGCATTAGGAAGGTTGAGAACCACTGATCTATTCTATACCATTAATTCCATTCAGGGTTTGAAATGTCTCCTTTGGAACTATAGGATAAAAAGCTAAAGGGCATGCCTTTTCTAAGAAAATGATGCTAATGTAAATTTGATTCACATCTTCATTGAAATTTTAATGTAATTGTACTAATACTCTATGTTAGAGCTTTTTACTAATAGTAAAATTATAAAAATTATGTATAACCATTACACTGAACTGTGGTCATCTTACAGATGTGATTCACTATAATCATGAAACTCATTAGCATTTACAGTAAATTAAAGCACAAAAGATGATTAACTCAAGTTATATATGTAGGCTAAAGAGTTAATTCAAATTAAACGTATCAGTATTGCTATCATTTACTTAATACACAACTGGCCTTATGACTAACTGCACAACAGAAAGATAAAAGATGAAAGATGAAATTTAAGCTTGGAAAAGCAAATGTGACAAGAAAAAATATATTCTTCTTCCCATCCCAAAAGCCTTGATGTACCTCTTTCTCTACGTTAAAATTATTTTAATAAATTTAAGTATATAATATAAATGTATATATAATTCACAATATATAACTGATGGATATTCTTTTCCATCAAGTTTATCAAAACTATGGTCCAAAAACTCTTTCTGAATGGTGGTATGATTTATTCAATTCAGCTATTATACTGTATTAAGATTACTAAGAAATCTCCACAATCAAAAACTGTTTTCTAAAAACAATGTTTTCAATGGGAAAAAAGAATTTGGGAATCTGGGACAGGAGAATTCTGACTCATAGTCACAAAGTTATTTTTCTATGCAATTTCAACAACAACAAAGGTTTTAAGCATATAAAACGTAACATCACTAAGCAAATTCAGCCTTTGAAAGTATCTGACTTTTTCCTCAAAAATATTCCCCACAAATATTTTAAATCTTTTGTACCATATATTCTGGAGTGGGCAAAAGAATTTTTATGGAGAAACACAAGAAAATGTTAATAATGGTTAAATAAAGGGGAGGAGGAGGGGAGGCTCTTACTTTTTATTTGGCATGTTTCTGTGTTGTCTGAATTTCCTCACTGTAGGTACATGGTTGGAATAGGAATTATCTGGAATACCACTTTTTTCTTTATAAATTTATTTTTTGAAAGTTACAAAAGTGAAAAATAAAAAGTGATGATCTTACTTAGTCAATCACCACAATATTTATGATTAATTAGCACATGCTACATATTCTTATAACTGTTACTCCAACTTAGCAAGCTTTGTTCTGATAAACAAACCAAAGATAAAACCATTTATGCAAAGCCGCTCAGGGGCTAGGGAAAACAGCTAGACTGGTTCCTACTTTTGAAAGATTGATAACCAGTTGTAATCTGCCTAAGAGAAACTGTATTTGTTCATTAATAGTGCGTTCTATCTAATTCACACTAGTAAAAGTCTTGGTGCAGCAGATATCACAATATCACTAAGAACTGGTATTCCATATTCTTAACCACATGAACTCTAACTCCAAATGCCTTTCAATGCACTGCTTCCTCTCTGTGGAGAACAATTCTCTCTCTAACCACAGGCAGAAGGGGTTGCTCTTCCGTTTCAGCTTCTTCCCCTGTTGCCTCTGGAGGAGCCTGACACTGAACTTGTTCATGTAAAATCAGGAGAGCACAAGAGAGAGGCTAGACTGGTGGGAAGAAAGTACAAGAGCGGTGAGGGCAGATTGAAGGCGTGTGAGGAGAATGAGGCAAGTGGCCCGGGGAAAGGAGCTCCAGAGCAGCTAGAAATGAGTGAAGACCAGACAGCTGGCAGCTGGACTGCACTGCTGTAATGGCACTGCAGAGAACCTGGGCAATGTGTCTCTACAACTCATAAGTTAGACTGTTCAGATTTTACATGATTTATGATTGGCCCACAAATCACATTTGTAAATCTTTATGCAAACAGTACAAAGTGTAATTATTACGGTTGACAAAATAAATTTTCTCTATAAAAAATAGAGACATAAATATAAGTATCTACTTTACCTTAAAATTGCTAACATCAATCAAAAGCAAAGCAACTGTCAAAAAAAAGATCATACCAAAACCTATCCTTGCTATATGGCTTAGTGGCAATGAATTACAGAGAATACCCCTAAAAGGAGGGTAAACATCAAAGAGAGACTGATGCCCAAGTCCTCAACTGCTCTTTGTCCTACACCTCTTACCTCATCAAAAAGAAATATGTAAGTCAAATGGTTAGAATCATCAAAAAGTAATCCAGGTTGGGAAAGAATGAAACAGTCTAAAGAGCACAAAGAATTGGGTTTTTTGGTGTGTTATTTCCTGGGAATCTAAGGTACACAGCGCCACCTATTGGGGAAAGCAAGACCACCATTCACTACAAGTAAGACTTTTGGTAAATAGGGAATTATTTACCTGAGGCTGAAGCAAAGCAACCAGGGATGTGGGGAGACCAGATTGTGCTATAAATGACACTTTCATGGCCTCTAAAGGTGCATAAAGACTTGCCAACATTTGGATCCCACTACAAATAAATGAACAGATCAATTACTTAACAGGTAAATTCAAATGTATGCTTTCACATATATAATACATAAAATATATATATACATATACACATATGATATACATACGTGTCTCCAGGAATTTTTAAAATCTATTTTTACATAAATCAAGATGGCATTTAAGGGGCCAAAATAATCAATGCTGAGCTGATTATTAGTTTACAGCCAAAAGATTAGAAAATATTAAATTCTAATAAATGCTTTCATACATTTTTTTTGAAAATAAAATTAGCTGCCTAATTTAAAAGCTACATAAAATATATTCTAGAATAGAAAAAACACAGTGGAAGCTTTGGGAAAAGGAATATTTGTTTTTAAATACAGTAATGTCAACTTACCAATTTGACGGTTTGATCCCATGAACCAGATACCACAAGGTGTTCACCTCTGGTTTGGCTCCAATCAACACTATATACCTATAAACATTTAAAAGTGTTATTTAGAAAGCAAAAGAGCACCAAGTTCAATACTATATTTTATCTCCTTATAACAGTGATAGCCAGCTAGAACAACTAATTTACTTTGTTGAAACATCAAGTCTACAAATCTTAACATGGTGTCTGAGAAATGGAAAGTTACCTTGTCCACTCCTCCAGACTTATTCCTTACAGATTCTACTTTAATAAAATTCTACAGAGTATTTCCAAATCTCCTTCACTAAAACAAATTATACGTATTTTTAAACCTACCAACAAGTCACTGTTTGCAGCGCCCTGAGGAAATGTCAAAGTAGATCAGAAAGCCATCTAAAAAAGCTTGCTGGGTCAATGTTTATCAGGAAACATTAAAATTTAATTACTATCACTAGCTGGCCTTTCTTAGAAAAAACTTAAAGGAACCAGGTGATCCTTTCAGATCTCTTGGTAAAGAGCTTTAGTTATCCAATGCTGCTATTCTAATCTATGCTTCACTGCCCTCAGTGAACCATTTCAAATAAACTATTTGGAAAAATTTTCAATGTCATTTTATACAATAGACTAGAGGCCTGGTGCATGAATTCGTGCACCAGTAGGGTCCCTCGGCCTGGCCTGCGGGATCAGGCCAAAACTGGTTCTCCGACATCCCCCGAGGGGACCTAGATTTTGAGGGCGCAGGACAAGCTGAGGGACCCCACCTGTGCATGATCGGGGCCAGGGAGGGATGCAGGAGGTTGGCCAGATGGGTAGGGACTGTGGGAGAGCTCCACAGAGTGTCCGTCCTGTCTTGCTCAGTCCTGATCAGCCAGACCCCAGCAGCAAGCTAACCTACCGGTTGGAGCGTCTGCCCCCTGGTGGTCAGTGTATGTCACAGCGACTGGTTGACCGGTCAACTGTCTGCCCCCTGGTGGTCAATGCACATTATAGTGAGTGGCTGAGTGGCCTTAGCATATCATTAGCATATTATATTTGATTGGTTGAATGGAAGACTGGACAACCAGACACTTAGCATATTAGACTTTTATTATATAGGATTATGTACAGATCACTACTATAAGCTAAATTCAACAGAATACTCACATAATTATACTTTATAAAAGTAGTCCCGACATGGATCTGAGTGTATGTCATTAAATGTGATCAACAGGTTATTTTAAATCTAAAAACTCTAACTACCATATTTATGTAAGAAGTATGAGTGTCTGGGGTTTGTAGTGGTTTAAGTATGGGTTACCTGTGCTCAGCTGCCTAGTGCTAAACTGAGCCATGTTGGAGCCTGAGTAAAACCAAAAAATTAGTAATTCTGTTCTATTTTTATTTAGAACTGATGTTTTGCTAATCATAGATTTTTTGCATTAATTTTTATTTTTTTAATTACTGCACTAAGACATTATTTATTTTGACTACTAAGGTTTTTTTTGGCTCCCTTAAATTATGTACTCAAGGTGAGTGCCTCATCCAGCTTGCCCTAGTCCTGGCCCTGCTGCTTCCCAAATCTATGCAAAAGAGGAAAGAACAATTGTAACACTGCAGAAACCACAATCCAGTAACAGAGCAGCTCATAAAGCATACAGAAGGGGCAGAGGAAACCAAAGACTGCTACAGTCATCTGTTAATTATGGGTGGGAAAGGCAGGTTTGGAAGCAATCACCGAAGATTCTGAGAGCTGAAGAGTTTGATTTTATCTTCTAGTCCAGGGCTCAGCAAACATCTTCTGTCAAGGGCCAAATAAATATTATAGGCTTCGTGGACCATTTGCTCTCTGTCAAAACTACTAAACTCAGTCTAGTTGAGCACAAAAGTAGCCATAGATAATATTTAATGAACGGGCATGGCTGTGTTCCAATAAAACTTCCTTCTGTGCATTCCAACAGCACCTACTTCTGATTCAGCATTTACCATATTTTACTAATATCCATGTTAAATAACTGCCATACCTGCTAGATTTTGAATGACCCCTCTAAGTAAAATCTTAAGATGTACATCTTATACATCTATGCTCATTGCAATATAACTCAATAAATGTGAATGAAAATAATTAAACCAGCCAAATTATCTTCACAATCTGTAACTCTGCTTTAAGTAGATATAAAGAGCTATTGATTTCATTTTAAAAGATAACTGAATACAACTAAAGACTAACATCATGAGCTCACACTCCACTGCCTCTATCCATTTCCAGCCTGATACAGGATTTGAAACCCTATGACCCCTCACCTTTTAAAACTGCAAGAGCCTCCACAGGCTCAGAGAGAACCCAGCCCTAATGAGATCAAAAGCTGGAGGTAAGAAAACTATGCTAATGGCAGTGTCCTGCCAGCTGTCTTATCTGTCACACAACATGGCAAGCATTAGGGCTCTGGATAACACTAAGGATAGGCACACATGATGAGGTTAAAAATGGATTAATGAAGAAGGAAATAAAGGTGACTCAATCAGTAACCAGTCACCAATACTTTACTGTGTTTAAAGTATTAGGACATGGGGAAGTAAGTAACTAGCAGTATAAGTCAGGATACTGTGTTTTAAAAAAAAGAACTATAGACATAAGTATAAAAGTGCTGGGGTGGAAACTTCAGCTTGATGCCCAGAGAGGATTCAAGCAGGGCCTTGAGGGCTGGCTACAATGTTAATAGCAGGAAGCAGAGGTGCAAACACTGACCAGAAACTCCTCCGAAGATATATACGGGCACAGAAAGCACCAAGATATTAGGACTAGTGAACGCTGCATAATGCCAAGGTGTTGTGCCTGGGGACTGTCAGTGATGGTGGCTTTAACAAACTGAAAGACTGGAGGAAGGAAGATAAGGTGTAATTTTAGACACACTGAGTTTGAGGTGACAGCAAGAGTCAAGTTGAAATGTCTAGTAAGAACAGGGGTTTTGCATTAACCTCAAGCACTGGAAAAAGTTTATAGCCATAAGGATGTTTGGGATAAGTTCCATCATCCCAACCTTAAGTCAACTCACTAATCTATTCAGCAAGTATTTATTAAGCACCTACTATATACAAGGCACAAATTGAGGGGTGGGGGGTAAAATGTAAGACAAGAGAGATGAAGTCCCAGCCCTCATGGGTGTTATATTTTAGCGGGGAAAACAGGCTGTAAATTAAATAAATAAATAAATAAATAAATTTTTAAAAAATTACAAAGCCAAGTAAGGAGACTAGAAAACAATGACAAGGGCAGGAGGTCACTTCTCAATGGTGGTCAGGGAAGACCGCTCTGAGCAAAGAACTCTGTGCAGTAAAAGAGAAAACTCTGCAGATTTGAGAAGAAAGGCTTTCAGTAGAAGAACAGGGAAAGACCCTAAAGCATGAAACAAGTGTGTCATGTTTGAGGAAGAGCAAGGTCAAATAGGAGGGACAAGAACCCAAAGGGCCATGGTTACAGGTTTGTATATAATTTCTCTTAAGAGGCCACCCATCAACTACCAGCTAGATTATAGCATTCTTCTAACTGTTCTCCCCATTCATTTTTGCTCACCTCTAATCTGTTATCTACATTGAATAAAAAAATTACCTTTGTAAGACACTTAATGTCAACCCCCCTGCACAAAGCCCTTCAGTCATTTCATCCTATATAGTTCCTGCAATTTACAATCCTCACTCTACACTGAGATTTATCCATGCTGTTATTTACTACTGGAAGATAAAAGCATGCAAAACTACACATGACTAGGGATTCATACATATATAGTAAAACTAAAAGAAAAAATACATAAACAGAAAATTCAGGATAGTGGTTGCTCCTGGGAAGAAAGGAGGAAGGAAAAAGGGAGGGAAAAGAATAGGATTAAAAAAAAAAAAAGGAGATAGGACAATAACCAGGGGTTCCACGGTATCAGTAAGGTTTTATTTCTTCAGCTAGGAGATGACTATACAAGTGTTCATCATACCTTTTTTACATACTTTTATATGCATGAAATATTTCAGAGTAAATTATTTTAAATCTTCAATGTCTTTCCACTGATCTTAACATAAGGGCCAAAATGCTCACTGCTCTGGGCACATAGGCTCAATCCTTCCCCTTCCAGCACACTTTCCTTTGCTGCTAACCCTGTTCCTCTGACCTCTCCACCTAAATAGCCAATTCCTATTCTCCTGTCAGACTCAAGGACGTCCTCTGCCCCAGACAAGACATCCCATCCCCTCCTTGCAGCACGCTGCGCATTCACAGCACTGACTACATTGTAACTTAGATAACCAGCAGCTTAGGACTCTCTCCCCAGAGGGGCAAGGACTCCAGAAGGGTAAGGATCCTGCCTGACTAGTTCATCTTCCCCATAGGCCTCTGCAGACAGTGGAGTTAAAGTTTTTGGAATGAATGAAGGGGCAGAGAAACAAATCTGAATGGAAAACACATCTCCCAATAGTCCACTCTTCCATCTTTTTCCTATTCCCAATTCCCCCTCCTCTACCACTCAAGCAGTGTGCATGGCAAATGGTCAAAGTACAAAAAAGAAGAGAAATACGCAGCTATGCTTTAAAAGCAGGGTCCTCTAAAGGCCTACCTTATGAAATTGCTCTTGGCAGTGGTGAAGAAAATTAATTTAAAAATTGCAAAAAGAAAAAGACACTGAACAATATTTTGTGCTACTTTATGAAATCTAAACCTCATCAAAATCAGTTTGGGAGGACAAATTTTATTGCTGAAACTAAGTCCCAAAGAGCCCATTTTTAATCTACTGCACAATAGTGCCCTTTTTAAAGTTGGTTTATTTAATTAAAAATCATCACAGAAAAACTGTCTGGAATGTTCACACTTATCTGTATCAATACAAAGGAAAGGAACACTGACTTTTAATTACTGAGTAGAAAGGGCTACATGCTTCTTTTAACGTGAAATGAATTTTTTAATCTTTCATGACAGAACATTTTTAATGTGCATACAAGTAAAGAAAACAGAATAATAAATCCCTGGGTATCTGTCATTTACCTTCTATAGTTATTGACATTTTGCCTATCTTGTTTTATCCCATAATTGACTACTGGAGTATTTTAACATCAGACAATTTCACTCATAAATACTTCAGAAGATAAGGATGGTTTTCTTTTTTATATATGCACAAAACCATTTTCAAACCCAACAAGATGAACAAAAGTTCCTTAATATCACCTAATACTGTCCATTTTCATATTTCCCCAATTGTCTTAAAAATGTCTTTTTACAGTTCATTTGAATCAGGATCCAAATAAACCCATATTTTACATTTAGGTGCTATCTCTGAGGTCTCTTCTAATCTAGGAAAGTCCTCTTTCCCCACCTTGCTTTGCCTGCCCCCCTATTCCCATGACATTTATTTCTTGAAGAAACAAAGTTAATGGTCCTGTAGTATCTTTATATTCTGGACTTGGCTAATTGTTTCCTCATGGTGGTGTTTAACTTTTCTTCTACCTTTCCTATTTCCTTTAAATTGAAGTTAGATCTAGAGGCTTCATTAGATTCAGTTCAATCTTTTTTTTTCTTTTTTTTTTCTTCCTATTGTATTAGAAGGTATATAATTTCTGGTTGATCCACTTGTAGAGATTCTAAAATTGTTCATAAGATGTACCAGTCTTAAATTAACGGTTTCAGCATCCATGCATAACCCTTACTTAAAGTCATTTATTTAGGGGCTACTAAATGGTGATGTTATTCCTCCTGCATTTATTAGCTAGAATTCTGTTATAAGAAATTTTCCACATCAACTGTTTACTCCACAATTAAATTCATATAGGAAAGGCAGGATAAATGTCTTCATTCCTTACCTATATTTATCAATATTCAGAATGAGGCAGTTATCCTAGTAATCTTCAATGGTGACCAGTTGGGGTTTTTTTTTTATAAGTGAAAATATACATATAAGTGTGTCTATGTGTGTGTATAGTTTTTCAATCCATTGCTGTCATTCCTGTTGATGTTCAAATTGCCCCATCATAGTCAATAAGAGCCTCTTCAGGTCGTATCTTCTAACCTTTTGACAGGATCTCAGTGGCCTTTCATAACTTTCTGACCAACCATCTCTATGTGCCACAACAGTATTTCTTGTCTTTCTCACAATTATTAGTAAAAATCAAACTACACCAAGCAGGGTGATGAAGAGAGAGAGGGAGGAAGGGAAGAAGAAATGGAGGGAGGGAGGGAGGGAGGGAGGGAGGGAGGGAGGAGGGAGGAGGGATAGATATCTCTTTGGTTGACAAATCTGTTATTGGATCGTTTTAAATATAAATACATTTCTAAAGAGAACAAAATGGTGTTAAATGCATGAGTTGTCATTCTTCATTAATAGTTTTTTTTTGGGTACTTATCATTATAATCTTGTCAGCTACTATCATTATCAAAGAGGTAAATAATTGACTCTGTTTTAAAATAAGGCACATCTTTACTATGAAATGTATAGTTAAATACAGTTTCTCCACAATATACTACTTGTTGGATAGTTATTTAAAAAATACATTTTACTAGTATAAGCAATGATAAAAAAGACTTTAAATGGATCAAATATCTTTTAAGTTTTCAGCAAATTGATAAGCCTTGCCATTTGACAGTGAAGACAAATTTTAACTATTTTTAAAAAAGGTAATAAGCACACTGAAAAGTAGACATTGAAATAAACACTGTCTATGACATATTTAAAGTGAGTTTGAACTCGCTTCCCATAGCACAGTGCTGTAAGTCATGAAGTACAGAAACAAAGATAAAACTCCTAATTACCCTCTTTTTTCTCCTCGCTGAACCTTTAAAAATTTTCCTATTCTTCCACTCCTATTATACACTCAGCAGCAGTCTAAGCTAAAGGCATTTTATGGGGCCCAAAAGACATAACGGCTCTGCAGCTGCCAGTTAACATGGAGAACTTGATTTCTGCTCTGATGCTAAATTTAGAAGCCATGCAAAGGAATAACGTCCATGATTTTCTTTCATTTCACCAAGACCTTCATTCCTTAACGCCTAAAATATATCTAGGTCTTGGATTTCTCCTTTTTGCTTCAGTACCTACTTATCTGACTATCTGAAAATGGATTGTTGGACATTTTTCAGACAGTCACTGAGTGGTGAAATGAGCAACTGGAAGATTCCTAACTTGTTTCATGCCTTTACAACCCTTCTATAATAAGAGCAAATAATAATAGCTCATATTTATTTAGTGCTGGCTCTGTTCTGAGCACTCACAACAAACCTAAAACACCAACTATTATCCTCGTTTGCAAATGAAGAAACTAGGTTTAGGGAAAGTAACTTGCCCAAGGTCACACAACTGGAAAGTTATAGAACCAGGATTCAAACCATGCTGTTCATCATTCTAAACTCTCTCCCATGGGAGAAAAGGACCCATTGTGTGCTATTCTATTGTATAACAAAGTTTCTCTGGACACATTGGTGGGAAAAAATAGGAATCACCTGTGATCATTCACTTACTAATTTATTCAACAAATTTTTATTAGCTCCTCAAAACTCTCCTTTGACTTTAAAGCCTTTTAAGTGTCTCTGCATATTTGGTATAAGAGACAAACTTTGAATAAATGCTGTGCTTCTCTTTAATGAAAAAAAGCCAAATATTTGGTATTATAATACTGAGTTTTAAGTTGATCATCAGAAATTCTTTCTCGTAACAACCTCATGGAGGATGACTTTTATGAGATTCCTACAATTCTCTACTCATCACCCTTCTTGGTGTAATTTGAGTTTCATAAACAACTAGAGGCCCAGTGCATGAATTCGTGCACCAGTGGGGTCCCTAGGCCTGGCCTGCAGGAATTGGGCCGAAACCAGCTCTCCAACATCCCCTGAGGGGTCCCGGACTGCAAGAGGGTGCAGGCCAGGCCAAGGCACCCAACTGGTGGATGATCAGGGCTGGGGAGGGACATGGGAGTTTGGCCAGCTGGGGAAGGACCACGGGAGGGCTCCAGGGCATGTCCGGCCCTTCTCACTCAGTCCCGATTGGCCAGACCCCAGCAGTAAGCTAACCTACTGGTGGGAGCATCTGCCCCCATTGGTGATCAGTGCACATCATAGCGACTGGTCGGCAGGTTGACTGTCTGCCCCCTGGTGGTCAGTGCACGTCATAGCGAGAGGTTGAGCAGCCTTAGCATATCATTAGCATATTATGCTTTGATTGGTTGAATGGACAATTGGACAACGGGACACTTAGCATATTAGGCTTTTATTATATAGGAGGATTGTGAGAAAAACAAGAAGTAATGTTATGGCACATAGAGATGGTTGGCTTACAAAGGGTTCCTTCTTGTTCATACAACCCCAACTTTGTCCTTCAGGAAAAGCTCTGTCCCTTCCTCATCTGAAGGATGAATCTCATTTAGGTGAAAGCAGGAGTGGTACAGAGTTAGAACTGGGCATGTGATGCTCTTCTAGCCACTGAGAGATGAAGAGGTACTGCTATAAGGTTTTAGTAAATTCCCAAGATAGGGACATTCACTTTTTTTGCTCTTTGACCTCACAGGGTGATGAGATAATAGTTGGAACTATAAGGAGAATAAGAAGAAAAGAAACCCACTAAGGATAAGAGAGTGGAAAGACAGAAGGAACTTGAGTATTTGATGGCATTGTCTCAACCTTTGAATTAACCAAGCCTAGACCCATTCCACCTCCATATGCTTGGTTATGCAAAATAATAAACTCTGATTATTGCATGCATTTTTTTGTTCAGTTTTTTATTATACTAACAGCCAAGGCATCCTAATTTTGAAAAGAAAATGAGGAAGGACAATCTAGAATAATAGTCTGACAAAAAACAAACAAACAACAAAGTATGTCCTCAGTTAAAAAAAACAAGTTACATAATTAGAGGATGATGTAAACCTAGTTTAACAGCAGTTCAAATAACAAAGATTGAGGTACTTTAGTAATAGATTCAAAGTAACCCAACACTATGACATGGCTGAAGAAAATATACAGCCAGATTAGGTAACATTATTAGAATTAGAGGCTCAAGATTATGTTGGCAAAGTCTTATAAAGCCCAGCACTGATCAACACATTTATGGGATAAATTAGGTATAGAATATTAAAAGCAACATTAAAGAACAGTAGAGTATGCAAAGGAGTGCCGGGAGCCGGTCCATCCTTGCTGTTTCAAGGGACCTGGCATATATAGCATACGGTTCTTAATATGTTTGCTCACCTTCTTGGCGCTGTGTTTTAACCAAGGTCACCTCTCCGAGAAAGGTTGAATCCCCAGGTAGGGATTTTCCCCTGAAGTTAGGGAGGGAATAAAACCCCTCAACTAAGTGCCAGGCGGGTAATTAATCACTTTAACTACGCACAATCATGCTTAAACTACATAATCTTTTCTCCCTGTAATGGAGATAAGAAACGCCCTAACCTTTGTAATAGAGATTGATAGGATTGAATCAACTGGTATAAATACAGTTGTAACAAGACAGAAACACTCAGAACTCAGAACACAGAACTAAGGACACAGGGCTTGGAAGACAGGACCAAGAGAGACAGAGCCTAGGCACAGAACCTACACAGAACATTCTCTAGAGACAGAAGGACTTCACTGGAGAGGGCATGCCAGAGGATCTTGGACAGGGACTGGCCTCGGAGCCTAGAGACAGAGCCTAGCGGGAGAACATGGCAAGGGATCCTGGACTGAACCTGACTACAGAGATTGGCAGGAGAACCTGACTGGAACCTGGACACTGAACCTGACTGGAGAGCCTGGACAGAACCTGGCTGGAGAACCTAGCGAGGGAACATGGCTACAGAACCTCGCTGGAAATCCGAAGCAGAACCTCTCTGGAGATCCGGGCTAGAGATCCTGGCTAGGTTGCTGATCAACTGAACGCTGCCTCTGTGTCATTCCTTCTTCGCCGACTCCGTCCACACCTATGGGGACCCCTGGACCCGCTGGGGTTGGACCCCGGCAAAGGAGTTTACCAGGAGGGTGACAAATGTAGAGACCACGTAATCTGAGGACAGGTTAAAGGAATTACAAGTGCAGTCTGGAAGAGAGAAGACTGAAGGGGACATGATGACTATTTTCAAGGGTTCTTCTGGAAAAGGGAGATTGGACTTAATCTCACCACCTCACAGAAAGGCATTAGAAGCAACAGTTGGTTGCCTGGAGAATAGATTTGGGCTTAAGAGAGCTGTTTCTAACCATTACAGCAATCTAAAAGTCAGGCTAGTTATGGAAACAGTGAAATTCAATTTCACAGAAATGAAGCAAAGACTGAGAGACCATCATGAGGAACATTCTAGAATAGTATTTTCCAGAAGGTAGTATGTACAGGGTGGGGCAAAGCAGGTTTACAGTTGTGAGTACATGAAACACAGTTTATTCTTAAATTATTATTACTAGAGGCCTGATGCATGAAATTCGTGCAAGGGCTCGGCCCTCGCAGCTGCAGTCGTTTGCCTCGGCAGCTTGCCTCAGCCCTTGCAGCCCCAGCTTCGTCCAGAAGGTCGTCTGGAAGGTCGTTCGGCTGTCCAGTCCAATTAGCATATTACGCTTTTATTATTACTGATTAACTAAAAGCCCAGTGCACGGAATTCATGCACGGGGGCAGGAGGTCCCTCAGCCTGGCCTGCACCCTCTCCAATCCGGGACCCCTCGGGCAATCCCACAAACCGGCAGTTGGACATGCCTCTCACAATCCGGGACCGCTGGCTCCTAACCACTCGCCTGCCTGCCTAACTGATCACCCGTAACCCCTCTGCCTGCCTGCCTGACCGCCCCTAACCACCTCTGCCTCAGCCACGCACCCAGGACCCAGGCTTCCCTCCTCCTGCTGGCCGCAGGAACCCGGGACCTGGGCCGGCTTCACTGGCCGGCTACAGCTGCTGGCACCGGGACTGCAGGCGGGCAGCTTCTCCCGGGCCCAGCTTTGTCAGGAAGGACATCCAGAAGATGTCCGGTCTAACTAGCATATTACCCTTTTATTCATATAGATTACTGCATTATTTTCCATACAAACAACTGTAAACCTACTTTTGCTCCATTCTGCAGTACACACACCACTGGCTGTATGAGATGATTTTAACTGGTACATAGACTTTATTTTATTCATTATATGTTTATTTTAACATGTTACAATTTAATAAATATACATACTAAATTAGCTATCAATCCTATGGTTTCATGAATGTAACTATTTTAAAATGAAATAACATAAAGCTCATTTAAAGAAAAACATTAAGTGATATAGCCTACTTAACATAATTAGATATTTTATGACCCATTAGTTACAGCCCTAGAATTTATATAGATAAGCAATACACGGCACCAAAGATTTAATAAAAAGAAAAAAAAAACTTTTGAAAGAAAAAATATTTTTAAAAAAAATTTTTTAATTAATTATATGTAGTACAAGAATATGGCAAAAATCAGGAAGGTACCACAAAAATGTCTGCATTTTGGACATCCTGCTCTGTGGAAATTCTTGCATTGAATATCCTGAAACTAAAGTTCCTCTTTACCAAAGTTGTCTTAATTTTCAGTGATTCTATGAAAATATAATAATTTATAACTACCCTTATTCAAAGAGCCTTCACAATAAAATAGAAAAACTATAATTTTTCATAATTTTCACTCACAATTTTAGAAACACTGATTTTTAACAGCTATAGCTATAAAATGATGTCTGGAATCCTCATAATGAATCTTTTATCACAAAAGACTAATATTGCATCTGATAAGCATTTACTAAGTAAAGGCTTCTATGGGCCAGGCCCTGTGTAGACACAAATTTTAAAGTAAATTTGCAAGTTTTCATTTAAGGATTTATTGCTACCTCAAGAAAAATGTTTAGACATTTAAAGTAAAACATCAAAAGAGAATGTCTTTACCATCATGTTCATTAAAAACATAGATGTATTTTAATATAACTTAATAAGATCAAACTATTTTTTATGCTACACACTATCTAGAAATATGAACCAGATTTAGATTTAAAATCTCTTCAGTAATTGATGCTCTTGCTCCAATATATTCTGAAAATCCTCTGGAATCCTACTGAAGACCTAAAGGCAATCTTGCGATGTCTTGTGAAAAGTCCGCCTACCTCCATCTTGAGGCAGATTATGGCAGGCATATTCCCACAGCATGAGGACAGTGACGGGCCCCTCTGGAGGAACTGATGCCACGGTATGCTTACTAATGGAGGCATTTCTACTGACTAATGAGAAACCTGACCTCTTCTTTTTTCCTAGCTCTTTCCACCAAGAGGTAGTCTATGTCTGAATAATCAAATAATAAGTGACTTACAACCTGTAGGACAAACACCAAAGCTTAAACTTCTTATCCCCTGAAGACATTTCCCCAACTTTGCATCCCCAAATACATTTCACCCAAAGAAAAACCATAGGCCCAGGGAGACTCCCTTCCTACCTCCTGAGTGTGCTCCTTGTAGACTTGCAGTGGCCCTGTGGGTTTGGCGGTATCCCAGAGCTGCAGCGAGCCATCCCCACTACAAGTGACCAGGACATGTTCATTGTTCTCACTCCAGGTCACGTCAAACAAACCATCGTTCCAGTCAAAGCTATACCAGGAAAAATTACAACAAAAACATCTAGTTATATAGGCAGTTGAATATAAAATAAAATAACATTACAGTTTTTTTAAGTTTATCACATTTTAACACATACTATCTCACCTGATCTTCACAACAATGAGAAATAAATACAACTGGCACTTGTCACATGCAGAAACAAGTTTGGAGAGGTTAAAAGAATAGCCTAATTCATACAGCTAGAGAACTGTAAAGCTATATTAAAATTAGGTCTGCCCGCTAGCAATACAGCACTATTTACATGAGGGCATGCTGCCATACTTGGGTGCTCCCTGTTTTTTGTGGTTCAGAGGCGGGACTAGCAAGCACTTTAAAATACTAATTTAGAGCAATAATTTCAATGTCTCCCATAAATCTTTCACATGAGCCATGAGCAGGTAGCTATTTTCTGACAGCATTTCCTTTCCTTTCTCTCCTTGACTGCTCTGACGGAGGTGTTGAGTCCAACATACAGACAAGACATGCATGGAAAGACAGGAAAGAGATCTACAAAATGGGTAATTAGCTTCTGAATGAGTGAAGCTAAACAACATTAAGAAGAGAGCAAAGATACAAATGTCACACAGCAATATACTAATTAGTTCACTTATTTTTTAGTTTTATAATTCCTAAATGGACACTAAGAGACAAGAGCTGTAGAAGAAAAATATCAAACTTGATGGCAAAAATAAGTTCTACACTATGGAAATGCTGAAGTTTCTTTTATACTGCAGATTTTAAAATTTAAAAAAATTGTATGGATAAAGAAGATTCAAAACCAAATTCTATTAAGGCTTTAATAGCAAAAGAGAATGCATATAAGTTAATAATTAGAGAACCATCTTACCTTCTAAAAATCCTAAGCCCAGATTCATCTTGATCCAATATTAGCAGAGTTCCACAGCCTAAGGGGAAAAAAAAAGTTGAGGTCATGCTGTTGAACTCACCATCTAGGTCAAGGAGGGATCAAGCACCGAGTACCCAACTTTACTACCATGAATTTCTCCCTGAAGTTATTGAGACCTTATTTACAAAATAATGGGTTTGTGTTCTCCATTTGTCTTTCTATATTGTGTTTCAATCATTAAATATTAAACTTACCATCTCACCTATGCTTGGAATCCCAATAGCCCTAACAGAGGAGATATTTGAGTTCAGATTCTGTGGCCAGGCAGGTACCAAGCACATAAAAGTCCTAGATGGGTATTATCATCATCCCTATTTATAGGTGATAAACCTCTGGCTTACAGACCTGCAGGCCTCTGCTCCTGCTCCATCACACTGCCTTGCCAATAGATCTCAAACGCATTTAACATGGGGTTTTAAGACAAAATAGCCGGTGGAATTTACCACAAACTTGGTGGTAAAGGGCTGAACAGAATATATGTTAGATACCAAAGATGAATTATTTTTATTAAGGGACCAGCATATTTTAAAAGTTTATTTGTTATAGGAACTGGGGAGGGGACTCTTTTATTTATACCTGACTGGTTTGTTTGTTTTTAAATACTAACTCCTTTAAAGTTTTTGTAAAGGTTTTAATTTAAAATATCACAAACTCATGGGTCTACAACCTGACTGATGGGCAATTATTGTCAATCTAAATGTGCAAGCGCTAAGAGCTAATGGGGAAAATATAAGAAAGCAAATATTTCCTCCGAGCTTTGGAAATCACAGTATTTTTTTCAAGTGTAGGACCAAACAAAAACTACTGCAGGAAGCTGACAATATGTAGGGACTTGTTTCGTAGATTTTCAGTGTTTCAATAATAGCTAGGATATGAATTAAGAGAAGAAAAATTAAGACTGGAACCCTGCATTTCAATCTAGTCCATGACAATGAACTTAAACCCCAAATAAGTGCTTGCAAGTAAATGTCTGTATTCCTGCTGAGACAACAAGCAGTGAGGGCAGAACTTAATACATTTCATAATGGCAATTGCGAGGAGACTTCGAGCGCCGGCTCGGGGGCGCTCGGTTTACCGCCGACGGCCGAATGCTGGCTGCGGGGAACGGGACGAACCAACAGGCACTGGGGTGACCCCGCGGACGGTTGTCCAGGTGCTGTGGTGGGTCCGACCGGTCCGAGGGGCCCCGCGGGCTAAACACACTCTCTCCAGGGCAGCGTGTGCCTGGGGGGATGGGGTGTCAGACGGCTGCGGAATCGGTGCGCTCTCAAGGGATAAGGACAAGGACGCGGGCCACCGGGCATCTTCCATCAGCTACTTCCGCACCGTAACCGGAGGGGGGGGGGGACTGACACCAGCTCCCCACACTGGGCAAAGGGGCAAAGTGGGGCGCGGGGCCGACCGGCTCCTCCGCTCCCCCTGGCGTTCGGTTGCGGCGCCGTCCGCTGTCGGAAGTGCTTCCCGACGAGCGGGAGGAGCCGGCTCGGCTGGAACCCGCCCCCGCCCCGGCGGCGGGGCCCGGCCTCACCCGCGATTCCGTAGTGCTGCGCGGCGGCGCAGGCCAGGCGGCCGGGCAGGTACGGGGAGAACTCGGCGGCGTAGCCGTGGCGGCCCGGCACCCGCAGCGTCCGCACCGATCCGCCGTGCGCCGCGCTCATGGCGCCCGCGCCCCGGGGCCGCGCCTCCCGGCCGCTGGCGCCCAGGGGACTCCGAGGCGGACTGGCCCAGAAGTTGGAGACTCGGCGGATGAAGCGGAAGTAAGGGCACCTGGTGTCCTGAATGCTGGGTTTCTATTGGTCGCAAGTGAAAGGGCATAGACGCCAACGGAATTCATTTTTGTTTTGGGCAAAACAAACTAATTGGCGCCACCTGCAATGAACTGGATAAAACAGAGCAGTGTGGGCTAGGTAACAACTTTAATTTTGCATATCAGCCTCCATTGCGGGGCTCTCTGGGTTTTATTAATTCATTGAGCTTTTGAAATTCTGGCATCAGGAAATGTCCCTCATTAATACAAAATGAGACAAGCTACCGCAAACTCTGAAATCATGCAAGCTAGTCCAAAAAGCAATTGAGAGCTGTGTTACCCAAGATAACTTGAAGTAATATTAAGTCAAGTGGAGTGAAGCTAAGTAAAAAAGGCATTAACTTAAAAAGAAATCTCACTACATATATTGTATAGTAAGTGCTCAGATGCAGAGCTAATTAAGGAAAACTAAGGCTTATTCACTCATTCATTCAAACATTGACTAACCATGTATTATGTGGAGGGCAACCATATATAACTTATCTGGCGAACAAGACACTCTGAGAGTGAAAGAGGGTGCGGTTAATAAATAAGCGAGGTGAGCAGACAGTTTAACTATACACCAAGTACAGTGCTAGGCACTTGGGATTCAAAGCAGTAACATATACTCTATGTCCTCAAGAGATAAGTCTGGTAGACATGTCATCAGTTAAATGCAATCAAAATAATATAGGTGCTAGGAGAAATATACATGGGGTAGAGAAATATATATGGGGTATTTTTTATTTTATTTTATTTTATTTTATTTTTTATTTTTTTAAATATATTTTATTGATTTTTTTTTTTTTTTTTTACAGAGAGGAAGGGAGAGAGATAGAGAGTTAGAAACTTCGATGAGGGAGAAACATCAATCAGCTGCCTCCCGCACATATCCCACTGGGGATATGCCCACAACCCAGGCACATGCCCCTGACCGGAATCGAACCCGGGACCTTTCAGTCCGCAGGCCGACGCTCTATCCACTGAGCCAAACCAGTTTCGGCTTATTTTATTTTTTTAATATATATATTTTATTGATTTTTTTACAGAGAGGAAGGGAGAGGGATAGACAGTTAGAAACATCGATCAGCTGCCTCCTGCACATGTCCTACTGGGGATGTGCCCGCAACCCAGGTACATGCCCTTGACCGGAATTGAACCTGGGGCCTTTCAGTCCACAGGCTGACGCTCTATCCTCTGAGCCAAACCGGTGCTGGCTCGGGTATTCTTTAAAAAGTAAATTGTCAGTGCTGGAGGATAGGGGACAAGGGTCAGAAAGGAGGTAATGATTATGGTGAGTAAATGATAGTGATGTTTTCTTTAAGTAGACAAGGAGATGGAGGTCACCGCAGGAGCAGGTATAACATGAACAAACCGAGGAACCTAAAACAGTATGATTGTGACTGCCAGGACTCAGCCTAACCACATGGAAAGGGGATGGTGAGGAGTATTGGGTGGAGGGATTAGATTTTTGTTCCGGGACTGGATCATGAAGAATCTGTGTGCCATACCAAGTGAATTGGATTGCTACTGTAATTTAAACAATACAGGATCATAGGAGTTTTCTAACATGAGAAATTAAATTACTGAGTTTCCATTTTAAAAGATCTGGGCAACACTAATCTGGAGGACAGAGATTAGAAATGGGAGGTTGATTAAAAGGGTTGAGCAATAGTTCAAGCAAAAAATAAGATTTTAAACAAAGTTAATGGAAATGTTAAGTAAGAGATGAGATTTTAAGGCAATAACTCATAATATATGACATGTAAGTAAGAGGGAGGAATCAAAATGACTTCCATATTTTTTACTTACATGCCTGGATGGATGTAGGGCCTCCTCACTGAAATCGGGACTATGGGAGGAGGAATAGGTTTTTGGGGGAAATGAGCTCCAGTTTTAACATATTGAATGTGAATTTCATATTGGACACGCCAGTCAGGAGCTAAGGGAGTTCTTATTTGCATGTAAAATATATGTGAGCCATGAAAAGGATTGCCCTCACTCAGGAAGAGAGTGGTATGAAAAGTGAAAAGGGCCAAAGACAGAAAATACCAGATGTAAGATGCGACAGAGGAAGAGGAGCTAGGGAAGGATTGGGAATCCTATTAATTAATTACAATGGTCAAGAATACAGCTCTAGTTGGGAGAATTTGCATACAACCCTGTCATACATATTTAGATGGATAGATTGAGAGTGGGTCCTACATTGGGAAAATGACTCGGCAGAGTTCTTAAGAGTATCAGAGAAAATAAGATAAAACATCTATTACAGTGTAGGCATGCAAAAAAGATGACACCCATTGCTATTATAGCAGGAAAGAATTTTCTAGCACAGACCCAAGTATTCAAGAAGTAGAGGATTTCTTTATTGTCTTTCTTTTTTTTTAATATATTTTATTGATTTTTTACAGAGAGGAAGGGAGAGGGATAGAGAATTAGAAACATCGATGAGAGAGAAACATCGATCAGCTGCCTCCTGCACACCTCCTACTGGGTATGTGCCTGCAACCAAGGTACATGCCCTTGACCAGAATCGAACCTGGAACCCTTCAGTCCGCAGGCCGATGCTCTATTCACTGAGCCAAACTGGTTAGGGCATCTTTATTTTCTTGAACAAACTTAAATCTCCATCCCCCTGGGCCGTTAGAAAATTCAAGCTCATCAAATTTGGGGTTTCCTGGCATTCCCTAGGGTCACATCAGAATCTGACACTGGAATGTAAAGTTTAAACAGTAGGATCATCAGCACCTGAAACTGTCTGGCAAACAGTGAAGAAGAGTCTCTCAGCTTCTGTCTGTTAGGGTCACCATAGACATCTCCCTGTGCAAGTCTGAATTATTATGTGAATGAGCATTTCCATGACATGCTTGAAGCCAAGCAGGGCCCAGGTATCTTTACTGAGATGGGCTCCCACTAACCAGGAGGGGGGTGGAGACAGGGATGGGGAGGAGGTGAAGGCCATGAAACCATTCCCACCAAGGGAAGGGTGCTGGCCCTTCTCCAGGCTGGAGACACTCTCCCATTGATCTTTCACTGCCATCACATGGTTATCTCTTGCCTCCCTCTTCTCAAGGACACATCAAAACTCTGTTCAGCAAGTTTCAAGACTATAAGCAGCTTCTTCGCCATAACGTCAAGTGCCCTGAGGCCAGGAATCACACAGGAACCGGCTATCTAATTGGAATAGGGAAAGGAAAAAAACTCCAGTACAGCAAAATACAAATCAATACCAAACCAATTGTCCTGGCATACTGTCAATGAAGAAAAGGAAAACATCAATTAACCATTAATTAACAGTAAACACATAGATGTTTAAAAGCTAACAGAATGTTACATATGCTTCCTCTCACTCCTAATCCACACAAGCCCCAAACTCTTAGCATGCTCCCTGAGATGGGACATGGGTGCCTCATCACCCAGGCAGTACAGTATTCTTCATATTTCATATCCCTGCCTCTGAATCTCATTGGGTAATTTTTATAAGGCAGATTCTTAGGACACACCATGGACATAATCATTCAAAATCCCAGGGCCTGGAAATGTGCGTTTTAACAAGCTCTTCTGAGCAATTCTCATTCGCTGACTAAAGCATAGAGAAGAAAAGCACATTTGAGAAGTGCCCAGCACTGACAAGGACTTGAACAGTGGAAGCACACACTGGGAGCAAAAGGGAAAAGACACTGCAGGCAGAGCAAGCTGGCATTCATAAGATGTTCAGGAAGGGATATCATTCGTAAAATATTGACATCGTATGTGACCTAAGAATTACACAGCATCTCCTCCTGAACCTAGAGGAGACCACCAGAACTGAATGACTCCCATAGCAAAATGGAACCAAACTCATGTCTAATTCTTACCATGGACTTTATAGATTGCATCCGAGAATTGGAATTTAGCTATCTACTTTATTCATATTAAAACATAAATATACAAAATGTCATTTAATGCAACTCTCTCAGGAGTTTCTATTTGAGGGGAACACTTTGTATGTTTGTTTTCATGTCCTCTGCACTTGGGTAAACCTGAGATCCAATGCCACTTCCTTCGCAGCCCCAAGTGTTTTCAAAGGTGGCACAAGACTTGTGAGCTCCTGAATCAGTGTCAACATGAAGGCTGTAGTCACTTTGTTTTTCAGACATGAACAGCTTAAATTCCAATTTAAACTGCATTATCCTAATCGAATAAACACAGAGTGGGAGCCCTGACTTTCTTTAAATGCACAGTAACCAAGAAAGACCAAAGAGGCAACAGCTAGCTGGCCATGAGTTCCTGCACCTGCAAACAAAAAGGAAACATACATTAGTCCCCAAACTGTCCTTCTAGGAGTAGCTACTACATATGAAAAGGCGTGGGAAGGATGCAACAAATGTGACCATTTTATTTAGTGTTATAACACAGTGAAACCTTCAACATTAGTTTGGAATTAAATAAATACTCATAAGCTTAATAAATGTTTTAATTTATTTAACACACAACAGCAGGGCCTGGAATACCTTACTGTGCCAGAGAGTAAGGAAGTGCACACACAAAATTGCACAGATTGTATAAAGGACATAGGCCCCTGCTAGAGGGGAGCTTACCCTGGACACATCTGGACCAATTAAAATATTGGTAAGTGTAGATTATAACCTACTGAATAAAGCAAGTGTGGTAAAAATGTTTAAAAAGTTTGTTCCTAAATAAATTGAAAAGTTTTAGAATTTAGTTTTATTCTCCACTACCCTTCAGAGAAAACTTTCAAGAAGCTCAAAAAGAAAGTGAAATCTCCCCTCCTCCATCTCACTCGCATGGATTGCCTACAGATTTCTTCTGAAAGATTCTTTTGTTCCCTACACCCACTGACTTTTCTGGGTGTTCTTAATGCTGCCCCCTACGCAGGAAAAGTCCTTACCTTCTTATCCCACACGCCACCTCTGTCCTCTTTCAAATACTCCCTCAGGATGGAATACTTCCAGAAATTTCACCTCATCTCTAAAATTTAACTTCCAAATTTGAAAAGAACACGTGTCTAATAAAGTTTCTAAGAATTGTAATTGCTTTTCTTATTTTTTCCCTTTTCTGGGGGATTATAGCAGTCATATCCTTTTTATGACAAATTTAGTGAATGAAATACTTATAAAATAATTATGAGTAAGTATCTGCTTTGTGTTTTAGGGCACTTTGCTTTACCTTTTATTACTTTATATTCTCATGTGCACAATAAATATGATATAGTGTGATACTTTTTATCTCTTAATTAACATCATGACCCCAAAACTTGTTATAAAGACAAGTTATTATAACTGAAGGTTATTTTTGTTCAAACTAAGACCACCAGGTGGTAGCCACACTTTATCTCGAATTTTGGATTCTATATTTCATAGACAACAGAATAATGTTTCCTTTTAGTGGTGACTTGATTTTGGGGTAGCATCATAATCCAAAGCTTAATTCAGAAAGTAAATGTTGTTTCCAGTCAGGATAGCTCAGTGGTTGAGCATTGACTTATAAACCAGGAGATCACAGTTCGATACCTGGTCAGGGCACATGCCCAGATTGTGGGCTAAATCCCCAGTTTGGGACATGCAGGAGACAACCAATCAATGATTCTCTTTCATCAACTGTGTTTTCATTTCTCTTTCTCTTTCCCTTCCTCTCTAAAATAAATTTTAAAATATTTTTTAAAAAGAAAGTAAATGTTGCTAAAAAAATCATGCTCCTTGAGAAGTAAGAAGTTAATGATGCCACAAAATTAAAAGAGAAGTAAAAGGACCTTGAATTGGCTCTCTTTAAAATCTTACTACTTGTTTTTAAGATCTTCATCCAAATATTAAGAATATGCAGAAGCTACCTCATATGTATGTTTTATAATTTAAAAATTAATATGTGCACATGATTTAAAAATTATTCAGAATGTACAGTGAGCAGTATCTCTAAGAAGCTAAGTGTTCTTCTCACTCTAGATCCTTAATTTTTCTGTCCACCTCTTCAGAGAGAAGTATATTGTTTACTGAAAAAAAATCAAAGTGAAGAACAGTGCTTATAATATGCCACTAATTTTATTTTCAAATGTGTATACAGTAGTCCCCCTTAACTGCAGAGGGGATTTGTGTTCCAAGACCTCCAGTGGATGCCTGAAAGTGTGGATAGTACCAAACCCTATATATATTTTCTTATATACACCTAACTATGATAAAGGATAATTTATAAATTAGGCACAGTAAGAAATTAATAACAAATAATAATAAAATAGAACAAGTATAACAGTATCTATATATATAAAAGCCTAAGTGTTAAACTGTTTGACCATTCGACCAGTAGCTATGACATGCACTGACCACCAGGGGGCAGACGCTCAATGCACAGACATGGAAACATGGAACACACGGATGAATCTCAGAGGGAAGAAGAGAGAGGTGAGGGCAGGAAGAGATTAACCAAAGATCTTCGTGCACTGGTGGGGTCCCTCGGCCTGGCCTACAGGGATTACGCCAAAACTGGCTCTCCAACATCCCCTGAGGGGTCCAAGATTGCGAGAGGGCGCAGGCCAAGCCAAGGGACCCCGCGTGCACTGGGCCTCTGGTCCTATATAATATAAGACTAATATGCAAATTGACCAAACAGCAGAATGACCGGTTGCTATGATGCACACTGACCACCAGGGGTAGACGCTCAATGCAGGAGCTGCCCCCTGGTGGTCAGTGCGCTCCCACAGGGGGAGTGCTGCTCAGCTAGAAGCCGGGCAGTGACAGTGGTGAGAGCCTCTCCCACCTCCATGGCAGCACTAAGGATGTCCATGAGGAGCGGGCCTAAGCCATTAGTTGGACATCCCCCTAGGACTCCCAGACTGCAAGAGGGCACAGGCTGGGTTGAGTGAAACCCCTGAGGGCCTCTAGTACTATAATAAAAATTATGTGAATGTAGTCTCTCTCTCTCTTAGGACAACTGAAAAAAGGTGCTACTGCTTTTGTTGATATATAGGCCTATCTTCAATTAAAAATATTTCAAAGACAATTATTAATCTAGCAGTTAAATAAAAGGCTGTGGCAGTTGAAGTTAATCAGCTTCATTTTGCAAATTAGGAAACTCAGGCCTAATTTGAGCTTCTTCCATGACTGAGCCAGAACTGAGTTTAGTCCAGGTGCCCACTGCTTTAGAGGCATAGGTCTTTCCCTGGGGCCCAGGACATGGTATCTCTAAGAAGCTAAGGATTTAGAGACACACAGGATCTTTCCTGAACCGAAAGCAGGACCTCTCAGAGAAGGCTTTTTTCTCAATTATGTAAGAGTTCAGCAGAGATCTTTTTTTATTAATTATAAATACATTAAGAAACTTGCAGATTATTTTGAGAACCAAGAATAAGGGATTACACTAAATGAAATGAATGACAGCACATAACCCACACTCCTTAAACACTAACTGTCTAGAGGGGATAATCAGCACTCTAAAATTTTAAAGATGGGCAGAAGCCAAATACTTAAAGTTAAAATTTATACATGTGATTCTTTTTTTAAAGAGCACGTACAACAACCCCAGAAGTACTGCATGTATTTGACAATTCCTCCATTTGTTGCTCTAAAATTTTTTCTTATACAACTATCCATCCATCCATCCATCCATCCATCCATCCATCCATCCATCCATCTATAGATACACACACATGCACACAAACACATCGTGTTGAAGATTAAGATATCTGTGACACTGTTGCCTAACCAGTATCCATTCTCCTTTGCTTCTCTGGTAAGAAAGAAAATTCCTACATTTTGGTTGCATATATGTGCCTACATTTAAAGTTTGTTTCCAGCCTCCCTCGCAGATATCCTGGCTGGACTACAACAGCCATCTTCTGATCATGAGGTGACCCGGAGGATGGAAGCTATGAGACAAGGCTGAGAAAGAAGACATGGTGAAGGAGTCAAGATCCTTGGTGACAATAGAGCCCCCAGTGGAGCCCTGGACTGAATAAATCTGCACTTACTTTATATGAGAGAAAACATTGTATCTTTTCTGAACCTCAATTATTTTGGATTTTTATTATGTATAGGAGCTGGAATATATGTTCCATTGAGCCAGGAATCTCTACCTGTTATGCTCACTGTATATCCCAAGAATCTGACATAGGCATTCAGGAAATATTGTCATGGAGTGAATGCAGCATTATACAAGCCTAAACTCTCGCTTTATTTTTTTGTAGTGCCATAAAGGGTAAACTGAAAAAATTCTGAAGATTTTTTTTGCTATGCTAAAAAGAGGTTAATATAATATTGAAGTGAGCAAACACAAGGCAGCTGGAATGTTGGCAAAGAGTGATGCAGGAGGATTTACCCAATCTAAGCTAAAAATAGTGTGGTCTCTCTGGGAAGAACAGAGGCTGGTTCCAGCTGGGTAAACTGCTGATGGTGATCCTGACCACAGAAAAATATTCTGAGGGGCTCTGAGATAGTAGCCACTCCTTACCTAGCAATACATGACTCTAGCATTGTAAACTATTTCATTCTACCAGCAAGGTTTTCTAGAATTAAAAAAAATTAACATATAAATAAATCAACCACATTCCTATACTGGATTGGGGCAACTTGAAGTCCAAGTCTAATTTGTTTGTGTCTCCAGAATCTTAAAGAATTCTCAAAATACAGTAAACCTTCCATAAATGTTTAACAACTTCAGTTGAATTGGAAGATCAAAGAATAGGAGACATGAAATATTTCTTCTCTTCTCTTATCCCTCCCCGCCCTCCCTTCGCATCCTCCCCAGATCTTACTTTCCAAGTGGAGTCCAGGCTTGCTAGGGTTGTTGATGAAAGTAAAGTTAAGGACTGTGTGAAATTCCATTACTAGAAATTTATTCCCTGTGAGTTTTATAATTGATTACTTGAAGAGTCCTCTTTTAAATGCAATTAGGCTAGAGGACAAAGAATTCTGAGTTTTTATCTCAATTTGCTCTTTACTTCTGAATTCCAACTTACCTAGATTTTTGTTTCTCCTTATGTAAAATGGGCAAGTTTTAACTAGATCAATCATTTCTAGGCAAGAGGACTTGAAGACTGTAATAAATTTACATCAACTAATCTCAATATTGCAAAGCCAAATAGGAATTGTACATTTATAATTCTGCAGCAGAGGCCAGCCTAGAATTCTATTTTCTTTTTTTTTTAGACTGAAATTATATGAATGTAGTGTGGTTACACTCATTCTCTGATGTTGATATTAATTTCTGATTAACTGCTTATGAAATCATAACATTTCTGGGGCTCATGGAGGCAAAAAAAAATGAAAAGTTTTACAGGCATCAGGTTGATCTCTAAGACACTGAAGAGCCAAGAGGGCTAAGGCATAGAGTTGCTGTCATCATGCATTCCTTATTGTGACTCTTTTTTAAAGCTTTATTTGGGATATAACAGATAGATAGGAAATAGATATACAGGCTTTGTATATGTGTACATTGTGAAATAATCCCCACAATTAAACTAGTTAACACATCCATCAACTCACATAATTATCTTTTTACATGTGTGCAATGGGAACACTTAAGATCTATCCTCTTAGCAAATTTCTAGTATACAATGCAGTATTGTTAATATAGTCACCATGCTGTACATTACATCACTGGAACTTATTCATCTTGCATTACTAAAACTTTGTATACATTGACCAACATTCCTCTATTTTTTCTGCCCCCAACCCCTGGCAACTGCTTCTATGAGTTCAATAATTTCTACTCTGCTTCTATGAGTTCAATAATTTTAGATTCCACATATGAGCAAGATCATACAGTATTTGCCATTCTGTGTCTGTTTTTTATTTTTCCACTTAGCATAGTGTCTCAAATCATGGGATTTCCTTCTTTTTAAAAGCTAAACGATATCCCCTTATTGTGACTTTTGGAAATCTTGAAGAAGAGGGAAGCTACCAGGGCATTCAAAGCCCAGCAGAGAGATCATTTTTGTCACTTAGAACATTAGCAACACTTAGGAAGTGTTCCCTTATTGTTATAATAGGCTTGTTACTATCTGTCCTCCTCGTCATTTGCGGGTACTTGGCTTTTCTCAATGAGACAGAAACCGTTTTTCATCAAAACATTTATTAAACCTCAGCGTTGTGTAACTTATAAACTTGGCCACTGCTGTGGAACACCATTCAACTAAATTAATGTAAGTGGGCATGGCTAGATATCAGGCTTCTGTAAGAATCTACAATTATATTTAAAATGTTTTGTTTTTATAACTGCTATTGTGACACTCATACAGACTCTAATGGCAAATATTTACCAACCCAAATTGTTTTCGAAACTAGGTTATCTTTCTCACGGAGATGGACAGGAAGTAAAATGATTTAAATATATGGTCTTTCTGTCTAGGTGAGTCATTATCCTAGGTAAGTGGACAGGTAACTGTAAGTTTCTTTATGATAGTTATGGAAAAGAATTCCAGAAAAAGATAGGTAATTTTTTTTTCCTTTTAGTTCTGCATAGCATTGTGCTGGGCAGATAGTAAGTCTTTAATTAATGTTTGCTAGAGGGTAACATCACCATCATCCTAACACTTTAAGCATTATCTTCAAATATGTAATGGGTAGTTGGACAGATGTACTTTACAGCCCTTCAATTTCTAAGAGGCTGTAATTGTGGGCTAATTTTCTACAACAATCATTCCATATCACTTGTTTTTTTAGTTATACTTTCCTGTTAAAAGTTTTAGAATCTCATGGGAACGTAAAATGGTAGAGCCAATGTGGAAAACAGTATAGCAGTTCCTCAAAAAAATTAAAATAACATAAACATAGAATTACTATATAATACAGCAATTTTAATTCTGAGTATATTCCAAAAAGGATTGAAAACAGAAACTGAAACAGATGTTTCCACACCCATGTTCACAACAGCATTAGTCTCAATAGCCAAAAGGTAGAAACAAAACAAGTGTTCATTGACAGATGAATGGATCAAAATTGCGGTATATACATATAATGGAATGTACTTCAGCCTTAAATACGAAGGAAATGCTGACACATTCTACAACAAGAATGAACCTCAAGATATTATGTTAAGTGAAATAAGCCAACCGCAAAAGGACAAATATTGTATGATTCTACTTATGTGAGGTACTTAGAGTAGTCAACTTCATAGAGACAGAAAGTAGAATGGTGACTGTCAGGGGCTGGGTGGAGGACCAATGAGGAGCTATTGTTTAGTGGGTATGGAATTTCAGTTTGAGAAAGTGGAAAAGTTCTGGGGATGGATAACGGTGATGGTTGCACAGCAATGCAAATATACTTAATGCCACGGAACTGTACACTTAAAGACAGTTGAAATGGCAAATTTGATGGTCTGTATATTTTGCCACAATAAAAAAATAAGTTTTGAGTCTTAACTAGACTTACTGTGCTTCTATGTAGAGAGACAAAAATCTATTTGTGATTGATATAATCTGAGCATAGTAGAAAATGCAATTAATCATTCTCCTTCTCTTCCGAAAAGACACAATCCTCAGATCAGAGATGTAGCACTGAACCTAAGCCTCATGCTTTTTACTTGTGTGATGATATCTATTTGTCCACTTTAAGCTCTTAGGCAGGATTATAGCACATGCACTCATGGCCCCTTGATTATCCTTTAGATTAATGGGATAAATGGGTAGAATTGTCCCATAAATGGATATTGGCTCCAATGGATAAATGGCTGGATAAACAGGTGCTCTTCTGTAAGTTCAACTGAACAAAACAACATGGGGTATAATAAATTGGCCCCCTCAAATCTCCATAATGATAACATCTCCCTCCAAGGGTTGTTGTGATAACTAAATGAGGTGACATGTATCACTCACTGTAATCTCTCAGTTGGTATAGCTTATTATTTTAGTTATACTTTCTAGCTTGGCTTAAGTATTACATTTAGTTCTTTAAGGCAGGAAATTTAACCATCTAGTTCCCATTTCACTCTTAATTTTTTCCCTTAACATCTTTCACTATCCCATAGAAATGAGGGTTGCCCAATATTGCGAGGACATTGCTAATTTTTAACTCATGCACTCCCCAAAATAATATAGAAAAATTATGAAACCCACATACATTTTAAGTTGCCCTCTAAAAAGTTTTCTCATAAGCTCAAATAGCTGCAAATGATGTAATTTCGAGCTTATTGAAGATTTCATTTTAAAATTAAAAGTATTTTATCAATTTAAATGTTTCCAATAGATTCTAAAAATAATAAGGCATCTGACACTCACAATCATTGTATTACTTATCTAGTACTTTGTAATAAACTGTCCACTTAGCTGAAAACAAACATTTATTTTCTGAGTTTTTCTGGGTCCGATTACTCAAGATCTCTCACAAGACTGAAGTCAAGGAGTTGGTCTCATCTGAAGACTAAGAATAATCCACTTCCAAGTTCACTCACATACATGTTGGCAGGATTCCGTTCCTTTTGAGCTGTTAAACTGAGGGGCTGGCTCTGTGCTGGCCAACGGCCACATGGGGCTCTCCATAGGGCAGTTTACAACATGACACCTGGCCTCCCTCAGAAAGACAGAGCGTGAAAGAGAGAGAGAGAGAGAGAGAGAGAGAGAGAGAGAGAGAGAGAGAACAAAAGAGGATGAGCGAGACAGATTTCACCCTCTTTTTGTAACCTAGTCTCAGAAGTTGCGTCCCATCACTTTTGCTGTGTGTGTACTCTTTGTTAGCAGCAAGTCATCAGGTTGGGCCCACCCTCAAGGGGATGTGTTTACTCAGGGCATGAATACCAGGTGACAGAGATCATCGTGGTCCATCCTGTAGAGGCTGCCTATCACTATTTTCAATTTTTAAAAACACATTAGCAAGATCATCTTTAACTATTAGGAAATTTATCATTTCTTTTTCTCCTTGAAATCCATTCCACTATTCTTCTCTGAATCTTGTTCAAATGTAATATATACTTACACTTGGAATTATTTTACCAATTTCCTTATTATACATCACTTTAGGATAATTATGTATATACATAAAATTTTTAATTAAAAATTGTATAACTTTATGGCTTTAGGGATTTTTTTTCTAGGACAAGTTATCATACCTTTATTATTAATTCTAGTAGTGCTAGTATTATGATTAGTATTGACCACAACTCCATAAACATTTAATAATACTTGATAAATAAGTATTAAATACAAAAAGTAAAATGCCATTGGAAATACTTTACTTAATGTGGTAAAGCTGTTCATTTTTTTCAGTTAGCTCATTTATCTTTTCTTGAGTATGACTTATTCTGAGAATGACTCAGGGCCACTAGTAAATGAGAGACTAATTATGTCATTAGTGATAGTTATTAAATGACTCATTTTTTAAGGGATTCATATCATACTATTAAACCAATCTAAACATAATGGGCACATAGGTGGGATAATAAATGGGCAGAGAAATGGTTCATGAATGATAGAGTCCAAGTAAAAAATTAATATGGATTTAAAGTATATAAAAACTTTTGGGGAAAGCCAATGAAAATATTTTCTTGCAAGTCTGACTAAATGTTTATGTAAATATAAAACACCAATTTACCTCCTAAAAAGACCCAAAAATTCTGAAAAACTTTCCTCCACCCTAAAAGCACAGCAAAGATGCATTTGTGGAGGGCACAGCAGAGAAAATTTGTAATAGAAGAGTTTCTCCCCACTCCCCACCAGCCCCAAATTTGTGAGAGCCAGGAGGAATAGGAATGATCAACACTATAGAAGTACATTATTTTCGGGGCTCTTTACTGAAAGTGCATGCTTTGGCTCATTGTAAGAGGGATTCCATTCAGCAGAGCTACACTTGGATGTGGGGGTGATGCAGTCAGCATCTTGCTCATACATGTGGGACAAAACTACAGTTTCTGCATTTGGTTTTACATGACCATAATTGGTGTGATGAACATGTCTCCACTGATTTGGAAATAAGTGTGAATGCTTTTATTTTCCAACTAGAGGCCAGGTACATGAAATTCGTACCAGGGTAGGGTCCCTAGGCCTGGCTGGTGATCAGGGCCGATTGGGGCCTTCTGCTGCCAGCCAGGGCCTTCCTTCATTCCGTGCCACCCCCTGGTGGTCAGCGCACATCATAGCGAGCCATCGGTCTCCTGGTCAAACTCCCACAAGGACAATTTGCATATTAGGCTTTCCTATATATAGATTATTAGCACCAACTATTTCTTACCTAATCTCCTTCATGTAGGGTAGCAGGGCTATTGGTAAAAACAGTCTCTCTCATGTGACTATGTGTGACACTTTAGTACTTACAAAGTATTAGTTACAAAGATAAGATCCCAGGAAAAGTTGAGGGAATAATGCTATGGAATTTCATGAAAAAGTAGGTGATTCCTTTCCGTCTACAAGTGGTAACTTTAAAGCCCTGCAGTTGTTGATTTTATCTACACAACACGCCTTACTTCCCTTCTCATTGCAGACTTCTCTCTTTGCCCCTTACTACACAGGCCCAGGGTTAAGACCAAGACTGAGCCTCTAATTGTACCTTGAGCTAGATACAGGATGGGCTCCAGAACTAAGCCACACTAGTGAAAGTTATTCCCTAGCACTTTTTTTACTGCCTTCCACTTAGAGGAGAAGCTGGCCTGAATATCCTGGTGAATATCTATACTAATGAAAGGGTAATATGCTAATTAGATTGGACGTCTTCCGGACGTCCTTCCTGACAAAGTCGGGCTGGAGGGAAGCCAGCCTGGGTCCTGGGTGCCTGCCAGCAGCCGGAGAAGAGAAGTCCAGGTCCTGGGTGCTGGAGAAAAGCTGGTGCCAGCAGCTGGGGGAAGGAAGGCCTACTCTTGCATGAATTTTCATGCATCGGGCCACTAGTTTTCTAAATAATGGACTTAGAATTACCAGGATCTGTGACTTATAAAAGTGCTATGCTCCAATGGAACTTGTCTCACCTATTTAAAATGGACTAAAGACACCTCTCCAGGAGAGGTCAGATGTACTGAAATTCTGAAATTAACTTCCCCATATTCTAAACCTTAGTACTTTGGAAATTAGCAATTAGAATAAGCACAGACTATAATGGTAAGAAATTGTCTATCCACTGAGCAAAACTGACTAGGGCACTATTTTGCCTCTTTAAGAACAAACCTGAGAACCCAAAATAGGCAATGATTTTGCGTATGTCTTTTTGTATTAGAAAAAAGTACTCCCTTTTATTTATACAACTAGGGGCCCGGTGCACGAAATTCGTGCACTGGGTGTGGGGCGGGGGGGAGTGTCCCTCAGCCCAGCCTGCCCCCTCTCACATACTGGGAGACCTCAGGTGTTGACCCCCATCACCCTCCAATCGCAGGATGGGCCCCTTGCCCAGGCCTGATGCCTCGGCCAGAGGTGTAGACCCCCATCACCCTCCGATCGCCTGATCAGCCCCTTGCCCAGGCCTGACGCCTCTGCCAGAGGTGTCAGGCTTGGACAGGGGACCCCCATCTCCCCCTGATCACTGGCTCTGGCCCCCACCCAGGCCTGAGGCCTCTGGCCCAAAAATCAAGCCTGGGCAGGGGACCCCCATCTCCCTCTGATCGCTTGCTCCACCCCCTGCCCAAGCCTGACGCCTCTGACCCAGGCTTCAGGCCTGGGCAAGGGGACCATCATATCCCCCCAATCCCTGGCTCCGCCCCCCACCCAGGCCTGATGCCTCGGCCAGAGGAGTTGACCCTCATCACCCTCCGATCACCAATCACCGGATCGGCCCCTTGACCAGGCCTGAGGCCTCCGGCAGAGGTGTCAGGCCTGGGCAGGGGACCCCCAGCTCCCCGCGGTTGCAGGCTCTGCCCCTGCCCAGGCCTAACACCTCTGGCCTATGCGTCCGGCCCAGGCAGCGGGGACCTGCAGTGGCAGCGGGGGGCGCTGCGATCGCGCGGGCTCCGCCCCTGCCCCTGCAGGACCCCTCTGGCTGAGGCGTCCGGCACGGGCAGCGGGGACCCGCAGCTGCAGCGGCCCCGCGATCGTGGGCTCCACTTTAGGCCCAGGCAAGGGACCCCTAGCTCCTGGGACTGCCAGCTTCGACTGTGCCCAGCTCCCATTGCTGGCTCCACCTCTACTTCCTGCTATCACTGGCCAGGGCGGAAAAGGCACCTGATTCTCTGATCATGGCTGGGGGGCAGGGCAAAGGTGGCCCCAGGGCCACCTTTGCCCTGCCCCCCAGCTCTTAGCTCCCCCCTGGGTTTCTGATCACTGTCAGTGGCAGGGGGCTTCTTCCTGCTTTCCCTTTCGCCTCCCTGCATTGTGCCTACATATGCAAATTAACCGCCATCTTGTTGGCAGTTAACTGCCAATCTTAGTTGGCAGTTAATTTGCATATAGCCCTGATTAGCCAATGAAAAGGGTATCGTCGTACGCCAATTACCATTTTTCTCTTTTATTAGTGTAGATTGTGAAAATGCACATCTTCTGGGTGATTCAGTTAGGAAAAAATGCTTTCATTTTCTCTAGATGGACACACTGAGCCAACCTTGGAAGCACTTGTCCCCTCTGTCTGCTCACAGTCTTCATATTTTGGTTGTAAATTGAACCATCTGAATTTATGCATGTTTGTCTATTTATCAGCTATAAAAATGGAAATTTCAAATGGTTCAACTTAATAAATTCCATGTAAGTGCAATTAGCTAAATCATGCCATTAGTTAGTGAGAGACTTAGAACTAACTACAGTCTTTCAGTATTTCATTGGAGTTTGGGTGCCACTAATCAAGAACATCTTTAAAATTATTAAATCAATTCAAAGTGAAACAAAGTCAGCAAAATAAAAATTGTGTATGAAAAAATGGCTCTGAAAAGATCTGGAAGGGAAACAAAGGTGAAATGGTCTAAAAAGTTAAGATTTTTAGAAGAAGAAGAAAAACGAAATATATATATATAGCCAGAAACTGTAACACCGTCATGACCATAATGACCTAACGATTGGTCGCTATGACACCCACTGTGGCCAGCGAACTGGCCTGATCTGGGCTGGATCGCCCCCAACACCCCGATCAGGGCAGGGCAGGCCAGCCAACCACCTTGGCTGGCAGAAATTTGGGGTCCAGGGACCTTGGAATTGCTTGGTCTGAGTCTCGGGCAGCTGCATAGGCAAAGCTCTCCTTTGGCGGAAGTGGACCTGGGATCAGGGCGCTGGAGTCGGGGATGGGGTGGGGAGGCTTTCCTGGTGGCCACAGCAGTCCCCATGGGCCGTGCACAGCACCTGGGCGTCTGGCCCAGGTGAGAACAGCAGCAGGAATAGGGGCCGCGGGGCACAGAGGGCAGCGGCACACAGGAGCCAGGAGGGGCAAGGCCGGACATGGGCTCTTACCCCACCTGCTGGGCCCAGCAGCACCAGAAGGTAGGCCATGATGTGCAGTGAGGTGCTGGGCCACTGACGGGAGGGGAAGCGAGCCAGGAAGGCAAGGCCCTGCACCAGACAGAGCCCCAAGTGATGTGGGCAGGGCCAAAGCTGGAAACCCTGGTGGGGTGGGCAGGGCTACAGCCCCATGCCTTTTCGGCCTTGGCCTTGGAATTCAGAGGTCAGCCGCACTTCAAGAGAGAGGATGTGGAGGAAATCGGCAAGGCCACAGGAGGGATAGGAAATGTAGCCATCTCCGGGAAACATAGCTGTCACGGTCTTCAGTAACTATGAACAGATAATCTTTGGTCTCGGTTCTACAGAAGAGGAAGATAGGACTCAAAGAAGGGAGCCTTCTGCAACACCTCACCCACTTCTCAGACCTGACCCTGTGCAGCATTGTTTTTGTTGAAAGTAGAGGATCCAAAATGTTTTTAGATCTTTGCCATTTTAGGCAGGAAAGAATTTAGCACAGGGAATTGGTGCTTGGGAAATCATCGGAAAGCTGGAGGAGTGGGTACTAGGCTGGGCCCCCAGGAAAGACTCCCTGGCCAGCGGGAGGAGCTGCTCCCTCAGCCAGAACTGAATTTTAGGACACTGGCACAGCTGTGACCCAGGGATCAGGAAACTGCTGCTCCCGCAAGTGCCCTCCACCTCCCACAAAACAGGTCACTGGGCACTGCCTCTGCCACAACTGTCTGTGCACAGCCTGGATTCCGCTGCAGAAAACCTCCACATCTCTGCAAACATGATCACCAGCAGCAAACAGCCCACACTGCAGGAAGATGCCTTTGCCCCACTTCTGCCTTCAAAATATTGGACAAGCACATCCAATCAGCAGAAACGAATTCATATCCAGAAACCTAGCTGCAAAGGAGTTTGGGCAATTTCAGACTTTCGTCTAGGCGTGAGATCTTGCCAATGTACCTTATGTGCCTGGTATTAATAAAAATGGGGCCTGGCTGTTGGAGCTCAGTGGTTGAGCATCGATCTATGAACCAGGAGGTCATGATATGATTCCTGATCAAATTTCAGGCTTGATCCTCAGTAGGGGCATGTAGAAGGCAGTTGATCAGTGATTCTCATCATTGATGTTTCTATCTATCTCTCCTTCTCCCTTCCTCTGAAATCAATAAATATATATTTTTTTAAATGGGGTCATGCTGTATATATGTGTTATAATGAGTTTTTCACTTCATAGATCACTAATGTCTTTCCTGTTAAAACCATACTTAGAGAACATTATTTATTTATCATCTATACTAATAAAAGGGTAATATGCTAATTAGACCAGATAGACCGAACGTCTTCCAGATGTCCTTCCAGACAAAGCCGCGGCTGCAAGGGCCAAGGCAAGCCGCCATGGCTGGGAGGGCCCATCGCAGAGCCCGGCTGGGAGGGCAGGGCCTCCTGTGGGCAGGGATCAATGGCGGAGCACCGGCTGGATAGGAAGAGCCTCCCTCTGCTCTGTGATTGATCCCAGAGCCCCAGCAGGGTGGGCAGGGCCTCCCTGTGGGCAGCAATGAATGGCAGAGCCCCAGCCCAGTGGGAAGGGCCTCTCTCTGTTCTGTGATTGATCCCAGAGCCCCAGCAGGGTGGGCAGGGCCTCCCTATGGGCAGCAATGAATGGTAGAGCCCGGACCAGGTATGAAGGGCCTCCCTCTGTGCAGCATAAATCACAGAGCCTGGGCAGGGTGGGTAGGGACTCCCTCTTTGCTGGCTGCCATCAATCGCAGAGCCCCTGCTGGTGGGCAGGGCCTTCCTTAGTGGGGCATCAATCTGGGGGCTCCCAGACTGCGAGAGGGCGCAGGCCAGGCTGAAGGACTCCCCTGAGTGCACGAATTTCATGCACTGGACCTCTAGTTCATCATAATCGATCTCAGAGAGAAAAAAGGGAGAGAGAGAGAAACATTGTTCTGTTGTTTCCTGCACTCACTGGAATGGGTATTGAATCTGCAACCTGGGCATGTGCCCTGACTGGCAATCGATCCACCACTTTCTGGTGTATGGGACGATGCTATGCTGGTAGCCTGACCCAAAATTCCAGCCTCCAGAACTGTGATAAAAATATATTTCTGTTGTTTAAGCCACACAAATTTATGGTATTTTGTTATGGCTGTCTGAGCTGACTAATCAATCTATGCTAATAAAAGGGTAATATGCTAATTAGACCAGGTCAACTGGACATCTTCTGGTCTCCTTCTGGACAAAGCCACGGTGGCAGGGGCCAAGGCAGAGGTGGTTAGAGGCGATCAGGCTGGCAGGGAAGCAGTTAGGGGTGATCAGGCAGACAGGCAGAGCAGTTAAGGGCAATCAGGCAGTCAGGCAGGTGAGTGGTTAGGAGCCAGTGGACATCCCCCAAGAGGTCCCAGATTGGAGAGGGTGCAGGCCGGGCTGAGGGATCCTCCCCTTCATGCATGAATTTTGTGCACTGGGCCTCTAGTTATCTATACTAATAAAAGGGTAATATGCTAATTAGACCAAGAGACCTTCTGGATGTCCTTCTGGACAAAGCCATGGTGGCAGGGCCAAGGCAGAGGCAGTTAGGGGTGATCAGGCCAGGAGGGGAAGGCAGTTGGGGGTGAGCAGGCCGGCTTTGGGGGGGGCATTGGGGCAATCAGGCTGGTGGGGGGGGCAGTTGGGGGCAAGTAGGCTGGTGGGGGGGCAGTTGGGGGTATCAGGCCAGTGGGGCGGCAGTTGGGGGTGAGCAGGCTGGCGGGGGGGGGGAAGTTTGGGGCAACCAGGCTGGCAGGCAGAGTGGCTAGGCGTGATCAAGCAGGCAGGTGAGCAGTTAGGAGCCAGCAGTGGGATTGGGTCTAAACCGGCAGTCGGACATCCCCTGAGGGGTCCCAGATTGGAGAGGGTGCAGGCCGGGCTGAGGGACACCCCCCACTCCATGCACGAATTTCGTGCACTGGGCCACTAGTGTATAATAATCTTAGGTCGTCTTTATATGGTAAAATGCTATTTGAGAATTTAGGCATTTTAGTTTTCCAGATAAGATTCTAATGAATTTCCAGTGTTTATTATTTTAGGCCAGGATGGGGTAGAGGATTATCTTCTCCAACAGGAGTTTATAGGTTTAATTAGTTATTGGAAATACTAAAGGATATATATCTATTAGTAGCCTATCAACATTTTATCTCAGTATATCACTGATACACACTCTAATGATATCAAGCACAAAAGCAGAAATGAATCACATAGATTCCAGCTGACATGAAGAGTGTAAAGTTTCCTAACTTGTAAATGTCCTTTTATCATCTTACAAACCTTTAGAAAGAGCTAAGGCCATTTTGCTTCCTTAGAATACAATTGGGTAGCCTCTGGGCTTCTGTTTTTTTCATAAGAACTCAAGCAATTCCTGAATATGGGAAGTCCAAAACCTGTAACTTCCTTGCAAGTTGCACTGGTTTTCCTAAAGTTACAGCATTGTGGAGAAGTTTTCCGAGAATTTACACATCTGTTTTTACTCTTTAAATAAGTAGATTCTTTTTGTTTGAATGCTCTTAAGCAATCCAAGCATTCCCCTCGTGCCCCCCTCTCCACGGTGCAATTGAGTTGTTAATCCTAATCTGAGGATATTTTTTTCCATTGCTGTTTGAGAGAGACATGGATGTGAGAGACACATGGAGTGGGAGGGGGGAGAGAGAGAGAGAGAGAGAGAGAGAGAGAGAGAGAGAGAGAGAGAGATGAGAGAGGCACATCAACTGATTGCTTCCCTCAGGGGCAGGAGCGAATCCACAACCCAGGTTTGTGCCCTTGACCAGGAATTGAACACGTGACCCTTTGGTGCAGGAGCCCACGCTTTAACTACTGAGTCATGTAACCACTGAGTCACACCGGCCAGGGCCTGTGGTGCAATTTAAAGAACAGAGTAAGTCACCTAATTTCCTTCTTTTAACTGGCGGCTGATGATTTGCCTAATCGGGTATAGACCTCGTCTTCTATCCCAAGGATATGGATGTATGGCACAGGTATTTGTGTGTGTGTGTGTGTGTGTGTGTGTGTTGGGCGGGGGGGGGGGGGGAGTGGGGGGGGAGACTGTTAAGACCCTAAATAAGAATGCTAAATCGGTCAGGAGCTAACCAATTATTCATTGATGATAGCACAACTACTGGACATTTTTAAAGGAAATGTGCCAGGGGAAGACCTGATAATTGGCCTGCCACTTCCGGAGCGCACTGTCACGAACAAACCACCCTCCCCAGTTAGGCCCGAGCTCCCGGGAGCTCGTTGAAATCCTCCCGCCTTCCACAAAGCGGGCCTCCTGGGCGGCCCCAGTCCTTCTAGACGGCGCTGTGGAGCGAGCCCGGCAGGGGCCAGAGGGGGGCGCCGTGGCCACGGGAAATGCTGCAAATGCTGCTGGGGCTGTAGCTCCGGAGGCCCCAGCATTCGCTACACAGACTTTTTGCGCCCCCCTGTTGTCGCGTGCGCTTCGGGCTTTTGCCGACTCCGGGTCTTCTGCGGCGGGGGCCCGGTTGGTGGCGGAGAACCTTGGCTCGGCGCCGCGCTGGGGCTGAGATCCGGGAGCGGCGGCGCGGTCAGTTTCGTCCCGGCTCCGGCTTCCCAGCGGCGCCTCCTCTGGGGCGGGCCCGACTCTCGGTGCCGCGACGAGTGGGCGGCCAGAAGCCTGTGGCCGGCAGGGCGAGCGGCGAGCGCGGGCACTGCCGCGGCGAGGCTGGCGCGGGGGCTGAGCGGCCGCAGCACTCGGAAGTAAAAGGAGGCCGGGGAGTAGGAAGACGTAGGACAGATCCCAGGGAGCTGCTGCCGAGCAGGGAGGCCGATCTGTTCGGACACGCCGCCCAGCGCGCCTGCCTGCCTGCCCGTCAGGTGCGGGCCAGGTAGCTCCGCTCCCCACCCGAAGGACGCTCCGCCTGGCCCCTCCCCGAGCGCCCGCGCGGAAGAAGCCGGGGCCCCGGGTTGACACACCCGGGCACTCGCATCCCGAACGCGGCGCCCTTGAGCTGCACCGCCGCGCAGGTTTGCGAGCCGACTTGTCCGCCCGCCAAGAAAAGGCAGCGCCGTCCCACCCCTTGTACTCTACACCCTGCGGCGGGCGAGCAGCGCGGCCACGGAGGCGCCGAGGAGGGGCGAGGCGCCGCCGGGCAGCGGCGTCCCTTCGGGGGAAAGGGCGTCCGAGAGGAGGCGTCGGCGCGGCGCGGAAGGCACGACTCGCGATGGCAGCTGCTTAGCCCGGCGCGCGCGGAGCAGCCCCGAGCTGTGGCTGCCCAGACGGAGCGGCTGCGCGGGGGACGCCGCCGCTGCAGCCCGGCCGGGAAAGATGAGCGCGGAGACGGGCGAGGACATCACTTTCTCCGTGCCACCCTTAGCCCACTCGGGCCTCTGTGCCCTCGCCGAGGACGGTAGCCGCTGGAGGGGAGGAGCGGCGGCGGTGGCCGAGGGCGAGGAGAACCAGCTGCCCCCGCCGCCAGCGGGCAGCTTCTGGAACGTGGAGAGTGCCGCCGCCCCGGTCACTGGGTGTCCCGCCGCCGCCTCCGGGAGCAGCGCCGTCCGTTGCCGGGGCAACTCTGGTGGGGGCGGCGGCCGACGGACCACGGTGGCTTATGTGATCAACGAAGAGAGCCAGGGGCAGCAGGTGGTGTCCGAGACCGAGGCCCTGCAGAGCCTGCGGGAGGCGTGCGAGACGGTGGGCGCCACTCTGGAGACCCTTCATTTTGGAAAACTGGACTTTGGGGAGACCACGGTGCTGGACCGTTTTTACAATGCAGGTGCGTGTGTAACCCCTTCCCCATCCTCCGCGGTCAGGGGCCGCTACAGGGGAGAAAATACATTTTTCTGGGCAGCAGGCGTGCTTCCTACTTTACTTCTTGCCCCACCTTAGGGGCAGCGAGCGGCGCTGCGCGGCTGCTCCTGGCACTCGCCCTGCCTAGGAGCGAGTGGGTGCTGGCGCAGGAGCCCGTGTGTATCGGTGCGAGGGACCGACTCACCCACGGCCACGCTGGAGCCCGGGGTCCGCGTGGTCCTCATAAAGAACTTCTATTCATCAGCCCCAATCAGCCCTTCTTCACTCCGTGTCTTGGTTTCTCTTCTGTTAGGTTTGGCCCATATTGTCCTTCTATGTCTACCTGTGACTGTTTGATGACGTTCCCCCCCTTTTTTTCTGTGTAGTTTTGGGAGCACAGAAACCATGACCATGTCAAAGCCAGCCGCACGAGGAGTGTATCTATGCATTTGCCTGTCATGTCATGATCTCCCGAGTCATTTTACCTAAACAAGTTTAGTGGCTTGAATTTCCCATCTCGTATCAATTTGAACTTTCAAGTAATTACTTCCAAGAGTAATAACCTTGTCACTCATGCTAAACTTGTGTGGTATCTTTTTAGGATTTCAGTGAAAGAACTAGGGTCTGGTTTTATTACCCCGTACACCAGGAGGGGCTGGATAGTGTGTAATTTAACATTGTTTAAAATGCTGATAGGCTATCTTAATAACTAAGACTAAAGTGGCCATTAAGGTGATTGCTAGCATAAGCTATGAAAAAAATAAGTATATTTTCAGCCTATCACAGATTTCAGTGTTATTGCAGGTCTAGTGACTGAAGCAATTAGCTGTGTAAGCAAATATTAGAAATTAGAACATGTTACTGAAATTAACCTTTAGTAGCCTGTGCAACCAATGTTGAGAGAATATATACTTATTTATTTTTATAAGCATGGGCAGAAAATTTTATTTAATGGTGGTTTCAGACAATAAGGTTCTTGCATTTGTGATCACATAAAACATTTTATATTCCAATCTTGTTTTCAGCTCTGATTGTCTTCAATTTCTTCAAAACACCTGAATTAGGCTTATGTTAGTTTTGGAATTCATCCAAAGCTGACTATTTTATGAACAAGAAGAACTTCATGTTAAGGAAGTCAGACTAAATAAACTAGGATTTTCTGGTTCTGGGTGTTGTTTTTTTTTTACAATCTTGGTCTTCATAAGTGACCATGAGTATAATATAGTGTAGCTTGGTTTTTTGGGTAGCTTGCTATAAAAATTACATAAACATAACTTTTCTAAAAACTGCAGTATTCTTATTCTGGGATTATAATTTGGAAGAAGCTTCAAAGAACTGAAAGATGTGTGAGGGAAACACCCAACCAAATACCTTATTTTTACTGCACTGATATATTTTTTATGTGGCTCTATTAAAAAATTGTAAACTGTGAGCCTATTTGAAAGTTTTCTAACAAGGTTCACTTAACTGTTTATTGTCTGGAAAGGGGAGAAAGATTAGAGGGGACCTGACATTTGAACTGTATCTCATTTAATCCTCCAAACAAGCCTATGAAGGAAGTGCCTTCTTACTGTCCTTCTTAGCTGAGAAGACCAAGGGATCATAACTAGCTCCAAGATTCAGGTAGAAGCTAGTCAATGCCAGATTCCGGGCCGGTGGCTGACTAAAATGGTATGCTTTGCCCTCGCTGCCTCCATTTAGCTGTGCAGGTTTGCTCTCAAAGTCAAGGGTAGTTCTCTATCTTGGAATCATATGGTAGGGAGCTGGCAGGGAACTTATGAGCCATTTGGGTACAGTGTGGAATAGTGGGGAAGAGTCACTCTAGAACAGCGGTTCTCAACCTGTGGGTCGCGATCCCTTAGGGGGTCGAACGACCCTTTCACAGGGGTTGCCTAAGACCTTCAGAAAACACATATATAATTACATACTGTTTTTGTGATTAATCACTATGCTTTAATTATGTTCAATTTGTAACAATGAAATTGGGGGTCACCACAACATGAGGAACTGTATGTATTAGAGGGTCGCGGCATTAGGAAGGTTGAGAACCACTGCTCTAGGAAGACCAGTGTTTGCAGGCCATCTCTGACCCATTCCACTTCGAAGGTCCCAGCTTACCCTCTGCCTAGGTGAGTGAATGAAGTTTGAGCCCTCTCATTCAGCATGAAGATGTGACAGAGGTATCTGTTTTGTCCAAACCCTTTGTTTTTCTAAACTGAGGACTGCTGAGTCTGATGGTAGTCCGTCCAGCTTTTCTTCTGATTTCTCAGAGAGCAAATGCGCCTCCTCCACCAGGATTCGGCAGAGTTTTCTGTGAAGGGCCAGATAGTAAATATTTTAGACTTTGCAGCAGGTCTCTCTCACTTTTCAGTTGTGCAGTTGTTACACAAGAGCAGCCATAAACAATATCTAAACAAATGATCATGGCTGTAGTCCGGTGAACTTTATTAATGGACACTGAAATTGGTATTTTATATATTTCACAAAATATAACTCTTTTTTTCTTTTTTCTCCCCACCCATCAAAAAAATGTAAAAAGCATTCTTAGCTTGTAAGCTGTACAAAAACAGGCCTGGCAGGATTTTGGTCCCTGGGCCATGCTGACCTTTGTTCTACATCCACCCCTCCATTTGAAAGCTGAATCATTATGATATATACTAGGGGCCCGGTGCACGAAATTCGTGCACTGGGTGTGTGTGTGGGGGGAGTGTCCCTCAGCCCAGCCTGCCCCCTCTCACATACTGGGAGCCCTCAGGCGTTGACCCCCATCACCCTCCAATCACAGGATCGGCCCCTTGCCCAGGCCTGACGCCTCTGACAGAGGTGTCAGGCCTGGGCAGGGGACCCCCAGACCCCTCCGATTGCTGGCTCTGCCCCTTGCCCAGGCCTGATGCCTCAGCCAGAGGCGTAGACCCCCATCACCCTCCGATCGCCTGATCGGCCCCTTGCCCAGGCCTGACGGAGGGCCAGAGGTGTCAGGCTTGGACAGGGGACCCCCATCTCCCCCTGATCACTGGCTCTGACCCCCGCCCAGGCCTGAGGCCTCTGGCCCAGGAATCATGCCTGGGCAGGGGACCCCCATCTCCCTCTGATCGCTTGCTCCACCCCCCACCCAAGCCTGACGCCTCTGACCCAGGCTTTAGGCCTGGGCAAGGGGACCATCATATCCCCCCAATCCCCGGCTCCGCCCCCCCACCCAGGCCTGATGCCTCGGCCAGAGGAGTTGACCCTCATCACCCTCCGATCACCAATCACCGGATCGGCCCCTTGACCAGGCCTGAGGCCTCTGGCAGAGGTGTCAGGCCTGGGCAGGGGACCCCCAGCTCCCTGCGGTTGCAGGCTCCGCCCCTGCCCAGGCCTAACGCCTCTGGCTGAGGCGTCTGGCTCGGGCAGCGGGGACCCGCAGCTGCAGCGGCCCCGCGATCATGGGCTACGCTTTAGGCCCAGGCAAGGGACCCCTAGCTCCCGGGACTGCCAGCTTCGACCGTGCCCAGCTCCCATCGCTGGCTCCACCCCTACTTCCTGCTATCACTGGCCAGGGCGGCAAAGGCGCCTGATTCTCTGATCATGCCCCCCAGCTCTTAGCTCCCCCCTGGGTTTCCGATCACTGTCAGTGGCAGGGGGCTTCTTCCTGCTTTCCCTTTCGCCTCCCTGCATTGTGCCTACATATGCAAATTAACCACCATCTTGTTGGCAGTTAACTGCCAATCATAGTTGGCAGTTAATTTGCATATAGCCCTGATTAGCCAATGAAAAGGGTATCGCCGTACGCCAATTACCATTTTTCTCTTTTATTAGTGTAGATGGAAAGAGTACTGCTCCTCAGCTTAGATCTGAGTTTTTATCCTGGCTCTGTTCTGAACCATGCAATTCATCTCCTCCAAAAGGCTTATGAAATTGACCAGGGATTGAATTAAACTCTGATTTCCCTCATTTAATCCTATAAATTTGCAAAGGCATGGCAGCGTGGTGTGAGCATTGAAACAAGAGTTTCAAGATCTGGATTCTGGTCCTTGCTTCTTCTCTGATTGGGAGCTAGTCATTTAAAATCTCAAAAAGAGTGGAGGGTTGGAATAAAAGGTTTCCAAGATTCCCTCAGCTCTCAATTTCCATACTTTAAAATTATAACATTATTAATACGAAGTGAAGTGTTTTAGTTTGTGGACTCATATATATATACCATGTACCTGGCCCCAAGGAGTTGCGAGTTGGTGGGGAGGCATGATTGAAAGCCTGGCTCTAAGTGGGGCCTCTGAGAGGGTTCACAGAGAATGCCTTGGGCTCCCAGGAAACATTCTGGAATCAGACGGGTGATGTGGTGGGTTTGGGGGGTTTAGAAGTGACACCTGAACTGAGATGGAAGGTTAAGCAAGGACAGCTTAATGAGGGCCTTAACATTTAAAAGGCATGTTGGTGTTCACATAGCTCAACTTAATGGCATGAGGAAGAACTTAAAGTTTGGTTACATTTTCACAAGCTTCTTCTATCTATGTGTACTGGTTGGTGTGTTTTTTAAAGAATAGATAGCAGTTAAAGGTTTTCACCGAATTTCCCTGTTTGACCATTAAACTATAATCTGGTTTGTTTTTAACTACATTTGTCACTCTCTCATTCCTGTTCTGAGGGAAACTAATTTCTATCAAAGCTTTTTATGAAAATACGTCATGTTTATATATACAAGACTATCACTCAGATGGCAAATGCCAAGTTAATATTTCAAGTCCCCTGCAATGTAAATCTCTAGGAAAGCTAAGAGATGTCAGCGATACAGATGTTAGTTATAAAGAGCTACTCCACTCAGGTACACAGACCCCCCCAACTGGCAGGGTCTCAAAAAATTTTTTTAATGAACATTAGTTCTTTGAAATATAGCTAGAATAGGCTTTATTATTCAGCTATTTTACTTATAAGAAAAATGAAACATAAAGAAATTATATTCACTAATCCAGGTTAAGTTATTTAGGGCTGCTGCTTGGAACCAGGAGTACATTTTACGTTAGAAACAGCATTATCCATGGTAGTTAGAGTCTCTAGGACTATCCTAGAGGAAGCCGTGTTAGCTTAGTATCCTTGAAGTATGAAACCCATTCACTGTTAAACATTCAGGAAAATTATGTTACTGAAACCTAAAATTGGGACTTTAAATATGCCCATCCCTGTGTTAGAATCAGTAACTTTTGCTTTTATCTATCTTGCGGTAGCATATGGGCCAGGAATCTCTCTTTGGCTTGGTGGTGATGACAGCAGGGGCTGTGGTGAGGTCTGGAATAAAAGGAGGATTGGCATAAGCTTAGAATAAAGGCTAGCTTTTTGCATATAGTGAGTGTATGGAAAAACTCGTTATTTATTATTTTGGTCCCTATTTCACCACGGATGAGTGAAAACTATCATGCCAATCAACAGAGTAGTGTTTGATCTAAACTACCTTACAGCCTCTTCCCACCTTTCAGTCACTGTTTCTTCACGGAAGAAACAAGCCTTAGCAAAATTATCAAGAGGGCCAATGTAAAGGAAAACTATGGTTAAGAAGGGATTTAAAAAATATATCCCAGTGGTGCTCTGCACATGTGTTTTCTCAGGCCTTTCGACTTTTTTTTGCTGGCTTGCCATTACCCACCCTCTATGAACCCAAAGCACTGTGTTTCCGTTTGCTTTCTTGAAGGCAAAATTATAATTTGCCAAAAAGAGCTTTACTAGAAAATTGGAAAGAAAAGCAAAACTAAGAGGAAAACTCCAAAGGACAAAAGTAAATTTGTTTTTTAGAGCATCCATTTCTTACTCTAAATAGTCAACTGTAGATTGCTGTGACTGACCCTGCTTTCCAGGCTCCTGGGATTCTGGTTTCTTCCCTCAACTCCATCTCCTGTGGTCTGCTTAAGGCATTCATCAGTTGGTAGTTCAAGTTGGTTCCACTTGTAGGTGAGGCCTAATTATAAATGCACAGTGTGGCCTTGTCTCACCTGTGGCCTTGGCTGGTGCCAGCCTTCTGGGAGTTTTGTGCTGCAGGTCAGTTCCTCTCTCGCGCTATAGGGACTGTCCCCTGCTTCCTGTTTTGGAGGCCTGGTTAGAGGCACATTCAGTTCCTGTTTCTGGTTTGCAGGATAAAGTTGGTTCACAGCTTCTTTGTGGAGCAATGAGAGATTGGCAAGCACAAAGCCCAGTGAATGTGCAAGTCTCCACCAATAGGTCCCAGCTACTTACTTTCCAAGCAAGTTGCCCCAGGTAGTCCCTTCAAACACTACCCCAACTCACAGCGGGCAAGATGAAAGTTGAGAATGTGGTAAATGAAGGGAGTAGACAGTTGCAGGAACCCACAGCTATGTGGATATAAGGAAGAAAGCAGAAAACTACAGCCTTGGGAAGGTATACTCTTTTTGGTTTTGTTTTGATTTGTTTTGTTTAATTGCTGTAAGTGCCTTTATCTTTCTTTTTTAAATCCTCACCCTAGGATATTTTTCCCATTGTTTTTTTTTTTTTTTTTTTTTTTTTTTAGAGAGTAAGTGGAAGGGAGGGAGGAGGGGGAAGAGAGAGAAACATTGATTTGTTGCTGTCCATTCACACCCGACCAGGGCTGAGGATTAAGCCTGCAACTGAGGTACATGCCCTTGACTGGGAATCGAACTTGTGACCCTTTGGTCACCAGGCTGATGCTCTAACCACTAAGCAAACTGTCCAGGGCTCTTTTATTTTCTTAATGTAGATTCATGAAATTGCTCTGACATAAATTTAGCAAGTGACCTTAAATCAATGGGGTAAGTGGAACATTTGCGGAATCAAGTGGGGTAATTAAGATAGTTGTTCTCAAAATTTTGTTTTGAAAACAGCTTTGCCATCCCATAATTTGGATATAGGTAAGTGGGGAAACTGGCTGTATTTAAGAAAGACACCCTTATTTTCAGGGAGCAGAATTAATTTTGCAAATTTTATTATGGCATAAAAGAAAAAACAGGAAAGCAAAACAAATTACAAATTATTTAAAAATCCACTGGTGATTCTAATACCTTGTGGTTTTTAGTTGCTTTAATATATTGGCTTTTCTCTGTGGCTGGAGATATTGACTAAAATGTTGATCAAAATATGTATCAAATTATTGGAGAGAAAGGGGATGAGACAAAGCTGATTTTTATTTTTTTTTGTAATCCTCACCAGAGGATACGTTTTATTGATTTTTAGAGAGAGGGGAAGGGAGAGTGAGAGTGAAACATCTATCAGTTGCCTCCCGTACATGCCCTGACCAGGATCAAACTGCAACCTTTTTTTGGTGTACAGGACAGTACTCCAACCAACTGAGCCATCTGACCAGGGCAGAGCTGATTTTTAAAATTCTGTCTAATAATTCCAAAAAAAAAATGTTTAAAGTGAGTACTTCTATGCAGGTTTTATTTTGTAGTTTTTTTGTTGTTTTCCCCAAAGAAAACATAAAAGAACTAAAAGATGCATAGCCTAGGCTAATTGTGGTAATCTTCTTAAGGGAGCTAGAGGGAGGAGAGAATATATAAATGTTAACGCTGTCTTCTACTAAAAAGCATAACAAAGCAGATCTGTGTAACTCAAATGCCACAGAATTGTACAGGGTAATAGTAAACATTCCATTACAAGCAAACCTTTTCTGTGATAGTAGGTAATCAACAACGAGGAAAGCAGCTGCCTTTGGTTTATGATTCATACAGGAAGGAAGTTATAATCCTTTGTACAGCAAATCTCTAAAAATGGTTGTGACCAATTGTATTAGTATTTTGCAACACTTTTAGTCTCTTCTAAGAATTCTTAAGAGACAGAAACATGGGAAGAGCTGCCCTAGTGAATGTCAGGTCATCTATTCATGGGCTCCAAAACATATAAGACCAAGTATTTGCCTAAGCCAGAGAATTCATACTCCTTGAAAAATCTTGGTTACTCCTATTTCTTACTTAAAAATCATCCAATGAGAATAAGTAAACTCAGGGTTTTACATGTCAACTATTCCTTAATGTCACATTCAAGTTTTCTCATATGTTTATTGTGACAAATATTATCTTAAACCTGAGCCAGGAACAGGGATGGGATTCTTTTGCCCAGGGGCCATGGCTTTTACCTCCAGTTAGGTATTTCCCAATTTATAGTTTGGTCAAACTGGGGTGCATCTGATTTTATGTGGCTATATCAGAATAATAATATAAATGTATGTTGTCCTGTACAGTGTAGTACTCCTTTGATCATCTTATTACCTCCATACAGTAAATAAATATGGCCATACAGTTATCTATATTTGACAGTTGAGGAAACGTCTCCTTGGAAAGGGTATGTGACTTGGCCAGAATAAACCAAGTGGTTGAGTAGGAGTCCAACTCAGGTCTTCTGACTTCCAAATAATTCATGTGTTTTCTCCACTGTACCACACTTTCCCTCCCTGCAGGGAAAAATATTTTGAAGTATATATGCTGTTCAAGAGGATCAGTTCTAGCATCTTGGTCCATGTACCATTATTATGAGGAAGAGTCATGGTAGTGACACTTAAGTTCTAGTGCCCTTTTACTAAAGAATTTCACTGATTTCTTATTAAGAGTCTTGTAAAGTAATCCATCCGTAAACTGACCTTGTCATTTCTCTGTCAATACCAAAGAGGGTCTGCAGCCTAGACTGAGTCCTGGTTGCCAGTTTATTGCCTGGAGCTGTAAACTGGGCTTCCTCCAGGCAAGTCGTAGGCTGTTTTCTGGACATGGTATTAGGATGGGCTGCCAAGTGACAGACCAGGCCTTTCTCTGGAGTAAGTCAGAGAGCTGAGTTGACAACACAGCCTGGGAAGACTTCTTTTCCCTGGTTTCCTGAGAAATTCTGCCTCCTGAGTCTGATTCATTTTTCTCTAGTGTTAGAGTATATTCCCAGTAATTCAGTTCTATAAGCACTTATTCATTGCCTGTGATGTGCCTTTTACTATGATAGATGTATGGAAAAATGACAAAGGAAAAGCAGGCCTAAATCTACAGGATAATAGAGGCTTATGAGATATCTGTTTCCATGGGAAAAATTGATGCTAAGGAGGAAGGCAGGACGAACTACCTGTACTCCCATTTTCCCTACCCAACTGATTCTTTTTAAAAAATCATTAAAAAAAATTTTAAGTTACGAAACATTTCAGTCTTAAAGTACGTAAAATAGTATATAACACTCATGCATTCACTACAGAAACATAATAGCTGTTAAACATTTGGAGATTTGTTTTCCTTCTCCCCCTCTTTCTTTCAGAGAAATAAATAATTCTGGATAAAACTGAAAGCTCCTTTCTACCACATCAATTTTCCTTCCTATGAAAGTGCTCCTTCATCAGAAGTACTGAATTATAATTTTCAAAAATCTAAAATCACGGCTCTCTAAAATGTGAATAAATGGCAAAAATTTAATTTAATTAGCTATTATTAAATGAGAAAACCACTAAGATATTAAAATTATTTCAAAGGAGAATTTGAAGAGCTGATATCATATACACACACAATCGGGAATGCTGAAATAAATTTGCTAATAGATGCAAAACTGAATAATGCCTGTAAGGCAATTCTATAAGTATAGACATTGGAGTCATCTTTTCTTCACGGGGGAAATCAATTGTATCTACGAGGTAATTTTCATTTGTATTGCTGTGACAAGAGTTATTTGCATTGCTGTAAGTTTTGTGCAACTTAATGTTTATCCCAACAGCACTGTAAAATGGTCTTATCACCAGGACAATCAAAGGTGCACATCCTTTTAAAATCCGATATTTCCTAGAGGATGTGCTACACAAAGTTCAGCCCTCCACTGGAAGGATACCCGCTACTCTCTTTTGCCGACTTCTAAGTCTTTGACAACTTTCTTCACAGTTAGTCATTTTCAGCAGGCTCTGTGCCTGTGTTTTTCTCAAGTGCTCTTACCCAACCTGACTTAAAGGGCCTGTTTTCTTTTCTCAGCTGCTCTGCCATCTGAAGCTGGGATCACCCTGAGAAGGTCCCAGATTAACTTGTTCTAATCCTAATTGTTTCAGGTCAGAAACATGTACAAACTGGATATTAGGATGTCCAGCCCCTAGGTTTGGATGTGATAAGAGTTACAAGCCACATGCCAGAACCAAAGTACACATCTTTTTAAAATTAGATAGTTCCCAGAGGTGGATTGGCTAGAACCAAATCAGAAATATGCCAGTGGGATGGATGCCTGCAGTGTCTTCAGTTTTACACTGGGAAATCATTATCATCATTAATGGAAACTTTAGTAGTCTAGACTGCTTCAAATAGGCTTATGAAAAAAATCCTTATAATCCTATATAATAGAAGGCTAATATGCAAATTGACCGAACAGTGGAATGATCGGTCACTATGATGCACACTGGCCACCAGGGGGCAAACGCTCAATGCAGGTGCTGCCACCCCAGTGGTCAGTGCACTCCCACAGGGGGAGCGCTGCTCATCCAGAAGTCGGGCTCATGGCTGGTGAGTGCAGGGGCGGTGGTAGTCGGACATCCCCCGAGGGCTCCTGGACTGCGAGAGTGTGCAGGCCAGGCTGAGGGACCCCCCTGAGTGCACAAATTCCGTGCATTGGGCTTCTAGTATTATATAAAGGGCTGGCAAATTGCTGTGAAATTCTATATGCCAAATAGTATATTACTTTGGTCTTGTAATCTGATCTACCCACATGAACAATATACATTACGACATGCTGTACCAATCAGTGGACATACTTGATTTTATTCACTCTTTACAACAGCTCCATGAGGCTAATAGCATCAGAAGATCAATTTTACGTATGGGGGAACTGTGACCCTGCAAGAATTATTAACTTTCCCAGTCATATGGCTATAAGGGGCAGAGCCAATTTTTGATCCCAAACCTGATTGTTCCTTTATAGTTATGCTCTCCTGTCTCCCAGAAATAAAATTTCTATTTGAAAATACTTAATTGTCTTTAATACCAGGATTACAGTATTATCAGTAGACATTTATTGAATACTTAGAATATTTTTCCTAAGGTCTGTACAAAATTAAGTTAAAAGAGTGCAATTTCTGCATTTTATGATCTTATAGTCTATCCCATTGAGTTCAACAATTTAATAAATATTGGGAGCCTACCACATGCAAGGTGATGCTCTAAGTAGTGAATATGAAACAAATCCAAGGGATTCCCCGCCCCCCCCCAGTATCAGGTTTATTTAAAAATAAATAAAACCAGTTTAGCAAGGATATGTTTTTATAGTAGTAACCATATATATATATATATATATATATATATATATATATATATATATATTTCAGCTAACTGCATTTATTTTTTTTCCTTTATTGATTAAGATATTACAAATGTGTCCTTATTCCCCCAATGTCCCCTCATCCCCCCAATCCTGCCCTCACCCTCACCCCCTGTTGTCCACATCCATCGCTTATGCTTATATGCATGCATACAAGTCCTTTGGTTGATCTCTCCCCCTCACCCCCACCCTCCCCTACCATCCCTCTGAGTTTTGAGCATCTGATCGATGCTTCTCTGTCTCTACATCTGTTTTTGTTCATCAGTTTATGTTGTTCATTATAATCCACAAATGAGTGAGAGCATGTGGTATTTATCTTTCTCTGTCTGGCTTATTTCACTTAGCATAATGCTCTCCAGCTCCATCCATGCTGTTGCAAATGGTAGGAGTTCCTTCCTTTTTACAACAGCGTAGTATTCCATTGTGTAGATGTGCCAGAGTTTTTTAATCCATTCATCTGATGGGCACTTAGGCTGATTCCAAATCTTAGCTATCTGATTCCAAAACTTAGCTTGGCTTTAGTTCTTCTTTGAATGTTCGGTAAAACTCCCATGTGAAGCCATCTGGTCCAGGGCTTTTGTTTGCTGGAAGCTTTTTGATTACTGTTTCAATTTCATCAGTAGTTATTGGCCTATTCAGGTTTTTTAATTCTTCCTGGTTGAGTTTTGGAAGCTTGTATTTTTCTAGGAATGTGTCCATTTCATCGAGGTTGTCCAGTTTGTTGGAGTAGAGTTGTTCGTAGTGTTTTTTGACAATCCTTTGTATATCAGTAGGGTCAGTTGTTACTTCAACTCTTTCATTTGTGATTTTGTTTATTTGGGTCCTCTCTCTTTGTTTCTTGGTGAGCCTGGCTAGAGGTTCATCAATCTTGTTAATCCTTTCAAAGAACCAGCTCTTGGTTTCATTGATCTTTTGTATGGTTTTTCAAGGGATTTTTTTAAATATTACGGTTTTAATGACCACTCAAGAATGCCTACATTTTTTATATGTTTTTATTGATTTTAGAGAGGAAGGGAGAGGGATAGAGAGATAGAAATATCAGTGAAAAACATCAATTGGCTGCCTCTTGTATGCCCCTACTGGGAATCGAGCCTGCAACCCGGGCATGTGCCCAGATTGGGAATCGAACTGGAAACCTCTTGGTTCATGCGTCGAGGCTCAGCCACTGAGCCTCACCAGCTGGGCTTCAAGGGAAATTTTTAAGGACTCATAATGTAAGTGATTTCATTGAGTTGTACATTTGAGAACATTTATTGCTGCTGTAATGGAACATGCATTGGAAATAAAAATCTTACATACCTATAAATGCTTTAGGCTCATCACTTATTTTTATATGAAATTAGTAATGAGAAGTATTTAAATAAATTCCCAGATTTTATTAAAATTATTTAAAGTTTTTTAATAAATATTGATATGATATCATTAAATCAAATTCCAAGTGGGAATTATAATTCCTTAATGAAGAATTAAAAAAAATTTATTGATTTTTACAGAGAGGAAGAGAGAGGGATAGAGAGTTAGAAACATCTATCAGTTGCTTCCGGCACACCTCCTACTGGGGATGTGCCCGCAACCAAGATACATGCCCTTGACCGGAATCAAACCTGGGAATTGAACCTTGGACCTTTTAGTCCGCAGGACACTGCTCTATCCACTGAGCCAAACCGGTAGGGCATGAAGAATTTTTTTTTTTATACTGACTCTTATGGAAGCAAGTGGAGTTATGGCTTGAGACTTGAAACTTTTTTCTTATGTATTGGTTTTCTAGTAGTAGAATTTGATCTGTATTTAAATTCTCTTGTATTAATTTTTTCAGTTTTTGAAAAAAATCTAGGCTGTTTTAGATCATTGAATTATGCCAATGATGTCATTTCAATTTAGTATTCTTTAGGACTATAGTCCATAATTGTGTTGATTTCTTGTTGCTGATGTATGGAGTGTATGGTCCTTGGTTGACAGCCAAGTCAACCGAATGCCAAATTATTGAATATCTGGGTCAGAATGAGAATAGTAAACAAACAAAATTTCATTTAGATAATGGAATCTAGATGGCAGATATGCATTGGATACATTACAGATGCAGAACCATATGTGTATTATGATATGCATAGAGAATGACTTAAGGTTGAAATGTAGGCTACCTTTGAAGGTTCTAAGCAATATTTATGAGTTACACTTTCCATAATATGTCTAATTATTTTGATGTACATCAGCTCTACTAAAACAATTCCTCAATTTTTAGCACTTGGTCTTTGGAAGCTAGTTTTGGTTGACCCAGTAAAAATTTAGACATTAATACCTGGACAGTAAGCTTTTAGCTTTTCAAAATTAACTTCTGGTCATTTCCCCAGAGATGCATAATGGCAAGTGTTTACATATTATCAGAATAAGAAAAGGTTTGTAGGCAATCTAGAGGGGTAGGGAGTCTAGCTGACTTTTCTTGTCCAGCAACTTAGCGTTGCCTATATTTTATGTACTTACCCTGTGGTAGTTGGTAAATCTGAAGTAAAATTGGAAAGGAGATGCTAGCCTAGACTCTTCATAGAGTTCCAGACTCTTCTTTCCTTTATAAAATCAGTAGTGTAGAAAATTCATTTAATCATTAAATATAACCCATGACTGGGATATCCAAGGACTGAGCCTGCTGTGTTTATTAAAATGAATGTTGACCTGCAGGTCTGCATTCTTTGTTTCCAAAGTCTGAAATTAAGAGTTGTCAGCATTATGAAATCTTTGCACAGTCAGTTGTGCTTTTGACTTAACATGTAAGTTCTAGGAGTATTTTGTTAGTGTTTACTAGACCATTTCGAGTACATTCAAATGAGTGGCATACCTGTGTCATAGGGGTTACTTTTTTTTAATCCTCACCTGAGAACATGCTTAGAGAGAGGAAGAGAGAGAGAGAGAAACATCAATCAGCCGCCTTCTATATGCATCCCAACTGAGGACTGAAGCTGCAACCCAGGCATGTGCCTGACATGAAATTGAACCGGCAACCTTTTGGTGCATATGACAATGTGACAACGCTCAGCCAACTGACACTCAACCAACTGATACGCTCCAGCTGGGCCGTAGGGGTTACTTTTGATTAATTTATGTCACACCAAGGTACAGGTAACAGAAATTCATATTTATGAACATAGTATGTTTACAAAGTTCAGTTTTTAAGTTTAAATTCTTTATTGTTTAAAGTATTACATATGTCTCCCTTTACCCCCATTGACTTCTCCCCAGCTGCTCCCACCCACCAGCACATGCCCTCACCCCCCTACTGTCTGTGTCCATTGGTTATGTTCATATGCAGGCATACAAGTCCTTTGGTTGATCTCTTACCCACCCCCATGCCCTGCTTTCCCTCTTAGGTTGGACAGTCTGTTCAATGCTTCTATGACTCTGGCTCTATTTACAAAGTTCACTTTTTAAGGGTTTTTTTTTTTTTTTTTTAAGAAATAAGCTACATGCAAATATATGCGAATTAAAAAGGCAAGTTATAGGAGCATTTAAAAGCTGCTAATGTGTATAAATATTTATTAGTATTCATTAATGACAGGTGAGGGAATGGCTTACCTGTATTTATGGAAAGTTTAAATGTTCAGAAAGAATCCTGTGTTCCTGAGTCTTTGTTTAAGGCAACAGAAGTCAGAAAAAAGACAGTTCCTGGCAAGAATTTCTGTGTGACAGAGCTTAAGTAACCTTTATGGAGTTTTATGATTACATTTATAATTGTCATTACCTGTGGGTCATTTGATGCCCATTTATGAAATCTTTGAGCAGGTAAAACCTTGATATCCTAAGAATGACACTCTTCTACTTCAGCTAAATCTCTTACACTTGGAACCCAAACTAAGATATTTCCCTGGTTTGCCTCCCACAGGGACATATTTTTACTATTTGGTGAAATGTAGATAGGTCATGGAAAAGTGCTGCTCACAATATCCAAACTTCATGGAGCTCAGGACTCGGTATTTAATTAGCTTATATTTTAAAAGGTGTGTTTCATCTTGTTAAATATATAGCAAACACTCTTTATTTTTAAAATATATCTTTATTGATTTCAAAGAAGATGGGAGAGGGAGATAGAAACATGAATGATGAGAGAGAATCACTGATTGGCTGCCCCCTGCACACCTACTGGGGATGGAGCCCCCAACCAGGGTAGGTGCCCTGACAGGGAATTGAACCGTGACCTCCTGGTTCATAGGTCAATGCTCAACCACTGAGCCACACTGGCTGGGCTATAGCAAACATTCTTGATTATCAAGGTTTGTAGCTGCTTCTCATTACCTATTTTCATTCATTTTAAATCTAGAATAGCCCAAAAAGGGCCCGACTCTACCCTCAAGTGGTCCCAGAAGCAAGTGAGTTGTTCACACAAAAGCTGTTGTCATTGTATTGTGAGTTGGAAATTTTGAAGCAAAACTGCACTATGGCATTTATATGTTGCTGTTTCTTTTTTTTTTTTTAATTGTTGAAAGTGATTGCCTCTGAGCAGCAGGCTATGCCCCCCATTTAAAAAAAAAATATGTTTTTATTGATTTTAGAAAGAGAGGAAGGAAGAGGAAGAGAGAGATAAAAACATCCATGAGAGAGAAACATCAACATCAATAGGCTGCCTCCTGCATGTTCCCTGGTGGGGATCAAGTCTGCAACCAGGGCATGTGACCTGACCAGGAATCCAACCGGTGACCCTTCAGTGCATGGGTCGACATTCAACCACTGAGCCATACAGAGAAACACTTACCTATTGCTTCATATACGCTTCCCAACTGGGGATCAAACCCCCAACCTAGGTAATGTGCCCTGTCCGGGAATTGAACCCTCAACCTCTTGGTGTACAGGACAGTGCTCCCACCAACTGAGCCTCCTGCCAGGGCATGTTGCTGTTTCTTAATTTTCCTAGACCACTGCTGTTTGTTTCATAGGCTTCTGCTTTCCTCTGAAAATATCATTAGACATATTGGAATAATTTTGAAGAGGCAGATGTATGAAGCAACCGTGATTTTCCTGCTTTCAAATTCTGTTTTTATTTTATTTGTCAGTATAGTAAGAGCTTTTTACCTAAACAGAGTTCTGTGCCAGAACATAAGGCACACTTAATTTGAGAAGATTTTCTGTGAGCATTAAAGGAGAAATGGGCTATGATTGGAGACTCCTAATCTGCTTTCAGTTTCTGGTTATCTGATCTATATGCTGAATGCTTAGTTTATGGCTTGGATTAGGTTATAAACTTCTGATGATTTTATATTTAGTGTATGTGAATTACCTTTTTCAAGACTTGTAATTGTCTCCTTTAGCCATAGAACACAGTATTGTTCAACTTTTAAGCTATAATATGTGTTCACCAGGAATTCTTTTTACTGAATCCACTATATTGCATAGTTATTTATAGGTTGAAGGTTATCATTTTTATTTCAACTAAGAATAATTGTGCAAGTATTTGTCTATTTTTATTCTCTCTTTAAGATCTGCGTAATTTTTAATTGCATGTTTGTTATTTACCTCTTTTATCCACTAATTTTTAAAATAATCCTTTAAAAGCTATTAAATAAATCTCGATTTGTTTTAAGATTTAGTTTTTCAATGCATACTTTCTTTAGTGGATATAAAAAAAGCTGTTGCTCCATAAATCTTGCATCATATGTGAAATGACTAAGAAGGAACATCTGAAAAAGTGAAGTCCAGTGTGATAGGATATTGAGAAATCCTTTACTAGAAAAGTCTCAGATCCAAGGAGCAGTTATAGAAACTTTAAAGGATTGATAAAATATAATTTCATGTCTTCTCCTTGTCTGTCTTGTTTATCCTGTATCTCTAGCACCTAATTAGTGCTTGGCACATAATAGACACTTGGTACATGTTGATGGACTGAATATATGAGTATGGCACTTTCCACTCCTAGCATTTTTAAATTTTTTTAAATTTTTCAATTACAGTTGGAATTAAATACTACTTTATATTAGTTTCAGGCGTAGAGCATAGTGCGGTTAGACATTCATATACTTCACAAAGTGATCCCATTGATAATTCCAGTCCCCACCTGGCACCATGCATAGTTACTACAATATTATTGACTATATTCCAGTGCTGTACTTCACATCCATGTAACTACCAATTTCTATTTCTTAATCCCTTTATCCTTGTTACCCCCAACTCCTCTTCCATCTGGCAACCATCAGTCTATTTTCTATATCTATGAGTCTATTTTGTTTTGTTTGTTCATTTATTTTGTTCTTTAGATTCCCAAAACTATCTAATAAGTGAAATCATACAGTATTTGTCTTTCTCTGTCTGACTTATTTAACTTAGCATAATACCCTCTAGGTCCATCCATTTTGTTGCAAATGGTAAGATTTCATTCCTTTTTATGCCTGAGTAATACTCTATTGTATATATGTACCGTAGCTTTTTTAGCCGCTTGTCTCCTGATGAACATCTGGGTTGCTTCCATTTCTTGGTTATTGTAAATAAGGCTGCAATGAACACAGGGATGCTCTGTAAAATTTTTTAATGATCTCTGTCCCCAACCACAAATTTCTACCTGTACAGTTTTCTTGAGTCGGATATCCTACTACCCAGTACCCTAAAACCCAGTTGTTGGCAGCTATATCTGATAATGAAGGGAATGAGTCAACGCTCCAGATAATCAGCTGGTCTGTTCATTACCATGGGTGAATTGAAATAAAGTTTGGAACAGCAAGAACAAAGCTTTGACCCACTTGGCTATGAGATCAGTGGTGACCAGCTATTTTTTGTTTTTAGATTGTGAAGTGATCCCAGGGGTCATTGTATGGGCAGTTCTTCTCTGAGTTATTGATTGGCCTTGTTTTGAAGGGGAAACTAGAGCTTCAACTCGGAAACTTATTCTGTAGAACAGTTGGTGTGGCTTTGCAGGTGAGGTGCTTATGCAGTCTGTCTCTGACTGCAAGCTGGGTGGGGGTTGACTTGACTCCTGCCTTCACCTGTAGCTTCTGTGGTTTCCTGCTTTACCAGAATGATTCATCCCCCCTCAGGAGTATTTCTTGGATTGTGGATAATCTAAGCATGTTCTCATTGTGGACTTATATCTCCAGTGGTCATAGGACTAGGAAAAAAAAAATCATGTCTTAGCAATGGAAGGGCAACCATACATTGTAGTGATCAAAGTGGACCCTGTATCTGACAGACCTCTGTGCTTGAATCTTGGCCCTGTCACTTAAAGGTTTTGTATTCTTACTTTTCTAAGCCTCTGTTTTCTCATATGTAAGATGGGGTCAAGCAGTCATTGCCTTATAGGCCTATTGAGAAGGTTAGACAGGATCGTGCATGTGAGGAACTTTGTACAGTGCCTGACATGTCACAAACTGTTGGAATAAAAAGGACTTTTAAAAAGGTGAAGTGATTAAGCAGTACAAATTGGTAGTTACAGAACAGTCATGGGAATGTAAAGTAGCAGTGTAGGAGACATAGTTAATAATATTGTGATAACTATATATGTGGCCAGGTGCTACTTGTAGCAGCAGGGGTGCCACTCTATAGAGTACATAATTTTCTAACCATTTTGCTGTTTATCAAAACTAAGACAGAATAATATTGAATGTAAACTGTAATAGAAAAATTTTAAAGTGTAAAAAAACCCCAGGATTTTAGAGGCTAATTCAGTACCTTTTCTGATGCATGAATGTACCAAAAGGCTTTTAGATATACTTTTGATTTTTTTGTGTGAGGGTGGGGGAATCTAATGATGACTTCTGAATTTTTGTTAAGACTATTTAAGAAGTTCCCCTCTGCCTGGGTATTTCGTTGTGGGTTGGTAGAGGGAGGAGATCCTGGAAGCATGTGTGGCAAAGTGACAGATTTGCAGAGAGCTGCAATGTAACCAACCCTACAGCGTTCACATGTGCCAGCTTTAGAAATGTGGTGGGAAGAACACAAGCTTTAGGGTTATGAGGTTTGCTTTTAGTTTCAGTTCTGCCTTTTACATATCCCCTCTGCAATGAGAAAGCCCATATTTTCCCATGATTTTTGAGGATTAAGTGAGAATATATATATATACACTAATAAAAGAGAAAAATGGTAATTGGCGTACGATGATACCCTTTTCATTGGCTAATCAGGGCTATATGCAAATTAACTGCCAACTATGATTGGCAGTTAACTGCCAACTAAGATTGGCAGTTAACTGCCAACTAAGATTGGCAGTTAACTGCCAACAAGATGGCGGTTAATTTGCATATGTAGGCACAATGCAGGGAGGCGAAAGGGAAAGCAGGAAGAAGCCCCCTGCCACTGACAGTGATCGGAAACCCAGGGGGGAGCTAAGAGCTGGGGAGCAGGGCAAAGGCGGCCCTGGGGCCGCCTTTGCCCTGCCCCCCAGCCATGATCGGAGAATCAGGTGCCTTTTCTGCCCTGGCCAGTGATAGCAGGAAATAGGGGTGGAGCCAGCAATGGGAGCTGGACGCGGTCGAAGCTGGCAGTCCCGGGAGCTAGGGGTCCCTTGCCTGAGCCTAAAGCGGAGCCCACGATCGCGGGGCCGCTGCAGCTGCGGGTCCCCGCTGCCCGAGCCGGACACCTCGGCCAGAGGCGTTAGGCCTGGGCAGGGGCAGAGCCTGCAACCGCGGGGAGCTGGGGGTCCCCTGCCCAGGCCTGACACCTCTGCCGGAGGCCTCAGGCCTGGTCAAGGGGCCGATCCGGTGATTGGTGATCAGAGGGTGATGAGGGTCAACTCCTCTGGCTGAGGCATCAGGCCTGGGCGGGGGGCTGAGCCGGGGATTGGGGGGATATGATGGTCCCCTTGCCCAGGCCTGAAGCCTGGGTCAGAGGCGTCAGGCTTGGGCAGGGGGTGGAGCAAGCGATCAGAGGGAGATGGGAGTCCCCTGCCCAGGCTTGATTCCTGGGCCAGAGGCCTCAGGCCTGGGCGGGGGCCAGAGCCAGTGATCGGGGGGAGATGGGGGTCCCCTGTCCAAGCCTGACACCTCTGGCGGAGGCGTCAGGCCTGGGCAAGGGGCCGATCCTGCGATTGGAGGGTGATAGGGGTCAACGCCTGAGGGCTCCCAGTATGTGAGAGGGGGCAGGCTGGGCTGAGGGACACTCCCCCCCCCCCCCCCCCGCCCACACCCAGTGCACGAATTTCGTGCACCGGGCCCCTAGTATATATATATCTATCTATCTATGAATGAAAGGAGTAGGCACATGGAAGGTCCTTGGCCAACATTTATACATTTATATATTCACAGTGTTTATTATTGTGGGAGGTCTGAGTTTCAATTTCTTTGGACATATAATAAACCACACAAAATATAGTGAGTTTAAATAGCAACCTGTTATCTCTCATAGCTTAGTGAGTTGACTAGGTTCAGTTGTGTGGTTCCTCCATTTTACATAAAGTTGGTTGGGTCTGCAGTCACCTGGGGACTGGACTGGACTAGAATGTCCAAGAAGGCTCATTCTCATGACTGGATGTTGAGAATCTGCAGGGGCCTCAGTTCTCTTTCTTTGGCCTCTCTGTATGGCCAGGTTGTGCTGTTTGCATTCTGAGAGGAGGTGTCCTATGAATGAGAGTTTCAAGAAGGAAGTGGAAGCTATCAGCTTTCTTATGTTTTGATCTCAAATTCTCAGAACATGACTTTTGCTCCATTCTGTTGATCAAAGCAATCACAGTGCCAACCCGCACTCAAGAAGAGGGAGGATGCCTCAATGGTGAAGTGGGCACATGCATACAGGGGGTAACGGATTGGTGGTGGCCATCTTTGGAAACATCTGCCCCACAGTCTGAATGTTCTTGCATGCTTCTGTAGATCGTGTAGGTGAGCACATGTGGACACTGCTCATCAACAGGTCAGTAGCTCTCTGCGTGCACCCTTCCACCTGGTACCTGAGTCATGGAGGGAAACAGGCCTTGCCCTTGAGTAGTCATTAGATTTTCAGAAAGGAGCAACTAAAACTCAGAATGGAAGGTACTGGAATAGCTTCAGCAAGAATGTGCATTACATGGAAGAACTTTTTTCCTCTATAAATTTTTAGTGTCAACAAATAAGACTGGTAGAAAATTTAGTGTCATGAGACTTTGCTGTCCAACAGAAGAACATCTGCCTGAAAGCTGATCTGTTTCCCCAGATATTTGGGTTAAATAGGATTAGATGGTTGGATAGAGACAGAAAAGCTAAAGATTTGCAATGGCTGGTGCTTGAAGTGGAGAGGCAATGAATAATTTTGTGTAGATGCTGTTTATACATCAAAGACTTCATCGTTGCTGATTATGCAAAAAGGTGGAGAATTGTTTGTCCTTTTAAAGGATATGCAAATTAACCAGTATCCAAGACTCATTCCCCTATCTCAGCCTTGGGAATGGACAGAATTTGTCCTTTTTATTCTTTAGCTGTCAGGGGCGAGGCAGTAAAGGATTGGGGTCCCAAGGAGGACTAGGTGGTAGCAATGGTCGTTAACCCAGAGACTTCTGGAGGCTGGGTTGAGAGAAGGGGGAATGGCCTTCCCTGAGGGTCAAGTGCAAATATGAGTATGTGGTTCATGGACTGGTTTAATCTGCAGGCAACCTGCCTATCCATAGAGGGTTTTACAGCCAGCATGAAAGTTTCCAGAGAGATAAAGACTGAGTACAGGAGGTACTTTCTCTTGTTTAATTTTCCTTGGTGCTTCCCCCTTGTTTAATTCTAGGCTTTAGAAATTCAACCCGAAGTTTACTTTTCTTTTTGTGCTTTTCCTGACCTAAGCCCTACTCCTGCCTTACCCTCACACACCTTCTCTGTCTTATACCTGTGTTGTCCATGGACTGCTGAACCGTGAGAAGCACAAGCCAAAGTCTCTTCCTAATCTTTGCCCACAGGACACCTGAGAGTCATGTGCAAATATCGGCAGACAGTTCTTGGCTGGGCGTCCTATCAAATGTACTATTTATGCTTGGGAAAAGTATTGGTTCTGCTTGGTGAGCAAATGTTTCCAGCTTTTACATACAAAGTCAGGAGCACTTTCGTTCTGTTTGCTCAGCATCTATACCCATTCCCATCGCTTCCAACTTTTCCCTGCCTGGGCCATCGATATTGATTTTCTTTACTGGTTTTTCCCTGGCCCCAAACTGCCAGTGTTTTCCTCTGCTACAAGTAGAAACAAAAAGTATATGCATGACTTCCTTGAAGGTCACGGGTTTTCAATTGGAAGAGGCTGAAGAGTTAATTTTTAAATTGTTTGGTTTTCTTTCTCTAACATTTTGCTGGTGAACGAAGACATTGCAGTAATCTTTATTTTTTGACGGTATTGCTGGCTGAGCCAGGCTTCTCCAAATGCATTCCTTATGTATACAGATATACACCGCAGGAGGGCCATCTGGGGCTCACCCTGTTTTACCTTTCTTCTCCATCACTTCTCCTCGGGATGAGTGACTGCTAAGGAATGGCTTTCTAATCAGTGCAGTTTCTTGCTTAGAGCTCCTCACCAACTATGGGAGGAAACAACTTGTTTGCACAGCATGTAGTCTGCTTGGCGTCCATCCACCTCATTGGGAACTGCCTCTTACAAGCCCTGTGATGGGACTGCTTGCCTTTTCCCTAATAACTCAAGCTCAGGATCTCTCCTTGTTTGTGCACAAATGTCATTCTACATTTCTTTTTCCATTTCCCCCTTTCAAGTTCTATAGTTTTCTGTGATGATAGTTGCTGGCACAAAGATTTGGGAAATGGGATAGAGTCTTCTGTGCTCCCTCCTGCCTGGAATTAACTCCCCTCCCTTCCTGGGGAACTCTTTTGCCTCCTCCTGGACAGCTCTGTGAACCTTCTCCCCTCAAAGCATCCCTACCCAGGCCCTAGTAACTCCCTCCTCTGTCTGCCCCAAATGCCAATTGCTTGCTTCTTCTGCATTTGAATGACTGACCTCTCTGATGAGGCTGTTAGTTTTGTTGGTAAGGGTTAAGGTCAGTTTTCTTCATCTTTGTGCCCCCATTGTTTACATGTAACAGGTGCTCAATAAGTATTTTTTGAATCAATAAATTTTAATAAATAACGACATTAACTAAATTCCCTGAACCTATGTGAGTTAATGATATGCTCATTTTCATAAGCAATACCTCATGTAAGAGCTTCATTCAGAAACTCTTCTGCCTTTTGTTGCACTTGTTGCTGGTGGCCAAAAAGGAAAGCTAAGCAGTATATTAAAATGACATGTGCCTTGAAATTTAAGATTTACTAGTCTTCACTGTCTTTAAGTCCTTTATTGTTTTTGAAAGAAAAAAATTGGCTGGTGACAAATATATATATTTTTGACTGTTGACTATTTTTTGCTGTTTAGGCATGAGATTGCATGTTCATGTCATCTTGTGGAAATTGGAATATCCCAATCTGATAAGTTTTCTAAAATGCTATTATGACTCCTTCACAAAGTGACAGAGAACTAATTGAATAGTCCCTTGTGGATTCTACCTTGCTGTCCCTGGTGTCTGCCAGAGCGGAATTCAAAATTTAGTCAGTGATGGTAGTAACTCCTCTCCTGGTTTATTGCATTTGCTTGGCACTTTTAAATATATAAAAAATTACATAAGAGCTTAAAAACCTATTCCCTTCCTTAGTAACTCACAATATGTATAAAATGTTATTTTCATTTCCCCTTTATAGTTCTGTGGACTTTTCCTGTGATTTTAGTAGATAGAACCTGTTCTTTGAAAATAAGGGATAGTTTGTGCATCGGTGATTTTTTACTTGCCCAAACTTTATGTATAGTTTTATATAAAGACTATTTTAAGAAACTTTCTCCTTTAAATATCTTCTTAGGACTACATATTCTTTAGGTACAACATTGATTTTTGTTACTGATCCTTGCCTATTATCAACACATTCAGAATCAACTTCTTACTTATCTTTGCCCCTATAGATCAGCCTAGGGCTGTGATGGCGAACCTTTTGAGCTCGGCGTGTCAGCATTTTGAAAAACCCTAACTTAACTCTGGTGCCATGTCACATATAGAAATTTTTTGATATTTGCAACCATAGTAAAACAAAGACTTATATTTTTGACATTTATTTTATATATTTAAATGCTATTTAACAAAAAAATCAACCAAAAAAATGAGTTCGCGTGTCACCTCTGACACGCGTGTCATAGGTTCGCCATCACTGGCCTAGGGGTTGGTGTATACGACTTGTTCAATAAATATTTATTGGATGAAGGAGTAAATAGGCTGTATAAAGAAGTTTATTTTCAAAAGCCTATACTTAATAAATGTTTGGTATATAGAAACAGGCAAAAACAGGATTCCTGTTGTGAATGTAAGATATGCAAAAACTCAAAACATAATTCTCAATGGGACTAAGTTTTAATCAAGGCAGGATATATTTAATCCTGATTATTGACTATAAATTATTAAAGCATAAACAAAGTCTTAAGTTATGAATTTGCCAATTGCTTCCTGCTAGTCTCTATTTTATTGATTTTTCTAAAGCTCAGGTAAGGGAGGGGTATAAATGATTTGCTTCTAAAATCTGAAGATCTGGATTGACTCCCTAAACAACAAAAATTATTTGATATACCAATTGAAAATGGCTGACAGGGTGGGCAGACCCCATGATTTTTAAAAAAATGGGAAACAAAAAGGTATTATGGTTATTATTACTTTGGAATCTTGAAAGAATGTCTTAGCATAAATTCAGAAATAAATTTTGGTTCAGTTTTCATCATATATAAAATTAAAAGACTTGTTAAACATCATGGGAAATTATAAAGGATGAAAAGTATTCAAAATAATGAAAATGAACAATTGCAAGACTTTTGTTACATGATGATTTTTATAGTGCTTTAAAATATTATGTAAAAATAAACTAACTTTTAGGGGCAAAGAAACTTACTTTTAAAATGTATGAAGATTATTTAATTTTAAATTTTACTATGATGTGGTAACACTAATTTGCAGTGTATTTAATTAAAAGTAAAATGAAAATGGTATATACTCCTAAATTAATAAAGAACCTAATGTACTAAAATCTGTCTTCTATCTATCTATCTATCTATCTATCTATCTATCTATCTATCTAATATGCAAATTAGCCAGGATGCCATAACAGTCACAACCGTTCAGGAGGAGGCTGCACGCGCAGGTGGGCGTGAGGTGACTGCTGCGTGGTGAGGCAAGCCATGGATGGCGCAGGCCGCTGCCCAGAGAGAAAGGGTGGGTCTGCCCACAGCTGCCATGGCCGAGGGAAGGCCCGGAGAGGAGAAGGCCTGCCAGCCGCAGCACACCGGTATTCCCGCCTCTGTGCGTGAGCTGCAGAGGAAACACCTTTTCTGACCGCTCATTGGCTAAGCTCCCGGTATACCACTAGTAGTGTTCTTGGTAACTTGGGTAATAAGAATCCAAGAAGGTGATGTAGGGTTTTTCCACCTCACTCCTGGAGGAAAAAACGAAGGTCCACTGCTGAAGGGTCTAAGAAATGTCATATCCTGCCCTAGCCGATTTGGCTCAGTGAATAGAGCCTTGGCCTTTGGACCACAGGGTCCGGGTTCGATTCTGGTCAAGGGGATGTACCTAGATTGCAGGCTCCTCCCTGGCTGGGGCCCAGGTCAGGGCTCATGCAGGAGGCAACCAATAGAAGTGTCCCTCTCACATTGATGCTTCTCTCTGTCTTTCCCTCTCTCTTCCATGCTCTCTAAAAATCAATGGAAAAATATTCTCAGGTGAGGATGAAAGAAAGAAAGAAAGGAAGAAAGAAAGAAGAAAAGAAAGAAAGAAAGAAAGATCATATCCTATGAAAGAGATATCTTGAAAATGCCTAAAGAAAGTTCTCATTTTTTCATGGTGAAGGGACTAGAGTCCGTGTTGATGAAACCACCTTGGCAGTTGCGGCAGCTGGCAGTGGCAGCAACAGCGGGGTGATGGGTGTGGCGCCTTCCCATGATCAGCCTGGTCGCCTCCCACAGAAGGAGGCCAGACTGCGACTAAGCCATCAGTAGGACAAACCCTGAGGGCTCCTGGACTGTGAGAGGGGACAGGCTGGGCTGAGGGACCTCCCCCCCACCCCATGCACGAATTTTCATGCACTGGGCCTCTAGTATTTATATAAAACTCTTACATTGGGTGCCTGTATTAAATAAGCTTCAGCTATTTTCACAAACACTATTCTTTAGTTCTAATACTTTTATATAACACCACTTTACACATGAATGGTTTCATTTTTATGTTCTCTATTTTATATCTAAAATATATTCAGATATTTCAAGGATGAAAAGAAATCTCTATAAAATGAGTTCTCTGATTACTAGGCCTAATGCCAGATCCATGAAAATTACTTTCAAATGTGTATTTTCCAATAATACACTGAATGAACATCTCTTTTAACTTCAGAGTTTAAGGTCATCTTCCCTCTGTGTCCTTTTGCTTATCAGTGGTGGTATTTTCTTTTTAGTCACCCAGACTAGAGGCTGGTGAAGGAGGCAGGAGCAAAATGAAGCAGGACACGAGAGACTAAAGTTAAGGGTTTTTAGCCTCCTAAGCCATTAAGGTTTTTCAGGTAGGAGAATGCCATTATCAACCTAGCATTTTTTTAAAAGAGCAACATGAATATCATGTGGCAAATGGTGAAGGATGCGTTAGGAGGCCAGATTGGCAATATAGATGGAGAGAAGTAAATCGATTCAACAGGAAGTAGAATTGACTGGGCTTCATGATTGACAGGATTGAGGAGGAAAGGGAGATTTCAAGGATAGCCCTTAGATTTCTGGCATGAGCAGTTAAGGGAATAAAATAATGGTTTCCCTAACATCCAGAGAATTCTAGGACTTACAAATGGACCTCAGGAATGTCTCCACTCTCTCCCTTCCTTTACATTTCCCTGTCATCATTAATCCTTTTTTCCTATGCCATTTATGACCTTCCTTGAGTTTCTCCTTGTGGATTTGCTTTTTTCCAGTTCGACGCATGGGTATCCTGCCAAAGTATTACTGTGAGCATGTTACTCTGCTAATGAAATAATTTGATGGGTCCCCATTTTCTGCCAATTAAGCATGGATAATGGAGTGCTAAGATCCACTGTCAAACTAAACATTTTTAATATTCTATCTTTTCCAACAAATTGATCTCTTTGCCACTTCTGATAAGCACCCTCCTCTTCTCTGCATCTCTGCCCCTGCTGCCTTGATTTCATCAATCTGAAACTCCCTCCCTACCTCCCCTGGGCCACATTCTCCTTAACTGCAAAGCACACTCAAACACTTCTGATCGATACTGAAGGACCGTCTACCTGCAAATGGGGTTTCTTTGCCTCTCTTGTGGCATTTCAGACTATCAGATGAGCCTCAGCATTATTTATGATTGTAAGTTCCTGAGGTCTGATTTGTCTTTCTATTTCACTCAGACCTAGCACAGATGCCTGAACAAAATAAAAGAGAATATTTGTGGAAGAGTGAATAAGCATTTAGTGCATCCATTTTTATTTGTATGCACTAAATGCTTACTTGACCCAAGAATAATTAATGTTTATGTAATTTACTGTACATCATCATTTAATATAATGCCTTGCTTCTTATAGTAATTTTAAAAGATTATAAAAATGCTTTTTAATCTTTTTAGATCCTGGGGAAATAATATTTCTGTGGTAGTGTTTCCTTGTTGCCACAGAATTTATGTAATTTATAACCCAGGAAGGCCAAGAAAGATCCATGTCCTGTCCCATCTTGCATGCTGTAACAAGGTGTTTTCACCAACATGATGGTGACCCACATCCCCAGAGTAAGCACAGTTGCTATCTAACTCTAGGTTCATATAATTTTATGGGAAGAGAAGGTAGAGAATGCCAGTGTTCACAGGGGGAAAAAAAGCAATAAAGGCCTCTATTATTGTTTTAACAGGTTGATGACTCAGATTTATTTAAATACTAGAGGCCCGGTGCACAAAAATTTGTGCACTCGGGGGGCGTGGGGGGGGGGGTCCCTCAGCCCGGCCTGTGCCCTCTCGCAGTCTGGGACCCCTCGGGGGATGTCCACCTGCTGGCTTAGGCCAGCTCCCCGGGGGATTGGGCCTAAGATGGCAGTCAGACATCCCTCTGGCAGCCCGGGAGCCCTCGGGGGATGTTCACTTGCCAGCGGGGAGCAGGCCTAAGCTGCAGTCATACATCCTTAGCACTGCTGAGGAGGTGGGAGAGTCTCCCGCCACCACTGCTGTATTGGCAGCCATCTGCCTGTCTTGTGGTTGAGCAGAGCTCCCCCTGTGGGAGCGCACTGACCACCATGGGGCAGCTCCTGCATTGAGCGTCTGCCCCCTGGTGGTCAGTGTGTGTCATAGTGACCAGTCATTCCCAGTCGTTCTGCTGTTAGGGTCAATTTGCATATTACCCTTTTATTATATAGAATAGAGGCCTGGTGCATGGGTGGGGGCCGGCTGGTTTGCCTTGAAGGGTGTCCCGGATGAGGGTAGGGGTCCCACTGGGGTTCCTGGCCAGCCTGGGTGACGGGCTGATGGGTGTTTGCAGGCTGGTCAAGCCCCCCGCATCGGGGACCCTCACCCCATGAGGGTGTGGCCAGCCCGGGTGAGTGGCTGATGGCTGTTCACAGGCTGGCCAAGCCCCCCAGCGAAGACCCTCACCCCATTCTGGGTGAGGGGCTGATGGTTGTTTGTAGGCTGGCCACGGCCCCCAGCCAGCCAAGCTCCCAGTTGAGGCTGGCTGGAAGCAGGCATCTGGGATTTCTTTATCTTCTATAATTGAAACTTTGTTGCCTTGAGCGAAGGCCACAGCCGGCCAGGGCAGGGGGGAAGCTTGGCTTCCTCCATCGCGGGGCAACCAAGCCTCCTGCTTGCTCCAGCTCCTTGGCTGCTGGCTGCCATCTTGGTTGGGTTAATTTGCATATAGTCACTCTGATTGGCTGGTGGGTGTGGCTTGGGGCATAGGAGAGGTGCAATCAATTTGTATGTTTCCCTTTTATTAGATTAGATAGGCTTCCCACATAAAAAAAAAATTTAAAAAGTTGATGCTTTCATGTATAGCATTTGTGGGTCCTGCAGTGTGTCTTAGAAAAATGTCACTCAATAAACAAGTGGACAATAAGCAAATAATGACTCCCTGTTGGGATAAATGCCATGAAGGAAAATAAGATCCCAGGGCAGAGGTGGGCTAGAGCCAGGGACTGTAGATGGAGAGGCAAGAATTATGAGGAGGTGGTGCTGAAACAGGGCCTGCGTGATGTGAAGGAACCATGCAGAGATCTGGGAGGAGAGTGTTTTAGAGCCTGTCTTCTGAAACCCTGCATTGACACTTGAACCCTTGACCCCCAGCCTGACCTCTACCTCCCTCACCTCCAGCCACTGTCCCAGGCACACTGAACTTCTCCCATTTCACAACTCTGTGCCTTTGTGCTATTTCCTCTGTCTCTAGTGCCCTTCCTCTTCTTCCTCGGGTGAAATCACTATTTGGCACCCAGCTGAAATGTCATATGTACCACCCTTGTTTCTAGTACAGACCTTATCAATGTGAATTATAATTGATTTGTTTAAAATCCTCCTCCCTCTCTGGATAAACCTTTGAGATCAGAGACTATGGTTTAATCATCTCAGTAGCACCAGTGCCTAGACCAGTGATGGCGAACCTATGACACGCGTGTCAGAGGTGACACGCGAACTCATTTTTTTGGTTGATTTTTCTTTGTTAAATGGCATTTAAATATATAAAATAAATGTCAAAAATATAAATCTTTGTTTTACTATGGTTGCAAATATCAAAAATTTTCTATATGTGACACGGCACCAGAGTTAAGTTAGGGTTTTTCAAAATGCTGACACGCCGAGCTCAAAAGGTTTGCCATCACTGGCCTAGACCATGCCTAGAGCTTGATAGGTGCTAAATAATTGTGGAATGCTTGAATGAATGAGGGAGAGAGGGAAGGGGCACTGGCGGGATGGAAGGAGGGAGGGCTAGAGGAGAAATGAACAGAGGCAGGGCATGAATGTACAAATCTTTATTTGAAGGTATGAAGCTCACTGAGAAAAACATAAACTGACTGAAAATGACTTTAAAATAGTACCTGATTGAAAAAAATTATACCAAAACTTGATCATTGGGCTTCCACGGAAGCATAATCAAACTGAAAGTTCACCTATATTTCTAGGGTGGTAACCTTCTGAAAGTAGGAGTGGCTCTGCTTTATTCTTTCAAGTCAGAGTGTTTTTCATATGTTGCATGTTTAGTGGGTTAGATTACAAGAATGCAAGCCTAAAAATCTACTTTCTATATAACCACATCCCTTCTTTAGCAGCCTGGGTTGGGAAATAATACTTTGTGCCAGAAAACAAGAAACATAACAACACACTGTCTTCTTCCCGAGCAGTGTTCACAGTCTTTTTAAGCTGAGCTCACATTTTTAAATTTGGTAAAACATTGCTGTCTACTCGAGTGGAGTGGAAAAGGAGTTTTTAATTCAGCACGTGAGGCCTATAACTGCCAGTAGATTTCTATATTCAGGGGCATGTTGGTATTTTTATGTTTATTGGACAGAAAGAAGAAATAAGGAAGGTCTTTATCTACCAATATGCTTCTTTGTGAAAATCATTACTATATTTGGCCAAAGTTCTCACAACTATATTTAACATTCTGTTAGTTTCTGTTTGATGCTTCTTTAATGCTAGTAAATTCCACCCCTCACAAATTCCCATGGGGTATAGTAATACAATATGGAATTCAGTTCCTTTCACTAATCTGTACTTTAAATTCCAAAAAGATATTGTTGTAATCCCCAAATAAATGCTTGACATGTGTGGGAAGATTCAGCGGGTCAGGCCTTTGGGTGACCTGAATGAAAGTGATAAAATCGTAAGCCAAAGGAGCAGCCAGAGCTTTAGGAGAAGCACAGATTTCAGCAGATTTCTGCAGAGCACTTGATTTAGAGCTGTGGAATGCTGCTCTGGAAAGACTAAACAGGGAAGAAGAGGGAACCAAAACAGAAAAAGAATGAAATGCACTCACTGGGGTTAGAAGTCATGAGAAAATTTGACCCAACGAGGGTCCCCAAAGAAAGGAATAAATTCTTTGTTTAGTCATTTTGACAAGCAAAGTTGGAAAGTTACATAAAAAAATCTAGAACTTTTATCATCCTTAAAATAGTAAGATTAGTTGAATATTTTACACTTAGTAGTTGATCCCTAGAGGCAGGAGACAGTTGTGTAAACATACTGGGGAAATACTGTTACCGTTGTAATTAGCTAGTTACTAATAATAGGAAAGGAGCAAAAGGGAGGCCAGGCATTATAAGCCTGGCCATCTGGGCAGCTTCACCAAGGAAACTGCAACTTCACACTCCCCAGGGAACCACCAGTCCATTCCCTACAGACCACTGAGGGGAGGGGTCCAGCTGGGTGCATGCACAGTCAAGTTGGGGTGACGTAGGGAAGGTGCCTACCAGTCTAACCTGGAACAGAGATCATTGGCCACAGAGGGTGGGGCCCCTGCAAACATGCAAAATGTTAGAAGGTTAAAATCCCAAGAAAAAGTAATTCCCTTGCTCTTGTTCCTCTAGTTTTGCTCCTGCTTCCTTGCATTCACCCATGGTGCTAGGAGCTGTGTGGCCCACAGCCATGTAGACCACACATGTAATGGACTATTGGACTGGAGCTGGAAACACAAGCTAAACTAGCCCGATGCTGGGCTGGACTGTTTAAATAGGAAACAGAAACTCTAGGCAGTGGCTTCTATCCTCGCTATCCTGAGGACACAGCTGCACTTCTTCCATGTGGCACAGGGAGAGGAGACCTTGGAAACTCAGGATTTGTATTCCATGCAAATAAATGCCCTCATTCTCCCGTGTGAGTCTCAGAAAAGTCCTTTTCTCATGACATTGCAAGTCTCCCACTTTCCCCTTCAACAGTGGGGACATGGAGAGCTCCCCACCAATAACACTGGCACTTTAACTACTTTTTTGAGAAAGAGAAAGAAAAGGAAATGTGTGCGAATGATAGATATTAACAAGTTTTTAAGACCCCCCTTCCCCCATCAACTGAAACCAAAGATAAATCGGGGAGAGGGGGAAGGCCTAATTTTTTAGCATAAATTCAGAAATAGCTTTTAAGAGCAACAAATTCTAAATCTGTCTAAAGATGCCACATGATCTTGTTAAAGAGGTAACTTAACAAATTATTTTTCACAACAAAAATACTTGAGTGTATCGCGAACTCTGACGACTCACCCTTCCATCATTGAGGAGAACTATTGGTCCCCGGCAGTTCTTTGTAACACCTAACCAGCATGAGAAGAGGTGTCTCTCGTCTCTCTTAGGCCTGTGGGACATATTTTTGAACCATTCTGTGTTGGCTAATGAAAAACTGAAAGGATAGCAGGCTGTGACTTTCCTCAGACTCAATGGGGTATGAAGAGAAGGTCTTCATTTCTGCTTTGATGAATATGTTGGGGCAGGACATTTGTATAATGTTTATAGGTTGGGAGAAGATAAGTTTATAAGGAGCATCAGTAGGTGGTTTACTAATTCAGCTGCTCACTCTGAGCAGCATCGAACAGCTCCTTGAGTCCTGGATGGAAGAACGCTGCTCAGGACAGCCTCCAGCAGCCACCTTCATCCCTGGCCTCTGCCTTCCAGCATTGCTCACTGTCACTCAGTCAACATCCATGTAGGCTTAGAAGGTGCCAGATGAATTTGACTCATTCTCTGCCTGAAAGCTCACATCCCATTGGACAAGACTGATAAATGCCAGAGTCTAAGTTCACAGTAATTACAAACTAGACTTTGTGCTGTTGGTGACAGATGATCTAATAGGAGGTCATGTTTGAGCTCATTCTTTTGGAAGCTGAATGAGCATTCTGTAGGTGCCAAAGAGAGTCATCTAGATGTGGGTATGATAATGGTCCCGAGACATGAAAGTCTAGATCCATGTTAGACAGTAGCACCTGCCAACCAGGTGGAATGATTGTATTTTTACTGGTGACCTTAACATGTACTGCAGTGGGACTCCAGTAATCAGTAAGTCAGTTTTAATATTTTACAACTTTTTAACCATATAACATAATTTTCTTTATTTCACTGTTATTTCTTAACTAAGGTCAGTAATTTGCCTATAATTATATATGAAAGACATTGAGTAAAACCTCTTCTACTGGCTAAATTTTTCCACCTTAATTATAAACAAACAAATAAATAAATTCAGATAATATACAGTGTCCAAAAATGTATATGCACTTTGAATGAGTATAAAGTCAGTGTTTGTTGACATACAATTCATTTTGAAATTGTATTTATTTATATATTATTTTTATATTTATTAAATCGGAATGACAGAATTTACAGAAATGAAAACTCTTTTTTGTCAATGCCTGTTTTCAAACTGATGACCCTTCTGGTCCAGGCACTGCTAATAACATGAAGCAATGGAATTTCAAACATCAGTAATCATTTTTTGGGGTGTTTGTGTGCCCTCAATTTGTTGACTGTTGCCATAAACTTTATCTTTTATCCTTCCCCATAAGAAAAGTCTAGTGGCACTTTAGGATGAATTTTCTTTGTTCAAAGCTTATTCTGGCCCACCCGTTATTCATCTCAGTTACACCTGAAAAGGAGTAAAAATTAAATGAGTTATCAGCTGTTAAAGCATGGATACATTTTTGAGGACACCCTATAACTAGATCAGTGATGACGAACCTTTTGAGCTCGGCGTGTCAGCATTTTGAAAAACCCTAACTTAACTCTGGTGCCGTGTCACATATAGAAATTTTTTGATATTTGCAACCATAGTAAAACAAAGACTTATATTTTTGATATTTATTTTATATATTTAAATGCCATTTAACAAAGAAAAATCAACCAAAAAAATGAGTTCGCGTGTCATAGGTTCTCCATCACTGAACTAGATCAATACCAATTCAGACTCTTAAATACCTGCATGCATATAAACACCCAGAGAAACCAAGTGTAAGAAACTAGAAGCTAGTTTCTTGCCATATACACACACACACACACGCACACACACACTGAGTGGCCAGATTATTATGACCACCTGACACTTGTAGGCAAATTAGCTATAATTTCGTGCTGAAGTTGCTAGAGGGCCAGATCATTATAAACATCTGAATAGCACAACATACCTAAGTATCGTTGCTGATCATGTTCATCCTATGATGTTGATGGCGTATCCCAATGGAGATGGCTTCTTCCAACAAGACAATGCACCATGCCACGGTGCTCGTATTGTGCAGGAGTGGTTTCAAGAACATGAGGGAGACTTTACCTTGCTTAGGTGGCCCCCACAATCACCAGATCTCAATCCAATTGAGCATTTGTGGGACGAAGTTAAAAGAGCCATCAGGCAGCTGGTTCCACAACCATTAAATCTTACAGAACTGGACAGTGCTATTCATCAGGAATGGTGTCAGATTCCTCGCATCACCTTTCAACATCTCGTGGAGTCAATGCCAAGAAGAATCGCCGCAGTATTGAAGGCAAAAGGTGGCCCAACGAAGTACTGGTGGGGTGGTCATAATGATCTGGCCAGTCATAATAACCTGGCCACTCAGTGTGTGTGTGTGTGTGTGTGTGTGTGTGTGTGTGTGTGTGTGTGTATGCCTAAATTGGTATTGCTCTATTTAAAGTGGTTTTAAAATATTCTATACCTTTTTCTTGGGAATAGTTCTCTCATCTCTGATGAGAGATTCTACAAAATAACTGCTTCAACTTTTAACTTCCTTAAATTTGTCTTAATTTTTAAGTTCTTAATCTCAAAGATATTTTTTACTTTACTGTGCCAAGTGTTAAGTTCTGAAATTTAATTTCACCTTCATTCTTAAAAACAACACAACTTTATTTATATCATGTTGTCTCAGATTGTCTCTGCTCTATGTCTTTTCCGTTGCATATGTTTTATAAAGAACCCCTCCCATTTTTTTCAAAGAAAAAAATTCCTTCTGTTTTCTTCCTAAATAAATACATGTTTGTGTAAAAACATATAGGTGTGTTTGAGATTCGTTAAGATCCAGATGTGGGTAAATGTTAACACTTTTCCAAGTGCCTCCTTCACCTGAATACATTTCAGGGAGCTTATATGCTAAGGTACTCATTCTTGATGCAGAATGGTGGGATAAAAGCAATTGGGTAAAGATGTGAAAAGGATAACAATTGCATAACCCACATGTATTCATTCACAGCTCTGCAAATGACTCAAGGAATACCACTTTATTTAGGACTTCTCAATGGAAATGTGCTTTTTTTCAGAGACTTCACATTTTGTAATCTATCTCTTGGATTGTGGTAATAGATGATATCCTCCCCCAGAGAGCCACCATATATCTGATAGACCTGGGTGTTTTTTTTATCTAGCAATACTTGTCATGTTGGATAAAATTCATTTCATTATATGCTTAAAACACTATCTTTATCCTGTATGGATTTACATGATGGTTGTTGCCATCTTGTAAACCCTAACCCTAACCCTGGGTATCACATGGGTGCTCATGAGAAAGGCAGAGTCTCATCACTTCCTTCTCCCACAGCTGGATCAGAATTCGTGTCTTAACAAGATCCAGTGATTCATGTACACATTAAATTTCAGAACACTGTTCTGCACTATTTTTACTTCATAACCTCCCACTTACTCTTCAGTTCATTGTTTTTAATCTACCAGTCTTATGAAAGACACTAATGACCTATGAATAGCTAACCACACACACTGCTTCGTAGCCTTTGCCATACATTTTCAGCATGTACCATCTTGATGGTTAGTCAGTTCTGTAAGGTCCATCAAGACTTACACTATGGAAAGTAGTTTTACCTCATTTCACCCCAGAAAGCCCTTTCCTTGGTCCTTGGCTCTCCCTACATTCCTTGGCCAGAGCAGTCATGCTAACAGACCTAGAAATCCTATTGCCATAAGAAGGGACTAGGGACGTGTAACCTGGGAGGAATGTCAGGGATGCAAAGATTGTTGTTCTTAAATGTCTAAAGGCTTTTGGAGACAAAGGAATTTTTTTTTCAGTGTAGCTTTAGGAAAGCAAAAGTAGAAACAATGAATGAGCAGACATTAAAGAGAGAGATTTTGCATGTATATAAAGATTTTTTTAAAAGAATTTGAATATTTCAACAATGGAGTGTAGTTTTTCCAACTACTTGTATCAAGCTGACTATCCTTGAACATCATCCAAGGCCTCAGGGAATACTGGTGGGTTCACTGGGGAGAGAAACAACTGGGTGGTTTCTGCACATTCTTCTAATCCTTATTTTGTTGTTGCAGAAAAGAGAAAGAATACTATTGTGCATACCCTATTTATTTATTTTTCCCCCTCTTAAACCAGTAATTATACATAGATTTTTTTTCTCCCTTTCTTGGGAATTAGAACTCTGTATGGTTGTCTCTGTATGGGCCACAGCTTTCTATGAGGATAGTGATTAGGATGCATACCGCTTTCAATTTTATATCAGTACTTTTTCTGTGATGTTCAGTACTTTGCTGGTCATTTTATTCAAAGGAGACAGTTGGGCCAAATCTATAGTGAATAGTATTTGGAAACTCCTAGATCTCTAAGTTCTAATTATGTGTTGCAACTAATAGCTCATAGTCAGATATAGTATCATAATTTTGATTATCCTCTGTGTTTATCATTTTCACAGACCGACAAACGAACATATTTGTATTTTTGTGCCCATTCAAAGTTTTATATTTTTGCATTGGTTCCCTTTTCCCTAGTTTTTAAAATATAGACATAGGGAAACCTTTTTAATGCTGGGGTCCAACCCCAGCAGGTCCAGAGGTCCCCAAAGGTGTGGACGGAGTCGGCGAAGAAGGAAGGACACGGAGACAGTGTTCAGTTGATCAGCAGCCTAGCCAGGATCTCCAGCCAAGTTCTGGTCTCAATCTCCAGAGAGGTTCTGTCCAGGTCCAGCCAGGTTCAGTCACCAGGTTCTAGTCAGGTTCTCTTGCCATGTTCTATAGTCAGGTTCAGTTCAGGATCCCCCGCCATGTTCTCTCCAGCGAAGTTCCTCTGTCTGCAGGTTCTGTGTAGGTTCTGTCCTCCTGGCTCTCTTCTGAGTTCTGTCTCTCGAGTTCTGTGTTCTAAGTTCTGAGTTCTGTCTCTCTCTGTCTGGTTACATCTGTATTTATACCAGTTGATTCAATCCTATCAATCTCTATTACAAAGGTTAGGGCGTTTCTTATCTCCATTCCAGGGAGTAAAGATTATGTAGTTTAAGCATGATTGTTCGTAGTTAAAGTGATTAATTACCCACCTGGCACTTAATTGAGGGGTTTTATTCCCTCCCTAACTTCAGGGGAAAATCCCTACCTGGGGATTCAACCTTTCTCGGAGAGGTGACCTTGGTTAAAACACAGCACCAAGAAGGTGAGAAAACATATTAAGAACCGTATGCCATATATGCCAGGTCCCTTGAAACAGCAAGGATGGACCGGCTCCCGGCATTTTAAGTTAAATGGTAGGCCATTAAACTACTGTTTTCGTTTTGTTTTTTACCATGGAAGATATGTGTTCTATTGGGGAAGTCAAGAATTTAGATACTAATCATTTTAAGCATATAATGATCCTCCAAAATGTTCTGGAGCCTGTTTCTATCTTTCCATCATTACTGCTACCTCCCCAGTTCAAATATCCTCATCTCACACCTGGAATTACACAGGGGCCTCCCAACTTATTTCTCTGCTTCTACCTACCTCAGGATATGCTCAGCACAGTAGCTGGCTGATCCTTTACAAACTTAAGTTTCTTAAGCAGACATCCCAGAATCAATCAGGGTTTAAGCCAGAAGAAACTTTAGAGATCAACCTGATTTTAAGTTATTAATTTGGAATTCGACTGAGGAATCTCTGGGTTATATCTACCGGTCTTGATATTATCTGGATTAAATTACCTGCTACAGGAAAGGACAGAGAATACATGCCTTTATAGAAAATATCATTTCAAAATAGCACACACAGATATGAAGTCTTTCTCATGTGTGTCTGCCCTTTTTTTCTGTGTGCAGCTGGAAAGCAGTGAGCAAAAAAAGCAATGGAAATATGCAGAATACCTGCAGAAAAGCAGAGGCAGAAGCAGTGGCAAGAGCCAAGCTCATAATTAAAGGGATTCTGTTTTCAAAGTCCACCTTGTAAATAGGGCTTTGTGATTGTCATGGTCAAGATTGTAGGTGTGCTTGGATCATGGCCTCCCTGTTCCCCCAGCTCAGAGAAATGGGGGAGAAAGAACCATTCAGTGGGAATGTTACCGGCATCCTCCCTCCCCACAGCAGCCAGAAGCAGAGAGCTGGCTAGCCTTTCATTTAACTCTGTGTGCCCGGATTAAAAACCCTTTTCTGGGCCACAGCAGTGTTACTTTATTACTGAAAAGCGTGTTCATGTATTGAGGGTGAGAAACTGAAAATGAAGGGAAACCAGTTATTTTCCTCCAACTTTATACATTAATGACATACATGATTATATTTACATTTATTCCATTTTTATTTTATTTTTTAAAATATATTTCTATTTCAGAGAGGAAGGGAGAGAGAGAGAGAGAGATAGAAACATTAGCGATGATAGAGAATCATTGATTGGCTGCTTCCTGCATGCCCCCACTGGGGATTGAGCCCACAACTTGGGCATGTACCCTGACAGAATGGAACAGTGATCTCATGGTTTGTAGATTGACACTCAACCACTCAGCCATATTGGTTGGGCTACTCCATTTTTAATAATCTGATATCGGAAAAGAGAAAAGTATTTATTTAGTCAATTTAAAGAAACTTTTCTAAACAGGATATATAACATGCAAGAGCTCCAATTAAATTGCTCAAAAAATAAAAATATTTAACTGCCCAGTGTATGCCAGCAACTGCCCTGTTAGCATTCTGAACAGGAAAAATGGAGTTCCATCCAAACAGGCTTACACTGGTTTTCATTAAAAGAGCCATTTATTTCCATTAGTATGCAAAAGAATATTTGCTGCCAGCATTTCTAAGGAGCACAATAATGGGTCACAGGGCTGATATAAGCAGCCTGTGCTTTGCTTCAAAACAAATTGCATGGTTGATGGATGAGTGAGCACCCTTAAATCAGCTTCCTTCCTGACAATTAGTCACCTGATTCTGAAGGCCCTGATGCATACGCCACACCCCTGCCCAAGTAATCAGGAGTTCTGGAGTGAGTCCTTAGGCTCCGTGTTTTGGAAAGCTCCTAGGTGATTACAGCATGCAGCCAAGGCTGTGACTCTGTAAATGACTAGACCTTGTAGCTGCGCTTCCTGTAACCAGGACTCCTAGGTGTGCGCTTGGTGAGGGCTGTGCAGAGAGGGTGTGGATGCCACTGCACACTGAGGCATTGCTGTCGGAGGGGAGCTGCCGGGTTCCAAATTGTGGTGACAGGGACTAGCTCCTCCTTCCAGCACAATCTTAGGATGTCTGTGGGGGCCCTGTAGCTTCTGCCAAAGGAGCTCTCCTTATAAACCCTGGGACCATCAACACAGCCCTTTTTTGGGAGAGGGCTGTCCAGAAGTGTTTTTGTTAATAAACTTCATTTTTTAGAGCAGTGTTCCATAAAAAGGCGTATATGCAAAATAGCCCCCAGACGTCAAAGGAGCTGAGGCACCAATGGATGAGGGAGACAAGTCCAGCCTGTCTGTTAGTGAGTTAAATGCAGTCATAGGTGGCAGCAGGATGGTCAGATGTCTGCATCTCTCACCCCCTGGGCCACCTGCGTATAGCCCCATAGAAATGAACCTACTTGAGAAAAGAATGTGTGGTTGACCAGAGGGAATAAAGGAACTAGATGCCAGGAGGCTCTAGCACCAAGGTGTGCTAAGAGATAGAAAACATTGAGGGTGCCTCACCCCAGAGGAAGGGTTAATGGAAATTACGTGATGAGCACATTCTAGAATCCAACCCAGGGGCAGAGGAGGGAGTCGGGGGTCCCTGTTCAATTAAGATGATGAATTAACTTTGAGCTTAAATCTGCTTTTGAAGCTGGAATCAGCTCTGTCCGCACAAGCATTTTGGGTTCACAGAAAAATACAGAAGGTACAGAGATTTCCCATGCGCCCACCCAAGCACAGCCTCCCCCACAAACAAAATTCCTGATTAGAATTTTACATTTTTGACATTTGTTACAATAAAAAAACCTACATCATCATCACTCAAAATCCACAGATTACATGAATGCTCACTCTTTCTATGGGTTTTAAAAAATGTATAATGATGTACTGAGCATTTTAGTATGTTACAGCGTGGTTTCAAGTGCATTAAACATCCTCTCTGCTCTGCCTATTCACCTCTCTCTCCTCCCTAACTCCTGTTGTCTGCATATTTGGCAATTATGAATAAAGCTTCTATAAGTGTCTATAGGTTTTTTTTTTGGGTAAATGCCAAGGAGTATGATTTCACTGGATCACATGGTTAGAGTTTCTTTAGTTTTTAATGAAACTGCCAAACTTCTTCCAAACTGGCTGTGTCAGTTTACCTTCCCATCATCAGGAATGAGAGTTTCTGTTGCTCTGCATCCTCATCAGCATTTGGTGTCAGTGTTTTTTATTTAGCCATTCTTATGAGTGTGTAATGGTATCTATTTGTTTTAATTGCAATTCCCTAATGACATGATATTAAGGATCTTTTCAGATGCTTACTTGCCATCTGTATATCTTCTTGGTGACATGTTTGTTCCCATCTTTTGCCATTTTTTAGTCTGGCTGTTGGTTTTTGACTTTACTGGTAAGTGTATATATGTTTTAGGTGACAGTATATATGTTTTGGGTAAGTGTATATATATTTTTGACTTTACTGGTAAATGTATATATGTTTTGGGTGACAGTTCTTTTTCAGATATGTCTTTTGAAAATTGTTTATTCCAGTCTGTGTCTTGTATTCTAACTATTTTGAAAGTGTCTTTCACAGACCAGAAGTTTCTAATTTTAATGAAGCCCAACTTATCAATTATTTCTTTTATGGATCATGCCCTTGGTGTTGTATCTAAAAGTCATTGCCATACCCAAGGTCATCTAGATATTCTCCTACGTTATCTTCTATAAGTTTGATATTTTTGCTTTTTACATTTAGGTCTATGATCCATTTTGAGTTAATTTTTGTGAGGGGTTTAAGGTCTGTGTCTAGACTTTTTTTTTCTTTACATGTGGATGTTCACTTAACTATATTTATGTGATTCTATTTCTTTTTTTCATTATCTCTATTCTGGTCCATTGACCTATTTGTCCTCTCACCATTACCACATTGTCTTTTTTTAATATATATTTTATTGATTTTTTACAGAGAGGAAGGGAAGGGGATAGAGAGTTAGAAACATGGATGAGAGAGAAACATCCATCAGCTGCCTCCTGCACACCCCCTACTGGGGATGTGCCAGCAACCAAGGTACATGCCCTTGGCAGGAATCGAACCTGGGACCTTTCAGTCCACAGGCCGACTCTCTATCCACTGAGCCAAACAGGTTATGGCCTACATTGTCTTAATTATGGTAGCTTTGTGGTAAGTCTTGAAATCAAGTAGTGTCAGTCCTCTAACTTTGTTGTTCTCCAATATTGTGTTGCCTATCCTGGGTCTTTGCCCCTCTATATAATTTTAGAAGCCGTTTGTCAGTGTCCAAAAAATACCTTGCCGGGATTTTGATTGGTTGGGATTGCATTGAATCTATAGATCAATTTGGAAAGAACTGACATCTTAACAATATTGAGTCTGTAATTTTCACCAGAGTTTTATAGCTTTCCTCATACAAATTTGTATATATTTTGATGGATTTATATCTAAGTACTTCATTTTGGGGGTCCTAATGTAAGTAGTATTGTATTTTTAATTTCAAATTTCATTTGTTCATTGCTGGAATATAGGAAAGTAATTGATTTATTAAAAATTTTTTTTAATGATTTCAGAGAGGAAGGGAGAGGGAGAAAGAGATAGAAACATCAACGAGGAGAGAGAATCATTGATCAGCTGCCTCTGCACGCCTCACACTGGAGATTGAGCCCGCAACCCCGGGCATGTGCCCCGACTGGGAATTGAACCATGACCTCCTGGTTCATAGGTTGATGTTCAACCACTGAGGCATGCTGGCCATGCAGAAAGTAATTGATTTTTGTATATTAACTTTGAACCCTATAACCTTGCTATAATCCTTCATAAATTCTGAGTTCTTGGTCAATTCTTTCAGATTTTCTTTATAAACAGTTGTGTCATCTGTGAACAAAGACAGTTTTATTTCCTCCTTCCCTATCGATATACCCTTTATTTCCTTTTATTATCTATTGCATTAGCTAGTACAATGTTGAAAAGGAGCAATGAGAGGGGACATTCTTGCCCTGTTCCTAATCTTCTTGGGAAAGCTAGTTTCTCACTATTAAGTATGATGTTAGCTATAGGGTTTTTTTTTTAGACATTTGAAAACAGACTTTTAGTCTTTTGATTCAATAGCAAATTGTGGACATTGTATTCAGGCTTTCCCAGATGTAAAATTCTCAATATAAGTGATTATGATTGGAATGTTATGTGTAGAGTAATTGCAGTTTTGTGCCAATATCATATGTGTGTGTTTGTATGGTAATTATATAGGGAAAAGCTTACAAGGAGGTACACCAAAAGATTTAGTATCTCAGGTTGTAAATTTTAATAATAGATCATTTTAATATGTATAATAATTATATCTTTGATACTGAGGACTACATATGTATTTTAGAGTTGACAACGTTTAAAGTTTTATCATTTTTCTGGATATATTATTTCACAAATTTAGTAAAGGGGTTCACATTGCTGGAGTCATATTGATAGTCCATTGTGCTTTAGCCACAGAAACCTTATTGATAGAAAAGCAATTGCATTATGATAATGGGATTTGGTAAGAGTTACTGGAAATTTAACATGGGAAAGTAAATAGTGGCTTACCATTTTCATTTAACTCTCATTTCTAAAAAGAAGTTAAAAATGTAGCACTTCAGAGTGATAGGATACGAATAAGTGGCAGAAAATTGCTCCTTTGTTGTTGAGCACTCAAGCTCCTTTCCACAAGTCTGCTTTATTTGTGACAATAGGCACAAAAGGAAGATTTGGATAGTTTAAGAGAATATTTTTTAATGCTTTTTCTAAAAGCAAGCTAATATGAAACCTATTTCAGGAATTATAGTAAAAATGTAGATGACTAGTGGTGGGATTATGGATGGTGGAATTTGAGGTCTTTTTTTCTGTTACTTTTTTTCATTGTCTTAATCTTGGTCTTCAAGAAATCACATGGGAGTGGAAATGGCCACGGAGAATACAGTCTTTCAAATTTGGCTGCCTGGTTTAAACCAGTTCCCAAACAGCATTTGGAACTTTTAGTCCAAACTGAGGGGCACATGGTCTGCTGTAAAATCAGCTCTGGCTTGTTGATGTCAAAAAGAAACTTGACCTTGGATGGGTATTTTCAGTAAGAAACAGCAGAAACATGAGAAGACAAAGATAAGCTCTGGGAAGAAGATATAGATTCCAAAAAAGGAAAACCAAAATTAAAGGTGAAAGAGGGGCATGGTAAAAAGAGGGACACACACACACACACACACACACACACACACACACACACACACACAAACAGTGACCAAAGAAAAGGTAACAAATCCTAGCAAAATGTAATGCATTTCACTGGGAGGAACAAGGGGCTAGAGTTCAGAGGCTGTCATATTCTTGTCCATGCCATTCATACAGTTTCCCCCATTACCTTGGCCTGGGAGATTTGGAACATACAGTTCATGTCTGAAAATAATTTGAAGAACATCCAGTGCCAAGCTTAATGGAGTGGCAGCAGGATAGGGAGGTTCTTACTGAGCTTTTGGCAGCTGCAGGCCCCCTGCTGCTGCCCAGGAAGGTGACAGCACAGTGGAACAAGAACTGCCCCATTGCTCAGGGTGACAGTGAAGGGGGCATGACCAGAAATTACAGTAAGACTGTAGACATAATCTGGGATTGTTTGAAGCGAACCGGGATATGTATTGAGCTGGCTGCAGTTGTTTGCCCTGGTCTGCCCGCTGCAAATCCTAAAATAGCAACTACAAATATTGGTTGTTTCCATTTGGTCCAGGGCTTCTCTTGAAGATCTTCTTTAGCGATTTTGTCAAGGCAGCAAAAGTGTCTGTTGAGAAGAATGAAACTCATTTTATGGATTTCGTCTCTTGTTTATTAAATAGGAAAAGTACAGGAACCTATCTATCAATTATTGACCATTCCTTTTTAAAAATATACATACTTTTATTGATTTCAAAGAGGAAGGGAGAGGGAGAGATAGAAACATCAATGATGGGAATCATTGATTGGCTGTCCCCTGCATGCCCCCACCCCCAATGGGGATTGAGCCCAAAACTCGGGCTTATGCCCGTGACTGGAATCGAACCTGGGACCCTTCAGTGCGCAGGCTGATGCTCTATCCACTGAGCCAAACCTGCTAGGGCTTGACCATTTTTGATGGTGGGAATAAGGTATGAAGGCACCTTCCAATTCTTGGCCCACTCACTAATAATAATGGCTAACATTCATTGAGGGCTCACTGTTGTTCAGCCCTTTCTGTGACAGACTGTTGTTATTCTCAATAGTTAGAGAAAGAACCTGGCTGGGCTTATGCCAAGGATGGGGTGGGGACTCAGGCCCAGGGATCCCCACAATGTTCCCTGCACAGCTGGAGTGCAGCCTCAGGCAGCTCCACTCTAGGCAGCTACCCCCCACCTGGTGGGAGGAACACCTGGCCATTTGTAATGCCTGGGCAGTACTGACCATAGTAGGCCATGCTTATTTCCATCTCCCTTCCTTTCTGCACCTCCTTCAGATCACAGCACTTTGTTAGGGAAGCCCCACTAACCAATCACTTCTCTGTGTTGCACTTTTTCAAATGCCCAGTATTTTGCATTTGTCACACTTAGTATGGTTTGGATTTGTTTTTGTATGATTGTTTGAATGTCTGTTCTCCCACTAGATCATAAGCTTTCTGAGAGAAGGGAGTCTGTGCGTGCATGTGTGTGTGTGTTTGTATTTAACTCTGTATTCCCTGGGCCTGGCATGTAATAGGGGTCTAGTCAACATGGGTTATCCTGGCCACCTTCTGGGTTGGAGCTGATGGAGCTACGGGTCACTCTCAGTCCCATTGCAGTTGCTCCAAGTACAGGTATTCGTGCTACCTGAAATCGACTCACTGTAATTTTAGTTCTTTCTCTCATTCTGTTTGATGTTTAATGTACATGTAGAAACAAATGCTGAGAATTCAGGAGATATATAGCTCTCCTTGAAGTGAATTAATTTTGTTAATTTCATTTGGCAAATATACTTTTGTGCTCCTCCCTCTCTGTGAATACTTGGTGGCAGGAGTGATGTTTTGTTGACTGACTTTGTGGGCCAAGGACTACCTGGGAGGCTCTCCTGTTATGCAGCAACCTTACCTGTAAGTGGTTTTTGCTTGTCTCTTCCTGCTTTAGCAATGTGAATTAGAAGTTGTCCCCTTGCTATCAAATGCCTCTTCTCCAGGGCTTTCTATTCAACTGTTAGGTACCCCCTGCCTTCTAGTACAAATGACCAGGTACAGCTATGGGATTTCGAGTGAAGGGAGCTATGAAATGGGAAGAGACGTAAAACTCCCAAGGAGTAGGGGGAAGGAGATGTATTTAGTAATGCAACTTAGAATGTGTAAAGGCACAAGCAAATTGAAATGTCTCTCTTCCTAGCAAGAAGAAAGTTTTTACTGAAAAGCATTCCCCCAGAAGCATTGTGCAGTTTATTGCATTGCCTGTAAACTTTCTGCAAAAAGACCAGATAGAGCGATAGACCTTCCCTCAGTCAGTGGGTGGTTGTGCACATGTCCATCAGGTGGTGGAGCAGTAATCCTGGCAGAGACAAACTCCTATGTTATGCAAGCACAGAGCAGCCGGAAATGCCAGTCCTTCCCAGTCCCTGTGTACTGGAATATCACCATTTCCCAAGGCTTACTTGAAGCTATTGCCTCTGCAGTGCCTCCCGAGACCTCCATCAGAATTAATCACTCCTTGTTCTGTGCTCCCATGGAACATTTATCATTTAATTTGACCTTGGACTTGTGCAGCTCACATGCATTCGAAGATTATAAGCTCATGGAAGAGCTGGTGCTGATTTCTTTGGCCCTTTCACAGGTACCTTGCACAGAATAGACAATTAAACTAAACAAGTGTGGGAGCAGAGGAAAGGGAACATTTCCAGAGTGCTGGGATTGAAGTAAACTTAAGACACCCGAGTCTCCTCTATCGCGTGATAAAAAGCCATTAGAAGGCTCTAAGCATAACTTAGTAGGTAATGCAAGGAAGGGGGCTGCCATGTCATTTCCTCCCCTGCCTATAGGTGTGTCTATGCAACTGACTTACCCCATTTTCCCCACTGGAGGGCTGGTGAAGGGGTCTTTTCTTTCTTGTCTTCATCCTAGTGTGGTTGGCCTTTAAGAAGTACTGTCAGTTCCCTTTTAAAGTGACATTTGTATAATCACATTAAGGTGTCACATTAAAACGAAGAAAACTTAACTAGAGAGGATGTGAACTCCTTAAGACTGACAGATTTAATTTTAGTTGGAAGGAAAAAAAAAAAAGGACCCAGACTATTTCATTACAGTCAGTTAAGGTCAGCCGCCTAAGTCTGTCAGCAGCAAAAGGATTATTTAACAATGAAGAATTTTAATTCTATGTACCCTTTCTAATAAGTCTTCCTCAAGAAGGAAGTTTTAACTCCCCCCACCAAGAATGGATCATTGCACTCAAATGGAATGTCAACACGTAAGCTGTGGAGTGAAGTCATTACTGGCAGAATCATATTTGCACATCTGTTGTGTTAACAGAATTACAGACACTCCTAGAAGAAGATGAATAAATTAAAACAAAAGTGTGCACATTTTGACTAGATGCCGATTATTTATTAGGTATTGAAAGTGACTTTGACAGACAAAGGAAGGAGAAGCATGGCATGTTTTGGAGATGTTGAAGAATCCTGACTTGGAGAGATTTCCGCTTGCTGACACCTTAGGCAGCCTGGAGCACTGTGGATCTCCCGGGCACTTGCCTATACTGCTCTAGGGTCCAATTGGGCTTATGAGTGCAACAGATGACGGCCATAAGGGCAAGACAAAAAAAAAGCTTTTTCAAACTGACCTGCTCACCAGGGTAACTATTTCTGCCAAACAAGTAGTGTGCAAGCTGGGTTTCTTTCATTTTACTACCTATATTCTTTCTATAGCAGGAACTGCCTGGTGTTTATTACTTGCAGTTAAACTTCTTATGGCATGAGGAATAACACTGATAAGGACTACATACACTAACTGTTCATTATTTTCTTGTTTTAATATGGGAATTAAATTCCCATACTGCATTTTTAATCTCTAAAAGATAAGGGCTCCTCCCACAGTCTCTTATCACACTTAAAATAATTTCATCAAACATCCTGCCAGTTGTCAAATTTCCTTATAAATGTAATGATTTTTACACGTTTGTTTTAGTAGATTCCAAATAAGGTCCATAATGTTGCAATAGATAATGTCTCTCAGTTTCTCTTAGTATCTACTTCTCTACCATCTTTCTCCCACATTCCTCGCTAAGGTCAGTTTTCTTGTAGAATTTTCCAGTCTGCTTTTGTTTATTGTATCCCTGCTTTTAATAACTAGTATTGTTTATGTAAATACAGCACACATACTCTACAGCAATTTCCCTAGACAGAATGAGAAAAATATCTTCTTAATCAGAACAACCTCAAACATGAAAAAGGGCCACCACCAGTTTTGCTACAGCACGCCATCAGGTAACATTCAAGTGTTCCCTGGCCTCTTTCTGCTGTTTCTGTGTGAATAATTATCCTATATAATAAGAGGGTAATATGCAAATCAACCAAACAGTGGAATGACAAGTCACTATGACGTGCACTGACCACCAGAGGGCAGACCCCCAGCCCGCAGGCCCTGATCACCTGATGGGGAATGGGGAACTGGGAGTGGGTGATGGTGGATGCTGGCGGTGCCAGGCCAAGGCCCTCACCCCTGGTCGCCCCACACACAGAGGGCGACCCGCAGTGGGGGGCGGGGCCGGTGAGCGGGTGGATCGGCCAACCTCTTGGTCCCTCTCCTTGGCCGGCAGGCTCTGATCGCCCAGTGGGGGGGTGGGGCCAGCTGCCAACATCTGGGAAAGATGGCCCTGATCGCAGGCCAGGCCTTGGGACCGTACCTGTGCACAAATTTCATGTGCCGGACCTCTAGTAAAGGTATAAAACAATTAGGGGAGAATGTCACTTGGGATGCACGAGGAACAATCAGATTTTCTTCAAAAATTATCATAAATCAACTCTTGTAACCTTACATAATGCAAGTACCAATTGAAGCACATGACTGGTTCTGATTGGCAGGGAGGACTCTTGTGTAAGGGTCTTACAGTTGCAAAGAGCTATTCTGTGTGTTTGGAAACTTCACTGAGGCATAAATGCAGGCAGCTTGGATGATTTAATTAAAACTACATATGAGAAAATGAAAAATAGCATGCACCATAACCACAATAGAAACTACAGTGAAATCTAAAAAGAACCTTCAAAATTCTTATGAGTGCCTCTCTTGGTATCTAATGAAAACGTATTGATTACTTAAAGACTGAAATGTATTATATAAAATGAGTTTATAGAGATCAAAATTGATTATTGTAGACTCTTAAACCCAGCATACCTTTGGGAAATATTATTATTTCAAAAAGAAAAATAGTTTTCTGTGGTGCTATAGAAATGTGCACCAGCAAAGCAGCCTCATAAATCTTAGAGTTTATTTTCACTTATACTTTTCTTACATTACACACTCTATAGATCACTTGACCAGGTCTATTGTTATTGCCATAACATTAAAAAATAAATTCTTAAGGTATAAACTAGACCCTATATTAACTTAGAAAGAGAATAACGCTTTGATATAGGACCTATTTGTATTTCTTTAATAAGCAAAATTTTGTAGGGGATGGCTGTGCCTTTGGCCAGGGAAATAACACTTTATAAAGTACTTGGGACACATTAAAGATACAAATTGTGGTTTATTTACTTTCCTGTGTACTGATATGAAGGATTCACTGAAATACTGAATCTAGTTAGAGTATTTACAGGGCTCCCCTAATGACACTAAACCACCATCAAAATCCTGTGTGTTTGAAATTCTTCTCTAATTGGTGGAAAGATTATTTTATTTGCTCAGTCTTCCTGTGACCTAAAATATTCACTGGTAAGATTGAGATTTTAATGTCTGGTGAGGCTTTTGTCTATGTCCCATAAGCAGAATAAAGTTGAAATTTATTCCCTTTTTATGATAGGCTCCTTACTTTCATTTTAGGCAGATAGAAGTAAGGAAAAAGATAGAGCTTTTGGTTCCTATAAAGCTTGGATCCGCATCTTGCTTCTATTACTTCTATTAGTATTCTTACTATGGTAAGTGATGGAAGCATTAACCTTCTCTGAATGTGTGCTCTCTTTCCCCCTCACATTCTCTAAAGCTGGAGCGTTATGACCTGAATTCTGGCAGCTATTGCCTGGGCAAGGGGACTGTAGTTCTTATATCACCAGTCTTGTTTGGCTCCATGCTCTCCTTTTCTCCCTGGTTCTTCCCCTCTTCTCCCCCCTGTCTCTTCCTCTTTGATCTCTTTCTTCCCTCAAAGCTTTTCCCTTTTCTTCTACCCCCTCCTTTTTGTATGACTCTCTTTTTAAAAGCTAGTCTCTGGAGGTGAAAAATGTCCGTCTGATTACCTACCTTCCAGGCTTCACTTTCCAGGTCAGAAAAGCCCACCTCAGTGTAATAATGAAACAAGCTAACTAGGGCTGGGGCAGGGACATGGTTTACATTTGCTTTAGCAATATAAGATGATTCATGTTTGAATCACTGTGCATGCATTTATTGGAGATTAGTGATGAGGTAATTATGGGCCAAAATATACTGTTGACACGAATATGCATAGTATGCTTAACCAAATAACGTATAAGAAAATGAAGTGATACTTGTGAAATTAAATGAGTAGTAATTTATAGCAGGAATTGCCAAACTATGACCAATTCCGGGCAACAATAATTCTTATTCTATCCTTCCTAAAAATTTCAGCAATACTAGCTGCACAATAGTTTTGCAATTTCCCAACATTGTATGCTTACCAGACTTCAGAAAACTGACTAGTTAATGTTTTTTTTTAACTTTCAGAACAGAGAGCAGATAACAGAAAACCTTTTATATAATAGGTGCTCAGGCTATTTGTTGAACTAAATTGGGTCTTCTTGAGGATTAATCCATCATGACTGGGTGGGATAGTGCTATGAAAACTTGGGCAATTTCTTTGGAATTTTGGAGCACTTTGTAGACTAATACAAACTAAATCACTACTGGGCTCTTGCTTTGTCATCAGTGATCTGATGTCTAAGACAAACATTTCCATAGATAAAAAGGAACTAAAGATTAATGTCTTCCTCCTGTTGTGTTTTTCATAAGCAGTAGCAGGTCATGTGAGATATTTAAATAACACATATGATATTATGAAGGAAAAATTAAATAAATAAGAAAAAGAAACACAGACCATGAACCACTGTTATTTGATGAGCCAAAATGCAATTAGGCACAATAGTTGTATATCATTGCCTTAAAAAGTTATTATACTTTAACAAACACCTGGTAAACCTAATTTATCTCCATTTTACATTAACTCTATTTGAGAAACTATACCTTAGGTAAAAATGTAAGATTTTTGTGTCTTTGCTTATACTTTTAAATGATTGACTTAGTCTTAAATTTTTAAATGTGGCAGTTATACTCACACTATTACCACAAAACCCAGTTAGATAGTTATTTAAATGCATTTACTCATGAAATAAATTACAAGAGTAGATGTTTTGGTCACCAAATATATTTTTGCACCTCATTTGTGTTCTGACCTTTGGAACCTCCATATCCAATAATTGTAGGGTGTGGCTTCATTAAGAATTAAGAGCATAGACTCTCCAACCAGACTGCCTGAGTTCAAATCCTGGTGCCATCCCTTTTAGCTGATTTTGGACAGATTACTTAGACCTTCTCTGCCTCAGGGTTCTGAAATCATATTACCTACCACAAAGGGATATTATAAAGATTGAGTTAATATTTGAAAAGCATATAGTAGCCCTAGCTGGTTTGGCTCACTGGATAGAGTGTCGGCCTTTGGACTGAAGGGTCCCAGGTTCGATTCCGGTCAAGGGCATGTACCTTGGTTGCAGGCACACCCCCAGTAGAGGGTGTGCAGGAGGCAGCTGATCGATGCTTCTCTCTCACCGATGTTTCTCTCTCATCGATGTTTCTAACTCTATCTCTCGCCCTTCCTCTCTGTAAAAAATCAATAAAATATAATTTAAAAAAAGAAAAAGAAAAGCATATAGTACCTGACACATAGTAATATCTGAATATGTGCTTGATACATTCAGTGGATTTCAATAATTGTGGAGTATTTTGTTCAATTTTTTATAATTATATCATACTTTGCATTTTTAGCATGTCGTAGGATTATTTCACAAGGAAGATGACTTTTGCCATTTTATTTTACTACTTTTGAGAAGATATCCATCAGAGTCAGAAGGTAGCCATAATAGGATATTTTCTTTAGTTTGATAATCAAATATCACTGTTTAAAAAATGCTGTTACTGGAAGTCCTAGCCAGTATAACATGGCAAAACAAAACAGAGAACAATAAAAGAACACAAAAGACATTCACATTAGAGAGGAAACAATAAAATAATTTCTGGTTGCAGATGACATGGTTGTCTTTGTAGAAAATCCCAAAGCATGTCCCCACCCCTCCAAGCCCCTGGAACTAATAATGAGTTTAAGTGAAGTCTCAGGATACAAGGTCAATATACAAAAGTCAACTGTGTTTTCATATACTAGCAATGAACAATTGGGATTTAAAATTTTAAAAAGAGAAACATCTAGAATAGCACAAACCCCCCCCCCCCCACACACACACACAAAACCCACTTAGGCACAATTTTAACAAAATATGTGCAAGAACTGTACATTAAACTTAAAAAATATATGGATGAAAGAAAGGAGGCCTGAATAAATGGAGAGATATGCCATATTCATGGTTTGAAAGACTCAATATTGTTAAGATGTCAGTTTTTCTCAAAATGATCTAAGGATTCAACACAATCTCAGTCAGGATCCCAGGAGGATTTTTTTGTAGCTATTAACTGATAACTCTCAGCTACCAACTGACTGTAAAATGTACACAGGAAAGCAAATATAGCTGGTTTGGTTTTGAAAACAGAAGAATAGAGTTCAAGGACTCATAGTGCATCATTTCAATACTTACCATCTATATCTATAATAATAAAAGTGTAATATGCTAATTAGAACAGATGACCTTCTGGACGAAGCCAGGGCTGTGAGGGCCGAGGCAGCCGCCACGGCTGCAAGGGCCAAGCCCCTTCCACAAATTCCATGCATCGGGCCTCTAGTATATATATAAAAGGCTAAGTGATCGACCGTCCGACCAATCAACTGACTGTCTGGTACATATGATGCACACTGGCAATTTAAAAATAAACGTTGAATCGAGCATGCACAATATGTATAAAGCTCTCGCTAGTACCAATCACAAGTGTGTTTTAATTTTATAATACTATATTATATATATTATTTTGACATGTAATTTTATGCAGTAATGTAATTACCGCACGAATCTTTCTTCTAATTAATTTCCTTTCAATGTGCACGAATCTGTGCAACGGGCCACTAGTAAAGCTATAATAATCAAAGCAGTTTAGTATTATCAAAGGTAGACACATAGATCCATGGAACAGAATAGAAAATCCAAAAATAGAACCACACAAACATAGCCATTGAATTAGAGAGAATCTTTACAACAAATATGAAACTTGACCTGTACCTCCCACCATTTACAAAAATTGACTCAAAATGGATCATCGTTTTATGTTTTATTTTAGTATCAAATTCCATGAGTCAGATTTCTGCAAATAACACACCTCCCTCCCTCCCCCCATCCCCCTCCCCACACACACCTCGTCACTATTTTAACTTAGCTGGTATTTTTCTTTGCATGGCTCTCATTTGTTTTTCATCAGCTCCTGTTTTATTTGGTTTCTTTCTACCCCATTTTATATTGCCTCTTGTTTTTAAAATGCTGTGACTGACTGTGAGTGGCTGGCATCTGTGGGAGGAGGAAGCCAGTGTGGTTGTGGGAGGCAGTTGAGGGATGGATGGGTTAAAGTGACTAATTTTTTTAATGTGTTGATTTTTGAAGTAGAAATGTTGAGGACCCCTAAAGAAAATTCTTTATTTGTATTAAAGAGCCCTTAAGTCATTTTGAACTTTGGAAAAATTTTTTGAAGCTCCTTTGACCTGTCTTCCTTTTTCATAACCTCACTAAATCTTCTATGTCTTTAGCTTCCATTTCATCTGATTTATTTCTCTTTCACAGAATGTGAATTCAGATTTCACATTCATTAGGTAACACTGATTCTGCACCAAAGAGTCTGCATTATTTTTATGCTGTACTTTGGTTTTACATTCAGTTGTTCTCTTTATATTTGGTGGGTTCCTAGATTTTAAAAGTAATGCTCAAAATAGAAACTATAAAAAATATCAAAGGAATAAAGAAGAAAAAATAATTCATAATCCCATTACACAGCTATTATTACAGTTTATATTTTGATGTATAACTTTCTAGACATTGTTTACTCCAAATGTCTATGTACACATGTACACATAGAATGTATATTAAAATGTATATTTTATACTTTAATGAATATTCTACACATTATAATGTATATATTATATTTTAATATTTTTACTTAATATAGCTTGAATTTACCCCCATTGCTAAATATTCTTTTGCAATATAGTTTTCAATGGTTATATAATATGACATCTGAATCTATCTAACCATTTTCTTATTAGTTGATATTTTTAAGAATTTCTCATTTATTTGTAAAAAATATGTCATTGGATATACTTACAAATAAATCTGCCACATTTATAGGAATTTTCTCAGGGTAAATTTTTAGGAATGGAAATATTGGGTCAAAAGTGTGCATAATCTGAAGGACTTAAGCCTCCTAGAAAGTTTACATTTCCCCTGGACATGTAAGAAAGAGTGTCATTTCTCTGCCTCCTTATTGGGCATCTTGAAATATCTTTGGTCACTTGTTAATAAAAAATTTGGCACTTTATTGTGGCATAATGTGCATTTATTTATTTTCCACTTTAATTATACTTTTGTAAACTTTCCTGCCTATGTCTTTGCCTAATTTTCTATTGTAGTGTTTTTATGGTTGCCTGTTTTAAATTGACCAATAATAGATGGCTTATAAAGACATTAGTAATCTATTACATATTGCACATATTTTCTAACAGTATCATCTGTTAAATTTGTTACAAGGTATAGTAACATTTTCATTTTCATTGTGAATGGGATCTGTTTTACTGTTATATTTTCCAAATGCTTATTGTGATTATAAAGGAAACTTATGGTTTTCATAATATATTTGTATTTGATATCTTATTAAATTATATTATTACTTACAATAGTTATTTGGTTGATTCTTTTGAGGTTGTTTGGTTGACAGCCATAACATCTGCAAATAATGACAATTGTGTATTTTACTTTATGGAATTATACCTCCTTTACTTTGTTAAATCTTATTACATTAATAAGGATTTTTAGAAAGTCAACTAGTAGTGGGAATAGTTGATAATCTTGTCCTTTTCCTGATTTTCATGAGAATGCCTATATGTACAAAGTTGGCAGGTTTATGAAACACGTTAAAGATGTGACCTAATTTTTTAGTTTGTAATTATTTTTAATGATAAATAGATTTTGAATTTTAATCAAAGCACTTGGGGCATCTGTGGAGATGCTGATGATTGAACCACCCTTGCATTCTCAAAGTAAATTTTAAACTAATGATTTAGTGTTCTTATAGTATAATACTTGGTGAATTCTGTTCATTTTTCTTTCATACCTTTGTGTATAAATGAATTTAAGGCTAATCTGAATTTCATATTTGTGACATTAATATCAATTTTTGGTATCAGGTTAATACTATCTTGGTGTTAGGCATTTCTGAGCTTTGGAAGAATTTGTATATGGGGTTATATTTTCTTTCTTAGTCATAATTTTCTGTACCTTTGCTTTCCATTTTTCTTGATTTATACTTGCTATGGGCATGCTAGATATTAAAACACATCTCTGGATTAATTCCCAATCTTACCTATTTGCTTTTTAAAATCTCATTTTATAGTTATTACTTATTGCTGCTTCCTATGGATCTGCTTCTGCAACCTTAGTTAACCTGTTTTAATGTTGAAATTTAACAGAGAACAGCCCCACTTCTGACCATTGCAAACTCTCCTTAATTTTCAGTAATTATATCATCCATTTCTTGTTGTTGTTTTTTTTTTGTTTGTTTTCTTTTAAAAAAGCAGTTTGGCTACTTTTTATAAAACCACTTCCGGGTAGAATTGCAAATTCAAAATTTAGTGGTAAATGCAGAGGGGAAAATCCCTATCATTTCTTCATTTACTAAGTTACTGAAACCAAAATGTGCTTCTTGGGCATTACTTCGGTGTCATCTTTGGGGGGACTTTGTTTTCTGTTTGCAGATATTGCTGTGGTGGAGATGAGTGATGCCTTCCGGCAGCCGTCCTTGTTCTACCACCTTGGAGTGAGAGAAAGTTTCAGCATGGCCAACAACATCATCCTCTACTGTGATGCAAACTCAAACTCTCTGCAGTCACTGAAGGTACCTCGCTTGTTTGCTAAATAGTTACTTTAGGCACCAGAGTTTTAAGGGTACCTCTCTATCATCCAAAAAAATTTAAGTAGCTTATTTTGTGAAAGGATGTTTTCGTCAGTTAGCTAGGTTGTGAAGTTTATATAGAATTCAGTGTAGAAATTTGATGGTACACAGGTAGGAAAAACCTTAATGTTGAGGTCTGAGCTCCAGTTAGAGTCACACCTGAGTAGACTGTGTTAATAGGAAGTCAGTACATGCACTGGAGGAAGACAAAGAGTTTGCATAAGGTATGGTAAAGCCTCATGCTTGTCACCATTGGGGGTTTTGTGGGGCACACCTGCCTCCAACTAGAAATACTGTGCTACCTACTGAAAGTACTCTAGAAATTCTGTATCACTAGAAAATTGACACCCTCTTTCACAGGGATATGACTTCAATTAAAATTAAAAAGGGGGAATAACAACTCACTGTACTTGTCTAAGAATTCAATGTATCCCGTCATTCTCTCCATTATAGGAATTTAATGATATGAGGGTATATCCTCCATCCAGAAAGATTGCCTGAAATGCTTTTGCAAGGCCAAATAATTATACACTGTGTGATTGGTTGAAAAGCATCTAACAGTTCAGTGACACTTGTGCTGAGCCTCATATTATCATTTCCTTTGTGAAACTTCTGGCTTGCTTTATGTGCGTTTTTTCATCTATATCTTTCAGTTCCCAAATCAAAGCCAGCCTTGGCATGTGGAGCCCTAAAACCCAGAGCCATATTCCTAATGGCCTAGTAATTGTTATATAAGATCTCTATCCCCAGATCCATGCAAAAAAAGTAATAGTATTTTGCTTTTATGTGAGTATCTAACGCTTGTATGCCTTTCTCTGAAAAATCTTCAGTTTCTTTTAGTAAATACATCGACTAGACGCCAAGCATTTGTGCTGGGCATTGGTTGACTACCCCCTTTCAGAATACTCCGAATACTCCTGTGAGATTTATCCCTGCTCTGCCTAACTCTCTTTTTTACCTGGAACAATTCTTTAAGAACCCTGACTTAATTTTACCCCAGTTTTACTACTTTAATTAATACATTATAAAGTTTTGTGACGGTGTATTTTGCATTATACATAAATTGACTTGCTACTATTTACAACATATATTGCAGTTGATGAAGTAAGATTATCTTATGTAATTTTTTATTCAATGTTTTTGCAATATTTTAAGCAGGCAGTATTGTATTAGACATTTTCACTCTATACTATTTTTATTCTTGCCCTACTGATATCTGGTGATTATTTTATGACCACTCTTTACTTAGGGAAATTTTTTAAGTGAATTAAAATGAAATTTGAGAGAAAGAGATAAAGCTAATCTTATCGGAAATTTGTATGGGACAACTAAACTGACTTATTGCATTGCTTTCAGCTAGACTTTGTACAGAGGTGTTAGTGCCATTTTAATAAAATAATTCTGTAAAAGGCTAAGCTATCTAAAACATACTTATGTGGTTTATACATAATAGCTGCTTGTTATTAAGCACTTACTATGGGCTAAGTACCAAGTGCTTTATCTGCATACATTTTCACAGTAAATTCTTAAAATATGCCTGTGAGGTATATATTCTGTCACCATTTTATGAAATTGCAAATTGAGGCTCAAACAAACTCCATCATTTGCCCAAGATGATATAGCTAGCAAAATTAGGGACCTGGTCAGTGTGGCTGCAAATCCCATTCTCCTTAACCACTCAACTTTACTGCAGTTACTTCTAGTTAGAAGGATATCAGACATTCCTGCTAAGTGTGTTTATTTCAAAAAGCCCAACTATGTCCCCTGCATTCCATGCAAAACCTTCTTTCTTTCCTCATCTTCCTTCTATTAATTTAAGCTTCTGTTTTTTGGTTTTTTTTTTTTTTTATTTAGCTTGTTCCTAGCTCAAATGGGTGTCTGATGGCAGAGGACAAATGGGTGTCTGATTCCAGAGTGTTCTTAAACCCATAAAAATTTTTATTTTGCTCTTACATTATGACTTCCTTTTCTTAAAGTTTTATCTCCTTTACCAAGGTAAATAGCTAAGATGAATCTATTTTTAGGTTGAATTTAGTATATGAAATTAAAATTTGTATTTTTTCTAAGGATTTGATTCTTTTACTTTAACGATTACTTTTTACTACATTCTTTTCAATACTTGAAAATAACACCTAACTTGGTCAGTGGTACAAAGTATATGGTAAATGTTAGGAGAGACAGTAATTTGAAAATATGATCCTATGAAGTAGTGTAACAATTTGTGCACCAGAAGCATTGGCCCTGCCCCTTGTAACAGTGCCTCTGGACATTCCCGCAAGTGTCTGCTCACTTGATGACCCACCATTGACTTGTAAACCGTGGACCTCTGTACTCTCTCAACCCTGTTCAGCATCGTCATCACATACATTTCCTCTTACTGTTTCATGGAAAGTTTTTTCCATTCCATTGAGAGAAAAAACAAACAGTCTTGTTCTTTTATTTTACTTATTTCAGAAATGATTCAACTTTCTTCTGAACTACTTGACATTCATGTCCATTTGGGGAAAGAGGTAATTTGGGGGAGGAGCTGGTAGGTTATACATGTGAGCACGGCTGTATCAAGATTTTCTCTGACCATCTTGAATTGACAAACCAGATGATTTATTTAGAGGAAGTGACTTCCCAGTTGTAGAATCCATCCCTGAGGTTTTGGAAAGGGCTTGGGACTGGAGAATCCAGTTTTCGTTCATGTCAATGAGTAATACTACATCTTCTAAGCAATTGTTACTGGATAAGGTATGCCCTTGTTGTCCTGATTGCTCTTTTACCTCCCTATCCCCCCACCCCAGCTCACTGTTTGTAGCATCTTATTACCATTTGTCAAAGGGAGAGGGAGCTCTGTGCTACCCTGTAAATGGAAGAGGTCATCCGATCACTGGGTTAACACCAGAAATTTTTTTCATATGTAGAGTCTTTCATCACAGGCCCACGCGTTTGAATGCCTTAAAAAGCAGGAAGGAATACCTCTGCACACAGAAAATGAGAGTCAGAACGCCTCCTGACTCCCACCCAAATGGAGCAGCAGTTGCTGAATTCTATCCCCTTTCATTTATTGTAAATTAATGATTCTTTCATTGGAAGTTGATTTTTGTGGCACTCCAACCCATCATCCTATTTGAGTTTTTTTAGAATGCACCCTTGAAATTATTATTGAAATTTATGTGTAAAATGTAATTTATTATACAGAAATTCATTATACCTATAACTTTTCAACAATTCAGTTGTTTTTTTTTTTTAAAAAAGAAATACCTGTACTTGAATTAGATGGTCCAATTAGGCATTGCTGAAAGAAACAGCTGGTGTCAAAGAAGAGGAAGTTAATTACAATTATTGCAACACATTATAAGGAGAAGTTCTTGTTAAGGAGCTATTTCTAATGCTGTGTGTATAAAAATGTCACTCATCAGCATCCCAACCCAGTTTAAAGACATGTTTCTACTTACAGTAGAGTTCTCCCACCAAGATATATTTATTAAACAAGAAACAGAATTAAGAGGAAGGCCAGCCAGCATGGTTCAGTGGTTGAGCTTCAACCTATGAACCAGTAGGTCACGGTTCGATTCCTGGTCAGGGCATATGCCCAGGTTGTGGGCTTGATCCCCAGTGTGGGGCATACAGGAGGCAGCCAATCACTAATTCTCTCTTATCATTGATGTTTTTATCTCTCTCCTTCTCCCTTCCTCTCTGAAATCAATCAAAATATATTTTTTTAAAAAATTGAGGGAAGAAGACTAGAATTTCTTTTAGGATTACTTTCCAGCTTTGGTGCAATTTAACTTGACTTTTGGTATAGGTTGTTTTAATTGACAGTTGCGTATATCAAGAGAAGGATGTGTTCTTACCCCTGATCACAAAACAACACAGGTACAAATTGTCTCTAGATCTGGAAATACAGGAGTTGAGTTGTAGTTGTTTGCTTTGATAATATTAATACTCATATTGTATACGGCTTTAAAATGCTTGAAATACTTTCATAAACTTACTTCATTTGGTCTTTAAAAACAACCCAATGAAATAGACAAAGTTAAATACTTACCATATAGATGGGACAGATAGAAGATATTTTCTTAACAGATGAGAAATAAACTTAGAGAGATAGAGAGCCTTAGGGGCACACACAGCTACTAAATGTCAGAGCAGGGCAAACCCCATGTTCTTGGAGTTGTCCTCAGGGACATTTTCATCTAAGTCTGTCTATAAATTTCATATGTCCTACAGAAATATGATTTTCTAGCTTTTTGTTAGATTATTGAATTGTGTTTTTAACCTTGAGCTTTTATATATGCATAACATGTAAGCACAAATGTAATTAGTTTTTCTTACATAAAAGATGGGCCAGTTCTGTGACACCTGTGTGGGAGTATTCTTTCTAAGCCTTCTCAGCTTTACTTTAGCAGCATGGGGAATGGTAAGGTGAGTCCCATCTTCTCCGTGAACCTGAGGGTGTGCACAACAGCCAGTCTGGTATTTCCCTGTCCTCCTTGGAAGTGCTGAAATTAGGAAGAGGATGGAACTGGAGAGGATAAGAAACCTCTCTTTTCCCCCCAACTTTAGTGGAAAAACTGTTATGCTCCTCTGGGATAGAAAGAGGGGTCAGAAGGGAAGACCCAGAAGGTCACCAGCTGGGGGCGATGCTCTTCCCTGGCCAAGAACTCCCTGCTCCTTTCCTTTCTTGCTGAAACCGAGATCCTGGTTGCTCATTCTGCTTCTCCCACCCTGAGTGGATTTGACTTAGCAACCCCACACCAGCTGTTCCCACTTCCTTCCCTTGGCTGCAATTACCCAAATTTTAGGCACAAACACTTTCCAATTTTGGAGATATTCCACTTATTTATCCTTAAAATGACCTCTTCAAAGTTAAATTGTCCCAAATAGCTATTAAAAGTTGTCTTCATCTCCTCTTGGAATGAGACCTAAACTAGATTTTTTATTTGTCTTGCTTCCTTATTTGGTTATCAAAGGATACTGGAAAATTGGAAAAATACAAACACACACACTTTTTTGTTTATTTTTGGTACCGCAAAGGACTATACTGAGCAGAAGTCCCCTAAAGATTTCATACAATTATGAAGTTGTAATGGAGCAATGCATCTCCAGAAACGTTCTCTGATAAGGAACTGAAGTTTATATTCATTTTATCTTTATGTTTCTAGACACCTAGATGAGACACTTACATGAAGTGATGTGAAATATGGCAGTTGTGTCTGAAATTTATTCCCCTTTCTCCTTTTATTTAGTACAAATTAAGCTTTCACTATTCCGCTTCAGTAAGTAGATAGCTTTTGAGGTCTTGTTTGCTATTTATTTGTACTGAGTTAAAATGCACAAATAGTATTGTTTTTGTCTTTTCAGTTGTTACCTCATTTGAAGTTATATCATAAACTGAGTGTCTCCTTTAAGAGAACAATTTGTATCTAATTAGCTTCTATAAGACATAAGCAATAGTTCATAAGAATTCAATAGATTCCTATAGGGATGGCTTCATACAGTTTTATAATTGTTATAATGCAGGCATTACCTAAAATTACGGTTAAGAAGTCATGTAAGAGGATTGTTACTCCAATGAGTAATTCTTTAGGAAAACATATCATATTGGCTCTAAGCCAAAGAGGCTGTGATTATATTCTGTAGGGAGCAGAGTCTTTAGCTCACTCAGTTCTCACCCCCAAGTGACAAGTCACCTCCTGTGACTACCACTGCCATTCCTGTGCCTGGTGCTCCAAAAGAGAGATGGTGGTAGAGTAGCTCCCTTGCAGGGCATGGGGGCATCTCTCCTTCCGGTGACACAAGGATAGTGTTGACTGTGATGGGCCTTTAGCCAAAAGCAAATGATAGAGCACAGAGTTTTAAGAGACCAGCGATCACTCAACCCACTCTCAGTGTGTTACTTTAGAGAGAGGTGAAATGACACCTGGCTCATCAGAGCTAGAACTTACACATATCTACCCAGGCCATAGTCCAGTATCTTATCCATTCATTAACTCATTTATTCATGTTTTTATTGAGTGCCTACTCTGTGCCATTCAATTTGCTTGGCTGTTAGTGGGGTACAAATATGAATAAAACATGGCCCTGGCATCCAAGGTGACTCACGCTGTGGGAAGGGGGAATCATATGAAGAAACATTTGCAGTTAGTACATGCAGTGTTGTCATAGAGGTGTGTATGCAGGTTAGTGCAGCCAAAATATGGCATCATCTACTTCTTTGGGGAAGATAGGTATCACAGAAGATGGTGAAGGCCAGCTTTACAGAAAACAGGTATTTTATGCTATGCACAGGGGATGCTACTTAGCAGAGCATGAGGAGAAGGGCTTTTCCTTGTTATTTGGAGGAGAGAGGATCTTCCTATCAAGAGAACAGTGTATGAAAGGCTGTCATGTACTGCTCTGGAGAGATGTATCATAAATCAGATTTCGAAAATTCTCCATACTGTGTTCCTGACTTTGTTGATTATCCAACATTTTTCTGTTTATCTACACTAATAAAAGACAAACATTCAAATTGACCGTACCTTCGCTACGCCTTAAGCCATGCCCACCAGCCAATCAGAGTGACTGCATGCAAATTAGCCCAACCAAGATGGCGGCCAGCAGCCACAGAGCTGGAGCAAGCAGGAGGCTTGGTTGCCCCAATGATGTAGGAAGCCAAGCTTCCCGCCTGCCGTGGCGGCTCTGAGCTCCACTCAATGCAACAAAGTTTCAATTATAGAAGATAAATAACCCCCAGATACCTGCTTTCAGCCAGCCATGGCCATGGAGCTAGAGTGAGCAGGAGGCTTCCCTCCCGCCCACCCTGGCCGGCTCTGAGCTCCTCTCAAGGCTATAAAGTTTCAATTATAGAAGGTAAATAAATCCCAGAAAAAAAGAAAAAAAGGAGAGGCTGGGAGCTTCCGTTGCCGGGGTGCTTGGCCAGCCTGAAAACGGCCCTTAGCCCCTCACCCAGACTGGCCAAGCACCCCAGTGAACCTCCCACCCTAAAAGGGGTGAGGCCAGCCTGGAAACAGCCATCAGCCCCTCACCCAGGCTGGTCAAACCTCCATGGGGTGAGGGTCCCCACTGGGGGCGGCTTGACCAGCCTGCAAACACCCATCAGCCCGTCACCCAGGCTGGCCAGGAACCCCAGTGGGAGCCCTACCCTCATCCAGGACACCCTTCAGGGTAAACCAGCTAGCCCCCACCCATGCACCAGACCTCTATCCTATATAATAAAAGAGTAATATGCAAACTGACCCTAACAGCAGAACGACTGGGAATGACTGGTCACTATAACACACATTGACCACCAGGGCGCAGACGCTCAATGCAGGAGCTGCCCCCTGGTGGTCTGTGCGCTCCCACAGGGGGAGCTCTGCTCAGCCACAAGCCAGGCTAAAGGCTTCCAGTACAGCAGTGGTGGTGGGAGCCTCTCCCACCTCCTCAGCAGCGCTAAGGATGTCCGACTGCAGCTTAGGCCTGCTTCCCGCTGGCAAGTGGACATCCCCCAAGGACTGCCGGGCTGCCAGAGGGATGTCTGCCAGCTTGGGCTCGATCCCCCAGGGAGTGGGCCTAAGCCAGCAGGTGGATATACTCTGAGGGGTCCCAGACTGCAAGAGGGCCTAGGCTGGGCTGACGGACCCTCCCCCCCCCCCCCGAATGCAGAAATTTTTGTGCACCGGGCCTCTAGTTTTATAATAATAGTTTGTTCAGAGACCTGTGCATGTACGTGTGTGTGCATGTGGGCTTGATTGTGTGCACACAATAGCTGCTTGTGAAGCATCTGTGAAAAAAAACCTCTTTCAACCTTCCCCCACAATGTCTCTCATCTGTGTCTTGATTTCCACTCCCCTGGCACCACCATTGCCCAAAGCCTTATTGTGAGGCCCCTGGACTTTTGCAATTGTTTCCTAAATACATTTCCCCTCCAATACTAATACAACCACCTAGTTAATATTTTTAAAACTTTAAACAATGTTTACCTTTTATTTGTCTTTCTTGGGTAATACATTCACCTGGATAATACATTTAAAAATTTTAAAGTGCAAAAGAATATGTGGTATAGGGGAAAGTCACTCTCCTTCCTTGTCCTTCAGCCAGCCAGCTCCCCTCTTCAATGGAAACATCTGTTTGTTATTAGTTTCTTGACTTCCTTCCATAGATATTTTATGATTGTACACCTTAGAATTTTTTCTCTCCCTTTTATTCATAAATAGGAGCATAGAGTAAAAATCATTCTAGCCCTGGCCATTGTGCTCAGTGGTTAGAGCATGGACCCGTGCACCAAAAGGTTGTGGGTGTGATTCCCTGTCAAGGACACCTACCTAGGTTGTAAGCTTGTGTGAGAGGCAACCAATTAATGTATCTCTCTCACATCAATGTTTCTCCCTCCTTTCCTCCCGACTCCCCCCTCTCCCCCCTCCTTCCCTTTCACTCTCTCTAAAAATCAGTGAAAGAAATATCCTTGGGTGAGGATTAAAAGAAACCACCATTCTGTACTTTGCGCTTTCTTCACTTAGCAGTATATCTTGGAGATCTTTCCATATCACTACATAAAGAACTTCCTCATTCTTTGTTTGGCTGCATTGAAGTTCATTGTATGGCGATATCATAGTTGATTCAACCAGTTTCTAGTTGATAGACATTTATTTTGTTCCCAACCTTTGCAGTTAGAGAAGTATTCCCTGTGTGTTGAAACTTCATTATGTATATGGCTCAGCTTAAAAAACACTTTGATTGCCCAATGCCCACAGAACAGAGTAGTATATTTTGGCATTCAAAATCCTCTTCAATGACTTTCTAATCTTATTATTTGTACTTTCCACAATGAACTGTCTGCTTTAGCCTAATAATTACATTTAAAACCTTTTTCAAATACTTCTTTAATTTTCTCTTCTGTACTTCCCCAAATGAGCTGTCTTCTTTAGTCAGTGATAATATTTGTTCTTCCCTACATGGGCCTTTGCTGTTCTTAGTCCTCTAGCTTGGATCCTCACCTCCCAGCCTTGCCTTGGGAAGTTGTGTCTGTTCTTGTTGGCTCATCTTGAGTTCCACCCTCTCTGCTGATCTTCTCAATTCTTAGTAACATCTTCTTTCTCTTAGAAACCCCAGTCCTTGATGTATATGCTCTTTTGACTTAGCACAGTGATGGCGAACCTATGACACGCATGTCAGAGGTGACACGCGAACTCATTTTTTTGGTTGATTTTTCTTTGTTAAATGGCATTTAAATATATAAAATAAATATCAAAAATATAAATCTTTGTTTTACTATGGTTGCAAATATCAAAAAATTCTGTATGTGACACGTCACCAGAGTTAAGTTAGGGTTTTTCAAAATGCTGACACGCCGAGCTCAAAAGGTTCGCCGTCACTGAGCATGTGTGTGCACACATGCATGTGCATCTAGGCTTATGACATTTCTTTTTAAATGTGTACATGTCCTTTTTATTAGCAAGATTGTGAAGTATTGAAGGTATTTTAGTTATATGTATTTTATGGCTCTCAAAATTACCCAGCACAATTCCTTTCTCTATAGATTTTTGTTTACTTATCTGTTATCCTTAAACATTCAAAAGTCTTACATCCTGCTGTAAGCCAAAGTCCTCATTGGTTTCCCTTGCCGTGTTGATCCTGGGATTAAGAATGATGGCTAGTCCCCTGAGTTTTGTATGGCTCTTCTCTCACCTGCTACAGCTGGCTTCTCTTCTTCTTTTTTTTTTTTTTTTTAAAAAAAAAATATATATTTTTATTAATTTCAAAGAGGAAGGGAGAGGGAGAGAGAGATAGAAACATCAATGATAAGATAGAATCATTGACCGGCTGCCTCCTGCATGTCCCCTACTGGGGATTGAGCCCACAACCCGGGCACGTGCCCTTGACCAGAATCGAACCTGGGACCCTTCAGTCCACAGGCTGATGCTCTATCCACTGAGCCAAACCAGCTAGAGCCTGGCGCCTCTTCTTAGCCACCCTTGAGGCTTCACAAATGTCTTACATTTCCTGATTCCATGACAACATGCATACCTCCTTTTCCAATAAACTGTTCTATTTCTTTTTTCTAAATTATGATTCTTCACCCTCAGTGAAGCCTTTATACCATAGGGTTTTCTAGATTCTCCTCCATGTTTCCAGTCACTTTAACATCTAGGAATAATAATAATGATAGTTAGCTTTATCAAGAGCTTTCTATGCACCAGGCACGTTATTTGCCTGATCTCATTCCTCACAACCTAAAAGACAGGGATACTGCCCGTAACATGTTTATTGCCTTCTGTTTCTTGTTGAATAACACATGATCATATTTATGACTCTTTATTGACAGATGGCCTTATTATCTATGTGTGGATTGGCCCATTTTGATAAGTGGCCAATGCCCTTTATTTCCAGCTGACCTGGAGGCAGCATGCTGCTTGGTCTCCTCCCAGGGCATGAGTGAGGTTGTACTTATTTAGGGAAAACAAACTCATTTTAACAGTTTCCAAAAAGATCATGACTGGAAAAATAATTCTACATGCACATATTCTGCCAAAATGATTTTTAGATTATTCAGTTTTGGGATTTTACATATTTGTGCTGTTTTTTGTGCCCTCCCGACTCCGCTCTGTCAGATTGTAAACTTCTCAGATGCAAAGACTTATTCTACACTCCCTGAAATCTCTAATTGCTAATAAAATTATTAATACAAAATTTCCCATAAAGTATGGTTCAGTTAATTAATTGAATTAATTAGTTTTGTATTGACTTCTTTACTTTTTTTTCCCCCCAGGAAATCATTTGCCAGAAGAATACTGTGAGTATTTTACTTAACTCTTCTAGAAACTTTATCTTTTCTTTTCCATCAGCTAATTTATTGTTTTCATCTCCACAAAATTTTAACTTCCATCTCTTTAGAGTTTCTGATATATCCATATAAATATGATTATTTTATCTAAATATTCCTTTATATTAAGATTTCATTTATAATATTGGGAGGTGATACTGATACCTGCTTTTTTTAAGTACATAATTACATTTTTGAAAATATTTGCAAAGTATATCAAATTTTGTGGAATTATAAATGACACTAAAGCAGCATATATATACATACAGATACACGCATGTGTATGCATGTATGTATATCTACACATATATAATATAAGCTATATATACAAATTATAGATATACATATACACATAAATACATACACATATATAGATATATTTATATATGCATAATTCTATCTAATGTATCATCTATCAATAGAGATTGATTTAAGTTCTTAAGTCTTGTATCTGTTTTTGAGATAACACTACAAAATTTAATTCTCCACACAGAATTAAATAAAATTAAACAGTGATAGAAATAAATTTAAAAAATGTTTAAATGCCTGAAGAAAAAGAACATACAGGTGAGTCACCTGTTATACCAATGGTTGTATTTTTCATTTTTGGAAAGTAAGTCAGTGTTTGAAAACTTTAAAGAATATATCTCTGCAACTTAGAGTAGAAATAATATACTACAAATATCTGCATGATTCAGTTTAAGATGATCACATTAAAAGTACAATTGATAGCTTTTCCTTAGATCAGAAATGTAAAAGCTTATGTTTAAGATTTTACCAGGTCAGAGACTCATTGCAGCATAAATAATGTCGCCTCTGCATTCAACAGGAAATGAACAATTATTGCTTCATGCATCAATTCAGTGTAACAGATTTCATTAAACAAATATTGATTGAGCATGTACCATGTGCAAAGCTTCGGGCTGGTGCCACAGGGATTCACAAAGGAGGTTGAAAGTGACAACCACCATATTTCATAGCTGTTCTGTGAGACAACAAATGAGAAGTGCCAGAGTCTACTTAGGGGATAAAGCCAGTAAACAAATAAGCAAGCGAACCAATTAGAAAATTAACATAAGGCAACATGCCAAAGAGTGGGTGACCATTACATCAAGTAGTCATGGGAGGTCTTTCAGAGGAGGTAGCAAGTGCTACCTGAGACCTGCATGGTAGGCTTGGATGTGTGGAGAAGCAGGTTTATAAGAAGACCAAAGACTGCACATGATGACCAAGTTGCCATTGATTTGAGTAAGCTGCTGTTTAGGTGCTGGCTGTCCTTATCCAAAGTGGAGTATTTTGAGCATATATTTCAATATGTTTGAATGCTGAGAGCATTTCTTCCCAGAAACTTAATTCATTTGCCACACATGCTTATGTTCATTTTTATGTGTTTTTTTAAATTAAATACAGAATTGGCGTTGTTTTAATTAAAACAGTGAAGATAATTAAAATAAGACTAGATTTTGAGCTGTGGGTTTTTATAGCCATGGAAACAAGCATGGGCCCAGGGGATTGGCATTGCTATTTTATGACCATGCCTTAGTGTTTTGAAATTTAAGGAAATATGGTCTTTCTCCTTTTAAAAGCAGTTTAAATATTGTAGAATTAGTATCTTCTTAATAAAAGGCATTTTTTTGCACCTGAGATATCTGTTCTTGATCACACAGTGGTTGGTTTGTGTATTTTTTTAATCCTCACCTGAGGATATGCTTTTATTGATTTGAGAGAGAGAGAGAGAGAGAGAGAGACAGAGAGAGAGACAGAGAGACAGAGAGACATTGATTGGTTGGGTTACCTCCCGTATGTGCCCTGATCGAGGATCGTAGCTGCAACCTAGGTATGTACCCTGACTGGGAATCGAACCTATAATCCTTTGTTGTACGGGACAAAACCAACTGAGCCACCTGGCCAGGGCACACAGTAATTGTTGTTATTTTGTTTTAGATTATTAGTGACTTCAGACTCTGGGGTTGGTAACAATCTTGTAAACAGAAATTGCAGTAATAATATTTCTAAGTTGTATGTGAGCCCACTTGGGAAATAAATGTTTCCATATTATTTTGAAAAAGTGCTTTCCTTAGCAGTTTATATATTTTTTAAAAAAACACAACATCCCACAACCAACCCCCACACTTTTTCCCCACTGCACCCTTAGTAATATGCCTGTGCCTCCTGAGCCTCCTCAGCCTCTCCTGTTTTTAACATCAACAATGGGAAATTGAAAAAAAAATTATTGCTTCAGAAACATAGGCAATAAAGTGCAGTGAGGCCAAGAACTTAGAAAAACCTTAGCATGCAGGGTACTGTGAACACGAATTCTGAAGCCTTATTTTTTGGGTTTTGAAGAAGACCATTTCAGGAATCGATTTTTCTCTGCTGTTTGCATGGCTCTCATTTGTCTTTCATTGCCCCTACACTGCTCAACACACACCCGGACATCTGATAGTCATTCTCTCCCAGAATTCGTTTTGCACAGATGTATTATTCCCCAATGCCCAGTATTGCAACAACAGTGTGTTTGATTTCATGTCTTATACACAAGTGCACGTGGTATTAAGGCTCCTGAGGATACAGAACTTGATCCATCAGCAGAAGAATAATATTCTGAAACTCTAATATCACTTTTCTAGTTCATTGTCTTCCCATCTTTTTCCCCCTACTTTTGTGACTTAGAAGATTCAGAGCATTTTCTGTGGTGATTTTGGTATAGTGCTTATCTAACACAGAAACATCTGATTCTGTTGCTCTTTTATAACCTATTCATAGTTTAAGCTTTGGAAGCTTTGGAAAGCAGCCTCTTACTGTACGTGCCTTTCCTTTCTGCCTTGGCAGTGGCTTGGCTAAAAGGATTACATTGGTGGGCATGCTATGGAATCTTGGCAACATTTTAAAGCAGGATATGTGGATTTCCTCTCTTTCTGACCAGTCTTCCAATTATTGTTCCACGAAGGAGAGCTTGAGCAAGGAACACCTTTGTGTTCTTGATTTAAAAATCAAACGTCAACCTCTGGAAGTTCTTCTCATACTTTAAATGGAAGCCAGGTTTCTGCTTCATCACCTTACATACACGCAGTGCCTCAAAGAATAAAATGTTCATAAATAATTAAGCCTGGCCACTAGGGCATTTGGCACTTCTTGTCTGTTTGCTATGTGACAGTAACTTGGCTCATGCAGGGTTCACGGAAGGTGACCTGAGGCAAAGGGTTGGTGTGCCAGCATGTAAAGGACACTGGGGAGGGTGCCCAGCCCTCTAGTGATAATGGCAAGCCCTCTGGAGAAAGAGTCCCTGGCTGGCGTCCCAAACACAGCACAGACCAGCTGTGCCCTCTCAAAGCCTTACCTGTTTCCTCACCTGGAAAACGGAGACAGTAGCAGCTTCTTCAGTGGTGTTGTGAACTATGACCGTTCATTCCCTGGCACATGCAAGTGGGAAATAAATGTTTGTTCTCATTAGTTTACTCCTGAGGGTCAGAGCAGTGATGTTTTGTTCTCTGTAATGCTGATGTGGCTGGGAACTCCCTGTGCTCCCTGGAATAGCGTTAGAGTTTTCCACATACTCATTCTATATTCAGTCCTTTCCTTTTAGAGGTCTCTCCCGAGTTTGTATTTTTGCTTGAAACTCTTTTATGTTCCAATCATGTATTTCTAACTTTCTTTTGGATATTTTCTCTTTGGGTATCCTGCTCCCCTGAAATCCTAACCTCTCTAAAAGTGAACATTTCACCCTTCCAAATCAAACCTCAGCTTCTTTGAAATATATATAGAGAGACTTCAGAGAGGAATGGAGAGGGAAAGAGAGATAGAAGCATCAATGATGAGAGATAATTATTGATCAGCTGCCTCCTCCATGTCCCACACTGGGGATTGAGCCTGCAACCTGGGCATGTGCCCTGACTGGGAATCAAACCGCGACCTCCTGGTTCACAGGTTGATGTTCAACCGCTGAGCCACGCCGGCTGGGCCAAACCTCAGTTTCTTGACCTTCTTCCCATATACTAACTGGAAGTCAGGTTCTGTTTGATTAATTGCCTAATATATAACAAGTACTCATAAATACTTAAGTCTGGTTCTGCTTTCTGAGTTCTTACTTACTGTGGAGTCACCTTTGACTCCTTCTTCCCCTCTCTCAATCTCTGTAACCAGTTGGCAGGTCTAGACGATTCTTTCTTTTTGACATTGAGGGCATGTGTCCATTGCTATTGCTGCCAGTCTGGTCATGCTTTGTAGCTTCCTACATAATTTTCTGCCTAGACCAGCCATGGGCAAACTACGGCCCGTGGGCCGGATCCGGCCCGTTTGAAATGAATAAAACTATTGAAAAAAAAAGACCGTACCCTTTATGTAATGATGTTTACTTTGAATTTATATTAGTTCACACAAACACTCCATCCATGCTTTTGTTCCGGCCCTCCGGTCCAGTTTAAGAACCCATTGTGGCTCTCGAGTCAAAAAGTTTGCCCACCCCTGGCCTAGACTGTCAGAATGCACTGCCTTGATGGTGTTTTCTTTCCTGCTCTGAATCCTCCATGATTCTCCCTGCCCAGAATATGTAATTTAAAATCCTCAGCTTTGCCTTCACTCCCCTCCCCTGAGCCCTAAGCTCTGGCCAGACTTGCTTATCACCCAGGGGTGCCCAGTGTGACTTTGCCTTCCCTCTTCCCAGCTCCGCTTTTGTTTGCACTAGTGTTCCCTCACTTGGCACCATCGGGAACCGACAGGAGATTAGGATGAGTGAGTGGAGGAGAGCGGCATGGGCTGGGGTTAGAGAGAGGCAGAATTTGGATAGTCAGGCCTTTGTACTACAGTGATATGTTTTCTCTTCACCTCAGGAGCACGGGAGAGGACTTTAAACAGCCGAGGGAAGTGATCTGATATGGGCTGTAAAAGGATCACTTTGACGGCTGGGTAGGCAATAGATTGAGGGCAGGAGTGGAAGCAGGGAGACTGGTTCAGGCCGGTATGTTAGTGGCACTGATGGTCTGTAGTGCTGGTGAGAAGCTGGAGGGGAATGGACAAATGTGAGATATATTTTAGAGGTAGAATAGATAGGCTTTTGATAGGATGTGGGAGTTAAAGGATGGAAGCATCAAGGATAACTTTTACATCTCTAGTTTTAGAAACTGGGAGACTAATGGAGCCATGACAGAGACACAGCGACCTGGAGGGGAGTAGCTTAGTTCTGTCACATTAGCAGCCCTTAAATATTAGTTCTTATTATTTCCCTGTATTTGCGTTGTATCTCTCTGATTACATTTTAAGTTCCCTGAAGGCAGAAGGCCGTGTTTTAAATTACACTGTTTTTCCTACAACATATATCATATGCCTCAGCCCTGAGAGATGGTGAATATTTAAATTGATGGATAGAAACTGTGCCATACTGTTTTTTGAATCATCTGTAAGTCCTCATTACTTGAAGTAAGCAATTAAAGAAATTGGAGGAAATTTCCATTTTCATAGGTCATAAATAAAAACTGAGGCTTTTCTCTTTCCTGTCACATTCAGAATTATTATTTAAAATGCTCACTTAAGTAAGGCTTGGGGTTACGCTAGTGTGGAGTCTACAGGCGGGCTCACCACCTCCTGGTGCCTCCCTCCACAGATGTGCACTGGGAATTACACGTTCGTCCCGTACATGGTGACTCCACACAACAAGGTCTACTGCTGTGACTGTAGCTTCATGAAGGGGTTGTCAGAACTCATGCAGTCCAACTTCGAGCTGCTTCTGGGACCCATCTGCTTACCTCTTGTGGATCGTTTCATTCAACTTCTGAACGTGGCACAAGCTGGCTCCAGGTAAGTTTAATAAATGAAGTGTTAGTCTACTTATTTGTGCATGTGATGAGATGTTTCTTAGATATAGTACACAGCAGCCAGGAAGCAGGAAACCTGTATAATATCCTCTAATGTTAAAATAGATGCCCCGTAGTCGACATGTTGCTTTTTATTCACTTATTCACAGACGAACTTGAAATCAGAAATATAAAGGACTGCTGTGTTATACTGATAATAGAGCTAAAAATAAATTGAAAGTACAGAAACATTATCCTAGTAAATGTCCAGGGACTTTTATTTTAAGAGCAAGAACTCTGCAAAAATTGCTGAGAGCATTATTATATTTTATTTAAATACTAGGGGCCTGGTGCACGAAATTCGTGCACTGGGTGTGTGGGGGGGGGAGTGTCCCTCAGCCCAGCCTGCCACCTCTCACATACTGGGAGCCCTCAGGCGTTGACCCCCATCACCCTCCAATCGCAGGATCAGCCCCTTGCCCAGCCTGACGCCTGGGCCAGAGGCGTCAGGCCTGGGCAGGGGACCCTCATTTCCCCCCATCACTGGTTCTGCCCCCAGCCCAGGCCTGATGCCTCTGGCCCAGGTGTCAGGCCTGGGCAGGGGACCCCCAGACCCCTCTGATTGCTGGCTCTGCCCCTTGCCCAGGCCTGACGCCTCCGCCAGAGGCGTAGACCCCCATCACCCTCTGATCGCCTGATCGGCCCCTTGCCCAGGCCTGACGCCTCCGCCAGAGGTGTCAGGCTTGGACAGGGGACCCCCATCTCCCCCCGATCACTGGCTCTGGCCCCCGCCCAGGCCTGATGCCTCGGCCAGAGGAGTTGACCCTCATCACCCTCCGATCACCAATCACCGGATCGGTCCCTTGACCAGGCCTGAGGCCTCCGGCAGAGGTGTCAGGCCTGGGCAGGGGACCCCCAGCTCCCCACGGTTGCAGGCTTCACCCCTGCCCAGGCCTAACACCTCTGGCCTAGGCGTCCGGCCCGGGCAGTGGGGACCCGCAGCTGCAGCGGCCCCGAGATCGCGGGCTCTGCTTTAGGCCCAGGCAAGGGACCCCTAGCTCCTGGGACTGCCAGCTTCGACTGTGCCCAGCTCCCATCGCTGGCTCTACCCCTACTTCCTGCTATCACTGGCCAGGGCGGAAAAGGCACCTGATTCTCCGATCATGGCTGGGGGGCAGGGCAAAGGCAGCCCCAGGGCCGCCTTTGCCCTGCCCCCCAGCTCTTAGCTCCCCCCTGGGTTTCCGATCACTGTCAGTGGCAGGGGGTTCTTCCTGCTTTCCCTTTCGCCTCCCTGCATTGTGCCTACATATGCAAATTAACCGCCATCTTGTTGGCAGTTAACTGCCAATCTTAGTTGGCAGTTAATTTGCCTTTAGCCCTGATTAGCCAATGAAAAGGGTATCGCCGTACGCCAATTACCATTTCTCTCTTTCATTAGTGTAGATAATATTATATGGTTTCTTATTTATTTTTATTTAAGGGTCATTTATATTGTTAAATGATTATGCTGAGTCAGAAAGTAAAGGTAATATTATGTTCAAATCATAGGCACACCTTAATTTATTTAGAATATTTATACTCAAAACCATAAAATTAAAAATAAAGTTTGGGCATTTTAAATGGTTCATTACAAGTTCTTGGAAATTCATTAACATCGGATATCTACCTTTAATTCTTCCTGAAGCAAGGCAGAGTGTCAATAGAAATATAGGACTTCCAGATTTCTTAATAATGCTACTTATATGAGGTGCTCATTCTGTGCATCTTAATGAATTGAAAGCTACCAATGATGCAAACGCCATTCTTTTCCATATGAAATTATTACTTTTCATTGAAATTCTTTCTAGTATAAACTCTTTGAAATGTGTTTTCCCATTAGCCAGTATTTCCGGGAATCTATACTCAATGATATCAGGAAAGCTCGTAATTTATACACTGGCAAAGAACTGGCAGCTGAATTGGCAAGAATTCGGCAGCGATTAGATAATATTGAAGTCTTGACAGCAGATATTGTCATAAATCTGTTACTTTCCTACAGAGATATACAGGTAAGAGGATGCTTAAAATCTTTTTCATGTAGTACTAGTATATTGGAAATATATGGGAGTATCAACATCAAATTTCAGTTAACTATGTCATTCATGTTAGTACATGTAATTTTTTATTGACTCTTGTATGCTTTCTGTCCCAAGATTTTATGATGAACGAGATAGATTCATATGAGTAACAGTTAGTGATTGTGAAAGACTTGTATTATAAAGGTCTTTTTCCTCCAGAGGGACTTAAAAACAAATCTGCAAGCATAGCTAACCCAGGGACAATCTGTTCTATTACGTTAGCCTCAGGTACACCTGCCAGTCAATAAGTAAAAGCTTTGTTTTGGCAAATAGCCAAAATTTTGAGAGTTTTTTTTAGACATATCTTCATTGAAATTATGTTGCTTGAAATTGATAGCCAGAAGGAAGAAATATGAAATTGATGAATTATAAAAATAACTTAAAAATATTTTTAATTTTTTAATTACTGTTGACATATAATATGTTTTAGCTATACAACATAATGATCAGACATTTTGATAACTTACAATGTGATCACCCCACATAGTTATCACAATATTGTTCACTGTGTTCCCTATGCTGTACTTTTACATCCCTGTAAAAAGAACTTTTAAAATATATCATATAAGACACACCCACAGTCCCTACTATTTCATTGACATGTCTTGGAATTGTAAAAATATGGTAAATAGAATGAAACTTTCTGAGTTGGGGATTTGCAATTAGATTTTTACAGTAAAATTTAAGTGAATTCTGGTTTCTTATTTCAAGCTGAGTTAAGAACAGCAGAGATTCGTCCATGTGGAGAAGTATGGCACTTAGGATCCTATGACGAGAGTAGCTTATTCATGTTGAAATGAAGTTGTTTTGCCCTAACCAGTTTGGCTCAGTGGATAGAGCATCGGCCTGCGGACTGAAGGGTCCCAGGTTCGATTCCAGTCAAGGGCATGTACCTTGGTTGCGGGCACATCCCCAGGAGGAGGTGTGCAGGAGGCAGCTGATCGATGTTTCTAACTCTCTATCCCTCTCCCTTCCTCTCTGTAAAAATCAGTAAAATATATTTTTTAAAAAAAGAAAGAAATGAAGTTGTTTTATTGATGATAACAGAAGTTCAATCAGTTGCTCCATGTTCTTGATATTTTGGAAATTATTTTTTTTTTTAAGTAATTGATAGGACACTGCATGCCAGGAATCTGGCCCCATGGAGAGGTACAACCGTATTAAGTCAGTATAGCATTATCATGCTAGATGGTTTATTGTTTTGCTGGTTAGATGTGGTAACTGTATTTCTAAAGTTTTAATCTATATAATCAAAACCCTTATTTTTTTAAAAAGTTTCTTCTTGATTGTAACTTTTTCAAAGTATTCCTTGGATTTTAGTTCTGTTTTTAATGTCCTACTCAGATTAAGATATCTGGTTGTCAAAGATCATATCATTGTCAGAACTTTCTCCTACTGGTTTAATTCTATGCTGTTCTTCTCCTGTTTAAAGGAATATGATTCTATTGTGAAGCTGGTAGAGACTTTAGAAAAGCTGCCAACCTTTGATTTGGCCTCCCATCATCATGTGAAGTTTCATTATGCATTTGCACTGAATAGGTAAGAAGAAAAAGTTCCTGTTCACAATGTGCTAACATATTATTTTTTAACCTGTATATTCTTTCTAGGGTATATTTTTTTGCTTTAGCCCTGCAACCACTCCCTATAAGAATGCAATATTAATATTTCCACTTCAACCATGTAAAATATAGGAAGCATGAATTTTTATTATTTTATGATTTTTTGTTAGTAATAAAAAATTTGCAATCTTTTAATAATAAAATCCTTAAAATTCTTCTCTGTCAAAGGTTATATCTGCTATTTACATGTTTTTAGAATTTTTTAAATTACATGAATATGATATTACCTTAAGCAAACATACTCAATACCAAGTGGTTATTCACGCAAAAATTGACTAAAATAGGCCTGGCTGGCATGGCTCAGTGGCTGAGTGGCGACCTATGAACCAGGAGGTCATGGTTCAATTCTCGCTCAGGGCATGTGCTTGAGTTGCAGGCTTGATCCCCAATGTAGGGCATGCACACGGCAACCGATCAATGATTCTCTTTCATCTTTGATGTTTCTGTCTCTCTTTCTCTCCCTTCCTCTCTGAAATCAATAAAAAAATATATATTTTTAAATTGACTAAAATAGGTTTAAGGGTAGTTATGTCTAGGTGAACATATTCTGAACCAGATAATATTTTCACTAGGACTGTTCTGAACACAACTAATTATAATCATAGATCATGTATCCATTAATCTTCTAGGTCCAGGACTAATACTGCTGCTTCTAGTCCTGCCTCTCTCCCTTCTGTCCCCATCATGGCACACAACATACATACTTGCTGTTTTAGAATGAGCTACACAAAGCAGCTTTTTAAATAATTGATTGGTCACACATAGAAATCAGGCAATCCTTGGGTTAAAGTTGACTTGTTGGTATTGTCTGTGAATTACTTTGCTCAGTGTTTTGGAGCAAAAGCCATTAAAACCTAAAGTCGGGGTTTTGTCCCTGTTTGGATTAGTTGACTCTGCTCCATTTGGGGCCACAAACTGCATTCCTAATCTCACTTCACCAGCTTGAACTTGCATATAGACTGCAGGGAAATTGGAAGGACTATGGATAGGTAAGAACAAACCATCACTGTTATCAGAAAAGCAATTCAAGAGAGATCCTTGCCAAAACCGGTTTGGCTCAGTGGGTAGAGCGTCGGCCTGTGGACTGAAAGGTCCCAGGTTCGATTTCGATCAGGGGCATTACCTGGGTTGCGGGCACATCCCTGGTGGGAGATGTGCAGGAGGCAGCTGATCGATGTTTCTCTCTCATCGATGTTTCTAACTCTCTATCTCTCTCCCTTCCTCTCTGTAAAAAATCAATAAAATATATATATATATATATATATATATATATATATATATATATATAGAGAGAGAGAGAGAGAGAGAGAGAGAGAGAGATCCTTGTTAGAACCAGGAGACACAGAAAGGGTTGGGACAGAGGCTTACAGAGGACTTTCAAAGTCTAATTGTTTTTATTCTGCCTAGTGTGAATCAATATATTAGAATTTTAAAAAGATAATTGCCCTACCTGGTTTGACTCAGTGGATAGAGTGTCGGCCTGTGGACTGAAGGGTCTCAGGTTCGATTCTGGTCAAGGGCACATGCCTGGGCTGTGGGCTCAATCCCCAGTGTGATGCGTGCAAGAGGCAGCCAATCAATGATTCTCTCTCATCATCAATGTTTCTATCTCTCCCTCTCCCTTCCTCTCTGGAATCAATAAAAATATTTTTTTAAAAAGATAATTGACTTAATCTGTATTGAAACTGATGTTTTTCTCCCCCTACCTTAGGAGAAATCTCCCTGGAGATAGAGCAAAAGCTCTTGATATTATGATTCCCCTGGTGCAAAGTGAAGGGCAAGTTGCTTCAGATATGTATTGCCTAGTTGGTCGAATCTACAAAGACATATTTTTGGACTCTAATTTCATGGACACTGAAAGTAGAGACAATGGAGCTTTTTGGTGAGTACGGAGGATAAGATGCTTGACAAATGTATGACATAAAAAAATGTTTGCAAATTGAAGAGTTACATTACTATTATTATCATTTAGATTATGTGTTATGAAATGAACCTTAGAATTTATAGCTTTAGTAAACAAGTTTGATGAAATTCATTGAATATGGCAGAGTAAATTGGGGTACATTAGATGAAAAGATATTTTTAATATAATTTTTAAAAGATATTTTCTATGTAATATGACAAAAATATAAGTTTGTGGAAAATTTATAAAGGTTTATTAAAGACATGAAAGAAGAGCTGAATGAATGGGAAAATATACCATGTTTGTGGATGAGAAGACTTGATACTTTAAAGATGTAATTATCCTCAGCAGGCTTTTTATGTAATTTGACAAATTTATTCTAAAATTTATTTGAAAAATAAAGGACCAAAAATAGGCAAAGCAATTTTGGAGAACAACATGGAGGGACTTACTCTGCCAGATAACAAAACTTACTATATAGATGTAATAGTAAAGACTACTGGAAAAGATGGATATTGTGGGTGAAAATATGAAGAATTATCAAAGATATATGTAAACTAGAAAAGAACCAAAGGAAAATTTTAGAACTAAAGTCAAAATTTCATCAGATGGGATCAATAGCAGGTAGGACACAATATAAAAGGATAAATAAATTTGAAAATGAATTATTAGAAAGCATTCAGATTCAAGCAGAGGAAAGAAAATAATTGAGAAGGAAATTAAATATCAGTGCTCTGTGGAATAGCATTGAGCAGTGTAACATACTGTTGATTGGAGTCTGAAGAGAGAAGAGAAGTGATATAGCAGAAAAATTTTTTCAGAAATTAATGGCTAAATATTATCCAAATCTGACAAAAACAAACAAAACAGCCTACAGATTTAGGAAGCTGGGCAAATCCAAGCAGGATAAATTCAAGGAAAAGCATCCTTCATCACATCATAGTAGAATTGCTGAGAAAATCAAAGAAAATATCATAAGTACAACTTAGGTAAAAAGATACATTGTATACAGGGGAAAGAGTGCCTCCTGACTACTCATTAGAGTGAAACCAAAAGACAATGGAATAGCATCTTTAAAGTGCTTAAAGAAAAAAACAGTCAACCAATAATTCTATATCCAGTGATAATGCTTTCAAAAATGAGGTGAAATAAAGACTTTTCTAAATTAAAAAACAACCACTGAGATAATTTGTTGCCAGCAGACCTTTACTACGAGAAATGTTTAAAGGAAAATCTTTAGATTGAACAGAAGTGATACCAGATGGAAAGTTGGATATATAGGTAGAGCACTGGAAATGGTAAATATATGAATAAAAATAGAAATATCAACAAAGTGAAAAAATAAACCCCAGATAGGGAGCAATGCATGTTACCAATATAGAATCTATATAAATAACTCCTAAAATATTTAATAAAAAATGTTATAAATGGGCATAGGCTATGAGCAGGCCATACACAAAAGCAGAATCACAAATGGCCAATAAACATTTTTAAAACATATAAAAAAGATGCTTTACCTGCAATCTAAAACAATGATATACCATTTTATACTGTTTATCCTATATAATAAAGAGCTAATATGCAAATGGTTGTCATACCCTCAAGCCGTCATGCCATCGAGGCTCAGACACAACACTCGGGAGAGAGGAATGGGGACCAGCCAGGCAGCGGCTCAGCAGAGGGATACGCTGCCCTCCCTACAGTCCCGGGCACCAGCTGCTAGGGCTGTGGTCTGGGAGAGCTACTCCTAGTTATATACCCTAAGGCAGTGGTTTTCAACCTGTGGGTCAGGACTCCTTTGGCGGTTGAATGACCCTTTCACAGGGGTCGCCTAAGACCATCCTGCATATCAGATATTTAAATTACGATTCATTACAGTAGCAACATTGCAGTTATGAAGTAGCAACGAAAATAATTTTATGGTTGGGTCACAACATGAGGGACTGTATTTAAAGGGCCAGAAGGTTGAGAACCACTTCCCTAAGGGAACTCTAAGTTTCTCTCCATAAAAGTGTTATATCTCACACACACACACACACACACACACACACACACACACATACATATATAAAATATGTTGAGCAAAATAAGCAAATGGAAGGATACATAGAGTACAATATCATTTATACAAACTTTAAAAGCAATCATACACATCTAAGAAAAGTGTATATGCTTGAATTTACATCCTAAATTCCCAGTTCAGTATATTAGTTACCAGTGGGGAAGGAGTAGAAAAGGATCATGGAGTGATTTACATGCAGCTGCAAGAATATTTAAGACATTTTACTTTTTAGGCTGAGTGATGGGTATGTGAGGGTGTTTCTTATATTATTCTTTTGTACTTCTTAATATTCCTAAAGCATTCCTAAAATATCCCCTGATTAAAGAGTATATTAAAGGAGGTTGACATACTTCAGGAGTTCCTCCATTATAGCCATAAATTTTTAAAGTTATGAAACAGAAATCTTAACTTTTAAAGTCTTTTATCATTTCAGCAGTTTAAAGGGGAGTTGAAATTAGGATAGTGGATTATAATCAGGGAGGACAATTTAGGGACAGGATTTTCTTAGATCCTTGTAGAAAGCTTTTGTTTGGACATTTACATTCGTATAATAAATTTTTACTACAACCCAGAGAATTTTACATTTTCTCTTAACAAATTTTCTTCTTACAAAAAGGGAATGTTACTATGCAGTCCATTGCTGGAAGATTTACACTTTAAGAAAATTCTTAATTGTAGGAAAATTAGAACCTTACATTTGAAGCATTGTGCCAATCTAAATGCTTTGATATGGTAGTGATAATGAAATGCAGGGGTAATCTTTAAAGGCCTGATCTTCATGGTCAGTGAATTTAAATAGAAAACATCTCTGTCTACGGCCATACCACCCTGAACGCGCGCGATCTCGTCTGATCTCGGAAGCTAAGCAGGGTCGGGCCTGGTTAGTACTTGGATGGGAGAAAACATCTGTTATGAAGTTAGTGAGCATCATGCACAGGAATAAAATAGAAGTGTTTCCCCATTTGAAAACCAAACAATTTATACTACAGAGAGCTTTCCAGGTCACATAAAGTTTAGGTAAGGGACAATTTTTTCTGGTTGTACTTTTGTTTTAGCTTTCTATACTTGCAGATTCTGGCTCCTTTTTTATGGTTCCCATTTAGCTTAGGAACATTAGCGGTCTCTCAAAGGAGCTCTGTGTTGAAGGTTTTCAGGTCAAATTGAAGATGTCAGATTTCTATTTCATTTTAAGGTATCCACTAATTTTCTAGGAAGAACAGGGAAGACTGTTAGAACTTAAAGCCTTTTAATGGGAGGGTCCTTAGGAGTTGCTCTTTATTGACCTTGTGTGTGTCACTCACTGATTTATTAAGTAACATAAGAATGTCACTTTTACTGTAGATTACTTATCTATCACCTGCCACTATTGTCATTATATGCTTTCCCCCTAATGGTTGCTAAGAAGGTTTCCCTCCGTTTTAGCATGGGTGTTTTTTTCCATGCCCTCTCACTGTACAGCTACTTCGGTGTTCCTTAGTGTTTTGATCCAACTCCCGCAGTGCTGCAGACCCTCTCGTGCGTGTTGGCGTGTTGGCCTTGTCCCCAAGCTCCATTTCTTTTAGGGCTGAGAAGTAAAAGCACCTTGTCAGGGTGCTGACACGAAGCGCATCATTGAGGTTATTAGGCTTCCTGGCCTTACTCTACCCTGGATACCACATTTCCTGAGTCATGGGTCCCGATGGGGTGTTTCAACTGACCTTTTTTGAGCCTCTGGGTTTCCACTTGTCAAACCCTGATGCTGGGATAAGGAGTGGGATGTCATGGCGGGCTCTTCCCACTGACACTCTCCATGGCCTGACTCATTTTCTGTTGGCTTGAACAGACAGCAGTCTACTGATCACAGAAAGTTTAAGGATAAGATCTTCAACATAGTAGAAAAACAGTCCCAAGCAGTTGTGATTTCAATGACTCATAGAGTCTTTCTGGCAGTTCCCCTTTCTAACATCATTACAGAGTTCAATGTCCCTCCTACATTGGAGGGAGAATATCTTACACGCTGAGCGTTGCATTTGGTACAAGTACTGTGCCAAGGCGCCCTTTTACTTCTAGGTGACCCTCTAATGCAGGTCTGGGGCTCAGAATGCAAAAATAGAAAATTAAGAAAAATGTTTATAGCTTAGATATTTAAAGTTTGCAGACTTGTAATATATTAGAACAAACTTTCATTGTTGAGTCTTATCTAGAAGAGAGGGTGAGTTGTGCAAAAATAGAAAATACGAAAAAAGTTTATGGTTTACATTTTCTGAAGTTTGCCTGGATGGAGGCGAATGGTTTGAATGAACACATCCTGCTGATATAAGTCTAAAAAAATAGTGCTCTAACATTTGATGTTTCTCATTGTCACTTCCTTAGTTAATTTTGTTCACTGAAGCTCTCTTGTGGGTGTCTAAAATAAGTTAAGGTCTGAAAAATGCCTTTTTGATCTCTGGATAAACTGAGGTTAACTTTCAGTTACTAAAAGATTGTAGCTTTTTATCATGGCTGTTCACTATACAGTTAAATATATAAGCTAAAGAAAGCAGCAGTGGTGCTTCTCATAAGTCTTACTAGAGAATATTGTGGGCTGGTATGGAATAAAGAGCAAGAGAAGAGAGTGAACCTGGGAGGATATTCAACTTTGGAAGTATGAAATATTGTGACCCAAGAGCCTAGATTTACACCCTAAAAAAAAGGCCACGGAGTTTCTGAAGTGGCAGATTTAACCGGAATGACCCAAGGAAATATTATGGACCATGATTTGGAGGGTCATGGAGAGTTCACTGCCAAGATTATGTCCACAATTTTTTAACCTAATTTAAAAACGAAATAACTATGAAATAGTTATGCTGAGTTTCCATGCAGCGGGACTCACTCAGAACATTCTGTTATATTGAAGGCTTAGGCAAAGCAGACATTTTTCTTCCCATTTTACATCTGAGGGATTTGAAACGCAAAGAACTTAAGTGAATTTCTTGATGTCCTGTGACTAATAAAATTTCAAATCTAGCCCAGCCTATGTGACTCAGTGATTAAATGTTGTTCCATTCCTAGTCAGGGCACATACCTGAGTTTTGGGCTCAACCCCCAGTAGGGGGTGTGCAGAAGGCAACCAATCAGTGATTCTCTCTTATCATTGATATTTCTATCTCTCCCTTCCTCTCTGAAATCAATTTAAAAAACATATATTTTTTTAATTTAAAATCTAGGTGTGTGTTTTTTTCAAATCCAGTGTTGTTTTCATTACATTTCAGAAACAGGCATTTCCAGGAATGCCTATACCATTTTATTGAAGAGGCATGAACTTTCGGGAAACTGACAGGAGATAAAAATTCACTCAGTATAAACTAAAGCAAATTACTTAATCTTTAGGAAATTCTGATTAAACAACAACAACAACAACAACAAATATATATATTTTATTGATTTTTGATTGAGAGGAAGGGAGAGGGAGAGAGAGAGAAACATCTATGTGAGAGAGGAACATTGAATTGAGCCCAAAACCTGGGCATGTGCCCTGACTGGGAACTGAATTGGTGACCTTTTTGATGCATGGGACAATGCTCAACCAACTGAGCCACACTGCCAGGGCGGAAATTCTGTTGTTGTTTTTTTTTTAATTTAAAAAATAAGGCCATAACCGGTTTGGCTCAGTGGATAGAGCGTCGGCCTGCGGACTGAAGGGTCCCAGGTTCGATTCTGGTCAAGGGCATGTACCTGGGTTTCGGGCACATCCCCAGTAGGAGATGTGCAGGAGGCAGCTGATCGATGTTTCTCTCTCATCAATGTTTCTAACTCTCTATCTCTCTCCCTTCCTCTCTGTGGAAAATCAATAAAATATATTTTAAAAAAATAAAAATAAAAATAAATAAAAAATAAGAATAATACTTACCTAGATGAGTTAGAATGTACTTAGCATCCTATAAGTAGCAGAATACTTACTCCAATGAATTTAAATAAAAAGGAAATAGATCTTTCAAAACATGAAGTTCCGAAATAGGGCTTGGTCTGGCGTAGGTTGAGTCAGCAGCTTAAAAAGCTAGGCCAGGTCTTTTCCATCATTAGTGCTGTAGGTGCCTACAGCCATTTCAGGCATAAACCCAATTCAGCTACAGCAACGTCTGGAGATGCAAGGAAGACACCCTTTTCTGTATTTTTTGTCTTAGGGCTGAGGAAACACGTTCATAAAAACCCATGCCATACTAGAAATATCAGGGGGAGCACTTTGTAAAGTATATTATTGTCTAACCACTATACTGTACACCTAAAACTAATATAATTTTGAATATAAATTGTAATTGAAAAATAAAATTAAGAAATAGGGGAAAGGAACCCTACACCAGACTGTCTTTACATTTCTTCATGCTTCTAGTATTTCATCATCAGCCCAATACTACACAGATCATGGGCAAAGTTATTACAACTGGTTTAGCTGATCACTTTAGGAGGAATGAATGGTCTGCTGTGAGGATTAAATAAAGCAATATATGTTAACGTCCTAGAATAGTAGGCACTTGGTGTTATATCCTTAGTTATATAATATGTGAAAATGTTTTGCATTTTTTATATATTGTTATATTTATCCCTGTTCAAAATGGACATTTATGAGATTAAAATTCCCTTTTCCTAAAACATTCCTAAGAGTTTTCTTTCTCTCTGGAGAAAGTTATAGAGCTGATGGAAAAGTTATAGAGTCTCTGTATACTTTTTATATAGGCTTTGTTTGAATTTCATATGCCAGGGCTGTCGTGGGGTCATGAGGAATAGGCAGAGATTGGACTCAGACTTGGTTTTAGAGATGATGATAGTCTCATTCTTAAGGGGGTGATATTCTCATTCTTAAGTCATTTTCAGAAGTTTGAAAACAAAATAAGTGTCCGTACTATATTAGCATAACCATGTCTCTCCTGTTGTAATGCCAAAAATAGATCTATAGGCAGGAAATTAAATGCATTAAGGATTTTTGGTGGTTTTTTTTTTTTAGCATTAATGTGTTCATTTTTCCATAATAACTTGAGACAGCTTTGCCTTATCAACTAATTTTCTCTTACGTCAGTGACAGTGCTGTTCAAACAGTAGTGTGTGCCAGTAACACTTCAGTTTTTATATTATTAGTGGGGGTGGCTTTACTTTGGAAGAGTTATGTAACAAACCAATCAACCTACAAATAAAGATCTATGTCTAGTTTCCATTTGCCAGATTAGTCATTTATTCTTTTTATTGGCTTTAAGATATCTTTCTCCGTGTTATCTCTATTTTTACTACCCTCTATACCCCCCAGAGTTTTATCTCATCCTTTTTCCATTGACATCATTTTTTGTTTAGTTTTTTATTGTGTCTATGAGCTGAGTTTCCCGTTTTTTTGGTGATTTTTATTTTTAGAACACAAAGCCTGAAGAGTTCTTAGTGACTCAGCATGACTCCCAGCTCATTGGTGTGCAGGCGTAGATGGCTCCTAAAGGGCCAGCAATTCTAGGATGACCTGGAGACTTGGGTAAAACACATGGTTGCTTTGTAAACAAGGACCCTGCTACATCGATACCTTAACCTTGATTTAATACTGCATTCAGCGGATAATAGATTGGATGAAGCTCTGTTACAGCATGACCAAGTTGAAATGCAAGAATGATAATATTTAATATGTCGTTGTGGAGGTTTCCTAATTGTAGCTAACAAGTATTGAGCACCTAGAGAGAGCAGCTAAAGCTTGATTTATGTAACATAGTTGTCAGAGGGATGACTAAGAGAATTGGAAGTTGTCCAGGATTATGCTGAAAAAGGAGAATATGGGAGAATGTGGAAACCTGGCTAAACATCATATCAGTTGGGAGCTTTTCACAATACTATGTTCATTATCCCTAGAGATTCTGCTTAGTGAGTCCATTTTATTGAACAGTTAACCATAATTGATAATATGACTATTCCTTTTTATTAAGTGTTTAGATTGCCCCCATAGTTTTGTTGTTAAACAAACAACAAAACTCCCTAAATCTTTACTGTTCTTTATATCCTTAAAGCTTTGATTAAGTTTAAGCCCTTGGCCCCACCTCTATCTCCTCTTCAGAGCATTCCCAGAAGTGTCTCCATCCATCTCCCCAATCTTCTTAAAACGTGGGTTTTGCATTTTAAGCTGAGAAAATTGGCAGTTATTGCAAGGATAAGTTTAGATTGATCATAAACATACAAAAACTGTTCATTCTCAGGAGCAGTCAAGTGTACGTTAAAACCCTGAACTGTGCTTTCTTGTTGTGATCAGTTGGCAAAGATGAAAAGAGATGAGAATACTTTATTTTGGCATGGGTGCAATGGGAAAGTGGCTCTCTTATACTTCTCTGGGGAATATTAATTCGTAAAACCTTTCTCTAAAGCAATTTGGCATTGTGCATCAAGCGCTTTGAAATAATTCAGGTTCTTTAGTCCACTTAATATCCTTTGGAAACCATCCTAAAGAAATAGCACATACAGAAACAAAGATAGGTATACAACAGTGAATTTTATGATAACAAAAAATTAGAAGAAACCTAAATGTCCAAATGAAGGATAACATCCCCATGTGATGGAATGTCATTCATTCAGATTTGGAGGGGTTTGGTGATAAAAGTACAGGGTGAGACAAAAGTAGGTTTTTAGTTGTGGAGAATATGAAACAGTTTATTCTTGTATTATTACTTAGTAACTAGGGACCCAGTGCATGAACTCGTGCACCTTAAAAGGAACTGTGGGCCACGAGGCTGTGGTGGGCACAGGGGCGGGTCTTGGTCCATCCTCGTGCCCCCGCCAGGCCCCTCCCACTGCAGCCCCTCATTCCCCGTCTGCTGGCATCCCCGCTTCCGCCACCACCCACACGCTGATGGCACTGGCCACACTCGCACCCACTGATGGCACAGAGCTATTGGGGCCAGTGCCAAGTGCAAGCTGCAGCTGCTGCCCCGATTGCCCCTCAGGAGCAGGGGGAGGTGGAGAAGCCCTCAGGGGCGATTGGGACCGACGCTGGGCGCCGGCAGCGGGTGTGAGTGGGTGGCTCCAGCGCTGGCAGCGGGTACAAGTGGGGCTGGTGCCAGAAGCAGGTGTGGGCGCTTGGTGGGACTGTTGCGCACAGGAGCAAAGAATTTTCAGTAACCGCCAGAGGCTCACCCTGATGACAGTGACCGGCACCCCGCCTTGGTCTGGTGCTTCCGCTCACCTGCTCCACCATCCCACTGTGGCCAATGCCCGCCATGTTCCACACGTGCCCCCTGGTGGTCAGTGCATGTCACAACAGCCGATTGTTCGGTTGTTCTGCCATTTGGGCTATTTGCATATTAGGGTTATATAGAGAGAGATTATTGTATTACTTTCCATATGAACAACTGTAAACCTGCTTTCACCTTTACCCTGTATACATGGCATAAAACTTACCATTTTAGCCATTTTTAATCATGCAATTAATTCAGTGACATTAAGTACGTTTGCATTGCTGTGCTACCATAATCACTTTCCATATAAAACTTTCCTCCTCTTGCATAACTCAAACTCTATACCTGTTTAACAATTTCCTATTCTTTCTCCCCTTACCCCAACCCCTGGCAACCACCATTCTATTTTCTGTCTTTATGAATTTGACTACCCTAGTAATATAAGTGGAATCTTATGGTATTTGTCTTTTGGGTATGTGACTGGCTTATTTTACTTATAATGATGTTCTCTTGAGTTCATCCATGCTGTAGCATGTGTCAAAATTTTCTTTTTAAGGCTGAATAATTGTATGTATACACCACATTTTGTTTATCTATTCATCTATCGATGGACATTTGGGTTGTTTCCACATTTTGGCTATTGTGAATAATGCTGCTATTGAACACTGGTGCAAAAATATCTGTTTGAGTTCTCTGCTTTCAATTCTTTTGGATATATACCCAGAAGGAAATTGTGGTTTTAAAAATCTTTAATATATCAAAGTTTAAAAGATTATAAAGAGCATGATTCTCTTTTTTGGGGGGGAGGGAAGTATGCACATAATAAAAGGACTGGAAAAACATAGTTAAAAACAATTTGGGGCTCTTTATTTTCTTTCTGACTTTTCTATTGTAAGGAATATATACAAATACATAGTTTGAATTAAATAGAGGGCCCCACCACTTTCAGATGAATGAACAAAGTAATCTGGCAATAGCTTTTTTCTAATGCTGTACTGCTTTACCTCTGGGTTATAAAAATGATAATTTCAGAAATATCCCTAGAGATGTAAGGCACCATGAAATTCAGTTTAATTACTTGTATGTCCCTCAGAAAGAATCACAGCTGTTATATCACAGACAGGGAAAATGACAGCTAAATAGGAAGAACTTGACTTGAGCTTAGCTTCTTCTTTGATAGCAAGTACATGTTCTTTATGTAGAAATAACCAGCTCAGGAATATTTCCTTTATTCTTGACTTTGTTGAACGTCTCAGTGCAGATGCCAGAAGTGAACTAAGGCTTTCTTCTAAAGACATCACTCCATAATCAAGTACTTAGAGCTAGCTTGCAATCCGCTGACAGATGCAGTGCTCATGCAGCAACCCTTGAACACAATCTATTGCTTTGAAAGCTTAACGAGAAGTTCTCATCTTTCTAATCTAATAATGAATTGAAGAATACAGATTACTTATCTTCTTTCTACAAGTATTTAGTACCAGAATAGAAAAAAAATCAACAGTAGTGGAAATGCCTGTGTGCAGGTACTCAAAGCCACTGGACTTCTCTTAAGATGTGAACGTCTGGTTCCATCCTTAAGATTTGCTTTCTTCATGAAGTCTTCTTTCATTTAGCTTCACTCACATGTAAGCATTTTATTTATCTTTATAGATAGGTTTAAAATATTAACCATTTTTAGAGATTTCTTTATGTAAGGACTAACTAACATATTGTTCATGTTCATTTATCCTCTTGCTAGTTAAAAACCTTCACGTTTTCGACGACATGAAATTTCTTATTTGGTGCATTTTTATGGGCACATTCAGCCGTCTTGCCGTATCATTCTTTTGCAAATGCTAGTCTTCAGTCTAATAAGATCGATCGAATATATTTTGTGACAAACACCATTCTTTGCAAGAATTCATTGATATCTATTTCTGTTGTAGAGTACAAACTTTATCCTTAATATGAAAACATTTCTCTACTTTTATTTTTTATTATCTTTCCTTTTTCACCCAACTCACTTTTACCAAAAAAAAAAAAAATTTTAAATATATTTTATTGATTTTTTTTACAGAGAGGAAGGGAGAGGGATAGAGAGTTAGAAACATCGATGAGAGAGAAACATCCATCAAGCTGCCTCCTGCACACCCCCTACTGGGGATGTGCCCACAACCAAGGTACATGCCCTTGACCAGAATCGAACCTGGGACTCTTCAGTCCACAGGCCAACACTCTAGCCACTGAGCCAAACTGGTCAGGGCCAAAAAAATTTTTTTTAACACATACCAATGGGTAAGCAAAATGATACAGAGAAGAGGGCTCATGCTTGGAATCCAGCAGAGCTAGGTAAAGTTCCTGCCTGACCACTTATAAATTACATGGCTTAATATTTCCATGCTTCAGTTTCCTGATCAGTAAACCTGAGAAAATCCTCCTTATCTTAAAGAGTTGTCAGATTTAGAAATATTAAGCCTGATGGGTCAAATATAATGCCTTATACCTAGGAAGTGCTTAGTAAACTGAGCCAGCTAAAATTGTTTCTTTTTACCATTTGGTGTTCATCCCAGCTTTTTGAATGTTATCTGTGCCATATTGTATTCTTTGTTAGAGAGACACTGTTCCCCTTTGTAGGACATATATATTGCCACCCCCTGGCACCAGGTTTTGGTACGTGTCTTGATTGATTATCAGCAGAAGTTTAAGAGCCCTGTTGTGGTTGTGCTATGTGTACTTTTCCTTGGTTATTTCCCAGAGAAAACTGCTCCTTCAAGCTAGATCCCAGAGGGAAACCAGTGTGGAGTGGAGCGAAACCAATAATGCAGGAACATGGCGTGAATAGCATTTCAAGCCACAGGGTTTGCTGTCATATAATACTGTGGCACACTTACCCAAAAACGCATCATCTTCAGCCAAAATGGATGGTTTCAGTATTTTAACAGCTATATGTATTTTTTTTTATCAAGTTTGAATCTTTAAAAAAAGTAATGGAATGATAAAATATATATGGAAAATCAGCACCAAGGAACCAGAGAATACAAATATGCCAATAATAAGGATCAGCATGCTTGGTATAATTGAGCTTCAAGCTTTTTAGTAGTTGCATGAAAAAAAGATCATATGCCAGTTCTTCAAAGGAAACGGAACTCTCCCTAGCAAGAAATGAAAGGACCCTACGTAGGCACAAGGAAATACACTGTCAATATTTTATAAAGTGGTGAATTCCAAAAATGTTAAAATGTAATGCACTGAAGGTGATATGCAATTCACTCATTTAATTCAGTCTATAGCTTTTTGATCATATGGTTTTTATCAAGGTCAGGATTTAGACTACTGAAAGAATTGAATAGATTACTTTTATCTTTTACATACTGCTGTGTTTACCACTTGTCTCAGCCCAGTTCTTGGTGAGAAGTAGGTACATCTTCTCTTCATTCAGCAAGTATTTTGTAATCACCTGCAATGTGTCAGGCAGTCTGAAGATTCAGGTACTAGAGATTCAATGCTCAATATTACTGACAAGTTCCTTGCTCTCATGGGGCTTACATTCTATTGGGGAAGATAGATAACAAAAATCTCAGGTTGTTATAAATCTGTAATAAATAAGAACTGTTTAGAGTGTCCATTTCCCCCGTGTGTTATGCTAATATCTGATTGTCAAGAATTTTTTTTATTTCACTTAAATTGCCACATTTATTGTCATAAAGTTGTTTTGAATATCCATTTACTTCTTTTTAAATGCCAGTAGGACCTTCAATTTGTATTTTTCTCTCTTTTCCTCTCCTCTCACTCCTCTCTCTCAGTCTGCTGCCTATGAGTTTATTAATTTTACTAATTTTCTTGTAGAACTAACTTTTTCCAGTGCTGATAACCTTTGGTGCACATCTGTTTTCTATTTCATTGATTTCTGCTCCGTATTATGTCCTTCTTTCCATTCTGTTTGAAGCTAATATATATATGAACACCTTTATCTTGAAACTATAAGGTATTTTTTTCTACATAACCTTTTCTTGTGTCATCAAATAGTCATTCATGAGGTATTTAATCCTTATATTGTCCTCCTTCTGACTCTTTTAAAATAAAGATTTCATTTTATGTTTGTCTTAAGTAGTTTCTATTAGTCACCAGGGCATTTATTTTACTTTTCTTCTTCTCCATGCACCCAAATGAAATTATATGGAGTATTGTTGCCTGTTGAATGATGTATGTGAAAAAAAAACAACCCTAGAATGGAAGTGTTACCTTGAAAATACAGTGGATATGCAAGCACTGAAGTCTTTAACAATGCTGACGTGTTTTCCAAGGTTGATATTTAGTGTCATGCAGATTCAGAAAAGGCTTCTTATTCTTTTTGAGCTAAAATTAGTATGCACAGGCACAATCTCTGTTTTTCTTAATTTCTTAGTGTAATTAACGTTCTTTATTTCATTTCTATACCACCCTTATGGAACTGATTGTTTTAGTATGTTACCCAGATGATCCTCCTCATTGCTCTGTGTATTTTCAAGGCTTTTTATAAAACCACTTTTAAAAATATGTGCACAGTTCTCATTTTAAAATTTCTACTGCATATACATGCGCACATACAAACTATCTCACATTTCTGGTAAACTATTGAAGAGAGGACATTTTCCAAAGACTGGGCTGCTATGGTGAGAGTAGGTTAACTGGTGGAATACAATGGAGCAGAGGGTGAGAATACGCAGTCACTTAAGCATTAAATCCTAATAGCACACTTGATTCTGGGTGAAGGCCAGTAGAATAGTTTTACTTACTCAGGCGTTGGAGTTATGCAAACAGAAGCTATTGCACACCAAGAGTTTCATGACTGAGAAAGTAAACTTGTACATTTGTTGTTGTTTTTTTGTAGGTTCAAAAAGGCATTTGAAAGTGAGCCTACACTACAGTCGGGAATTAATTATGCAGTTCTTCTTCTGGCAGCTGGGCAACAGTTTGAATCTTCCTTTGAGCTCCGGAAAGTTGGTAATTACAGCTTGATATTTTACATGGGAATCCAACTTTATACAAAGAAAAAGAATCATTGGTAGATAGACTTTTGCTTTCTATCTCATCTGACTTCCTGAAAATTTTTTTATTGTATTTCCTTGTTTAGTGTTTCCAACTATGGTGCAGAATCCTGATATCGGGACTTAAATCAGTTTTTAGTTTATTTTACCTGTTTCGAAAAACACCCTGGTTAATATTTATTGTTCCAGTGCAAACTAACATAGAAAAATATAGGCTCCTGCCCTAACCAGTTTGGCTCAGTGGATAGAGCGTCAGCCTGCAGACTGAAGGGTCCCAGGTTCGATTCTGGTCAAGGGCATGTACCTTGGTTGTGGACACATCCCCAGTAGGGATGTGCAGGAGGCAGCTGATTGAGGTTTCTCTCTCATCGATGTTTCTAACTCTCTATCCCTCTCCCTTTCTCTCTGTAAAAAATAAATAAAATATATTTAAAAAAAAAAAAAAGAAATTATAGGCTCCATTTTCGGTGGAATTGTTGAACTCTATGACACGTTATGGGAGAGAATCAGAATTATAGGTTTGGGTCTCCATCAGTAATGATGATGTAATAAAAGAACAATGTAATTAGAATTGAGACAAATCACTATTTGAATCTCATTTTCAAGGAGTAATAAAAATAAAATTTGTATCACTGAGTATTACAATCTGTGAATCTATAAAGATAATTAAGACAAAGAAATCAAAACAAAATTCATCACCAAGCACAAATCAACTCATTTGTTATCTGTGGAGGTGACCAACTTCTCAGAAAATTGGGTATTATAGGGGAAAAATTAAGTACTTTCCATTTCTTTTAAAGACATTTTATAGTTCATCCAGTTGGTGAGATAAAGCTCGTCTTAAAGCATGCTACATACCAACTGTATTTTGTTCAGAAGAATGTATTCTTCAAAAGAGTGCTAGCTAATAGAGTAGAACACATGATAAAACTGATAGTGATGTTGAAATAATGATTCTGGCCCGGATCAATGAAAATGTTTACTTGTAAAAAAAAAAAAATTATTTGCCATATTTACACAGTACCAAAGCTCACTCACAGATTGCTTGTTAGTCACAAAGCAACAAACGTACCTGTACATCCCCTCCAGGAACCAGGCTGTCAGTGATCCAACTGGCATCCTTAGTGGATGACTCCACACGGGCCCCCTGACGTGGTGAATATGGAGCAAACAGCATCTGCTGTGAAATAGCCTCACCAAAAATGTGTAGCCTGAATTTAAGATCTAACATCTAGTTAATAGGAATCACAGTGTCTAGAAAAATAAATCAGACATCACCATGAAGCGCCATCAGACATAGCCATAATGTGAGGACGTTCTACAGTACCGTCCTCCTTGTCTCTTTAAAAACTCAGTGTCATGGGGGAAAAGTGTGGGTGGAGTGGTTACTGAGATTTAGCAACACAATAAACAAATGCCATGAATGATTCTTGATTGGATTCTGGTTTGGAAAAAAAAGCTATAGGAGATATTTGGGAAACAATTAGAGAATTGTGCAATAATTGAATAGAATTTTTTAGGTGTATGCTGCAACACTTAAGGGTGAAATGTCATGATTTCTGTAATTTAATTTGAAATGTTGCAACAAAAATATTCAGGAAGATGAAGCAAGAGCAAAATGTTAGCAATAATTGAAAGTATGGCCATTCATTGTTACATTTTTTTCTCTTTTCATGTATGTTTGAAATTCTCCGTAATGGAAAATTGAAATGGAAAGAATTTAATCTCCTTTATTTATGGAGGCTGTATGACCTTAGACAAGTTGTTAAAGGTCTCTGAGCTCTTTTTTCCTTACTGAAGAAAAGAGAAAAGCTCTAATTCATTGTATGGTTGTATGAATTGAGAGTTATATTTCCAACATGCTTTGCACAGTGCTGAGCATCTAATGAGTGTTCAATAAAGGCTCTGTTTCCTAAATTCCTCCATTAAAGCAGCCTTGAATCTAATAGTGGCTCCAAGTTGTAAATCTGTCATGAAACTAAACTATTAAAAATATCTTCAGTTCTTAGAAGCCAAACACTTCTAATTAGAGCATTGTCTATTTAAATTACCAAAACAGACAACTGAATCAAAGAATTGATATTTGAAACAGGAGTGACATACTGTTTGTTCTGTATACATTTAGCTAGAATTTTTTAAAAGAAAAATAGCCAGCTGATAAGGAGTGGTAAAAAGGTATAAGAAGGTACATCAGTAATAGTGTTTTAGCTATTGGCCCTAGGGATCAAGACCCTTAAAAATATTGTAGTCTAGCACTAAGTACGACGTTACTTCTGGGACTTGTTCCTATGGAAATGGTCTCTAAATGTGGGGGAGGGGGGCATGTGATGTTTATTCCTGTATTCCTTGAGGGGGGGAGCTTCTAAATATAAAAATTAAAGCCATGTTCATAACTTCATACCTAAAAGATTAATATCTTCATGTAGAAACAGGGTTCATGCAGCATGTGGAAAGAACATAAAAGCTAATACACAAAAGAAATACAAACATGAAAAGAAAATCAATCTCAATGGTAAAAAAAAAAGGCAATTTTCTTTCTCTATCAGATTGGTAAAGATGAAAGGACAAGATAGTATCCATAATTGGGGAAGGTGTGGGCAAGAGATTATTGTCAGGTGCCACCAGTGCCAATATAAATTGGTACAGCATTTCTAAGGACAACTTGGCAAATGTATCAAAACTTAAAATCAGTGCATCTGCATGAAGCAAGACCAGGGTTAGGACTTTATTATAAAGAAACAATTGAATAAGTGCACAAAACTATGTGTATAGGAATGTTTGTAGTAATAAAATGTCATCTGCTGCATTTGGGTAAATAAATTGTGACATATCCATATGCTAAAATACTATTTGCCATAAAAACAACATTTTGTCCAAATGCTGAATGGTTTGGTGTCATAATCATAGATTTATGCCAAGGCCAAAGCTAAATATCACCCTCACAGAGTGAACTTCTGGCATGGAAGAATAAATCTGAAATGTTATTTAAAACTATTATTGAACTCCCTTTACTATTAAACATTTTCTTAGTCCCTACTTAAATGTTTGACATGGCCCAGCCGGTGTGGCTCAGTGTTTGAGCATCGACCTATGAACCAGGAATTCATGGTTCAATTCCCGGTCAAGGTATATGCCTGGGTTGTCAGCTTGATCCCCGGTGGGGGGCATGCAGGAGGCACTGATCAATGATTCTCTCTCATCATTGATGTTTCTTTCTCTCTCTAAAATCAATAATATTTATATATATGTTGACATGGTATAATGATAGATCAGTCCTGGGTTCATTGTTCTGCACATAACACACAATAAAGAGATGCTCATTTTCAACTGAGGTTGGTAGAGACATGTTTTTCCCATCTCATTTTTCTCACACACTTTCTTCTTTCATTTGTATTCATTATATTTTTTATTATGTTCAGAAAGGAGACCATGGATGTTGTTGCATATACATGTGTAATTTTTTTATCTCATAAAATTTTAAAGTGACAAAGCTATTTTCTTTTTAACTTATCACAAAATGTGAAGAGTGGACTTCTTCCTGAAATAGTCATGGCTTAAGTGGAATTATATAATAAAAAGTAGCATAAAGTTTTTTAAAGATTATTTTGTTTTGTTAAAGTATAATTTTCAAAAAATATACATTTATAACTCAGAAACTATAAAATGGACACATGTAAGACATTTTAGTTAACTCATTTGATACCGAAGCTAGTAGGAGAATATGTCCAGTTCAAAGAGCATTTAAGAAGTAGGGTATTTACAGATAATTTAACAAAGAAATGTTAGGATAAGATTTCTGAGTTTGATTTTTAAAAAACTGGTTTATGTTCAAGAGGTCATAATCTTAGGGATTATCTGTTTTACTAGATAGAAATTATTTGCGTCTCTATTGAACAAAACCCCACAAGTTAACAAGTAAACTTCTCTAAGTCTGCAATCTTTAATAAATACAAAATAGTGAGATGAACTAACTACACTTTTCCTAGACACTCCTTGAGTGGATATACCCCTATGTAATATTGAAATGATGCCTTCCCCCCCCCCCTTTTTTTTTAATCTTACTCCCAAATCTCAGATAATTTTCTTGACAATTATGGATGTTAGTGGCACTAAACAATTCTGCAAGGATATATTCTCTTTAAGCAAAATAAGTACAAATGCAAAAATAATATAAGACAGAGTAGAGATGAAAATTTTAATGAAATGCAAAGAATCTAGAAGGACCAAAACATTGTAAAAAAGAACAAAGTTGGAGGATTTAGATTACTTGATTTCAAATGTTACATTAATCAAGAGAGCATTTTTCTGTCAGCTTCCTTATTTTGAATGCTGTAGTATATAATTCTTTTTGCATATAATATTGTAGCATTTTACTCTTACAAAAGATATATACTGTACACATTTATATTTCAACTAACTGATAGAATGTTAGTATATTTCCCTTTCAAGTAATTAAAGATCCCATGATATAATAAGGGAATGAGGGAGGTTATACAACAAGACACTTGGTGTTAGCACCTTTTAATTTTTGCATATACAGACATACATACAAACTCTGGAATGATGTACATCAAAGTGACAGTGGCAGGTACCTTTGAGTTTTTAAGTTAATGGTAAGTTTCACTTTCTTCTGTGTGCCTTTAGGATTAACCTGACATTTTTACAATGAACTCAACCCCCTTTTATAATCCGAAACAGAACAAGGCTATTTTAATCTGAAAGGAAGAATGAAAGCTTCATTTTGTTTTTTAATAAAAAGTCATCCCTGCCTACATGCTGTGTGTTTGTAATGTTGTACTTCCTGTCCGTCTTCTAGGGGTGAAGCTAAGTAGCCTTCTTGGTAAAAAGGGAAACTTGGAAAAGCTCCAGAGCTACTGGGAAGTTGGATTTTTTCTGGGGGCCAGTGTTCTGGCCAATGACCACTTGAGAGTCATTCAAGCATCTGAAAAGCTTTTTAAACTGAAGACACCGGCATGGTAATAAACTGTTACGTGTTTATACAATGGCTTTTCATAAACAGCTCCTATCACTTCTTCCCAAATTGTTATATTTGTTGAACTTACAATTAGATTATTTTATTTGCTTACAGAATAAAATGCAGAATATAGAGAAAAAAACATGATGTCTATAAGTAACATGTGTTGAATATAGGTTCTGATGATTTTGGACATGGGTGATGTCTGCCGGCTACTGGCTTAGCCTTTCTCTCACATTGACCAACCCACTCACCCAGTGTTACCCACATAAATCATGCAGAAGCCTCAAACTTTATACCTACAAATCTAATCAGCAGGTTTACAGTTTCCACCTCAGCCTCCCAGGCCTCGGCTCCAAATACATGCCCTTTGTTTCCTTTATGATCTAATCTCAGTTTTGGAATTACCATTCTTTTTACTTAGGGTTTACTGACACATTTTGGTGTTTTCTCTCTCTCTCTTTATGTGTATGTGTGTGTGTTTTTCTAATTTCAAATTGTTCTTGGCATGCACCCAAGTCTCATCATTATGTATGTGATGATTGGAGAGATGAAAACAAAATTCCATCTGCATTTAGGACTGTTTTTGAAAACAGTGCTAATTTTATTATGCATCCCATGTCATGATTGACCATTATCCACAAAGACTTTTAAAGGTTGACAGTAATACTGAGAAAGGCTTAGAACAGCTCTGAGCCCAGGCCACCGACTTGTTTTCCTCAGAGGAAACATTTGAGGAGATGACCACCCTGTTATGTCCTCATACCTTCCTAAGGGATTTTCTCATTTTCTGCAAATCCTCCCCAGCATCACTCCCATTGTGATCTTTCTGACCTTCCCCCTCCACTGGAACCCTTAAATCAATATAGTTCAATGGTGCCTCAGCCTAAGGGATAAAGTCCATCTCCTTGGCTTGGCAAACAAGGTTTGCGCTTAGTCATTCCAGCCTCGGTTTTTGTCACGCTGCTGTCCGTTCACACCGAACATGCCATACTGCTTGGGAATGCCTCCTGCAGCACCCTTCTCCACCTGGAGACACTCATAAATCACATCTGCTCAAAATCAGACCCTGACCTTTAACCCTTTCCTGCTTCCAGATACAAGTTCATGGATATCATTGCATACACGTGTGATTATTTCATCTCATGAAATTTTCTTCTTTTGTTTTTCTGCATTCAGATATTGTTAGTCATGTCTGTTTAGTATTAGCTTTGTTGATATTGATCACATGGTGCTATAATACCTTTTACCTTCTGTCTCCTCAGCACTGTGCACAACTTGAGAACAGAGTTGTACTGTCAGTAGTATGTTTACAGAGGGCAGTCAGCAAGTGACATGAAATACATGAACTAATAAATGCATGCGTTAAATGTAGCCAAATTTGTTATTTCTTCATGATAACCATTCTGATGGTAGAGGAGGTTGAGACTGAAGCACAGGTACAAAGAGATTTGGTTTTAGGTATCCTGGTTTCTATGGACAAGAAAACAAACATTGTTTTATTCAATAGTAATAACAATGAAACAGTGCCTTAAATTTCCATTAACTTAATGTTAGCTTTCATGCTAATAGTTTACAGTATGCTTGCATACCCAATGTCTCATTATAATTACCTTGCTTCTCATTTTTGCTAACTCTTTTCTTGGAGGTACCAGCTATCTTATCAGATTTGGGGATTTTTGTATAATGTATAAGCTGAGTTGCTTCAGGTAAAATAATGATCTCTTATGAAGGGTCTATTTAGAAAAGCTTTCTTAAGGAAGTATATTTAAAAATAAATGTGTTCACCACTTCCTTGAATAGGATATAGGCGTTATTTTAAAAGTCATGTTTTAAGTAGATGTATCACCCAGTCCGAGTTACTTAAACTCTCTAAGCCTCAGTTTCCTCATCTTTAAAATGGGTATAAACCAGCCTGTTTATTGCATTTTTGTGAGATTTAAATGAGATAATGTGTGTAAGTCCATGACATATAAGAAATAATGGATAATGTTTGGTGAATCTGAATTCATAATTTTTAATGCCATATTTACACTTATCGAGTAAAACTGGGATACATGGGAACAGGTGGTTCTAAATTTGCCTCATGTGTTTTATATCTTTAATGTTTAGGTACCTCAAGTCTATTGTAGAGACAATTTTGATATATAAACATTTTGTGAAATTGACTACAGAACAGCCTGTGGCTATACAGGAACTCGTGGACTTCTGGATGGACTTCCTGGTCGAGGCCACAAAGACAGATGTTACTGTAGTTAGGTTTCCAGTGAGTACTCTTTGTTTAACTTAACTCTGATTATAGTTCTATTTTGTTTCTTTCATTTAAACTTTATCTTGCATTGTGGTTGTAATAGTTCTATATGCTGATTTTCATGCCCTAAAACAACAGTCATGTGGTTAATACATTTATTTTCTGCACATTGGTTTGCATTAGCTTACTTTTTAAAATAACTTCTCAAACTCAGAGAAATGAGATACATTTTTATGTTTTGCCATGAAATTTGGAGGTTTCTTTTCATAAGTTGTAAAGTGCACTTTCCCAAGAAAATATTGTCTCTTAGTTCAGTAAGTCAAGACATCTCTTCAGACCAGACAGATGGGTACTTCAGACTCCAGCTTTGTTGACATCATCATCAATATCAATTGCCATTATTGTGGTGAAAAGTGTCAGGCTCACCTGCATTGTTATTCCGTTTCCAGCACTCATTATCCTCACGACTCAGAGTTAGATGTAGTATCCACAATCACTCTTCACAATGCTGTAGATCATGGGAAATGATGACTTGTAGGTTTTGGTCTGCAACCAATTTTGGCTAGTCTCTGTCAAACTTCATATATATAATGGACACACACACAAACACTTAAAAAATATATTGCTCATCTTCTCAGCTAGTGCCATCCCCACCCTGATAGCTCTCAGCATCCCATCTAAAGCAGTATACAGCTTTAGCATCCAATGCAAGGATTATTGGCTACTCACTGTGTGCATAAATCTCTCCTCACATCAAAGTGCTGCCATACCTCTCTCTGTTTGAGCTCCTAGTCTCAGTCTTCCACACCCAGAGGTGGTGACAACTCAGTTCTTTTCACAAAATCTTGTTCTGTAGTTCTTGTTGACAGCATCATCTGTTTGATTTAATTAAATCAATTGCTGGCATTAACAGGCTTTCTTTATTCTTGTTTTCAGATGAAGCTTGAAACGCAGCAGGAGCTTTAGTTGAAAAGCCTTTCATACTGAAACACTTAACTTTATTTTCTAGCCTAGATTATGCGTAGCTAGGAAAACACTTCTCTCAGAGTGAGCTGGCAGCTTGCCTTGAGCTGGTGCGCTGATGCTAGTAAACGTGGTGATGAGAGAAGACAGCACAGATCTAAGTATTTAATTATTGACTATTGACTTGATCGACTAGAAAATTAGCTGTGAGAGGAAAGCACTCATATTAGCTATTCCGATCTGATTTAAATTAGCTTAATATGAATCACTCTGTCATAATGTGAATGTAAAAAATAAAACCAGAAAATATGAAGAGAGAAGTTAGTAGAATATAGGTATATAGTCCAAGTGAGAGAGGCCTTCTTAAGCAAGAAAGGGACCTGTAAGCCTGAAAGGCAAATATTGACCAATTCGATTTCATTAAAAATTCAAAATTTTTTTTAAAATACATTTTTTATTGATTAAGATATTACATATGTGTCCTTATCCCCACGTTACCCTCTACCCCCCCGCCCCCCGCTCATGCCCTCACCGCCCCCCCCCCCCCCCGTTGTCCATGTCCATTGTTTAGGCCTATATGCTTGCATATAAGTCCTTTGGTTGATCTTTCCCCCTTACCCCCACCCTCCCCTACCTTCCTTCCAAGGCCCGACAGTCCAATCAATGCCTCTCCGTCTCTGGATCAGTCCTTGTTCATCAGTTTATGTTGTTCATTATATTCCACAAATGAGTGAGATCATGTGGTATTTATCCGCTCTCCAGTTCCATCCATGCTGTGACAAATGGTAAGAGTTCCTTTTTCTTTTTCTTCTTCTTAAAGAATACCTTTCAGCATTTCATATAATGCTGGTTTGGTGGTGATGAACTCCTTTAGCGTTTTCTTATCTGTGAAGCTCTTTATCTGACCTTCTATTCTGAATGATAGCTTTGCTGGGTAAAGTAATCTTGGTTGTAGGTTCTTGCTCTTCATCACTTTGAATATTTCTTGCCACTCCCTTCTGGCCTGCAAAGTTTCTGTTGAGAAATCAGCTGACAGTCGTATGGGTACTCCCTTGTAGGTAACTGACTGTCTTTCTCTTGCTGTTTTTAAGATTCTCTCTTTGTCTTTTGCTCTTGGCATTTTAATTATGATGTGTCTTGGTGTGGTCCTCTTTGGGTTCCTTTTGTTTGGGGTTCTCTGCGCTTCCTGGAGTTGTAAGTCTATTTCTTTGACCAGGTAGGGGAAGTTTTCTGTCATTATTTCTTCAAATAGGTTTTCAATATCTTGCCCTCTCTCTTCTTCTGGTACCCCTATAATTCTGATGTTGGTACATTTGAAGTTGTCCCAGAGACTCCTTACACTATCTTCATATTTTTGGAATCTTTTTTCTTTTTTCTTTTTCGGTTGGGTCTTTTTTGTTTCTTCGTATTTCCAGTCTTTGACTTGATTCTTGGGATCCTCTTGTTTGCTGTTGGATCTCTGTATATTATTCTTTATTTCAGTCAGTGTATGCTTAATTTCTAGTTGGTCCTTTTTCATATCCTCGAGAGTCTCACTAGATTTATCGGCGGTTTCCATAAAATTCTTGAAAAACCTTATAAACGTGGCCTTGAACTCTATATCCAGTCATTTGCTTTCCTCCATTTCTGTCATTTGTGACCTGTTTCTTTGTCTCCGCATTTTTTATGCTTCCCTGTGTTGGTAGAGTGGTTTTGTGTGCTAGGTGTCCTGTAGGGCCCAGTGGCTTAGCCTCCCGTTACCTGAGGTGGACACTCTTGGTGTACCCCCTTGTGGGCTTTTTGCACAGTCTTATTGTAGTTATGCCTTGATTGTTGTAGGATCACTGGGAGGAATTGACCTCCAGGCCAATTGGCAGTGAGAATCAGCTGTGTCTGCAGTGGGAGAACTTCTGTGCTGAAGACACCCTTCTGGGGAAGACTTGCTTCAGTGGGGATTTCGTGCTCACTGAGTCTGCACCCTGAGTGTGTCCCTTATGGATCTGAGGAATTGTAATCTGGATGGTCCCCCTCTGACCACTGGGTACACTGGCTCTTGGATCTAAGGAGGTGCTAATTTAGCCTCTGCCTGAGGTTACACAGCAGGAGCTATGAAGAGAACTGCAGATTCCCCTTCCTTTTTTGGAGTTTGGAGGTACCCTTATGAGGCCCAGCTGTGAAGCAATGCAAGCTGCTGTGGGGCCTTGGGCCTTATCTTGGAAGTTCTGGGTCTGTGGCCCAGCTGCAGTTTGTTAGGTAATTTTCAGGTTGCAAAGGGCCGGGGCATTCATATGCAAAAGCCTCTGCCACAGCCTGGGTGGGGTAGGGTCTCAGGGAATCAATGGGGCAGAGCAAGCAGCTATGGCTGGTCCTCAGCCCTGCCCTAAGGGGCCGTGCGTCTCAGTGTCCCGGTAATTGCTGCAAGCACCTCTGAGGGAAAGCCGACCTCAAGTTCCGAGTTCTGCCCGCTGCCAGACAGTCCAGTTTCTCCCCGTATGAGTCCTGGGTCCCCAGAGACTTCCCGGAACCGGAGTTCAGAGCAGTTGGGAGCTTGTGACTCCCTCTCGATTTAAAAAGACAGCTGCGTCCTCAGGTGCCAGCCCCTTTCCGCGCGCGCGTGAGCCTCCGTACCTCTGCACTTTACTTCCGCAGCTCCTCTGGCTCTCAGTGTGGTTTTCTTTCCTTCTAGTTGTGGAATTTCCACTCAGCCAGCTTTCCTGTAGTTCTGGAGGCTGTTCGTTTTGTCTTTATGTTGTTTTTTTTGAAGTTGTTGTGGGAGGCAGCGATTTCCCGGTGTTTATCTATGCCGCCATCTTAGTTTCTCTCAAATTTTTGTTCAGTATGAAACACCACAAACATGGCAAATGCGAGACAGGGAAACAATACTTAATACCAATGTTGCAGAATGATTAATTTGCCTAATATGTAAAAAACCTCAACCAACTACTAATTTATACACAAAAGAAATATGGGCAAATCATGTGAAGAGAAAATTAATATCACCGAGTAGTCAAATAAAGAAAATAAAAATGAGACACCATTATACCTATGCTGTTTTACATATGTGCAAATATATCTGGAGGATAGATTCCCACAAGTGAAATAGATTAATATTGCCATGCTGCCCTCCAACGGGATTATATCATTTGACGTACCTACCATCAACATACGAAGCTGACTGCTTTCCCAAAGTCTCTCCAAAAAGTGTATTGTCAGAGTTAAATTTCTGCTAAATTCATAGATGAAAAATGGTATATTGGGGTAGCTTTAATGGTGTTTCTCTTATTACGTGTGAGGATGTGCATATGTGTAAGTTCATGTGTTTAAAAGACCACTCAGTGATTTTTTTAAAAAAGAAGGATTTGTTGCCACCATTTAAAAATAAAGAGTTGGACCTTCAGTGCTTCCTATGATGGAGTAAATGGTATTGATATTGCTAAAAAATACCTATGAAATCCGGACAAAATGCACAAAACAACTATTTGGAGGCATGAAACAGCTATTATCACAGTACTACAGTCCTTGGAGGTGAGGTACTTGAATTGAGTCCCACCTTCACCCATTAGTTTTTCCCCAAGGTCATTTTTCTGGCTGCACCCAAGGAGGTGGAGCCCTGATTGGGAATGGCTTTCTCACTGGGCGGAGCAGACACATACCAGTGTTTGGGGCTCTAAGGCATCTGAATATGAGGGGCAGGCAAAGTTGGAAAAGGGGGATCCTTGAAGAATGAAACCCAGGATTCTGCCTGGCTATTTCAGATAGTGTGAAAAAGGGGTAATCATGTTGTGAATAAACACAACTATATATCCCAGTCTTTGACTAAAATTGGGTTTTGGATGAGACCTATATGGTTTAAATAAACCTTATAAAGGTAAGTTCCCTTGATATTTAAGACATCCTGACCTGAATTGGCAGAGAACATCCTTTGGAAGGCTGAAAGCTGAAGAGACACTCCAGAGCTTAAACCATGCAGGGATAAGCAGTTGGACTTTGGGCCAAGATAGAGTGATGAGACCTTGGTGAACACCCCAAGTCCTTAGTTGATACATAGAAACCCAAGCCCCAGGAGTAACTGCAAAACTAAAACAGACCACCCTAACAAAACCTTAATAAAAAATAAGGCCTGATAGGACCAAGATGATACAATGATAACTGCTAACTAGGAAAAAAAATCTCTGGAAAGATATAATTCAAAGCATCTGCAATGTCATTCAGATTTAATCAAAGATTACTAAAGATGTTAAGAAGCAGGAAAGGTGACTGATAATGAAGAGCTAAGACAGCCAATAGAGGCAGATCTGGAGGTGATTCACATATTGGAGACACCAGATAAGGACTTCAAATAACATAATGACCATGTTAATTAAAGAAGAGGAAAAGATAGACAAAATGGGTGAAAAGTGGAATATTTCAACTGAAAAATAAAGTTTATTAAAAATTCAAGTGAAAAATCAGGAGAATTCACATAAAACTCCAGACTTTCAACTGCTCTTAAAAAATGAAAGGGGTCTGGCCACTATTGCTCAGTGGTTGAGTGCCAACCCATGAACCAAGAGGTCACCAGTTCAGTTCCCAGTCAAGGCATATGCCTGGGTTGCATGCTCAATCCCCAATACAGCATGCAGGACACAATCAATGTTTTTTGCTCATCAATGCTTCTATCTTTCTATCCCTCTCCTTTCCTTTCTCTCTAAAATCAATAAAAACATTTTATTAAATAAAAGGGAATTTAATTAATTAATTAAAAAATGAAAGGGACTGGCAGTTTGTGACTGCATACTTCAAAAGCAACAATCTACAGAGCCAACTAGCTGCTCCCATTTAAGATGTTGAGTATAGTCCCATTCATCCTGCTTTATTCATTTACCTGTCCCACCAGGCCTACTCTCTGCAATCATAGTTTCCTTCCCAGGTTCCACTGAATAGAAAAAGGCAAGCTTCTGGTTCCTGTGGGACCATATCAGTCATTGTGACTTGTCATGTCCTTAGAGTAGCATTTTCTGTGGTTCACACTGATTAAAGCGGCAGTAAGACTTGATTGAGGTGATAACATTATCCTTCTTTTGAAGTGGGTCTTTCTAAGACGAAGATGACTTATATTAGAAAATAATTTAATTTGTCTCCGTTTATCTCACTTCTATATTCAGTCTCATTCCTCCAAGAAAAACCATGACCCTGAGCAACAGAAAGCAGGTGAAAGTTCTTTTGGGAAATGATTTTAATGGTTCCATCATTTATTATTATTTAGGTTCAGTTCAACTTATTTTTTTTCTCTCACCTCTCTTCTGTGTATATTTTCTTTCCTTCCTACAATAAAAAGTTAGGTGACCATCAACCCATCAACTAATGTCAGGAGAGAGGAAGTGGAGCGTGACAATGCAGTTAAATGTCTACTTTTTATAGTTTATAGGCCTTGCTGTCTTTCTTCCCACTTCAGATACATAAAGTTAGCAGTTGGCTGTAGTGTTAACCAGTATAAAAGACTAGAAACTAAAAGCGAAAATGTGTATACTATGGAGTAGGTTGAATCATGATGGTTTTATCAAATTGCCTCTTTTTTTGGGGGGGGGGGAGGGGGAGTGTCTTTTCTCAACTTTTCAGTGGCCTCCAAAATGCTACAAATTCCCCATGTTTTGTCATTTCCAGGGCAGATCAAAGGGCTTAACAAATGTTAGATGACAATAATTGCAACCAGTGTTTATTCCCTATCTCAAGGCAGGAACACATAATTCAGATTTTATTTGTTAGAAATATGTGAGACAATAAACACAATTTAAGAAGACAGAAGAGAACCTGGTGCTGTGCTTTTCTAAATGTTAAATAATGTGCCCATGTAATTAGGGAGTGAGGTATGTTCTCATTTGTCAATGCAGTGACTTGGATGCTATTTTGGGATGGGAGCCCACCTCTTATTCCATATTATTCCTTTTTATTTCACAAGCCCTAGGGTACTCAGATTGGAGAGCACTATTTCTGTAAAGCTTAAATTGAACATTTATTTTCATTATTAACCAGTACCACTTAACTCTGTTGATTGGAATTTGGACCTTGATTTACCTGGTATGTTCCTGAGTCAGAATATATTCCCCTCTGGGCTCTTACTCTCTGTTTATTTATGGTATATTCTATCTTATTTTCATAACTAGAGCCTGACCAAGAATTCTTTATGCCCTTACAGTTTTATAGTAAAGCGTAAAGAAATTTTGTTTTTCTAATCCCCTTTCTCTAGTTCCCTGTACTTTAACTTAAATACTGTTATAAGTTTATTGTAAAATAAATACAATGGGTTTGCAGTGTATGGCTGAGTTAATTTCTAACCCAGATTTCTGTCTAAGCTGCACTTTAGGTTATAATGTATTGTGAATTCCTTCTTGACAGAGCCTTCTGAAGGATTTTTCCTTCACTTTTATTTGGGAAACCTTGCTTGATACAAGATCATTTCTAAAAAGGCAATTATCGTGAGTTTTAAGCAGTGGAGCAGAAAGAACTATTCCAGTTTCTCTGCTAGTTAAGCATTTAGCTTTATTTTTTACTAGAGGCCCAGTGCATGAAAATTCATGCACTGGAGGGGGGCTCCCTCAGCCTGGCCTGCCCCCTCTCAGAGTCTGGGAGCCCCCAGGGGCAGGAGGAGACCCGGCGATCAGGGGAAGGCAACGCCCCCATCACACCTCTGCTGCTGCCACTGCCGGCAGCGCAAGCCTCGCCAGCCCTGGTTACCTAAGCCTCGGGCAACCCTGGGTGTCTGGACAGCCACCATTTGAGGCTTTCCTGTGCCGCAGGCCAGCCCTGGGTGACTGGGGGGCTTAGGGGACTGGGAGACTCCGGAGGCAGGCACGCGGAGCGGCTGGACCTGCCTGGGGGTGGGCCTGGCTGTGCTGCACACCTGCTGCCCTGGCGGGGCTGAGGGGACTGGACACCGCCATCTTGTGGCTGTGGGCGCCACCATCTTTGAGGGTGTGGCAGGCAATTAGCATATTCCTCTTTATTGGCTGTGGGTGCCACCATTTGTGAGGGTGTGACAGTCGGTTAGCATATTCCCTCTTTATAAGATAGGATTATTTTTAACATTCCTACTTAAGTCTGCATAGGAAAATTGAGCTAGGTGGGGGTGCCTTTAAACATCTGTGAGAAATAGATAATAATTGTAGCACCTTTGAAATAAGTGCATGTGTAGTATTTTAATGTTATTTGCTCCTAAAATGAAATATTAGTAATAGTATAATATATCATGCATTCCTTCGATGGAGATTTTCAACTCACTTATCACATACCCCTCATATAGCTCCAAAACAAGAGCAAGTTTTTTTTCTTTTTTTATCACAAGGTTATAAATACATCATTATTAAAGATATCAGTTGTATCATGAAGTCAGTGTAAAAACATGTTTATTTCATACAGCTATATCCATTTCTTTGATTTATATGTAAATTCTTTCAATAATAACCAAAGTAATTTCTCAATTCATTTACATGGGTATGAAAACCATACATCTTGATCATCGGTGTGGCAGCAGGAAACCTTAAGTATGTGACATTCTATATATGGAGTCTTTTCCTTTCCTTGTACAGAATTATTTGTTTTTACCATATCGCTGCCTTTCTTTGACACATTTACATTTATAGAAATAGAGTATGTATTGCCTGATAAGATAAAAGCTTTTAAAAAGTACTATCAGTAGATTGATTTGGGATAGCCAAACAAATATATGGTCTTCTGAAATTTATTTCCAAGTTTTTTAGCAATATAAGGTGATGTATTATTTTGGAACTTACGATAGTTGTGTAATACCATAAAATACTCAAAAGACCCATAGAATGGCAATAGTCAGACCTTTAAATGGTTTATTCTAGCGGTGGACCCAGAACTTCATTCGATAATCAGTGCCTTGTTGTTATGTCAGCTCTACATGATTTGAATCCTAAGTCACTAATATTAATTTATTTTGTTTTATGTTTTCAAGGTATTAATATTAGAACCAACCAAAATCTATCAACCTTCGTATTTGTCTATCAACAATGAAGTTGAGGAAAAGACAATATCTATTTGGCACGTGCTTCCTGATGACGAGGTAAATTGTGCAATTATTAAGACGAGTATTAATAGTGAAGGACTATGCCTTTGCAGCATTCATATGTTCCAGCAAAATTTGCATTAGTTAAGAAGAAATATCTTGATTTTATTATAAAATGTATTTATGCTAGGGGAGAGGCTGCTGGTTGAATCAACCACCATTGGCCAGTGATTTAATCCATCATGACTGCAATGAAGCCTCTGTAAAAACCCATAAGGACATGGTTCAGAGAGCTTCCGGATTGGGGAACACATGGAGATGTGCGCAAGATGGCCGCTTAGAGAGGGCACGGCAGCTCCATAACCCTTCCCACATGCCTTACCCTAGTCATCTCTTCCATCTGGCTGTTCCTGAGTTATATCCTTTTATAATAACCCAATAATCTAGTAAATAAAATGTTTTTCTGAGTTCTATAGTCTGCTCTAGCAAATTAATCAAACCCAGGGAAGGAGTTATTGAAAGTTCAGATCTATAGCTCCATGATGGCATTATTCCAAGTGTAACTGACCAGAAACAAAATTAGTAATACGTTGATAACATTGTTTTAAAGTGCCCATTGTTTTATTTACATTTTTAAAAAGTATATGGATTTATATCACATGGCAGAAGTAGAGTAGTCACCCAGTTGAAACCACAAAAACTAAAAGAGGTTAGGAGAGCATTATCTGGAAGAGGAGATTTTTCAAAGGCTTGATTGGAAAGAGCAAGGTTGTCCAAGGACACTTGGAAACAGAATGGGGCTAAAGGAGTTAGCAATTAGCAAGGCCCCAGAAAATGAGTGGCGAGCCAGAAGTATTTGGAAGACAGAAAAAGAGCAGAAAGTAAACCAAAGATTTTGGAAAAGGACTACTATTTCTAGCTTGTGGTCATTATTTTTCCTTTCTGGAGGTTCTTCATTCAGTAGAGTTAGCCTTGTATTGATTCTCTTACGTTTTGCAACAATTGTAGAGACAGTTTTTATGTTATGCTAAGAAATAAACATATTAGGATAGAAGTGAATGCATGAAGGATTAAAGGTATTATTGTCAATTGTCTTTTCTTATCTTTTGATCAAGAAGAATTTCTGCATTTACATATTGCTCATTTCCTGTTACCTTTAGTGCTAAAAATTCTTCTTGTTCAAAATGTAAGCTTTCTTAAATCATTTAGTTTCTGTTTGAATCAGCCAATTTCTGTGCAAACCCTAGTTTTATTCATTCATTAGCACTGCCATTTTCTCTGTTTTTAAAACAGAAGTGCTACAATTGGAATGAGGACAAGAAATAAAAATAAGATCACTTTGTTATTATTGTTAGTTTAAAGCAACTGTAATAACTATAATTAAATAACAGATAAGCAACAGGTTTAATACATCTTATGTTAAGCAGGAAGTGGATTGTTTTTGTCATGGAATGTTTAAATTTTTTTTCTAGAAGTAGAATAACAGAGAATGTTGCTTTTCATCTATCATATTTATTTCGTTACTTCCTCTCCCAATGTTTTCATTCTAACTCTGGAATGAACAGTTATGTGAGCTAGTATTTAACCTCATTTTGCAACTTTAAAAACTTGAGGATCATTACCCCAATTCCCAAGAGTTCAGGGACTCTCCGAGAGTTACTTTACATTCAGGGGCAAAATTAATTGAAATTCCAGTCTTTTAACTGTTCTCCCTTTGTTCAATAGATGGTTACTGCTTAAAGTAAGTAAGTTAGTACTTGAAGAAAGAAAGTCTGCATGAAAGAAAAACCTAGATTGAGGAACAGAGAAGTTATTTGCAAGATACTTTAAATGCTTGTTATTTAGAATTCCCCTCCGTTTAGGTTTGGGGATTAAGCTCTCCCATCCTCTCTGAAGGCTTCTCAGACAGCAGGGACTCGATGGAGTAGGATGTGCTGACCTTACTCCAGCTCCATCCAGCCCATGGCCACTCTGAGACGACCTAGGAATTTATGAGGGGAATATGTTTGCCTAGGACTATAGATTTTGATGATATGATGTTCTCATCCCTCAAAGATACTTTTAGCTACAAACCCCCCAACTAAAAGTGGCTTAAATAATAAGGAAATGTTATCTTATATTACAAGAACTTCTGAGGTGGGTTCATTCTGGGGCTGATTTCAGTGGCTTGACAGTGTCAGAATTCTGAGTTGGCTTTTCTTGGCTTTTCACTCATGGTCTTAAATAGCAGCTCTAGCATCACTTGACACAGACCAAATCCAAAGGAGGAGGTCAGGCTCTTTCCTTACACAAAAAGTTGCATAAGGTGACCTTGCCCAAACCAACCACCAGCAAGGGAAATGGACTTACCATGGCTGATGTAGACTAATCAGTTTCACTGTCCCCTAAGCATTGTCACCTGAGCCTGAACAAAATTCATATTTTGTTAGCAAAGAAGAGAGGGAAGGGCCATTGCCTAGGGCACCAGTAATGTCTCACAGAATATAATTCCTGCCACCTTACCTCAATATTAATTCCTAGCTCCTGTTCTTGCCCTGGCTGGGGCACGGGATCTGAGGCCAAGCAGTTCCTAGAAAACAGTGCTTGTGCTGATTAAATAAGGTTGAATGTTGGTTTGGGGCTTGTTGGTGTTAAATATCTCTCCAGCTCTGCCTCTGGTGTCCCTTTCCCCCTGATTCCCAGAGGGACCCTGGAGCCTTTTACCTCACCTGTTGGCATTGTGGCTCACCAGCGCCTCCATGTGGAGAGTCCACTAGCAAGGGAGGTGGGGAGAGGCCTTATTCCCTGTCCATCTCGCTCAGGCTCTGGGCTTTACTCCGCTGAAAGGAAAAGTTCCCTGGCAGCACTAGAACCTTTTAGGAACCTAACATTCTGAAAATGCTGTGCTCCTTTCCTATAAAACCAGCCCAATCAACCTGGGAAATCTCTCCTTGGCTGCTCCCAGACCAGGGCTGATGGAAGATAGGTTTTACCAGTGCCATCTTGTTGGAGTCTGTCAGTTGCTGTGTTCAATTGCAGGTTTGCACGCTGCCCTATCAGCTCTGCACTCAACCCCGCCTCCTTCTCCTGGGGTGGCCTTAGGACGAAACTGAGGTGCAGGCTGTACGTCTAAGGCTGCCTTGTGTGCAAGTGGTGTGCAGGTTAACAGCTGCAGCTCCTGGGGCGCATATACTTAGGCCACCTGAGGCCAACGGGATTTAGAAGCAGTTTCCAAATTACCAGCTGAAGCTGCAGGCTGCTATTTTATTTTAACTCCCCGCGCACTCTGGTTCAGAGAACCACATTTCCAGGAGTCCCTTTCTATGGTCTCCGTCTTTTCTGGGCGTTGTGCACTGCAACATTTGCTCTGTGGTAATTCAGGTCACATACCCATGACCTGATTAATGTGCATTGAAACGAGTTTTTTAGTAAATCTACTTTAGGCTTGACAGAGTCTATTTTTATTATAAGTTACATGATCCTAGCAAATAACTAGTTGCTATGAATATAAATTGTGGCTTTTTGAGTTGCTTTGGCCAGAAGGAGAATTCTGGGCCACATCGGAGCCACAGCTTCTTACCCATTTCATTGGCTCAGCCAAGACCTCAATCCTCTGGCAGCATTTTAAGTAGGTGGGTAAGAGCTTGTTTTCTTGGTTGTTTTACATTTAAAGAAATGACTTGCAGTCTAAATTGGCTACTCTACAGTACTTGCTAAACTTGGACACATGTAGCAACTACTTTATTTCTACAAAAATATCTGTGGTTAATTCTGTATTTTTGTCAGACATATTTTTATAGGGAATGTGACCCATCTTGTAATTTAGTTAACTTTGAGAGATATGCATTTAATATTAATTTTAACTTAGCTTCAGTAATAACTCAAGAAATTAAATCCCCGCAGTTTTTTTCATCTGGACCCTGTAAATCACCTGTGTTTATCATATGATAATCAAATGTTTTATGTTCAAACTTTATTAGTTTATTGAATCTTACATAAATTAGGTGACAACACACCCTAGCTATGATGGACATTATATACATGTGTGTATACACATGCGTATTTGCTGTACCATTTTCTGAAGAAATAGAACCACCTATTTAGTTTAAAATATTAACTAAAGATAGAGAGAGAACCAAGATGGCGGCATAGGTTAACACTGGAGTTTGCTGCTTTGAACAACTACTTCAAAAGTGAAACCAAAAAACGGAAGGGACATCACCCAGAACCACAGGAACGCTGGCTGAGTGGAAGTCCTACAACTAGGAGGAAAGAGAAACGCTTACGGACACTCAGAGGAGGCGCAGTGCTGAAGTCAAATTCTGAGGTGCGGAGTGCGCGGAGCGGGCTGGCGGCGTAGGGCGCGGTTGGCGTTTTCAATCGGGAGGGAGTCGCAGACTCTGAGCTCCAGATCCGGGCGAGTCTTTAGGGACCCAGACTCAAACGGGAGAAGCGGGTCTGTCTGGCTTCGGTCAGAGCGAGTGCAGCTTTCTCTCCGAGGTTTGCAGCCATTGCTGGGACTCAGAGAGGCAGAGCCCCTGGGGACAGGACTGAGAGCCGCCATAACTGCTCTCTCCGACCCACCCTATTGATCCTGTGCGACCCGCCCCGCCCAAGCCCTGCACAGAGGCATTTGCTGGATAGCCTCAGGCAAAGGCTAGATTAGCACCTCCCTAGAGGACAGAAACTCTCTCACTGCTGACACAGCTGATTCTCATAGCCACTTGGCCTGGAGGTCAAACCCTCCCTGGAATTAGCTACAACAATCAAGATTTAACTATAAGACTGCGAACAAAGACCACTAGGGGGTGCACCAAGGAAGCATAACAAAATGCGGAGACAAAGAAACAGGACAAAATTGTCAATGGAAGAAATAGAGTTCAGAACCACACTTTTAAGGTCTCTCAAGAACTGTTTAGAAGCTGCCGATAAACTTAATGAGATCTACACGAAAACTAGTAAGACCCTCGATCTTATATTGGGGAACCAACTAGAAATTAAGCACACACAGACTGAAATAACGAGTATTATACAGACGCCCGACAGCAGACCAGAGGAGCGCAAGAATCAAGTCAATGATTTGAAATGCGAGGAAGCAAAAAACATCCAACCGGAAAAGCAAAATGAAAAAAGAATCCAAAAATGCGAGGATAGTGTAAGGAGCCTCTGGGACAGCTTCAAGCGTACCAACATCAGAATTATAGGGGTGCCAGAAGATGAGAGAGAGCAAGATATTGAAAACCTATTTGAAGAAATAATGACAGAAAACTTCCCCCACCTGGTGAAAGAAATGGACTTACAGGTCCAAGAAGCTCGGAGAACCCCAAACAAAAGGAATCCAAAGAGGACCACACCAAGACACATCATAATTAAAATGCCAAGAGCAAAAGATAAAGAGAGAATCTTGAAAACAGCAAGAGAAAGAAACTCAGTTACCTACAAGGGAATACCCATACGACTGTCAGCTGATTTCTCAACAGAAACTTTGCAGGCCAGAAGGGAGTGGCAAGAAATATTCGAAGTGATGAATGCCAAGAACCTACAACCAAGATTACTTTATCCAGCAAAGCTATCATTCAGAAGTGAAGGCCAGATAAAGAGCTTCACAGATAAGAAAACGCTAAAGGAGTTCATCACCACCAAACCAGGATTATATGAAATGCTGAGAGGTATCCTTTAAGAAGAGGAAGAGGAAGAAAAAGGTAAAGATACAAATTATGAACAACAAATATGCATCTATCAACAAGTGAATCTAAGAATCAAGTGAATAAATAATCTGATGAACAGAATGAACTGTTGATTATAATAGAATCAGGGACATAGAAAGGGAATGGACTGACTATTCTTGCGGGGGGAAAGGGGTGTGGGAGATGCGGGAAGAGACTGGACAAAAATCGTGCACCTATGGATGAGGACAGTGGGTGGGGAGTGAGGGCGGAGGGTGGGGCAGGAACTGGGAGGAGGGGAGTTATGGGGGGGGAAAAAAGAGGAACAAATGTAATAATCTGAACAATACAGATTTAATTAAAAAAATAATAATAAAATAAAGATAATTCAGAAATAGTTATCTTCAAACCCTTGTAGAGATTTTATTTATTTTATTTATTTTTTTAAAATATATTTTATTGATTTTTTACAGAGAGGAAGAGAGAGGGACAGAGAGTTAGAAACATCAATGAGAGAGAAACATTGATCAGCTGCCTCCTGCACACCCCCTACTGGGGATGTGCCCGCAACCAAAGTACATGCCCTTGACCGGAATCGAACCCGAGACCCTTCAGTCCGCAGGCCGACGCTCTATCTACTAAGCCAAATTGGTTAGGGCGAGATTTTATTTATTAATGTTTTTTCTTTTTCAAAAAAGAAATACTAGTTGACTATAATAATTTTAAATTAACCTTGATCACTGATTTTTATCTTTAAAAATTAATGCACAACATTTGTTAGGTTTATCTGCTAAAAATAAAATTTTAGAAATTAATAAGACTAATCCTCCTAGACCCTACTGGAGGTGTTTTATTGAAATAAATAAATTATTAAGTAAACATCACCCTTGTGGCTTGAGGATGAATTGTAGTTTCCACCCAGATACAAACCTCAGTTCTTGAATGACTCCCATCTCAAACAATTCAGTTCTCGACCAAGTTGTCCGCAGAAAAATGTCTCAGTTGTTGAACAAAACTGGTTCTTGACCCAACAACCCTTTCATGCTGACACCTCAGCATGACAACAGAAAGCATCTCTCAGGCAACAACATGACAGAAAGCGTCTCCCAGGCGACAAAAGAAGAAAATGCCCAAATATGAGTCAGTCTATCGCTAAACCTTTGCATTGTTAACATCTCAGGAAATTGTGCTGTGAATATTTTCCTGATTTTTTGCTTTTATTGCTGGAAAAATAGACAATTAGCACAATTTTAAAACATAAAGATTCTTGGCCATCAAGAGTGCTGATGTTGCTAAGGGTGTGAAAGTGCTCACAAAACAGCAATCACAGGCAATTGAAGTGGTAGAAAAATTGTTGTTGATTTGGATAAACGAAAAGCAGTTAGCCGGTGATCGCATGTCAGAAGCAATGATATGTGAAAAAGCGAAGATTCTGCATGCTGACCTCCTGAAAGACACCTGGAACAAGTGCCAAAAGTGATTCATGTGAGGCTAGTAGGGCGTGGTCCAATAAATTTAAGAAAAAAGTGTTTTATTTACAGATAAAACAGTACATTCGACATGCACTGCATATAAGTAAAGGTTAAAATGGAATAATTTGGAGTCTGGAATGGATTAATTCAATTTACATTATTTCTAATGGGAAAAATGATTTGGTTTTCAAATAAGTCATTTCAAGAAAAGGCTTCCAGACTGAATTAAGTTCGAGAACCAAGGTTCCACTGTAATTTGTTTGTGAAGAATTGTACGTGAGGGAAAATTACTCTGTGTATCTTATTTTAAAAGAATTTAAAAAAATCACTGTTGTTGTGTTATTTTAATTTGGATTACTGAACATCTTTTGTTCTTTCCTTATATTCTAGAATGGTATTCATGAGTGGAACTTTAGTGCTTCTTCCATCAGGGGAGTGAGGTAAGTCTCCTTGGTGTATTTCATTTTCTTGGAAGACATTTTTCTAGAATATGACTGTCTTGAATACTACTTCTAGTCATGATTTAAAAATGCAAAGAACCTCAGCAATCCTTCTATTAATGAAATGCTCAACCTTCTTTAAACTCACTATCTCCATGACTGAAAGATTTGCAAAAATTTTCAAAGTTACGTGAACTGACTCTGTGCTTGTCACTAACTTAAAATATGATGACCGATGGGTAAATGTGATCTGTGGGTCAGAATCAAGGTATAAATAAAAGTGAGCTAAGTGAGTTCTCCCTAGATGGATCCCAAACATCTTCTACCAGATTGTGTCCCATAGCTCACATTAATGGGGTGTGGTTATAGGGAATTCATTTTTTTAAAAACTTTTTCTGAAGTTACCATCAATGAAGTGTTCTGAGATTAGAGTGACTCACTTCACTTTGGCTCAGTTCTGACATTGCATCATAATGCCATTGGCTCAGGAAATGCCATTTCCTGGGATTTAGAAATGAGGTGGTTTTGGTTTTGGTTTGTTTTTTTCATAATGAAGAGCCACCAATTAGATGTTTAAATGCTTGTTCTATAGAAACTCATGCTAGACCAACTCTTAAGAATTTTATACCAAATTAGTTGTGATTACTGATTTTTCTCCCCACATAATAGCAACGTGGGGAAAAAAGTATCTGAAGGCCACATATGCAATACCCTGTTGCTGTTGGCATAATAGTAATTGGTTTTGTTGGAACATGAACTGGTAATTGGTGTTTGCCTGGTAATACCACCTGTTACTTTATGAATGGTCTGAAGAGAAACATGCAAGATTGTGGGTTGACTCATTATATATCTTTCCAATACATGCCTTCTCAACTAAAGCTTTATACTCTTAATATTTGATTTTTAAAACAGATCATTATTAAAACACTCATTATTTATAGCTGCATTTTTAAGCAATCCACTTAGTATGGTAAACATTCATTTCACTTTATCGTATCTATTTTCCAATGAATTAGTTTTCTTAAACTAGGCATGGCATCCCTACATACCCTTTGTTGTGATTTATGCATATACAAAGAATGCTTACATGAGGCTACTGCTGGCTTATATATTGGGAAATGCGAGTTCCAGTGTGTGACTTCAAAGAAAGCTAACTCTCCTGGGTTTTCTCCTCTATAAAGAGATGAGAAGTTATAGAAGAAAGTCCAACGACTTCAGCAGTTTGTCTTACATCACCTCAGAACTTTCTCAGCTCAGTCAATGGGCATTTATTGAGCACCAACTGTGTGTCAAATGTTGAGTTCTATTTCATAAGAATACAAAACACTAAGACCTCAGCTCTGCTCTCTAAGAGCTCTAGGTGCAGCTGGGGAACAGACACTTCACAATTAGTGATAATGCGGAGTGAGATGAGCAGTGATAGAACTATGTGCAAAGAAAAGAGGTGCAAAAGGAAGTCTTTCTATATAAGACAGAAGTAGGGAAGGGAGTAAGGTCTAAGCTTGGTCTTAAATGATGAGTAGAATTTATTTTAAAAGTGAAAAATAATGTGCATTCTGAACTGAAGGAACAGCAGATGCAAAGGCATAAAATAGGGATTAGCAAACTACACCCCCAGGCCAAACATGGCCCACCACCTGTTTTTGTAAATAAAGTTTTATTGGAACTCAGCCTTGTTCATTGTGTATTGTCTAAGTCTGCTCCAACAGCAAAATTGAGTAATTTGGCCCACAAAACCTGAAATATTTACTCTCTGGCCCATTACGGAATATATTTGCCAACCCTTGGTGTAAAACAGCATGTAATCTCAGAACTGTTCTAATTGCTGTGAAGTCAGCCACTTGCTTAGTCCAAACCAAGTGATGTTCCACGGCTGCTTCCTCTCTGTAAAATCTCTACAACTAAGGGGGTGCTGTTCCTGCCTCCACACACTGCCCTTCTAGCTTAGGGAGCATTTTGTTGTTCTGCAGACCTCAGAGGAGCAGAGCACCAAGGTCAGCCAGCCAGTGGACACTTAGGCTGGTCCTCCTGGCGCGGGGCCAGCGCTGCAGAGGACAGGACACCTTCCTCCGGCTGGGGGGGCGGGGGGGATCACAGCTTCTGTGTGCGCACCAAACCCTAGAGCAGTGATGGCGAGCCTATGACACGCGTGTCAGAGGTGACACGCGAACTTGTTATTTTGGTTGATTTTTCTTTGTGAAATGGCATTTAAATATATAAAATGAATATCAAAAATATAAGTCTTTGTTTTACTACGGTTGCAAATATCAAGAAATTTCTATATGTGACACGGCACCAGAGTTAAGTTAGGGTTTTTCAAAATGCTGACACGCCGAGCTCAAAAGGTTCGCCATCACTGCCCTAGAGCAACTCTGTCTTACAGACATAAGGAGGAAGACAATTCTCAGAAAATTCAGTAATTTTAGTCTTGTGGTACAGGAAATACTACTTTTTAAAGTACTATTTTTAACTTTTTGTCATAAACAACATTGATTTTATAATTGGGACCAGATAAAAAAAAGTATTTATTTTTCATGACAGTTCCTGAAGTATTGGGATTTCCCTGAATAATTCTCTCTGTTTATTTCAGTATTTCTAAGTTTGAAGAACGATGCTGTTTTCTTTATGTGCTTCACAATTCTGATGATTTCCAAATCTATTTCTGTACCGAACTTCATTGTAAAAAGTACGTATTAGTCATGGTTTGTGTAAAAAAGATGGTTCTTGCGTGATCATTATTTTTAATTAATGAGTGAACATATAGCATCTGAAAAGAATTCAAGGCTATGTAAATATTTTATTTGGGCTAATATTTTATAATTATGTGGTATGTTTATCAGAATTTTGGGGGCTCCCTTTAACAAATCACTTTATTTCTGACATTTCTGATCAACCATAAGCTATTCTCTGTGACACCAGCTGAGTATCCTGCAATTTAATTCATTTCTAACAATATGTGTCTGGAGAAAGTGTCTAATCCCACAGGTTAAAGGCTCAGTCCCATGAGACTTTCTGCCCCCACTGTAGATGCCAGTTGCAAGCTCAGGGAATCTCACCTGTGCTTCTGACCAACTGGCTATAGATCAGAGGTTCCAATGGCTCCTGCTTGGGTTTGATTGGTTTGCTAGAGCAGAACACAGAACTCAGGGAAATACTTACGTTTACCAGGTTAGTGGAAGGATGTGATACCGGGTACAGATGAACAAATAGGCAGATGAAAAGATATGTAGGGCAAGGTCCAGAAGGGTCCCAAAGCACAGGAACATCTGTCCCCATGGAGTTCCAGTGTGTTACCTTCCTGGCAGCCACGTATTTGCTAGTCTGGAAGCTCCTTGAACCCTGTACTATTGGAGTTTCATGGAGGCTTTATCACATAGACATGACCAATCATTATTTTTAGCCCCTTTCCCCCTCTGTGGAGGGTGGAGGGTGAAGCTGAGAAGTCCAAGTTCCTAATTATGGCTTGTTCTTTCTTGTGACCAGCCCCCATCCAGGTGCCCATGCAAAGTCTCGCTAGAACAGCGGTTCTCAACCTGTGGGTCGCGGCCCCTTTGGGGGTCGAATGACCCCTTTCACAGGGGTCGCCTAAGACCATCGGAAAACATACAGTTACATATTGTTTTTGTGATTTATCACTATGCTTTAATTATGTTCAATTTGTAACAATGAAAATGCATCCTGCATATCAGATATTTACATGACGATTCATAACAGTAGCAAAATTACAGTTATGAAGTAGCAACGAAAATAATTTTGTGGTTGGAGGTCACCACAAAATGAGGAGCTGCATTAAAGGGTCGCGGCGTTAGGAAGGCGGAGAACCGCTGCGCTAGAAGATGCTGCCATTTTTCTTATCACTTAGGGATTGTTCAAGGGTTTTAGGAGCCCTGAGCCAGGGATGGGGGCCAAAGACCAGATATTAGAACAAGAGATGCCTGCAGTGTTCTTATCATTTAGCAAACTGCAAGGGTTTTAGGAGCCCTGAGCCAGGGATGGGGGCCAAAGACCAGATATTAGAACAAGAGATGCCTGCAGTGTTCTTATCATTTAGCAAACTGCAAGGGTTTTAGGAGCCCTGAGCCAGGGATGGGGCCAAAGACCAGATATTAGAACAAGAGATGCCTGCAGTGTTCTTATCATTTAGCAAACTGCAAGGGTTTTAGGAGCCCTGAGCCAGGGATGGGGCCAAAGACCAGATATTAGAACAAGAGATGCCTGCAGTGTTCTTATCACTTAGCAAACTATAAGGGTTTTAGGAGCTCTGTGCCAGGAGCTGGGGGCAGACCAATATATATTTTCTATCATCTCATTGGTACAGAGATAGAAGGAAGGTTCTATCTGGTAGGTAACCTGTTCTTCCCTTGGGCTGGCAATGCGCAGCACGACCTGCCTGTGAGAGAATCAGCTCTTACAGTTCCTGATCATAGTGCCTCCCTTACTGTATGTCTGGAGACCATTGGCATCCCCTTGGAACGGATAGCACGGCTAGTGTTCCACGGGGCAAATCTGTTTCTCGCTTGTAATTATTTTTCTTGGCTCTGAGTTGGCCTCCAGAAAAAAGAAAACTTTATAAGAAGAACTCCTGAAGGAAATGTCACCAACAGCAAGGTGGCTTCTGTCACAAACATATAAGCTCGCCTGCTCCTGGTTCACATTAGTGTTTTGCAGACTATATGATATTGAGGTGCTCAGGCAGAAGATTTGAGTCACTGAGATCAAGTGTTGTAGTGGCCAACACTGTATCAAATAGTCGCCTCAGAATTTAGAGACACTATTCTAGAATATGGGTATTACTTTAGGTCCCATTTAAATAAAATATCAACAGCAGCAAAACAATAATAGCTCATTTTAATGAGTGCACTATGCTAAGTAGCACTTTACAGGTATACCTCAAGTCATCTTCACAACCACCTAAGAGACTGATAAGTATATCCCCCATTTTATAATTAAGGGATGAGTCTGAGTTGGAGGAGCTTAATCATACAAATACTAGCAGTCTTGGTCTGATATCCAAGTCCATTTTCCTAACCTTGTCATTTCTATGACCTTGTCTAGCCTCACTGTTCTAATTCTATACCATGTATATAGTACTGTCTACATGCAGTGGGGCATGAGGTTGGAAATTTCTGGAAGAGCCTGTTTTCTTTTTGAAAAATCATATTTTCACTCTGATACTGATGATTGTTTTTATTGCCTGACATTCTTAGCTCCTAATTTTTTTTTTGCTCTGAAATCACTTTGGAACATACTTGTTTTATGTATTACGAGTGACCACATTCCAACTTCCATCGTAGGTTTTTTGAAATGGTGAACAACATTACCGAAGAGAAGGGGAGAGGTGTGGAGGAAGGAGACTGTGAAGGTGACTCCCTGGAGGTAATGACTTAGGTTTCCATTGTTAATTTTACCTAAGTAAATTTTACCTAAGTTTCTCCATGACTGGTTTTAAAAAGTGAACTATGTTAAGCTTTACTGAGGAAGAGAGAGTGTTGTGGGGGAGGGGCATATGACTTCTATCCTTTGCATTCCATCAGAAAAATTTCAAATCTGTGACGTAGAATGGCTTCTGCAGTATTCCCGACGATCTGGATAGTCTGTACAGTAAATTCACACATACTTGTTTTAAGTATTTTGGCTTAGTTGGCCATGATGCCACAACTCTTGATATCGCTGGCATTCTTTTCGTGGGTGTTCTATCAGCATCACGTTAATGAAAGGACCCAGTGATGTTCTGGGCTGTGAAGACGATGAGCCCTGCCTTGGCCCTCCCTCCCATTCAGTACCCCTCCTGGCCAGAGCACTTTACCATATGAGTTATTAAACAGCCTTAATTTATATTTTTGCATAATTTATGATAATTCCATTATATCTTTTATTACATTTCTTAGATGCTTTCAACCTTCTTAATTAAAATTATTTTTTCAGAATTCTGAATATTTTGTTAAAATGAGCTAATTTCATTACTGTAAACTAAACTCGAACTTCAGCCTGTAAATGACATACCAAAAATAATTCCTCCACTTCCCATTCCTTTCAGTGTAAACAGGAAAGATTACTTTGCTGATTAAGATTTTTTTGCTGAATAATTATTATCTGATCTTTACTTCAATTTGAGATAGAATTTAAATTGTTTCAATATAATTCCTGAAGCTTTTTTGGTCCCTGGGCCCAAAACAAAATTAAAATGTTGGAAAAGTCAGACATTTTTTAATGTTTTTAACTTCACTTAGAGTGGTGTCAACATTCAGCGGATATTAGCTATTAATGTGGTCCTGTAAGCCACAAATTTGAAGCTAATCCTTCAAATTTTTGATGTTTGAAAACTTTTCATTCAAAGCCCAAGTTAATATTTGCTTTTATTTCTGATTTGAATAATCAGCTTTCTTTGAAGTAATCCAATTGTGGGAGAGATTTAGCCTCTTTGGGTCATGGTCAGAACCCCTTCTGATCATACCTGGCTCTTGTGAGATCCCTGTGCTGGGACAGGAACCTTGAGTTCTGTCTGGTAACTTTGGACAAAATTTATACTCCCACTGGGCTGAGATGATCTCATTCCTTACATGAGAGTTGAACAGGAAGATCTTAAATATCCTTTCTTAGCTCAAGTATTTTATAATTTTCAAGATTAGTACAGACTGTACAAGGTTTTCAAATATAGCTCAATATCACTTTGGGAGGACTTTTCTATTTTTAAACAGAAAGAGAAACAACTTCTTTTGACTCCAAGCCATGTTTTTTGACTCAAGCCTGTATTTTGACATGAAAGGGTTATGAACCCATATTGTAAATATTTTAATGTATTAATAAGTTTATATTGAAATCACTGAACAATTGAATACAGTTCATCATTGATTAGATTACAATTAATCGTAAGGGTTCTAACACTTATCAACTGTGGTCCCCATTTTTGTTCTCCCAGCCATCCATAGCTTCACTAAGAGCAGGACATCTGCCCAGTAACCCAAAGCAGACATCTCAGAGAAACTGCCACTCCAGCCTGTCTTACCCCCACACCCAGTCTTTCCTCCAGCCCCTTCATTTCATTCTATCACTCCCCCATCTCGGGGCCTAATCTCTCTCCTCTGTTAATAAACGTCTCTCTCATCAGCAGACAGATCTCTCATGTGGATTTAACCCTGTGACTCCCCTAATTATAACGATGTTCTTAACTGTCTGGCTATACCTTACCCTTTCCTTTGCACCCTACGGTATGGCAGTGCCAAGTCCTTTTCTGTTTCCCAGACAGCCTGTCTTTGGGCTTGACATGCAGATGCCCAACTCCACATGCTTTTTCTGCTCTGTCCCACTTGATTGGCTGCATCCTAATTTTTTGAGATCCAATTCGTATCATTTTTTTCTTTGAATCAGTTTTCAACACCTCTTCTCACGTTGCTCTACTCTCAAAACATTTTTACCCACTCCTCTGCCCTAGCTCTTCTTATTGCATTGTAATTCGGTAGTCTGTACTGAACTCTTAACATCCCAAGGCTAGATCATGGCTCTATCCCATTTTTTAAAATAATTCTCACCTGAGGATGTGTGTGTGTGTGTGTGTGTGTGTGTGTGTGTGTGTGTGTGTGTGAAAGAGAGAGAGAGAGAGAGAGAGAGAGAGAGAGAGAGAGAGAGAGAGAGCTAGATATCGGCTATCTCCTGTACATAACCTAACTGGGGATCAAACCTGCAATCTAGGTAGGTGTCCTGACTCGGAATCAAACTCACAATCCTTTGGTACACAAACGACACTCCAACCAACTGAGCCACCTGGCCAAGGTTCTACCTTTTTTAATCACATAGTCTCACATGGTGCCGGGTATCCAAGCAGAAGTACAGTCAGAAGGCTTTGAAAAGTTTGAAGCTGGGTGTGGGTATGACAAAACCAGAATTGTTTAAACAGTATCTCAAACTGAGGAGAGGCTATGGATTGAAGGGGGAAGAATAAATGCTGGTAAATTGGCTTGAAGGTTGTTTAATCAATATTAAATCAATGAAAGAATGAATACCATAATCAAGCTGAATACCATAATCCGGCCATTATCAACCCATTCTCTTTTCATTTCCTTTTCTTATTTCCTTGAAAAAAAAATGACTGAGGTACTTCTGGTGCTCAATACGAAATACATTGTGTCTCCCTCTTCACTCCTCTCCCAAACACATAGACATAGTCTCCCTTCACCTGTCCCTCCTCTCTCTCTGCCCCCCCCTCCTTTCTTCCGTCTCTTTCCCCCCAACATCCTTCTTTTTCTGCATTTTCACCTCACTGTTTTATCAACGTGAGCTTATGATTGAAACAAACCTGAGACAGTCATGGCAGCTGGCCCTGTGCACCTGTTTTTACATAGTTGCCAGTGTGCATAAAGGGAAAGGTGACCCCTTTTGGGATGGAGTGGGGACAAGCAAGATAAAAGAAAGGTTTTCCTTTGACTCAAACATCTGCAGGACGATGAAATACCTTACCATCTCCTTTCCTGATGATTTGCCTCACAAACAGTGAATTACAGTTTAGAATTCATTTAAATCAATTCGGAATCATCAAGTTTCTTCAGCATCCTTTTTCTATTTTGGTTCATATCTAAAGCGCAATACCCAGTTTCCACTCTGTCTGAGCAAATATGTCACTTAGAGTGTTGTATGAGATGAGTGTCAATTTGTCACCCAATCATTCATTCTGTTGGCAGAAGGAAAGTTTTTCCTCTACCAACTTAGGTTCACTGATGGGGACCTGCAGATTAACTGGCAAAGACACATTAACAGGAGAAAAGATAAAGTTTATTCATGTACATGGGAACATACAAAGAACTGGCTCCTGAACAGCTAGAGTTAAGAGTTTATTTATTTTACCAAGAAAAATCCTTAATAGGACTTCAAGGGAAAGAAAGCACGTGGCGGGAAACTAAGTAGAAGCAAGTGGAAGGTACAGAAGCTTTTGGAAAGGTTTTTGTCTTTGTAATTTCTCATCTAGGTATGAGTGGTCCTAAACCTCCCAGAGAGAGGTTATGGCCGCTGTATTTTCAAGAGACTTTGCTTAAGTCAGCACAAGAAGTTTAGATAAGGGTTTTACTTAGATGTTTTCATTCAGCTTAAAATAATGGTCATACCGCATTTGTGTGTCCAAGTGTATCTCATCAATTCACTCAAATATTTATTGGACACCTACTATGTGGTAGGCACTGTTCTAGGTGCTGGGGACACAGCAGAGATCAACAGAGGAACATCCCTCATTGAGCTTACATTCTAGTGAACAATAAACAACATGTAAAACTTGTAGTATGTGTGGAGAAAAAGCAAGGAAGGCATTAGGAAGTTAGTTTAATGGGGTGTGCAGTTTTAGACAAGGCAGCCAGGGAAGATTCCCTGACAAGGTGATAGTTGAGTAAAGATTTGAGGGAGGAGAGATCAATCAAGCCTGATATGTGCACCTGCAGCATTTTTAGCATTCTATTGATATTATTAATAGTGATTTCTGTTTTTCACATTTCTTTATTAAGAAGGCGATACTGACAATTAGCAAAGGTACTATTAGGGTCGTTGAGGTGACCACTCCGTTGATGTGATGAAGTACAGAGGGAAATGCATGGCTTTTTTGAAGGTTGCTTTACTGTCGGTCCCTTGACCATGCAAGGACTACGTGCATCACCACTTTGTCATTTGCCGTCCTAGGCTGATTCTCTTTCCAGCACCAGTTTAGATTGCTCTGGGCAGGCAACAATAGAGGGATGATTCCAGAAGTATTCCCATTGTTGCTTCAAAATGCAGCCGTTTCCCTTAGCAACAACCCGATTTGCTTGCCTATTGCCATAGAAATAAAATGCAAAATACATAAGCAGTGTAATTCTACCTTTTTTTTTTTTTAAACATTCCTTTCCCTGCTGCTCCTCTTTTTCTCCATTTTTGTCATTTAACATGCCCTGCCTTCCCTTGGCTCTTGGCCCAGCTCTGTTCTACTTTTCCTGACCACCATGTAGATAATTCTCTGTCCTTTATGGACCAGGCAAACTAGTAAGACCTCAAATTTTTCTTCTTACCCAAAGCCTTTCAGTGGTTTTAATCTCCTGGTAGAGTGTGAAATACTTTAATAGCACCAGAAGCTGTAAAACAAAAGAAAGATTAATTAGATGTGATAGGTATTGATACTAATCATACTTATCTCTAGAGTCAGTGAAAAACAGGATTTAGTGGGTAAAAGAATCCAAGTGGGCTTTTGAAGAAAACTCTTACAGATTTAAATACATAGTCCCCATTGTATTTGTATCAGCTGTGAAAACATGAGCACACAATCTGGTTTATATTGCGAATGTCTATTTTTTGGTTCTTAAAGCTGCTTTTTTTGAGTTTCATCTTATTGTTTCCCTTGTATAGCCATCTGCTAAAATAAGGAAAAATGCTCTTGGGAAAAGTTGATGTTAAAAATGTAGAATGCAACTAACGTTTCAATATTCTCTCTCCATTTTTCCTTTTGTAGTATGACTATGAATATGACGAAAATGGTGACAGAGTCGTTTTAGGAAAAGGCACTTACGGGATAGTCTATGCAGGTCGAGACCTGAGCAACCAAGTCAGAATCGCTATTAAGGAAATCCCAGAGAGAGATAGCAGGTATAGTAATTGTGGCTAATGAAGAGCTGTTTTCTAAGGTATTTGGGGTTGTTTGTAGCCTTTTAGAGAATATTTTGGTGAAGCTCTGTCTGAGAACTCTGTGGTTTTAATGAGCTCCCTGTGAGGTTAAGCTGCTGCATCATTCAATGATTCAGTTACAAGGCTGGTGGGAAAGGACAGCATCTCTGAGGAAACAGAACTCTTAAAGAGTGGAAAAAAGAACGGCCCTGTGTGTGTTGGGCCCAGGTTATGTCAGAGAGCAGTGGTTTATTATAGGGCACATGGGGAACCAGCACTATCTGAAGCTGTTCTAAACAGAGGTTCCAGTTTCCAGCCCAGCAGTTAAAGGAGGTTGGAAGTCGTCACTCCATCTTAAAAACAAATAGAAAGCTAAACACACTGAGAACTCAGCAGCTCTACTTAAGGGTTATTGGTCAGTATTAATGTTAAATTTGCTGGCTTATAAATGTTAGAAATCAGTTTTTTTTAATGACTAACTCAAACCATTCTGTGTGTTGAGTCATCAGAGAAGTAAGGTCACAGGACAAGCCGCTGCCCCCCCCCCCCCCCGCCCCAATGCCCCAAATTGGAGAGGCAGTCACACTGTTGGGAGTTTTGCTTTCAGGAGCACAGCTAGATCCTCACAGAAGAAAATCCCCTCATACTTCTGAGAGGGGTTTGGGGGGAAGGAATCATTTTGAAATACACCAGAGCATTCTGTTTTTAGCAAGGCCTGCCCTCAAGAGAAAGCATTTTACCAGGGCCTCGCCTTTTGGGGTGTTATCAGAGCCTAACCAACCTGGGAGAAGGGAAATAACCAACTCCAGCCCCTTCTAGCCATCCTGGCCCACCTCAAGGGTTTGGGGTGGACTGAGAAGCACTGGTGCAGTTCACAGCCCAGTGGCCCAGGCTCACTAAAAGACTAGAATGTTTCCCCTCTGAGAGTTCCTTTACCTGTTATACCATGCCTGGTTTTCAACAAGAGTTACAAAGCATACTAAAAGGCAAAAGGCACAGTTTGAAGAGACAGAGCCAGGATCAGAACAGTCTCAGATATGGCCATGATGTTGGAATAATCAGACCGGGAATGTAAAACAGTTATGATGAATATGCTAAGGGCTCTCCTGGATAAAGTAGGCAGCCTGAAGAACAGGTGGCAATGTCCGCAGAGAGGTGGAAATCCTAAGAGAGAACCAAATAGACATACTAGCGGTAAACCAGTAACAGAAACGAAGAGTGCATTTAATGGGGTGGATGCCTAACTCAGTCTCTATGCTTGAGGCTATGTCAGTGGAATATTCCAAAACTGAAAAGCTCGGAGAATAGACTGAAAAAGAGAGGACAGAATATCCAAGACTGTGGGACAACTACAAGGGGTGTAACACACGCCTGCCTAGGGGGAATAACAGAAGGAAGAGAGAGAAAAGAACAGGAGAAATATTTGAAGAAATGGTATGAACCACACATGGTGGGGACTTTTTTGGAAATAAGAAAGTTGTTCAGGGGAGAAACAGCTCTGGTAACAGGATTTTCTGTTGCTCCTGGCTCTCGTGTTCTGTTCTACCATTGGCTTCTCCAACCATTAATTATCTCTTCTCCCAATCTTGTGATTTCTGCTGCCCTCGTGGCTTTTGTTGTGTCTTCTCTCCATAAGATCCTGCTCCTACAAAAACTGTATACGTTTTCCATGTGTGGTGCATTCACACTCTGAAAGAGAAAGGATTGGATTGAGTCAGTGTTACTGAAGTCCTTATTTGGCCAGACTTCAATGCCGGGCTGCATCATGGACTTACCTAGGATTCCTTGAATCCACTTTTCTATATCCATGGTACCAGGGTCACATGTCCAGTTTTCTTTATAAAGGACACTCTCCTAAGCTTCCTGGGTCATCTGTCTTTCCAACCTCTCCACCTGTAAGTCTAAAAGGCACTTCCAGGTTAAGATGGTCAAAACTGAACCACGGGTTTTTACCAAACTCAAATGGACTCTACTTGAAGTGTTCCATGTCTCAGTTAAGGTTATCCCATCTATCCAGCTGTTCAGGCTAAAACCTAGGATTAGTTTGGATTCCTCTCTGTCTCTCACTTTGCATCAACTCCATCAGCGACTTGTACTATTGTCTCAACCTCTGCAGTCTCTCCTGAATTTTTCCACTCCCATCACAACTCTAGGCCTCCAGGTCCCTCACCCAGACTCCCTTCTGCAAATACCTTGTAACTAGACTCTGCTTCCACTGTTTCCTCCACCCCAACTCCATCCCTCCTCAGAGAAGCCAAAGATCTTTCTGAAGTTGAAATCACATCTTGTCACTACCATTTAAAACCCTTCAATTGTGCCCTAGCTGATTGGGCCGAGTGGATAGGGTGTCGGCCTGCAGACTAAAAGGTGTCGGGTTGGGTTCCAGTCAAGGGCATATGCCTGGGTTGCGGGCTCCATCCCCAGTAGGGGGCGTTCAGAAGACAGCTGATCAATGTTTCTCTCTCATCATTGATATTTCTGTCTCTCTTTCCCTCTCCCTTTCTCTCTGAAACCAATAAAAATATATTTAAAAAAGAAAAGAAAAAGAAACCATTTCCAAGCTCTTTAAAAACTAACACCCTTCAGTTGTAACCAGCGTAAAAACAGAACCCTCCGCATAGACATCTGCCTCCCTCTGTGGCCTCACCTCCTCCACTACAGCCACACTGCCCTCTCCCTGTCCATCAAGTGCACCAAGGTTCACTCCCCAAAACCCAGCAGGATTGCCTCATTTTATCATTTAGTTCTCAGTTCAAATTTTAAGCCATCAGAGAAGCCTTCTCACACTACCCCAGGCTGAAAAAGACACATGAAACCTGCGTCCCAGCTCCCAGATCTCTTTCTGCCTCTCCATCTTCAGGGTGTGACTTTCACAGGTGACCTCTCTGCCTCCAGATCCACATTCCAGGCAGGAAGAAGAAAAAAGAAGATAAACTTTTCCAGAAATATCCAGCATACTTTTACCAAATGCATCCACCTCTTACTACCAGGGAGGCTTAGAAACTCAATAGCTTTTTAGCCGGCCATTTGTTTCTCCAAACAAAATAATAGAAAGAGGAAGAGCAGATGCTCGGTAGGCACACAGCTGCTACTGTCTGCCACACATGGTTTCATGTTCTCTATGCTATTGTTGCAGTTTCCTCTTTGCAATATATTTATGAATTCTTAAAACAGTGATAGAACGTACTCATTAAATACCTAGAATAATATGTGTCAATTTGTCATATTAAATTTTTTGTTAAATATTCCTAATAGTTCTTAAGTAATATGTGCATAGCATATATTTTGAAATAATAAAGGGGTTGTCACTATCAAATTGCTGCAGCACACTCACTAATCTTTAGCAACTTCCCCTCCCCTTACCCCCTCCCCCCAGATGCATATAAGTTAGTACTTGGAAGAAAGCCACTTTTAAAATCATCTTTGTAATGTGGCTATATTGAGACACAGGTTATGCTTCCATCACAGTAATCTTATTACAGTGGTGACAATGAGACCTGTAACGTTTAAAAAAAATAAAAATAAAATAAAATCATCTTTGTAACTTAAGTTTATTCAGCCGCCACTGTGCACACAAAGCACTCCAGCAGCAGCAAGGCCCTGTTTTGTAACAGTGCATTTGGCGTAACTTGTGGGTTGTTCAAAACGTGCATGATAGGCCCTTCTCTTGAGCACCTGGTGCAGGGCATCTTCTTGTTATCAAGAAAAGAAGATTACAATAACGTCTATCATATTATTGTGAGGTGCAGCACACAAGGGTGTTTCCCTCTATGTGCCCTGGAGAGGTTTTGGTGTTGCATTTTAAAAGATAGCAGTTAGAAAGGATAATTACTGAAGTAGTAGGATGGACGTGAATAATGCATGATCCAGCATACGCTAAACATTGCCATCTGTAATGAAGGGTCATAGCAACAAAAAGTGCCTTGTGTGTTTCCTTCCCACTCTGTGAACACTTTGTTAGAGAATCAGGGTGTAGTAAGAGTGAGGCAGAGGAAGCACACCGTCAGAGTCCCAGCTAGTTGTTCCTCTCAGGTTGGCTTCTTCCTCTAACAGTCAAGACCAGGGGTGGGCAAACTTTTTGACTCGAGGGCCACAATGGGTTCTTAAACTGGACCGGAGGGCCGGAACAAAAGCATGGATGGAGTGTTTGTGTGAACTAATATAAATTCAAAGTAAACATCATTACATAAAAGGGTACGGTCTTTTTTTTCAATAGTTTTATTCATTTCAAACAGGCCGGATCCGGCCCGCAGGCCGTAGTTTGCCCACAGCTGGTCTAGACACCCTGAGCTATTTATTTATATCAGTTATTCTCTCCCCCGCTGTATACTGGAGCTAATTGGGGAACTTGTAAAAATACTGAATGCCGGCCCTACCCAAAAATTCTGGGTTGGGCCTGTGGTATTTTTTAAAGGCCTTCCAAGGGATGCAAATGTCCATCCAGTGTGGGAACCACTGGTTTAGATGGTTGTAGTGGGGATTTGACTCAGAGTAGGTGCTCTGGAGACAATATAGATTAATAACTTTTCAAAGCAGAATATACACAAGCATCTCTGATCTATATCATTTCTTCTTTCCATTGTTACAGCTAATTGAAAAGAAATAGGATTTCCTTATAATCTCCATAGATAAGCATAGTTTATTGACCTGAACAAATTTTAATTTTGTGCTCATGCAGCGCTTGGCACTTTCACTTACACTTAGTGAGAATTACTGGGTGTTAGTAGCCATTTCCATATTGGAGAAGCGTTCTTATTCTTAACTAGGATGAATCCTGATTATTATTGTAATTTTTGAGCTATCCTTTGGTTACCTAATGAGGGGGTAAGGGGTTGGCATATGTTTGTTTCTCCAGGATCTTACATTTAAACAATCATAATTGATTTTCAATAGAGGGTCAGGAGGTGGGAAACCTTAGGTTCATCATAAACTGAGTTAGTCACTTGATCAAGGTCATTTAGTCATCATGATAAACCTGTACAATAAGGCCAATATTTGCCACTAATTTATCTCATGCATATCAAGAGCAATCTTATCAACTAGTGTTATTAAAGTGATTTACAGCCCAGGGAAAAAATAACTTGCAAATATCTTCATAGTTTAGAGTCATTACCTAAGTATCTTATTGGTAACGTTTTTTACTGGTATTTTTCGTGTTAGCTCATTCAAGCAATTATCAAAATGGTGGTGGTCTTCACTGATATCCTGTTAAAGGGCTCAGGTTAATAGCTGTCTTCATAGTTCCTAGAGCTATTCTAAAGGAAGATAAAAGGAGTAAAAGTCAGTTTTTTGTTATTGGCAGTTTTCTGAATATTAGTTCACAGTTTATAAAAGTTTGTTTAAATTAAACAAATTTGGATTTTTGTAATCTAATGTTGCTTTAGTTTACTACTCAGGAAAATAGTATTATTCAGCACTAACCAATTCTAATATTTCTTACTGACATTCAAAAAAATCCATCCTGCCTATATAGATTTACCATACTAAGATCTGAGCTTTGCTTACATGTAGGACTGAAGCAGGTTATGAGACATCACATTTGTACTTAATATGTTTTAGTAGTTAGTGCTTTTCACACCTGTAGCCTTCATTGTAGAGCAGGGAAAAAAATTCGTGAATAGTTTTGATACTCTGTTTATCATTGCTGACATCTTGCCATTGTTAGTTGTATAATAATTATATTAGAGCTACAGTGGATTCAAGATTAAGAGTCTGCAAGTTTTATAGTTCCTCAAGTAATCATCAAAAGTGTTGTTCTGTCTGTTCTAGAAATATGAAATACTTTCATTTTATAATTTGATAAAACAACATATACCAAGTATATGATGTCGAAGTCTGGTTTAAAGCTGTATAGTGTATAGTCTTGGTTGGGATTTAATTTTTTTAAAGCCTGATAGAATAGAATTGGTGAACACAGTAATGTGAGGATTTCAAAGCAAGGGGTTCACGGAAACTTGGCATATAAATGGAATAGTAAAGTTACGTTATGTTATGAGACCAATGAACTTACGGCCAGTGAGGCCATAATAAATTATGAGACAGCAAGCTATGTGGATTATTTCTATTGTCCTGGGTTCAAATCTTAATTCTGTCACTAGCTTTGCAATCTTGGGCAGGTTAGTCATCCTCTTTATGAATCAATTTCCTCATCTGTAAAATGGTCATCTTAGTAGCCTTCTCATGGGGTGGTTGTGAGAAATAAGTTAATACAGTGGGGCCTTGACTTATGAGTTTAATTCGTTCTGAGACTGAGCTCGTTAACTCAAATTACTCTGTCAACTCAATGCAAAAAATCGGCTGAGAGACAGCTGGTATCTCAAAAAACTCGTTAGTCGGAACACTTGTAAGTCAAGGTCCCACTGTATCTTAGAAAAGTGCCTGACATATTTCCCCTCAGGCCTTCAACTTCACAGAATTTATGTTATTAGAAATAAAAGCCTCAGATGGTCATATTTGATTTTATATATGGGTATAATAGCTGACAGTTTCATTTTACATTTTGTAAACTTATATGCTAAAATCTGGCTAACACAATTAGCTCATCGACATTTGCATGTCTTTTAGATACTCCCAGCCCCTCCATGAAGAAATAGCATTGCATAAGCATCTGAAGCACAAGAATATTGTCCAGTATCTGGGTTCGTTCAGTGAGAATGGTTTCATTAAAATCTTCATGGAGCAGGTTCCAGGAGGTAAGAGATGTTTTTTTCCTTTAAAAACTACAAATTTCTAGGGCCTTGAAGAGAAGTAACGCTGAATGGGATTTGTAGGTTTATAGGTCTTAATTGGTCTAAGTTAAAAGAAAAGTTAGCCACATTGCATTACCTTCCATTTTATTAGAAAACAGTAAGTATCTGAAATCATTTTAATGTCAATCATTGTGACTTGGATTAAGGTTAGCGAATGAGTGGCTTTTTACTACTTACTATTTTATAATGAACATCTTCAGAGCAGGGACACTTGCCTATTCATATTTGAGCCCTTGTATCCAGTACAGTTCCTGGGCCACTGTAAATAACCAATAAATGTTAGATTAAATTAGTATTACTTTATTAATGTACTTTAAGAACTCATTTGGATTAAGATTTTATCCGTTGTTTTTCCCTACTTTACAGGAAGTCTTTCGGCTCTCCTTCGTTCAAAATGGGGCCCATTGAAAGACAATGAGCAGACAATTGGATTTTATACAAAGCAAATACTCGAAGGATTAAAATACCTCCATGACAATCAGATAGTTCACCGGGACATAAAGGTAGGATGAACTAGGATTCATTTTCATATGTTCCTTGTTGGGTAATTGTTTTATTTTCATGTTATGTTATGGGTATTAACTTAGAATGGTGAATAAATAAATCTTAGGAATAGAAATAGAAGATATTGCTCTGTCCTGAATCAGTCATTGATATTCATATCTTATCTATGAAAGGAATAAACTCCTTATCCATATTCAACCAACAAAGATTGAGCTTCCACTACGTGCCTGGCACTGTCCTGTGTGAGTTCTGGCACAGCAGGACAAAACTGAACGGGAGGATGATCCCTGCTTCTGGGAATTTAGAGGCTGGTTAATCTTTATATCCTTGCCCATACTATCTACTCAGTAAATATTTATTGAATCAATGAATAAATGATTAGAAGGGAAAAAGAGCCCTGACTGTTTTGGCTCAGTGGATAGACCGTTGGCCCTCGGATTAGAGAAGTGTTCTCCGTTTGACTCTGGTCAAGGGCATGCACCTTGGTTGTGGGCTCGATCCCCAATAGGGGGTGTGCAGGAGGCAGCTAATTGATGTTTCTCTCTCATCCATGTTTCTAACGCTCTATCCCTCTCCCTTCCTCTCTGTAAAAATCAATAAAATATATTAAAAGAAAAAAGAAATCTCTTCTCACAACCATCCCATATTCATGGATTAAACGAATATTAGATAACTTAGTAGATTCTCTTTAAAAAGAGAATATTCAGAACTAAATTTCTGACAAAGGCTGGACTCTGGAAAGTAAATTAATATTACTACCCTAAAATCAACTCAAATATCTATTTATTTGTGATATACTAGTATCTTATTATTCTAGAAAAATAAGTGAAACAACCCAAATGCCTATTTATTTGTGATATATCTTATTATTCTAGGAAAATAAGTAAAACAACATAGAAAAGAAAGTAAAGTGACTGGGGAATTATGACTATCACTAATAACCCAGTGCACAGATTCGTGCACATTGAAAGGAAATTAATTTGAAGAAATATTTTAATATAGCTATTCACCCTGTCTCTATAATAGAAGTTTCAACCAAATTCATGATTGACAATGACAGACTGAAAGACAGGCGTTTGGCGCCAGCGAGAGCTTTATATCTATTGTGCATGCACAAGTCAACTTAGCCTTTTATGGATATAGAATGAACTTGCTTAGTTAGAACTGCTTTCTGATTTATTTTTTTTAATTAAATATTTATTGTTGAGATTATTACATTAGTTACTCTTTTTTCCCACCATAACTCTCCTCCACCCAGTTCCCACCCCACCCTCCACCCTCACTCCCCACTCACTGTCCTCATCCATAGGTGCACAATTATTGTCCAATCTCTTCCCTCACCCCCACACCCCTTTCCCCCGCCCCCCGACCCAAGAATAGTCAGTCCATTCCCTTCCTATGTCCCTGATTCTATTACAGTCACCAGTTCATACTGTTCATCAGATTATTTATTCACTTGATTTTTAGATTCACTTGTTGATAGATGTGTATTTGTTGTTCATAGTTTGTATCTTTACCTTTTTCTTCTTCTTCCTCTTCTTAAAGGATACCTTTCAGCATTTCATATAATACTGGTTTGGTGGTGATGAACTCCTTTAGCTTTTTCTTATCTGTGAAGCTCTTTATCTGGCCTTCACTTCTGAATGATAGCTTTGCTGGATAAAGTAGTCTTGGTTGTAGGCTCTTGGTATTCATCACTTTGAATATTTCTTGCCACTCCCTTCTGGCCTGCAAAGTTTCTGTTGAGAAATCAGCTGACAGTCGTATGGGTACTCCCTTGTAGGTAACTGATTTTCTTTCTCTTGCTGCTTTTAGGATTCTCTCTTTGTCTTTTGCTCTTGGCATTTTAATTATGATGTGTCTTGGTGTGGTCCTCTTTGGATTCCTTTTGTTTGGGGTTCTCTGCGCTTCTGGGACTTGGAAGTCTATTTCTTTCACCAGGTAGGGCAAGTTTTCTGTCATTATTTCTTCAAATAGGTTTTCAATATCTTGCTCTCTCTCATCTTCAGGCACCCCTATAATTCGGATGTTGGTATGCTTGAAGCTGTCCCAGAGGCTCCTTACACTATCTTCATATTTTTGGATTCTTTTTTCTTTTTGCTTTTCCGGTTGGGTGTTTTTTGCTTCTTCGTATTTCAAATCTTTGACTTGATTCTTGTGACCCTGTGGTCTGCTGTTGGGAGTCTGTATAATATTCTTTATTTCAGTCAGTGTATGCTTAATTTCTAGTTGGTTCTTTATCACAACATTGAGGGTCTCATTAGATTTCTTGAGGATCTCACTACATTTATTGGCGGTCTCACCAGTCTTCTTGAAGATCTCACTACATTTATCGGCGGTCTCACCAGTCTTTTCGAGGGCCTTATTAAGTTTATCGGCGGCTTCTAGACAGTTCTTTAAAGACCTTAAAAGTGTGGTTTTGAACTCTATATCCAACAGTTTGCTTTCCTACCATTCTGTCGTTTGTGTCCTGTTTCTTTGTCTTGGCATTTTTTATGCTTCGCTGTGTCGATAGAGTGCCTTTCTGTGCTAAGTGTCCCAATTACCTGAGGTAGACACTCTTGGTGTACCCCCTTGTGGGCTTTGTGCACAGTCTTGTTGTAGTTAAGCCTTGATTGTTGTAGTTATCACTGTGAGGAATTGACCTCCAGGCCAATTGGCTGTGAGAATCAGCTGTGTCTGCAGTGGGAGAGCTTCTGTGCTGGAGACACCCCTCTGGGGCTAGACTTGCTTCGATGGGGCTTTGGTGTTCACTGAGTCTGCCCCCTGAGTGTGTCTTTTATGGTTCCACGGAGCTGCAAACTGGATGGTCCCACTCTGACCTCTGGGCTTCCTGGCTCCTGGATCTCTAGGGAGGTGCTAATCTAGCCTTTGCCTGAGGCTATCCAGCAAAAGTCTCCCTGCAGGGCTTGGGCGGGGCGGATCCCACGGGATCAACAGGGCAGGGTTAGCAATTATGGCTGCTCTCAGTCTTGCCCTCAGAGGCTCTGCTTCTCAGTGTCCCAGTAATCGCTGCAAGCCCCACGGAGAGAAAGCTGCCCTAGGGTTCTGAGCTATGCCAGACAGTCCCGCTTCTCCCATATGAGTCTGGGTCCCTAGAGACTCGCCCGGAACTGGAGCTCAGAGCCTGAGACTCCCTCCCGATTGAAAACGACAACCGTGCCCTCAGCCGCCAGCCCGCTCCACATGCACTCCGCACCTTAGTATTTTACTTCAACACTGCGCCTCCTCTGAGCCTCGGTATGCTTTCTCTTTCCTCCTAGTTGTAGAACTTCCACTCAGTCTTTCTGTGGTTCTGGATGATGTCTGTTCCGTCTTTTAGTTGTATTTTTGAAGTGGTTGTTCGAGGCAGCAAACTCCTGTGTTTACCTATGCTGCCATCTTGGTTTTCCTCTGCTTTCTGATTTAGCTAAACTTTTTCCAGCCCAGTGACGCACCCCAACTTCTCTTTCAGGTAATTGTCAGCAACACAACAGTAAATATCAACACAAAGCAGATTATTATTGTAGATCACGCAGGGAGAACAAAGGGTAAAATATTTAACAATTTTGAGCAGTGAGAAAACCTGAAGTCATTTTCAAGGTCCACCATTTCTTACTTCTTTTCAGTCGGGTCAAGTTTCTAAGCTTTCTAAATCTCTGTTTTCCGGCTAATGAAAAGAAAATAGGATTCCACCGAGTCTCCTATCTACCTAACTGCAGGACTTCTGTGAGGATCAAATGAGATGAGGCACATGAAAACACTTCACAGACATTTGGTTACAGTGTGAAATGTTTCCACCTGGCTGTAAAGCAAGTCATGTTTCTGGGATGAAGAAACTGCAAGAAGGCTAGTCGCTAGGGAGAGGAAGCCAGGCATTGCTACATGACGTCATTACCCGGTGCCCACAGCCACCATTTCGGGGCTGGGCTGGGCTATGGGTTGCATTTTGTGCCTTGGCAGCATTGGCTGCGATTTGGTAGGCTGTCACTCCGGGATGGTGGCGGGGGCCTGTGTCCCACTTGGAGGAAGCCAAGTGTTGCTTTGTCGGCACCAGGTCCGCACTGTCATTTCTCTGTAAATGGCCAGTGTGCGTCATGGCAACTCCTGCGTTGAGTGTCTGCCCCCTGGTGGTCAGTGCATGTCATAGTGACTGGTTGGATGGGATGAGGGATACTTAGCATATTAGCCTTTTATATCCTATCTAATAATAGACAAACATGGTAATTAACCATACCTACGACACACTTCCCATTGGCTAATCAGCGAGATATGCAAATTAATCGCTAGCCAAGATGGCGGCTAATTTGCATATGTCAGCACCAAGCGATGGAGTAAAGCCCATTGGCCCTGGGTAGGAGCAACCCTCTGCTGCCGCTGCCATCAGGCTCCACCCCTGGGAGCCAAGCCCGGCGGCGGGAGCGGAGAACGAAGCCCGCCGCGAGGGTCCCTACCGGCGAAGAGCAAAGGCCTGGGTTTCTGCCGCCGGAGGAAAATTGGTGCCAGCAAACAGGGGAAGGGGCCCCCAACTGCAAGAAGGCACAAGTTGGGCTGAGGCGGCCGCTTCCCTGACCCACACCCAGCTTCTGAGATGGGTGGCACCTATGTTTGCATGACACATAACTGACTGCCCTCCCTGAAAGCACAGAAGAAGAAGCCCCCAGAAGAAGAAGCCGCCCACCTTTGGTCTAGGCACCAGCGCCAACAAGCCACCCGCCCGAGGTCCCAGGCTGCAGCCACCCGGAGAAGCTGCCAGCCCTGTGGTCCAGGGTGCCAGCGCCCGTGGCCAGGGGTGGAGCCAGCACGCTGTCTTCACTCTCTGCGCTCCCCATGCCGGCCTCCGCTCGCTGCTCCTGCCCCGGGCCAGCAGTCGCTCTGCGCCGGTAGGGACCCTCGCGGCGGGCTTCGTTCTCCGCTCCTGCCGCCGGGCTCGGCTCCCAAGGGCAGAGCCTGGCGGTGGTGGCTGCAGAGGGCTGCTCCTACCCGGAGCCAATGGGCTTTGCTCCATTGCTTGGTGCCGACATATGCAAATTAGCCGCCATCTTGGCTGGCGATTAATTTGCATATCTCGCTGATTAGCCAATGGGAAGCGTGTCGGAGGTATGGTTAATTACCATGTTTGTCTATTATTAGATAGGATATAAAAGGCTAATATGCTAAGTTCCCTCATCCCATCCAACCAGTTGCTATGACATGCACTGACCACCAGGGGGAAGACGCTCCAACTACAGTCATTACTTCAATATTCCCCTTCTGAATTTCTCTCCTGTGCTGCAACCCAACTCCACTTTTCTTCGGAAGGATACAGAATAGAGAGAGCAGTGTTAAAAGCTTACATTTTTAAGCCAGTAAGGTTGGTACTTAAACATATAAATGGAAAACTAGAGTTCTCCTTAAGGTAACAAAGGCTACAAAGGACAGGGACAGTGCATGACCTATTATATCCAGCAATCCATATGGGGACTGAAAACTTTGCAGTGATGACAATTACTGAAGATATGAATCAACTAAAATAGTTGACAGGGACAATTCTTCCATCTTTGAAAATATCTACATCAAATCTGTTTAAATAGATTTTAATCTGCATAATATAACACATTCTGACAAGACCACCACCACCACCACCAATGTGGTCAGTCAGTGTTGTGCGGATAAATGTTTAATAACTGAGGGACCGCCCCCCCCCCCCCGAGTGCACAAATTTTGTGCACCAGGCTACTAGTATGTAGATAATTGAAGTTGTTATACATGTACCATGCATAGGCAACCCCTGCCATCTGTAAGCTGTAGCAAGCTCTAACTAACCATGTTTGACCTTGTGACCCAAGTGGCAATTGTGGACAACTGATAACATATAAACAAAAATGGTGTCAAGCATTCCTTGTTGAGATTAACTATTAACGAAGAATATAGAATTAGTGTCCTTGTTTGCTCTAAGGACACCTTTTCTTATTGGATTTGCTACCCAACAATACACAGGATTGGAAGAAATGTAATGTTTTTTATTAAAGTCCTCTCTTTTCTAGGGTGACAATGTGTTGATTAATACCTATAGTGGTGTCCTCAAGATCTCTGACTTCGGCACATCAAAGAGGCTTGCTGGCATAAACCCAAGCACTGAAACTTTTACTGGTATGTTTTTGCAATGATGATACCGATCTTATGTAATTAAAGAAATAATTGCTGCGTTTGAACATAATGTAAGAGATAAATTTAGTTGTTCTCACAAATATTAATGTTGATATCTTTCGATGATTACTGAAAAATGATATACAGAAGTTGATCTGACCCTTTTCTCGTCTTATATTTATATGACCTATTCAATCTCCTTGCTTAATGCTACTGAAGATTTTTTTTTTAACTCTTCATTTGTTTGTTTTTCTTTTCATGTCATTACTTCTCTCCTGTTTGGCCTACAATCAATATAATCCTGACAAGATTTTTTTAAAACATTTTTCAGCCTAACCTCTCTGTGATTCTTACTCATACCTTAATCACTTCCCACGTGGGCTATGAATTCCCTCTTTTCTAATCTGTTTACTCTCTGTGATGCATTCCCCTGCTCACAACATAAATAACTGCAGGATTTCAGTCCCTTTCAATCCTGAAAGAGGAAGTGACTCACCAACTCAGAAGTGGGGTGGAGAGAGAGCTTTCCTCAGAGGTTAGGCAATGCAACCACTGAGCTGCCTCTAGAGCAAAGTCCTGGGAGGGAGGAGACACAGGGCTCTAAAAAGGCAACAAGAGGAAACCGAGGCTCAGAGAGATTCATGACTGCCCAGCAGTCACCGGGAGGGCATCTGAAACTTCAGCCCTGCTCTCCATTCCAAGCTCTTAGCACTTCATTCTGCTATTTCTCAGGAAGTATTATTATTAGAGAAAGATGTAGGAGGGAAAAGAGATAATGAATTAAGCAAAATGGCCAGATGTCCCCATTTCTTAGTTCTGTGAGGTAGGTGGTAGTAACTCCATTTTGCAGATGAGGAAATTGAGAGAAAAGGGACATCGAAGTCACAACAGTTTATAAATGATAAGGTCAGATTTTTTTTTTTTTTTATCTACCCTTTGCTCTCTGCTTTGGCTTTCTTGCGTCAGTCAGTATTTCTCTCCACCTTGCTGAAGTATCTATTCTGGAAGCCTGGAAGGGGGAAAAGAGAGAAATTCCATATGCTTTCTCCTCAGAACACCCCATCAGCGACACCTCTGGCCTAGTTCCTACTCTCACAGCAATGGGAATTTCAGGGTAAAGAGTTAAACACATTTAGAATGCATTTTCTTTTTTTCAAAATAGGTTCTAATTTATTAGTAATTTCAGATGTCTTTATGTTTCTTTTCTCATTCTGTATCAGTTTGGCAAGAGACATTTTAAATGCTTCTAAGACACAGTAACTTCTAAGAGGAAAATCCCTACTTTCAGACCCTTTATTTGGGCGAGATGTTACTTGAATATCTCCTGATAATCCTGAAAACATTTTTTGTTAGTTCTCGAAGGAGTTCTAGTAAAGTGGTCGTCCAGGGCCCTGTGCTTGTACTTCTCTCAGTGGCCTCACGTGGAGACACGTATGATTAACGTGCTGAGTCTGTCTGCAGCGCTGGTCAGGAGGGCCTGGGTGTGCGGACCTGGGTTCTCGGCTGTAGGCCTTGGAACTAGCCACGTCCCCAGCGCTTAGTCAGCCTCTGATGAGCTGCGCTGAAAGACCTCGGTCCATTTCACTGCCTGGTCATGCGATGAGAGGGAAGGCAGCAGCGACCACCATCTATAGAGTGTATACCCAACTGTGCTAAGTGCTTTATGTATGTTATTTCACTGAAATTCATATATCAGCCCTAATCCTTAGGTATCATTATCCCAGTTTAGGGTGAGAAAATGAAGTTTCAAGGAGGTTAAGTAGCTTGCCCAAGGTCACAATGCTAGCCGGTCATAGAGCTATGCTTCAAACCAGACGTAACATGCCGAATGGAATTAACTTCTCCCCAGACCTGTTCCACCCACACTTTTCCCCATTGCAGTTAATGGCCACTCCAAACAGAGAATTATCCGTGGCGCTTCTCTTTTCTCACACTCCCACCCAATCCATCAGGGAAACCTATTGGCTCTACCTTCAGAGTGTGTCCAAAATTGGAACAGTTCCTCACTGCCTCCACTGCTACCACCCGTGTTTCTCACCTGCGTTACCTCAATAACCTCTTCTCCCTGCCTCCTCTCTTGCCCCCTATGTCCATTCTCAACTTCAGCCCTATCACTCAGAGACAGCAGTGGCTTGCTACTTCTTTCACAGCAAACAAACACCAAAGCCCTTACAATGGTGGACAGTTTGGAATTCGTCACCTTTTAGACCTCATTTCCTCCTCTTTCCCCCTTGCTCACCCTGTCCCAGAAACTTAGGCCTTCCTGCCTTTCCTTCATCGCGCTGCAGGGCCTTTGCACAAGCTTTTCCTGCTGCTACAGCACTCTTCTCCCAGCCATCTGCTCCTTCAGGTCTTACCTCAGGTGTCATCTCGGTGAGGCCCTCCCTATTTGCTTGGCAGCTCTCCCTGGGCACATCTGCTACCCTTTTCTTACTCTTGTTTTTTTTGGGGGGGTTGTCATAAATCATAACTTTCTAACATACTATACAACTTACTTGTTTATTATGCTGTAGTTTATTGTCTGTCTCCCACGGCAAAAATGTCAGCTCCACAAGCACAGAGATCTCTGTCTGTTTACTCTGCAGCTATATTCTAAATGCCTGGAACAGTGCCCGGCCCACGGCAGGCCCTTAATCTGGAACTGCTGGACATATGGTTGAATGGACACAGTGTGATGTCAGAATTGAAGCTTGTAGCTACTAAGCTGTAGTAGCTTCCCAGACTGGCTTGCAGCTTCGTTACCCAGCTCTGTAAATCTCTTTATATAAAATATTAGGTGTCATGTGCTTGTGGAGTGAAGGGAACTGATATGAACACATGGCCAAACCTGTTTTTATTGCCACTTGCTCAATGAGGGATAATTAAACACAATTGGCAGGTAGCGCTCTTTGAAATATCTGATGAATAAAAACATTGCATAATTTATTATTAAGATATTACTTGAATTGTCCAGTTCTTTTCAATTCATATACTGTTGATCAGTTGTGATGCCTACTACTATATTAAAACAACTCAAATTCTCTCAGTAATTCTATTTTAGACCCGGAGACAACAGAAAGGAGCAGTAGGCTTCAACACATATTTTTTAAAGACCACTTGATTTAACTTACATCATAAAACACCACCACTTTGGGGAAAGCTATAAACGAAGATAAATCACAGTACTGTTCTCCTAAGCATAGGTGACTTGAGGAGTGTGGTTGCCTGATCCTTGGCCAGGTGAAATGCTTCCGTCCAGGAATTTTGCTGATTTAAGCTGAGAGCAGACATGTGCAGGTGTATGTGGACATGAACTTGAGCTACTGCTATGTAATGATGAGGTCTGGGGGATAAACCTGCCAAGATAACAATACTAAATTAATTGACAAAATTAATGGACTTTATTTATTTTTATGACAACAGCCAGCTTCCAGCTCATGACAGTAGCTTTCATAGGAACAACTTAGAGGAATTTTGCATAGCAGTTTTCACCTACAAATCATGCACAGGCATTTGTAAAAGGTGGTGTCTGTATTTATCAAAATGTCTATCATTGGTTATGAATCAGAAAAGACTGAAGTAGCACTTTTGGCAAATGCCTCAAGATTTGAAATAATTCAAGATGGCATCGTGGAGGAGTTCCTATTTGCTGATTACGCCATTTGTATGAATATATCAGAAGCAGGGGATGTGGCAATAATCTGTTTCTCTTCCCACTCTGTCCTCATTGCTCGACTTCAGGGAATCACTGCAGCAGGCGTTAGAAACACAAATCCAGTCTCTCACTTGAGCCAATGATACAACTGCAGTTGAGTGTTTATCAGAGACATACCAGACCACAACTAGAACCACGGGATCTTGGCTCCCCCACTTAATTCTCTTTCCATCATATTGCATTCTTCAACTCTCTGATTCTTTATATAAAATACCCTCTCTTTTTTTCCATTTTATTCTTCACTCTGTACCTGGTGATTTGTCTGTACTGATGGCTCATGGCCTGTCTTTGACCTGTTAAACCCGTTATTCCATGGACCACAGGCACATAGCAGAAGTCGTAAATATTTGATTTATAGATTTACATTATTTTTGACAATACCTTTTAGAATCTGCATGTTTGCATGATTTAGAAATAAGAATAAAAACAGAAGAACTAAGCATTCAAATCAGAAATTGAGAAATATAAATCTAAGGAAATTGATGAATGACCTAGACTTTTCTTGGAAAAGATTGGAAGTATTCATAATGAGAGTTTTCATGTCCTTCAAAAACTGATTTTAGAAAACGTGTGTTGGTGTATTCTCTGTTGTTCTCAAATGACCAGTTGTTAGAAGTTTCTAAGAGGTCCTGATAAAATAATGCCTTAATTATACTATTTAAGAAATGAGAACGTATCTGTTCATATCCAGGTAATATTGGTAAACTATTTTCACCTCGCTAATAAAATCCATTATAAAAACTGCTATTTTCTCTTATATTCATAGCAGAGAAAAACTGGAATTCAAAAAGGATGCAGTATTAAGACCTGAATCATACTTTTAAAGTGTCTTATTTATGTAGAGGAATTGAAACTGTCATTAGATGTTCTCTTTTGAAGTAGGATTGTGTTTGTACTCTTCCCAGGTACCCTTCAGTACATGGCACCAGAAATAATAGACAAAGGACCCAGAGGCTATGGGAAAGCAGCAGACATTTGGTCTTTGGGTTGCACCATCATCGAAATGGCCACAGGGAAACCGCCCTTTTATGAACTGGGAGAACCACAAGCAGCAATGTTCAAGGTCACATTTTGTATACCTTAATATCTTAAAAACCAATGGGTAAAACTGCTGGCTGTTCCGTGTGTGCATGCCATCTGCTTTTAGCCAGAAGGCAAGGAGCGTAAGTGAGCACCATATGAGAGCATATTATAGTTCAAGATGATTCACTCCCCTCAGTCGGTGCCTCATAAGAGGCTCTCCCCACCTTAGTTTTCTCAGCTATAAAGTGACACGCAGTGTAACTTCCATTGACCACATTTTCACAGTGCAGTGTAAAGAACACACCACTCCATGGAAGATGGTGTAAGCTCTTTGGGAAACACAGGTTAAAAAGCTTCCATGGAGGAAGATATAAGAACATTTTTTATCTATTTAAGTATTAAACCAAATAAATATTTTCCTTTACTTTATTATAAGAGTTTAACATCTCCATTTAAAAAAGGCATGGTTTTGCTATTTTAAGTACACATCTTATTCTCATACTAGAGGCCCGGTGCATGAAATTTGTGCATGGGAGTGGGGGTTCCCTCAGCCAAGCCTGCACTCTCTCGTAATCCAGAACCCCTCAGGGGATGTACGACTGCCGGTTTAGGCCCACTGGATCAGGCCTAAACAGTCAGTCAGACATCCCTCTCGCAATACAGGACTGATGGCTCCTAACCACTCGCCTGCCTGCCTGATCGCCCCTAACCACTCTGCCTGCCTGCCTGATCACCCCTAATCACTCTGCCTGCCTGCCTGCCTGATCACCCATAACTGCCTTTGCCTCGGCCCTGCTGCCACAGCTTCGTCTGGAAGGTCATTCAGCTGTCCAGTCTAATTAGCATATTATGCTTTTATTATTATAGACTAGAGGCCTGATGCATGAAATTCGTGCAAGAGTAGGACTTCCTTCCCCTGGCTGCCAGCACCGGCTTCCCTCTGGCACCTGGGACCTGGGCTTCCCTCCAGCTGCCAGGACCCAGGCTTCTCTCACAGAGGGAGGCTCCACCCACCCACCACAGCCTGCTGTCCCAGTGGCCTGGGCCTCCCGCTGTGAGGCGATCTTGGGGCGATGGCCGGGCCCCTGACTAATTGCATCACACCCACCTTGGCTGGCCTGGCGCCAATGGGTGTCATAACGTGGTCCTGGATGGTCATTTTGCTCTTTGGCCATTTGGTCGATTTGCATATCATGCTTTTATTATATAGGATATTACTCTTCTAGCCTCTTAATTCGCCCATTAGTAACTCTTTTGGGAGTGGGAAGCAGCCCAAATAGGGAGCATCTGATATCAAAATAGAGCTGAGAGAGCCCTGGGCCACAGCTTCCAAATCTGGAGACTGGGCAACGCAGTGACCTATGGCTGCGTCCCTGAAGTTCTCACCTGCTACACCACCACGCCAGAGTGAAGTTTAAACTGAGAACTTGGCCTGGCCGGCATGGCTCAGTGGTTGAGTGTTGACCTATGAACCAGGAGGTCAGGGTTCGATTCCCTGTCAGGGTACATGCCTGGGTTTTGGGCTCTATCCCCAGTAGGGGGTATGCAGCAGGCAGCTGATCAATGATTCTCTCTCATCATTGATGTTTCTCTCTCTCTCCCTCTTCCTTCTTCTCTAAAATCAATAAAAATATATTTTAAAAAACAAAAATTAAAAATAAAATAAACTGAGAACTTGTTTCCTGAGATGGAAAGCTCACATTCTTCTGTTCTCTAAGGCAGAAGACTTTTGATAACTTATTTTTTCCCCTGCCTCTGACCATGTCTCTAGCACTTTTTCCATTGGTGAAGAGCCTCTCAGGAGAGGCCCTGTGTTACATACCTTTGCTTCTGTACAAAGCTTGGTGTACTTTGAGCTTGAAGATGATGTGATGGGATACTGCTGACACAGAAATGAGTAGTGTAACCAAGCCTGAAGAGTGATGAGAGCTACTACCTTTTTTGACATGAATGAATGTCTTTCTCTTCTTGGCCAATCTCTGAAGTTGTTACCAATGTTTAGGACTTCACTCTGAAATGCTGCTGTTACCGTCAGTGCAGCGATCATAATACAATGTGCTTTAGACGAGATAGCGTAGACTCTGGCACTGATTTACAGTGTTTGAATCCAGGCTCCAACACAGTCAAGCTAGTTGATGACTTTGAGAAAATTACTTAACCTTCTTGTACCTCAGTTTCCGCATCTCTAAACTGGGAATAAATTTAGTATCTATCTAGTAGAGGTTTTTTGAGGCGTATATGAGATAATATGTGCAAAGCACTTAGAATAGTAAAGGCTATATAAGTATAACAAACAATTACATATTACCTATGTAATAATACACTTATATAAACTATATAACATAAAAGCTTTCCTTAGAAAATTTTCTCTACTAAATACATGAAAACATTAAAAAACATTTTTTAGAATGGCAGCAACGAAAAGAAAGTTGAATTGCTATAAAAATTCTATTTTATTTAAAGTGTTTTTAAATGTCTTTTAATGTAGGCAGTTTGAGACGGGGGAAATATTCATAAATTATGGAGTAGAGGAAAGAACACAAATTTTAAGCATTAAAGGTTCAAATCCCAGATTTGCCTTTTTATAACCATATAACCTGACCCCTCTGAGCCTCGTTTTCCTCATTGGTGCAACAAGTATAATAATATTCAATCCACTGGGTTGTTGGGAGGATTCATGAGATTCATTGAATGAAAATGGAAAAAGCCAAGCACAGTGCCTGGCACATCACTATCATGACCAGCACAAGGGTCCAATTAAAAACATCCTTTCTTCTTGCTGGTGTGCGAATGTGTCCTCAAGCCTTGAGGACTGAATTGCTACTTTATAGTGCTGTTTAGTCTCTTATGCTAATCACTCTGCCTATGTCATTGATAAAGTTGCAAAAGCACTCTGGAAACTTTCTACAGCCTACAGAAAAAGTATCCTACCTCCCTTTGAGAAAATCCATGAGTTGGTAGTATATGATAAAGGATTTTGTTACAGTAGGAGACCAAGTTATGATGCCAGGAGCTCATGGGATGAGATGTCACTCAGAAGCCCCATTGTGCTGTTTCTTAGGTGGGAATGTTTAAAGTCCACCCGGAGATCCCGGAGTCCATGTCGGCGGAGGCCAAGGCATTCATACTGAAGTGTTTTGAACCAGACCCTGACAAGAGAGCCTGTGCTAACGACTTGCTTATGGATGAGTTCTTAAAAGTTTCAAGCAAAAAGAAAAAGACACAGCCTAAGCTTTCAGGTATGTGGTTGCATTGAAGGAGATACAGTTCAGAGTCCCTAAATCCTAAGCTTTTAAGATGGACGATTTTTCCAGAAGCAAGCTAATCTGTCTGTAGATGTCACTGGAAATTGCTGTGAACACTGGCAGTGTTCTCAGGCATCCAGTTTCAGTATCGGGAAGCTGTGTTACCATCACCCTCACAAACGCCAGGACCTCGTGCATAATAGTGTTTCATCATTCGGTTAGTAGGTATTTTTACTGTGTCAGTATCTACAGCATTCTAGCATTGCTGATCCAAAGGTTAAAGTGGAAAACGGGTGAAATACAGCCTTTTAGAGCTGAAACTCCAAATTACAACTAATGGGTTACAGGGCTATTATAGAGCTGAACTGTTGAATTTTCAATCTTTCTAGATAATATGTTATTTTCATTTTAGACAGTAGAAAATACTTATTGCTTCTTAGAGAATATCTTTCTGAGTAATTAACTCCTCCCCGCCCACCCCCCCCACCCCCCCCCCTCCCCCACCAAAAGAAGCATTGCCAGTTGTAAGTAAAACAGCAGTGTAAAAATGTTAATTGCATTTTTGCAAGGATTTCCATAACTCATTTCTGAGAGAAAAAAACAAGTAAATGATCTGTTTGTTGTTGGTGTTTTGGTGTTTCTATGGGATGAGGGTGGGCAGCTTGAAAGCTTGGAACGGGCATTGCTTCCCACATCAAGTCCTCACTTTTTGTTGGCTCCTCAGTTTAACAGCAACCCCAATGTGCGTTTATGTTGTTCTTTGCTTTTCTTCCCACAGCTCTTTCACCTGGATCAAATGGTGAGTCTATTGTTCTATTTTCCATTGAGCTGAAGCTGGGTGGGTCATGTGATCAGCTCCTCAAATAGACTCCTCCTCCTCCCCCTGCTTCCGGGGGCAGCTGCTGGTACGAGGGATGTGTGCAGTTGCCCTCACCTTTCTCTTCATGAAGGAAGCTTCAGTTGTTCCTCCCTAAATGCATGAGGGTGTTTATATTTTTGAAATCTTCAATTTGAGTGGAGTCCACACTTTCTTAGCTTGGAGCAAGTTGGCCATAGAATCATAGTATCTGAGAATTGGGAAAGAGATCATCTAGTCCCGTGGTCGGCAAACTGCGGCTTGCGAGCCACACGTGGCTCTTTGGCCCCTTGAGTGTGGCTCTCCCTAAGCCTTAGGAGTACCCTAATTAAGTTAATAACAATGCACCTACCTATATAGTTTAAGTTTAAAAAATTCGGCTCTCAAAAGAAATTTCAATCGTTGTACTGTTGATATTTGGCTCTGTTGACTAATGAGTTTGCCGACCACTGATCTAGTCCATTGGTTTTTGAAATTTGTGTTTAGCAGTGAACCCTTTTTTACGTGAATCCTCAGGCAGAGCCCTGATGTATAAGGCTCACAGAGCATATTTGTTTTAGGTAAAACAGGGTTGGAACCTGTGTTCTAGAATCACAGAATCCTACTTACTCACCCCATCCGAGGCAGCCCCAAGGTGCTAAGGTGGACCCTTACACCTCTGCGGAACATGGTTTAAAACTTAGAGATAGAGTTAACAGACCTAAAAATGACCTTCCTGAAATCTGACAAGTGGACAATAAAAACAGGGATTGGAACCCAAGGCGTGCTGGGTCTGATGCTTCCTCCAGTTTCATGCTCCTGAGATCTTCCTGACAGGGCCCATGAGGCCGCTTCCTCACCGACCCCTCCTGCGGGGGTCATCTATTGAGCCTGGGAGCAATCCGAATATCATGACCAGACTCTTCACAGCTAAGACTGCTCTCTTTCAGTAGGCATTGCAGCATGCGTACGTTTTTCCCAGCATTAATTCTCTTTCCCCTCCCACAAGCAGAATACCTTAGGAGCATATCCTTGCCAGTCCCCGTCCTGGTGGAGGACACGAGCAGCAGCAGTGAGTACGGCTCAGTTTCTCCGGACACGGAGCTCAAGGTGGACCCCTTCTCTTTCAAAACAAGAGCCAAATCCTGCGGAGAAAAGGATGTGAAAGGAATGCGGACCCTCTTTTTGGGGTAAAGGCCTGACGTACTTCGGGGGGAAGGAAGTGTGTGGTGTATCACCTTATAAAGGAAAGTGTGATTTGTGCTGTGTGGATTATTGCAGCATTCCAGATGAGAATTTTGAAGATCACAGTGCTCCCCCTTCTCCCGACGAAAAGGACTCCGGGTTCTTTATGCTGCGGAAGGACAGCGAGAGGCGGGCCACCCTTTACCGGATCCTGAAGGAAGACCAAGACAAAGTTGTGAGAAACTTAATGGAATCGTTGGCTCAGGTAAAACCTTTCATGGATGCTTCATGTTTTCAGAGTTTACATATTTTAACTGTCAAAACCAGTGGGCCAACTGGTGTGGCTCAGTGGTTGAGCGTCGACCTATGAACCAGGAGGTCACAGTTCGATTCCTGGTCAGGGCACATGTCCAGGTTGTGGTCTTGATCCTTAGTAGGGGGCATGTAGGAGGCAGCCAATCAATTATTCTCTCTCACCATTGATGTTTCTATTTCTCTTACTCACTCTAAGTCAAATGCAAAGTTTTCCTGTTGGTGAAGCTCCCCCTAGTCCCTACCAGCCTCTTTTACGCTTCATTTATTCATATATTCAACCAATCAATACACTCACATTGAGCAACGTGAATTGCTCACTCTGACTGTAGCTCACAACTGCCTCTCAGTCACTCCTCTGAGCATGTAGGAAACATTGCAGATGCAGCAGAGGCCCGTGGTGGAGGGGCTGCGTTTAGGTGGCAGGTGATGGGCAATAACGAGCAAATTACATAGTGGGCGAGGGGCCATTGTGCTATGAAAAAACAAATCTGGCCAGTCCAACTCTGGTTCCCTCATGTATTTCTTCGCTGGAGTTGCCATAACAGATACCATAGACTGCGCAGCTTAAACGCCAGGAAATTATTTCTCACGGTTCTCGAGGCTGAACGTCTCAGAACAAGGTGTCTCCAGGTTTGGTTTCTCCCGAGGCCGCTCTCCTTGGCCTGCGGGTGGCGCCTTCTTGCTGTGTCCTCATTGGCCTTTTCTCTGTGCACTCCTGGTGTGTCTTCCTCTCCTTATAAAAACATCAATCCAATTGGGGTAGGGTCCCACCCTTGTGATCTCATTTAACCTTAATTACCTCCTAAACCCCATCTCCAAACACAAAGGCTAGGGCTTCAGCATACGAATTCGGCAGGGAAGGACACAGTTCAGTCCATGACACCTGGGACTTTGTTCCTTGGGATTCTGCGTACAGATACGAGTAGGAACCCCAGGCCTGCTCTGTCTCCTGTGGCTACAACCTGTCCTGCCCGATCTGTGTGGACTGCATGTACCTTCTTCCCTCCCATCTGTCCTGGGAAAACAGCTGCAAAAAGCATGGAGGAGGAAGAGTTGGTCAAGTGTTTAGTTTCTCAGTCTAACAATTTACATTGTTCTCAGTTTGGATTGGGGTGTATGTGGAGCCAGGTGCCCACAAATGCTCTTCCTTCCTCTCTCTCTCTCTCTCTCTCTCTCTCTCTCTCTCTCTCTCTCTCTCTTGATACCAATAAAAACATATCCTCAAGTAAGGATTAAATAAAAAAGAGTAAATATGTATTTAAATATATTGGGTGGGCAAAAGTAGGTTTACAGTTGCTCATATGGAAAATAGAGTAATACAATAATTAATAAATAATACAAGAATAAACTGTTTAGAATACTCACAACTGTAAACCTATTTTTGCCTCACCCTGTATAGTAGCATATGTAATTAAATATATAGTTATAATGTGTAATAATAATAAATATTGTAAATACAAGAAATTTTAAACATATAGTAATAGTAAGCAATTTCTATGAGCCAGCTATTGTTCTTGGTATTTCATAGGTATTTGCTCAGTTAATCCCCATGAGAATAGTGCTATATAAATAGTTCTGTTAGCATCCTCACTTTGCACAGAGGAGGTGAGTACACTTGCCTAGGCCATGAAGGCCTAAGTGACAGAGCCAGGCAGTCTGGCTCCCAGGTCTGTGCTCTTAACCACCACACTGCTCTCCTTCCTGGGATGACAGATGGTGACAAGTGATGGAAGAAACATAAAGCAGGGGAGGGGGTGGCATTTTGGGGTGAGGGGACAGGAAAATCATTGTGGAGTGAAGGTTCTCCTATGGCCATTAGTGAAGATACCTGTTTTAGGCCATAAACACAGAACTCAGGGATTGTTTAAATCTCATGTTCTTCCCCAAAGGGTGTGCTGTTCCAGTACAGAAAATGTCTGGTTTTTTGGTGTTTTTCTTTGTCTCTCCACTGGATCATGGGTCCATCGGGGCAGAGACAACCTTGATCACTGTCATTGTCCCACCTCTCAGCACAGAGCCTAGAAAGAAACTCCATTTCCATGACTTTGCTGAAATTCTTAAATTTTTATGTTGGTTAATCCTCTCCAATGTTTTGTGATTTCCTAGTTTTTTAAGCCCACTTGAATGTTCTCTATAAAAAGATACATGAAAGTAAATCTTATTAAAAGAAGCCATCAGCGGGCATGCCTTATGCACCAATAGGAGAGACCAGTGAGGACCAGAAACTGCTGGTCAGAATCACATGCTAAATCCAGAATCAAGTAATAGTGAGGGTCCTGCTGATTGTACTGCTGAGGCGACTGTGAATCCTTTCCTGTGATTCCACCTGATGGTCTAGTGGCAGAGCAGGTCCTGACCCAGCTAATTGGGCAGAAGAATGTAACGATTGAGAGCTTGGGCTCAGCCACAACTTACCTCAGAACTAGTTCCACCATTTAAAGGCTGTGTGATTTAGGCAAGTTATTTAACTTCTCTGAGGCTGAATTTCCTCACCTATAAAAGAGGAAATGCTATAAAGAATAACTAAGCCCTGGCCGGTTTTGCTCAGTGGATAGAGCGTCGGCCTATGGACTGAAGGGTCCCGGGTTCGATTTTGGTCAGGGGCATATGCCTGGGGTGCAGGAGGCAGCCAATTCTCTCTCATCATTGATGTTTCTATCTCTCTCCCTCTCCCTTCCTCTCTGAAATCTATAAAAATGTATTAACAACAACAACAAAAATGAATAACTAAGATCATGAGCAATTGAGATAATAGGAAATGTTCCATGGATGTTAACTATTATTATTGTTATCATCAAACAGGCTAATAACAATATTTAATATCTTTCAATGTTTTTCTACAACCAGATAGAAACAATTCTTTCCATTGTATTACATATTTCTAGGTACATCTTTACATTTAAGCCTACCCTTTATAACAAGACTGAAATGTAGATGGCGGTCAGGTCCTCAAATCAGCCCATGAAAGGCCTTTCAATCTGTAGCATCTTCTGAAATCCACTCATCGTTTTTAAGGCAGTTTAAAGGATAAAGAATAGAGAGCATCTTTGCAAAAGATTCTGTAATGATACCAGGAATGCTTAGAAAAAGGCACCCTGTCAGATGCTACCTTCTGATGGCGAATCAGGTGTTACCCGATAACTAAGATGCTCATTCGTGAAGGCACAGTAGTGACTGCACACAGAGACAGGAGTTAAAACAGAAACAACGATTGTGTACGTGGCTGAAATACACTAGAGAGACTACATTTCCTGAAGTAGACGGCGTTCCTTTGTAGGACAGTGGCACTCACATCCAAAACCCAGAAGCAACATGTTTTTCTGTTGTGAAAACAATGCTAATGTCAAAAAAAATGTTTGCTATTTAAACTGGTGCCAAACATTAACTGATTTTTCACTAAGCTCAGCTTCCAACTCCTGAATAAGTCACATTTTTCTTCTTGAACATGTTTTCGTGTTATGATATTTCCTGTGAATGTTTACTTTGGGTGTAATTTAGTTCGTGGTAAGAAAATAAACAGTTTATAATTGTTCCCAGTCTCATTTTAAAATATTACCTTAATGACAGCCTTCAGGATTTTCAATATAATCTTTTCTCATGCAAACATCAATATGAGAGAGAGCTTCCAGATGAGAATGTATTGAGAGGAAGAGCTTCCATTTTCATAGAACCCTAGATATTGTGATTTTTCACAATCCAGTTGAGGCATTTAATTTTGATAATTTAGTAACAAAATGTATAATGTGAGATAGACATGAGCATTATAAAAATCCTGTTTATTTTTTTAAAAAAACATTTTTATTGATTTTAGAGAGGAAGGGACAGGGAGAGAGAGAGAGAGAGAGAGAGAGAGAGAGAGAGAGAGAGAGAGAGAGAAACATCAATGATGAGAGAGAATCATTGATTGGCTGCCTCCTGCACACACCCCACTGGGGATCAAGCCCACAACCTAGGCATGTGCCTCTGACTGGAATCAAACCCAGGAACCTTCAGTCCACAGGCTGACACTCCATCCACTGAGCCATATTGGCCAGGGCAATCCTGTTGTTTCTTAAAGTTAAAAAGAGAATAAATAACATCCTACTATATTACCTTTAAGAAAGCAATGTTGCTTGAGCAAGTAAAAAAGAAATTCAGCTTGAGAGAGGGAATTTTTAGAATTGTATTTTGTTTTTAACATATGAAATATTCCGTTGGTCAATTCCTATAAGTAATTGCTTTGTTGATGGGTAGGAATTGTTTCAAGGACAGAGTGTGAAGCCAGCCCCTTTCAGTGGCAAGGAACTGCCATGGTTCAAGGGCAGTTGAAGTACTGGGGACATGTAGATAGACACATAGCAATAAGAGAAGGGGACTCTGAAGGAGTCCAACCAGAGTGCCCAGCCAAGCCTAGAGTGTGAGTCCAAGGGACTTCAAGTTCCAGGAGTTTGTACATCTTTTCCTGGCTCGGTGGCTATGGGCCCTTTGATGTGCCATTTCTGTTTGTGTCCACTTCTCTCCTTATCCATTGCTCCGGCTTCCTTCCTTATGACTAGATGTACTCTTGCCCCTGTTTTATGACTTCTCTCTCTGGACAGACTTGGAGCTTGGGGTCCTATGGCTTATTGCTTGAATCTCTCTTTAGTTCCTGATTAAAATTTCTGAGAGTAAGAGTCTTACTGCCTCTGCCTGTCCCTGTTTGGGCAAAGCTTTGTGTATCTGACTGTATCACGGCTATTGGCTAACGTATGGAGTAGTTACCCTTCTTCCCAAAGCCTGATTATTTCTTGGAAAGGACAGGAGGAGGGGAAGGAGCCATATTGTTCAAATATGGTCTTTTTCCCTTAGACGGACCATTTGGCAGTCCAGTCCTTCCCAGCAGGGGCTGTGAGCATGGCAGGCCCACGTTCCTAAGCCCACTGACCGACTGACAAGTTAACTGGCTTTTATTCACAGGGGCCCGAAGAACCTAAACTAAAGTGGGAGCACATCACAACCCTCATCACAAGCCTCAGAGAATTTGTGAGATCCACCGACCGAAAAATCATAGCCACCACCCTGTCAAAGCTGAAGTTAGAGCTGGACTTCGACAGCCACGGCATCAGTCAGGTCCAGGTGGTGCTCTTCAGCTTTCAAGATGCTGTAAGTATGAAATCCTGCCAATGTTTTTCCACAAACTCTGGCTAAAATTAGTCAGAAAAATAGGATGGAACTTAAGTTCTCTTGCCTTTCTTTCTTTAATGATTTCAATGAATTCTCTTCTCTTTGGATAAGTGTGAGATGGTTGCCCTTTTGCGTGCTGTGTGAGATTTGTGTTTTCTATGTTTGCATCCCCAGAGTTAAATATACATTAAATTGTACACCATGTAAAATAGCAAAACTCATAAACATCTTCATGGCTGAACTTTGTTCTTATGAAATCATGTGGTAGGTCACTATTTCAGTGACTTGAGCAACAGAACACACTTGAGTCATGCATGCTCTCATTCCGTAGGAGAGGTGCCATCTAGTGGACATTGAGAAAATGACCGTACAGATTGGAATGACCATTACTGAATAAAACCAATAATCCTCCACCCCACCCTCCACCTCAGTTACTAGTAAACATGTTTGTTTAATAAATATTCACTTTTTTTTCTAGCCAGCAATATACTTCAGAGCCCAGGGCATCACTGAAGGAAAATTAATACACATGATCTAATGAGACATTGCTGAGGATTCCTCGCTCTCAAACAGTTGCTATGCAACACAAGCTGGTCCATCTTCCAAAAGCCTGATTCAAAACCATATGCTATTCTTGAATGGGACTTATCTGTGGAGCTCTGTACCAAAAAAGCTTGAAGCTATTCCTAGAAGGCCCTTACAGGGTACAGATTTAAATAAGAGAGTTCTTGACACTGTCTGTGGTATGAATATAGAAGCACTTTGCATAATTTTATTTAAGTTCAAAAAATTAATTCACCCCTAATGTATTTATTGCTCTTATGTAGAAACTAAAGGCCCAATGCACAAAATTCATGCAAGAGTAGGCCTTCCTTCCCCTGGCTGCTGGCACTGGCTTCCCTCTGGCACCCGGGACCCAGGCTTCCCTCGCAGCCCCAGCTTCGTCTGGAAGGTTGTCCAGAAGGATGTCCGGAAGGATGTCTGGTCTAATTAGCATATTATGCTTTTATTATTATAGATTATCTTGACAATTATAATTGGAGCATCAAATGATTCCTGATTTTAAACCAAATTATAATCCTTCAGCATCCACTGATATTCTCTGAGACTGTGTAAACCACCTCATCTTTGGGCTATATTGTGGGTGGGGACAAGACTCCTGACATGATTGAGGTCATGAAAGCAATTGGCAAAGCCTAACATTAACATTCAGTGTTAAAGGCACACTTACACATGCAAGTAGGGAAACCCAACCATCTGGGAATAGAATAAAATAATTCAGTGAGTTTGCACTTGCCCACGTGGACATTTGTCTTTCAGCCTGGAGGATGAAAAGCAAATTGGCTTGTAGAATTCAGATTGAGAGTGCTTTAGTTATCATACACACACACACACACACACACACACACACACACACACACACACCACCCTGTTCACTCATTGTCCAGAATGGGAATAACCTGGAGAATGGGCCCTGTGTAATGTACTGTTTAATGAAAAACTAGGAGGAGCAAGTCATGGTCATAGGGGCTCTCTCTTCCATCTTCTGTGTGAGACTCTTGGGAGAAATATTCTAGTTTACCAGGTGTTGTGCCCAGTGCTAAATCAAAAAAGCAGGAAACTCCTTTAAGAAATGAAGGTGGTGGGACAGACTCATTTTGATAGGATTTGCTAGAGCAAGTGTGAACCACGCCCTGACTCATTTTCTTGGGAGTAACTACTGTGAGAAACTCCTCCGAACCACTCCCCTCTAACTGAGAGATTTTGATGATGATGGAGCAAGGGAAAGAGTAAGCAACTGGAACTCCAGCTTTTATAAAGGGCAGGATTGCAGCGAGGTCACCTCCGCAGCTGCCTCTAAGATCTCTAGTTAGAGTCTTGTTAGAAAAGTAGCCTCTTTTCTTAGAGGACACTGTCAACCAATAATTAGTAGAGTTAATCCACATTTTAAATAAGCGATAGAGGTTATTTTAAAAAGGTAATGCATATGGTTTAAGCATACAGTGGAATATTGTTTACCCTTAAAAAGGAAGTTCTCACATATTACACTAAGTGAAATAAGCCAGTCACAAAAATACTGTATGATTCCACTTACATGAGTTACCTAGAGTAGTCATATTCATGGAGACAGGAAGTACAGTGGCGGCTGCCAGGGGCTGTGAGGAGAGGGCAATGTGGAGTCATCGTTAATAGGTACAGAGTTTCCATTTTGCAAGATGAAAAGAGTTCTGGAGATGAACAGTAGTGATGGTAACACAACAGTGTCAGTATCCTTAATGCCATTGAACCAAACACTTAGAAATGGTTAAGATGGTAAATTTTATGTTATGTTTATCTGACATAATTTTTTAAAAGAAAGGTAATGTGTATATCTATTTCAGTGTCTGTTTAAATGTGTGAGCCCGGCCGGCGTGGCTCGGTGGTTGAGCATCGACCTATGCACGAGGAGGTCAAGGTTCGATTCTCGCTCAGGGCATGTGCTTGAGCAGCGGGCTCGACTCCCAGTAGGAGGCGTGCAGGAGGCAGCCAATCAATGATTCTCTCTCGTCATTGATGTTTCTATCTCTCTCTCCTGCTCCCTGTCTCTCTGAAATCAATAAAAATGTATTTAAAAAAAAATAAAGAAATGTGTGAAATGTTACTTACTCGGTTTAAAAAGGTGCCCTCACAACAGAGAGCTTTAATGTGAACAGCTTTTCTGGAGTGCTGGAACAGGTTGTTCCCATTTGCAGCGATGTAAAGAACTGTGGGAAGGGAACCAAGGCGCGCACTGTGGCAAATAGGCAGGTAGCACATACACGCTCCTGTTTCCCCTTCACCTGCTTTTTCAGGGCACCAGAGCGTGGCGAAGCACTTGGGTGGATTAAACAACAGGATCATAACATTCAAGAAAAGTGCTCATTTTTAAAAAGCCCCTCAGCCTCTTTTCCCCCCAAATCTCCTCCAACATCCATTTGCAGACGTCATGAAAGGCGGAAACTGCACGTTCTCTGTTCTAACAGAGCACCCTTCTCGTTTAACCAGACTGCCTTTCATTTAAATAATGTATCTCATTTGCTTACATGGGGTTCACTGAACTTTAAATGGAAGTGGCAGTTTTTCATGTGACATAAATTATTCACAACTCAAGGTGAAGAGTCCTTTTTGTTATTTCGTTGATAAATCCAGATGCTTGCATCAGCTAGGTTATTTGCAATTAAAAGTTCATCAAAGTGTCACTCTCTTTCTCCAGGTGAATAAAGTTCTTCGGAATCATAACATCAAGCCACACTGGATGTTTGCCCTGGATAGTATCATCCGGAAGGCAGTGCAGACAGCCATTACCATTCTGGTTCCAGGTCAGAAACACTTAATTACTCTGTAAATATTTGGTGTTTGATGTTTTATATTGCTGTTCATTTATCATTTATGGCGTCTCCTTCCTGCGTTTAAGACCAGGCTAACCAGGTTAGCCTTCTTTTTTATTAATCTTCTCAGTCAGCAAATGTCATTTATGTAGGGCATACAGTCTGAGCCATGGTCCAGCAGGCAGAATGTTTACGGCGAGTGAGGAAGACTTGCTGCCTTGTCTTTAAAGAGCATGTTTGGATAGGAAGAGAAAGAAAACTATACAAGTGACCCAAATACATGTGCATTTCAATATGCAGGTATCTGTGCTCAGAAAACACATAAACACATTCCTGCGTCATCTTTACCAGGTTCCCAAACCTGCCGTTGCCTTGAGTGATACAAAGAGTCCTTTGGGATTACAGCTTTCAGGGCTCCTCCCAGGCTGAGCTGAGACTCTCCTGGAGAGAAAGCCCAGCAATCTGATTGTAACCCAATTCCCAGGTCATTTGGGCACGCAGCCAGGTTTGGAAAGTGCTGGTCTGTTTGCAGTGAGATACGAAAGGGCCAATGTTGAGTGAGGTGTGTGTTCACACTCTAAGGCAAACTTCCAAAGGGTTTTGATAGTCTACGCAATAATAAAAGATTTCAAGCAAAGCTCTTTCCCTGTGTGAGTGAGTGAGTGAGTGTGTGTGTGTGTGTATGTGCGTGCATAGATAGATTTTAGATACATAAATTGGAAGCATGTTCTATTGTACAATTTGTACATTTATTTTAAAACATTCTAAAGTAGAAATTTTAAAAGGTAAATATAAACTGTTTTAAAGTTTAGGTTATTTGTAAATGGTTCTGTGAAGTTTCAAGTCACCATTCATACTTCCAAGTTGTGGAAGTTCCTCTCTTCTCTCAGAATGCCTGTTTGACTTGAGAGTAAGGGCACCAGTGTCGATCTTTATATTAAACATTAATAAACATTAATTTCTTTCTTTCTTACGTAAGAAATGTCCCTCATACCTTGGCATCCTTGCAACTTTGCATTCTCCAGGTCTCAGACTCCTGACCTACCACAAAGTCTAGATTAGGCTCTTTGTTATTCTCTCTCCTTGGAAATGTTTTTTCCCCATTTGTGACATTTGCCACAATCAGAAGCTACTTTTATTTTCTTGTCTATTGGGTGATTCCCTCACCAGAGAGCAACAGTATCTATTTTATTCTATTCTGTGCTGAGCATATTGTCTAGCACAGTGCCTGGAAAGCAGGAGACCCCTGAAAAACATTGCTTGAAACATTGCTTGTAAATGAGTTTCACATGATTATAACAAACTAGAGGCCTGGTGCACAAAAATTCATGCAAGAGTAGACCTTCCTTCCCCTGGCTGCCGGGACCCGGGCTGGCTTCCCTCCGGCCTCGGCTTCGTCAGGAAGGACATCCGGAATGATGTCCAGAAGGATGTCTGATCTAATTAGCATATTACCCTTTTATTATTATAGCATAAAAATGTTACATAAAGAAAAAATCCAGCAAGTTTTTGAAACACATGACTAGTAGTTGGATGTGAACCTAAGGAATGTAAACCTAATGTAATGCTTTAAGGAAGTTAACATATATTTATATTTAAATGATTGAATTGGAATAAACTTGGATGTGGGGGATGTACTAGAAAGGAATTACATACTCAAAAGTACAAGGGGTGAAAGGGAATAGGCATGTATCAGTAAAAGGGGTACATATAGGCCACGAGTGAAATGCACTAGTAACCTAAATTAAGAATGCCATGCCCTAACTGGTTTAGCTCAGTGGATAGAACATTGGCCTGCGGGCTGAAGGGTCCCAGGTTCAATTCCAGTCAAGGGCATGTACCTTGGTTGCGGGCACATCCCCAGTGGCGGGTGTGCAGGAGGCAGCTGATCGATGTTTCTCTCTCATTGATGTTTCTGACTCTGTATCCCTCTCCCTTCCTCTCTGTAAAAAATCAATAAAATATATATTAAAAAAAAAGAATGCCCTGCCCGGCCAGGTGTGACTCAGCGGTCAAACCAGGAACCAAGAGGTTCCAGGTTCAATTCCCAGTCAGGGTACATGCCCGGGTTGTAAACTCAATCCCCAGAAGGGGCATGTAGGAGGCAACCCACCAATGATTCTCATCATTGATGTTTCTATCCCTCTCTCCCTCTCCCTTCCTCTCTCTGAAATATATCTATATCTATATCTATATCTATATCTATCTACCTATCTATCTATATTATTTTTTTAAAAAAAACAAAACACAAAACCAACAATGCCCAAATGAGGACAGGACAGATAGATTATACTTGGGAATAATTTAAATATCATATAAAGGATCTGTTCATCTGGTTTTAACAAAAAAACACTTTCTTTTAAAATGGATTGCCTAAATTTAATGGACTGTATCCTGGAACTGAAAAAGAACGTCAGTGTAAAGCCAGCGGAATCTCAATGAGGTCCGTAGTTTGGCTAATAGAATTGTGCCAATGTTAGTTTCCTCCTTTTGACAAATATAGCGATATAAGATGTATGAGCAGGGTGGAAGGTATATGGGAATTCTTTGACTTATCTTTGCAACTGTTCTGTAAGTCAAACAGGAAGTTTATAAAGCACACTGATTGCCACACTAAAGGTGAAATGCAGTTACGTTTAGGGAAGGGATAGGGTGAGTGCAGAGAGGCCTGTCTCCTTCCATGGGTGTCCCAGTGATGGGCTCTGCTTTAACCAACCCATGTGTGGAACAAGGCACTTCCTTTGTGGAAAGCGTTTGCTAAGGAAAGCGTTTTGTCTTTCCACTGTGAAATTGGTGTCTTTGAGGCCCCTGGGAGTCTCAGATGACAATTGAAATTACTGCTTGAAAGGACTTTTTTAAAGTGGAAATTTTAGAGGAGAATTCCATAGAGAAAGTATTTTTTATATTCCTCGCAGGATAGGTGAAGACAATGTGTACTGTATACTACCTACCATTATGCAATTGATGGGTCTATATGACAAGATGAACTAGTTTTAAACATTGACAGTTCCATCAAATTTCTAAATGTCCCTATTTTGTTATACAGTTAAAATTCAAAGGAGCTACATTAAAAATACCTATCTTCATATTCTCCTGATAAAAATTCCTTTTAGGTGACAAATTACTATAATTAACCTACCAAAATTTGAAAGGCATGCTAAACAAAACAACAGATTTAAAAGTATGCCATCATGAGCACATACATGTGGAGAGGACCCAGATCTTGGTTTCAAAACACCATTTCTTTAATAAAAGGAATCAGAGCTTCTTGGAGAAATGTTTGATTCTAGGCCTGGAGTGAGGGAAATACAAGATGAATCTGGAACATCTTATGATGCCACAAAGTAAGGAAGTGCCCCCAAAAGGAAGGATGGAGGCTTATTGAAAGGACACCAGAAACAGCTTGAGGTGTTCCCAGAAGTCTAAGCCAGAGCAATTTGAGCAATAAAATAAAATGCATTGTATTATAGCCCATAGAATAAACTAAATATCCATGAGTCCATACTGCTATAAGTAACTGAATCAATCTATAAATATATGGTGAAGGGCCAAGTCTTTGTTTTAGTAGAAATTTCAATTATAAGAATAGAAGGCATTGAGGGAAATAGAAAATTAGGCAAACACCACAGTAATAATGATTGGAGGCAAGAGCCATTCATGGCTGCTAAGATCAGGAGGCAAAAGAGTGATGAGAAACAGGATATTTGAATGATCTCAGAGTATATCTCCCCACAAGATGTTTACTAACTACAAAGGGAAAACAGTGACTTTACAGTGGAGGAACCTGGCAGACACCTTCTTTACCAAACGGTCCAGGTAAACATCATAATAGTAAGATACATCAGCATCGTGTACCTCCTGGTGTGGTGCGCTTGGCACAGCTTTGCCCTTGTGCTGTTCTTGCCAAAAATGCACAGCCTCAACCTAATCATGACAAGACATTGGTGAACTGAAAATGACATAGTGCAAAATAACTGGCCATACTCCTGGTGAGTGTGGAGGTCATGGGAGATATAGAAATAGGAGGTATCTGTCACAGATTGGAAGAGACTGAGGGAACGTGAGCACTAAATGCAGTGTGGGATCTCGGATCAGAAAAAGGACATCAGTGGGAAAACTGGTGAAGTTCAAATAAGGTCTGTAGATTAATTCATAGTATTGTATCAACATTAATTTCCTGGTTTTGGTGATAGCGTCAAAGCTATGTAAGATGTCAGGTTAGGGCAAGCTGCTGAAGGGGATATGGGAGGTTTCTGTACTATTTTTGCAACTTTTTGATATTCCTGACTACTTCAAAATCAAAAGTAAAAAAAATAAAAAAGTGCTCAATCTCCTTTCCTCCACAAAGAGCACACGGAACAGAGAGTACGGTGCAAGCTCCTTAAGAGGTTTTTCTCAGGCTGTTTTCTCACGTGCCCTCAAGAATCAGCCATTAGATGACAGGCAACATCAAGTACTGGCTGCTGGTAGTGACCAGATGGAGAAATGCTGGTATGGAGACCATGGTGGCATTGCTTAGGCAGAGAGAACTGATAATGTAGGCATACTTCCTATATTAACAATAATTTTTAAACCTGCTGAAACACTTGATGTTACTACCAGTTGTTAAACTGAATCAGTCATGTGACCCATGTCCACATGAATGTAAACCGACCAGCATTCTATACCATATGAGGACCTTAATGTAGGTATCATACCCTATGCACTGACAAGTATTATGATTTTATTTGGCATCAAAAATACCCTGTGTTAAAGCAGGTTGGTCTAATTATTTTCCTCTGGGAAAACATCAGTTGTGGTGGGGTGGGGTGGGGTGGGGTAGGGAGGTGGGGATAGTATTGTTGCTTAATCCCCTCTTGCTGTTCTGAAATGCACTGGCTCTAGTTTCCCACACGTGAATTAATGATCCTCTACTTGTTACAGGCGCCCCCCCCCCCCCCCCCCCCCGTCCCACACCCCCGCCCCGGAGTCCCTGCCTTTCTCCTGGCATTTGACTCTCTCCTGACAGTCCACTCTGCTCTCCTTTCTTCTCGGCCTCTGGGCTACCATTTGAGCTTCCTTCTCTCTAAAGCCTCTCCCTCTCTCTCCACCAGCCAAGACTTCCCCTTCTCCAGACCCTGCTTAGGCCCTCTTCCTCCAGGAGCCCATCATAGAGTAAGCCACCACTAGCTTTAATTATTGCAAAAGTGCTTTATCTACCCCTTGGCACTCTTAATACGTGCACACATGAGTTATATTTGTAACTAGGTCTATGCCTGAGACCACCTAAGATATTTTTGGCTGTATTAATTAGTACTTGTAATTTCATGTTATCGTTGTACATGCTCGTATGGCTCTCTTGTGTCTTCACCCTAGTTTTCCTTTAGCTTGTTATCTCTGGGGACAAGGACCAGATGCTGCATCTCATTTGGATATTTTACAATGTGTTGAAAGACCAAAATAACAAAGTATTGTATTTGTTTATAATTTTCTACTTTCTTCAAATTGACATAATTTTTTAGTCATACATAAAATGATAATTTATGATAATTTAAAGTATATAGCATTAAGGAAATATAAGGGATACTTAAATATAATAATAAATACCAGAAATTTTCCCTCCCGAAAGGTTATAGTCAACAGGATTATAAAACTTTAATTGTTTTAAAATTTTCAGTTAGAGACCATAAAAGGAATTTAAGAATAATTTTAGAAAAATATAAAAGGCCTAATCTTATATTCTAATTTAATCTAGAATTCTACTTTTTAAAATTATTTTAAAGTAAAATATTTTTTCAGTATTTTGTTTCCTTCTTAAATACAGATAATCCTAGTAGAATAACTCTTCCATTCTGCCAACGTTTTTTGATAGGCTAATATGCCTTGGCCTCCAGACTAGATGCTGGGTTTACAAAGTAAAACACTTGATTTCGAGTCACTCCTACTATAGATGAATTAAGGAAATGGAATTTTGGAAAGAGAATTTGGAAATTGATAATGCAGAAAGCAGAGTAGAGGTGGATTTTGGTAAACCTTAAAAGATAAAGGGCATGGATGTGGAGAAATTGGAACCTTTATTTGGGGTTGTAAGATGGTGCAGCCATTATGGAAAACAGTAGTGGCTCCTCAAAAAAATTAAAAATAGAAATACCATGTGATCCAGCAATTACTTTTCTGAGTATATATCCAAAAGAATTGAAAGCAGGATCTCAGAATTATTTGCTCATAGCAGCATTATTCACAGTAGTCAAGAGGTGGAAGTGTCCATTGACAGATGAATGGATAAAGAAGACGTGGTACATACATACAGTGGAATATTATTCAGCCTTAAAAGGAAGGAAATTCCAATATACACTACAACATGGATGAACCTTAAGGACATTATGCTAAGTGAAATAAGCCCATGTCAAAAGACAAATATTGTATGATTCTAATTATATGAGGGATCTATAGTAATCAAATTCATAGAAACAGAAAGTAGAATGGTGGTTGCCAAGGGTATAGGGGAAGGGGAAATTGGAAAGTTGTTTAATGGGCATAGCGTTTCAATTTTTAAGATAAAAAAGTTCTGGAGAATGGTTGAACAACAATATGCATGTACCTGACGCTACAATTTGTACACTTAGAAATGGTGAAAATGGTCAATTTTGTGTAATGTACTTTTTAACCTTCAAAAAAGTTAAAAAAAATAAACAGAGAGAGATAAAAGAAGTCAGGGCTACATAAACTTGACCCTAAGAAGGGCACTCTGGTTTTTGTTATGAAAAATAGTGAGTTCCTGTTTTGATTGTTGAATTTAAGTGCCTGCCCAACAGGAATATCTAGGATGTAACAGGATCAGGGCCAGAAATATACTCTGTTATCCCCACATTACAAGTATTTAACCTTCATAGATTTTAATGAGCTCATCCATATAGAGTAAATAGAAACATGAAAAAGTGAAGGATAGATTTCCAAGTTCCAGCTTTTAAAGGCAGGTCGTAGGCAAAAAGGCTCTGAAGACACGAAGCAGCAGCCAAAGATTTCTAGGAAGGTACGATACACAGGTCGGGCAAGGTAAGGAAAGAGAGAGTTACCTAGAAGATTTGGCAACTACTGAGCCTCTGGTTGTCTTGCCAGAGTGGCTGTATTGGAGTGGTGGGATGGGGTCTTCATCACTCCCTCCGGAGCCCTCTCCCCCACACATCTGTGGTTCATGGACTCTTGGGACAGGCTTCAGGGTGTCTGTGAGCCCTCAGGAAATCTAGGCAAAATGTTGTATGAATGTGCTTTTCTTTTGGGGAGAACCTCTGTGGCTTTCAGATAGTCTTGCTAAAGTGAATATAAGCATGTGGCGTTTTCAGTAGCCCCCTCCTATCCCCTTACATTTTGACTGCTACAGGCAAAAAGCATTCTGTGTACTTACTTTTGTTTAGATCATCTCTCTATATCTGTTTCCTCATTTCTTAGTAATTGCCAGATCTCATATAATCTAAAAAATGAATTCTACTTGTATAAATAAATTTTTCTGTTTTTATATAAGTGCCTTTCTGATTTTAGCATCTATCTTATGTGTGGTGTGAATTTTTCTTCTGTTTGAATTAAATCATTAAGTTTATATATCTTGTGAATTGTGCAAATTCACTGGCAGAACAGACCTGAATTACTACACAGAAATCCATCCTCATTTTTGGAAAATCAGTTTGGAATGTAAATCTTATTGACCGCAGGGGAGATGACATTCATGTCTTAAGAAATTAAGGCAATTGGTCATGTTTTAATAACACTGTTGTTGATATTATGCTTGACAGAACTGAGGCCACATTTTAGCCTTGCGTCTGAGAGTGATACAGCAGATCAAGAAGACTTGGATGCAGAAGATGACCATGAGGAACAGCCTCCAAATCGAATTGTCCGAAGACCTCATGCCATCCTTGAAGATGCTGTGGCTACCTCAGGGGTGAGCACACTCAGTTCTACTGTATCCCACAATTCCCAGAATGCTCACCGATCACTGAATGTACAGCTTGGAAGAATGAAAATAGAAACTAATAGGTAAGTCCTATTCTGACTTGGGTAGGTTTCTTTTTTCTGACTTTAAGTGCATGTGTTTTGGGTCTCCTTTACAGTGTGATCCACAGAAAATACAAAATATGATTCCTTTATCCCATTAATGTAAACTTGATTTAAAGCCTTTCTTTGTTAAAAAGAAAGAGAGAGAGAGAGAGAGAGAGAGAGAGAGAGAGAGAGAGAGAGAGATTTTAGTCTCTTTAGTCAAATATATTTTCTGTTTCTACCAGTTCAAGCCCCCAGCACCTTTTCCTTAACCACTGCTTTATCACCCACTGCACTGAGGCTTTTGGAGTCACTTTGGTGTAACCTCATGGACTGCCTTGGACACAGACTAGGAGCAGCATGTACCGTCCAACAGATAGCTGAAAGACAGACAGAAAGCCCGTGTTCTTCAAAGCCCAGGATTTGGAATATCAAGTTCTTTCAGGAGAGGAAGTCTCTGCTCTTGAGGAGATAAAACTAATGGTGCAAAAGCTTTGCATTTTAGAACCTTAAAAGGATGATCCGTTGACTACATGTGTGATTCTATTTTATGTTTAATATGGTGTGTCATATCTGGAGTTTAATTTTTCTTTGGAATTTGATAACATAGAACCTACATGACAGGTTATTAAGTGAACAGTAAATATTTCCTGTTCTTCACAGATGTTGGCCAGTTCAAGGTCTGACTCTTGATGATTTGTAGCTTCCTGTGATGGCTACAGTTGACATGTGGGCAACTGAGATTACAGTGGAAAAAAAAAATTTTTTTTTTTTAGTAAATCAATAAAAGTTCTTCAAATATTTAGAAACCTTAGTTGAAAATTCTAATTGTTCACCAGGGAGGTAAAACATTTATTTCTGCTCATAAGTTTTTGTTCCTAAGGTTAAGTTTGAATACCAAGCTTAATACAAGTAATACACAGAGGCCGAAAACCAGGACCACAGGCTTTATTAGAGGAGAAGCACCTGCTGGGCTGTCTTCCAATGGGAGGACAGCAGCACGTGCAGGGGTGGGCACGCCTTTTGAGGGGCGGAATGGGGAGGGGTGGGGGCTTAGTGTACTCGGCGCACACTGACTGGTGGCTTACTGTATGGTCCATATAGGACAGTGATGGCGAACCTTTTGAGCTCAGCGTGTCAGCATTTTGAAAAACCCTAACTTAAGTCTGGTGCCGTGTCACATATAGAAATTTTTTGATATTTGCAACCATAGTAAAACAAAGATTTATATTTTTGATATTTATTTTATATATTTAAATGCCACTTAACAAAGAAAAATCAACCAAAAAAATGAGTTCGCGTGTCACCTCTGACACGCATGTCATAGGTACGCCATCACTGATATAGGACAAGGGCTTAGGGTATTTGGCAGGTGTGGATTGATGGTCCAATGTATAGTCCATATAAGGTACATGGTTAGTCACTGAGGTATTTCCAGGCTGCAGGTTACCTCATACTCCGCCTACCATTTGGGGGAAGGGAGGATCTATCACAAAACTCATCCTATATTTAGAAACATGAATTGCGGTTGCATGATTAAAGTAACTCCATACACATCTTCCATGATGTGCATATAGAAATCTTTCTGAATAAAAGGAAAGTGGCTTTCAGACTTCCATACCCCAATCTTGTCCTTTGAGGTTTTCCCCAGATCTTTACTTGCCGTCTCTACTGCTTAATAGAAAAGAGTTTGAGTCTTTTTGGCCTTTGACATGTCTGGCTCAATCATTGTGTTCCTTATTTCCTCCTTTTCTCAAGTAATAAATAATCCAATTAGGATACTGTATCCATTACAGCAGGTAGTAACTTTAGTCACTTCTCTTTAGTTGACCCTCTGTCCTCCGATCCTCTATGGAGTTGGTTTTTATGCCCCTTACTGATCTCTGGAGGGGAAAGTTCACTCATTAATGTTTTGGTCCAACCACCCACCCCACTCTGCCCTTGGCTTCCAGTCAGAATTTTACAGACAATAAAGCTACTTTATTTACCAATGAGCTGGTATATTTGTTTCTCTGGCCCTAAAACCTTCTGTCTACATACCCTGGCTTATGTCAATAGAACCTGCCTCTCCTAAATTAAATGAAGCCATTTCCGTCTCTCCTTCGCCCATCTGCGTTTCCTGTCTTACCACCCTGTCCCCGCCCTCTGTCCACCATGCTTGTGCCATCTGCAGTCCCCAAGGGCTGCTCCTCGCCAGCTGCCCTCTTCAAGGCCTCACACCCATTTTCTGAGGGTATCAGCTAGCTGAAGGCCTGCTGCCCACATCTGCCCGTCTCTGTAAAAAGACTAGGCTTTGCCGCATTTCTTTATTGCGTTAGGAGGAATTGCATTTTTCACAAAAGCCCACACAGTTATGCTTTTTCTCTACATATTTACACTTAAATATGTGAAATCTACAGGATTATCAGCCTCCTTTATCTTTTTCTAGGAATATCTCCCACAGCTTCTCCATCACACCCGGAAAAGTGAGCTGAGGCCCAACATTCACTTCACATGATTAAAGAGAGGGCAGCTGGTGTGGCACAAGTCCTAAGCCACGGCAGTCAGGGACTGGTCATGCCTATGCTGGCCCTTTGTTTTTTAGTTGAATATTACCTGATATATTGGGGTACATTTATTGCAAAACATGCTTAGAAAAAGTGTTAGTGTGTTTTTAGGAAAGGTTGTAGCCCTCATGTTAGAAATCTTATATTTAGGACAGCGATTTTCAACCTTTTCCATCTCATGGCACACATAAACTAATTACTAAAATTCTGCGGCACACCAAAAAATAGGTAAGTTTTGAATCATTCACACCAGACAGCTGTTGTTGTGTTGGCTCTTGTTATTTAATTTGACAATCTAAGGGAAAACAGATCAGTGCCCCTGACTAAAGAGTCAGGTATTGCATGTGTTAAAATTTTCACAGCTCTCCAGTTGAGTCACTGCGTTAGGATAATTACCGATGAAAGTAAATCAGGTTTATCCAGCTCTTGATTACTAGATCAATAATACTAAATGGGAAAAGTAACAAAATGGCTTTAGAATTTATGTTTTATGTTAACATAAAAACATTCAAACCTGTAAAGAATTTCTGTGAGTTTATTTGAGCCAAACTGTCGACAATTACTTGGAAAATAGAATCTCAGTGTATTGGGATAATGCTCCAGGGAATGGCAGTTTTTCATCTACTTTTATACATTGCAATAAAAGAAGATGTAGATGGGTTACTTGAAATCCATTGGTGATAGATTAGAGAGGCAGGAGAAAGCAAAAGCGGGGGGAGGGGGGACCTCTGGGATTGGATAAAAAGTAAAATGATAGAAACATACTTAGGTGGGTGCAGGATAGTTAAAAGTCAACAATTAACATGATAACAATAACAATGAAGGAATTTATGGCCTCCTGTCCTGGCCCAGTGTATTTGGTTGTGGCCTGAGGGGTCTGGAAAAAAAGGGAAGTTCAAGTTACCCTGACATTTCAAGGATATGTTATCATAGGTGCAAAAAGACAGATAGGCTCTCTTAAGGTAAAGGTTGACCTTGTCAGGGAAGATACCGACCTAGGAGGTCACTGCTTTTAGTTAAAGTTTAATTTCAGACCATCTTTTGTGGTTACTTTAGGTCTTTGAGTTTGCAAGACTGCCATGCAGGCCTTCCCTGAGCTTGTCAGGTTAGCAAATGGCCCCTTTCGTCCACATTTACTTACATTTAAACATTTGCTTACATAAAATGTCCTGACGATAATTAATTTCACACAGAGAGGGGGGACAGTAATGCATGTAGTTCAAATCTAACTCAGGAGGAGCTGAATGGTTATCTAATTTTCCTAGTCTAAAATTCTGGAATTACCTGTCCCCACCCATCCGAGTTAAAAAGTTCACAGATCCTTGCCAAACTTCTGGAATGGAGGCAGCAAATGCCTTGGTTTTCTAAGGATTCTCCTACTAATGGAACTGAAGACAAAGTAAAAATAAAACTGATGGACTGGATATAGCTGAAAATAAATAATTTTGAGAGATGGATTTGGGACCAATGAGGTCGCCTATCAATACTTTGCTTCCAATGTTAGGTTCTGGTTTTAAAGATGAAAAGGAAATAATAGAATCTGGATAACCGTAGGTTAAATTCTAGAAAATTTCACTGTGCTCTTTGAGAAAACAACAAGACGATACTCTCACTATTCCATACACGTAGATGAACAAGGAAGACAAAAATATATACCAGACCAAAAAATTGCCAAGTTAAAAATTCATACTGAGCTTGCTATCCATGTCTTTGAATATCATTCCTGTTGGAGTAGATAAAAATCTCCCTTCAGCCCTAATCGTTTTGGCTCAGTGGATAGAGCGTCAGCCTGCGGACTCAAGGGTCCCAGGTTCGATTCCGGTCAAGGTCATGTGCCTTGGTTGCGGGCACGTCCCCAGTGGGGAGTGTGCAGGAGGCAGCTGATCGATGTTTCTCTTTCATCGATATTTCTAACTTTCTATCCCTCTCCCTTCCTCTCTGTAAAAAAATCAATAAAATATATATTTTTATGGAGGGGGGAAAAGAGAGGGACATCTGTAATAATATCAACAATAAAGATTTAAAATATATATATATATATATATATATATATATATATATATATTTTTTTTTTTTTTTAAATCTCCCTTCATCCTTCCCTCCCTCTGCTTTCAGTTCTTAATTCCTCCTAATTGTGCACCGCTTACTGTAAATAACCTGTCTTCCTCAAATGCCTTCTCTGACTGCCCCCCCCCCCCCGCATTTGTTTTTATTTTATTTTGCCTCCCCTGCCTACTCTACAAGGTTCCTTTCTCCTGCCCGAGGGCCACAGTTCTCTGTGTCCTGTTGAGGGTAGAGGAAGGGAAGCCCGGGGGTCAGGAAAGAACCCTTCCTGAGCCCTGGGAGGGCTCTTTTTCAGGGCCTGAGACAGCAGCAGGCAACAGAATAGCCATTATTAAAGGCCAAGCATTTTAGCTACGTTGTCTCATTAAATGCTCACAGTAATTCTTCCAGGAAATTTTCCTTTTACCTTTTAACAAATGACAAAACTGAAGCCCAGCAGGGTGGAGTATTTTGTCCAAGTTTGCACAGGAAGTACAGGGTGAACCTGGACGTTCCCAGAGCTGTCTTTCAGCTGCCCTAGGTGCTGTGCTGCCTTTCAGAACGTGCTAGCTGATGCAGAAGCACACGAATCTGATCCTGAGTTAAATCTATCAATGCTCAGAAAAGGAAATGCAGATTTCTAAGAGCTGTAGAGTATGCAACAATTTATCCTGATAATCTTATGAATAATTATATTTCTTAAATTATAATTCCTAATCTAAATTCCTAACCTAGTCACTTGGAACGTTTTGACAGAGAACAGTGTTAGAAAAGGCAAGTAGGTTATCAGTTGGCTCTCAGTTGCATGGCAAACCTTCCATGGGTGAGGGCCATGGTATAAATGATACCTTAGTTTCTCCTTGTTTCTTTGGAAAATGCGTTAAATGCCAACTAGGAACTGAATGTACCAGGAACACAGCTATCCTTTTACCTTCGCCACTCCTTTAGAAGGGAGAGGAATAATAGTAACAACCACAATGACCAGTAACATTTATTGAATCAGGTGCCAGATACTACAGGTGACCTCACCTATAGTTACTTCTCAAATATTCATAGTTTTAAAAAATGACCACCTTTCTCCTTTGCATTGATTATTGTATTACCCATATTGACCAACATTTTTTTGATAAGGGGCTATACATGTAAAATAAAGGTCTGTTAAACTAAACAGATACAGTATAATTTTTTTTTTTTTTTGGCCATTTATGGTCATAAAAGAAACGTTAGAGCAACATCTCTGAAGATTGGGCGGACAGTTGGGGATGGCGGTTTTGAATTCTGGTCTGGAAGCACATTCTCCTAGAGCTTTGCTGCTCAACATGGAATCTGTGGACCAGCAACAGGAGTACCACCTGGGAGCTCCTTGGAAATGCAGAATTCCAGACCTCCCAGAGCTACTGGATCAGAATCTGCATTTCAATGAAATGCCAGGGGTGTCTGCTCACTGTAGCTTGAGAAGCCCTCCAATTGGTCACTCTGGCTGCTCCAGCTTTATCACCTTGTCAGTCACTATCATTTTCTTCTGCAGATTACTGGAAGCATTGGTTCAGAAAGAGAAAGAATTACAAGCACTCCTTCATTACGCTATTGAAGAAAAGGACCAAGAAATCAAACACCTGAAGCTTAAGTCCCAACCAATAGGTGAATAAGCAGAAAATTTTAAAGTGAAACTGTTCAGCCAGGCTGCCACAGGAAACAAAGCCAGCAGGCAGTTTCATTTCATGGCTTCGTCAGCATCTGTTACTTGTACCACAACTACAAATAGAGATTGCTTTTAATTCTTGATTGTAGCAAATTATCATTTCTTATAAGTGCAGTAAAAATAAGATGATTCATAGCCATCTTTTCCTGAAATTATAAATTATTGAGTAAATAGGGCTCTCCACTTTTTTCTTTATTCTTTTTAAAGATTTCACAATGAGATGATTAGAAGAAAATAATACTGTTGTCATTTTTGCATTTGTATTCTGTGTATTCTAGTTTTTTTCATATTATTGCAAATAATGGGAAAAGATTATTATAATTATCTGGTTAATTATACTCATCTTAGTTGCATGAAAAACAGTACAATTTTGGTACACCAAGTTTATTCTAAGAAACTATAACATTGATATGAAAGTTAAAGGTGGGAATATCATTACATTCTTGCTGCTGACTCTCCATTTCTTAGTAGATTAAATACTCTTTAAGCATTTTATTTATAGTTCATACTGCCAATCTTGATTGTTTCTATTAATTATTTAAAGCAAAATCTTTTAAAGTATTAATGACCTCTCTTAGATGAAGCTAAGAATGCTCCCTTTCCCCCCAATTCTCTCCTAGATATTCCTAGATCACCTGCACATCGCTCAACCGCTGGCAGAACTACTGAAGATTCTAAACTTACTGACTGGCTGAGAGAAAATGGAGCTGATGACGACACTATCAGTCAGGTAGAGAAAACTGTGGGACAAGCATTATGTTACTTCATTTCATAATGTTAAGTGTCCACTATATGCTAGGCACAGGGGATACACTGGTGAGCAACTCAGACCCTGCGCTGCCCTCCTAAGGTTTATAGACTAGGGTAGGCAGACAATAATCAAATAACTCCACAGATAAAAGTATAATGATGCTCTGCTAAGTTCTGTGAAAGAAAGGTTATCAGATGTTATGAGACAGAGGGAGGGAGAGGTTGGGGAAGGTGCTTTGAGAAGGTGGTGAGTATGTAGGAATAAACTGGACCATCTATATGTATGTATTGGGTGGACAGACAAGAAGGGGAAATCATTCAAGTATAGAATATACAAACAATCATCTTTGTGGTCCAGGACCCCTAAGGAATTTTATATTTTTTAATTGAAAATAATGAAAAGTGTAGAAATTAGAACTAAAATAATTCTCTCTTTTATGTATTAACTTTTTAATTCTCTTGTGACATTATTAAACTCCACTGGGCATTGGCTCTTTATGTAATAAAATAGATCTATTTAGTGAACTTACATCAGGAACACTGTCTCTATAAGCCATATTATACCTGTAATAACCTAATTCTTCTCTGCTCCTTCTGGACTTTGTAATCAGCATGAATAGCATTTGTTTATGTTTAAGACTACATATATGTATACACATATTCACACAATAAGAGGTTATATTTTTATTTTCTAGAAAGGGTCTCTTAATACAGTATTACATGGATTTCAGTTTTATATTTAAATCTTAAAAATAACTATGAATAAAGATGTCTTTTCTTTTGACTTGATAATTTATTGCACCACTAAAATGTAGGGTCTCCTTAGAAATCTGCATTTAACAACTTACGCTACATACATTTAAACAACTCTCTTGCCTATGGGAAGTATGCATAGGCAAGAGAGTTGTTTGCATAGGCAAGAACTTGAATGCATGCAATCAAGTTCTCCAAAATATCCCTCTTACTGAGGCTCAAATCTCAATTAAGGATAGCAACTGATAATCCTCTAAATCATTGCCCCCCTTTTTTTAGAATTAAAATTAAAAGCTTCAGTTTAAACTCAGGACTCTGATTTTCTAGTAATTATTTGAAAGTACCTTTTATGAGACATGAAAAGTATTAAGTGTAAGCACTACTTTTTCTGGAACACTTCTTATCTATTTGAGAAAAATAAAGCTACCCAGCAGCAAACCTCTTAAAGACAACCATTATCTTACGAGCAGCAGATGTAATTAGACGTCCCTTTAGACATTCTGTGTTGCTTATACTCTTCCTGCATTTGGAAGTCATGGATGTATCTCTTCGTAATTATTTTGTCATAGGGGGGAACTTTCTACTAATAATTCCAGAAGGTTTTATTTTTAGTGGATTTGCTTTTAAATTCATTTTTAATTATTGCCAATGTTTATATTATGGATAGAGTTTGCTATTAAAGGTGTATAAAACATCTAATGTTTATGCATATATTACTTTATCCACAGTTTTTGGCTGAGGATTATTCACTAGTGGATGTTCTCTACTATGTTACACGTGATGACTTAAAATGCCTGAGACTAAGGTATCACTTTTCTTTCTGTTCAGTTGTCATGAAGGCAAGAGTCCTGGGCTGAGATCAGGAAGTCTGGGTCCCTGCAGTCCTGGGCCGACCTCTCTGGTTCTCAGTTGCCCTGAGTAAACTGAGTTGGTTGGACCAGACTATTATTGAGAAGCTTAATAACCAATATTTCCATATTAGTAAATGCAAATCAACTGGAAGAATATTTTTTGATAATATATCAGACCAAGACCATGCAGTTATTCTAAAGCTGCCTTAAACAAATCCCTCAATGTTGTTCATGATTGTACCGTATTGGAAATATTAGGATGGGGTGCTGATTTGCCATCTAAATACCTGGTATAATCTGATACAGTTTCCTGTAATAATTTTTTTTTAATCTGGCCAAGCATATGCATAATTTTCTCACACTGGCCCATCTTTGTCTAACAAAGACATTTTAAAAATGCTGAAAACTTTTTTGCTTTGGGACCTGGTAGATTGTGGGAGTGGAGAGGAAAGGCATGGAGGGATGATGAGAAAATATATACAAAAAGAACACATAATGACTAATAAGACTTTGGGATCTTCAAGTTCTGATCAGAGCAGTTTGAAAGCTAAGCAGCCACTTTTCTTTTACAAGGGCAGTGTTTGAATGAACTGTTCCTTTCCCAATGTTCTTGTGTCTTTAAACAGGGGAGGGATGCTCTGCACACTGTGGAAGGCCATCACTGACTTTCGGGACAAGCAGAGAGACAAACAGACTTGACTGTCACTCCTTTGTTTCCAACCTCCCTGGAGATTCTAACAACACAGAACTGATCTTCGAAGGAGGGGGAATCCCAGGGAGAGGAGAAAGAAGCCGCACTTTAAACCCAGTATTTGTTTACTCGTGTTAAAAAAAAAAAAATAGACAGAGTACACTGAAATTTCCCAAATGCTTCTATTTCTATAATTCATAGGGACTTTTTGTAAGGACTCTCACTAGGATGTTTAGGATTATTTTACTCTAAACATTTTAATGGAAATATTTTGAACTCAGCAGCTACTGACTAGACTTCGGCCAAATGTTTATTTCACACAAAACGGATGTAACATTTCATGTGATTGTGCATCACTGGAACAAAACCAAAATGTGACCACAACTTTTTAGGTTTATGTGTGTTTGTAATATGCTCTAATAATCTGAGTAGAAATGCATAATTTCAATTGTTGCATAAAGTTTATGGTGTGTTTTTTTAATATGCAGAATCTGAGCAATGGTTTATACTTATCTGTGTTAATTGTAATATTGATATATTTTGTAACTTAAGTTTCTGGCCTATAGTACATTGGTTTGAGTCATTTTTGTTACTACTGAACTGTACCAGTTGCACATGCCGGAATCATAGTAAAGTTAGCTTGTTCTAAAGCTATCCATTGTCTCATATTTACTTTAAAAAGTAAAAAAGACTATCAATGTACTGTTTTGATAAATTCTAAATAGTTCTCATTTTGTTTAGCCAAACTACTGTGTTAAATTTCTAGTTGTTTCTTCAGCTATAACATTAAATAGAATCTGTCTTCTACTCAAGTAATTGAAGAAAACTGATCTCTAAGTTCTTCCTCATGGCAACAGAGTGGTTCAGAAAGACGTAAAAGAAAAAAGAAAATAAAAGAAAGTCACTGTATTTTTCTCAAAGTCCTGAGTTACCTTGAATGACTATTGTGTATCTCAAGGGGCCTACAAACAGCATCTCAGTGGAGAACACTGCCTTTTCTATCTCTTTAATTTCTCATATTGAGGAAAATATTTTATTGTAAGCTGAATATTATATTTTATAAGCCTGCCTGTATTAAAAGGATGAAGTCTGAAGTTCTTCGATGGATCAATGAGATAAACAAATTTCTTGAATACAGAGGAAACTGTTTAGTATGCAAGATAAAAATAATACAGAGCTGTTCACTTGGCCCATATGTAACAGTCTTTGATAAAACAGGAGTCATTTTTCTTTCTTTTTTTTTCTTTCTTTTTTTTTTTTTTTGGCTGCATAAAGCTTTATTGTTTCATTTGGTGCAATGCATGGTGGTTAAAAGAATGACTAGTAGTTTCAGGTAGAAGCTCAGGCAAAAGGCAGACACTAGGGGAACGCAGAGGGGCTCCTCAAAGGCCTCGGCTCCAAAGTCATGCTTGAGGGTAAGCCCAGCCCAGCCTGGGGGCTGGCCAGGTGTCGCCCATTTTCTTGATAAGTTTCACCTCCTCACCCAGGAAGTGGTTCTCAAGGAAGTCACAGAGGTGAGAGCCTGCGGGCAGAACCCAGGGCCGGCAGCTCCACAAGGGCCTGGTTCAGGTTCCTCTCTAAGCCAGGGCAGCTCCCATGGCGCCCTGAGTTTTGCCCACTCACCTTGGGGAGGCTTCAGCAGGTCCTGGAGGAGAATGCGGACACCACGCTGGTTTTGCAACTTTAAGGGACGCTCAGCACCCTTGGCTTCTCCGCCAACTCCCGGAAGAAGTGGCCCACGCCCCGAGAGCCACATCGTTGGTGGAAACAGAAGCCCAGAGAGAGGTAGGTGTGCGAGGCCCGCAGATGCAGGCTGGCCCCGCGGTTGAACGCAGCCTCCACCTGGGTGGAATAATTCTGATGAATTTGGGAGCTCATGGTTGTTCGGCAGTAAGGAGTTAAGGTAGAAAAACAAACAAACAGTGTGTTGCTGGTCCCGGAGGTGGTTCTGAAGGTGGTGACTAGATAAGATGCAGGAGAGTGGCCAGAGGCTGGGAGAAGGGGTGTCCCTGCGTCTGTTCTGGCCAAACACTGTTGAAGCAAGAGACAGATCTGGGACTGCAGAGGGCACTGCCAACTCATCTTTATTTCTATGTGAAAATCCAGGTACTATATATATATTATTGATTTTTTACAAAGAGGAAGGGAGAGGGATAGAGAGTTAGAAACATCGATAAGAGAGAAGCATCGATCAGCTGCCTCCTGCACACCCCCTACCGGGGATGTGCCTGCAACCAAGGTACATGCCCTTGACCGGAATCAAACCTGGGACCCTTCAGTCCCCAGGCCAACACTTTATTCAGTGAGCCAAACCAGCTAGGGCATATCTATTTTTTAAAGTTTATTTTTATTGTTGACACTATTATAGATGTCCCCATTTAGGTATTCGATTATTCAGAAAGTTCTCACCAGTATTTTTGTCATTTGATATTTGCAACAATATAGCTGCATCTTTGTTTGACTTCCCAATCCTGAGGACAGATCGCTGCCCTGTCCCCTTGCACCCTGTGGGAAATTTTGAGGGAGATGAAGTGTAAATTAAGTGGCAAGTCATTTCATTCATACTGAAATACAGGGTAACTTTTTTTTTATTATTGATTTTTTTACAGAGAGGAAGGGAGAGGGATAGAGAGTTAGAAACATCAATGAGAGAGAAACATTGATCAGCTGCCTCCTGCACACCCCCAACTGGGGATGTGCCCACAACCAGGGTACATGCTCTTGGCTGGAATCGAACCCAGGACCCTTCAGTCCTCAGGCCAATGCTCTATCCACTGAGCCAAACAGGTTAGGGCAGAGGTAACTTCTTTATGAAGCCACAGTTCATCTGCCCGATAATAATGCTTCTTTTAGACCATAAATAAAGTGCTTCTTTTAGACCGTAAATAGGATCAAGCTACCCATGTTCAACCAACTATTTTATTTTTTCATCCTCACCCAAGGAGTGAGGATATTTTTTAAAATATGTTTTTATTGACTTCAGAGAGGAAGGGAGAAAGAGAGATAAAAACATCAATAATGAGAAGAATCATTGATCTGCTGCCTCCTGCATGCCCCACACTGGGAATCGAGCCAGCAACCTGGGCATATGCCCTGACCGGGAATCAAACTGTGACTTCCTCTTTCATAGGTTGACGCTTAACCACTGAGCCATGCCAGCCAGACTCAACCAACTCTTTAATGATAGTCTTCTGTGGGGGCCCTCACTGTAACCAATCTTTGTGATCAAATGTTCCTCTATCCCTTCATGGTTCATAATACATTCACGGACATCATTTTTGGGTCTTAGTCACACAAGAAGGCAGTTCCATTATGGCCCAAGTTTCATGAAAGTTTTCACTTGAAAGGCCTTTGGCATCACTCTACGGCAGATCGTACACCCAGCTTCACATTAAAGTGACCTGGTTGCTTTTTAAAAATATCGATGCCACCATCTTAGAGAAACTTTTTATTGGTCTGGGAAAGGGCCCAGAGATCTTTTTAAAAGCTCTCCAGATGACACCATCAGGCCCCACCTCCTCATTCAAAGTGGTACCCGGAGAGAGAAATGGAAAGCCCCTTTCTGTAGTGATGATAGTAAGATGGTTACCATTCGTTGTTCATTCAGTGTAGCAAGAGTCTAAGCACATAGGCCTGGAGCAAAACTACCACTTGCCTTTTCCCGTTGGGCCGATGAACCTCACCAAGTCTGTTGTTTCCTCATCTGAAGCGGAGAAAACAGTCTGCCTTCCTCATGGGGTTGTTGTAAGATTTAAAGAAAACAATGCAGATGAGGTGCTTACTGCAATGCTTAGCAGATACTAAGCACTCAGCTCCTGCCTACTGTTGTTATCTATTATCATTCACTCAGAGCAGTCATTAAGAACTCACCGGGTGAGTACATTATGGTGCACAAACGACACAGTTCTCCCCCCCATGGATGTTCACTGTCAGAGGTGAAAGCAAGACAAAGCAGAAACTACAATACATGCGGTAAGTGCTGTAGTGATCTGACTGCTGGAGGGGACCAAGAAAAGCTGCCTGGAGAAGTGAAGTCCAGAGCTGAGCCTGGAAAGACGGTTGGTGACAGCAGTTACACACCTGGGCGGTGCACAGTCTTACAAGAAACAAAACCGGAACTTGCCGGGGAAAGTAGATCCAGTGTTTCTTTTTAAGCACATTTTGATCTCTTTCTCCAAATCCTATCATTGCATATTTTGTTTCATTCATTCTTAAACCATTACAAAAAACGCGTGGCAATGAGGAATTGTTGCTAACCCACTGGAATGCCTGCTATGTGTGAGGCACTGTAGCAGCAGGAGAGATATACATGATACCCCTTAAAATTAGAATACAGGCAACACATATGTCATCGAGAGCACCAGCTATTTGTAAAAATATCATTGATAACTTCAGACTCTATAGACACCCTAGGGAGAAATAGAAGACAAAGCCTCTGCCACCAATAATTCATATCAGATTGAAGAGACAAATTCGCAGTAACAACTCACACCTCGTCTATGTTAAAGGCTAGATGAGGGGTAAATCCAGAAGCCCCTGGAGAGGCTCAGAGAACAAGCTGGGAGCCTGGGCAGGTGGGACAGGCTTCATTGAGGAGGCAGACCTCACCCTGGGCCTTAGAAGGAAAGAATTATTAAGTCAGAAACAGGGAAGTCAATCAGGGCATAGTACCAAGAACAAAGGCAGAAAGCAGGGATTTGCAAAGTGTTCTGGAGAAAGTGAGCAATTTTTATATTACATTACCCCCCCCCCCCAGAATTGACTCATTTAACTCATATTTGGCTGGAAACATGAATTATAAAGATGAAAGGTGGAAAATGAGATAGAGCTCAGTGTGATTGGAGTTGGCCAGGGAGGAAAGTGGAGTATATTTAATTATGTAGAAATGGGGGATCTATTAAGGTTTTTGAGCAAGAGGTGTATGTGTAAAGCAGTAGTGTGTGAGATTAATCTGGTGAAATTGTTTTGGGTAAATTGGAATAGAAATTGGACAGAACAGCTCAGAGAGTGTTACAGATGTGAAGGAGGGTCCAGTAGGAGTTTGAGCAATAGGAATTGAGAGGGTGAGATTAAAATAAATTGACAAGATTTGGGAACTATGATTTGAGCAGTGACAATGGGAGGAAAGGCTAGATGTTGAGTTTATATAACAGAAGAATTCAAACACAGGCAACTTTGCAGGGGAAGCTGGTTTGGACATGATGAATTAATGGCAGGATGATTCAATGATAGAAATGGCAGAGACCATTGAGAATTTGTAGGTAGAAGTCAGGACTGAGGTCAGGGGTATATATTCTGGATCTAGGGCTCAACCTGGGTGGAGATAACATTAAGTGATAGTTATGAGAGAGAAAGGTTGTGGCCGACAATTTTGGGAGGAGGATGGTTTTGGGGTGGTTTGAGAAGGAGGAGGAATTTTAACTCAGTAGAGAAGAAAAATGACTAACCACAGAGAAATTAGAAAAAGCAGGACAGCCCTAAGTGGTTTGGCTCAGTAGATAGAACTTCATCCTGCAGACTGAAGAGTCCCAGGTTTGATTCCGGTCAAGGGAATGTACCTTGGTTGCGGGCACATCCCCAGTGGGGGGTGGGGGGGGTGGGGGGGGTGCAGGAGGCACTCTCTCATCGATGTTTCTAACTCTCTATCCCTCTCCCTTCCTCTCTGTAAAAAATCAATTAAATATATTTTTTAAAAAAAGAAAAGAAAAAGGAAAAACCAGGACAGTGGTGTAAGCCAAGAGGAAGATGATCAGTTGACAGAGTGAAGAAAATCTAGGGGGATGACAGATTAAAAATTTGATTTCATGCCCTGGAAAGTTTTCCTAGACATGAAAGACTACACTTGGTTAAACAAAGATAATAAGACAATAATGGCACCAGAGTCCACACGTTTATTAACTTTGGTGAACAAAATTACGACAATAGATTTGGGAGAGTTGGAAGTTGAGGGAAGAAATTTTTCAGAATCAGAGAGTCCTGAATGTATTTGTTGGGGTAGAATCCCTAAATGGAGAGGCCGTTGGGGAGTAGGGAGAAGAAAGGATGAGCTTTCAAAGGAGGCAGGAGGGGAGCAGATGGTTTTAGGAGTTGCAGCTCCTCCCCCTGGAAAGGGGAACTGTGATGAATGGGAGAGATTTTGAGATGGAGGTGGGAGCTCAAGACAGATGGCTTCCGTGTTCTAAGTAAAGTACAACACACAGTACAACGTGATGGTGTATGACATTTAACAGATGTCACCCATTCCTGCATTTTCATGTAACAGTCCTTGTTACAGACGCCACATTAAATTTGGAACAGTCTATACAGGGCCTAAGGGCAGGATTTAGGTGTGTTTGTGTGTAACTGGTGACAGATGAAAACAAATTAGCAAAAGAATGGGAGAAGGGTGAAGCACACACCAAAGACAGAAACACAAACAGAAAAATAAACACTAAGTCTTAATTTGGGGTGGGGGTCAGGGAGAGTACTCCTTGTTTACTTCAGTAGGTAGTAAATCAGAAGGTTGAAAATCAATCACTTTCCTTTCCCAAGGTTCTTCCAGAGTTCACCTCTCTAAATTCAGCTAAGAGACTCTTTCTGATGTTCGCAGCATTTTACACTCTGATGACTTAATGTAGTAAAAAATAACCTTTGCTTGGGCCCAAGTTGAGCTTTAAAACTACCTTAACCTCCCCCCCCCCCGCCCCCCTAAATCTGGTGCTTTATTTTTATTAGAAGTCTGATAAGAGTGATTTGAATGTGATCAGTTTGCCTAATCCACTGTAGAAATGGCACTATGGGAAAATCCCTAAGTAATCCCTTCACCACGGTGAAGTGTCTCTTAATCAAATCCTCTACTTAGCCAGTGAACCAGTAAACCAAATAAAAGCAGTCCACTCCTAGGCTCAGAGTGGCAGGTTTTTCATTAAAGAACGGTGGGGATTGTCACTTTAGCAAGAAATCCAACACTTCTCAGGCACTCTTGGGCGTCCAATAGATTCTGCTGAAATCCTTGAGCAGGTTTTAAGCTGCTGGGAGCTTTCTGGTTATGTTCAACCAGCCCAGGCTGTGGGAGTGCATTTCTGTGTAGCTAGACGGAACTGGTCGCTGCTCAATTTTGTTCCTTATGTTTCCATTTTTTGCAGGTCATATTTTTCTCCTCAGCATTTTGTTGCTATCCTGTACTTGTCTGTTGGAGCAGAAATTGGTATCTCCTCACTTAATAATCTGTGTCTTTAAAAGAGAGAGGGAGAGAGAGAGAGAGAAGGAAACTGTTGCATGTTGCCTTTTTCCTGGTCTTCCTGAGCAAGCTGGACGGAAGTCACAAGGTAGTTACTAATGAGAAACCAAGAATAAGAAAAGCCACATCATTGGGCACAAGTTTCACTAACTTGTATGCCCTGGGGCTCGCCAGACACATAGGCCTGGTGAGAAGACTGGTCAGCAGCAATGGCGTCCTGAAAAGCAGATCCAGGCCGGATCCCAGCTTGGAATCCCGCCTGTGTACTTCGGCTTTCCACGTGGCATCGTACTCTTTTTGCCCTGGCACCATGAACTTCAAAACTGACCTGGCTGCTTCAAAGTTCATGGTGGAACTGGGCGTTCCGATGTCCTCCTCTCACCTGGGCTGATCTGCTTTCTTCAGTCCCAGATCCTAGAGCCACTCAGAGTCGCCGACCCCGCTCCAGACCTCCCGGGAGTGGGCTGCGGTCCGCGGTGGGGGCCAGTTGCTCGGGGCCAGGTGCCTGGCTCCGCCCGAAGCTCTCGCAGCCCAGACCCTGTGGCGTCCACGTGAGAGCCGCTGCCACGCCACACCTGCCCGCGAGGGGGCGCGCCGGGCCCCAGGCCTCTCCTGCTAGCCTGCTTGCGCCTCCTCCGCAACAGCGCTCACCTGTCTGGACTGCGGGCCCCAGAGGCGGGGGCCGGCGGGAGCAAAGCCGAGGAAGAGGGCGGAGCGGCTCTCGGGACGCGTCATCCGAGCACCATGGCGGAGCTAGGAGCTGGCGGCGACAGCCACAGGGGCAGCGATGGCGATGGCGCTGGGCAGAGCGAAACAGGTGACTGCGCAGCGCGGGCAGGCGGGGGGCCAGCGGGCGCGGCAGGGGCCCCAAACCGGTGGGTGGGCTCGCGCGGGGCGCCGGCGATCCCCTCTTCTGCCCGCGGCGGGGAACGGCCGCCCCGATCTCTGCGCACCCGGGATCGGAGCGCACAGTCCCTCGGCCCTCCGCCACCGCCCAGCCCGGAGGTGCCCGAGTGCCGCGGGCCCGGTTCCGGTCGCCCCGGTTCCGGTCGCCCCTTGGCTCTTCACCGCGACTTTCCCACAACAGGTGGAAACGCGCCAGGGAGCGCGGGCGGGAGGAGGAAATGGAGAAACGGTGGCTGCTCCCCTCCCACCTGCCGAGTTGAATGGGGAAATCGTATACCCCAAACCAAACAACCAGCCGGAAAGCCCGGGGCCAGGTGCGAGGGGCAGGATTCTCCGTTCCTGGGCACCCCCCCCCCCCCGCCCCCCAGTGCCGGGGTCACACTCAGCTCCTCGGGGCTGTGTGCGTTGAGGTCGATGGTGGTCCTGAAGGGCGCGGGGGACGTGCGGTGAGCCGTGCCCGTCCCCCCGCAGTTCCGACCCACGTCCCAGAAAGACTGAGGTCGCGGGCGCGGGAGGGCAGGGGCTGGTGGCTGGATGGTGGGGACCAGCGAGTGGGGGCTCGACGTGCTCAGACGCGACTTGAAAGGGTCCTCTGAGCTCGTGTTCCAAGTCCTTACATCGACCCTGGGTGAGAAGGGTGGTTCAGCCCCGAGGGCTCTGTGTTGGGGACCGCCCCCAAACCCCACAGCACACTCGGGGACGACGCTCGGGTCTCCCCCGTACCCCACATCCTATAGGTGGACGATTTTTGCGCTCCTGATAGGTTGTTTTGGAGACACCTCCTTGCAAACGCGCCCCTCTTTCCTAGTCCCCTCTTCTTTTATTCTGTTCTTGGCCGCTAAACTCTGGTACCTTCCTACACTTGAAATGGGGGCGGTGAGGCAGTTTCTTATTTTTAAAAGAAATTCCGATTGCAACGCATTTGCTGCTTTACATACATACATAATCGGAAACAACTGTTTCCTAAATGTAAGACTCACCCCCCACCCCACCCTACCAAAAGGTATTATTGATTTAGATGGCGTGCTTATTTTAATGTGAAAGGTCCAGAAAAGCTATAATAGTATCTGCTCTGTTTGGAAGGGTTGGGACAACTAACGTCTAATGACTTCATCCTGCCAGCCAAAATACCCGCGGTTTAGTCCGACAAGGTGTCTTGAACTTGTTTACGTTGAGGTCATGCTATTTCCAGGAGAGTGGTTTGAAAGATTTGTAGATCATTATTTTGGCTTGGGGTGGGGAAAGGGTGGCTAAGGGAGATGCTTTTGTAATTGCTTTAGAGAACTTGATGAACTGGGTGCCCTGGGTTAGCCTCACCCAAGTGAGGGCAACAGGAGGGCAGCGTCCTCACTGTGAATGTAAATGGTGCTTCTGAAGCAAAATTGTTCAAGGTAGTGAATACACGCCAATTTGTGCTAAACAAACAAAAAAACAAAATACTTTTTTAGAACCTGCCCATGAACAACTTGTTCATATTTGAGTGAATTGCAAACTAGCCCATTCAGTGCCTGGGCAGGTTAACTAATGAACCAAGGTTTCTAACAATTGACATACAGATCAACCATGTGGCTGTCAGTGAAATATTTTCTTTTATGAAAATGGGAATTTAATTGGCTGCCATCTTCTTCACAGGAATCAGTTGTTTCGTATTTTTGCCTAGACACTTCAAGTTCCAAGGGACAGTTTTTACATGGCCTTTTGAATAACTGTTCTTTATAATTTACCTAAAACTTATTTTGGGCCCACATCTTTTTGTGGCGTTTTTTCCCCCCTAGCCCTTGATTACTATTAATGTTTTTAGTGTTCAGAAGCACCTGTATGAGCAGGGGCCAAAGAAAGAGCAAAGGAGAAAATATATATTTTTTAAATCCGATAGCAATATTTTGATCCAATAAGTGCAGGCTGTCTGGATTTTAACAACTTAAGTTTTCCATATATTTAAAACATGTGACCTGTACACATAGGATTTCAATGTAGTACTTTATTCTTATGGACATATTTCACATACACATCCAAATGCTGCAAGTCTTTTTTATTTTTTTAAACAATCACAGGTTTGTAGAGAGGTGGTTTTTTTCCAGGGAGGCAACATTTGTTGAGGGATCTATTTTATTCCCTTTTTAGATCTAGTTCTTATCAAGTAGAGTCCATTCCTTAGTTTTAGTGTCCCTGTGCAAAGACTGTGGTTTAATTGCAGAGCAATTTATATTAGAATCTCGGATAATTATTAAAATAACACCCATAATGTGTTCATAATTACGTACATATGTATGTGTGTGTATCAAAGATGGGTTGAACATTAGCGTTATACTGCCTGTAAGACAAGATATTTGTTAAGAATATTGAAAGGTACTATATAAAATCTAACATTTTAAAAACCATATGTCCTTCAGCATATATTTATCTCCTCCTCAAAGGTAGTCAAATAACTTGCCTTGTGGTGAATTGTTTTTTCTTGAGGATGAACAGTTCTTTCACATATATTTTTCAATAGCCAGAGGTAATAAGTGAGAACTGAAAAAAATAATTGTCTTGGAAATCAGTTTCCATTTCACCACTAGAGGACGTCAAGTCCTTTTCAGGTTATTATTTTGAATAGTTCCATTGATTGATATTCACTAAACTGCCTCTGCCCAAGCTTTGTATATTTAATTTTATGTTTGTGCCCAGTAACAGTGGAAAGGGAGTGTGCAGAGCTAATTCGATAATGTAATTTTTATAAAGGCTGCTGATTGAGACCAAATTCAAAGCTGCTTTTGACTAATTCATGAGACTAAAAATATTCATGCACAGGTAATAGTTAATACCTGTAATCAGTGCATTTTGTTGCTTTTCCTTTGGAGAAATGACTTAGTACCTGGAATTGGGCTTTTTCTCATTTTAGCGAGCTGTGTGGTAGAAAAACATGGGTTTTCTTTATGATCTTGTTAATGACATTTCACTGCATTTTTCCAAATGAAAACATTTTCCAAATTTAAGGTCTCACTTAGCTCTAAGGGTCTACGAATATCTGCAAATAAAAATTGTAAGAGGTTCAGGCTACAAGTTAGCGTTAAACTTGTCCCTTTTGAAATTCAGGGCCCATAGCTAGGAATGCTTCGTTGAGGTGCCCAGATGACTTTTTCCCATTGTTTTGTGGCTAGCTCTTACCGTTACATCTTGCTTTTCACCTGTCAAAATGCACTGGTGTTCCAGCAGAAGGTTGTTACATGCTCCCTGGGAAGGGCTTAGATTGTGTTGTGACTGAGTTGGACACCCATGCCAAACCGTGTTGACTTATTTTTCTTGGATTTCTATGGTGCTCACATGTTTTTTGTTTTGTACTACTCTATCATACTTCCAAATTTTAAGTTGCGTCCTAAAATATTATTGCTATGGAATTATCACACTTTAAATCATTAGGGTATACTTTCATTCCCTTTAAACCACAAAGATGGACGTCCCAGACCTATTTCGACTTTAAACCAGTCACTATCACTTCATTCAATATGTTTCTGTACAAGGAAAATAGAGGAAGTGTATACAGCTTGCGTCTGCACGACTTTCATGAGAAGCAAGCAGTTGGGGCTTCTTCAAAGTACATAAACGAAAAAGAAAATATCAGTAAGCGATCTTATTTGTTAGTCACCAATTTTAGAAGATATTTCTCAAATTGCAGGGGCTCATTTACAAGGCCTATCATGTGTGTGGGCATGTGGTGGGTGAGAGACTTTTCTCCCTAAGAAAATAATGTCCAGTTCAATTTTTAATTTAGATTTTTAAATTTTTAAAAGTTCAATAACATTAAATCTTAAAATATATCACTTCCTTGGGTGGGTTGTGGATTTAGATGCTCTGAGTAATGCCCTCTGATTTTCCTTATATAGTAGACACTGTGTTAATTGATTAATCCAATGTACCTTAAGCCGTCCTTAAAATATTAAAATTATATAATTCTTTAATAAAGTTTTATTTTTAAGAACAAAGTAATATTATTATTTATTGACATGAGAAGAAACCCAGAAATTTATTTTGCAACAGTGGCTTTCTACCTCTTACCTTCTCTGTGAAAATGCTCTTATATATGTAGAAAGGTATGTCTACTAGTATATACTTTGTAAAGTGATTTTGCATAACTCCCAGTGTCAGGAGCTAAAATAGAAGTAGAAGAGATGGCTCTACAGTAGAAAAAAAGCATTGAAATAAATTGAGAAATGGGGAGTGGAACTATTTTTAGTCTAGGAGAGCTATGGGAGGGCCTATTGCTTTTGAATAGAAAAATCACATGGTCTTATAATCCAGTGAAACCTCACAGGGAACAACTCTAGTTTGGCATTTCTGATTGAGTCTTTGGTGGTCCCGCTGTAACTAAAGTAGTCAAATTTGAGAGTGTCATTCCATTTATTTACAAACTGATCAGGTCCAACATTGGCATTGGCCTGCTACTCACTGAAAAAAAATCATGGAGAAAATGGTCCCAATCATCAACCAACTTGTGCAACAGAAATTTAAACCACTTCTATGATTAGAGCCACACTTCATTGTGACAGCATTGGAGGATTCAGGGAGGCACCCTCGAGAGAGTGTAAGCCTTCAGGGTTTTGGAAGAGAGAAGGTAGGAGCCCAGGATGTCAGGAGGAGCAAAAGGCTATTCTGAATCTGGTGACTGGTTCACAAATAAGCCTTCAGACACCCTTGAAACATTTAAATTTATATAATTTTTCAGTAAAAATAATGTATTATTAAAAATAAGATAGTATTATTATATATTGTACACTTAACACTAGAAGAAACCAGGTGGATGGAGTTCAGACACCTGAACTGGGCATTCCCAACCGTTGTGAAGTGTACAATGACTTTTTGCTTTACGAAGTATATTGTTATTTTCTATTATGGATGAACCTGTCGGGAAACATGTTCATAAAATAATTTTCAGTTTATTTAAAACACATCTTTTGGTTATGTAAACCTCCCTCTTTTTGTTGGTAAACCGAGAACAAGAACAAGGTCTTTTTCCAGTGAGCTGGATGAAGCCTGTACCTGGGCTCCAGAGGGACATGGGCGCTGCTTGTTTTAGGCCAAGCCACTTCCCGCGTGCCAATGTGGATATAGCAACCAGGTAGTACTGTCTCCAGCAAAAAAACAACAAAATAAAAAATTGAGAGGGAGAAATTTTTATTATGATTTTGATTTTTTTAAAGAAATATTTTAAAAATATATATATTGTTATGGATTTCAGAGAGGAAGGGAGAGGGAGAGAGAGATAGAAACATCAATGATGAGAGAGAATCATTGATTGGCTGCCTCCTGCATGCCCCCTACTGGGGATCGAGCCGGCATCCTGGGCATGTGCCCTTAACCGGAATTGAACTTGGGACCCTCCAGTCTGCAGGCTGATGCTCTATCAACTCATCCAAACCGGCTAGGGCATAAATTTGATTTCTTCACTGCAGTATTGCATGTGTCTGGAACAGTCCCTTTTTAATACATCAAAGATTTTATTGCCATTAACAATGGGAGTGTAGCATTATGATAAAAGGTAAAATGGTCCACTTGTGGTGTTTTGGAAAGTTTGGGAAAAGATGCTTTTGTGATTATAATGCTTCCTCAATTGCTTGTCTAAAATTCACATGAATTTTAAGGCAGGGGCTTAAAACTTGGATGTGAAAGGTGAAAGGGTTTTAGAGATGGGGTTTGGGTAGTTCTAAGTGTGCTTATCAACCTGTTCATCCTTCTGAGATGTTATCCTATCTAATAATAGACAAACATAGTAATTGACTGTACCTTCGCTATGCCTTCCATTGGCTAATCAGCTCGATATGCAAATTAACCACCAACAAAGATGGTAGCTAATTTGCATACTGCAGGTGGGGCTGGCAGCATGTGAGGCTGCCTGCAGGACCCGGGCCCCAGATCCGTGACCTGGCGAGGGAGCAAAGCTGCGGAGAAGGGAGAAAGCCCAGGTGGCAGAGAAGGGAGAGAGCCGAGGGCTAAGCAGGGAAGGGAGGGAGCCCTGCTTCGCTCTGTTCTCAGGAAGCCCTATTCTTGCAGGAATAGACCGGAGGAAGCCTTATTCTTGCAGGAATCTTCCTGCAACGGGCATCTAGTTTCCATATAAAGCCCCCTAAAATCTCAATGGCTTGAGGTTAGGCAAGACTAAAACAAGATAAACATATTGTATATCTAGTTCTTGGAAATTAATGCTTCATATCTTATTTAAAAGCAATTATTGATGCATTAGGAATCTTTTTGGCTTAGCAGTTGAAAATTTCGAAAGCTTCTGGGCTTGCTATTTAATCCTAAGTATATTTGTCTCTTATCTGTATAATTTAGCTTAAGGCTTTGGGTGTTCTGGTTGGTTGATGACAATTACAGTGGATATGCTAATCCTTTTCAGTGTGGGCCTTTAACCGAATGAAAATGACCAAGCCTCAAATTTACCCACTATGGTTATATAATTTGGCATTTCAATTAGATATTTCTTTCCTCTATGTTGATTTCAGAACTATTTTGGAGAACTGTATATAATTTTTTTTGTCAGCATTGACTTTAGTTATCAAATGAATCAATAACTACCATATATAAAGTTTTGTACCTCAAACCTTCATACACACTTTATTTTCTTATGAAAAACATGTTATTTCACCCTCATCCACATGTCTACATATTTTAGTTTTCTTCTATGACAACAAGGAAGGTTTTTTTTTATTTTTTTAAGTCCTCATACTCTACTTTCTAAATCATTTAATGTTGAGACAACCAGACTGCTTGGTTTATATAGTGATAAAAGGACTTATTTGGTAATGCTTTGAAGCTGACCTGTATTGGAGTCTCAGTAAGATGTCATTAATGAAAACAGAGAGAGGTGTTAATGGGTCCATTCTGCGATGCCCTGACCCCAGTTTATGAATATTATTTTAATAGAGCATTGCAATATTGGGCAATGATTTGAGAAAATAGTTTTTAGTAAAGAATATGATCATTGACACGTAGACCTTAGATTTTGGAATGGCATGCTTTTATTTGCAGCACGTTGATTTTAGTATGGGAATAGAGCATCTTAATCTCTCTTGGGTCACTGACCGTATGGTCAATTTGATGTCAACTTGACTAGGCCACAGTGTCTGGTTCTTTACTCAAACACTAATCTAGATGTTGCTGTGAAGGCATTTTGCAGATAAGATTAACATTTATAGTCAGTTGGCCTTACGTAAAGGCGATTATCCTTAATAATATTGAGGTTCCATCCAATCAGCTGAAGCTTTCAGAGAAAAAAAAAACAAAAAAAGTCCCAGAAAAGGTCTTTTGCCTCAAGGCTGTAACATAGAAATCCTACCTGAGTCTTCAGCCTGCTGGCCTGTCCTTCAAATTCTGCGCTTGCCAGCCTCCACAGTTGTAATAACCATTATTTCTTAATATAAATCTATATCTATATCTATATCTATATCTATATCTATATCTATCTATATATTATACTTTTCTCCAGAGAAACAGAACCAAAAAAAACTGTAGGAGAACTGTGACTGAAATATTGACCCTCAGAAAATCAAGGATTTACCCCCAAAATTATGCAAAGACATCCTAGTTATTTTTAAGAGAAAATTTTAAAATAATTTAATCTAATTTTAAGGTCAAAACAAAGGATATTAAACCTTCCTAAATTGAAAAAAATTTTTTATTGATGTCAGTTTTAATTTCAGAGAGTTTTAGGAGAAAGAATTGGGAAGAGCAGCAAAGTATCTAAGGACAGGATTAGGGAAATGTCTCAATACATTCTAAGCCATATTGTTCTTCACCTGTCCAATTCTTTACTGGCCTAAAGACCCCTGGCTGTCACTCTCCTTAATGTGACCATAAAGTAATAAACTGAATTGGTTTGCCATTCTTCAGTATTGCTTTTCTCACACAGACCTTTAGATGTCATCTCTCAAGTCACATAGCCTTAGTGATCCATCCATTCAAAGTTGTGTCATTGAGGGAAAACCTGTATATCTTACTCATCTTTACCTCCCTTCCTAGAGTTTTCCACATAGTTGGTTTTCCTTAAGTGGCAGGAAGGTGAGAGAGTGAGGAAGTCTGCAAGCTGCAGGTGCAGGAATCATAGCGTGGCCCCCCTCTAACCGGAACACCCAGTGAGGCTTCCGTTGTTGTTTAGCTTTAAGTCTGAAACCTCTGGGGGGCATCAGTTGAATGAGTAAAACAATGCAATGGAACTGCTTTCAAATGTAGCCAGGGGAGGTCTAAGTGCAGAGGGACAGTGACAGCAAGAGGGAGGGCTGTCTGATCTCTTGTGGGCTTTTCCTCTCTGCCTGGCTGTTTTCCCCTGGACATATAGCTCCAGTTCCCATTTTCATCATGTCATGGAATCACAGGATCAGAAGAGACTCTGGAGATTTAAAAATCCAGTCTGTCGACAATGCATGAACGCAACACTTCATCCCAGATGGGTGTATGTGCACAGCTGTCTTCAGTGATGGAAAGCGCAGCTTGTTATGTGCTAACTTCCAATTATCAGTCCCAGAACTACACAAAAAGTGGAAATCATTCCACACATTAACCTTTAATTCGGTTATTTCATACCTTCAGAGTCTTGTCTTATTTCTCCAGAGGAAAATGTCTCTTCTTTCAAATGATCCTGTGATCAGTCCTAGCTTGCTCTCTTCTGGATGTGTTCTAATTCATCATTCCATTTGAAGTCTCTAGCTCAGACCATGTGATCTGAGGACCAGAAACTACAGAAGGCTGTTCCCTTCATTCAGCATTCTGGATGTCTGCTGATAGCACCCATGATACTGTTAGGATTTTTACTGCCTCATCACGGTGGCCAAGTGTGGTGAGCTTGCTGTCCAAAGACCCTCCTTCCTGTACCTGCTGAAGGTTGGGGAGGTCTTCATGCTGTACCTGTGCAGTTGTACTTTTTAATATAAAAAATGGTATAAAAAATGGTGTTTGGCCCAGTCAGCCTGGCTCAGTGGTCGAGCGTTGATCTATGAACCGGGAGGTCACTGTCAGGGCACCTACCTGGGTTGCAGGCTCGATCCCCAGTAGGGGGCGGACAGGAAGCAACTGATCAATGATCCTTTCTCATTACTGATGTTTCTGTCCCTCTCTCTCCCTCTCCACTCCTCTCTGAAATCAATAAAAAAATATTTTATAAAAGAGATGTTCGTATGTATCACTAAATTAATCTTTTTAGCTATAGCCCATTATTTTGATCTGTTGAGATCATTTTGGACCTGATGCTAGGCATCTCTCAGCTTTGTTTAATCTACAAACATAAGGCCTTGTTCTCCTCTAAATCTGTAATAAATGTTCTTATTCATCATCTTTCCTTTCCCTTGCCCCTTTCTCCAGCTTTCACCTGAACTGTTGCAGGAACTTGGTATCCATGATCACCCCCGAAATAAGCCTTCCACGCTGCCTGGGGTGCCTGTTAAAAAATGTGAGGGATTCTTGTCCTCTTGTCTTTGCCATCTAGTCCCTTGGCCATCACTTGAGATCCCTTTTCCCCACCTGGACAACTTAGTTACGTAACTGGTTTTTCACTCACGTCTCACTCCTTCTTCCTCCAGCCCATCCTTTCCAGCTGCCAGACTGGCCTGCTTGGGCCATGCTTTCAGTCATCAACACCCCTGAGTGGCTCCCCTTGCTTTGTTTAGTGGGTAAACATTATATCATTTGGCCGCTGCCTCCCCTCTCATGTCATCCCCAAAGCCCCTCATTTTGCATCCTTAACGTGATTTTGCGACTCCTAAAGCAAGACAAGGAACCACTGTTTCTTAGGTTTTTTGTGGTGTTTTTTTTTAAATCTTTCTGATAGGATAGCTCAAAAATAAAACAGCATGGGACTGCCTACAGACCAATGTGAACTAGATCACTTTTAGAACACAGTCCTGGGATATCTGTTTGATGATTCTGTTGAACCCAGCAATTGATTTCTTTGCCTCATTTTGAATCTGTAGAACTGGATTTCTAACCTAATAAGGGTGTCACTATTAGAGGAGAGGACGTATGGGGCACATTGTGACTTTTGTCAAGTTCAAGAGTTCATGTAATGTACATGAATAAACTATTATCAGTGAGAATAACGAACAGGAGGACCTACAGGCATTCTAACGTCTGTTCCTGGGTTAAACTTGAATGTGGCACTTTATAGTATATGCATCTTAGCTAGTGATGCCTAACATTTAGGAAAGGGTTTCAAAGAAAGCTTAGTATCCACACCTGACGCTGAGATAAATGAACCCTTGGGGTTAACATTTGTTGGTGGTGGAGCAGACATGGGAAAACGGATTCTGCCGCAGAGCACATTGTTCACCATGCAGCAACGACTTATAGAAACGGAACAAAAGGCACGGCAGGGACTAGCACCTCTTCATTGATGGCATGTCACTGCTACAGTAGTATTTACTGTTTTCCTTATGTGGCTGTTAACGCAAGGTGGTAAAATGAAGACCAAAGCAAACCTGCCTTTTTCTTTTCCTTTCAAAGGGCCAGTCTTTCTTGGGGCAGGATTTCTTTGTCCAGCAGCCTGCTGGCAGCTCTGCATGTGCTTGAAGATGGCACAGAAGCCATCGGGAAGTAGTACTGTTCTAGGAAACCCTTTAACTTCAAGAATTGGGCCCCAGGGGTTGTTTGGTTCCACGTCAACCTGCACTGGCTTTGTCATTTGCAAACCATAACAGGGTGTGTGTTTTTAAGTTGCTTTAAAATGTGGATTTAAAAAACTCTTGCTAGAAGTAAATTGCAGTTTAGAGAGATGCATTAGTATTTAAAAGATTCCTGAAATCCAGTAGATTTGAAGACTTATTAATCACCTCCTCTAATGTAGAAACGTGCAGATACATTTTGGCATTTCTGAGTTCCGCTGACAAGGCATTAACTTACATGTATCTAGAAATTTAATTTACCAGTGCCTGGCCATTGGATGCAGCAGTAATAATTTCTGTTTTCAACTATGGTCCTCAATGAGTACAAATCAGGCTCTTTCCCATTTCAGTTATGTTTCTGTACAGCTCACTAGGCATTTAGAAGGGAAAACCTGGGTATGCTTCTCACTGGTTAAGCAGATTTCTCTTTGCAAGAGGATATTTTTGGATTCACTCATGAGCTATGCTGTTTTCCAATTTTATCGTCAGAACATAAGTGCTTAGGAAGCATAAATGTGAGCAGAGCCTGAAGGTATGTGTGTGCACGCATGCATGTGACTACATGCATTTAGTCATTTATATAACATTGTGACAGCCAGGCCCCAGTCATGAGCTGATGTCCCCTGCACATCAGCGAGTTTGACTCTGCTCCATATTCACCCACCTCAGGGGTTGGAGCTAGGCCAGAGGTATCAGGTAGCCAGGGTGGATGGACAGACACAAATCATTGTGTATAAGGGAGTGGGGCTGGGGCTCGGGATGGGGTGGGGTGAGGTGGGAACAGCAGTTGTTCAAGGCCTGCCGGCCTGTTTCATTCATAGTGGTGAAAAGTAGTACCATTTCACCTGTGATTGTGAGTACATTTCATGATGACACGGCAAACACTTTTTTCCCTGCATGAAGCCAATCTAGTTGTAAAATCTACCCTTCTGCACTACGCAGTGTCTCATTTCTCTCAAGTTTGTACAAAGTCTTCATTAATACATCATTTCTTATTTTAACAATGTAAACAAAACAATTGCAAAACCCAGTTGACTCTTGGGAGTCTGCAGACACCAGTTCCTACGGGAACTGAGTTAAGGTTCTGTATCTGCAGGTGACACGCAAGGCCGGTTGTACCACATCAAACTGAAAACGCTTATTAGTGTTGGGGAGAGGGAAAGAATTTAGAGGAGTATAGCTTTTACTTGTGGGGACACTTAAATGTAACTTACTGTCCCCCTTTCCATATATGCTTTTGTTTTGGGTCAGAGTATAAAAGGGAGAAGACTGTAGCTCCATGCCCCCACCAGGTCAAACCCACAGTGTTCCTGCAATTAACTACGAGTTAACTCCTATATCCATTAAAGACTGGGTTTGAGTATTTATGAAACTAATCTCAAATGTATTTGTTTGTGTTTAATGAGGTGAAAAATGTGTACTTCATGGGTAAGGGGGAAAATCCTTCCTTTATTATGGTTATTTGATCTTGGACTGTTTGCTTCCCAGTGACTGGTCACAGCTGTGACTGGGACTCTGCCAGCCGGCGCCGGAGTCGGAATTCACAGGGCTGCGGGATGAAAGCACCTCCGCTTCAGAGAAGATGGGCCTGGGTTTAATCCTGACTCAGTGACGTAACTGTGGCTTTAACCCCTTTAAGCCTCAGTTTCCTGATCTGCAGGGCTACTGTAACTGACAAAGATGACATATCCAATGCACCTAGCACAGCATCTGACATGAAGTTGAACACATTCGCAGATGATGGGCTATTATTACATTCCTTTATTTGGCCCCAGTCTACCTCATGGCTTGTATGATGGTGGCTACTTTTTAAAAATATATTTTTAACGATTTCAGAGAGGAAGGGAGAGGGGGGAAAGAGAAACATCAGTGATGAGAGAGTCATTGATTGGCTGCCTCTTGCAAGTCCCACACCAGGAATCGAACTGTGACCTCGTGGTTCATAGGTCGACACTCAAACACTGAGCTACGCCGGCTGGGCAATGGTGGCTACTTTTGAGTCTAGGTTAAACCTAGGCCTATCTGCTAAAAGACAGTTTAGCTTCTACATACATACGTGTGTGTGTGTGTGTGTGTGTGTGTGTGTGTTTTGCTAGTGTAAATCCTCACCTGATTCTCTGGAATTAGAAGAAAGAAACCAAAGTGGATATGAAAATAATATTGGCCTATGTTTATTGATCATCTGATTAAAAAAATAGTAACCTTTAAAATATCATGTTTAATTCCAATAAAAGGATGAGTATCAAACAGAGAATTATGGAATTATTTAACCAATTTGTAACCACTTCATTTCTTTAACAACAAGACCTGGAACACTGAGGCGTAGGTCCTCCCTCTCCCTCCCTGCCCACATCTTGCCCTCGGATCTAGGAATCTAAACTATGTAGGCCACATGTCTGTGCTAAGGAGAAGCCCTGGACTAAGAAGACGGAGACCTACATTTTCATTCCAGACCTCCTGCCAGCTGACATGGATCTGGGAAGGGAATTTGCTCCATGGGCCTCGGTTTTCTCACACGTAAAATGACACTGATTCAGGAGCTTTCTCACACCCATTCAGCTCTAAAACTCCATTTATTCTATCGCAAATCTCTACCTCATGCATTAACGTGATTTTAAATAAACTCCATGTCTGAAATGTCCTGCATTTCTCCAAGCCCCAGAGTTAAACACGCGTTAACTTAATTAAACGCCCGTCTTTGAAGGGAAATAATTTTTTTTCCAAGCATGGATTGGCTAACCATCTAGTACCGTGGTTGGCAAACTGCGGCTTGCGAGCCACATGCGGCTCTTTGGCCCCTTGAATGTGGCTCTTCCTAAGCTTCAGGAGTACCCTAATTAAGTTAATAACAATGTGCCTACCTATATAGTTTAAGTTTAAGAAATTTGGCTCTCAAAAGAAATTTCAATCGTTGTACTGTTGATATTTGGCTCTGTTGACTAATGAGTTTGCCGACCACTGATCTAGTACTTTTGTAGCACTGAGGCTGTCAATATGAGTAGATAAAAAATAGAGGTATTCCTAGAAGGAGTTGATAGCTGAACTGGAAACACCTTGAAAATAATTGCACCCAAAGTGGACTAGTTTACAACAAATTTATTATAAAATATCATAAAAGCAGGTGATATTTATTAAGTACTTCTTATTGCTAGTACTACGCTAATTTAGTCCTGGCTCTTAATCCGATAAGGTAAATGATATCATCACCCCGACATCACAGAGAAAACCAAGGGACACAACAGGAAAGTGAGTTGTTCACAAAGGATTTAGAGAGGATATTTCACTTGCCCTAGAGCCCTGAGGTCCCCTTCTGGACCTGGAGGTTTAACTATTGAGAAAAAGTATAAGAGTGGTGTAGGGCGAGAGGATTTGGACTTTCTAAGCAGACTTGAATTTTAGTGAAAGGCAAAAGAAAAGAAAAAAAGGTATTTTCTGAGTTTGGCCGTTGGCATCTTCTATTGTCATTTATTGTAAATTTAACCTCTTTCATACACAGCATAAATTTTAAGCAGCCTAGAACCGAAGAGTTTTAAAATCAGAAAGCTTTTATTTCAGAAGAAAGCAATAATCACATGATTGTGTGCTTTGGAGAAAACAGTCCAAAATGGGACTGGAATTGGGTCAAGTGTTGCGAATGGCTCTGCTGGTAGTGACTTTCCCGAAGCCTGTGTGTGTGTGTGGGGGGGGGGGGGGAGGGGGGACGCGGGGGGGGGGCGCGGGGGGAGTTTGCTGGATAGAATCCAGGCAGTTGTTTCTCCCTTTTGACAGTAGTCTCATTTGTATCTACTCGCCTTGTAGAAAGGGTATTCTAAATTGTGATTTGAGAATAGGTACGGTTCTCCTCCTTCCTGTCTTCACTAGAGGGTCTCAGGTGTGGCCAGGCTTGTGTTTATGCAGACACTGGGGTTGTAAGAATGTCCGGAAAGTTGGGATGTGTTACCCAGTGTGAAGTGAGCTGTGGGGGTACCAGCGTGCCTTCCTTCCTCCAGGGACTGGCAAACATTGTTGCCAGAGAAGAATCTGGCCCCCAGAAGAAGAAAAGGCCTTCCTGCCTTGAGCCCTTTTCTCTCTGCTGCTGATTGTGCAAGCAGAACTGCATTCCTCCTCCCAGCCCGCCGCTGCTCAGGGAAGAGGGAGCTGCCCTGCAGACTGGCTGCCTCGCCTCACTCTAACCCTCTGCTGGTGAGTTCCCAGGACCCGCATCCTGGAGGCTGCGGCTTCTCTTCTCTCCGAGGACATGGAGCCGCTCCCAGCCCTCCTTGATTAGGACATGTCAGGGTTGTCAGGGCAACTGCTAATGGCAGTGGATCCTGTTTTCCCCTCCGTGCTGTGTGCTGGATATTTTCTCGTGCGGTGTCAGGAAGAAGATTGGGCAAGGGTGCTGCCGCAGGAAGGAGAACCAGGGATCTGAGTGAACAGGTTCGGCAGTGGACGGAGGCATCTGAACCTGCGTGCCTTTTCTAGGGCTTTTCTGGAAGGTGTGTGTGTGTGTGTGTGTGTGTGTGTGTGTGTGTGTGTGTGTGTGTGTGTGTGTGTAAGAGAGAGCCAGAGCTAGCACATGTGCCTATGGGGAGTCAGTGGGAGGGGGCTCTTAGGGGGGGTCGCTGCTAGGTGAGGGGGAACTGCAGGGCCTCAGTTGCCAACTGGCTGGTAGTATCTGTCAGCTGTCTGCACACTGTTTACCCATAGGGGATCTATTACAAGTGCTCAAATGATCGGGCAGCTTAGAAACTAGCAGCTTCCTGGGAGCTGCAATTACATAAGCATATATTTTTAATACAATAATAATTAAAAAACAAGTAGCAGCGGTATGCCTGGATCAGCTACAGCTCTCCGGCAAGAGAGGCTGAAGAAGACCAATGCAAGGCCAATTCCCCTTGGTTTATTCACCATTAATGAGGAAGATGAACAGCAAAAGAATGGAAATTCCAGAAGACCGAAAGGTATGCATTAGCTCTGCCCTTTGGTGGGAGCCAGCCCATTTCCCACGCTGCCGATAGCACATTTTACAAACTGTGTTGGTGGTGCATGCTGTGTGGAGTGTGTGCTTGTGACCTCCTAGCACACTTTGATGGTGTTATTGTACATAGCCTTCCTCTGAAGGCTATGTCCGCTTGAAATGGGGAAGAGATTTTAGCAGATTTGGTAGGTTTCAGATCAGCTGCCTTTTGACAGGAGCTACTTTCCTGGCGGAGAGCTTTAATTTGCACATGATCACTTAAACAGTTACCAGGGACTCTGTCCTCCTCAGGGGGAGGAGATAGGAGTTATCAAGTTTGAAATGAACCTCTCCCCACCTTCCTTGGGTACATCAGGTGACTTTTGTTAAATGAGCTGAGTTTTCCCTTGAAAGGGATGAGTTAGATCAAGTGACCTAGGACTGCAGCCTTTCCATGGACAGAAGGTCACGCTGTTATTTCCTTTTCTAGTCTGAAATGCCAAGAGCTCGAAGAGAAGGAAAACAAACAAGGAGTGCTACTGTAGGGGGCAAAGCCAGGGGACAGGGCGGGGACCATGAGGTTTGATCACTTCTGATGGTAACGTTGCTCCTGAACAGGAAGGAGAGGCCTGCTTCTTGTGCTATTTTTTGTGTGTTTGTTTCCATAATGATGAATGCAGCAGCAGCTTGCCTGCTTCTCAAGGCTTGGGCACTGCCTCATCTTTGGCTTCGTCTCAGACCCATCCAGGCTATGCACCACCAGGGCCGTAAATGTCACAGGTGGCAACATCATGCATTTCTGAAGAAGGGCTCTAAGTCTTGCATGTTAAGTTTTCCAGTATCCTTGCAGTCCCCTTCCCTGAAAAGATATAAGCTGTTCTCTTAAGTGAATACATATGCTTTGTTGTTTCTATGTGCTGATTAAATTTTAGCTTGCATTCAAATTGTCCTGTCACACAGAGATATCAAATTTTCCTCTGTGTGGTACATGGCAGCAAGTAAATATTTAAGCAATGATAGAATGAGTGTTTAAATAGAATGCATTGTCTGAAGACTACTGGCTTTCTTTTTCCTGGCTCTTGACAGAATCCTAGCTTGCTTTTATTAAATATAATTGAAACTGTCTACTTTAAATCCAAGAGTATATTTTTTCTTCATTTTAAAAAATGTATATACAGGAAAGTTTTAATCAGTAGAAATCTTAGTACCGTAGTTGATTTTTGCTTTACTGTCAGGCATAGCTTCTATCCAAGGACCAAATGACCCCAGGAATCTAATGATACTATTATGAATGGAAGGTGATTTAACTGATTCTTTTATTTGCACAGGAATTAGACAGTTGAGCCAGAGTGTGCTCTGGATGAAAACACAATACTTTACAGTGTGAGTAGCAAATCATTTGGCCTTTTGGCAATAGCAGTGTTCACTTTCAAGTCCAGCTCTGTCCATCTGTAGAACAGTGATGGAAATATTCTGTGTAGGTACTGTTCATAATGAAAACCACTAGCACATGTGGCTAGGAACACTTGAAATAAAGCTACTACAACTGAAAGAAAGTGGTTTTTAAATTTTAATTAATTTTAGTTGATTTCAACTTAAATAGTCACATGTGGCTATTGGACAACATAGCTCTAGTCTGTAGAGCTGTGGCCCTCTGAATTTGCATACTCTGCTATGTCCATCCTTAATAGTTTCCTGGTGTCAGATACAGAGTCCTGAGGTGAAGGTGCTTAAGGGCGTCACCGACCAGATAGTCTGTTTCCTGCAAGGGACCACGGTTACCTGGATTTAGAGACAATTTCTTTCCCTTCTTTAAAGAGACACTTTCCTTGATCCTTTTCCACTTAAATGTTATTGCCTTCTCTGAAGAGTGTTCTTACCAGTCACCAGTTAGCTGCCTATACCATCTTTTACAACTTTTAATGTACTCCTGTTTTCTTAATTATTATTTCCAAAGCATCACAGCAAGATGATACACAGGTTATCTCCCGTGCGTGACTGTTACACCTTCAGAAGCTTTGTTTTCTGCCCACTCCCTGGTCTAATCAGCCAACCCTGTCCAAACCAGGTTTTTGTGCTTGGTATGTTTGTTCTGTCATTACTAGGAATAACGATGCCTGCTCTCTCAATTCAGTAAGCTAAATGCTCTGTCCAGGGTTGCCTGGGGTAAGGACAAGTAGCATCTTTCTCGGTACTCTCCTGTCGGTAGGAATGAACATGCCGATGACCATCTGGATTTCCATTAATGGCTTTAAAATGACCTGATGGGGTGAGACAGGAGTTTGGTGAGCTGGTAGACTGGATCGATTCTTGAAGGAGAGATTTCTCTCCCATGTAATCGATAGAAATGTAAATGTTTTACCTGCCTTGCTATTACCGACTACGACATTTAGAGAGCAATAGAGAGTGAGTTGGGCTTATGCTGTGGTTCTTATGCCTCAGAACCCAAGCCTCCGAGTAATGCTGACCTTCGGACCGGCTTAGGAGAGACTAGGTCCTGCAGTGCCTAAATACCCTTGGATGCATTTGGAGACACACCTGTCTTATGGTGAATTTTGCTGGTTACAGTGTGATGATTAAGTAAGAAGACGTTTTTCCTCCCTAACCCACATCTGTTAAATGCTCACTCTGTGCTGATGACTCTGCCGGGGCATGTGGCAGCGATGCAGAGATAATTGGCATGGTTTCTGCTCTCAGAATGTTCAACTGCCTAGTGGAGGAGAACAAGTATGTACAAAGAATGCGAGAATAGAAATGAAGTCAGGGAAGGGCTGATAGTGTAATGAACTTGTCTATGCACACATTCGCTCCTTCTCTAGACTAAGTCTCTTATAGGCCAGGACTATTCGAGTACTCTTTCTAAGTACCTGGTAGAGTGCATGGGACATTATTGAATATAGGTAAATTTAACATTCGAACGTAATTTTCACAGACTCTGAAGGTCTTTCTCACATAGAAATTATAAGAAATGTTGATAATAATAGATTGGTCCTCCCAAGGTAGCTACTCTGAAGGAGACAGTACTATGTTTGGATGTGTCTGATACTTTAATCGTATTACTCTCTGCCGCACTGCACTTATCTAATAGTATACCAGGGATTCTGCTGTGTTCTGTGTCTTCCATCATACTATTTATCCTTTCCTTTGGGGGGGAAATGAAGGTGTATGTTTACAACGTGTTATTAATTGACTATTAATATCTAAGTTAATGCCTTCTGTCCCTTTTGGCTGGCTAACTGCAGGTTGGATTGTAAAGGAATAAAATTTCTCCTTGAAATCAGGACACAGTACTCCTGAGAAACTGTTCTCCTCCCCCACCCCTCCCTTTTTGTTAAATTGTGTATTTATGGAGCCTGCAGTGGCTTCTCTTATTTTGGCGTGTCCGCTGCAAAGGTAGAATTTCTGCCAGTTAAGGTTTCCGAATGAAATATAATCTACCATTTACCATTTATGTTCCTATTGGATAGGTGATGATCTAGCAACTGAAATGTCCTCTTTGTAAATCATGAATCTTTTGCTTTTCAAAGAGGAGTGTTGTGTCAAGAAGTGTGAATGCCACTCTAGAATTATTATCACACACTTCCTTGTTTCTTTTCCTCTTTTGTCCTGTAAGACTTGGGCTGTTGTCTGTTCCCACTGTCCTTGTTTGTGCCATTTTAGTCCCAGGCAAAAGGTTTTAGCACTAGAACTTTACAGCTAATGAGGCAAAAGTATAGTTTAGAAAAACAGTAATATCCAAGATCCCTATTATGAGAAGGAAATCTTAAGGTCAAATTGATTGATATAACTTGTATTTGCTAAAGAGACTCTATATATAATGTTTTGTTCAAAGCATTTATATGAAAATAGGGGATGTCAAGAACATGGATCATAATATCTAATTTATGGCTGGTACTCAGTGGATTCTCTATAAATATCTGTTGAGTGAGTATAACTGTCTCCCAGGCATTCTGTATTAAGAAGTGGAAATTACCATACATATCACCGTGTCCAAGAGGAAGAGGATTTAACCTGTACATAACCAATGTCCCTTCCCGACAGGGCCTATGTGACTGGATTCTGAGGTACCATATATAATGGAATTTGCTTGCTAGGTAAAACTAAAAGGCTTAAAAATTGTGTGCTATTTTAAGAGCTGTAATTGATGGGGCTAGCACAGCTGATTGTTCCAACCATAGGAACTAAACACAAGTATTTGGTGAGAATCTCCCAGCCGATAAATCTTAGGCATTATTTTTTGGAAGGTTAAATGGAGTATCCATTTCCACTAATATCAGCTTGTCTCCAGGAGCAACTTCAAATTTAATTCATTGTTACCTAAGATTGTACAGGTGATTTTTCAGTACCTCGATATTGTCTTTGGCAGAAACTAATACCTTTATAGCAACAAAGGTAATTTTATTGAGAGAGTCCATCTTAATTCTCAGATCTTCAAGGCATTTAAAAAGAGCCCAGGTTGTGTTGGACACTCTCTGTGTCAGGTTTATGTTCTAGACTTGCCAAATTCAAAAGGCAAGACACACCCCATTATAGCTCAGCTCCAGATGCAAAGGCCCAGAGCATATCACAGATGGACATGGACACTGTTTGAAATACTTAGCAGAACACCACTGAATATTTTTGCTGACTGTATAATGAAAGTTCTATTTTTAGGCTGTCTTCCCAGCAATGATTTTGTTAGTGAGAGAATTCTAATAGATTCTGTCTAGATTCCAAAGAATTTACCATGCCAGGTCCATTGTGGAGGTGGAGTGTGAAATGAGAATGGAGCCTAGAAGTATAAACCAAGGAAAATTCTTTTCACAGTTTTGATCTTGAATATATATGGCTCTCAGGGCTAGATTCATCCTTAATTAAGGTGCTGGCCTAATAAAATAGTAGCAAGGTAGTCAGTGGAACCTGTCATCCTAAAATCATCAATGGGAGTAACAGTATGGAGGCTGCCACATCTATACTCATAGGATTACTTTCAAGGTCAGGAATCAAGTGCATTTGTCAAGGGGTGACTTGGAAGAGGGGTGAAGTGTTAGAATCTCTGCAGGCCCCTTTTAAAACAAGGTAAGCACACAATTTAAGTACAGTGGGGCCTTGACTTATGAGTTTAATTCGTTTCATGATGGAGCTCGTAACTCAAATGACTCGTATGTCAAATCAAAAAGTGAACAAGTGAGACACATGATGCTGGGCTGATGTTGTGGCGCTCACTGTGACGTTCGCTGCGCCAACTAGCGGTGGGGTATCTGAAGCTGGCTCGTAACCCGAATTTTAGCTCGCAACTCAAAGCAAAAAATCGGCCAAGAGATGGCTCATATCTCGAAAACTCGTTAGTCGGGACACTCGTAAGTCAAGGCCCCACTGTGAAAGAGCAGCTTCAAGAGATGTTTCCTCCTTACAAACTGTTGCCTCTGATCCCCTTTACTATAGACTTATAGAAATTCAGGACCTGCCACTGTCAGGGATGCCAGTTCATATGATGGGGAAAGTTTAATGAGGTTAACTAGTAGTGAGTGACCACAGTTGAGATTTGCCAATGTTTATTAGAAATTCAGACTGAGGTCGGGGTGAGAGACTGTTCGATGTGACAGAAAAAGCACTGCCTATGGAAATAGGCATGTTCCTGTTGTTAACCTTTCTGAGCCTCAGGTTCTCAGCTGTCAAATGAGATGGATAAAATCACACTCACAGGTGGTGGTGAGGATTAAAGATAATATATAATAGCACATTCTGGAAAATAATGGGGGCTCATTCAATGATAGTTTTTAAAATGGTAATTTGTAATCCAATGTCCCGCATTTTCTGATCACTTCTGCCTACATATTCTTTTTGTCTGTTCCAGCCTCTTAATCAGTCTCTTTTCTGTGGAGATACCTTCTATGGTCTGAGCTCCTACCTTTTACCTTAACTTGCTTGTGAGTGAAAATTTCCAGGAAGGCTTCCTGATCTCTCAGGCCTGTGCAGTCCCTTCCCGACAGGGAGCCTATGTGACTGGATCCTTGTCCTGTGTTCATTCATGCGGGTCAGCTGTACTAGATGACAGGTAGATACTCATTGCTATGCACTGTAGTTTAGTCGTGTGAAGTGAAGGAAATAAATTACACTATGTCAGATACCTCACTTTTTATTTTAAATGCGATTAAAGGAGTGGGCCTTGTATTTCTTGAGATTAATGTTGGCTGCCTGGTCTGACGTAAGGAAAATAGCCATGGTTCTCAGCTGTCGGAAACCAAGCAAAAGGAATATTTTTTACTTTTTAAAAAATATATATTTTTATTGATTTCAGAGAGGAAAGGAGAGGGAGAGATAGAAACATCAGTGAGAATTATTGGTCAGCTGCTTCCTGCATACCCTGCCAGGGGATCAAGGTTGCAACTCAGGCATGTTGCCCTTGGGCGGAATTGAACCTGGGACCCTTCAGTCTGCAGGCTGATGCTCTATCCACTGATCCAAACTGGCTAGGGCAATATTTTTTACTTTAAGTTTTGTACTTTTTGTGTTGTTTTTTGCCTGTGTGTGTGTGTGTGTGTGTGTGTGTGTGTGTGTGTGTTTGAACTGCTTGATGGAAATGACCTAGGTTTGTGGGCAGGTTTCACCAGTGACTCAGGTTGTAGGCGCTCACATTTGGGGCTGCCAGCTATTTTTAGCACCAGGACTTCCTGTTCTACTTTTTCCCTGTTTTGTTTCTGTAGTCTCTTTTCTTTCACCAGTCAGGGCACAATTGGTGGAAGCGCCTCAGTGGATGACACACGCTGCTGCTGTAAAGCACAGGTGCAGGTGCGAGTGCACCTTTGTATCTGAGGCAGGGCTCCTCATTCTACCTAGTGAGCACTCAGCTTCTCCCTGTGCATCACCGTGCCTGGTCAGCTTTACTTGTCCTTCCCTTTAAGTGTCATTTCCTGACCTGACTGTCCCAGGTCAGGCTAGGTCCCATCTTCTAGGCTCTCCTAGGATCATGAACTTGTCCTTTCTTGCTCCAACCAAACTGTAGGTTAAGCATTTGTTTGAGTAGTTGTATGTCTGTCTTCCCAACTAGACTAAGTTCTGAGAGGGCAGTGTGACTATTTCCTTCTCACCGTGTCCCTAGCCCATAATACATAGTGGAGGCTTCCTAAATATTGTTACTTGACTGACAAGAGATAACTCACTGGCACTGCCAGCCCAAGAAAATGAGAGAACAAAGCTGTTCAGGCCTTAGAACATTCTAGGGTCCAGGACTTTGGTCTAAATCTGGGAAAGACCTGAAGATACCAGATCAATCATCATCCTGCCTGGTGATGGGACAACGACTTTTGTATCAAAGACTTTGCCCACAGTGTTCATGCAGAGATGGCACGTTGATAGTTTTCTGCTAGGACGTTATGTCTGGAATTCTTCAGTGGCTTACTTTGACCAAATTCCAGGCCAGACCATTGCAGAAGCACTTTCTACCATCTTTCTTTGAACTGCTGGAGTTCATTATGAAATGTTTATTTTGTGTTCTTGGTATATACTCATTATGGCCATGTATTATAAGCATTTACCTCCCTTTTGAACAACTGAAATTCACTATCATGACTATAAAGCATAAGTTGTAAGGCAGTGGGAATTTTTATGAGAGACAAATCCTCGCTGACTAAAACTCTGGGTCCCAGAGCTCTTTGACGAGTGTCTCCCACTCCACCCGGTCCTTTGTGGACTAGGAAACATCTGGGAGCAAGAACGGAGCTGCTGTGAACTTGGCAGTCCCATGTATTCCTAGTCAGGTTCCCTCGGTTCCCCACCCATTCCCGTGCATCTCATTAAGCCACCTGCAGAACTTTCCTTTCATGCCTCTCTTTTATAATACTGTCTCTGCATCAGCCTTTTTTCAAGGCCCAGAAAAACAGGTTCTTTTTAGATAGACAGTTCCTGGTGCAGACCTTTCAGCCGGCAGTGTGGAAAGATGCAGAGACTCCAGGATTCCAAACCTCAGCATTCTGGGCCCCTTTCGGCTTCTTTCAGGAGTCACATTTCCTTCTTAAGTTTGTTACCTGATTCTTCTGACACTGCAGTTGTGAGTCCTTTTCCTAATTCTTACTTGGTGGTGTTCATTATAGCACCCCTTTGTCCATCTTGTAGTTTAAAATACTATTACATTAGCATTAGCATTCCTTATGAATGGAGCTCCAAATTGGCCACTTGGGTCAAGACTTCCGATCATCAGTCAACTTTACAACATTTTCTCACAATCCATGTGACTTCAAAATCATCTTTACTCCACTGCCACAAGTTGCAGTGACATTGACATTTGCTTTGGTGCTACATGGCCTCATTTCAACTTCATTTAGCCAGCCAGCCAGCAGTGTAGGTCTCTGTTGGGACTTGTTACCACCACTCCACCTACATTATCATGAACTCCGAAATCCCCCGAGGCACCTACAAACTTCAGATGAAGCCAACACTGATTTTTGTGTCCACCTCATGTTGACAATGTGCTAGGTATTACCAGATATGTGAACTCAGCCTCCTACCTGCACCATGGTCTCACAGCTCCCGAACCCTTCATGCTCTACATGAACCCTAGGCTAGTGAACCCTCTGTTGTTCTCACTGGTATTAGTATCCTTCCAACTCACTTGTCCTTTCTTTTCAAGCCTGGAACTCATGGATGGCCATTTCAACAATGCACTTGGAATGATGCCTGGGCCTTCCTTGCAGGCTCTGAGTATTCCCACATGACCTCTTCTTTCTTCTTTAGGGCTGCAACGTGTTATTGTGAGCGTACTTGCATCTGTTCCACTGTCTTGTTCTCCGGCCCCCAGACAAACCCTTACTTGCTGCTGCTGGCCAGTTGTTTTAGTCAGACCACATTGCAGCTGGTGTTCGCCCCATGTCTCATTCACTCTACCTCACTCTTCTAGCATTTTCTGACACTTTGCTATAAATATTGAGGATGTATTAATTTAGCTTATAGGTCAGTGATGGCGAACCAGTGACATGCAAACTCATTTTTTTGGTTGATTTTTCTTTGTTAAATGGCATTTAAATATATAAAATAAATATCAAAAATATAAGTCTTTGTTTTACTATTGTTGCAAATATCAAAAAATTTCTATATGTGACACGGCACCAGAGTTAAGTTAGGGTTTTTCAAAATGCTGACACGCCGATCTCAAAAGGTTCGCCATCACTGTTCTAGGTCATAGTTTACTTGCTTGAATAGAGGGAGAAAATAAGTAGAAAGATATATTGCCTGTATTATTCTAAGTAAAACTCAATGATAGAAAAGAGAAGAACTGTTTTCATTTATTGTCATTTTGGAGAAGGAAGAGGGTAAGACTTTAAGTGACTATTGGCACCAACATTGGATTTACCTAAATCCCAGTGCCAAAGGGTGATTACAGTTAGTGGATAGTGACATGATTTGTGGTGAAGCATTATAGGTAAGAGAAACGTAAATTGAATGCTCCAGGCCACATCTGAGAATGTCTTGATCATTTCTTGCGGATCATTACTACTGTAGATGCTTCATGAGTGAGTTAATATCATTACTGGTCTATATCTTACTACTTTGAAAGAATAAGGTTAAAGAATGAGGCCATACTACATTCAGGTGATGCATTAAAAAGCAAAGTTGTAATTCAGGACTCTGGTGTTTCTTGAATTCCTTTCTTCTGAATTCCTTTCTTAGTCATTACAGTGGAGGCCCACTTAGTCATTCCCTTTGTCCTAGATTTGTTTCTTCCAAGATTAAGGTCTCTTTAATGATTCTAGGTAATAGGAATTTTTTTTTTCTTGAATATGTGGCTATTTCCATTTTCTTCTAGCATATTTTATCTTAAAACTTTACTGTGTTGTTTTAGCGGGAAAGTTAAAACAGAAAGGAAAAAAAGAAGCCATCTTGGTTTATGATTGATGGTTCATCCCCAACAAGCCTGTAGCATTTAGCATTATTTGCTTCCTCCCTTGTGGCCCTGACACTTAGAGTTCATTCTTCTAAGATGGTGATTGACAAAGAGCCTGCATCCCTGTGTGAAGCCATAGTAAATATACTGGATCAATATATAGCTTAGAACAATTAGGATGGCAGAATGTATTGGTGCCAAAATTCAGAATGCTTGATCTCTGATACATTAACAGATTGAGAAAAATCAATTTCCTTTTCCTGGTGCTTATGAAGATCTCCTACATAGAATCACAGTAATACTTCAGGATGTCTAATGATGTGACAGGTCTTTGATAGTGTAGTCCAACTCGTGAAAACCAAGTTTTCTGACTGGTAAAATGAGCAAGTCAGGTTTTAATGTAATAGAAGTATCTCTGAAATTTAAAATCTAGGATTATATGTCAAAGTAAATGTTGCATTGAGACCACTTGCATCTGAGCAGCATTGTCATGGTCTCCTGGAGGCAATGTGGTGGAGGAATTAATAACTTGGATTCTGGAGCCCGTTTTACCACCTCCCAACTGTATGCTTCAGGCAAGGCACTAAATAATTCTGTGTCTACTGCTTCATTTGTAAGCCAGGGATAATAGCAACACCTATTAACAACAGGGTTGTGAAGCATTAGGTGGAACTATGTGAAATGTGCTGTAACTGTACTTGGCACTAACAAGCTAACATGTAAATGTAGTGAAGGTTATTTGGAAAATTTTCTTATTTCGATGGCTTTATTGTAAGAGTTCTTAAAAAACCAGCATTTCTGCTGAGACTTCTAAATTTTAGAGCACTTGAAACAAGTTAAAAGAAAGTTGTACCTGCTCAATAAGGATCAATTAAATAAAGGTTATGTTTCTTCTACACTTACTTTTTATAACATGAAAATAATCTCAGATGCCTAGTGATTGTATGGCTATAGTAAATATTTTTATTGAAACTCATTATCCTTGGCAATTACTTTCATAATAGCATTGGGAGCCAAACAGCACTTTTATATCAGCCACACAAAAATGAAGACACTCAAGTGTGTTTGAAATTATAATGTATTATTGTGTTCTTAAGGCAATATTCAGACAGATACTACGTTATGGCTTGATAACCCAACTCATTTTCACCTTAAACATTATTGTAAGGTTATATAATTTTTTTAGTCTGCTGTTTTATCCTTCATTTTGTCCTTTATTTTTTATTATTAAATTTATTGTGGTATCATTGGTTAATAAAATTATGTAGGTTTTGGGTGTACAATTCTACGATACATTATCTGTGTATTGCACTGTGTGCCTACCACCCAAAATCAAATCTTCTTCCATCACCATATATTTGACCTTTTTCCTTTTTCATCCTTCCTCTCCCCTTTCCTCTGGTAACTATTATACTGTTGTCTGTGTTTATGAGTTTTTGTTTGTTTGTTTTTCTTGTTTGTTCATTTGTTCTTTCAGTTTTATATCCCACATATAAGTGAAATCACATGGTTCTTGACGTTTTTTGTCTGACATATTTCACGTAGTTATGATGTTCTCAAGATCGATCCAGTTGTCGCAAATGGTTGTATTTCATCTTTTCTTATGGATGAGTAGTACTCTATTGTATATCTATCACCACATCTTCTTTATCCAATCACCTATTGAAGGACACTTCAGTTGTTTCCATGTGTTGGCTACTGTGAATAATGTTGAATAAATATAGGGGTGCATGTATCTTTGTGAATAAATGTTTTCAAATTACTTTTGGGTAGATGTACCCCCCAAATTTGGAAACATATGCACAGAATAAATATGCACCCCTATGTTAGAAAAACAGACACAGATCAATGAAACAAAATTGAGAGCCCAGAATTAAACTCACATGTATATGGGCAAGTAATTTTCAACAAAGGAGCCAAAAACATACATTGGAGAAAAGAAAGCCTCTTTAATAAATGTGCTTGGAAAATTGGAAAGCCACATGCAAAAGAATGAAACTAGACTACAGTTTGTCTCCATATACAAAAATTAACATTTTGACCTTTAAATGGGAGTTGTAATTTATAATATTTTGAAAATCATTATCTTAAGAAAAACCATAAAAAAGCAGAGAAGCTAATATAATAAATATCCATATACCTGGGACCTAGACCATTTAAAATATTTAAATACTTGATATTAAATATATATATAATATTTATGGGAAATGTAAATAAAATATTATAGCTGACGTCATAGTTTACTATGTATCCTTCCATAGTCTTGTCTCCTTCCGTTCCTGCCTCCCTTTTTTCTTCTCAGGGAGATTAACATGCACTCTTCCTGTCTGTTCCTGAACTTTTGCTATATATATATATATATATATATATATCCCTATAAATAATATCATTTGTGTGTTTAAATTGATATAAATTATATGATATTAATATATCAATTTACTATTTTGTACTTTTCTCCTCACTTAAGTTTTGAAATAAATGAAATAAATACCTATCAAAAGTGATCAATATAGTTTGTTTTAACTGATGTCCAGAATTCTGCAATGTGAGTTTACCATAGTTTAATTCTTTAATATGACTTTATTGCGGTTGACTTACTATTCCCCAACTGATGGACAGAGACGTTGATTAGTGTCGTTTTGTTTTGCCTTGTTGCTGCTACAAATTGTGCTGCATTAACCATTTATAGATTTCTCCTTGGGCATTTGTGCAGGTTTCTCTGTATATTTCTAGAAGTGGTATGTGCACTTTCACAGGCCAAATTGCTTTCCGAAATAGTTTATCAGCATAGTCCCCCTTATATTATACGAGGGTCCACCTTTCCCCATATCCTAGACCGGATTTAGTAAGACTTCGATTTTTGCCAGTTAGGTTGGTGTGAAATGACATTTGGCTTTAATGAGTAAAATTGGACACTGGCTAAAGTAGATTTTTTAAAAATAATGGGAACACCAGCATTGTTTATGTGTTTTTCCCTTGGAAGAGGGCAGGGAAACTACTGCATCAGCAATCTGGTTTAAAGCTCATTGTTCTTGGCAGGGATGTTGAGTCACTGGGAAGAGAAACAGATGGTACCTCCACTGTGAAGAACCGAAGGGAGGGCAGGGATCATCTCCACTGACAGGGCGCCGGGGCATTCGAGCGGGTTCACATTCCCCTTCTTGAGCAGTGCATCTAGTTTACTAGCATGGGCCTGAGCATTTGGGGTTTTCTCTTCTTATTGCTTCTTCCTTTTGGTCATTTAGCACCACTACTATTGGGTTTCCAGAGAAAAAGCAAAGGATATAAAAGTTAGGTGGGCCTTCTTGATAAAACTAATTATACTAAGGTTTCTCTTAGAATGAAGACTACAAGTGGAGGGGAGAGGAGAGGCAGTGTTTGGGAAGATTTCTGGGGAGAGCATGCGTTGAAAACATTGTTAAAATCCGATCTGGTCATTATCTGTGGCTTTCCATTATTCATGTAATCTTTGGGCCTGATTAGCATTTGTGAAGTATAAAGTCTACCCATGCAAAGCATTAGCATGAATAATTAAAAGGCAGGGAGTTCGCTATACCTGACTGTGGGTTTTCCTTTATTATTGTGGGTGCTGTTTTAGTAACCAGAGGAAGCATAGACTTGCAGTCTGCGCGTCTGGAGGCTGCAGTTGTGCTCTCAGCTCAACAACATGTCGCGACACATGTACGGGTGCCTTATTTTCCTGGAAAAAGAAAGTTTCTTTGCTGGAAATGCAAAAGTATCTGTGTTCTCTATATAAATTATAAGGGTACAATCTGAATTCCTGGGAGGAGAGCTGTCCTTAGCATAATCGTACTAAATTAAGTCTAATTATTATTATACTTATCATTTAAAGCCACCTTGGTCATTGCTCTAACTTACTGATTCAGGACCTCTATCCCTGACAGAGTATCCCTCCCAAATTTTGGAGCATTTCCCAGGGAGTGTCTGATGTACTCACAAACAAGGCCACCTGCATCCATAAGGCACCTTCCCTGCTGGTGCTCTGCCATGCACTGCTTCACCAGGCATGCTGTAAAGTTGGGTTTCCCAAACTGGTGTTCCAGGGGTCACCTTTTGCAGTATGTTAATGGGTGTTTCAACAAAAGAGGGATTCTAATTCAGATCACTTTAGGATATGTGTTTCTTGTCTGCAGGACTTGTAGGGGCATTTAATATGTTATTCTGACTCACCAAAAAAAGAATTTTCTGGATTTATTTGACCAGGGAATAATTTTGTGTGGGGCATATGTGTCAGCTGCACATGGAGCACCACTTTAGGAAATTTTGTAGTGTTTGTGTTTGCACGTGTGCAAAGCACCATTTAGGAAATTCTTCATTTGCCACTGCATGGTACCATAGCTGTGAGCTGTCTGTTGCAAATGGATGCTAGATTTTTTAAAAAACGTTTTTATTTATTTTCAGAGAGAGGAAGGGAGAAAGAGAGAAATGTGGATGAGAACTATCAATTGGCTGCCTCCTGCATGTCCCTACTGGGGATCAAGCCACCACCCGGGCATGTGCCCTGACCTGGAATCAAACCATTGACCTCTGGTTGCACGGGATGACACTCTACCAACTGAGCCACTTTTTAAATGGCCTCTGGTAGATTCTCTGACAAGTCCTGATACTTCTGAATTTTTCTGAGTGTCACACTTGAACCCCTGCTATATAACAAAGTCTACAAACCTAACTTGACTGCTGGTGAAAAATGCACCAAGAAAACACTTTAGCCTTCTCTGGTTCTTGCTGTGGAAGCTGGAAGCAGATACTACCTCCGTGAGTGCCCAGCCCTGGTCCATGAAGCCTTGGCTGCCCCGGCCCTCTGGATTCGTGGGGCGGGCCTTCCTTTATTCTGCAGCCTCGTGCACAGACTCTGATTCCCCTTTCATGTGGATGTTCCGATGAGTGTAGAAAAGAAACGTGATGGGGACTTAGGTGTTTCTCCTGGGGCCTTATCTGAGAGCTGCATGTGAGCCCGCCATGGTGGGCCTGTTTGTTTTCTGTATTCTGGAGGAATAAGTGCAGTGAAAGTGAAGTCATGCTATGGTTTAATCATTCTGTTAATTAGTTGTTTGGCATGTATATAATAAAAGACATTGGGACTGAGAATTTAAATGAATAATGGGGGTAAAATAAATGATGTGTAAGATTAAAGAGAAAGGAATGGAAAGAAAGGTCTGAAAATGTTTCCATTTCCAGCTTTATAGCACTCAGTTAGTAGGAGAAATGAGGGCCAGCACTATGAATGGAGCGTTTACCACGTGAGAGGCCCCGAGGGACACTTTTCCATGTGTTCTCTCTCATTTAATTCACACAAAATTCTCTTAAGGAAGATTTTTAGCTCTCTTTTACACAGTTAGAATACTGAAGCTCCAGGGTGAAACAATGAACCAAACACAACACACCAGTAAGTGGTGGACCAGTGTTCAGACACCTCTGTCAGACTCCAAGCCACCTTGTTCTACTCCAGTGATATGGTAAGATCTGGAAAGGAAGCCAACTCTTCTAACCTACGTCCTTCAGAATTTACAGTGAGGAGATCACCTTAGGGGGTCCATGGCCCAAAGCCTCGCAGTGACTGTCACTGTCCTTCTCCTATTTCAACACGCAAATGAATAAGGACAAATTTGTACTTTGTCACTTCTGCTTTGGAAATTATATTCTCTATTTTTCTTCACTCAGTGGAAAAGTAGTGTGTGATTATTTTTTAGCAAATCTGTAAAATGCAAAATTTTTATTAAAAAGAGACTTAAAAAATCACAATGATTATATCATTGAGAGAAAGTACTGTTGACATTTGGGTGTATTTTCTTCCAGTCTTTTTTTCTGTGCATCTTTCCAATGATTTGGAAAGATATTCTGCTTTAAAACCTACTAGTGATTATGCTACCTAACATTTTCCTCCAAATTATTTTTAAGCTTATGTTCCCTGACAGTGCTAGGAAATGTTTTGATTATGGTTTATAAAAGATGATCTTATACTCTTCGTAAAACAAAAATGTAGAGAAACGTTTAAGATTGGAGCATGTGATTCCTTATAAATCATAGCAGATTTGGGAACACCTGCTTTGTGAGAATCTGCTTAATCAGAAGTCTCCTTCTAGCCATGCAAATCCCTTGGGGAGCCAGCTAGAAACCCTTAGTAGTGTAACCACCAGTACAACACTTGACTACTTTAGCACTCCTGTTCCTAGAGGATGATAATATCTCCCACACTAATATAAAACCTGGAGAGAATTTAATTTATTTAGAGTTAGTTCCAAAATGATTCAAGATTAGTGAAAGGCCTTTTACTATACTTGAGGCAACTCTAGGCTACAGCTCAACAAATCCTCCCTCTGTATACAAGTGCACTTACATGTAAGGATTAACTGGGAAGCATGTCAAATATTATCAGTATGTAGGGACACATATGTAATTAATAAAGAAATTTGTAATATGTAATTAATAAAGAAATTAAAAAATATATTATCAGTATGTTCCATAAAGAAGGAATTGAGGAGGGAAATTCCATTTGAAGAAACAATTTGGAGATTATGTGCAACAGTTTTTCCAGCCTGGGATGCCAGTGAAACCTGTGGAATTTAGAACTTTTATCAGGATAATCAACACTAATAAAAGAGAAAAATGGTAATTGGCGTACGACGATACCCTTTTCATTGGCTAATCAGGGCTATATGCAAATTAACTGCCAACTAAGATTGGCAGTTAACTGTCAACAAGATGGCGGTTAATTTGCATATGTAGGCACAATGCAGGGAGGCGAAAGGGAAAGCAGGAAGAAGCCCCCTGCCACTGACAGTGATCAGAAACCCAGGAGGGAGCTAAGAGCTGGGGGGCAGGGCAAAGGTGGCCCTGGGGCCGCCTTTGCCATGCCCCCCAGCCATGATCGGAGAATCAGGTGCCTTTTCCGCCCTGGCCAGTGATAGCAGGAAGTAGGGGTGGAGCCAGCGATGGGAGCTGGGCACGGTCGAAGCTGGCAGTCCCAGGAGCTAGGTAGGGGTCCCTTGCCTGGGCCTAAAGCGAAGCCCACAATCGCGGGGCCGCTGCAGCTGTGGGTCCCCGCTGCCCGGGCCGGACGCCTCAGCCAGAGGCATCCTGCAGGGGCAGGGGCGGAGCCCGCGCTATCGCGGCGCCCCCCGCTGCCACTGCAGGTCCCCGCTGCCTGGGCCCGACGCCTAGGCCAGAGGCGTCAGGCCTGGGCAAGGGGCCGATCCTGCGATTGGAGGGTGATGGGGGTCAATGCCTGAGGGCTCCCAGTATGTGAGAGGGGGCAGGCTGGGCTGAGGGACACTCCCCCCCACACACACCCAGTGCACGAATTTCGTGCACCAGGCCCCTAGTTGTTTAATAATTGACCATATTTTTTGAGCACTTTGTACCAGGTGCTTTATATAGATAATTTTATTTTAATCTTCACAGTAATCCTATGACTAGAGATAACTATTAAAATCCTCTTTTCAGATGATTGAATTGAGACTCAGGTTAAATTACTTGTTCAGGATCACACAGCTTAGGAAGTGCTAGAGTCTAAATTAGAATCCAAGTCTGTGACTCTAAAGTTCACACTCTTAAATATTACTCTTAATATTTTGCAACATTGTCCTATATTATAGGTGTTGGGGTTTTATTTTTTTCTCCTTTCTTTGGATTCTTTTGGTTACATGTCTTTCAGCTGCATCTCATGCACTTCCTCCTAAGTTCTAGGCAAGATCCTGGTTGTGGTTCTTTAGGTAAGATAGTGGCTTATGTAGTCAGTACAGTAAGTTCTCACTTAATATCATTGATAGATTCTTGGAAATTACGAGTTTAAGTGAAATGATATATAATGAAACCAATTTTACCATAGGCTAATGGTGATAAACAACAGTTCCTACAGCATGTTTCTGGTCATAAAAATATCACCTAATTTCTAAATAAAGGCCTACAACACTTCTAATATTAAATATTGACATAAATGTGTGCTGTACATAAATTTAGGAGAGATTAATAAACACAAGTAAGATAATTAGTTTTCAACCTGTTTATTGCAAGTCCAGGGAGACTCTCAAAAGGCCATCTGTGTATTTCTGAGCCTCCAGGAGGTATGACATTTAACCAGCCCAGGGGGTTACATCCCACACCTGGAAGTCTCCGGTACCTCCTAGTGCATCACTGCAGAAGAGTCAGGCTGACATTTCATGTCCAGGGGAAAGAGCTGAAGGGCTGAAAACATTAGGTCAGACCTAAGGGAAATAGAGCTTCACAACATAACACAGTGTTCAAATTCTATTAAATATTACTGAGTCAGCCATTGCTGTGCAACATACCAACCCAAAACTGTGGTTTAAACCAACATCAGTTTACTATTTCTAACGATTCTGTGGTCTAAGTTTGTGATTATTCTTCCAGTTTGGCCTGGACTCACTCCTGGGCTACATCGATCTAGAGCAGTGATAGCGAACCAATGACACGCGTCAGAGGTGACACGCGAACTCATTTTTTTGGTTGATTTTTCTTTGTTAAATGGCATTTAAATATATAAAATAAATATCAAAAATATAAGTCTTTGTTTTACTAGGGTTGCAAATATCAAAAAAATTCTATATGTGACACGGCACCAGAGTTAAGTTAGGGTTTTTCAAAATGCTGACACACCAAGTTCAAAAGGTTCGCCATCACTGAACTAGAGTGTCGGCTGGGCACAATGGTCCATGATGCCCTCACTCATTGCCGGACAGTTCGTGGTGACTGCCTACTAGGGACCTGGGTTCTCCTCCCTGTGGCTTCTTGTTAGACTTATTAGGACAGGTGATCTCGGGGAAGCATTCCGAGAGAGTGAAAACAGAAGCAAGGCCTCTTCTGGTCTAGCTTTGAAGGTCATACAAGGTCATGCTATTATGTACAGAACATGGTCAGAGCATGTCCCAAGCCCAGTGTAGATTCAGGGAGTAGGAAAAGAGACCCCAGCTCCTGGTGGGAGGAGTGGATTGCAGGGGAGCCTAGACATGGCTCACCAGGCGCTGTGTTGTCAGTCAGCCGCAGCTGCTGGAGTTCTCTGACCTCAGAGCATCTGTGATTGGATGTGTGTGGAATACTGGTGGGAAAATATGTCAGGCTTATATGCAAATGCACAGTCTATTTTTCCTCCCAATATATTCCTAAGTGTACCTATGTGCATGTTACATTTTAAAGCAAGTACTAAATGCCAGGTTTGTATTTTATATTTGGCACCTAGGAGGATATAATTCAGAAATTCCTCCGTACATCATTATAGCCAACTTAGCGAGGTTCTTCAACTGGACTGTGCAAATAAATTGCTGAAAAGATTGGTATATACATTTGCCAGAAGTTGCAAAATAAATCTTTCCTAAGCCGATTAACATATTACCTTTGATAATCTAGATGATTTCAAACATCTCTTTATTAGAATGCATTTTCATTAACAAGTAATAAATGCGGTTCTTGGATCAAAGTAGAGGTCACATTCTAGCACATTCATATATTCATATTCAATGTATACTCAAGCATAGTTGTATATAAACAGCATTTAAAGCATTCTTTTTTAAAAATATATATTTTTTTATTTTTATTGAGAGAGGAATGGACAGGGATAGAGAGATAGAAACATTGATGAGAGAGGAACATCGTAGATCAGCTGCCTTCTGCACACACCCCTACCAGGGATTGAGCCCACAACCTGGGCATGTGCCCTGACTGGGAATCGAACCAGTGACCCCCTGTTTCCTGGGTTGATGCTCAACCACTGAGCTATACACCGGCTGTTCTAAAGCATTTATTCTTTTTTTTTTATGCCATTTTTGTCTTTTTTTTTTTTTTGTATAGCAAAGGTGGAAATTTATTTAAGAACAAGTACAGACTCCCACATGGGGAGGGAGAAAGAGTCCCCTAAAGCATTTATTCTTTATAAATACATACTTTGTAGGTACAGCCACCCAAGCCAAGTGACCCATCGGTTTGTGGGATCTCTCTGCTTACACAATTTTCCATCTCCTCCATCACTAGTCTGTTCCCTCTTAACTGATGTCTGGGTCTATACCTTTCTTCTCCTCCGACCTCCAAGCCTTCTCCATCCATTTCCTTTGCACAGACAAGCACTCTCATATAGATGCAGACACTGTGAGCACCAAGACACACACGGCCTTTTGGGTTTCATTTCATGCTAGAGTCAATGGAGGTGCTATCTGGATCAAAATCAATGGGAAAGAAAAGTGCATAAATGCTGTAACTGTTTCTCCTTCCCATCTCCCTGTCCCTGCAGCGGGCAGGTCCCTGAATTCCCAGTGTCCTCAGTTGCATCCATTGCCCCACATACAGGTCCTGTTTACTCTGTCCTTTCCACCACCAAGCTGATGGTGAACTCTACAGTTCTTGGGTGTTCCTCTAAAAGGCAGATAGATGTAACTTTAGAGTATAAGAATCTAAATATAGAATTCTTTCTTTGTGGTTGAGTTTCTTAAGAGGGATTCCCTAAAACTGCTGGGGTCCATAAGACTTGTGGATTTGTGAGTTTCAATACAAAGTATGTGTGTATATCCTCATGCATTTTTCCCAAAAAAGTCTGTAGCTTTTATTAGATTCTCAAGAAGACATATGACCTAAGAAAAGGACAAAACCCCTCACCCTGTGCGATCTCAGTGAATATAAAGAAGAGGAGAAAGGATATAGGAGGAAAAAAAATTATATCTACTTTGCTATATTACCTAGCTGGGTCCTTCTGCCAAGTACTTAGTACAGAGCATGAAGGTAGGGAAGAAGCCAGGAGGAGAAATCACTGGTACAATGGAGAGGAATCACTCCAGCCAATTCCCAGGAAAAGGAAAAAGGGGACACATTTAGTATCTTCCACGTGTCAGGATTTGGACTGCATTCTCTAATATTTTCATTTAATCCAACTTAACAATGACTGATTTGATGGAATCTCTCAGGCTTCAGAACTAGAGAGAAGAACGGCGAGATCCGGATTTAAATTTTGGCTCCAAGCTTAACTGAGTGTCATCTGGCACGCTCTATGACCTCTTAACTGTAAAATGAGGTGGAGAGCAGCACTTACTAAATTTGCTTGAAGATAGTATTATTAATGGAAATTTTAGGCACTAAGTAAATAGTAGCTATTATTATTATATTTTAGAGGTGATGAGGCTGCTGTTCAGGGATTGGTTGTAAGACCAGAAAGGAGCTGGCCCTTGGAGATGACCCAGGGGCTATTTGGCCAAGAAGTATAGCCTTTATGGTCCCACTATTCCTTCCTTCCAGAAACCAGGCCCTTTCCATTTTACCCCGAGGTTCTGACAGCCATCAGTGTGGCTTTGGAATTAGGGGACGCTCTGTCCTCATACCACAGGGCATGTGTTCCTGGCAGTTCACGTTGAAACTCTGGTCCATGGAAATATTGCCATGTGGCATCACTGAAGGCATAGTCCTCAGCTTTAGATTATGGATTGGATTGTGGCTCAAATGGGCTTAGGAGCTGAGGGGGAACTAGTTTCTATGGGGAAACTATTTCCTAAATTCCAGTTAAGTGCCGTGTTCATATGTTGGAGACTACTAATGTATATGAAAATTGATAAGGTCTTGACGAACTGCAGTCTCGGGCAAAAAGAAAAGGAAACCCAGAGAAACATGACATGGACAAATATTTACACTTTTCCCCATTGTTTGTTTGATTTCCTCGTCATATAGTTTGGACATAAAGCCTGTCCTACCCTTTCATTAATTGCATGACATAATGGAATGAAGGACACATAAGAGGACACTTATTGAGTCTCCTTTTGCAACAACTCAGCTTCCCTTCCAGTCATAGGTAATTAAGAGCTGCTACTAGGAGTGAGCTGCAGCAGTGCCCCACCCTGCCAAGGCCTGGGTCATGAAACCCATCGTGGACATCTCTTCTTCTTTAAAGGAGGAAAAAAGCCAACTTTTTCATGAATTTCCTATTGGCCTTACCTCTTGGATCGAGAAAGATGGGTCTAGTATGTTCATGTGACAAAAGTAGTAGTTTGGGGATGTAAGGTATGCCCTTTATAATTTGTAGCATAAGAAGCATTTAAACTTTAAAACTCATTCTCACTGGCCATGAAAATAAGCCTATGTATTTAAATCAGGGGTGGGTAACATCTGGATAAGGCCTGAGAAATCATTTGGTCTGGCCCTGCCAAGGCATTAGGGGTGAGTTAATTAAATGTTTGACCAAATATAGCAGGGTAATTTTTAAGTTGATAATTTGTATGGTCCTTGAATGATGTTATAAATATCCAAATGGCCTTTGGCACGAAAAGGTTCCCCACCCCTGATTTAAACCAAGGATCTGGAGGACAGGAGCCCATGAATGAGTTTAGATGGGCTCTGACCGAATTGGAACAGTCCCACCCAATTGTTGGGGTACATTTTTCTGAGAGGTTCAGAGTTCATCAGCTCCTCTTAGAGACAGCTGTCGGCAAACAGTTTGGAAACTACTTTTCTGTAGGAAGTTAGATAGTGGACCTACATAATGTCTTTCTCCAATCTTTGGATGAATCTTAAATTTAATTTTCTACGTGTTCAGAGGATAAGCAACAGTGTTAAATAAAAAGAGAGTCAATGCAATTTAGAGAGTCAAGCAGAACTCTTCTTAGGCCAGTAGCTTTGTTTTTATCAGGTTGAAGCTGCTGTATGTGAAGCTTCAGAGATGATCTTAGCTTTATACAATGAGCTGTTATACTTTCTCTCTGCTAGTGTCTGTGTGTGTGTGTGTGGGCAGGGGGGTGACCATGCGTGTGTATGCATGAGGTCACCAGGTATGTGTATGAGGTGATCTTGCATCATGGTCTCAGTGTACACCAGTGCGATCCTGGTCTGGAACTACTTATATTCCGTGTTACTGAATCCAGAAGCTCACGAGAAAATATTCTGTCACAGATTCAGCAGTGTGAAACTGCCAATCATCTCATGTTTTGTTTCATAGGACTGCTCTTAAAGCTAGAAACAATTTATTTCTTGATTCACCCATTTTTTGTATTTTCTCTGTCTCCTGTTGATATAACTTTTATCTCATTAACCGTAACTCAATAAAAAAGGGACTCTTTAAATTAGTTGTAGCCCCTTGGTATCCATGAAACTATCGGAGAGAGGATTGTGACTCTTGAAGAATTTTTTTAAATTGTGGTAAAATACACATAACAAAATTTCCCATCTTAACCATTTCAAGTGCATGTAGTTCAGTGGCATTAAGTACAGTCATTCTGTTGTGCAACCATAGGATACTTTTAGCAATGGGATTTTCTGTGCAAATATTTCTACCATGCTTAGTCAGAGATTTCTCCCCAGAAAATCATTTGCCTTACCCCAAGGACAATATAAGTAAACTGTGTCAACTTTTACAATAAAAAATATTACAGCTGCCACCAAATCTGTTACTAAATCTGTCAGAATTCTAATTCGAGACTGCATATCACCCCCAGTGAATGCAGATCCCCATGTCTCCCTCTCCTGTTGCCTGAGTAACAGTCTGTTTGGAGGTAGGCTGCAAGACAGAGGCACCACCTCAGCACGCTCCCTTCTACCAGCTCAGCCCCGCATAGAGGCTGATTGCCTGGTGTGCACAGATAGGCTCTCTCCAAGCTATCCACATGTCAAGAGAAGTGGTTTTATATCTTACAAATTAAAAATAGTAAGGTGTTAAAAACTGGAAAGATTTTCATTAGTTATAACCTGAGAGGTAAGTAGGTTGTACCATCCCCATCCCCCTGTTATAGATGTGGAAGCTGAGGCTCAAAGGCTAAATAACAGCCTTGCAGTAGTAGAGCTGGGTTTCAACTTAATGCCGCCTCCCTGTAAAATACTGTGGAATGCTAGCTGGGTGGAGTCTGATGCCATTCTTAGACTTAAAGTGAGGATGGGGACCAGCACGCTTTGCAGAGAAGCACTCATCTCATAGATTTCAGAGTCTTGAAAGTAATTGAATCCTGAGGAGAAAGGTATGCTCTCAGTATAGATTTGGAATATGTTGCATAGAAATAACTTTGCAAAACTTTATTGAGATACTTATTGTAAAATTTTGACTTTTAAGGGTGATGGTTTTACTGACAGAAAGTTCCTTGGTCTCCCTTATTCAAATATTTTTAAAAATTGAAGACAGCCCACCTGGTGAAGCTCAGTGGTTGAGCATCAATCAACCTATGAACCAGGAAGTCACGGGTTGCAGGCTCACCCCAGTGTGGGGTGTGCAGGAGGTAGCCGATCACGGATTCTCTCTCATCATTGATGTTTCTATTTCTCTCTCCCTCTCCCTTCCTCTCTCTGAAATCAATAAAAATATACAATAAATAAATAAATAAATAAATAAATAAATAAATAAATAAATAAACAATCTTCAACAGATATCGCATTCAGGATACTTCTTAGCACTAAATCTAATAGTGTTACACTTTGTATGAGTTTATTCAAAAGGCTTTTTTCAATCTTTAACAGAATTTTTGATTCTAGAACATAAGATCCATGAATTTTACATAACAAAATGTGAAAATGTATGCACACAATTTTTGTTCAGTGGCATTTCTTCCTTTCAAGTAAACAGATGTGAAGTAATTTTTTTGCTACTGTAATCTATTGCCTTTGCTCTTATCTGAGAATATTTTAAATGAAAACATCATTTGACATTTTCTCTTTAAAATTTTTGATTTTCAGAAAAATTTCTTGGGTTTATGTAACCAGATTAAGATATATAATTTTATTTTCATTAAATTTTGCTATATTATATTATATACTTCTTGTATGGAGATAGTACCTATTATAATTTGGAAATGAGTTGAATACACTATTCACCTTATATCTTTACCATCCTACTGATATAACTGAGTAATCAGAATGAATACTCTATTTTTCACATTAAAAAACTCAGAAAACAGAGAAGTGTAAATGCCTTTTCCCAAACTCTCAAAGAAAGGGAACTAGTAGAGCAAAGGTTGTACATATTTTAAAGTCTTATGTACTAATTTGCTGCAACAAACCATGCTTATTTGAAAGAAACTTTCACATTTTTCTTTATTCATTAGAAGATTGGATGGAGCCAGTAAGAATGCTTAAAAGGCCGAAACCGGTTTGGCTCAGTGGATAGAGCGTCAGCCTGCGGACTGAAAGGTCCCAGGTTCGATTCCGGTCAAGGGCATGTACCTGGGTTGCAGGCACATCGCCAGTGGGAGATGTGCAGGAGGCAGCTGATCGATGTTTCCCTCCCATCGATGTTTCTAACTCTCTATCTCTCTCCCTTTCTCTCTGTAAAAAATCAATAAAGTATATTTTAAAAAAAAAAAAGAATGCTTAAAAGTTATGTAAAGACACTAGGTGCAATACTGTTTCATATTACTGAATCCAAAGACTAAAATGAATTATTGCATATGTGTTATACTTACTGCCAGTACAGTGGGGCCTTGAATTACGAGTTTAATTCGTTCTGTGGCGGAGCTCATAACTCAAATTACTCGTATGTCAAATCAAAAAGTGAACGAGTGAGACACGTGATGCTGGGTTGATATTGTGGCGTTCACTGTGACGTTTGCTGCGCCAACTAGCGGTGGGGTATCTGAAGCTGGCTCGTAACCCGAATTTTAGCTGGCAACTCAAAGCAAAAAATTAGCCGAGAGATGGCTCGTATCTCGAAAAACTCGTTAGTCGGAACACTCGTAAGTCAAGGCCCCACTGTAGTTTATAAATTCACAATGTCTTGCGTTACAGCTCTTTGTTTATATATCCTAATCATCTTCTATGGACTAGAAGTTCATGGATAAGGAAGCAGGACAGAGAAGATGTTTTTTTGTTATTGTTGTTATTTTCCAATTTCCCTAGCAACTTAGTTAAATGTTGAGAATATACATGGTAAATTATAATATACAAAATGTATGCACTTATAACATGAGTATTCTGCTATTTTCCCATTGAAGCCATTCTTTCAGATCAGATGTGAAGCCAAACGCAGTCAGCCATTCTTGTGGGGAAGATTACAAGAGTATCACTTTAATGCATTTGCTTTTTGGTTCATTTCAGTATTTAAATCTAGGATTTCCATTTACTCTAACTCACTAAAAGGATGGGCTATAAAATTGATTTTGAAAATAAAATTAAGAGAGGAGAGAGATATTAAATCTCGACTTCTATTATTTGTTTTATTCTCAGCTTTGGTCCTTGCTTATTGGTGATGCAACCTTATGCAAGGATATATAGTTTGCTCATCAGCTTGTGTTTCTTCATCTGTGTTGTTGTGTGATTAATGGCTGTGCATAGTCTGAAGTGGTTGTCATGATAAACTGAGTGATGCCATTTAATAGACTGGGTTTGGGCCTCACTGGGTGTGAAATCTAGGTCACTAGTCATAAAAGCCATGTCCCAGGAACAAGAGGCTCACTGGTTGTCATCTGTCTTGCACAAACGGCTCATCTTGGCACTTGAAATTATTGGCATAAATTGAGTCAGGTATCAAGTTAAACTATGTGAAATTGCCATATTTGGCCATTCTTTACCTAAAATGGCAATTTTGTGTTGCTCAGCATAACACAGAGTACAAAAAAAAGAAATCTGTTGAAATGTTAGGCTTTTGCAATTTTAAAACCTTTTTATTAAAACATCCTTTCTGGCCCTGACCGGTTTGGCTCAGTGGATAGAGCGTCGGCCTGCGGACTGAAGGGTCCCAGGTTCGATTCCACTCAAGGGCATGTACCTTGGTTTCAGGCACATCCCTGGTGGGGAGTGTGTAGGAGGAAGCTGATCGATGGTTCTCTCTCATCGATGTTTCTAGCTCTCTATCCCTCTCCCTTCCTCTCTGTAAAAAATCAATAAAATATATTGAGAAAAAAAATTCTTTATGTAAAAACACAGTCAGTAGTCTGAGAATTTATAGTCAATACCTTTCACTTACAGAAGCATCATTATTAATGGCAAAAATGACATAGGAAGGTAGAGTCGGATTCTAGGACTTCAGAAATTTATTGAAGTACAAAAACATCACAAAGTCCTATAGTAATGCCAGAAGTCTGTGCAGTATTAAATATGCATCCGCTTGTTTTTCTTCATCAGAAGGAGGAGTGGTTATGGGAAGAAAGAAGGAAGGACACCTAGGGGTAGGGTGAGATGAATGCCCACGGCGGGGGGTGGCCGGGGGCGGGGGGGGGGGGGGGGGGGGCGGGAGGAGAGTCTGCAGGCACTGGCCTGTCGGGGATGATGGAACTCCAGCCCCTTAAAAGCAGTGATGACAGGAATATGCCTTGGCACCAGCTCACCTTCCAAGCAGCATGGGTAGGTGTCTGGGGAGACGTGGGGCATGTCAGTAGTCTCTGCTCCCATTTATCCTGAAAGGATAAATTCAGACTTGAACCCCAGAGGATCATGTTGTTTTCTGATGCTGCAAATTGCATATCAGAAGGGATGCGTTTTGTGTGTGTGTAGCTATTAAAAAGGCAAAATACAAATGTCCAAAAGAAAAACCAATTCAGGCCATGTGTGATAACACTGAAATACAGTCAACTCCATAATGGTTTAAAAAAATCCCTCATCAGATCCTTTGGTGGGTTGGATGTGGGGGGAATTATTGAGAAGTGAGGGTACTGAAGATCTATACACATGGTGATGAGGTGTGGAAATAATGAGAGAGCACTATCGTGGACTTTTCTTTTTTTGGAACTGGCAGTTTTTGCTACTTACAACATACAAAGGTAAAGTTTAATTAATTGAGGGCATAGGGTATCTGAATGTCATCATTTTAGCATACTTGGAGTATTAAAACAAACGTAAGAATAACCAAAGCTTTCCCATGGATGTGTTATTACACATGCCTGAATTACATTATCAGAATTTTATCTAGCTGCTTCAGAAAATCTTCCTGATGGCTTTTAAGTGGGATTTTTTAAAAGCTTCTTGGTTATTTTCTTTTCTTGGTTCTTCACGTTGCTTGTGCCACTTCTGTTTTGAAGGCAGAGCTTAATAACTACAGGATTAATAATTACAGCATGAGGCTGCTGAAGGCTTAGTGACTAATGCACTTTACCGTTTGTGACTTTGCACGTAGATATAGAAGGACTTTTCACTCTTCACCAGCTCCTGGTGCCAGCTCATGAGGACAGTTATCTGTGGAAGTGGAATTAGATGCCTGTCGGCTGTCTCCAGTTCAGAAGTGCCTGTGGACTCTGTGGCATAGCCAACGCTTCCACAAGCTTGGTGTCCTGAGCTCACTGTTCTCATTTTTTGTAAAGAGCTGCATTGTTGCCTTGGCAACTCTGACTAGCTTTTCACAACCGGAATATGGAAAACAGATTTTAAATCTTCAGATTAGAAAACCATATTGGCAGAGGGAACTATGCTCTCGGTTAAGAACATGCCCTTTTATGCTAAGTGAAATAAGCCAGTCAGAGAAAGACAAGTATCACATGATCTCACTCATATGTGGAATCTAATGAACAAAATAAAATGATGAACAAAATAGATCCAGAGACACAGAAGCATGGAACAGACTGATGAAACTCAGAGAGATGGGGGAGGTGGGTGCAGGAAGAGATTAACCAAAAACAAACAAACAAACAAAATATATATATAAATATATATATATTTATTTATTTATTTATTTAACCCATGGACACAATTGTGTAGTGAAGGCCTGGGGGAAGGGAGGAGGCAGGGGGCGGGGAGGTCAGTAGGGGAGAAAGGGGGACAGCTGTAATACTTTCAACAATAGAGATTTTAAAAAGGAAAAAATACCCATTAGTTGAGGGTAGCATTTATTTAGTTTTAAATCATGTTATTCTGAAATAAATGTGTAACTCCTGAGATTTCAGGTTTGACTAAATCTTACCGTATTACTTTAATCACAAATCATCTCCTTCTCTTGATATCCATAGCTCTCTTAGCAATCATTTAAATTCTTCACGGTCTTCTATTTCAGTGTTTTTAATTTTTCCTGCCTCTGAAGATGATGCTTCTTCCCCAGGTGCACTGCTACCCATTGCTTATTCTTTTCCTCATTCTCAACACAATAGATAAGGTGCTCAAAAAGTTGTGCGGGATGCCGTCAGCCCTCCTAGTCTGCCTTTGCGTACCAGTGTGCTGGCAACTTTTTAAAGTTGGTCATCCTACTCTGTGTACATCCATCGTGGTAGAAAACAGGAGACTGCCATGGGGCTGGGGCTGCAGGATCATCGAGGTCCTCAGTGTAATAAATCTAATGTTACATAATTATCCAGGAATTCTAGAGTACTAAATAAGAGGAATTAGCATAAAGAGGTAAAATGAGGTTATACGCTTAGTCAGGATTGGAAAAGAAAAGAACAGAATTATTAGTGTTGGGGATAAAGGGCGGATGTTAATCAGGCATTCCCCTGGTTAGTAGCAACTTAAAAAGAGACCTTTTTCTAGTTGAAGGTGCCTGAGTTGCTTTTCAAAACTTAAGTAAATTTATGCATTGATTTTTCCCCCCCCACAAGTGGGGAGATATATTCTGAAGTGTCATGAAAAGATACAAAGTTTACTCTTGGAAAGTATAGAAATGGCCTTAATTTGGAAACTTTTCGATGTTACCAGGGGCATTAGAATCTACTAGAGACATGTTCCTATTAAAATCAGAAATCTGAAGAAAATTGCAAAAAGAGAGCAGCGGTGAAGGAAAAAGCATGGCCTTTGTAGGGACTGACACAGGTCATGCGAAAATGTGAAAATTACTACCTGTATATCGCACGTGTCTTCTTCATGTTTCATCGCTATTTTTCATAGCACATGAGAACCTAGCAAGAATGGCACACAGCAAGAATCAATACAGATTTGTTGCTTGACAGGAAGAGACACTATTTTCTATTGTATAAGCAAAGTAGAATTTTATATTAGTGATAATTTGGGTGGGGGAGCACATACTATTTATAAAATAAATGTAGAATTATATTTGCTTTCACTATATCTGATGATACAAAAAAGGCAGGGTTGGGGGGCGGGGGGAATCTTTCTTCAAAGACAGCCAAAGTAGTGTCACCACCATCTTCAGAGGTGAAAAAAATGAATAAAAATGTGAGAGAAGCTAATACTTAGCATATGTCTTTTTTTCAAAAGTGAAAAAGCTTGTACAGGAATATTATCTAAAAGCTACCTGAAACTTTTAAAAAGGGATTTTGAAAATGATCTAAATATGAACACAATGTGAAAGTATGTAAAGTATGCCCCTTTATCTTAAGGCTTGCCTGTTTTGAGAGGTTGTTTTGTTTGTTTGTTTGTTTTGTTTTTCTGAGAAACCTTTTTCCCAGAATAAGTATGCCTCTTACCAGGACTTCCAGCTCCACATTAGCCCAAGAAGTGAGTGCCCGTATTAGTGGTACAACCTCAAGCATCTTTTCTACCATCACTAACAACAGAAGCACAGAAAATGAACAGAAATAGTCTCCAGGCATCTCTTACAAGTGACTGCTGAAGTATTTTAAATGTAATGTGGATTTTTCTAATAAGAGAACTAATAAATATTGAGACATTTAGAAAATGCAAGAAAGGATTAAAGTTTCTTTAAATCAGACATGATCCCACCATCTACTTATAGCTATGTTAACATTTTGATATATATTCTAGCCTTTGTAAACTCTACAAAGTGTGTGTATTTACAAACTTGTATTATTGCACATCATGGTTTTACAACCTGTTTTCTTTCCACTTAGTGTCAGAAGCATTTTTGAAACATTCTTCTAAAATAGTTAAGATTGATATCCTGTTATTTGAGTTTTCTGTGGATTTTATGGGCAAATAAATGATGGTTTATTGTTTCAAGTGGCATTTCTGTGACTGCTGGTGATGATAAATATTTTTACATGCTTGTTAGCATTTTCCTTTCTTTTGTGAATTGCATGTCTATTTTTCTGCTGTTTCCTATTGGGATGTTTAATTTTTTCTTTTTGTAAATACAAGATACCGACCTTTTTATGGCCACATGTGTTACAGATACTTTCCCCTTTTTAGCATTTGCAATTTAACATTGTTAGGAATTTTTGTTGTTTGTTCGTTTAAATCTTTGTTGTTTTGAGAATGGTGATTTCAGAAATCTCCCTGTTTCACAATTGAATTGGAGATGGTGGTAGGGAGTTTAGTCCGATCCATGCTAGAATAGTTTCAAAGGCCCAAGTGTGACCCCTCAACTATAACCGCATACATTGTGAAGACCCTGCAAGCTCTGCTCTGGGACCCTGGGTCACCGCAGCCTCCAAGCTGGGCAGGATTAACCAGCTCAGAGGCGCTCAGCCTGCTGCGCCCAACTAGGTCAGTCTGTAGTGGCTCTGACAGGCTGCGGGCTATTTTTGTCCATGTTTCTCCTGCTTATGAAAATTAGAATTGAGAAAAGCTACAGATGCTTCCCATATGGTTGCTATTAGAGAAATGATGTGCAGAGATTTTAATCTGAAAAAAAAAGAGTAGGTACAACCACATGATCTATTATTAGAGATGTAAAGGGCGGCAGGCAGACCACCAGCTACGACACCTGCACTGCGTCTGTTTCCAGGAGGCCGCTTCGTCTTCTGGTGACCTCTGACCTGTCCTGGTGATCGCCGAGGGTGGAGACTCCTGGCTGGTTAATGGTTTTGCCTGCCTCCTGATATATTACTTTATGAAGGATTTGAATGTAGTGTTTTCCCTTTTCTCCCCCCTCTCAATAGATTGTCCCCCCAAATACACCTCTTAGCCTTTTGCATACTTTTGTGATTTTCCACTGACTTCGGTGCACTGAGCAAGATAGCTGCTCAGTTTTTCCTACGTCCAGGATTTAGAGAGAGAATTTTCATTCACAGTCAGTTATCCTTGTTCTAAGAGCGGTTTGTTTAGCTATAGCAGTGAACAGGCTGTGATGGGTTATCACTCTAATTGGTCCATTAGATGTACTTGGTGTTTCACAGGGTTATAGGAAGAGGAGAAAAATGCTCATCCGCAACAGACTTGTGGAGCCCACTAATGGAGTTTAATATCTATTTTTGTCATCTGTAAAAATGCATTATGGATTCATATTTTAAAGAATTAAAAAGTCAGTGGGATTGAGCATTAACTCATCAAATTTAGTTACCATCTATTAAGGCAATCAGGTGACTTCTAAATTTGATTTCCCCTAAATTTCCGATCAGTGTGCTTATCCCAGTACATTTGATCTACAAAGAGAATTTACTGCGACATTTGTGTCCATTTTATGAGCAATGTCCTGTTGAGCACTTAACTTGTGCCTAGTGCAACTGAGGAACAGAATTTTAATTTAATTTAAATAGTCATGTGTGACTGGTGGATACTATAGTGGACACTACAATTCTAGAGAGCAAATGACTTGCTCCATGTCAGCTACGTACTAGGGACAGAAACCAAATGGGATCCCTTTTGATAGAGCATTCCAGAGTAAATTAACTCAGTCAACTTTATTCCTTTCATAGTAGCTATGTAGAGCAACTAGGTCTTCATCTGTGTGTGTGTGTGTGTGTGTGTGTGTGTGTGTTCATTCATATATTTGTTATTACACATACACACAAGCCTCCTGTTTTCTGAGGAGTGCAAAACAATGCTGGATCACACAATTTTCTGTGGAATAAAGCTTTGTTAAAAACAAAAACACTACTGGATATCTCACAATCTCAGAATTCTTGCTGAAGCTTAAAAGTTCCTGTTTTATATAACCGGTTTCTCTATTAGTACCCAAAGTTAAGAGGGAATAGTAGGAAAGGGGGGAAAAAGGAAGCAGGTGACAAATGAGCAGATTTGATGAGAGAGAAAATGCTGAAGGGTAGGAGCCTCTGTCACGTGTTCCCCTGTTAAGGGTGCTCTGCAGACTTAAGGATAACAGTGGGGACTCAGGTTGGAGCAAAGAGCTGACGAATCATCGCCTCTACCACAGAGCAGTTGGAGGAGGCCTCTCAGACAAGCAGCTGGTCATTGAGATGAATAAGCTTAAAAAAATGGAAGAAGGTAGACTCCTCAGTTTTCCTGGAACTATTCTGTAGTCTAGCTTATAATTCAAGTCCCCTTACGAAATATGTGCCGTGTTTTATATTAATTACAGATTATTATGTAAGATCTACTTTAAAAATTTTTATTTACCCTTAATTTCTTAGGATTTGTGTACTTATTATCTTAAAAAAACTTATAATATTTGAAGAGTGATTTCCATTTCCTTAATTCAGAATTATAAACTATTCTTTCTGCCTTCATCCATCTGCCAGTATTCCACATTGAAATAGTTTTGCTGTGTATTGAAGATGAAACCAAAATTGGACTGACACACCGAGGCCTTGAACTTGAGAAAGAACAATGCGGGGTGGTGTTGGAAATGTGCCTCTTTCTGCGATGGTTACAATGTCATGTGATGCGTCATTGATGGTACCCACTGCTCCATGCACCAAACATAGACATCTCCTTGGCCGCTTGTCATATACAAGACCCTTTATTCTCGTTCCTCTCTCGTTAGCATTCAGCTGTTTTTCCGGATGAATACAGCCCCAGTTAGTTACAAACTGTCGTTCCCAAGGGAAGAATGGTGCCCTGTCTCCACACAATGTCACCTCCTGCCTTTCCCTGCCTGTCTTCTCTGCTTGCCGTACCAGTCATTTCTCATCAGCAGGCGACTCTGGCCTGATGCTTCCTGGGCACTCGGAAGTGGGAAGCCACCCAGGCAGAGGGCAGATAGAGTCTGCCACTCACTAGCTTCCACAGGTTATTCTACATGGTATATCTGAGTTTTCACATCTTAAAATTGGCATGAAAATCGGGTTTGTGAGATAAGACCAGTTCATATGTGTAAAGGCCCTGAGAAGCATGCCTGACCTATGACAGGCGATCAGTAAGTTTAAGTATGTCATTTGTGGGAGGAAGAATCCATAGTTCAGAAGGCAGAGTCTTCTTCCGTTGGCCCCTCTCTTTCCCATCCCTAAATCCCAGCTATGCCCACTGCTGATCGCAGTGCCCTGGATGGGCGCCACCCCAGGGGAGGTGCTGTGGAGGCTTCCCGAGGAGCTGATGGAAAGTGGAGATAATACGGCTCATGGAACCCAGCCAGCCGAAGGGAGATGCTTCTTCAAGTGGCAGCATGTTCACAACTGATGGTGAGAGGAAAACTGAGTTCAGGGGAATGCAACCGAATGCTGTGTTTCAAGGCTAGGCAAGCAGCGGTGGTGCCGCTAACATGGTGAGAAAAGCCACAGTGAGACCATGAAGACCAGGTATCTTGTGCTAAGGGGCCTGGAATGGATCCCAAGGAAAATTGAGGCATCCAAAGAAATTATGTGATCAGATTTGCATTCTAGAAACATTAATCTCATAGCTGTGTTGGGTGATTGTTTTTGGAGGTCAAGCTTTGGAAGGTATAGACTACCTAGGAGCCTCTCATAACAACTTTTTGTCCCCCCAATACTGGGTGTTTCTAATTTTCAGTGAACTGGAAAGTCCAAAGCTGAGCGAGGTACATTTGAGTCTGAAGAATATATAGATTTTGAAGGAGGGAATGAAAAGTTTTTTTGTGTTTTTTTTTGCTAATCGGAGTTACTTTTTGTTTGTTTGATAAATTCATGGTTCCTGTCTTTGTTACAGTTAAATGAGCTACCAGGTAATTTAAGGTATCAGTCCTAACATGGTGCCCAACTGAATCTATGGGTGTGGATTTATGGAAATAAGTTAATATCTTGATAACATGCCTCAAAAATTCCTGAAACTGGTAGCCAACATGTTTCTTATGTTAGTGCTTATGCTGTTTCATGGATTTGGTTGCTTTGATTGGACAGAAGTAGAGGATTCTTCCACTTCTTCAGACATTTAGGCAGTATTTGAGTACCTCCCAGCTATTGTACCAAACATGAGCCCGGGGGGCACGTTGGGCATGGTTATGACCTCCAGTCACAGCTTGGAGAACATTGACCAGCCTTTCCAGCAGAGTCAATCCCACATCCCTCTTAGCAACATTAAGGTCTACTCAGAACAACAACCACCCCCACCATTGAGCAGTGCAGCCGTTGAAAGCACTTATATTCTAAGTGTCTGTGTTTACATCCCCCAGTCTAGCCCTGCTTGGGGAACAAGGTCACCATAAATGTGGAGACACTAGGGCTGTGATTTTTTTTGTTTCTTGACCAGAAATAATTTTGTCTCCCAGGGGATATTTGGCAATGTCTGAACACATTTTTTTGATGGGCTCAGTTCTGGAGAGGAGTGTGTGGCCATGGTGCCATTAGATATGGCAGGTGAGGACAGGGATGCTGCTAAACTTCCTAGAACACACAGGACTGCGTCCTCTCACTCCCTTGCCACCCCCAGTAAGCAGTCATCCCATCTAAAATGCCAGTAGTACCATGTTGGAAACCCCGCACTGGAGATACTGTCTATATTTTATTTATACAGGCTGTTTTTGAAAATAAAAGCAACTGGTTAAGGGGAGTGATGATACTTAGGCAGCTGTGATGCTGGAACCCTGGAAGTGTTGGGATGGTGCTGGACTACACCTGGCATTACACTGGCTCCTACTAAGTAGTCTGTGGTTCCGAGGGTATTAAAAAGGTTCATTGCCACGTCTGGTGGGCGCTTGATCCTCCTACATCTTCGATATCCTGTGTCCAGTTTCTTTACTGGTTCAAGTCCTACCACTCAGAGAGGCTTGAAAGCAGTTATTTTTTCTAAACATTGAATTTCCTTTTCCAAAGCAGGCCCATTGCTCACCCAAACTAATTTAAGTTAATTGGTTTTAATCAAAGTACTCTGGCCCCCATGTCACATGTTTTTAAATCTGATAAGGGCACAGTGAGGACTTAACATTATCCTTTTTTCATTCCCTCTCTATGTCTGCTCCTAGACAAAAAGTCCTTTTAAAGACAAGCCTAAGGTAAAGTCGTGATAGAAATGTCGAATTCAGTTTATAATGCAATTTATCATGGGCTGGAAAAAGATAAATTCTGAGGCTCTATACTTCATTTATCTAGAAATAATTTCTAAAACATTTACATTTATATTTTATTTATTCTTCCTCTACTCTTTGAAGACCTTCAGAATTTTCAACCCTTGCTAAAGCAAGTCAATCTTCTGGACCTTTTGAAGGGCAGTGAAACTTCATTTCATGCATTTTTTTCTACAGCTCTCTGTCCGTTCTCAGTGAAGGGAGAAAAAGAACAGAGGTCTCTCTGCTTGACTAATTCTTAATGATCACCCTTTTCAGTTGCTTTTGGTGTGGGAACAAAATCGGCCATAATCTTCAGGGTTTTAAATGTCATTTTTAGTACATCAGGAAACCAAAAGGCAGAAGAGTCCGGGAACAGAGCAAATAACATTTAGATGATTTTGGTAAGGAATTAAGTTTTTTAATATAGGTTTAATGCACATCCTGTGTGGGGCCCCAGCTGAGTTTGAATCCCTGAGATCAAGCTGATGTTTAGCAACCATTTCTTAACCAGGAACGGCCTCCCCTGCTCCCAGCCCACACCCATTTGAGCTTCACTGGCTCTTTTGAACAGAAGCCTTTCTCCGTTTTTGCCTGGTTCAGTGAACAAGGTTACTGTTTAAAAAACAGTGGCTGTAGAGTTGCATGTCTCGCCACCCTTTGCCTGTCTCCTGAGTGTACCTCGAGCTGTGTGAGAGATAATACTTAGGACTATTAAATGGCCTCGTCCCTGATTCTTTGGTCTTTGCCTGGCTGAGGAGCCCAAAGCAAGAGGAAGACATGCAGATATGTTGCAGAATAATCAAGAAAGAAGGATTTTAGGATGGAAGACACTAAGCTGGACTGTAAGTTCTTGGGCTTAAGATGTGTTTTGAAACTCTTAATAAGGGAGTACAGGAATTGGGCACTCTTTAAACCAGTTTTGACAAATTAACACTTTCAACAGGTGCAAAGTAAGAAATCTTTTAATAGATCCTTTTGTTTTGGGGGGAAAACCTTGTTGGTTTTAATGTTCATAGAAAAGGCAGTGGAAATTTTAATGAAGTTAATTACTCTATTATGTTCTAGAGATAATGGATTTATATTTTGTCTTCATTGTCCTGGAGCCTCTATAAAAACTAAAGACAAACCACTGTTATTCTCCATGTTCCCACCTTTTTTTCTTTTGGCAAAAAGAGAAAATTCTTAAAAACTCTTAGGATCTTCTTAAAGAAAGGACTGGATTGAGGCAGTAGCACGCTACATGCATAATTACGCTGCTATCCAAAGAAAAGTTTTGGACATAATTTATTGATGATTTCATAAGGTTCCTAATATTGGTATTTGGATCAGATCAGGAAGATTTTGAAAGATGATTGCTTTCCTGTTTAGAGGGATGTTTGTGGGGAGCTCTGTTTTAACTTTGCTCACCAGAATGCTTCCACTTTCATAGCATGTAAGAACTGAATCACGTGTGGCTTTACCGAGAAAACTATGGTCATCGGAATCCTATGTGCTTCATTTTGGAGGGGTATTTTTAATCACCTTTTAAGCATAATAAAGCTGTTTTATTTACTAAATAACTTGCCCTTTTAAAATATTATATATCTTCATTTTCATAGGTAATATTTTCAAATTTTAGAATAAAAACACATCTGATCTAGGAAAGAAATATATCATATATAATGTCAGTATCCAATAACCATTAGGAGATGGCTTTTGGTGTCAATAAGTGGTTTGCTTTTGGTATGATTATAAAACATAAAGTCAGAGTGACATGTTAGAAACATCCCTGGAACTGGATCTGAGTCTGCCTTTTAACTCTAACCCTGGTTCTGTGACTTTAGACAAGTTATTTTTACTGTATAAGTGTGTCAGTGTCCTCACTGTGCAATGGGAATAATCTCTAATTTGTAGCGCTGTGTATACATTAGAGAAGAGGTGAAGTGCCTCACCTAATGCCTGGTTTTCCAGGTGTTATTATGTGTATTTGTTCAGTTAAGTCACTCTCAAATTCATTTTGTACTTAATGAGTCTGTTTTATGGAGACATATCTTTCTATACAGAAAGCATATTTACATATGGCATTCAAGTATTAGCAGAAGACCGTTGATGCATAAGAAGCTCTGGGTTCATAATGACTTATAGAAATGTGCGAAAATAAGATTGCTTGAGTTGATTAAAATACGGGTTACGCCCTGACTGGTTTGGCTCAGTGGATGGAGCGTCGGCCTATGGACTGAAGGGTCCCGGGTTCGATTCTGGTCAAGGGCATGTACCTTGGTTGCGGGCACATCCCCAGTAGGGGGTGTGCAGGAGGCAGCTGATCGATGTTTCTCTCTCATCGATGTTTCTAATTCTCTATACCTCTCCCTTCCTCTCTGTAAAAAATCAATAAAATATATTATAAATAAATAAATAAAATAAAATAAAATACGGGTTACTCAGTAAGAAAATTGGGTAAATGTCCAATAGATAAATTTTAAATAGAGGGGAAATATTTTTATAAATCCAGATAATTAATAAAAAAAATCTTAGATAAGTGGTTTAAAAATAATACATTTTTCTAAGATGCTGGATTATGGCTTACTTGTCCAGTGTCCATCTTTTAGTTTGATATATAGTAGACCTTGGAAAAGTAGGAAACATAGAGGCTTATTGTTTCCATAAATTAAAATTCCATTGTGAAGACATGACTTTTGGGGGTGGAGAGGAAGGGGGAGCTGTGCTCTATACACTTCACATGGCACCCCTTGATCATTCAGGAAAGTCCATACAGCTGCAGGGCAGACCCTGTTTTCATCATCAAGCTGCTCTGGAGTAATTGTAATAAGATTTAAGTGTAACCTCTCCCCCTGCCAACCCTCCTATCTCCAACACCCCAGAAGAACTGCTTTCTATCCTTATTTGGCCTATTCTCACCTTTGCAGTTATCACTAGCTGAAGCAATAGTGTTCATCGTCTGTCCCCTCACACTAGAATGTCCACTTGATGCGGCCAAGGAATCTTGGCTGTTTTGTTCACTGCTGCGTCCCAAGCGCCTACTATAGTGCCTGGCAACCAATAGGCACCTCATCGATCTGTCACATTAATGAATCAATATCTAGTCTTCCGTAGGGCAACAAAGCCACACCTACTCTCTTTATAAAACACACGAAATAACAGAAACAAGAATATGGTTTTATGTAAAAACCAAGGGTCTTACTGCAGTAGAACATGATGATTTTTTTTTTAATGGTTGACAAAGCACTAATGATTTGTTTCAACTTTTGGAAAAAATAAAAGAAAAAGTCAGCAGGAAATGTTTCTATTTCCTGTGACAGATGATTAACTGTGTGTCTAGCAGAACAGAAAACCAAAAAGTGGATTTCCTTGGTGAGAAGGAATTACATGAAGGACTCTAGAAAACATAATCTGTGGTAAAATGCCTGGTCCCAGGCTACAAGAGACCCCTCCTCCTCTGAGCCCCAGACGAGGTCAGAACTCTGCTCAGAAGGGGCAGCCCTTTCCACACCCTCAGTGAAAACCACACAGCCAGGCAAACCCAAGCTTCTTCACCGGGAATTTTATGTTGGCATATTTTTCTAGAAGCTAAACGTTTTGTTAAATCACCCACAAAACACCTGTGCTTCTCAAACTTACGTAGAATCTATGCCTTTATCAAGAATGTTTTAGAGTCAAAAAGCAGATTTCCACACGCAGCTCAAATACTGTGTGACCGCAAGCAAATCCTTTGACCTCTCTGAACTCCATCCCTCCCCTATAAAATGACAATAGTCATACCTGCCAACTCAAGTGAAGATGCTCAAATGATTAAACAAAAACCAAACCAAAACAAAACAAAACAAAAAGACGGTCAAGTGAGTTTATAACCAAGAAAGTGACTTTTAACCCATACAGCAAATTATAGTCTTACTCGAAACTAAAAAAATAATGCAAGTTCTTTCCTTAAATGATCATTTAAAAGCTCTATGACTTTAAATACATTTTATATTTGTCAAAATACCATTAACGGAGGGTGGGGTAGGGGCAGAAACCAAAACAGTAAAAAGACTACAGACATTTGTAATGCCATGTTTAGAAAAAAATTTTTTAGAAAATACTGTAGCATGGTGGTTAAGATGCTAGGTTTTAACGTCAAATCGATGTGGATTTTATTCATGATTTAGACATTAACCTTAGACAAATTGCTTAACTTTTTCGAGCCTTGGCTTTCATCTCCATGCAGTGGGGAGGATATTGCTTACCATGCAGGCTCACTGTGAAGACTACATGAATGAGACAGTGTTTAGCACATCTGGTACAGTCTGAAACATAATAGATGCTCAGTAAATGACCATCATGGTTGTGGTTATTAATTCTCTATACATATCATTCGGTATATGATTTGCCTTTTAAATGATATAGGATCAAACTTCTAAAAATATATTAATTGGCCACTTTACTCGGTATAAAAACCTGGTAGAAATTTATCCAGAGAAAATGCTTCTCTGATGCTCCATAACTTTTACTTTTCTGAGCCTGATGATATTTAGATTGAAATAAGCATCAATGCAATTGAACTTTTCAGTACCATCATTCACTTGCCTAAACCCCCTGAGAGCTCAAAGTATCTTAGTTAAATGGAGTAACTTCCTCCTTTATAACAAAACTAGAGGCCCGGTGCACAAAAGTTTGTGCACTGGGGGGAGGAGGGGGTCCCTCAGCCCGGCCTGTGCCCTCTCTCAGTCTGGGACCCCTCGGGAGATAATGACCTGCTGGCTTAGGCCTGCTCCCGGGTGGCAGAGGGCAGGCCCAATCCCTAGGTGTAGCCCCTGGTCGGACTCAGAGCAGGGCCAATTGGGGAGTTGGGGTGCCGCCCCCTGTCATGCACAGAGCAGGGCGGATTGGGAGGTTGCGATGCCACGCTCAGTCACTCTCAGGGTAGGGCCGATTGGGGGGTTGGGGCACCGCCCCCTGTCACACTCAAGGCAGGGTCGATGGGGAGGTTGCGGCACCACCCCCTGTCACGCACGGAGCAGGGCCAATCAGGGGGTTGGGGCGCCGCCCTCTATCACCCATAGAGCAGGGCCGATCAGGGGGTTGGGGCACCGCCACTATCACACTCAGGGCAGGGCCGATGGGGAGGTTATGGCTCTACCCCATCACACACAGAGCAGGGCCTGTGTGTGTGTGTGTGGGGGGGGGGGGTTGGGGCGCCGCACCCTGTCACACACACAGCCGCAGGGTGATCAGGGGGTTGGGGAGCTCCCCCCTATCAGGCACAGAGCAGGGCTGATCAGGGGGTTGTGGCGCCTTCCCCTGTCACGAACAGAGCAGGGTGGATAGGGAGGTTGTGGCCCCGCCCCCTGTCACACACAGAGCCGCAGGGCAATCAGGGGGTTTGGGCCCTGCCCCCTGTCACACTGATCCCGGTGCCAGGAGGCCTCTCGGCTCCGCTGATCCCGGTGCTAGGAGACATACTACCCTTTTACTAATTAGGATAGAGGCCTGGTGCATGGGTGGGGGCCGGCTGGTTTGCCCTGAAGGGTGTCCTGGATCAGGGTGGGAGTCCCCACTGGGGTGCCTGGCCAGCCTGGGTGAGGGGATGATGGCTGTTTGCAGCTGGTCACACACCCTTCAGGGTGGGGGTCCCCACTGGGGTGCCTGGCCAGTCTGGGTGAGGGGCTGAGGGCTGTTTTCAGGCTGGCAGGTGACTGAAGCTCCCAACTGCTCCTTTTTTTCTTTTTCTCTTTTTTTTATTCTGGGCCAGCTTTAGCTCTCTGGCTCCAGCTCTTAGGCCTCGGCTGCTGAAAGCAGGTATCTGGTTTGTTTGAGTTCTATAATCAAAACACTGTATCAACTCCAGCTCTGAGATCTCTGCTGGCTGAAAGCAGGTTTCTGGGGTTTTGTTTAGCTTCTATATTTGTAACAATGTTTCAAACTGCAAGCTCAGAGGCCAGCAAGGCAGACGGGGAACGTTGGTTTCCTCCGTCACTGGAGCAAGCAAGCCTCATGTTAGCTTCAAGCTGCCTGGCTCTCGGCCGCCATCTTGGCTGGCAGTTAATTTTCATATCGCCCTGATTAGCCAATGAGAAGGGTAGCGGATGTACGGCTAATTACCATGTTTCTCTTTTATTAGATAGGATACACATATTCATAAGGAAAGAGCACTGGCAGGGACGTATCAAGGACAGAAGTGAAAAATTCTCTTTCTAGGAAATGTGTGTTGCAAGTAAATCTTCTATGCTGTCCAGCCAGAGTTGCTCAAGTTCAGAGATAAAAATCTGCTGGATACATTCTAGAAATAAAATGAAAGAACAGAGGCAAACTTCAATCAATAAGAAGGGTATTAAGGTAGTAACACATTGTCACAAATCTAAAGATGTTAATTTCAATTTCTAAGATTTACCACTTATCACTTAAGATGCAAATCACACATTGAAAGCACCAATCTTCTTTCGTAGCATTTCACTGAGTCATTCACAATGTCTGCTGAAAATAGTCTCAACCAAAATTTTCAAGCGTTGGTATACTATCTTGATATTATACTTTGTTTTTCTTATCAGAACCTCAAGGTGACATGAATAAATAACTTGCAGTTGACCTATAGGCCAGTTTCAAAACACAGGTTAAGTTTTTAATACATGAGAATCATTCTTATTTAGAAGGCACTATTCTACAATACCTATTCTATTTAAAAAGATAGTGCCATAATCCATTTCTGGATCATAATCTGATATATTATACAAATTTTTCTTAGTTTCTTATCGCAGACAGAATGAAATAATACTGCCTAAACAGCAAGTATCATGTGATGGAGAACCAAGAAGGTAAAAGTTAATATTTAAGCTTTCCACTTGCTTGATCTAAGATTAACAATGCCGAGTTTTCATGGTTTTTTGTAACACAGAGTTACAAAAGAACTGAGTCAAAGTTTAACATTTTTAAAGACTTCTTGCTTTGAATATTTGAATTTTGTATTTCTGATAATCAAAATACATAATTTAAATATGGAAGCATTTAAGTATGATGCTTTTATAATTCAGGGCTATTAATACTAGTCAGTAATCATGGTCACAGTGTGTCATTCAGGAATTTTAGTTGGATTCAGATTAGGTGAAAACATCAAGAACTAAGCGAAAGCTGTTTACATACATGAGTATATCTATACAAATGTGAGAGTTCTCTTAGTTATCAAATATATGGAGTTTGGCATATTTGTAAAACATTCTTAAGTATATTCTTAAATATTTATGTATTTTCTTAAATACCCTTAAAGGTGTACAGTTTGTGTTAGGAATAAGATGGGGTCTTTAAATTAAGGTAACTCTCTGTTGTGTCAGGGTTTTTTTCTGTTGTTTTCTTAAAATATATTTTTATTGATTTCAGAGAGGAAGAGAGAGGGAGAGACAGATAAAAACATCACTGATGAGAGAGAATCATTGATCATCTGCTCAGGCATGCCCCCCACTGGGAATCTAGCTCACAACCCAGGCATGTGCCCAGACCAGGAATTGAACCATGACTTTCTGGTTCATAGGTCGATGCTCAACCACTGAGCAACACCGGCCAGGCAGTTGTGTCAATTTTGTATGGTGTTTTAGACTTTTCGTAGACTTCATACCGGCTGTAACCAATAGCAACTAAGTTGATTGAAGAAACCTTGTGCCCTGACCTATGTGCTCAGTGGTTAGAGCGTTGGCCTGCACATCGAAGGGTCCTGGGTTTGATTCCCAGTCAAGGGCATGTACCTGGATTACAGGTTGGATCCCTGGCCCCTGTCAGGGCACATGGGGGAGGCAACCAGTCAATATGTCTCTCTCACATCAGTGTTTCTCTCTGCCTCTCCCTTTCCCCCTTCCTCCCTCCTTTCCATTCTCTCTAAAAATCAATGGAAAAAATATCTTCGGGTGAGGATTAACAAAAAAACATAAAGAAAGAATTTCTGTCATGGGAACCTAAGAGGTGCACACACCTTAGAATGCGTGAAATGGAAATGAGGTCTGGGGAAGAGCTGTGTTCTTCAGGAGCTATTAATTGTGCTGTACGTTTAGAGCAGTTAATATATATATATTTTTTTAATTCTGTGATAAATCTTGGACTTTGCTTTGCTGTGGTGTGTGTTAAGTCAGCTCCCTCACAGCAAGGGATGAGCTCTGTGGTTCATGATGCTGGATGAGGCCAGGTTCTACAAGTCACCACCCAGGAAATGGTAAATTTGCTTGTAATAAGAGGTGGGGATGAGACGGAGGACCCTTTCCACCTCAAAGAACTCAGACAATCTTTGAAATGAAAAACAGCAGGACAGACTTGTTTCCTTTCGTTTTCTGTGATATGTAAATGTTTTTTGGTGAAGAATTAGGGAGATAAACCCATTTCTAGTGACAAAAATAACTTTATTTTTCAATCATCTTTTTGTAAGCATGCTTCTTAAATTTTATTTTTTAATATCTGAAATTCTCAATGTGTAACAAAGCATTCCAGAAAGTTTGGCAAATACAGGAAAGGAAAATCACCATAATCTTGTCATCCTAATGTACCTTTAGCAATTTTTGTGTATTTCCTTTCAGTATCAATTCGTATATTTAAAATCTAATAATTTTTATTGTTATATTACGAGCAGTTATTCATGGTACAGCCTACTTTTATTTTAGTACCTTTATTTTTACTAATTAGGTAATAATCCATGGAAGAATTTCCCCTCATTGACTACTGTTGCTCTTTTACAGTTCTAAGTAGTCGTTGGGGAGAAAATACTTTTCCTTCACTCTCTTTGGTTAAGTGCCTGGCAGCCTGTGAAGTAAGTTAACAAAGGACAGATGAACAAGAGAAAAGGCACACATTTTATTCATTTCTATGTGCCCAGGAGTTCACAGAAAAGAAGTGAATTTTAACAAAGGAAACAGGGATTAGGGCTTCAGGAAACAACAAATTGTGGGGAGGTACTAGGAACTACAGAGAGACAACTAGTGGAAGCTAAGGGTTAATGTAATAAGGTTTCTCTTTGTCACTAGTTACAGTTAAAATTACATGGTCTGTCTTTGTTGGCATAAGTAGCAATAATAAATTATTTAGGTTGAATGTTCTGAAGCTGTTTTTTCACTCAGTTGCCTTATTTTATTTTAAAGTTCATTATTTTACCAAATGCAGTCAAAATTTTTGACCAGCCCTGGCCAGTTGCTCAGTGGTGAGAGCATTGGCCCAAAGACTGAAGAGTCTTGGATTCGATTCCCTGTTAAGGGCACATACCTCGGTTGCAGGCTCCATCCTTGGCCCTGGTCAGGGCGTGTGCAGGAGGCAAACAATTGATGTGTCTCTTTTACATCCATGTCTCTCTCTCTCTCTCTCTCTCTCTCTCTCTCTCTCTCTCTCTCTCTCTTTCTCTCTCTCCCCCTCCTCCCTCCCCTCAACTCTCTCTTTTAAAAAATCAATGCAAAAAATATCCTTGGGTGAGGATTAAAAAAATTTTTTTTTGCATCAAATGCTCCATATGTGCATAAAGCAGCAGTTCTCAGCCTGTGGGTCGCGACACCTTTGGCAGTCGAACGACCCTTTCACAGGGGTCGCCTAAGACCATCCTGCATATCAGATATTTACATTACGATTCATAACAGTAGCAACATTACAGTTATGAAGTAGCAACAAAAATAATTTTATGGTTGGGTCACAACATGAGGAACTGTATTTAAAGGGCCAGAAGGTTGAGAACCATTGACATAAAGAATAAAAAACACACACAAATTAATTCACCAGAATTTATCTCGTAGGAAAGAGGTGAGAATCCTGATGGCTAAAATAATCATAATAATAAAATAACTTTTCTCCCGTTTTGGGAAGGAAGTCTCTTTATTTCCACATCTATCTAGTTGCAGGAAGAGCTCTCACTAATTCCGGAAAGTAATTCGGTAGCCTGCCCGCTTCCAGAACCCTTAGCTCCCTCCTTGAACACTGGCTGGATTTTCAGAAGGTGTATTATGACACATTCAAATCAAGGAATTTTAGGGCTGTCACCATCAGCTAGTTTACATTTGGGAAGAATCTTAAGCAGTGCATTTGAAAACTCTAAAGTAGCTTTGATTTATTATAAATTAATGACATAGGATGTTCATTAATTATTAAGCTTGGTTGAAATTTGCTGAATGTTGTACACAGGTCTTGCAGCCAATAGCTGTCATCAGAATGATTTGAAATTATACCCAGGAGAAAAATAGAAAGGTTTTTGCCTCCATGCATTTGCAGTTGCTTGCTGGTTTTGTAGTAATCTTCAAAAAATGGGATATCGATTTGTGCTACTTAGCTTTCCTCTTCCGAGAAAATTTAGCCACTTTGGGGGGGAAATGTCGTATATCCCAAAAAAGCCTCTCTTGAAAATAAGAATTTAATTAAGATACTGATTTTACACTGAAGTATTAAAATCTTAATATTTTAGTAGGATAGGTACAGTATCCCATGGTGGGAATTACATTCCATTAAAAAATCTGCATTTATGATGTGGTAGGGGTAAAATTGTTATTTAAAAACACATTAAATGAAGAAATCTCCTTGGAAATAAATATTGGATTCTAGGTTGTTTTAGTTGTACTGTTTTTCTTCCTAGAGTTGTGTCCTGAATTGTGTTGGTGGGAAGAACCAAAGGCTTAACGGAAGCCCCACTGATTTTAAATAGCATTTATTCAGGCTCCTTTGTTACATATTCACCATAGAACTGTTCTTTCCTTTCAGAGTTCTTATCCCAGTTTATGATGTAACCTTCATCAGTGTGGTCATTTGGTGGATGCCTATGACCTAAGTCCCATGTGGGCAGGCTGATGCCTGCTCCCAACCACCATTATATCCCCAGGGCCTAGCACGTTGGGCATAAGCACTCAGTACAGTGGGCAGTTGGAAAGGATGGATGGAGAAGGATTGTTTCATTAATTTTTTTTAATCCTCACCCAAGAATATGTTTTTTTTATTGATTTTGAGAGAGAGCCAGAGAAGGGGAGAGAGAGAAAAGCATAAAGTGAGAGAGAAACATGTATCGGTTAACTCCCGTATGGATATTAGACCCACAACTTAGGTATGTGCTCTGACCTGGAATCGAACCCACAACCTTTTGGTTAATGAGAGGGTGCTTTAACTGAGCCACCTGGCTAAGGCGAGAAGGATTCTTTTAGTCATGAAGCCTCTTTCAAGGTAATAAAATATGAATAGTTGTGTCTTTCTTTCGCAACAACTGATTGAAAGGATCATTTTATTACTTTTCTGTATCTGTATCTTGGATCTCTCAGACATTGCTATAATTCCGTTTTGTAGAATGGGAATGCTTGATGAGAATTCATTGTTCTTTAACCATCACAGCCTTGTAAAAGGATTGACTCTCATCACACATACAAAGATTTAAATAACAGTGTTGTCAAGTGGACCTTATTGCAGCGAAGCTCATGTGTGTTTCTCAGTGTAGGGGAGGAAAACTTTTCCTTTTTCCCTCCTAGATTTTTGTAGCTGGTCTAATAATTGAATTGACACAAGACAGATGAACAGGAGAAAAAAAGACAAATTTAATTTTGTGCCTACAGAGGTCTGGGATCGAAGGAATTGCTGGAGCAGGCTGTTTGTATACCTTTTAGACAAAGAAACAAATTTATAAAGAACTGACAAGACAAAGAAACGTAGGCTCCCGTACTAATTGTGAAGAAACTAAACAGAGTTTGTTTGCACGGCCTTCTCAGCCTTGAATTTTCTCTCTCTGGTGATAAGGGCACCTCTCCACTCCCTGGAGCAGGGAGGGTACCTTTCACATGAGATTTATTTCCTGCTTCAGGCAGATGAAGCCTCAGAGTGTCCTTGCACCCACTGTTTCATGAGTAACTACTTCAAAATAATCAATACACCAAAGTGGAACATTTTGGGGTGGCCTGCCTTGAACCCCATCACCACAGATCCCAGAGCATGGTTATATAAGTCCCAGAATCTGCACATTCTTTCAGAAGTCTTGAAATAGCTTATTTCTAATTGCTCGGACTTCCTTGCTTTTTCCCCCCTCCCTTTTATATTGTATTTTAGCACAGCAACATATGAAGGTTATTGCTTTAAAACGTTTTGAGTGATAACTTTCAGGATAAATTGAATGAAAAGAACAGTATTTTTTCTCAATTTTCTTAAAGCACCAAGTATATACGTATTTTTTTAAAACAAGGATGCTTATTCAGCCAATCTTTGAGGCTTCATTTTGTCTTAAGTATTACAGTTTAAAAACATAAAGTATAAGCCTTAGTTGAAATAATATTAAAACAAATCTCTTTATATACTATTTCTGCTGTATTGAAAAAAGGAAAGAGACGTTCTAAGAAAAGAAACAGAAATATTTAGTTTAATTTTTTTTAATTTGTGGGGTATACATGTGAGAGTATGCATTTTAGTTTAAAATATGCTGATTTGGGCATAAGTGCTTAAGGTTTTGTGTGTTCTTTTTTAGCCATGGCTATTATTTAGTGTAGAAATAAGTACTAAAATATTAAAAACAGGTTGAGCATCCAGTGCATACAATACAGAGTAATTTTCTAGAGTGTGTGTATCTAACTTGCAAAAGTTGGGACTGACCTTAAAAGGAGGTTTTACAGAAGACAATGTGGCTCATTACATAGCTGTTAGTTTGACTTAATGCAGCGTTAGATTTTAGAATACACACCCACAAGAATTAGTCAACTGTATATTCTCCATAAATATAGTTTCTTGAAACTGAGCATGCGCTATGCGCTAACTATTGAATAATAGTGAGTACAAGATGTTGTACTCCGTGGTTCATTTCTGGCATATACTCTATGTTGACAGTTAATAGTGGAATCGCATGAAAACTGAGAAACCTAACAAAGATGTATGCTTAATCAGTCAGCACATCTTGCCTCTAGAGAGTAACAGAGGGCAGGGCCAAACTTCTTCAAGAATAATTTTTAAATACAGTGTGGCCTTGACTTACGAGTTTAATTCGTTCTGTGACGGAGCTTGTAACTCAAATTACTCGTATGTCAAATCATAAAGTGAACGAGTGAGACACGTGATGCTGGGCTGATGTGGTGTTCATTGTGACGTTCGCTGCGCCAACTAGCGGTGGGGTATTTGAAGCTGGCTGGCTCGTAACCCAAATTTTAGCTCGCAACTCAAAGCAAAAAATCGGCTGAGAGATGGCTCGTATCTCGAAAAGCTCGTTAGTCGGGACACTCGTAAGTCAAGGCCCCACTGTAGGTCATTTGCTGAATGTTTATTCATTAAAGTCTAAAAATTGAAGCTCCAAGTAGCATGATTAATATTATTTTGGCCGAGGAAATTTTTAGAAATCTTAAAAATCACCCATAGAATGCCAAACACCTTGAGCTTTAATCCACCTTTCTGACAATAATAAATAGCACATTTGTTAAGTCTATTTTTAAGACATATGGTATTAGTCATACCTGTATAAATTGGAATGCCTACTTTCCTTTTTTTTTTGTTGGACCTAATTACAGCTTACCCAAAAATGGCATCAAATTTTTAAAGGACATATTAAAGCCCAGCCGGTGTGGCTCAGTGGGTGAGCATCAGCCTATGAATCAGGAGGTCACAGTTTGATTCCTGGTCAGGGCACATGCCCGGTTGTGGGCTTGGTCCCGAGAGTAAGGCGTGCAGGAGGCAGCTGATCAATGATTCTCTCTCATCATCGATGTTTCCACCTCTCTCTCCCTCTTCCTCTCTAAAATCAATACATATATATTTTTAAAAATAAAATGAAGAACATACTAAAGAAAATATCACTGTTCTATATTGCTGAAAATTATTAAGTGATGCATAGAGATGGTTCCCACTGACACTGACTCTGCCATATAAATTTTGAATAGGTATCAGTAGCCTGTGTTGAGTTGGTATAATTTAGCTTATAACAAATGCCTGTCCAGAAAGTCAAAGGATAAACAAGTCCAAAAAATGATTCAAACTTTATTATAATGTTTCTGGAAGATTTCACCACAAGGCAATAATGAGTATAAAGTAACATTAAGTACAGTGGCTCTCAACTTTGGTGTACATCTGATCCAACCATGATGCTTGCTAAAGGTGAAGATTCCCAGGCCCTACCCTACAGATTCAAATACTATGGGTCTGAGGTGGGGCATACAAATTTGCATTCTTAACCCAGGTGTTTCTGATGAAGGAGGCTTGTGGGCCATACTCTAAGAAACATTGGTCAGCCTTCAAATATTTTTAATTGCATGAGTACTAGAAGAAATTTGAAAACCATGTACCCCTTTACACTTAGAAATTGAAATACAAATTTTTTAGTTTAAAATAGTTTGTCATTTTGAAGGATATAATTTTAGAAGAAAATTGTATAGTATATGTATGCTTTAAATACGTTTTTTATCAAAACCTTGAAGCTACAGATTTAACTCATTTATTTCATTTACCCCCAAAAGCTAATCAATCATTTAACAGACAGCCGTATCATATTTGTGACTTTGTGAACAAAAAAAGACTGATTTTATTTTTAATGAAAACAAGTATGTTAATCTGTGTTCTATGGCAATGATGCATTAATATAGACAGACAAGCAAAGTAAACCTTTTTATTTGTGTAAGGGTAGAAAAACTTTTCCTGTATCCTCTTAGATATATTAAGTGGGTCCTGCAAGTAAACTTTCAAAAGACAGAGTTGCAGGAGAAAAGGCATATTTTTTATTGATATTAATATTTTACATGCATGGGTGTCCTCAGAGAAAAGAAGTAAAAACCCAAAGAGGCTGTTAAACCCAGGGTCTTATATACCACTAGTGGCCCGGTGCATGAAATTCATGCAGTGGTGGGGGGGTGGGGGGGTGTCTCTCAGCCCAGCCTGCACCCTCTCCAATCTGGGACCCCCTCGAGGGATGTCCAACTGCCGGCAGTCAGACATCCCTCTCGCAATCCGGGACCGCTGGCTCCTAACCACTCACCTGCCTGCCGGCCTGATCAACCCTATCTGCCCCTTCCTTCCGGCCTTATCACTCCTAACTGCCCACCCCTGTAAGACTGATTGCCCCCAACTGCCCCCCCCGCAACTGCCCCACACCTCCCACCGGCCTACTCGCCTCAACTGCCCCCCCCCACCCCGCCGCCGGCCTGCTTGCCCCCAACTGCCCTCCCCTGCCAGCCTGATCGCCCCTAACCGCCTCTGCCTCGGCCCCACCACCATGGCTTTGTCCGAAAGGACGTCCAGAAGGTCTCCGGAAGGTCTCCTGGTCTAATTAGCATATTACTCTTTTATTAGTGTAGATTTTAAGGAAGGGTGATAAATTGTGGAGAAGTGACTAGACAAAAGAAAAGGTGTTTGGGCACCTGAGATAGGTAAATTGTGGGAAGGCAAATATATGAGAGAAACTAATGGTGGGTAAGTGTTATTTAATAAGGTTTACATTGCAGACTCGGGTTGTCTCTGGTGATGAGTCATTCTCCTCTTCCTGCTATGGGAAAGAACACCTTTACAAATGGAAATGTGTCTCTTTCACAAAGGGAAATTTATGCCCTGCGCATTTGCCTTCGGCTCAAAATAATCATTGTGCCAAAGTGTGGCATTCGGGGGAGGCAGAGCCTGATCCCCTTCGCCTGCACAAAGCAAGGCTCTGCTCCCGTAGTATTTCTTGCCTGCTCTCCGCAGGAGCAGAGCATTTTCCCACCACTCAGGGCACTTCAGAGGTTTTACACCCTGAACCACCAACCTCATAGCACTCAGGATGCGTAAGTGGTGTGCTGTTCTCATCATAGTAGGAGAAAGGGAATGTGAAAAGCGAGGTAGAAAGGGTTTTAGGAAAGTATCTGGAAATTGATTCCCTTAAAACCCTCCATGTACATGTACTCCTTTCACAAGGGTTCTTAACTCAGAGTTTGTGAATGTGGAAAACAATTGCACCTTTATTTCCAGTAACCTCTCCTGGAAATTGAACATTTCCTTTCATATGAATGTGAACAACAAATCTAGAGTAGCATTTGCATCAGTAGAAGTCAGATATTTTCCTGTCACACTGCCATTGTTTCACGTCTCTCAGAAGGCAGTTTAAACTGATCACTGCTTTGAAACCATGGCAGTTATTGGGCATGTCCCTAGATTTTGTTATTTAATGGGTTAATAAATAAGCACATCTATTTTCATAGTATACACCTCTTAACATCTTGATAACCTTGTAAATATAATTTAAATATGGCTGTATTTTTTAAATGCTGTGTATTTTAATTTATGCCCTTTTATGTAATTTAATACATTATGCAATTTTAATACATTAGCTAGCCCCTGACTCTCAAACTTGCCGTTGTATTACTTGTCTTATCAAGATTTCTATTTTTCCAGGCCTACACTGTTTAAAAATACTATCCTGACAGGGGACCCAGCCTGACCTTTGTCAAGGGAGTCCAAAGCAGAAGCAACGTTAAAATCCTTGTATGGGAAGAGGACAAGGTACCCTTAGAAGCATGCTTACCTCAGTTTGAAGGCTGCTGCGCTAGGGGAAGGCTGAAGCCCACCAACCCTTAAACTATTATCCCAAGAAATCCAGACTTGCCTTTTTTGCCAGGGAATGAAAATCACTTAAGCCTGGGGTAGACAAATCCCATTTTAAACGCTGTAATCCATTGGTTCTAAACCAGGAACGTACATCATACTCCTCTAGGGAGCTATTTAAAAATACACAGTTAAGCTTTATGCCTCAGGATTGCAGTTCAGCAGGTAGGGGTGGGACCCGGCCATCTGTTTTAAAGGCCCATAGGTACTTTTCATACAGATCCTCATATGAGAACTACTTACTGCTTTAAACAAAAGTGCTTTGAAAGCTTGTTCTACAAGAACTGTTGTAAGTGTCACATTTTAAAAGATTTATTTTGATTGAAAAATTCCAATGAGGAAGATTCACTCCATAGTTTGGAGCTTGTAACTACTTAAAACAGCAGTAACCTATTTGTTGTTTCCTCCTTGCAACAAATGAGAGAAAAATTGTATCTTTTCGCAAAGTATTTTTAAGGATATAAAGAGAACGTGCAATCTTTCACTTATAAAAAGCAGTTGAGAGGTTTTCTAATTGGCATGATGGAAGGTTGATGCATATCTCTGCCCTTTTTCCTGTGATGATAAATTCCTTTCTGTTTTTGGTTATCATGCCTTCTCCTTGTCCAGAGTGCCACACACAGTCCTCTCCCCGCCCATGTCTACTCACTCTTCAAGGTCAGCTCAGGTGTCTCCTGCTCCAGGAAGTCTCCCTTACCTTTCTCTATGCTTCCTTAGAACCTTGTACATACCTCCATCACAGTAGTTACCACATTATCTTTTACCTATTTCTGTGTCTGCCTCCCTTGGGCGACTTTAACCTCAGCACAGTATCTTTGTGGTGCTATGCCCGGAATCGTGCCTGCTCATTAAATATTTTGCTGAGTAATTATATATATATATAACCACCCAGTTCACACCTCTCACCCATTCTTCATTGTACTTGTCCGTGACCACGCACTGCCAAGGCAGCAAAGAGATCATGCTTTGGCCTTCAGGCTCCTGCTCTAACCAGCCAAGCTAACCTGCTCAGCCAGACCAACAGCTCATTATCATAAACTAAGTCCAAACTGAATCGGACAATATTAGACTGGCCATCGGTCCAAGATGACCCTTCCTAGCCAGAGCAAGGCCAAGTGTGAAGCTGACTGCTAAGCCAGCTACTCCCTATTTATGTCTGTACATTGGCCCCTGACTCACACTTGCCATTGTATTACTTGTCTTGCCAAGATTTCTATTTTTCCAGGCCTACACTGTTTAAAAAAAAAAAAAAAAGTCACTTACGTCCACTCAGCTATTAATATAACCCTAGCTTAATTCTGTGCTAGAAAAAAAAATCAACTTCTTATGGCAGTGCCGTAAACTTAGAGGGAAGTGAAATATAGAGCCTGAAAGAGTTGTATTTTATTTTGAAAGGAGATTAAAAGGAGGTGTGGTCATGGACTCATGTTACTTTTATTTCTAGAATATAAGAGCACAGGCCTGAGGCTTCCAGGTGCATGGTGAAGATTTCATGCATCCTGCACATTAAGACCTCAATTACATCATCAATAGGTTCTGCAACTGACATATAAGGAAACAAATTTTACCATATTTTAATTGGTATAAATGAGACTTAGTTCCTAGGGCATTTTATCAGTGTTATAACAAAGGAATGGTATTTGAAGAACTGCTGTACAATTTTAGGTATTAACTTATCAACAGTGCCATTGAACATAAAATTAATGTCTGGCTTTGATGAAATACAATTTAGTACAGTTTAAGACTGAGCTGCATTTATCAACTGTGCTCTATTGCCTGGATTTTGGCAGAGAAAGTGCTTGAAACATTTATCTTGTATTTACTATCAGATTACTATGAGAATTGCTTATTGTTCTCTCCATTTTATACCTTTTAATTAAGCTGGGAGGGGGAGATGTAATAAAAAGAGAAAGACACAGTTTCCATCCCAAGTGGATTTTCTCCAATTTCACTGAAGGTCCTGCTTCTATTTCGGTAGTCTTGGAGACCTCTCAATTTCTCTTTAAAACTACCAGTGGCTCTAGTATGTATTTACTAGTATTACAAAATACTGTGAAACAGTACAACTGCTGTGACTTTAGGTGTGTTTGGACATGCATGGTTGACCTTTCACAGGGCAGACACAGATGTTCTCAAGGGTCAAAAGAGGTCATCAGAAGCCCAAGACCTATAGTTGCTTTCTTTCATCAGATAAAAAACAAACAAACAAAATAAAAAAAGCCACTGGTCTGCCCTTTGGCCCCTGGACCAGGTCTCAGTTATTCTCCAGGTAGTCCAGCAGGTGAGTTTGTCTAACCGTTTTTTTCCAAGATCAGCACCGTGAATGGAAATCACACATTCTGGAATCAAACCAGATACCCTGTTCTGATCACTTCTTATTCTCTGTCTCTGTGTTTTCAGTGAACATGGTGGTGCTAATTGCCTATTTTGCAAGGTGACCATAGAAATTAGATGTGATGTATATAAAGTCTCTAGCATAGTGCTTGTTATATATATTAGATGGGGCTTGGTAAATGGCTCTCACAATTTAAATGCTTTTGTTACTAATATTATATGTTTTCCTATACAGTGGCTCTGCTGTCTCATTTCCTTTCTCAAGCTTGGATTTTATAATGAGCAGTCTGTGTTTCTCCCATTTTACAGTGTTGGTTCTGAGTGTTCTTTTGGTGTTGTAGAGTTATGTCTTTTCCTTTGTTATTGAGTTAATCTGATACTAGAGAGAGGAGACTCAAAGCCTGCTGAGCAGGAGTTGAATGAGTAGAAGTAGTATAAACTAAATTAGACTTAACAATTTAGAATTTGAAGCATGGTTTTAAATAATCTAAGAAAGTTTATAATAATCTAAAACCAAAATATAACGATTTATAATTTTTTTCCGCTGTGTCCCACCCCCTCGCCCCTCTCCTCTGAACCCTGCACCTCCTGCCTGCCTAAAGATTTACAATTAACATTTTAAACATTTTATAGTATTAGGATTGTTTTTCTAGCTTTTATAATTCAGCCTGAACTGCTGTTAAAGTTGGGTTTTATAAAAGGGCTTAGATTTTTTTCACTGTGAAATAAGAACGAACAAGCGTTTAAAGCTGGTTTAGAATAATTACCAGATCAAAGGAAACTAACATGTATTGTCAGCGGATGTTTTGTAGACCTCTCTGAAGGCGCTATGAATTCTGTCTGTATCTATAAAAATTTAGATGAAGCTGTCCTTCTTTTATGCAGTCTTAGCTAATGACCTCAAACTTCTGTCAGTCAGATCAATATTGGTATTTTTATAGCTCAGCACGTTTGATTGCTGTAAGAAGCAGCGAGTTTTAGGGACGTGCTCACAGAGATGGTGCTGGCAGGACTCCAGGGGAAGAATTGCGCCACATGGTGATATATCAGCTAACTAAATTCTTAGGAACACAGCGGCTGGCCTCTGGGCACCTCTGTGAAGTGGACCAAGGGCTCTGGATGGAGGTTGGAAGGAACTTCCCCCTCTGTCTGCGCTGGGTGAGTGCTGAGATGCGCAGCCATTTATAAATGGGCTGTTTGAAAGCTGAAACACATACAGGCCTCTTGAGAGTGACTCCAGACCTTATCCAGTTCAATTACCAAAGAGTCCAAGGGGGCTAATTATGTTCTCATCCTGCAAGTCTCACTCTGATCGGAAGCAGCAGCACCTCCAACACGGACCCGACAGCTTTGCAGTCAGTCAGTGGAGGGAGGAAGGAGAGGGGCAACAAGGCAGTTCTTTGCTGAAGCTGAAGACAATAGAATGTACCTTCTGTATTCTACCGTAAGCAAGTGTTTCTGACAACAATCTATGTCATTGCAAAATATTTTTCTTTCATATAGAGCTATTACTCTGCCAGATAGCAAGTAAACTGTCAGGATCCAGGGGGTCTCAGATGTTCACCTGTTTAATCTGCTTAACCCACCTGGTACTATAGCCCAGCATAGTACAAGTGCAGGTGCAGGATTTAAAAATCAGCCTTGCCCTGGCCAGCATGGCTCAGTGATTAGATGTTGGCCTGTACATCCAAGGGTCATTGGGTTTGATTCCCAGTCGAGGGCAAGCATCTGGGTTGCAGATTTGATCTCCAGCCCCAGTTGGCGGGAGGCAACCAATCCATGTAAGTCTCTTATATCCATGTTTCTTTCTCTCTCCCTCTTCCCCCTCCATCCTAAAAATCAGTGGAAAAAATATCCTCAGGTGAGGATTAACAGCAACAACAAAAGAAAAGAAAAGCAACCTTGATGATGAAGATGAAACATAATGATATCATTTGCATTTAGTTCTATCTCTCTATATAGTGGATGGAGTTATACTTTCATGCCACTAATGCTCATATAGTTGAGGCTCGTGTATTATAGGACATAGATGTTAATACAGCAAAAATTATATATAACTGGTTATTCAATGCAAAGACCACAGTTTTTACGTGGTCACACATTAATTTTATCATTCTGAAGAGCAGTGTCCATGTACTGCTTTAATGTGATTTTCTTTACGACTTAAGATGTTCTAAAATCAATTTGGTATGAGTTATAGAAAGAGAAGGTCAATGTTTCCTTGTGAAATACAACTCTCACTAATGAGATAAGTGTCAGCCATCCCTTTCAACTTCCCCATTTCTGCTTTGAGGTGTAGTAAATGCTTGTCCAGTGTTTTTAGATATGAAAAAGGTCATCTTTTAGACATAAGAAAAATCAAGTTTTGTCATGCATCAGTGGTTACCATACTTTCGTTACTGAATATTTGTTTGCAAAGTTAAGATCAGCTTGCCTGCCAGAAAATCTTGCCTAAAGAAAATTAAATTGCATATCCAGAGGTACTAACTTGGGGAACATATGAATAACTGTTTCTAAGACAAGATATTTTTAAGTCTAAATGTCTAATTATACTTATTTATTAAATGAACTTCCATTCTCAACTATCTCTAATGTCTACCTGTGACCCTCACCTTATACATATTTACCAGACTTTGTAGTGTTTTAAAGAAATGGAAATTTTCAATGATATATGGGTTGTGTTCCAGAAGATCACTTATAAGTTGCATGTTTGAAAGATGAAACACATATTCACATCATAAGAATATTCCATGTGCAACTGATAACCCACAAAAGCCCATTTAACCTGTTATGTAGTAACTAGAGGCCCGATGCATGAAATTCATGCAAGAGTAGGCCTTTCTTCCCCCTGCTGCCAGCACCAGCTTCCCTCTGGCACCTGGGACCTGGGCTTCCCTCTAGCTCAGTGGTTCTCAACCTTCCTAATGCCGCGACCCTTTGATACAGTTCCTCATGTTGTGGTGACCCCTAATTTCATTGTTACAAATTGAACATAATTAAAGCATAGTGATTAATCACAAAAACAACATGTAATTATATATGTGTTTTCCGATGGTCTTAGGCGACCCCTGGGAAAGGGTCGTTCGACCCCCAAAGGGGTCGCGACCCCACAGGTTGAGAACCGCTGCTGTAGCTGCTGGCAGGCACCTGGGACCCAGGGTCTCTTGCACCCCAGCTTTGTTTAGAAGGTCGTCCAGAAGGACATCCAGTCTAATTAACATATTAACATATTGTTATTATAGATGTTATTATGGAATCTCTTTAAAAGAAAATGTTCAGAATTATTCATTCAACAGTTTTTAAACACCTATTCTAATAATACTGTTCTGTAACCTCAAATTGATCATATTCCATTTCGAAAGCTGATTCTCTCTCTCCTAATTCCTTCTTCCTACCTCGTCCTCACCGAACTATAATTTTTCTCCTTCATCCATGTACATGGAGATCAAGCTCAGTATCACAGCCTCGCCCTGCCTCACTATTTACAGAGAGTACACTCTCTTGTGAAAACTTTCTTAGGTTTTTCACTGCTATAAAACCAAGGAGGTAGAAGCCCTGGCAGGTAGCTCAGTTGGTTAGAGCATCGTCCCAATACATCAAGGTTGTGGGTTTGATTTCCAGTCAAAGGAAGTAGAATAACAAAAAAGTTTGGAGAAGTCATGGGCTTGGGTTTCATTTGTCAACTAAAAGAAACCATATTGCAATAATAAAGAATCAAAAAGAAGAAAAAAGAAAACATACTGCTATGTCATTCAAATACTTCTCTGGTGTGTCCAGGAAAGGTGGCAGGTTTGAGGGGACCCTCGAAGATTACAGTGAGATCCATGTACATTTCATTAGAAAACCCAGACAGTTCTTTAAATATTGTTCTGTCTGACAATGACTTTAAGGGGGTTTTGAAAATAGAGCTGGTTGTCTAGGAGCAGGTTCTTGGATAAAGAACAGGGTGGGGAGACAGGACAGGCCAGGGATCAGTCCAGTGCTCCCTGGGATGGAAGGGCAGCAGCCTGACTAACATCTGTGTTCCTCCCACCTCCTCTTGGTAATTGTTGACTTTCCCCCCTTCTTCTGGGAGGAGCTGTCTATACAAGTTTGCCTTCTCAGTCTCCCTCACCCTCTTTCTGGCTTTTCTAACTACAATAACTACCAACTCTCAAGTGGAGGTTGTCAAGTGAGAAATGGTCATGTTAAATGCATTCCAGAAGCACTTAGAAGAAAGGAGTCAGATTATCAGCTCAGGTGTGGCTTCGCTCTATGTGGACCCTGAAGGAGCTATGGTTTAGGCAGACTTAGATTTCGTAGTTGTATTCTCCTGTTTGAAATGGATGTAGCCTACTTCAAGTAAGTATACGTATTGGAAAATGAGCATCTAAGTTGCAGTCTGCAAACTGAATAGCCATTAGTGCTCTGTCCTCTTGCAGAGAGCCTTTCCGTCTGGCCCGATACTGTGTGCCAGGGTGTGACGCCTGCCACACTGTCGTCTTTGTGCTTTTGAGAGTTGGCAGGGCCCTGTAAACCCGCTCTCTGGTTTTCAGACTGGGATCCTTTCCTTTTGTTTGTTTTGTTTTCGCTTGTTACTACATTTAGATATTTGACAGGTTCCAAAATTTGAGATCCTCTATTTGGGGACATTTGGAGTGTGGCAAATGGAAGAAACTGAATAAATAAAATGCCATGTCTAGTAGAAAGTAATAAAAAAGAGAGAACAGAACATGTTTTAAATCGCACTTTTACTTATCCCGTAGAAGATTGGAGGAATGCGTTGTGACTTAAATCCCTTTTCCTGGCCCGATACTGAGTCGCTGGTTGCCACTCTGAGCATAGCAAAATCCAGGCTTAGTCACATTTCTTGGCATCCCAGGATGATAGTCTTAATTATTTAATAGCTCCGACAGGATTCTCAGACCACAAACTGCATACCCGTCAAAGTCACTAGCAGTGAGAGGCCCAAAACAGCCTCTGCAGAGAGCTGCTCAGTGGGAGTCAGCACTGTCCGTCCGTGTGGGTGGCACCAGCCTTCTTCTCCAGGTGGTCAGAGTTCTGCTCTTCTGCTCACCCCCAGACTCAGCAGCCTATGATTCTGGCTTTGAAGGGTCACAGAGGTGCCCGGGAAGTGTTCCACCCTTGTGCTGTGCTGCTCCATTTCCTAAGCAGAGAAGATGCCAGAGAAGCAATTCATCCTCAGCCCAGCCCACAGCGTCTCCCATCAGTTGGCAGAAGCCACAGCTTGAACCGATCCAGGTTTGGCTTGCAAAACGGAGAGAGGAAGAAGTGGGAAATGTATCCACGTGGAACAAACCTAGTTTTTAAGCTTCTGATTCAGTTCTAACGTTGCGGCTCCTTGCGGATCCCACTCCTGCCTTTGTTCACATTACCCATCCCCCAGGAAGGTAAAGCCTCTTGGAGTTTCTTTGTAGTCCTTTCCCTTAGAAGAGGTTGCCTTCTCAGTGGAGCCCAGACTGGCAGCAGCAGAGCGGCCCCAACTGCAAGAGATTCATACACAGGGATGAGGTGCTGGCGTGGGGACAGGGAGGTGAGCCACCCTCAGTCCAGGCCGGGGTCCCCTCACACACATCGATGAAGACTCAGAGGACTTAAAGTTACAGAGAAGGCGAGACAGGGATATCTGGTTACTGCGGACATGTATTGGAAATGATGAAATGCAGTGTAATTAAAGAAGGAACTTGAAAAGTAGGCCAAGTAGGATTAACGAGTGAGAAAAGAAAGGAACAGGAGAGTAAGTAGCATGATGTTTTGAATAAACAGAAAGCAAATGTATATGTACATCGAAACTGTTTTTTTTTTCTTCCAGGAATAAAGGAGGGAGGGAAGAAACTTTTTCTTTTTATCTTACAACTTTATGTACTATTTGAATTTCCTAACCACATAAAAGGCATTTCTTTTTTAAGATAAAAAGAATAAGCAGGTTATCTGGGTGATGGAATTCTGGGTTTTTCCAAATTTTTATCTTCATAGTCTCTCTATAGTATAAAAAAAGTCTAATGTTATTTTTAAATTAAAATTAAGCAAAATTGAAAGTTTTATTTTTATCTCTTTTTATACGCAAGTGTGCATTATTGCCTTCTATGTTGATACTTATAGATTAGCTGATGGAGACGTTAATTTAGTCCTTCTGTAGCCAACCCCTGAGTCCTTCTGTGCAGTTGATAGGCAGTCATATATGGGGCCTTAGGGTCCTAGCTGTTAGAAGGAAGGACTGTGGCTCGGGACTTATCAAGAGCTCTTCTAGACTAGGTTTGCGCTGGGAACTCCGCACATTCTTTACAGAAACCCACTGGCTTTGAAGTCGTTTGAAACACTATGGAACTGATTTCTATCACAAATGATGTTATTCAAACCGTGATCTGGTATGTTTTATTCACTTTTTTCCTTCTGACTGCTCCTCCTGTTATTAAATGCTGACTTGCTTAAATGTGATGAACCAGCACCTGTTTTGCTTTCTGACTTCTGGAAACAATTAGAATGTGTAAGATTCATGATGTGCCAAATGAAGGAGGTGCTGAAATTGGAAACCTGGCCTGACCAGTGTGGCTCAGTGGTTGAGTGTCGACCCATGAACCAAGAGGTCATCAGTTCCATTCCCAGTTATGGGCTCGATCTCCAGTAGGGGGCATGTAGGAGGCAGCCGGTTGATGTTTCTGTCTCTCTAAAAATCAATAAAAGCATTTTTTTAAAAAATTGGAAACATGTAGAGAATCCCTCTGTGTGTCCAGCCTTCATATGAACACCCTGAATGAAAAGCCATCATTATCTAAGACACAACATCAGATATTTTTATTATCTAACCACAATCTAGTTTTATGGGCACTGTTCTTTTCCTTTCTAGTTCATGCACTGTCCTCTGTAGCCTTTTACTATCCCCATCCTCCCACTTAATATCATGCATAGCAATGTGTGTCAGACCTGGAGTGGAGTAAAAGTCAGAAGTGTGCTGGAGAAATGGAGTGGCTTCTGTTTGATCCTGCAATGATGGGTGCCTGACATTATGCACTTGTCAAAACCTAGAACACCAAGAGTGAACTCTGACAACATGTCAGTGTAGGTTCATTGATTGAAACAAAGGTGCCACTCTGTGCAGAATGTTTATAGTTGGGGGGAGGGGACTGTGCCCAAATGGAGACAGGGGATACATGGGAACCCTATGCTTTCTGCTCAGTTTTTCTGTAAACCTAAAACTGCTCTAAAAATTTAAGGCTGCTTTTTACTTTTCAATTCCACTTTTCATTCAGTCTTATTTTGTTTTGGTTTCAGGTATAAGCATAATGGTTAGACAATCATATACTTTGCAAAGTGTTCCCCCTGATATTTAAAGTATCCATCTGGCACTGTACATAGTCAATATAATATTATTGACTATATTCCCTATGCTGTACGTCACATCCCCGTGACTATTTTGTGACGACCAATTCAAGGTGTTTTGTTTCATTTTTTTAAGAAAAAAAGACAGATTGTATTTAAATAGTTGGAGTGAGGGTGAGGCTGGTGTTCCAGTGAGAGAGGAGAAATGTAGAAATGACTGCAGCATAGAGCAGCATGTGAGACTGGGTTGGCCCATAATTTTAAACCACCTGTAAGTTAAATGTTCAGTGGTAACGTGAAGTGAATTGGAATAAATGTGCCCTTTCATTATTTATCACTCATTCCTATTTAGTGTTTCAGAGTTTACATAAGAAAGTTTAAAGCTAAGTATTTACTATATTTTCTGCCGAGGAGGAATGATTAATTATTGATATTCTGCAGTTGTGTATATGTGTCTTTATTTCACAGATTAAACTCATTCAGGCAACTAATACGGAATTAAAGTTACAGTCACTTTTCTTTGCAAAACTGATATTTAAAATGGACTCTACTGCTTATTCGGACTCTTTAAGAACTGTCCATTTTCTACCTTGATCATTTTATTTTGCACTTGCTACCTTTTCTGTTTTGTGGCCTATGATAGTCATTTTGTAAAACACTGGCATTAGCCATTTTATCTTTCTTTTTTAAAAATATTTTTTTATTGATTTCAGAGAGGAAGGAAGAGGGAGAGAGAGAGATAGAAACATCAATGATGAGAGAGAATCACCGATTGGCTGCCTCCTGCATGTCCCCAACTGGGGATCAAGCCCACGGGCATGTGCCTGTGACCAGAATCGAACCCAGGACCCTTCAGTCCACAGGCAGACGCTCCATCCATCCACTGAGCCAAACCGGCTAAGTCTTAGCTTTCTTTAAAGTAAAATATTATCCTGTTAAAAGTAAAAACAACTTCTTTTAGTTGGTTAGTTTAAGCTGATTACAATAAAATTGAATTCTAATTATTTTTCTTTCCCAAGTTATTTAAATAGTTGCTTTTAATTACAGATTGTATTTAATTGAATTGGGTCTAATTTGATAAACTCCCTATCCAGCTGTTGAAATTTGGACAATTAACTACATCTCTGTAATTTACCATTTCTCAGTGTAACTGGAAAACTTTTAATATGGTTAGGCTTTCCCCCTCTTTTCTGTACTTTGCTCTGTGCTTTGCTTAGTCATAAACCTTACTCATATTATGGGGCAGAGATAATTTGTGGAGCAGCTGGCATTGTGACTGGTGATAAGTCTCCAGGAAAGTGCGTCACCCGTGGGGCAGGACGGCTTGCCTTTTAATCTGGTTTATATTAATGCAGGTGGAAAATACAGCATTTTCTATTCTATTTATAGTGTTGCCATCTGGCCGAAGGAAGGTTTTTGTTTGTTGTATTTATTTTTTGTTTGTTTTTAGATAAAAGCCTTTGTGGTTGAATTTAAAGTGTGTGTATTTACTCCTGTCGGCTAAACATATCAGCTTAAGAAGTGATTCCCAATAGTTCCCAATAAATATATGGAACATGTGTTTTTCTGAAATATGCTTTCTTTTATTTCAGTAAAGATGGATATTTCTTTGCCTTTTGAACAAACAGATTATCAAAACAAATCTATGAAATTGCTTTGGGAACAGATTGGGGTTTCCACATCTCTCAAAGCTGGCATGCCTGCTGTGTAGCCTGTCTGACGTTTCCAGGAGAGGCATGATGCTCGCATGCTTTTCCCCAAGCAGCGTCAGTCGGATACTGTTGTCTGTGGAGTATATCACTCAAATCCCCGAGGCACTACAAGTCATACTGGGCAGACCTTTCTATTATGTACTGCAAAAACAGGCATTTGATTTTAAGTCTTGCCTGATACAATGTCAAAACCACTTTAGAATTTCATTAAACATTTTCTTTCTTTTCTGATGCTAACCTCCAGGAGCTCTGATCATTACTAGGCAACTTCACATGTAACAATGAAGAATTTAAACCAAGGGCAAGCTCTCCATCATGTGGAATAATCGGAAAAGTCATTAGGAATTACGAGAGTGCATTATGTCCTCCTTGTTCTAATGCAACTTTCACAAGTAACAGTGGATAAAATATTTACTATCTATGATTCAAATATTACAACACTCCTGGCAGCTATATCAGAAGAAAAATGAAATGTCAAGCAAACAAGCAAAAGGATTATGAAGTAGAAACTTTTAGGTGAAGCACCCTGAATTATATTATGATTTTAAACTGCAACATTCTTCAATTGCCATCACAGTATTCTGCAGCCAAATTCTCGAGTCAGCTATCTGTTAGGTGTTGGAGATTCCCCCAAGACCACACCAGGTCCTGTGATCACTAGGAAGCCTCGGAACTCAGCAGATGGTCACACTTGTGGCTAAGATTCACGGTAGTAAAATCAAGCATATCTAAGGATAGCCCTCTCAGTCCTGCCCTGATAACTCTTTTCTTCATAGACAGATCAAAATTATGAGATTGAAACTTGAAGTTGCAATAGTCAGCCTTTCTTACTGCAAAAGATGGCAGTCACATGTGGCTGAAAGCCTAGGTCTGTCTTCTCATTTATTCTCCCAGAGCTGTGTGTGCCGCCTGGGGGTCGTGTGTCCACAAAGTCCAAGAAGAACCCATGCAGAGCTGGGGGTGAATCTTTCTCTATTTCCCCACCTACATTCCACATTTTGTTTAAGATAGTGACAGAGATACATTATCCTTGTGGGTGTGAAAACCACACATCAGTGAGGTTTGAACTTAAGATGGCCTCTGAAGTCTTATTACTCTAATAAGACTTTTCACTAGCCCTAGCCGGTTTGGCTCAGTGGATAGAGTGTCAGCCTGCGGACTGAAAGGTCCCAGGTTTGAATTCGGCCAAGGGCACATGCCAGGGTTGTGGGCTTGATCCCCAGTAGGGGGTGTGCAGGAGGCAGCCAACCAACAATTCTCTCTGCCATCATGTTTCTCTCTCCCTCTCCTTTGCTCTCTGAAATCAATAAAGATATATATTTTAAAAAAAGACTTTTCACTAAATGAAGCATTTGTTGGACTAGTTATTTTGATCAGTTGAGAGAAGACTCTTTAAGCAGACAATAGGAACTAAGCAGTGAGAAGCCCATGACTTTCATAGGAGGACGTTGCACGGAATGCAGTGAGTTATGGAGGACGTGGAGCATGGCGGCACGTTGGGGCACCCACTGGAGCTGCAGAAGTTTTGCTAGATGAGAGGCCTGTATGCCTGCTGCCCCTGTGTTTTGCTCAGAATGATTTAGAGACAGTCCCAGACCACCAGGGTGCTTCTCTGTATCCTTCCTCTTGTCTTTTCTCCAACATGCACACATGACGCTAATGGGATAAAGCTTTCAAGCTAGCCGGAAGATCAATACAGATTTTATGCAGCAGCCGAAGACTTATTGAGTATCATAGTATGTGGCTAAGTTCTCTGTTTTTAAAAAATGAAGGAAAGTGATTCAACTATTGGGCAGTCACCTGAGTCATTTATATTTTAATGGCAAATTTAAAAATGGTATATGTGATCCTATCTGCTTCTTACCTAGCATTTCCAGGTATTTAAATGTTGGAGATCTTACATGAATTAATTCTTGTTCTCATTGTGTTCCTAAGCCATGAAAGTCCCTGCACTTCGTTTAAAAAAAAAAAAAAAAAGAAGAGGAGAAAGAAAAAGGAAAAGAAAAAAAAGGAAGTCTCTCATAAGTTTTATTTTCTCATTATGATGAAGGGTTTGTTTTTTTTTAAGGCTTATATTTACTTAATGTGATGATAACTTGAAGGGCATTAAATCTCAGAAAACTGTCATCTTGCTAAGTCTCAGAAAGTCTGGTGATTACCTCCTTCCAAACTAGAGTATCCGAAAAACCTCCCAGTAAGTATAGCCTACCTGAGGGCTGTGGCTGAGCTGAAAACCCCTGAACCCAGCAGCCGGGCCAGACCTTCCTGCCTCACTGGTGCCTTGCTCCCAGGACCAGTGTCACCAAGTTACATAAACCTGCTCTCCCTGTTTGTGCTGGGTGAGCAAAGCCCTGCGGAAATAGGAACCCACCACCCCACAGTTGCACAGGAAATAAATAGAGAGCAAGAAGCACATTTTACCATGTATTGAGCCTACCATGGGTCTGGCAGTCTCACTTAATTTTCATCACTCTGGGAGTAAGCCTGTTTTCCTGCTCTCCAGGTGGGGATTAGGACTGAGGCTGAGTGGTGCACTGAGGCTTCACAGTTTCAAATGGCAGAGCCAGGTCGGCTGACGTGAAAGCGCGTAGACCCCACTGACCTCCAGACACCTACACCGCACAGCAGCTGTGGGTGTGTGAGGCCCGGCGCCTCGATGGAAGAACATAAAAGATGAAGTGGGACTGAATGGCTGTTAACCCCTGCTGTGTGCCAAGCCCTACGATAGACTGTTAGCATACATCTTCTCAATGAACCTTCCCAACAACCCTGTGAGTTACACAGTCTCACCCCTTTACTACCTACTCAGAGAAGTCAAGAAACTTTCTGAAGGTCGTTCAGTTAGTAAGTAACAGGGCTCATATTTGAACGCAGGTCTCTTTGAGTCTGTATCTTCCCTCTTACCAAAATAGAGTGTTAACCAGAGAGGTTTTTGCGGGAATAAGGAATCTTACAGTAATAAAAGAGGGAAAAAAAAACCCTATAAAATGTGGAAAGATAGCTTGAAAACTAAATATCCAACTGAATGGTAAGAAATTAGCAGTATATAATCTTGGACTAAACAGCTGACAATTTTTAAATTCCCTTTATTTTACTAAATTTAATCTGTTTTACATGAACATAAAAAAATCTTAAAATAGAGTTCAAAAATTGTCTTGAGTAGGCCCCAGAAGGTGTTCTGGGATAGAAATGAATTTCTGAGATTTAGATGATAATAAGTGATTAGATAGATGTTCGATTAGTGTGGATCCAATAAAAGACAGATATAAATAAATTGGAATCCAAGTAGCCAGACCTCTCGTTTAATTGCAATTTATTTTTTAAACTTGAGGTTCAAAACAGATAAGCAAATTTCAACCAAAAATTATCAGGGATTATTCAGAAAAGTCACTTGTACAGAATGTGCTATGATCTTTAAAAAAATGTTTTTATTGATTTCAGAGAGGAAAGGAGAGTGAGAGAAATAGAAACATCAATGAGAGAGAATTATCGATCAACTGCCTTCTGCACGCCCCCTACTGGGAATCGAGCCCAAAACCCAGGCATGTGCCCTTGACTGGAATCGAACCCGGGACCCTTCAGTCCGCAGGCTTACGCGCTATCCACTGAGCCAAACCAGCCAGGGCATGTTGTGATCTTTTTAATCTCCTTTGTGTCCCACTGTGATATAATCTTCGGTTAGGGTGATATTTGTTGTCAGGACCTGAGGCAGTGCAGATACTCAATTACCAGAGAAAGTTTAAATTATGTCAAATATAATAAGGCAAGAAAGAAATGAATACATTTGAAATATAGTTTAAACAAGTGGTCCTAATTATCTTTCAGTTAATTAAAAATAAGTAGAAGATGCCAAAACTGGTTTTGCTCAGTGGATAGAGCGTCGGCCTGCGGACTGAAGGGTCCCGGGTACGATTCCGGTCAGGGGCATGTACCTGGGTTGTGGGCACTTCCCCAGTGGGGGATGTGCAGGAGGCAGCTGATCGATGTTTCTCTCTCATCGATGTTTCTAACTCTCTGTCTCTCTCCCTTCCTCTCTGTAAAAAATCAATAAAATATATTTAAAAAAAATAAGTAGAAGATCCCTAAACAGCTTACTAATTATAATGAAAGCACTCCAAATCTGGGTGGCACTCCTTTCTGTTTATCTTTCTTAATTATTAACTTCTTTATGAGCAATTTTAAAAGATTAACTTTTGCAGAATAAGGGCAAAGTTTCCAAGTACAGTCAATTTTTGATCTTTCGGGGCTGCCTCTAAAGTTGTGAGACCATAAGCAGGACTAGCTAGGATGGGCTTCACCTGCTCCGTGGTGACAGCTGGCAATTCATTATTGGCATCCCAGAAGCCATCGCACTTTCTGATGTCCATTCTGGGTCAGAGTCAGAGCCTATCCTGGTTTCACTCATGCTCTGCTTGGTGTGTCCCCATCCCCCAGCGTTAAGTGTGTCCACACAGAACACAGCCTTTTTCCAGTGGTGAATCTCCTGGAAAAATTTCCTCAAGTGGCAAAATCCTACCAGAAACCACTAATTTGAGACCGTTTGCTGTTTATTAGCAGCCTGTCTATTCTCTTACTGTGTCTTTATAGATCTTTCCCTGAAAATAAGAGAAAGAAAGCTCAATTGGATAAAAGTTAAACCAATCAATGTTTGCTTGAGCATTTAATGCCAATAAATAGAAACCGAGCAATATTTAAGTTGCATGAGATATTTTTTACTATGTAGTCTGATTTTCCGTGCTAGTATATGTAATTGTGAGAGAGCAATAAAAATTCAATATATTCCCCATTCAGAGATCAAAGGTAAACTTTGTAAATGTAGCAAATTTTTTTTTAGTACATCTTGGGTAACATTTTTAAATTTAGTCTTCTTGAAGCACAATAATTATCACATCCTTTCAGGCTTAAAAACCTTGAGCAAATGATTTCCGTTTTGTAGACAATATCAGCCTAGTGGAAAGGAAGTAGTCAGGAGGCAAGGGCTATAAACAGCAGGATAAGGAGAAGAGGGGAGTGATGAGTGATGGGGTGCTAGTTCAGACAGGTCAAGGGGAGTCTTTCATGTCACCTTTGAGCAGTGACCCCAAGAAAATGAACGAGAGATCCATGTTGGTAACTGGGAAAACACTTCAGGTAATTGCAAAGGCTCTGAGATGGACTGAGTTGGTCAGTGTGCATAGGGCAGATAAAGGGAAAGTGGCACCAGGTAAAGGCTGTACCCTATAGTACCCTCTAGGCCCGTGGTCGGCAAACCGCGGCTCGCGAGCCACAGGCAGCTCTTTGGCCCCTTGGGTGTGGCTCTTCCACAAAATACCACATGCGGGCGCCCACGTACAGTGCAATTGAAACTTCGTGTCCCATGCGCAAAAGTCGGTATTTTGTGGAAGAGCCGGTATTTTGTGGAAGAGCCACACTCAAGGGGCCAAAGAGCCGCATGTGGCTCGCAAGCCACGGTTTGCCAAGCCGCAGTTTGCCGACCACTGCGTCTAGGCCATGATAGAGACCTTGTGTTTTACTCTGAGTGGGATGAGAGCTGTGTAGGCTGACGCTCTAACCGCTGAGCCACAGTGAGGGCTTGGTTGTTGACATGAGTTCTGTCTATAAGTGTAGCCAACATCTTTAAATACCCTCTGGACATATGTTAAATAAAGTAATACAGGTAAAGAAAAATTGTTGGTCCTGGAGAACCCTATACTTTATATAACCAGAGAACTGCCTGGTATCGCTGCCCTTCATTCCTTTCCTAGAATACACTTCCCGTAGTCTCTTTAACAGTCTTTGCTGTTGAACTCCTGTCTGAAGCTTTTTCAAAACCATAGTACATTCTGCATCCTGGTTCCCTTTTGGTGACCTACGTGGTTGTGTTCTTGGAATTCTTTGCTGCCCAGCACACGAACTTTGTAAGAACTAAGATCAGAGGTTTTAGATTCCAATCATGTTTCCACACGGTTGTTGTATGTGGAAGCTGGGACCGCAGGGTAAACGGCTTCACAGACCCATGGACGTGCCACAGCTAAGGACTGGCTCCTTACACGCAGGCTGTGGCTTGTTGGATGTGTCCTTCCCCACGAACAGCATGTGCCTCGAGGGCAAGGATTGTAACCGCGCCATCTGTTTTTTTTTCTTTCCTAAATCTAGCCTAGTAGCCGATGCAAAGGTTAACAGGAAAATACTGAATAGGTGAAAGTTTCTGAATAAATTTTAAGCAAGTAAATATGTGTTTTCTCTTTTGTCTCATCTGTGTAGCGCCTGACAGCTACAAAGTACATGAGAAGAAAACTGCTGCCTCCAACCGGCCGCCCTCTGCTATTTCAGGACAAAATAGCAACCACACAGGAAATAAGCCAGGTATGATGCATTGCATTTGCTGTGGGAACGGGAGGTTATCCCAAAACCTTGAAGACATGCTAGAATGTAGGGGAGCATGGTTCCAGTTCTGCCACCAGAACACACGCTCATACTGACTTGTACGAGTTTGTTAGAGAACCTCTCAAAGCCTTGATTTTCTCTTTTTAAAATGGAGATTCAAAGGCATTCCCTTTTTACCTCTTAGAATCATTTTGACAGTCAATGAGATGGTGTATGTGGGTGCACTGTTTACTGCCAAGCAGTGTATAAGAGGTAATAATTTTACTATCCCGTTTGAAGTGAGAGATATGACACATTTCAGTATGCCCAACATTATTGCATATCACTTTTCTGACTTTTTCAAAAACCATTTAAGAAAATCTTTACACATAACAAAGCTGGTATAGAATTAGGTTTTTGTTCACCAATCCCTACAATGATTGTACAGCTACACAGTAATTTCATTTAATAACCTATGATTCATAGTCTGTTCCATTCGGTGATCCAAAGAAGCGGTCTGTAAACATAATACAAACAGTTGGATAGACAATGCATTTGCTTCCAGGTATCCAACAACCATTGTGTGGTCCTTGGGAGAGACTAATGTACAGTATGATGATGACAGATAATCAAAGGAAGGTAAAGGCAAAATGAATACTCTACAAGAGTCTTGGAAGTCTACTTCATGCTGCTTCCAAGGCCAAAGTTACTCAAGACCAGGGAATCAGTGAGATAATATCAATAAACATAAATAAATTAAAATAATAATAATAAACATAGAGATAATTGCATATAGCCTCATAGGAAACATCCTCCATTATATCTACATTTGTGGAACTTTTGCCCATATGGAAAAGGTCTTACATAAGACACTTTTAAATAAGACGTAAATCGGCTGGTCACTTAGAAGAAAGAAGAAGAAGTAATACTATTACAAATATTGCATGAGTAGCCTTCAGTGGCATTTCAATTAGCAAGCTGAGATTTCCCCATTTAGCTGTTTTGTCTTTCCATTCATTCATTTATCCATCCATCTATCCACCCACCATCTAATTATAATTATATGTATTGTTCTATGCCTGGGACTGTGAGAGATAGTGTATGAACAAAACAATGAGACCCCTAGCCTCACCGGGATTATTCTGGAGGGCTTTTGTTCCTTATATTCAAGTGAGCATCCTTGTGGAAGTAAAAGTTCTTTAGTATGAAAACCCACTGGTTTTGCCATGAGACTTGAATATAACTAAATGGTTTATACTATTTCCCCCTTGTTCTCCCTATCAACAATCACTTATGATTTTTTTCTACCATTCAATCAATTCTAATCAATTTTTATACCATTCTGAAATTTTCAATGAAAATTTCTTCCATTCTTGACTGTGCAATTGATACTTCTATATCCCGAGGACTCATTTATTCACCTGGTGTTAGCATTGTGTAGGTACTAAGGGTATATTATTAAAAGACACAATCCCTACCCTCTAGTTGGCATTGTGGTGGAGTAAACTAATATATGAATAGATACTTTCTAACACAGCATTTCCAGTGTGACAAGACACATCTGCATAGAGTGCAGAAATAGCATAGAGGCCAAAAACTCTCCACCCCAATTGGCCATCTCTTTATAGAGCCATTTCATTGAAGTTGCTAAAGTCAGGTTAAAAGAGGAGACATTTCATTTCAGGTTAGTTGTATATTTTAAGCATTCGTATGTCTGCTTTCTTGTATATAGAGATAAGCAAAGGTACAAAAAAGGCGTTATTTTTAAAACCATCATGTTATTTTCCTGCATACCTCCAAACGATAATGTAAGAGGTTCCATGTTGGAGGATTAGACTTGAGTAAAACCCTTTCATTTTAGCGAATATGAGTCATGGGAATGTCTGTGTAGAATAAGTTGTTCATTTTCATTCTCTAGAACTTGAAAAGAAAAAAAAAATACTTGCTCAATTTGGGGATATTTTGAATATTGCCCTAACCAGACATGGGCATCCTGACCAAATAAATGATTTCTTAGGGGCCCTTTTAACCCAGTAAATTTTCATTTCCTTCCCTTCTGTGCTTTGTGAGAATTTAAACCCATTAGAAAACTCTAGAACATGTCTGTGATTTAGAAAGCATCTGTTCACATTCAGGTTGTTCATCTTTTATCTTTGAGGCATGAATGGAAAGCCCTGTGGTGTTTTTATAAGTATGGGCACATGGTGTCTCGGGTTATCCAGAAGGGCCAGTGTTCTCAGCGGTGAATGCTTGAACCCAGACCAAAAGAGACAATTTGCTAAGTCACAGAACTGTCCACGTCTACAGAAGTGGGAGATGGTTCTTTATAACTCCATCAGCTGCTTCCAAATGATTAAGAGTTTGACCCAATTGGAAGAGAAAATTGCATTTTCTTCATGAACTATATGTACCTGAGAAAAGCGGAAATTCAAGTTCATTAAACATCCCTCTTAATCCCTATTCTTTCCCAACCCTCCACCACAGGTCTTTAAAAGAGTCACTGAAACTTAATTCTACTTAATTATTTCTAAATAATTTTTCCTCACAAAGGAATGCCTGACTTGGATCTTGCAGTTCCTCTCTCACTGCTTTATCAGGCCATTCGCACAGAATTGAGTTAGAGATCTGGTTTTAAGTGTCCTAGCTTGGACACTTAACTGTGCCATCTCCCTTAGTCCTATATATTTTCCTCAGTTTCCTCTTTGGAAAATAGGTAGAATAACTCTTCATTGAATGAATAAATGCTTGGCTAATTCAAAGGATTTGTGTGAAGAGTAAAATAATATATGTGAAAGTGCTGTGTAAAATGCAAAGCCCTAAGAGAAGTTATTTATCGTACGAATAGTAGTTGTTCAGATAGAAGTCTTGCAGATGTGGGTTGGCTTGCTTGATCTTCGAGAATTGTTCTTCAGTTCCAGTTTGTGCCGGACAGTCCAGGTGTATGCATGTCATCGAAGACAGCCTATTGCTAGCACTCCCTTTCACTCGTAAAAGTGCCCCAGTTTGGGTGGTCACCGTACTTTTTAATCATCATAGATTGGAGATTGAATGCAGAGTACAGTTGCAGTTTATTTATACCAAAGTTCTATTTTCTCTTAAAAAGTTTGCTTCTGAGAATCAGTAACTTAATTTTATTCTGACAATGTTAGGTCTATTGGGAAACAATGTGGGATGGTCATAATGTTAAATTATTTTCATATGTTCAGTGAATGAATGAACTTACAGAGACTTATCATGTGCTAGGCACTATACTAATATTGGTACAGAATTATTTTATTTAATCCTTACAATGATGTGAGATAGGTTCTATTGTGTCTTTATTTTATAGGTAAAAAGTAAAGACCCATGAAACCCATGTCATAGCTTGAGAGAGAAGTGGATAAGTAGCTCTGTGAGTGAGTGACAGTTCAGGAACTAAACTCAACCTATCTGACTGCAAGCCGGGTTCTCACATCCAATTGGTGAATGTCTATTCAGAATAACTGTACTGGGGATTCTGTTTGTTATTAAGGAATAGACATTTAAAGCATAAAAAATAATAGAAGTTCAGTAGCTTAGGAACACAAAACATCATACATATTGTTTGATGAAAAGAGCCAAAAGGCTACAGTTGTGTTATGTTTCTACATATTTGTTTGCCCTGTGTCTTTTGATTTTATTTTTATTATTTCCCATTTTTATTGAGATATAATTGATATGTAGCACTGTGTAAGTTTAAAGTGTACAACATAATGACTTACATATATTAGGAAATGATTACCACAATACATTTAGTTAACATTCATCATCTTATGTACTGGCCATCCAAAAAAAATGTATACACAATTTTGAAAATGAAATGTATTTTAATAAGCACTGGCTTTATAATTATTCAAAGTGTATGTATATGTTTTTTGGGACACCCTATAGATACAAAAAACAGGATCTTTTTCCTTGTGATGAGAACTCTTAGGATTTACTCTCCTTTGTAATGTTTTTATAATGATTGATTTATTTGAGGGAGAGAGAGGAAGGAAGAGAGAGAAAGCAAGAGAAACATTACTTTGTTGTTCCACTTATTTATGCATTTATTGGTTGATGCTTGTATGTGCCCTGACCAGGTATCCAGCATGTAATCCTGGAATATCGGGATGACTCTCTAACCAACTGAGCCACCCAGCCAGGGCTATAATGTTTTTAAATAGAAGAAAGATGCTAGGAAACTCTCAAAAAATTCTAGCAAAGTCTATCCCTGGAAGTATAGTTGTACGTACAAATTGTAAGATGTAGCATTATATTATTTTTCGAGTTTACTGGATAAAAAGATACTTATCTGTGTATTTAATTAGTTTATTTTTAAAAATATGTTCTTCCTCCCATGAGATAATGTTTTTTATCTCATTTTCAGACCCTCCACCTGTGCTGCGGGTTGATGACCGGCAGCGACTGGCCCGGGAGCGGCGTGAGGAACGGGAAAAGCAGCTAGGTACTCTATTTCTAACCCTAGCTTGGTCTTTAAGGAACACTGTTGTTGAAATGGTACTTTCTCCCCTCTAGAGTAATGGACACTTAACATTAAGCAAATGGACACCACTATAATAACCATGCTCTCTAGCATGCCTTTATGAGTTTTGCAAATTAATTGTGAAACAGAATTTAGTATGTGATATAAACACAGGACCAAGTTTTAAGCGACCGTCAAGTCTGGCCCAGGATTAAGGTCATTTGCACGTCTTCTTATATGGTAATCACAGTTTAAGGTGACACTGGAGGAAATGTATATATGAGAGCCATGATGGCTCAGCTTAGATTTTACAACTTAAAAAATGCAAGGGCAGTAAGCATATGGTTCTTTTTTATGGGAACAGTTATGAGACTAGAGACACTGCTAGGGGGCACTTGCTGCTTTCCATGTTAAAATAATGCTGCTGTTGAATTTATAGACAGATGCTGCCACTTTGCTGCCAGGAAAAGCACAAGACCTCATGCTGAGGGTTCTGACTTTCCTTTGGTTATCTGAGGCCCTTGTGAAAGGTTAGCAACTACAGTATTTGCCATATAATCACCTGGAGAGCTGGGTCACAGCACTAGCTTACCAGGAAGCCAAGATCAGAGCACTCAGCAATCATTCTCATTGTCTTCCAGAACATAGAGCAAGCATGCCGGTGCCAACTCCTCCTTTACTTTGCAGTCCATTATGCAAAGTTGCTAAAACAGGATCCTCTCTTTATGTATGTTGAAAAGATGAATTGTCTGGTCAGTATGTCTGTGTTTCTGAAGTGTCTGGGTATTTTAAGACTAGGGCTGACTTAGGTTGCCAAAATCGTTCTATTTTGTAAGAGTTCACGTTTCAATTGGGAAACCCAGCCCCTGTATTCCATCTTTTTTAAAATTCTTATTCAAGAACCCAAGTTAGTGAAACTCCCTAAAATATGGTTTTCAAAGTCTATTCCGGGAGCCGGTCCATCCTTGCTGTTTCAAGGGACCTGGCATATATGGCATACTTTTCTTAATATGTTTGCTCACCTTCTTGGCGCTGTGTTTTAACCAAAGTCACCTCTCCGAGAAAGGTTGAATCCCCAGGTAGGGATTTTCCCCTGAAGTTAGGGAGGGAATAAAACCCCTCAACTAAGTGCCAGGCGGGTAATTAATCACTTTAACTACAAACAATCATGCTTAAGCTGCATAATCTTTTCTCCCTGGAATGGAGATAAGAAACGCCCTAACCTTTGTAATAGAGATTGATAGGATTGAATCAACTGGTATAAATACAGGTGTAACAAGACAGAAACACTCAGAACTTAGAACACAGAATTCAGAAGACAGAAGAAGACAGAACTCAGAACACAGAACTCAGGAGACAGAACTTAGAAGAGAGCCAAGAAGACAGAACCTACAGACAGAAGAACTTCGCTGGAGAGAACATGGCAAAAGATCCTGGACTGAACCTGACTACAGAAATTGGCAAGAGAACCTGACTAGAACCTAGTACTGAACCTGCCTGGAGAACCTGAGCAGAACCTCTCTGGAGATCGAGACCAGAACTTGGCTGGAGATCCTGGCTAGGCTGCTGATCAACGGAATGCTGTCTCCATGTCATTCCCTCTTCGCCGACTCCGTCTACGCCTTTGGGAACCCCTGGACCCGCTGGGGTTGGACCCCGGCAAGTCTATTGGCATTATTTATGTTCTCTGAACACAGGCCTCTTTCTCTGCCTTGCCATAATGATCATATGAAGTCATTCCTTTTGCTGCCATTTTTTCGACACAAGTTTCAACAACTTGCTGTGCCTAGAGTTTTGGCCCAGTCTTGAAGTCCCCTGTCTCTTGTGGATTTCTGCAGGTTGGTTGGTTCCTGGAGAGTAGGACTGTCTGTGGACTGTGCCCACTGCCCTTGGTCAAGTTTGGTTTGACAGATGGACCAGAACTGAGAAAGAGGGAAAAGGTAGAGTTACTGAAGCAGGAAGAGCAAAAAGAACAAACTGACCACTGCCCTGGGTGGCTGGTTTTGGATCCATCCGAGTATCAGCACTGTGTCCTTCATCTCCACTTTCCACCCTATCCCAGTGCGACCAGATCCTACACTGTTAGATGTCTCCTTAGAATTGCAACGTGGATTCATGTCTACTTGAGTGGAAGTAGCTCAACAGCATCTGCCTACTCCTTTATGGCTTAAGTCCCATCGTGAATTAGCTTTTACACATTAAGTCATACCTTTCCCTTTGGTTTCTGTGCCTTTCAAAGCCATGCACTATTAATTATTTTGTAGGAAGCATGACTCATTAATTTATATATTCAGAACTTTTATTTGTCAGGTATTGTGTTGAAAAGGTGAGTTAAGGTGGAGACCCAGCCCTCAAGGGTTAGTTGTGGTCCAGTGAGGAAGCAGATGAACACAAAGCAATTGTAATACCGGCTGGTATTGAAGGGGTGTGCAAAGGGGTGTTGAGAACCACAGAAGCACCTAACCCAGCCTGGGGATGTCAGGTGCCACCTAAGCTTCCAACTAGAGGGCGAAGCAGAGTCATCCAGGGAGGCGAAAGAGGCAGGGACGGGAGGGCAGTGATGCAAAGACAGGTGGGAATCCAACATGCTCCTCAGATTATTATATGGGTCAAAGTAATTTTCAGATTACTGTATTATCCTAATCTCACAATTTTACTTCTTTGGTGAACCAATATATACTATCGAGCGTTTCTCTTTCTTCTTAACCCTGCCAAGTTAAATACAGTTTTCCTTAATTCTGATCTCATCTCTTTTGTTATTAAGAATCATACTTTTAATGAAATAGATCAATTCTAATTTTTTATTTGCATTAGTTGCATTGTATTTTTAAATTTTATGAGTGTCCTTTTGCTTATTCTTTTCCATTTAAGCCATCATAGTAGAAACTAAGTCTTGAGAGGCTCCCTGGAATCTTCTAAATATACAAATAAACATTCTGCAAATGCACCTACTTACATTTGTAAGGAGTCATCTAAAGTCTAGCCTCTAATTTAAGCTGTGCTTTTGAATACATAAGGGTGATTTCTAATCTTTAGCACTAGAAGAAAATCAAAGGACACACCTGACGAACTACCCATAAACCGTGCTTTGCAGAAGCTATGGGAGCAGTTGAATTTTTTTTTTTAAGGGGGTGAGAGACTGCCTGTCACTGAATAGCAGATCTTTGGATTGTGCTTTTTTGAAAACAAAAAATAGTTGGTAACATCAGTATTACATAGCTTTCAAATTTTAAGCTTTTCAAGTTAAAAAAAAGGGGGGGAGGGTCCATTCTAGAAATTCCAACAAAGCAAAATTTAAAGTGATTGGCCAGTGAAACTGATTATTCACTGTTGGATGTAGGTTGAAATTAACATTGAAAGATTCTTTTTAATCCACGTTTTTTTAAAAAGCAAGGTAGAGAGAATAAAGGGCTTTTCATTCTGTTTGTTTTTTTGGTGACATATCATGTTTGTACTGATTTCATATGGGAGGCCTTATTAATGACTTTCTGTGGGTTAAACCTCTGAGTCATGCTTCAATGCTTTTATTGTAGGATTATGTCATGTGGCCTGCTCTTTCTACATTGTCTTTCCATTTATCACATAAAATCAGGCATACATCTTCATGTTTGGGATTGTTCTCTCTCTTTGGTTGAACATTTGGACTCTGAAAGCATTAATTTTCTGCCTTAAAAGCTTTATACATGAAGGAATCGCCTCACCCATTCTACTCCATCTGACTCTATTCAGGCCATTTCTTCAAACTTCTTCTTGACTTCAGCATCTTTTTTGGCGTCCCTCTTCTAAACTTTAATTCCGTTTTTTCCTGGGGGGGTGGGGGGGTGGCAATCTTATTTGTTCTCATGGTTTCAACATCTCCAGCTACTCATAAAGCTGTCGATGTATTCCTACTATCTGAAACTCACCTTCTATACAACTAAATGGTTCATCAACTTTCACTCCAAAATTTACTCCTTGGGTCATTTCTCTGTATCAATCAATTGCACCAGTATTTTGGGGGCCCTAAGAAATTATTCCTTTTAGCTATTTTAGATACTTCTGGTGCTGCTAGAGAAACTGGTATCTTTCTACCTGTGTTAGCAGTGGGGATTTTTGAAGAATAAAACCTTCTCTCTTCCTTGGTGGCTCAATGCTGTGCACTGACCGGTCTCCACACTGGCCTGTTGAGCCACTTGTAGCTACCAGTGGTCAATCTGGACTCAGCCTAGTCCTCTAGCTCAGGCTGCAGCTCTCTCTAGCCCAGTATGTAAGTGCAAGTTGCCACACTTCCTTTATCCTCAATCCATTTATTCATAAGACTGGCTTCCTCTGTCTTCAGCATAAGTCTCAGATCCATGACTTTAAATTTGCTGCCTATGCTATCATCCTAGTCCAGGCCTTCATGCATTTATAGAATCTCAGTCACCAAATCTATCGGGTTGATGTACTTCATCAGTCGAGCTCTGTCACAGTTAATACCAGTCTTTCTTTTTGACACCTTCTTAGTCTTCATTATCTTTCACCTTTTTATACTCTACTGAACTTTTTCTAGTTGGATTTTATAGACCTCCATGGTTGTTTATATTTTAAGCTTTTCAAGGGCATAACCATTGCTTCCCAATTCTTTGTATGCCAATATGTGGCACAGTGCTAAGTATAAGCAGATGTGTAATAAATATTTACTGATTTTCTTGATTTTTATCTATTTTACCCTAGTTTTTAATTAAGTACTAATATTAACAATACCTTAACATTATTTCATAAACAGTAATATCAATGTTTATTAAGCAGTTTCTAAACACTTCGCTATGTATTATCACATTTAGTAGCAAATTAATACAGTAGTTATACTTTTTATTGTGTGGGCCTATCAAATAATAGAATGTCACTTAATAGAATGTCACTTATTTTATTTTTAGCTTAAGGAAGGAACCGAAAGAATCTAGAAAAATGGAATAGTTAATAGACCCTCTTTTCTTTCTGCCATATCAGCTGGTAAGCATGTTTTTAATTTGTACAGGGTCACCAAGATCCCTGTTAAAATTCCTCAGCAAGTAGTGACATTGGACTGTCTAGGGCGGGGGGATAAAATGGATACATATGTAATACCCTTTGTAATACTTTAAGCAATAAAAAAAAAAAAATTAAAAAAAAAAAAAAGTAGTGACATTGTCATGTTAAAAGTCCTCAACAAATGGTGACGGTGTTAAGTGAAACCGATCCCTATGCCCTCCATGCTGGCAGTGGACTTCCTGAGATTTCAGAGCTGGGCACGTATGCAACCCTCATGTGAAGGAAGGGTTAGACTACTTCCCCATTCAAGTGCGATGCAGCAGTGCCAAGTGCCCGCTCCATTTGACACAGCAAGAGGGCAAAATGCAAACAGTTTTTGACAACTTTTTGAGAAAATTTCATGTCATTGATCATTTTTCAGCCTTGGAGTCCACTGAGTACATAATCTGTCTGTATGAACTAGGAATAGATCCTGGTTACCAATTTTTCTTCAAAAACATTTACAAGGATCAGAGCATGTACAATTTGTGTAACAGTATAATTTTTTATTCTACGTAGCTTAAAGGAATACTAACCATCACCACTCTTATTTTTTTTTAGCAATTTCATGCTATTTTAGTTTACTTACTTATTCAATTAATATTCAATGTGTGGTTACAATTGAGCCAGGATCAGGAATATTGAAGTGAAAATATCAACCTTCTGGAACTTACATTGCTGTGTCCCAGCTGGAATGCTTCCCTGAGATACCTGCATAGCTCATTCCCTCTTCTCCTTCAGGTGTGGTTTAAATGCCATCTCTTCAGTGAGGCCTTCCCTCACCCACACTTCACACTAGCATTCTCTATTTTTCAACAGTGTCAGCATCTAAGCATGTACATGTTCCATATATGTCTGTCAGCCCCCACTGGAATATAAGCTCCATAAAAGAAGGGACTGTCATTATTTTATTTCTATAGCCTAGTACCGAGAACACATAGTCAGTGTCTAAAAACTGTTTGTTGAATGCTAAATGCATCGTAAGTCTATGCACTTCAATATAAGTAGAGATGAATGCAGCAGGTGTACTGCAAATTAGTTAAGACATTGCCAAATTATCAGGTAATACCTGTCTTTATAATTGTTAAGTCAAACAGGTCTTGAATTCTTATTCTTAAGCAAGTCTTAAAGTCTTATTCTTAGAGGAGCAAATATACAAAGGTAATCTATCAAATAGTTGTGTCTTCAAACTGCTTGTTCTTCATATATGTTATAAAAGCAATAGTCCTATAGTATGCTGACAAAACTCAAGAGAATATTTAAGGAATGTTTACCAGACAAATAGTCTTCTGTGTTTAGGAAGATTCAGGGTTTCCTTTTTGGAAGATGATGCAAATTATTGATGTCATTAGAGTCACATTCCCTACAGGACTTTCAGGGATTCTATAAAATTATGGAAGATTCTCAAAGGATTGTGTGATTGACTCCTATAGCTCATGATGAAAATTTTGAGCTAATAAATTCTGTCATTTAGTTCATTTATATTGGATTTTATCGCTAAGTTCAGAGCTATAAAAGATGTATTATGTTAGAAACAACAATAAGATAAAAGACAAAGGATTTTGACCTTCAAACATATGTCAATTAAACCATATTTGAGTTTTGTTCTTCTTTTCTCAGGTAACTTCGCCAGAGTTCCTTGCCCTTCCAGTCACAGCTTTTTTATTTTGCCTTTTTTTTTCCCCTTTCTAATGTCAATGGGTTGTCAACTCAGGGACAGCAGTATACTAATAATAAGAGCGTAGACAAGCAATAAGTGATCATTTCAATCTGACTTAGAATGTTTATCTCAAAAATGTTGATAGGGAAGTTAGGGCTAATTAATAAGTAACCAGGAATGCTGTACCTCTGATTACAGTCATAAGTGGCACTGCCCCTGATTTCATACTTCATATTATTTGATTAGGATAGTCATTGCTTTTGACAGAACACACACCAAAAATAAAAACAAACAAACAAACAAACAAACAAATAAATAAATAAATAAATATGGGTGGGCTTTGGGAAAGCAGTTTTTCTAATCTAAATTCCTACTGGATAAAACTTGGGCAGATCTATGGTCAATCTTGGCATCTGGTGGTCTCCTGAAGTTATCACTGAATGAATGTATGGCACAAACGCTCCTAAGGCTGTCAGGCAGGGTGTGAGCATCTATGGGATCTGGATACACGATAGTGGGAGGGATATGGACATGAGCACATACCAAAGGAGCTATATCATGAGTCAGGCTCAGGACTGAAAAGAATAAATGCTTGTTATGGGATGAGTTAGGTCACTCAGAGGCTGAAGCTTTAACATAAAATGAATCATCATGACCAAGCAGACATTATTTGTTTCTTTCAAATTTACTTTGCCTTGAAGGCTGAAAGATCTAAAATCTGAAAAGTAAAGGGTCTTATAAACAGATGATGATAAAGACTAAAAGTGACATTAGGAGATCGGGATCTTCCCAATGGATGACCAACTTGTCCCAATTTAGAGGAGGAACTTTAGTCCTAGGGAGGTGTTCCAAATCATGTCTTTTAGTATAATGGCTCATTGTGTGCTTCCAGAGTCAGACAGTCCAGAGTTTGAATTCCAGTTCCACCACTGGCTTATTGTGAGATGTCAGGCAGGTTACCTCACCTCTCTGTGTCCCAGAATTCTCATAATAAAATGTTTAATAGCAGTGTCTACCTCACAGAGTGACTGTGAAGATAATACCTGCAAATCATGTGGGTGTCGGAACAAAGTAAGAGGTGAAGACATCTCACCAGGATGATGGTAGCCCTGAAGATAAGAAGGTTTGGCACTGTGTGGCTCTCTTATCTGCAGGTCCCTCAGCCCTTTGTATCAGGAAGGTCTTCCATGGGTGTACTCATCTGCCCCAGCACCTCAGTCCCATTAGCCTCCAGGGCAGAAGATTGAGAGAAGATACAAAGTATTAGAGATAGTTCTGATGTAAAATGATAGGGTCATTTGTTTAGATGTGTTGAGTTAGGTTGAAGCATCCAGTAGGTATGCTTTATTGAGATATAATTGATTTTATGAGGGAGAAATTGAGGAGGACCCTTTGTAGAGCATTTGGAGGTTAAGTGAATCTGTTAGCAATACAGAAAACAGCAGGTTCTGGTTTGAGGTAGGGATGAATATGCAGATAATCAGTACAGGTATGTGATGGATCTGACTGTGGAAATTTTAGGCAGACAGATGTGACCCTGGAGGAAGTATTGTATGGTACATGAGAATACAGGCTTTGGAATCAGAGCTGAAGTAAAATTGCAATTCTTTTAGATTATGTGATCTTGGGAGAGCTATTTAACTTGTTTGAGGGGTCCCCCCCCCCATTTGATATTCAATTACATTTTGTCTGGTAGTATTATTCCTACATTTATTTCATTGTTTTTACCTGCCTGGTAGCTATTTGCTCATTATTTTTATGCTTTATTTGACAACTTGTTGTAAGTTTAAAACAACAACAACAACAACAAAACAACAATAAATAACTTCATGGTTTTGTTTTGGCCTGGTCTAAAAGTCTCAATCATAAGTAACAGGCTTGATTTTATTCCTTTTAGCTTATTTTTTAACTTTACTTTTTTCCCTTTTTATTGGAGAGGTAGCTTTAGTGGTAGGGGTTGGTTTGATACAAGCATTGAATTTCCATGATTCCCCTTATTAATGTAAAAGTGGTGCTGTAATTTTCTATACTACTGGTGATTACCTTTCATTCTCATTTCTTGACTATTAAATGAAGTTAATCAGTATTTCTTGCACAGATGCTCTTCTTATTTTTCCATTCCACAGCCCCCTCCCTAGGGTTAATGATCTAGATTTAGCCATTAGATTCCTTTCTTTCCCTTAGAGTTATTATTTAACACATGTAGTCAGTGTTTTCAAAGCAACATTAAAATGAAATTTACTCAAATGTAATCAATCATTATTAACATACAGAACAAAGATTTAAAATTTTAACATAAAAAGCAAGAAAGAGAAACCTAATTATAATCCCACACATATCCTCAAAGGTAAAAACAAAAAGTTGAGTCATGGGAATTAATTGAAAAGAGCTTGGAGATCTCTTTGTACACACTCTCTAATTTAGAGTCAGATGGGTTAGGTAATTTCCCCAAGGTCACACAGGATCATTGACAGAATCTGTACCTAAACTCAGATATTATCAGTTTCTGGCTCTTCAGGATATTACTGGCTATTCTGGTACCCAGTGTTACCTGTAACCTATTTATATCCTTGTGTATCTCAGTATGAAACTAGGACAGCAGCTGTATGTGTGTCAGAGATATAGTGATAACATTACTCTTTTCTCTGAGTGTCATGGTTTTCTTTCCTTCATTTGATAGTGAATTATAGTGAATTTGTACTCCACCTACACAGAGGTAAGCCTGTGCAGAAGGACCAGAGCGGGCAGTGGATTGTGAATGCGACTGATGGGGAGTCCCCCCAGCCCATGAGTGCAGCGTGCGCCATTTGAGTTCTCTGTCCCACCTGTGTTTTTCCCGTTGGCTGAATTTTCTCTCCAGCAATAGAACAGGAATTAATATGATTGTCAAAAAGATTCACTCACAATAATTACCTACATGTATTGAGTCCCTACTACATACATGGCACTGTGCTAAGTGCTCTATATGTAACCGTGGACCCACCTGGCCACTCTGTCAGGAAGATGGTCCCATAGCAATCTGAGGGGACAGACAGGACCACAGAAGTCACTTCTTGTTCAGAAGCAGGACGGGGGTTGGACTCAGGTTCTCATGCTCTATCCACTACAATACCCTGCTTTTCATTTTTTATTCTTTTCAGTACTAGAGTCGCTGTGTGTTTCTAAATGGAGTCCAGATTGATAGTGGAGCTCCCCTTTGTGTGGCACTGACACACTGTCACAGTGTCATTAAAATATAATCCTGGTAGCAGCAGCTCAAGGGTGGGGCTGACGTGTTAATGTCCAGTATTTTGGGGGCTACAGTGGGTTTTCATTTCTTTTTATATTATGAGCCCAGAATTGGCGGGGGGGGTGGGTATTAACTTCACATCAGTAAAGGTTAATAATATTCATCACAGTTCCTTTTTGGACATGCTATTATACTTTTTAGAGCTGCCTCTAAGAAATTAGTGATTGTTGATTTAAATACTGAATGAGTTGTCTGCTCAGGTTGCCATAACAAAATACCATAGACTGGGTGGTTAAAACAACAGAAATTTATTTTCTCACAGTTCTGGAGGTTGGAAAGTATGAGATCAAGATTCCAGCAGGGTTCAGTTTCTGATGAGCACTCTCTTCCTGGCTTGCAGAAGGCTGCTTTGTTCTCAAATGAGCATCTGAGCATGTAGAATCAGGTGCAGAGAGCACTTGGGGTCTCTTCTCTTAAGGCCTCTAATCCTATTGGATTAGGGCCCTACCCTTATGACCTCATTTTACCTCCTAAAGGCCCTGTCACCAAATGCAGTCATACTTTGGGTAGTTAGGGTTTCAACATATGAATGGGGTAGGTGGGCTGGGCACACTTCAGTTCACAGCAGTTATTGATTTTTTTTTCGTGTGTTCAAAAATACCATTTCTTAATGATTTAAGACTTTCACATTATCTGGCATCCTTAGGAGATATTTTAAATAGCTAAACCTCTTAGGATAAATTAATTTTTAAATTCTTATTAAAATATTGAAATATTTTATATGTTATCCTTCAATTTTAAAAAGTTGCATGATCTGTACTTGGTAATAATTCTAGCACTCACCAGCATACTCTGCAATAATATGAAAGTGTTGTTTGCTTATTTCACCATTGTTTGCCTATTCTCTGTATGACTGTTTTAAAAAAAAGACAATTGTTTAAAGAAGGCTCTGCAATAGGATCTTGATTTCCTGGTAGAAAAAAGGGAAGTGGCACTTGATAAGAGGAATAAAGATATGTTCTTCCTTTAAAAGATTATTTGGGGTAAAAGTAATTATAATTGTAGTAATGTCTATTCCTATTGAGATAACACAACCTTAAGAACTGAATTTAGCCGAAACCGGTTTGGCTCAGTGGATAGAGCGTCGGCTTGCGGACTGAAAGGTCCCAGGTTCGATTCCGGTCAAGGGCATGTACCTGGGTTGCGGGCACATTTCCAGTAGGAGATGTGCAGGAGGCAGCTGATCGATGTTTCTCTCTCATTGATGTTTCTGACTCTCTATCTCTCTCCCTTCCTCTCTGTAAAATATCAATAAAATATATTTTAAAAAAAAAAGAACTGAATTTAATTTTCTGAATTGAAATCATGATGATGATAATTACAAAGATGACAGTCATAACTAATATTTCTTGAAAGTTTACTAAGTGCAGACAACTACTCTGTGTTAAGTAAAATTATTCTTTTAATCCTCGTAGTAAATCTATGAGGAAGGGCCTGTATTTATCCACAATTTATCCTAACGGTAGTGAGGCATAGAAAGGTTAAGTAACTTACAACAACAGCTACAACGATATGGGAAAAACATGGTTTGTTTGAAAGGTGTAGTAAGGAGATAGGTCTACTTTAAGAATGAAAAGGCTACTATGGAGAGCACTGCAGAGTAAGGCCAAATAACAATATTAAGGCCAAGTGTAGGTAGGACTTGAGAAATCAGGGGACTTGACATTTAATGAGCAAATAGTAAAATAAATATTCATGAGCAAGAAAGTAATCTGATGAAAAACATTATTTAAGGAAAATTAACCTGTGAATTGATTAACTCTTATTTTACCTTACCATTTTTTAAAGATATTTAATATTTCATAAAAATGTTTATCTCTTATCTTGTTGGCTTTTGGATTTCTTACAGAAAAGGAATATATTACATTTATAAATGTCCCAAAGAATCTGAAATTTTCCTCAAAACAGGATATAAAAGTCAAAGACTATGTAGTTGGCAAGCTAAGTGTTAAGAAATAGATGTATTATATTGCATATCCACAGGTTTCAGGGTTTATGCTTTAAATTTTGTTTGGATACTTTTGCCTACAATATTAGTAACTCATATTAAAGATGTGTTTAGTTACCATGGTTTAAGAAAGCATCTTATTAAAAAATTAGTTTTGTATATTTTCCCCTAACAGGAGGAAGGAACATGTATATATATGTAAGGAAGAAAAGAAGCATTTTGTCACTGAACACTATTTTTTTGAATTCTGTGTTTCTATTCATTTCGTGATGTTTTCTTATCTAACTAGGTTATGAGCCCTTCAGACACAAGATCAGTTGCTGATTTGGTCCCTCACATTGCTTAGTGTGATATGTCTGTGAGGCATTTAATAAACCTTTTATTAACTATCAATCTTTGGGATTTTTCTCCCAAGTCCTTTTAATTCTGTTAGAGAACCAGTGCTATGTTGAAACAAATGTAGTCACATTTTCAATCTGAAGAATATCTCATTTTTTAAAAAGAAAGAGACAGATAGTACTATTGGTTTTTAGGGCATGTTATTACTAGCAGAATTGAGAGCAGAGCATGTGATATATATATTATTCTATAGTAATAATACAGGTTGTCTCCCAAAAATGTATACATACTTTATCAGCTGATAGCTCAATTGATGTTTCTTTCTTTTCAGGCTTAACCTATGGGAATTAATAATTATTCAAAGTGTATATAGATTTTAGGGACTCCTTGTATATCAAACTGGAAGACTGTAGGGATTCTCAAAGAGCAGAATTCCGTTCATCTTCTTCAACCTCATTGTTAGCATATGAAATAATGCTAAAAATTAACCACAGTACTTTTTCCTGAAAATTTGAAGAAAGCACAGGCCCGCTTGGTTACTACAAAACCGAAGAACCCATATGTGTTAAGTGCACGCCACTAATACAGCCCTAACTGTTCAAGTTTTGAAGCGGCCTGTGTTTGATTCGCCTTGTCTTTCTTCCTAGCTGCAAGAGAAATACTCTGGTTAGAAAAAGAAGAGCGAGCCAGGCAGCACTACGAAAAGCACCTGGAAGAGAGGAAGAAGAAGTTGGAAGAGCAGAGGCTGAAGGAAGAGCGGAGGAGGGCTGCTGTGGAGGAAAAGCGAAGGCAGAGACTAGAGGAGGACAAAGTAAGGTGCCGCTCTCGCTCAGAAATGGTGGGAGGCGCATCTATTGCAGAAATGCAGCGGATTTGCTATGGAACTTCCCATTAAGGTGCTGAGACGCGTGGCAAAATTGTCTCAGAGTAAGCTGGACAGACAGACACAGTGTGGAAGGAGGTTGGGGTGTGGAAGTCTTGTAGAGAATAGTGTGCTTGTTCCTATTACCACAGAAACTTTAAAAGCCCATTTTCCTTGCTCTAGACCTATAAGTTCATTATATTCAGTTAATCTATACTGAAATACCAAGACCATTCCAAGTCGTTGGATTTCTTCTTTTGTTTGTGGGGAGTTTTTTGTTGTTGTTCATTCTTACCTGAGGATGTTTTCTCCATTGATTTTCAGAGAGAGTAGAAGGGAGGGGAAGAGACAGAGAGAGAGAAACATCAATGTGAGAGAGCCACATCGATTGGTTGCCTCCCACATGCGCACTGACTGGTGCCGGGGATCAAGCCTGCAACCCTTCAGGGGATCAAGTATGTGTGTGCCCTTGACCAGAATCAAACCCGAGACCCTTCAGTCCACAGGCCGACACTCTACCCACTAAGCCAAACCAGTCAGGCCAAGTCATTGAATTTCTATAGGGCTTTACCATCGACAAACTTTTTCCACATATTAGATTGTCTCATTTATCCCTATTCAACCCTTGAATTTGGCAAAAATGGAAATATAGAATTAGAATGGGTAAAATACAAGGTTATACAATTCAGTAAGTTGTGGAGTTAGATTCTAAATTCCATTTTTTAGGTATGGTACCACATGTGTTTAATATCTGTGTAAGGTAAGACGTGCACTACCATGAAAACATCATATTCCCAGTAGTAATAATAAAGATCATTTATTAGGTACCTACTATATGCAATGGGCTTTTTCAACTGGCTCCTAATGATTTCAATAACCATCCCAGGTTGGAAATATTCTCACTTTAAGATAATGTATAACCCTGGCCAGTGTGGCTCAGTTGGCTGAATGTCATCCCATGCATCTAAAGGTTACCATTTGGCTCCTCGGCCAGGGCATATACTCAGGTTTCAGGTTCAATTCTTGGTCAGGTGTATGCAGGAAGCAACCAATCAATATTTCTCTCTCTCTCTCTCTCTCTCTCTCTCTCTCTCTCTCTCTCTCCCTTTTCTTCCTTTCTCTCTCTCTCTCAAATCAACAAAAACATTTTTTTAAAAAAAGATCAATAAAAACATTTTTAAAAAATCTATTTCCTAAATGTTAAGAAATAGATTAGGAGTATCCCCTCTCACTCTACTCTTGTCTTAAGTTAAAGAAGCCTTGCTCTGGCTAAGTAGCTCAATTGGTTAGAGCAGTGGTCGGCAAACTGCGGCTCATGAGCCACATGCGGCTCTTTGGCCCCTTGAGTGTGGCTCTTCCACAAAATACCGACTTCTGCGCATGGGCCACGAAGTTTCAATTGCACCGTACGTGCGCACCCACATGTGGTATTTTGTGGAAGAGCCATACTTAAGGGGCCAAAGAGCCGCATGTGGCTCGCGAGCTGCAGTTTGCTGACCACTGGGTTAGAGCATTGTCCCTATATGTCAAGGTTTCGGGTTTGATAAGAGGTCAGGGCACATACAAGAAGCAACCAATGAATGCATCAGTAGGTGGGGCAATAGATCGATGTTTCTCTCTCTCTCATTCTCTTTTTCTCTCAAATCAATTTTTTATAAAAAATTTTAAAGAAGTCTCAAATAACTAGGTTGAATCCAATCATCAGCTGCTCTATTCCATTTAAGGAGCGCCATGAAGCTGTTGTACGACGTACGATGGAAAGGAGCCAGAAACCAAAACAGAAGCATAACCGATGGTCATGGGGAGGCCCTCTCCATGCCAGCCACAGCGTTCACAGTACAGGTAAACAGGCGGTGACCACTTCCACAGTCCCTTTTTTGTTTTTCCTGAGCAGTAAAAGTGCAGTTGCTTCTTTTTCCTAAGTCTGTGTTTGCAAAACAAAAATCCTGCTGAAACAATGACACTACAATTAAATGATGTTTCTGTTTGAGGATAAGAGGGTGATGGAGGTAAGAAGATAAGATTCTCCCCCTTAACATAGACTGCTTTTCTCATTTGTTACAAAGTCCTTGAGGAGAGAGAAATCTATGCAATGCTTCTAAATAAACATGCTAGTTTCAACTCTACATTAGTCTAATTAAATTACATAGGGTTTCAGGATTATGAAATTGGTTCACCAGTTTTATCTTTTACTCTAGAAGAATCATAGGCTTATTGACTAATTAAAATCAATACTATGAGCTTATGTATTCTGACCCTAACGTGTATGCAACACTAGCTTTGTAAGAGAAAGTGCAGGTTTTGAGGCTACAAATAGTAGATGCCTTTGCTATTCCTTTGTTCTTAAGTAGACATGAGAATACTGAAATTTGGAATTAGTGAAAGGCCTTATTTTTGTACTGTAAATTCAATACACCTTGAATTTTATATGGTGTGTCGGTTCTTTTTCATTTGTGTGAGTCTAATAGCCTCTTTTTTTAATTTACTTTGAAAGGTCATTGTCTTACATGCTGTCCCCAGGTGGTTTTGTTGAATCATCATTCACCTTTCTCGATTTAGCAGGCCTGGACCACCACTTCACAACTTTGGGTGGTACTAGAAAGTCTGGTACAGACCTCCCTTGATTGCTGATTGCCTGACCTGTAGCTGGCACCTCAGACCTAGGGCCAGAGTTCATCAATAGCTGGACCATCACCACCGTAGTCATGATGCTTGCTTAATATCCCATTGCATAGACCTAGATCTGGCATATAGCACAGTGTTTCTTAAGTGTGATAATATAACTCAGGTGACTTGAAACTGTTGAAATAATTACATGTCATATGTTTAGTTTCTCCTTAAATGATCATTTTTAAGATAAAACTTTAAAAAAAATTTTTTTTAGCGAATAAATTACCTGGGATCAAAGCACATCCAGTTTGGTTTTCCCCTCCCCACCCCCATTCCATCCTTGTGCAGCCACTTGTAGTTGTAATCTACTAGTAAATGTTAATGGATTTTTGTTTGTTTGCTCTATTCTCTTTCATTCCTAACATTCAGTGTATTTTCTATAACCCCTTCATGTTAAAAAAAAAAAGTCTAAAATCATATTACCACAATTTACTTTCCTGTCAGAGTGAACCACAATTGAAAGCAGTTTTCTTGGCTCTTTTTTGGTGGGGCACCTATCAAATCTGTGATCATTAGGATCATTTACGGGTGATGTTTAACTCTAGGGATAGTTTTACACACGTGTTCCATGTAGAAAAGCTGTCATGGTACATGTTTTTATAACCTTACTGTTTTTTCTTTTACTTGGCTTTGTTTTTCATGTGTAGGCGGAAGTATGCTCTGTTACAGATTTTTTTGAAGGGAAATAAAGTTCCCTCGCACTCAGAGTTCAATAAATGACCGTTAGTACTGTCACTCAGAGCAAGAGAATGTAAACTGTTGGATAAAGTTCGTTTTTATAAGGGCTGTGGATGAGAGAACATCGCTGCTACATAGACGAGAGAAGTTTGGAAATAATGGGAATATACCAAAATTCTCAAAGGTCAAAATGATCTGCTGTGACCTCGAGAGCAACAACCAGACCTCCCTCATTTTGAATACCCCTTACTACACAGCAATGCCTGACTCCTAGTGGTACTCATTCACTGTTCACTGACCAACAAACAGGTCCTAGAAATTAAATTTAATCGGATTAAATCAGTGTGTTGTCTGACTGCTCCAGCATCAACTAGCACTAGCTTGTAAACTTTGTACTGTTTAAGCCAGTTCGTTAAAAATCCTTTCGTGAATTTGTGTTTGGTTCAATGAGAAAAAGAAATTATTAAAACTTACCTTATTATGTATAAAATAATGTAATAAATACATATTATACCCCCATAATTTTAACCATGCAGGCTAGACCTACATGTAGACACAATTTTCCTCTAATTAGAGCTTAACATATAAAGCAATATCAGAAAATGTATTGCTATAAAATCACTGGGAATATCTTTCATTATCCTTCCTTGTACGCTTGAACCTCATAATTAAGGTGTTCCTTTTGACATTTTATCCTGAATCTTTATGTTAGGAACACCCGAAGGGCCCTTCAGTTAAGTATAAATAAATTTGAGTCACAGAAATGATGTTTGGATTTTTTTAATAAGCAAATGCTTCAACCATAAAATGAGCCCCAGTAGGAGATAGAAATGTCTGATGCTGGTGGAAGACTTGCTGTAACTAATGGCCAAAAATGGTTATTCTGTGGGGAAAAGTTTACTGTAAAATTTGTACTACAAGGTTAGTTAGACCAATAGCAACTAGGTTTTGAAAGCCTTTTTCCCACAAGGAATATTTTGGTTTGTTTTGGTTTTAGAAGATGTGAACAATAGAAAAATAAAACAAAATATGGCAAAACCCCCATTACCTTTGGCTATTACAGAACATCTACCTGCCTCCTAAATAAATATAATGAGATTTTTTAAACTTTTAATGTGCACAATTTTATTCAGGGAATATGATTTATGCTACCGAGTATTGTTACAACTTGGTTCCACTATACAGACAGCAAACTAATAGAGTTGATTTTTGCCTTTTAAATGACTGCTATTTCTCTTCTGGCTTGAACTTTAAGAATTGCTCTAAAATTACTCGACAGCAGGATGAACAATATTGTTAATATACTTAAAGGAAGGAATTCTGATTTTCTTTTTATGACCGTCTGTTTTGTCAGGCAAGTTTGTGGGCTGTTTCTACCTTTGCAAACCATATCAAACTCTATGTTCTAGGCTTAGAGACATGATTATTAGTAGACTTTTTGAATAGAAATGCTATAGTGTTTCCTCTTCTTTCTTGTTAATGTGTTTTCCTATAATGAACTTTCATGCCCTGGTTGCAAATGACCCTGGGAGCCAAGCTATCAGCAGATCCGCAGAACCTGGTGTTCTTTGCCTTCTAGTGTTTGCTTTCTATTTTACCAGCACTGTGTCTACCCCATTGCTCCTTCTTCGAGAAATTATAAAGGCTGTCACATGTGTGGCCCTCTCTTTGCTTCACAGTCTGCCTCCATTGTTTTAGCTGCCCTCCACTGGCTTTCATTCCTCATATTATAACATTACGCTTGAATTTCCCTGGCTGACAAACTGGTGAGCTGAATATTTATTTTATCCCATAAGAAAAATGAATTTTATTTCTACCCTTTAAGTTACCTTGCAAATGTCCACTTGGAAAACTGTGCTATCACGAAAGATCTAGGGATAGAGCTGAAAGCATCCAGTCCTAGTTTTCCCTTCCTTCAGCGAACTAGGAAATTGCAATCCTGCATGCTGGCTGTCAATTAGCATTATCTCCATTTGTTTTAGATCCAGACAGGCGGTCAGTTTCCACCATGAATCTTTCGAAACATGTTGATCCCGTCATTAGCAAGCGGCTCTCCTCTTCATCTGCAACTTTACTAAATTCTCCAGATAGAGGTACAGTCAAAAGGAAAACAAAAAAAGTGTTCTGTTATTTACTTAATGCTTTTTTTTCTGGATGTTTACAGATAAAAATAAGCATCTGAAGTTGCTTTCCCTACGTTTCTTAAATAGGAAGAAAAAAACTTCAGAATAAAAAAGCAATAAACGGCTGAGCAGCATTTTCCTTGCGACAAGAACATTTCTCATTTTAGAACTTGGCTGAATGATTGCATTTAGCAGTGATGAAAGCGGTGCTTCTCTCAACTCTTTAGTAACTGAGTTTACAGCTCCAGAAATCACCCACTTATCCACTAACATGCAACTAATCTTTGTTATGAACATTTATTTTACTTCAATCATACTGTCTTTGACTTTTCATCTGTACTTTGGAAATTCCAGTCTTTGATTTTCTTTAAAAAAAAAAAAAAACTTAATTGATTCATGTTAGTAGATTTCATTTTGCTAACTTCTCATTTAACCAAACCTTTCTTGCCGCATTTCTTGTGTGTGTGTGACTGGTTTTTTGGTTTCCATTCATTTACTCTTAAGGGATTTGGCCTAACTTCAAGAATATCATCAGTGAAGCCTCCTAAAAATTTTAATAATCATAGTCCTCCAATTAACATTTTATTTTAATTTTGAGTTTTCTTCATCTTATGGATTTACAGTACATGAATGTTATTTATTAAATGAAAGTTTTATTTTACATATTTTATATATCATGGTAGGAAAAACCAAACTTTTAAGATAAGCTACTTGTTTTACATAATTAAAATGATTTTAAATTAAAAAACAAAACAAAAAAATTATTGTGCAATATAAAAATACATATTCTTTAAAAGTAACAAGTTGTGGTTACTTTAAGTGCTTTATTAAGAAACTGATGGGGAAAGGTTCAGTGTTTATACTAGTAGTATTGAAAAAGAATGTAATGTGTGCATGTTCTGTATGTGTGTATGTGTATTTGTGTATTTTATATTGTATAAAAATTATGGTGTTATAATGTACAATATTCTATGTGCTGATGTTGTTTTATAACTAATCTCTTAATACAGTAAATGTTTGAACAACTTCCTGTTCTTGCCTTTTAACTTAAACCATTCCTTTTTTTTTCTCTTTAACCTAATTTGCCTAAATCAGTATTAGACATGTAGTCAAATTAGAAGCCTTTTATAAAGTATTATGAATCAACATTCCTTTTGTAAATAGCCTTTCTTTTCAAACTCATTTCCCCTAATATAACCTAAAATATAGCATGTGAATGCTATTCTTACAGTTGTCTATTCTTCTTTTCTTTGGAGCTGGTCACTTACTCTAATTTCATACTTTTGGGGAACTTGGATATCAGACAAGCTACAGTTGAGATTTTACACTACTTTTAAGTTAAACCTTGCATACTGCTTCCTACAGTACACAGCTAAATTGGGGAAAGGTTGAGAGTGGGAGGTGGGCAGTAAGCCAGACAACATCCTGTCCACACTTCCTCGGAAGGACAGTGCTGAGTCAACTAGAAATAAGATGTTTTATAGGTTCTGCATGATAATATCTGAATGGATATTCTTAAAAAAAAAAAAAAAGGATCTTAGAACTTGGGGGAATTTGTTGGATGACTACTCTACTCTAGTTTGGGTAAGAGTCCCGAAGAGGTGCAGGGCCTGAACCAGTATCCTAGAGGCTGACTGTTAGAGAAGAGGGACTAGAATAGTGATCACCAGCTCCTAACCCATGTTGCTACACTGCATCTTCAGGTTTTACCTTCATGGATGCCCTTCCTAAGATCAACCCTGACTCTGTGCATTCTTCCTTTGGGAAAGGTTAAGGGTCAAGGGAAGTTTAATAAACAAGTCATAGCTGGGGCCAGGAAACTGCCCCTTGAATCATGGCACAGGCTTATAAAACTGAATACTAAGCTGACCAATAGGATAAGAGGGAGACGCTAAATTGGGGAGTTCTGTTTTTTTTCCCCATTTATCAAAAAGTTTCTGGATCTAACAGATAAGGTTGGCCCTAAAGGAAGATTTGGGTCGTCCAGGGGTTCGTTTAGGTCCAGGAAGCAGTTTTTTTAAGTTAAGCAAAACTCTCAAGAGGACAGTGAAAAATCTGGGTCTTTTAAAAAGAATAGAAATTCTGATTTTGACTTTCCTAATTTAAAAATTTAAGTAATTTACTTAGCTTATTTTATGCAACTTTTAAAAGTTGGTTATGCTTTATCATCAAATTAAAAAGCATTTTTATTAAATTACTGAAGTAGAGGTTTTTACAGACTAATTTGTTAGAGGTTATATCTATATACCATTACTAGGGGTGGTTTGAGCTTTCTCAACCTCACAGCACAAGCCTGGGAGCTGGTATTAAACTGAGGCTCTGATATTCTCAAGGTTGATATTCAGCTGGAATGCTGTACTGGTTATTAAAAATACTCAAATATTTTCATACCAGTTGATAAGTACTCACCTCCCCAAGCTGTGCTTCCCCAGGTCCTCCAGAGCTAATGAGTGGCATCCATGTCCTACCAGTTTTTAAATATTTTGATTATCACACCTGAATATAGCATCATAGACTGATAAAATGACCCGAGTTAAAAGGAAACCCCTGACTACCAAAGATTTCTATAATTGCTGCAATAGAGTGAATATTGCCACTGGAAATTTTTACATTAAAAATGTGTATTTCTTATTAACTTAAGTTACCTGCTTAGCCAGCTTTTTTCTCAAGGGCAAATAGTAAGGAGGTTTTTTATAAAAAAAGTAAAAATGAAGTCACCTACTCTTTGCTTAAAATTAGTCTATACGTTTTTTTTCCCTAGAGTCTAGGATAGAGGACATGGTGTGGTAGACCTCAAACTGAATTCTGCCCACAGGCATGTTCTGCCTGACTTGAGCAAAAGATTTGTTGTTGTTTTTTTCATTTGAATTAATTGGCATCATTTTAAAAATGGAATATATCATTTAGGTTTTCTATTTTTAATGAAAAATCAGGACCTGGCAACACTTGCCTGGTTTCTCCATCATTTAGAACCGAATAATGGTTTCCTGCTCATGGGGAATATGCAGGTGCAAATATCTAGCATGTTTGTTTGCCTCCCTGGTCCGGGTGATCTATTATAAGGGTTGTCAGAATCTCATTTTTAAGTGCTTAAACAGTATCGATACTTTATTTCATGAGAATTAATATCTCTTCATTCCAGAGTTTATCACCTTAAAATCAGGCCCCTCTAAGTGAAAAAATAAAACAAAAAAACATAAACTCACTCTCCTGTCCATACCTTTACTAAAAAGTTACCTTATGGAAGAGATCTGTCTCTCTTTTGCTCAGGACATAGTTGTGAAGGTGGCAGAAGAGGAAACATGTGTCTCTTAGCAAATCATTCATTCATAGGTCAGAGCTTTAATCTCTTTGGGTGTGCTTTAAATACAAGTCAAAGAGAGTTTTTAATCTTCATTTAAGGCAAATTTTGGTTGATGCCTTAAAGATGCACAGAAATTAAGTAATTGAACTTAATGAAGGGGTAGGGTAGAGGGACATGTCTTTTCAATGATAAACCATCTCAGCAGTTCTATTTTATCTAAAAAAGGAAGCATTCATTTCTTCTTCCCTTTCTCATCTACTAAAAATAGAGTTCTGGTGAAGATTTTAATTTAATCCTAATCTTTTCCCCCATTGACCTTCTGTGGATGTATTGTAATTCTAGATTACAATATTTTTGTTGTTGATACACAAAGGACACATACACTACCATACTACAATTTGTAATTAGCACATTTCTCAATGTACATTATACTACCTTTGTACCTATTACATTGGTTTTTGTAACAGATCTTTTTGTTAATGTCTTGCTGTTAGATAAGATTTCACTTAACCATGAAAGCTCTCCAAATAACTAGAAAAATCTAATGAACAATTCACTGATTATTAAATTCACCAGAGCCTTGATCAAAATAGTCATTCTTTTTTTAAGTCAGATAATTAAGGTTCTTATTGGAAGTTGATACCTCTCCGAGATAGAAGCAAATATTTTCTGTAATACATGTAACACTGCATGGCTTCTAATAACTAAAACTACTTTCCTAGAATATAAATGCCATTCATTTCAAACATGTCATATAAAAGATTGTTATAAGAACGACTGCTCCCGAGGCAAAGAGACTTACTTGTACCTGCTGTTTACCGTGAGGAACAGAATGGCCTTGCCAGGTTTAGACAGTTTTAAAGTCTTTTTTAAGTCACTTGGAAATGTGTTCTAAAATAAAGATATATTATCGCTTGAGTGGTTTTTGTAGACTTCTTTCCTGGAATTTTAGAAAGTAGCCTCTGTATTTTCATGGGCCATCAATGGAAGCTAACGTAAGCAAAGTAATGTATGATTGGCGTGCATTTCCTAACCGTGGGCTTGCCAAGCCCCAATATAATTTGGGGCCATACTTCATTACATTATTTTAAGTTGACCTTCCAGATTCTTCACACCAACTAGCAATCTCCAATTTATGTTTCTATTGGATTTTGGCTTTTCTATTTAATTTTATCTTGCTTCAACTTTACCCTTATGCTCCCCCAAAATTTTATGTTGTTGTCAAACAGGGACCTGAAAGAACCTGACTTTGCTGAATGGAAAGGTCAAAAGGAAATTCTATCCAGAACTGTGCATGAGTCCTCTTCCGTTTTATTATCTTTAATTTCCCCCCAATTACCCGAGTCACAATTCATGGAGATCTATCAACATGTAATGGAGACCTTTCTATCTTTATTTACTTATAAATCCAGTCTTGCATTAAGCTGGCATGGCCGCTGGTGGCGCTGATTATTCAGGGTACTTAGGAATTCCTTTGGCTGAAGTCTTCCAGCAGTCCACTGCCCATCCCGATAAGGGCAGACGGCAGATAGATATGACTGGAGTCGGTGACACATGCCAAACCTGTTGTGGAAATAACATTTCTGTTGTGTTATCAGTTGACTGCTATAGGAGGGTGGTTAGCGAAAACTGCATCCATAAAACTAATATAGAGCCTGCCACAAAATGAACCTTTGCAGAATGGCAATGCCATAGAATAACGGCTCCTATGGGTAGGGCTCCTGTTGCCCTGCCTCTTCACCCACTGTCCTCGCCAGAGAGCCCGTCTCTCTCGAAGGCCAGCATGTGGAAGCGATAGGTGTGATGCTCTGCACCCTCTTGCCCCTGGAAGGAATGCTTCTAACATCTTGCTTATGTGGTGACGTTTAGCTCGCCGCCTGCAGCTCAGCCCATGGGAGAGCAGCGTTGTTAACAGACTGCTGACGCCCACGCACTCGTTCCTGGCCAGGAGTAAAAGCACAGCTGCCTTGTCTGGAGATGCAGGTAAAACTGTCAAGGTGCACCTTTCCTGGGGCCGTCAAGTCCTCCTTTTGAAGCATATCTGAGCCTCCATCTGATCACATCTTCTTTTTTCCCAATGTGTGCTTCTCTCTCCTCCGGGTGGAACAGCTTTGGAAATGTGTCTATTGGTGCTGGTTTCATGGCCCTGGCATTGTTTCCTCTTCGCATCCATCTTAGCATCTTACCTGGACACCAGATGTCAGGCAGACAAAGGGTCCCCTCCCTGTGATGAGATACTTCTGTCCGTTCAGAACATTCCCAGAAAGACCTGTCCCTTCCCTAACTTTCTTTCTGCCCTTGCATCTAAGCCAATGATCAGAGGCAGAAATAATTTAATATACTAACATGTGGACTTGGGGATAAAATCAAAGCATGAGCCGATTTAAGCACACAGTTTCCTAATGTGGCTGTAGGCTGGCTACTTACCCTCCTGTGCCAGTCTTTTATATGTCAACTTGGAAGAGTACCCTTCCAAAACTCTTAAGATTTGTGGAGAAGGCTAATTATAGTGTTCTTAATTGTTACATACTTCGAAAATATAGTATGTAAAATGCACCAAGTACTGGTTATTATAATTAATTATAACTCCTTTACTTTTTTGAAATGCAAAACATGCCTGAATGGGCCAATTAATTCCATGTATCTAGCTGGAAGATACATATTAGGCTTTTGGCAACATCACATGGTGAGTTGATTTAGATATTCCCAGCTATCTTTGGGCACAGCTGGTGTATCAATATAACCAGTCTACTAGCCCTCATCGTTGGCACTTAAGAAATTGCATAGGCTCTTCACAAAATTCCCTTTAAAAGACACTTTGCCTCTGCGAACCTCTTCACTTACAAATACTAATTCTTGGTTTTATGATGTCTTTCATTTCTGGTTTCCAATGAGCTAATATCAACACTAATTCTCACAGTACCCCTGGGAAATAGTCAAGAAAGCACGTTCAGGCATTCCCACCACCTGCCTGTGGAACCCAGTAACGAAAGTGATTTACCAGAGCCACTTAGGAAATCAGTAAACTGGACCTTAAACTAGCTTACCCTCCATCCTTGGCACCCCGTGTGATGCTCTGTGTACCTTGTGCATTCAACTAGCTGGACCACAGTGTTCTGTGTTTTCTGTAAAGTAACTTGTCAGCTGTCATGTTACATCTGAGATTTTTCTGAAGGAAAAAGTATACCTTATTTCAAGATAGTTTTCTTTTTTGATGCCTGTGAATGGAATACTTTTATATAAGTTTTTCTTTAGGTCCAGCTAATTGAAGAACCTCTAACACTGCTTTTCAGTTTTCTTTCATAGGATCTAAATAATAGTTTATGGCTATCATGCTTATGAATCTCCATATAGTACGTTTTCATACTAAAAGACTGCCTCGCAGCTAGAAAATTGTCTTTGTTTGCTATTTCTGTCATCACTAACTTTTGTTAATTCTTTCACTCTTCCTCTAGTCTTTTTCAACACCATTTCCTCATTTTCCACCCATTCTACCCACCCATCTTCCCACCTTCCTTCTTCATTGTTATGTTCAGCCAGGTGCTTTTTACCTCCTAACTGGTTCTTCTTTACTTTGCAACTTTTCCATTCTCCTTGTCACAGATTGACTCATTTCTTTAATTTACTTTAGTGTGAAGCAATGTATAGCCTTTCCTTGAGTTGCCTGTTTCATTAATATATTCCTTAGATCGTTGTTACCTGTTATTGCATCAGTACAGCTTATGTTTAATGAACCAAAACTGTTGATTTCTAAAATTTTCCATATGAAATTACATATGTAAACATCTCTTACATATATCTTGTCAAAAACTCTTTTTCTGTCTACTCTCGTTGATTTTTCTTTCTTGTCTTCCCATTTTAGTGTTGCCCCTTGAGTTCATCTTATATCCAATTGCCATTGGCAAGAGGATGGCCTACATCCAGAGCCAGGGTTACCATAGTAGATCAAAATAGTCACCCCTAAGATGTTCAGTGACTGCAAACTTCCAGAACAAGCCATGAGAGCTGTTGAGAACTGAAAATCAGAGTCTCATTTGTACCTACTGCTTTGGGTTGACTTTTCCATGCCCATTTTAAAAAATACATTTAAAATAATTGTGATTATTAGAGCTCAGGATTAAAAGAGTTAATACATTTAAAATGCTTAGAATAGTGCCTGCACATAGTAGGCACTCAATAAATTTAATATTATTATTATTATTCTATTATGTAATTTTTCTATTCTCCATGCTACACTCCAACCACTTGAACTGCATTGTCTTTTTTCTTCACCCGTCTTTTCATATAGAAAATCTTGAATGACTTAAATTAAGGCACACTTGCTACCAAGGATAGAGAAAATACAGATATTGTGGAAGACTTTCTATAGAAGAATTTTCACGTGTAACAAATTAACTTTGAGATAAGGAGAGCATTCTGGGAGAGTGGGGAAGACAACAATAGATTGCTCTTACTATTTCTTCAGAAGAGCAAGGAGTATTAGAATAATTGACTTAAAGTTTCAGGTTTTTCAGTAGTTGCTATTGAGAACAACAATAAAACTCATGAAATGTAATATCCTTAGAAGGAATTTATAGTGTTTATTTTAGCCAGGCAATGTTCCTTGAACAATTAAATTTGAAGATTTTAGTGTAAACTACACTGATAGGTTTAAGACATTTTCATCCTTTGATTAATGTTACCTTGGCACCATAATAAAGAATAAACTGGAGGCATGATGAGATTGGTTTACATCCAGGATGGTCTCAAAATTGCTCCATAAATACCCCCCCAAAATAACTGTTTTTCACTAGAGAAAAAAGAAATCATATTTCTGTGCTTTATTCCTTTTTCAGTGTCAGACCTATGGCCTCAGAGCAAGGCTGTTGTCTAGTCTAGAGTTTCTTGATCCCCCACATGGTTAGTGGCCCTCTGGTCATGCCCTAGGCAATGTGTGCCTCTCCTGGTCATGAATCCTACAGAAGTGCCTTGTGCCAGGATGTTATTTTCTAAATATATTTGATTGGCTTGGAAGAGTTTTACATTAATGAACTCTTCCCTTGTCTGGGAAATGCAAATGCTTTGCCGTGGCATTGAGAAAGGTTATTTTCAAATTATTTCCCCTGTGATCACAATAAACCAAATGAGAGAAGGTCCTCCTTCCTCACAATACAGAGAAATCTTCTTTTGCCATTAAGATCTGAAACAAAGCTCTGTGTCAACTTACTTGGGTAAGACACACATATTCTTTTCAGGAGAGCTGAGAGAATGCAAAATGTTTCTGTTTACCCGAAAGAAATAGAGCTCTGTGTTCAGACGATGGGAAAAGAGAATGCAATTTCCAGTCTGTTCACTGCCTTGGCCACTGATAACCAGGAGATCCTGCCAGGCATTTGGTGTAAGGTGCAGTCTGATCCACGTTCTGTTTATAGGTTAAACTAAAATAAACATACTTTTAAACCCTAACTCTGAAATTAAGATGACCCCAAATTTGTCTTGTAAACTTTTGAGTTTTTAATTTATTAATACTGGTATATTCAACTGGCATGAATGGTCTCTTTAAAGAGTTGTACCATGGCTAGAATTGGGTAAAACCATGTTTAAAGCAGTTCACTTACATACAATTCTCCTCAGTGGTCATGTTTAATTGTCTTATTTTTTCTGCTGGAGAACAAGGTTTCTGGATGAGATCTGAAAATGAACCTTGGAACCTTAGTACCCACACTTTAGATACCTCTGCAGTATTTATTGTCTGAATCAATGTCTTTAAACCATCATTGCTCAGAATCCCTTGATTAATGACGGTGTTCCTTTGAAGGTGAATGGTCAGAAACTTTGTGATTTTTCAAAAAAATGTTCCATTTTGGGTACAACTTTAAAGCTATGCATGATTCAACTTTATTTTTGGCAACTCTAACATATTTGTGTTTTATTCACCATTTTAAATGATGACATCCTGTTTCCCCATACAGTCTGCTGCTGCTTGTTATGAACCTTCAATGCTTTGGATTCTGGGAAAATCCACAAGCATGCATTTGATTTTGCCTTTAAATAGATAAAACATTCACAGAATTTTTTTCTAGAAATTATTAGTTATCCTTCAAACGGGTCTTAACACCTGGTAAGACTTGGTCATTTAACATTTTTAAAATTCAGTTGCTTTTTTTTTGTTTAACCACTGCCTATTGAACTTTACTCCTGAAATAGTCGCTTGCTTGCTTGCTTGCTTGCTTCCTGTCTTTCCACCTTTTGTTCACTCTTAAAGCTAATTAGGAAAAATGTGATTATAAAGCAGGCCTTATATAAAAATTACCTTTCATTAATGTAGCATTTTACAAAACCTTGAGTTTATAGGACTATAAGGCTGTTGCATTCCATAATTATTGGATTACATCTATTTCTATAATCAGTATTTAAATAGCCAAAGAGCTTATATATTCCAGATTTTTCATTTGGACATGCCTTCCTCTTGGACACACCACAAACTGACAGGACTGTGAGGAGAGTTGAGTATGAGGGCCTGGATACCTGTAGGTAATAATATCTTCTCCCTGCTTTTCTCTCTATCTCGCTTTGCTCCTTTTCCTGAACCTGCTTTTGGCTTTCCTTCAACTGCTCCTCTGGCACTCTTGTGTGTAAAACAATCACCTGCACCCTAGTTATCCCCATTTGTCCTCGTTCAGCATCTTGCAGCCCCATCAACATCATGCCCTACAAAGCTACACACTCTAGAAATCCGATGGATCGAACAAAATTCTTAGTAACACCGCCCGATGGCTCTGCGCGAAGGAGGACTATTCACGGCACAGCGGTGAGTAGCCTTTGGGGGTGACCAGGCAAATCGGTGCTATTTCTTGTGCAGAGTGGACACACACACACACCACCCCCGGTTCTCCCAGGTGCAGTGTGGGTGTGATATTGAGAGATGCTGGCATGCACCATCTCATCTGTCCCACCAGACCTGAATCTGGTTGGCTGAGTGGTAGTGTCCCTATACTTCCTCTCCACTTGGAGATTTTACTCCCCCTAAAAATTTGAATTTGAACGTGAAAAAAACTCTTCTTTGTTCACTCGTGTCTGAGTGACTGAACTATCCATTCTGTAGGTTGCCTTCTTACCCTGTTGATTGTGTCCTTCGTTACACAGGACGTTTTAAGTTTGGTGTAGTCCCATTTGTCTATTTTTGCTTTTGCTACTTATGCTTTGGTGTCATACCCAAACCATTACCAAATCCAATATTATGGAGCTTCCCCTATGTTTTCCTGTAGGAATTTTATAGGTTTAAGTCTTACATTTAGGTCTTTTATCTAACTTGATATAATTTTTGTATATGGAATAAGGTAACGGCGCAGCTACATTCATTTGCATGTGGATATTCACTATAACAAGTACCAGTTGTTGAAGAGACCGTCTTTTCCCCATTGATTGGTCTTGGCAGTCTTTTCAAGGATTATTTGATTATTCTCACAAGGGTTTATTTCTGGGCTTTCTGTCTATTCCATTGGCCTATATATTTGTCTTGATGCCAGCACCACACTAAATTTTTAAAATTTAGTTTATTGGGGTATACCACACTTTTAATTACTGTAGCTTTGTAATATGTTTTGATATTAGAAGTGTAAGATCCTCAACTTTGTTCTTTTCAAGATTGTTTTGGCTATTCAGGGTCCCTTGAGGTTCCATAGGAACTTAAGATGAATTTTTCTATTTCTAAAAAATAAATAACATTGGGTTTTGATAGGGATTGCTTTGAACCTGTAGATTGCTTTTCATAAAAGTGATACCTTGATATTAATAAGTCTTCCAGTCTATGAATACAGGATGTTGTCTCATTTATTTGTGTCTTCCTTAATTTCTGACAGCAATGTCTTCTAGTTTTCAGTATATAGGTCTTCCGCCTCCTTGGTTACGTTTATTCCTAAGTATTTTGTTCTTTTTGATGCAATCATAAATGGAATTGTTTTCTTAATTTCCTTTCAATTTTAATTTTAATTCATTTAGAGCTAAATTCAAATGGCTACAATTGAGCACTTGAAATATGTTTTGTGAGACTGAATTTCATTTTTAGCTTTATTTAATTTTAATTAATTTAGACCAAATTCAAATGGCCAAATGTGGCCAGTGGCTACCATATTGGACATCATAGACTTAGAACATTTCTGTCATCACAAAAGATTCTACTGGACAGTGCTGCCTTGAGTGTCTGTTTGTTTTGTCTCTCTTAGAGGTTATTTGTATTTTAAACCTAACTCTAATTGTCTTGCTGGGAAGTTGTCCAGATCATTGACATGAGCAGGAGTTCCACTTTAGCCTTATGGAAAGTGTTAACAAGAAATATTATTGTACAGACCACTGGCTATTTACTCAGATCAGGATAAGAATCAAGAGCACCTTTATATGTGTGGTACACAAACAAGTGATTCATTGGGTACAAGATCAATGAAAGGATAAAAACATCTATCTGCCTGGGTGGGTATTATATCAAGTATTGAGCCTTTTTCCAAACTGGTTTCCCACTGCTCCCTTACCCCTTTAAGTTGATTTAAAAGGAGGTCAGTTTTAGGAAAGAAAAAATTGGTTCAGTGCTACTTTTTTAAAAAGACTGAGTATTGTACACTTGTATATGTAGTTTCATTCTCTGATAGCTGTCTTATCAAGGTACAGATGATGAAATTCATCCCCAAATCCTCTACATCACAAATCGCCCTTCCCTGTTTTCCTATTCAGATCTCTCCTTGATCTGACTTCAGCCAAAAAAAATGTTTTAAATAAAAGGGAAAAAAGCTACTTGAAGTGCTTAACTCCAGCCTCCCTTGTGAAGAGCCCTGAGCCTTCCACTCCAGGGACTGACCCACAAGAGGCATAATTACCACCCTGTACACCTGTCAGGAGGGTCCTGTGTGGTGGCTGCTGCTTCTGCTACATAAGGACTGTGTAGCAGAGACCAGAGATGGGGGCAAAAAGTGGTGATGGAAGCCTCCAGTGATATAGAGCTGTCACACATCTTATGAAGGTCTTTGCTTTCCCACTCTTTATGTGTTGTATTCTGGAAGACAATGAGTATTATTTGATACTAGATTTGCCCCCACTCCCATGGCCCCGTCCATCAACTAAGATGCTACTAAGGAAAGGAGAGAAGCAATTAGAAAGGACAGTGAAGGGAACTAAAAAGGTAGAAAGACAGGAGCTGATGCACGAACCAGGCTAGAAAAAGAAAGAAGAGAAGGTACACTACGAACTTATTGGCCCTGAGACTAGATAATAGTGTGCCCCTTTCCTTGTATACCTCAGTCTGCTTTCCTGAAAGGGTCCCGCAGAGTGAAGAGCTGTCAGGTGCTCACACAGGTGCTTCTAGCAAGCACCCATTTCCATCCCAGTACATGGTTGGCGAGTTTCAAATACATGAAATGAGCTTTTTGTACCCTGTGCAGTTTTTTTGTCGTGGTTAATGTTAGAAGATTAGAACAACACTTGTCTGGGTTTCCCTTCGCCCATTTCAACTTAGGAAAGGTGTCATCTCTCTGGCTGGATTCCTGGTTGTCAGTCAGAGGAGGGCTGATGTCTTGGCCCACCCTCAGATTACAATTTCGTCCCTAGTGAAGACAACTAAAAATAGCTAAAATTCCTCACCTTGAACCTGACTCTTTCTTCAAGAGCAGAAAGGCACTAAGTGAGTAAGAACTTGTTACTATAACATCAATATGAAAATATTAATTAAAGTCTGATATAGCTGACGTGTAAATTAAAAAAAAAAAGATTGAGCTATGGTATGTTCCAGAAAAGTGTTAAAGAATTTAAAGATATTGCCGAAACCGGTTTGGCTCAGTGGATAGAGCGTCAGCCTGCAGACTGAAAGGTCCCAGGTTCGATTCCGGTCAAGGGCATGTACCTGCGTTGCGGGCACATCCCCAGTAGGAGATGTGCAGGAGGCAGCTAATCGATGTTTCTAACTTTCTATCTCTCTCCCTTCCTCTCTGTAAAAAATCAATAAAATATATTTTTAAAAAAAAGAATTTAAAGATATAAAGTGTATTTTAATTAAAAATTGGGGTGGGGAGACTGGAAGTGACTTCTATTTTGACATTTGTGTGGGTTAAACCAGATTATTTGCTCCCAGAATTTTAAACACATAGTACAGGTGCTTTCTAAAAATATAAGTGTATGTTTTTTTCCTACAAATGTAAATACAAATCACATCAAGAACCTCCTTATTAGTGTCACATTATGTGGCTTTAGTGTAATGTTTGCTTTAAAGCTAACACAGGCCTTTTGTTTGGGGTGGAATGGAGATATATAAGGAAGGTTAGAAAATATCTAAAATGTGACTCAATGGATTGCAGCTCCATTGCTGAATACCCTGAGTTGGGTTGTCTGACGCATGGGGAAAAAAATCTAATCATTGTGTTTCTCTGAACTTAGGGCCATAAAAGAGAGAGGGAGAGAGAAAACGTACCCTCCCACCGCACGTCCGGCATCCGAAGGGCTTTGTCTCCATCTCATCCCAAAGCCAGATCACCAGCTTCCCCCCGACTGTGGTAAGTGGCATGGAAGGGGCTGGCGGGGTTGCTCCATGCTGGAGAAGGGGTAGCCTCTGTCCCCTGAAAGGAAGCTGTTCCCCCTACACGGTTCGACCTTAACTTAGGGAATAACGTTTGTTTCTTAAAGAAAACTGGTATGGGCCTTTAACGTGAATATTTCTGCATTTGTCACATAAAAGACAAATATGCAAGGCTAAATACCTTCATTTCTTTTCCATATTCTATGATGAGGGGCTCGGGGAATGGAGATTCTGGCAAGCCTGTTCTGGCATGTTCCCTCCTCTTCATGCTGTGTGTTTGTTTCCCAGGCTCCCATCCAAGTCCCTTCCTCATTTGCCTGGCACGCCCAGACCTACATCTTCCTTGCCTCCCGGACCAGTCAAAGCTACCCCTGCTCAGGTCCGGCCCCCATCCCCTGGCAACATCCGCCCTGTCAAGAGGGAAGTCAGAGTGGAACCTGAGAGAAAAGACCCCGAGAAGGAACCTCAGAAAGTTGCCAATGAGCCCCCACTAAAGGGTCGAATACCTCTAGTGAAGGTGGAAGAAGCCACAGCTGAAGAGGGGACGGCTGGGGAAGCAGAGGATGCCTCTGGTAAGAATCAACCCACTCGTGGTGGAATATAGGTTGCTTGCTCCTTCCCCTTTTCTCCTGCCTTTTTTATCCCCCTTTTGGGGACTTAGAAATTTTATTCTGAGGCTAATTGTGGGACCTTTTCTTAAGTATAGTTTTCTTACCTATAAAGAAAGTAGAATTGTACATCCAAAGCCCTACTGTTGGACAAGCCATAGCATATTAATTCAGTTATGGTTTTTAATTCCTTTATTATTTTCACAAAATGTGGTCTTCAGAGCACCAGCATCAGAATTACTTGTGTTATCTGTTGCTGTGTTACAAATTATCTTAACACTGTGCAGCTTAAATCAACAATTTTTATATCACACAGAGTCTCGGTCAGAAATTTGGAAGCAGCTTAGCCTGATTATTGGAGGATGGCTCAGACACATGGCTATTGGCAGGTGGCCTCGGCTGCATGACATGTGAACCTCCCCATAGGGTTGCTTGATGTCCTCACAATTTGTCTGCTTGCTCTCCTGGCTTTTCCATAAACTGAGTGATCTAAGAGAGAGAATCAGGAGGAATCCACAGTATCTTTTATGCCTAGTTTTAGAAGACACAAAAATCACTATTTCTGTCATGTTCTGGTCATTGAAAGCAAGTCCCTAGGTTCAACTCACACTCAAGTGGAGAGGATTAGTCTCCACCATTTAAAGGGAGGATTGTCGCCAAAACCGGTTTGGTTCAGTGGATAGAGCGTCGGCCTGTGGACTCAAGGGTCCCAGGTTCGATTCCGGTCAGGGGCATGTACCTGGGTTGTGGGCACATCCCCAGAAGGAGATGTGCAGGAGGCAGCTGATCGATGTTTCTCTCTCATCAATGTTTCTAACTCGCTATTCCCCCTCCCTTCCTCTCTGTAAAAAAAATCAATAAAATATATTTTAAAAAATAAATAAATAAATAAATAAAGGGAGGATTGTCGCTGAAACCGGTTTGGCTCAGTGGATAGAGCGTCAGCCTGCGGACTGAAAGGTCCTAGGTTCGATTCCGGTCAAGGGCATGTATCTGGGTTGCAGAGATGTGCAGGAGGCGGCTGATCGATGTTTCTCTCTCATTGATGTTTCTAACTCTCTATCTCTCTCCCTTCCTCTCTGTAAAAAATCAATAAAATATATTTTAAATAAATAAATAAATAAATAAAATAAAGGGAGGATTGTCAAAGAATTTGTGCAGATATTTTTAAAACACCATATCTCTGACGTTCCAAACTTCAGAAGCCTGGCTCTACATCAAACCTACTGAATCAGAATATGTGGGGGATCCAAGGACTCAAAAAGATACTAAGTTCTCCAGGTGACTCCTGTGCAGGATTGCCCGGTAAAATACAGAGTGGCCAGTTATCCTATTCCTGTGCTTCTGGGGTTTAAGGACCACTGGCTTAGCCCGTGTGTTTGACAGAAGTTAGAATTTGTTTTTTCCCGAAGATCCAGTGGATCTCATCTCTTCCCAGCTAACCAGATGTTATTTAGAAGTTTGAAATCACCTGGACCTAGGAATTCAGTATTTCTTGTTGAAAATTGTCTTTATTCAAAAGTTTTCTCCTTAACACTTAATTTGAAGATAATTTGAAGATTGAGGGTAGGAGCAAAGAAAGAATTGATGGCTCAAGATGAATAGGGTTGTTAGAGAATGGAGGAGTCCAGGGTTTGTTTGCATGCAAAGGAGAAGAGAAAGGCCAAAGAGAGTCTTGAGCTTAAGAAAAACCTGTGAGTGTGGAAGGAGAAATATAAATCTTGACAGGAGCGTCTGGAATGGTCAGTGCCAAGAGCGCACTCCCCGCGGTGCCTCTGTGTGGGACTGCCTGCTGTGCTAGCTCTCTAGGTCATTTTCCTGAATCTGAATAAGGTCAGAGGACTTCTGCTCCCATCCTGCATCTTGGCATCAGGATTGACAGTGAGGACCGGGATGTGTAAGGTATAGGAGTGCCAGCTCCTCAAGTGGCCCTTGGCTCCTCCTGCCTCCCACCTGGACACAGCTCTGAGTAGACAAAAGGGACATCTTCATTGGGTCTTATCTTCCCGGCCTGAGTCTGGCTCGTGGCATGGATGCTGAGGATGGTCAGCTTTAGTCTTCTAGTAAAGAATAGTCACTAAAGAGAAGGATTTTTACATTTTAATCAAAGGCAAATGGAAGAGCCCACCTTCTTTTTGCTCAGGGTATAACTTCCCACAAAACCTAATGTGAGGCTCTATGCTCAGTACACATTCGACATGACACATGTTCTTAACTGATTTAACTTGTATAAAAATTAGACTTGTTGAAAAGTGTCAGCTTTGTTGGATGTCTCACATACACATGCAGCTTTTTGTTATCTGTTGCTTGGTTACAGATAGAATACAGTGAAACCGTGAGAACACACAGCAATAAACATTCCCTTTTCTTTTATAATGATGAATGCTAGGTCTGGGGTGTAGGGAATGCTAGTTTTTGTTTTGTTTTTGGGGTTTTGTTTCCAATTGGTTTTCTCCTTGTATCTTTTTCTACAGTTGTTCCAGCCCCAGCTCCAGCCCCAGCCCCCACTCCAGCCTCCGTCCCAGCGACAGTCCCACTACCATCGTCAACTGTGACTGCCAGTGCTTCTCCTAAGACCTCGGCAGGCACCACCGACCCAGAAGAGGCCACAAGGCTGCTAGCGGAGAAGAGGCGGCTGGCCCGAGAGCAGAGAGAGAAGGAGGAAAGGGAAAAGAGGGAGAGGGAAGAGCTTGAAAGGTAAAGCAGTGGCATTGCTAAGTGATACAGGGACACCTTGATAACTTGGATTCAGTCTTCAGTTTGTGAGAGAAGAGGTGGTAGCAGTGAGAAAGGTGAACGGGACTATTTCCGACTTACTCTTACCTGGTGTTCCTGTAACTATTGATTTTTTAAAATCGCATTTTCTTATTATACTGACAATACAACAGCATTAATGAAGAAAGATTTAAAGGGAAAAAATCCACAGCCTTCACCGGTTTTCAATAATTGTGTCGATTCTGAATAATCCTTTCTAGTCTCTGTGAATAGTGTGCAGTTAGTTATATTTTTTCATACATAAGTATATACACACATATATATTTACATACTTATAGCTACAGTAGAGATACAATTGTACAAGGCTGGGTTTGTTTGTTTACTTAACATATATCTAATCTCCATATTTCTTCATTACCTTTCTAATTATCATTTTAAAGCTGAATAGTAAAAGTTCATGTTTTCTTTTTTCCAGATAGCAGTCCTCTTAGAGGGTGGCTGGGAGAGAGAGTTAGTGCCGGGTGATTGCCTGCCAGATAGTATTGCCAGGGACAGTTTGCTTAGTTGCTCTCCTTCTGGGGCTAGTAAGGCTAATGTCAGCATAATTGTTCTTCAGATAAGCAGAACTGCACCCTGGGAGGATGGGCTGTTTTGGAGCTTGGTCCCGACAGGATGTGCATAGGCCGTCTTCCTCCTGTCCTGTGACGGAACACCCTGACCTTTGTCTATTGACGGAGATTTGGGGGGGGGGGGGGGAGGGGGGGACAAAGGAGCCTCAAATAAGTTTCAGCCTTTAGAGGTAGTTAAATTGCAGATTCTTTTACAAAGCCAGCTCCTTCCCACATATACACGGTTGCATTTTGCCACAAGGCAACAGGAGACTGGGAAGATGAGGAAGAAGAGTAAGGTGGCTTCAGTTTGTCTCTGAACAGCAGGGAATGCATCCCGTGGGGACTTTGCTGCCCGACTCTGAACCAAATGTCCAGGCAGTAGCCATGCTCCGGAGCCCCTCTCTCCAAGGATTTCCCCTCACATCTCTTTGTTCTGTTCTTCTCTTTCTCCAGACAAAAGAGAGAGGAATTGGCCCAAAGGGTGGCCGAAGAGAGAAGTCGCCGGGAGGAAGAAGCCCGCCGGCTGGAAGCGGAGCAGGCCCGGGAGAGGGCCGAGCAGCTGCGGCGGCAGGCGGAGGAGCGAGAGCAGCGCGAGCGGGAGGAGGCGGAGCGTCTGCAGAAGCAGGTGGGATCCCTGGGCGCTGGGCACGCAGCTCGGGGCTGCCCCTTGCCCGGATGAGCAGGGGTCATCCCCGATGAGCAGGGGAACACGGGCAGTGGATCGTTAGAATTGCTCTGAGTCTTGTGCGTGCTCTCATTTTCTGCACTTTGTCCACCTGCTCTCTTGCCTCCACCCTGGGCGCCCCGAGAGATTGGGCAGCAGACCGAGCCAGCCTGTTTGTAAGATGCACCTGCCCTCTTCTTGTTTCTAGAAAGAAGAAGAAGCTCGTGTTCGTGAGGAAGCAGAGAAGGCCCGGCAGGAACGGGAGAAGCATTTCCAGAGGGAAGAGCAGGAGCGCCTGGAGAGAAAGAAGGTAGCGGAAGCCCGGGACTCTAAGGGCCCTGATTCCTTCTAGACTGGAAGCCATCTACAGATCTGGAGACTAGCTTGTTGCCATCAGAAAACAAACGTGTTCTGCCCATTCCGGATAAACTAAAGTAGCTCTCAATATTAAAAACCTCCTCCAGCCCGCCGGCGCGACTCAGGGGTTGAGCGTCAACCTATGAACCAGGAGTCATGGTTCCAGGTTGTAGCTTGATCCCGAGTGGGGGGCATGCAGGAGGCAGCCGATCAATGCTTCTCTCTCATCATTGATGTTTCTCTCTCTCTCCCTTCCTCTCTGAAATCAATAAAAATATAATAAATCTTTTTTTAAAAAAAATTTCCTCCAAAGAAATCACCATTTATAGTTCATCCTTCAAAAAGTTAGGTCCGATTCATATGGTTTAAGGCAGTTCTAACATTTTGGAATAACTCCAATTAAGACAAAGCAGGGAGCATTATATTTTTCAAAATAACAGGTGTGTTTTAATGACCTGCTATTTGCTTAGTAAGGGAAATGTGCCAGGCCAGCTTTCTTCCTATATCTGATCTGTTCCTTCAATTCTTCCTTTCTTATAGCGACTTGAGGAGATTATGAAAAGAACCAGGAGAACAGAAGCTACAGATAAGGTATTGAGATGGCCATTTTTAGCTCTTCTTAATGGCTTATTTTATTTTTCTTTACTTCACTTGTAACTTTAACATTAAAAAGTCTTTTTCCTTGTTTTCTTTGGTAGAAAACTGTTGATCAGAGAAATGGAGATATAGCCAAGGGAGCTCTCACTGGAGGAACAGGTATTTATTTCAAAAAACTCAATTCAAATATAGAATTTTTGAATTGACTTTCTAGAGGTCAAGATGGTCATTGGTTGATTAAAAAAAAACAAAAAGATAAAAAGATATAATTGATCCACAGAAGCTCAGGTGTATGTCATCTAGGCTACACATTTTTCCCTGTGTAAAACTCTCTCTAGCATTTCTGGATGATGTTTTTTCACATTTGTTTATACACAAATGAAGTACTTAATATCTTAAATCATTTTAGTCTTCTATGTATCTGTGTGTGTGTGTGTATGTATAGATTTGTATATATCTATCTATATATATATATATACCTATATATGGCTATATAGATAGATATATTATGTATATATGCGTACACACAAACTTTTTTCTTTGCATTTACAAAATTAAATTTCATTTAAATATACATATTTTTGACAAATTGTACATATGGCAATTCTCAAAAAGGAATTTAAATAGTATTTCTTTTAGTTCTGACTTCAGGATAGAGTTAAAATTTTAAAAATCTGTTAAAGTTTCATTAGAAAGTTATTCATATGGTATAGACAGACAGATTAATTTCTTGGTGATTCTAGACCAGATTTGGTTTAAGTAAAAATAACCTTAGTGTTTTAGTACTCAGATTCAGTTAGTATTTACTAAATGCCCTTCCTGTGTCAGGTACATCCTGTATGCATTTGCTCATTGAATTTCCACTGCAGCCTTGTGAGGGAGGGGTGCTTTATCTTGGCGTCAACAGCATTGTCAGAGACCTGCTATGCGCCAGGCCCTGTAGTAGGTGCTAGGTCTCAGTGTGACCAAGACAGGCAGGTCCCTACCTCCCAGGGGCACGCACATTGCATGACAAGCCAGGTTGCACAGCTGGAATCCAAGTCACCAGCTGCTAATTCTGTTCCCTCCACGACCCCACGTGATTTTCATGATTGTACATATGGGTAGTTGTAGGTAGCTCTTCATTCAAGTCTCCCTCCTTACTCATCTGTAATATCAATATGAAAAGAAAGGGCCAGAGATACCTCAGTTTCTTTTTCTGTTTATTTGTCAAGATCAGAGTAAAGATCAAATGAAATTATTTATGTGAAAAAACATTCTCTGTCAGTTCTGGGGGTTTCCAAATGTAAAATATTTGTATTGTGGAATTAGGTTTTATTTCAATAGAAACTACCCAGTTACTCTGGTCATAATTGCTTTATAGTGGGGTTTTCATGCTCTGTTAAAGATGCCCTAATTGTATTTGTTTGGAGAGTAACCCTAGTGCAGTGATGTCAGAGGTGACATGTGAACTCATTTTTTTTGGTTGATTTTTCTTTGTTAAATGGCATTTAAATATATAAAATAAATATCAAAAATATAAATCTTTGTTTTACTATGGTTGCAAATATCAAAAAATTTCTATATGTGACACGGCACCAGAGTTAACTTAAGGTTTTTCAAAATGCTGACATGCCGAGCTCAAAAGGTTCGCCATCACTGCCCTAGTGGTTACATATTTATACTATTGCGTTTTTAGCAGGTGTCTTCGAGAATGTTGTACTAGATAGGCTGTAAGTAGGCATAGCACCCAGTGAGCTATCAGAATGAGGGTACCAGGATGTAAATTGCACCAGCTCAGGATTATTTGAGGGCTGATGCTATAGTGTGTGCATGGCCTGGCTCTCTATTGTTAATTGTTGATCTTTCCCCTCCCTGCTGTTCCTTTATCAATTCTTTCAGTATTCTTTATACCTCAATCCGAGAATGAACAAAAGGCAAGAAGGAAAGTTAAATTTGTCAGTTGTTATATCTTTCTTCATCAATACTCATAAAAAATTGGTTTGAGTTAATACCACTAAAAAGAGGCCTAGATTATCTGGCTAACTAGTATTTCTCCTCTCTTGGTCCCACATCTGGTTGAGGGCTGAGTGGTGTTACCAGTGCTCCAAAGAGAATTCTAGGGTGGGCGGGCAGGCAGGTGAGTTTACAGACCCATCCGAAGTCTTCTCCGAAGCTGCCTATTTATTACCAGCTTTGCAAATGTTGGCAGCTTTTAAAGTTAGCAATCACTTCTTTACTTCAGTATTCAGACTCTTTGTACCTCTGACAGTGTTACTGAATGTGTGCCAGGCTGTTGAAATAACACTTCTTTAGAATTATCTCAGCTATTCTCTCACATCAAACTAAAACCATCAACTGCCACAAATTTCCCTGCAACCCTGACCTCTATGAAGGTTTATCAGATGTTCAGTAACCCTGTCCCCAATTTTAGAGTCAGTCGTCAATATTGCTGGCTTACGCTGGACTCTGACATTGAGCATTGAATAACAAGGTGGCACAGTCAGGTGATGTTCGTGAACTCCCTAACATTCTAAGTGTGACTAGAACCAAACTGAGTTTTAAAACATATTTTTTATCACTGAAGGTATTTCACGGTCCTTTGTTACAAATCCTTCAGTAAAGATGTTCAGCGACAGTCTAATCAAGTCAGCTTACTGCAATCCTCATCAATTGCTTTGCTTTCAGTATTACATACCTTTTGTCCAGAGTCAATTTAGTGCAAGCAAAAGTAATAACACTGGTTTTCACACTTACAATGTGCCGGAAACCATTCTGAGTACTTTGCATGTGTTAATACATTTACTTCTCACAGTAGCCTGTGAGGTAGGCACTATCCGTGAGGAAACTGAGGCAGAGAGTTTGTCACTGGCCCACCGTCACACAGCTGATAACTAGCAGAGCCAGTACCAAAGTCAGGCACTCTAGCTCCTGGGGTGTGGGTTTGACAGTAGGGTACGAATAACCCTTCGTTCCATCTTCTTTGCCACGTCCAGCAGTCTCTGCACTTCCCGGTATGATGAACTCTCCAGGAAATGGAGACCCAGCAGCCAGCCCACATATGGTTACCTCACACCAATCAAAAGTGACTGTGGAAAGGTGAGTCAAGCAATTGGAGCCTTTTTTACTGATATGCATTAGGACAGACACTACTATTTTTAACCCCCACCCACCCCCACCAGAATTTCCTGGGCCTGATGGGATTTCAGAGTTTTAACATTAGGATTTATTTTTATCTAGGTTCATTAATTTTTGGTTGAGTTAGTAATTCTGTGAGAAAGGGAAAATATTTAATAAAATTTTTTTTTGCATCTTTAAATATGATAGTGAGGGTTTTGTGTGACTATTAAAGAAAATTACAAGGAATAATTTACTTTTCTCTGTTTATATTTAACATGATCTAGACCATATGCACGCTCTGTAATGGTATATAACAACTGTATTTTTACTATAATATTTAATGAGGCAGTGTTTGTTCCATAGTAAAATTAATTTCTGTACCAGTAATTCTTATGCTATGTTAGTAGTAGTGGGGTTTATTGAAGATTTAAACAGTTGCTAACAGTCAAGAAAGGAGCATGTGTTGAAAGATTGCCTTTCTCTTTCCTTGCATTTATATCGACAACATCGTAAGAGCAAACTCAAAAATGAAAAATGGGAGTAGTCATAGCTGTAGCTAATAACATAATCATGGAGAACTTGAGAAATAGCTGTAATAATGTTCAAATGTTCAGCTATGACTTATTTTCGTTTTCAGAATTTAATTATTTAATGAGTCTACCAGTTTCTAATGCCAGAATCTCTGCTACCATCAGAAAATTGACAGTCCTCAAGTTAATTTTTTAAAATCTAAAAATGCACACTACACATTTTATGGCATGATTGACAGCAATGAAAAGATGTCATCCGAAGATGTCCACAAATCATATCTATTAACATCTTTCTGTGACAGTGAAATATTTGTTATTTTGCCCACTATAACACCAAAGATAATGATTTTCCTGAGAGAGATCTTAATGATAAGCTTTCAATTATGTTGAGTAAATTTATTGTCATAATTACCTAACATGGAGGTTAAATGGTATTTTATTCTTTTAGTTACAGATCATTCTTCAAATAAAATATTTGTTCCCAACTGTTGTAATTTATGTTCATTGATTTCAGAGATTCTTAGAAAGGAATAAAAAGCATCACAGAGTGAACACCATCATTGTGATAAAGAATAGGCTCATTTAACCTAAGTTAGTTGATACATTAACTGACTCTCTTCAAAGGTAAAATCACCAAGTTACTAATCATTATATAAGAACCTGAAACATAAATTTACTATGTAAAATGATCCTATCTAATAAAGAGGGAATATGCTAATTGACTTCCCCACCCTCAAAGATGGCTGTGCCCACAGACACAAGATGGCAGAGCCCAGTCCCCTTAGCCCAGCCAGGCTGCTCCGCACACCTGCCTCTGGAGCCCCCCAGTCCCCTCAGCCCCCCAGCCACCCAGGGCCAGCCGAGGCTTGCGCTGCCGGCAGTGGCAGCAGCAGAGGTGTGATGGGGCATTGCCTTCCCCTGATCGCCAGGTCGCCTCCCATCCCTGAGGGCTCCCGGACTGTGAGAGGGAGCAGGCCAGGCTAAGGGAACCCCCCTCCAGTGCATGAATTTTCATGCGCCAGGCCTCTAGTATAGATAATAAAATTCTTTTCTTTTAGCCTCCTCCACACACAATTTATAATTTAAGCACACAGCACTGTGCACTTACTGGTGTCATGCATCTTTACCCAAGTAATAAATTGTCCTTTGTCATGCATGTAAGATGATCCCTATCAAACAACCAGGAGAAATACAAGCGTATACTTTTTCTATTCTTTTACCTAACAATACAGGCAGATCCAGATTAGTATCCAAATATAAACATTAGGATATAATACAAGAATCACCTTAACAAATTTAATCCTTTGGTTCCAGTGTGTCTCCCCTTTAAAGAAAAAAAGAAACTATCTAAGAGTTACTTTATTTTTACAAATATAAATTTAGGCTTAAAATTTTGATAGCTATTATTTATCTGGAAAGCCAGAACAACAAATCACAAATTGAAGTTAAAAATAACACTGCTTAGCCCTGGCCAGTGTGGTTCAGCTGGTTGAAGCATTGTCCCATGCACTGAAATGTTGCTGGTTCAATTCCTGGTAAGGGCACATGTCTAGGTTGTGCGTTCGATCCCCAGTGGGGGAACATGGGAGAGACAACCGATAGATGTTTCTCTCATACATCGATCTTTCTCTTTTCTTTTCTCCCTTTTCCTCTCTACAAAAAGTAAAACATTTTCTAGGGTGAGGATTAAAAATAAAATAACACTGCTTAGACCAAGAACATTCAAATTCAACAAGTCATTTATTGTAAAGAATGCTATTTTTCTGGAATTAAGTCAATCTTATACATGTGGTACTGATCAAACCCTTTTGCTTTAGTGATGCTTATGCTACCGAGACTTGCTGATGATTCATTTTACCCATTGCGTTTCTCTATTTAATCTGCTCTAAAACCTCAGATCTCCTCAGATAGTGTGCCATGATGGCACTTGACTTTTTTACCTGGCACTAACACAATGTTTGTTTATCCAGTGAACCTAGTTCATTGGTCCTTAGCCCTTGTCACATAAGCTGATACCACCTCTTATCAGTATACTCTGAGTACACATGCAAAATGGAGCACTATGCTCTAGCACTCAGCTTTGTGTCAGTCAGCCCTATTTATCATCATACTATTCTTCTATTGATTTAAAAAATTATCAGTAAAAACAAATTTGTAAAAATTCATAGAGATTTGGATGTCACTTAGAAAAACATCACCCATTACTGAATGACCCTGGCCTGTAGGGAATTCTTACTGTGCTCTCTAACTTTATTCTCCATTGCTTGGGACCCAAACTTTGTGATATGTAGCCTAAGAAACTCTGCTTCCCTTCATTATTTTTAAATTTATCTTCCTTAAATTTATCCATATCAATCTTGAAAAAGCTATATTTTCACTTTGCATCACCTCTTGTATTAACAAATACATCAAAAGAAGTGCACAAACACGTGCTTCTAAGGTGCGGTGTCCAGAAGACACACAGTACACTGACTGGGTGTAGCTGCACTGTGACATTGTAGAAAAATGCTCTTGTGTTGTATCTGGTATCCCATCTTTCTATGCCTCACATTTGATGCTTTCACCATCAAAACAAGGACTCAGTGTCACTAGGAAACAGTTTGCAGTGATTCCAAGATCTGTTACTTTCATTGTGACTGACAGCCCATCATCTTTTAAGGATGGTTCATCGCAGAGTTCGTTAAACTCACTGCTTTTACCTTGCCTGTGTTGAATGATTTTCCCTCCTATCCTCAAGGGGTTATTCTTATGACTAGCATTTCCCAGAATAAACTTTATTTGCATACTTACATTTTTCAGCCTGCACACCTTCTAGATCAGGGGTGGGCAAACTTTTTGACTCGAGGGCCACAATGTGTTCTTAAACTGGACTGGAGGGCCGGAACAAAAGCATGGATGGAGTGTTTGTGTGAACTAATATAAATTCAAAGTAAACATCATTACATAAAAGGGTACGGTCTATTTTTTTTTTAGTTTTATTCATTTCAAACGGGCCGGACCCGGCCCACGGGCCCGTAGTTTGCCCACGGCTGTTCTAGATTATTATTAAACCAGTCTTAGCACCGATCCTCAGGCTCTCTGCCACTCATACTCTTCCATCTAGAGAAGGACCTGCTTATACCTCTCTCTAATACCCTTTCCTAAGGCAGTTTCCTATTCATGGGCACACATTCGCTTTGTTTCAGTGGGGACCCTCATTTTTAAACAGTTTTGCATCTGAAAACCCGTTAAACACTTTAAAATTACAAGTAAGTCACATCTATTATGTTCTTTTTTTATTCCCAATTTCAAGGTGACCTTGAAATCACTCATCAGAGTCATAGTTTTTCACTTCAGTGCATTATGTTTAATGAAGCATTCCATAATCCTGATAATGATTCAACATATGCATGAAATACCCTACTGTACACCCAATGTAGAGTTGTAGATGCCTCCAGCTGGTCCGCCATGAATTAAATCACAAATTGGAGATTCCCAGGGCCCCTTCCAAACACCTTGATGTCAATACTCTGGGGAATCCACCATGACAAATGCTGTCAGCATTGTGGTCCGGTTTGTTTTCACTAGAAAATTCCACTCCTTACAATGAATACCTTTAGTTCAGACTGGGAGAAGTTTTGCTTTTCCTAATGTCTCCTGTACCTAATACATTGCTTTGCTTTCTCTCTAAGAAAAAGTAAACGAATGCTGTAAACTAGGTTACACTCGCCATACCCACCCCCAGAGATGTGGTAATGTCCTCCTAAGGTTGCGCTTGTAGCTGGGAGGAGCAGCAGTTCCTGGAGCAGAGAAACTCCCTGAACCTTACTCCTGACCTTGAGGGTCCTGAGTCACATGGCTAGCCTCTGAGGTTTCTTTGGCTCTCAGCTTTTGGTGTGCAAGCCTTTTAAAGCCTGAAGACCATTATCCTTGCCTGACAGGCTCCCCATTAATAATAGGTAGAATTGAAGAAGATCGGTGTTATCGAAATTCTGGCCAGCTTTCAAAGAAATACGTAAACCTGAGCAAGGATGATTCTTCTCCAGAAGCCCTTTTTGGTTCTTGAGAGAGTGTTTGTAGAGGGAAGTGCCCATTGAGGGAGGAGTGTTTTCTTGTGAATAGGAAACTTGCTTTAGAACAAGAAACAAAGGATAAATGTGAAAACACAAGGGGTGAGGCAGGAAATTTAAATTTCTCAGATCATTCTGATAGATTCTTCCACGCCCAGCTGAGAATCTCTGTTCTAGAAGCCAAAAACTCATGGCTGTAACAGCCTACTGTCTTACCGTCCTAATACCCAGAAGACATTTTATGCTGTTCTTAGCCCTAGGGGCTATATCTTCAATCGAATGTTTCTTCTCTCAAGTAAGGGATTTGTAGTAATTTTGGTGTTTGACCTAATGGTTTTCCTCCAAATCTTAGGAGTTTATCTTTGTATTTAGGGTTTTGGTTTTTTTGTGGGTTTTTTGTCTAATTAAAAAGTAACATAGCCCTGACCGGTTTGTCTCAGTGGATAGAGCGTCGGCCTTCAGACTAAAAGGTCCCAGGTTCGATTCCGGTCAAGGGCATGTACCTTGGTTGTTGGCACATCCCCAGTGGGAGGTGTGCAGGAGGCAGGTGATCGATGTTTCTAACTCTCTATCCCTCTCCCTTCCTCTCTGTAAAAAAATCAATAAAATATACTTAAAAAAAAAAAAGTAACATACCCAAGCCCCTATCATTCAAACAGAAAGAGATTTATCACTTTTTAAATTATTTATTATAACATGATAATAAGCATTAAGAAAAAATAAGGCCCTAGCTACAATAAGCCTTATGGACTATCAGATTGCTGCCATGGTCCCAGCCCTCTTTTCTGGATTTTGGACTGAACAAGCGAAGTACACAGGCTTCAAGAGTCTTGCATTCAGCTCCAACCTCCAGAGTGGACAAAGAAGGGGAATTCAAAAGCTGGTGCTCTTATTCTGAGAGTACACCCAGATTCATAACCCCAGTGATTTCCGTTTCAATGTTACAGTTTCTGCAGGTCAGTGTCCTCTGAACATTTAATAATTGCTTACCCAAAACATATGGTGTAATTATTCCTCTAATTGTGGACAAGTAAGCATGGGTGGGGTGGCCAGGTAGCAGTGGGAGGGGGAAATGAAATCAGCTGTTGACACAAGTCTGGGGTTGGCGTTGCCATTGCAGCTTGTTAGCACATGCCGCCTACAAGGGCAAGGCAGTTGAGATGGCCAAGGAATGAGGGCTTTGCAGATGCATTTCTCTGCTTTATCTTGTGCCAAAACTTCTTAAAATTTCTTTGGGATGAGAATCAGGACTGTTTCCCTGGTTACAGAAAGCCCATTGGTACTGGGAAAAAGTAGGAGGATGGGTGTGACAGCCCAAGCACTTGGAAGGGCAGGTGTTAAGCATGTGTGCGAGTGTGTGCATGCATGTGCGTGCTCATGCAGACTACTATGATGCCAAACCTCCTCTCCCCTCCTTGGTGAAATGCCAGAAAAGCACCATCATGCTCTGAGTCTGTGTAACATTTTTATGTTTTTCTTTCATAGCTCGTTTAGAAATAATTTTTCCAAGTACCTTGCAGTGCCTTGTGACATACTTAGGACAGGCATCTTAATTGTTTTTCTAGAAGAAAAGGTTTGATACTTAAAAATGCACCAAAATACAGGGTGGGACAAAGGTAGGTTTGTGAGTATGCAAAACAAAGTTTATTCCTGTGTTATTATTTATTAATTATTGTATTCTTTTTCATATGAACAATTGTAAACCTACTTTTGCCCCATCCTGTATTCAAATCAGAAATGCTTTAGAATGTGTTCCACAAAAATCAGTTTTTCTCATTGATTAAGGAAAGCAAATATTTCCCTAATGGGGTGGGGGGGCGGGGAAGCAAAGACTCCTCAAAAACAGCAATGTAAAGATTGAATGTACATTAGCTTTCTTTTATCATTTGGGAAGGAGATGGAAAAAGACGAAATGACTTGCTAAAGTTAAAGCATTTGGCATTGCCGACACTAGAGACTGATTTTCTGGTCTCTGGACTGTCTCTTCCCATAGACCTCTTTCTATAACTAAATATTTCACTTATCAGTATGTATGAGAAGTTAAACCTTTACGATTTTTGCTTTATATTTTTAAGTTTTTCATTTTCCATTTGGAAATTCAAAGTCTAGAATATTGTCTGTCAGATATGGTCACTTTTGACACATGAGTTGAGCCCTGAGCAAATACGAAGCTTGAAAATATATGTCTATTGCTGCAGTCAGATAAAGTGAACTATGAAATTAACCTAGCATCCATTTGCTACACAGGCATGGTTTAACTGCATTGTAAAGCTTAACGATGAGCATATAATATAATGAACTGCCCATTTGTTTAGGGAGCTTGTGAAGAGGGTAAAAAATCTAAGAGAAATTGTAGGTAGAAAATTAAGTATTTGATGGCCAGTTAAGGCACCTCAAAAAATAAATCCAAAAATGTAACCATGAATTAATCAATAAGAATCAAGGTGGAGTCAGAGAAAGATTTAAGTGACAAAGATGAGAAGGTTGGTCTTAAACAATTTACCTATAAAATTATACATCTGTTTTAGGAAGTTGGAATAGCCAGGAAGAGCTAGAATTTGAATAGTCAGGGAGTGTAAAGAATGCATAATGAGCCCTAGGGTTTGGCTCAATGGATAGAGCGTTGCCTGCAGACTGAAGGGTCCAGGGTTCAATTCTGGTCAAGGGCACATTCCTGGGTTGCAGACTTGATCCCCAGTAGAGGGCATGCAGGAGGCAGCCAATCAATGATTGTCTCTCATCATCGATGTTTCTATCTCTCCCTCTCCCTTCCTCTCTAAAATCAGAAAAATTATATATTTTTTAAAAAGAATGCATAATGAGAAACGCATAGGACCAGAGATCAAGAGGTCATGCATACAGTCTGGACTGTCTATCTGTAGTTGTGTGACTTTGTGCAGATCATCCCTCTGACCCCCAAACTCTAATCCTCTTGTCTTTGAAGTGAAGATCCTAATAAGGGCTATTCTTTATCAGACAGAGTAATGTGGAAATGCAAACATTGATTTGTTCCACTTATTGATTCATTCATTGGTTGATTCAGAACAGATTTTTTAAAAAATAAGAATTTAATATACAAATATGTAAGAATTCACCATTTTTGTTAGTAATGATGCAGTCTAACATTTTGACTGTAAAATTATTTGTTATAAAACAATATTTGGTTGTCCTAAAAATGTGTTTTTGTTTTAACATGAGTCCAATTTAATTTTGATTTTTTAAATTTCCCAGTACTCCCAATTTGGAAAAACAGCCAAATGAAAATGGAGTCTCTCTTGAGAATGAAAATTTTGAAGAAATCATAAACTTACCTATTGGATCTAAGCCATCCAGATTAGATGTCGCCAACAGTGAGAACCCAGAGATTCCTTTGAATCCAATTTTGGCCTTTGAAGATGAAGGGACGCTTGGGTCCCTGCCTCAGGTGGATGGCGTTCAAACACAACAGACTGCAGGTAAGCTTGCCTCGGATTCCCTCAGTAATCATCAAATCTATGTGACAGCCAAGAGGGCATGGACCTTCTTCAGTGTGATTGTGGCACGCTTTGTCCTTTAATGGACCAAATAAGCCACATGGACAAGATTGTGCAGGGATCACAGAAATTGAATTTTGAGTTGCATTGGGCAATTTCTAGGGCCCCTTCTAGTCTCCCATTCCGTGTGGAAATTCAGTATGCAACACCCTTTGCTCAGCAAGGTTCAGATAAAGGCAAACACTTAATGCTGACCGTAACTTGAGGACCATTGGGCTTGTTCTGTCCACTAGAGAAACTAGTTGGTTTTTATTCCATCTTTCTCAGATTTTCAGATATTTGAAGATTGCCATCATGTTCTCCCATCATTTTTCTCTTGTTTGGGTTAAGCAACCTGGATCATACACTATTGTCCTTTTCACTTGTAAGAAGATAGTTACGATTTAGGTAATGGGACCATATTCTGAACTGGGAGCACAAGAATCTTCCATTCCTTGTTAAGTGACTGTAGCTGTAGTTAAAACTGCCAGTGACTCTCTTATACTCTGTCTCTGGGACTCACATTTGATCTGAAGTCTTTGTACAAGAACAATAGCTTTACAGGACCCAAAGAAATAAGAAGTACCTCAAAAGTTACCAATTTAGTGGTCATAGCAACTCAACAGCATGGCCCCATAAATCTTAAAGACAAGGATAAATCCAGCTCCATCTTTTATCAAATCTCTTTGAATTCTATCAACTTCTCTTCCCAGCAGATCACTTTCATCTATTGACCAGCATCTCTTTATTATACTACTAGAGGCCCAATGCATGAAATTCGTGCAAAGGGCTTGGCCCTTGCAGCCCCTCACAGCCCCTCACAGCCCCGGCTTCAATCAGAAGGTCATCCAGAAGGACGTCCAGAAAGTCATTCAGCTATTAGGTCTAATTAGCATATTAGCTCTTTATTATATAGGATTATGAACTGAGTTGGCCAAATTCAGCATGTTTAGATGGAGTCACTAAGGAATTATATGTGGTCAAATTGTTTTTCTTTTACATTCCATCAGTGAACTTATAACAAATTTTCCACTTTAAATTATTGAAAAAGCCAATGTTGAACCAAGTCTTTTTTGCTTCTCTGTTGTACTGACCTTGGGAGTATAACTTAACTTTAGTGATCCACTTTTCTAGACTATAAAAGGGAACTGTAAGGTCCATCCCAGGTTTGACTTTCTGATTGTTAAGCCTCTGGGAACCGTCTGGTTACTTGCATGTTGGTGGAAACACTGCCGGTGCAGCTTCATAGAGAAGGCAGGAACATCTAAGATGACTTTCTGCTTCACTGGCCAGGCCTTAAATCCCCTTTTGATTTATCTGTCATTCGTTCTCACTGTGCCCACCCTTCCAGACCTTCTCTAGGAAAGTAATCCAATGTCTGTGATCTTACGTGATGTAAGGTCTTTTGGGGTCATGACTATTTATTGACAGACATTGATTTAATCTCCAACATATGTTTGTAGATGGAAGCATCAGGTACCAAGGATACAAAGACATTTGTAAATCCTTAACCTCAAAGAAAGCCTAATTTGATGTAAAGGACATGTGTTTTCCTATTAGTGGTAGAATTTACTTAAATATGTGATTGTGGACCCTGATGAAATTGCCTATTCTTAAAGCATGGTAAAGTTTTAGAAATGTAAGATATAATTACTAGAGTATTCTTTAAATGAGATTTTAAATAAGTATATTAACCTGTTCTTTTTTCTGTCTCCTAATATAGAAGTTATTTGAGTGTTTCTTCTGAAGAACCAAAGCTGAAATTTAATAAGAATTTCTACAATTAAAGAAATTCCTTCTATGCTGTAAAGGAGCATCCCCCATCCTCCAGTGTTCTAAAGATTTCTGACCATCATTTTGCAAAGACTTTATTAAAACCAGCTAAAGACAACAAACTGGATAGCTTTTCTAATAATTTACGCAAATAGAAAAAAAGAAATGCTCCTTGTTCTTCCGTACTTTAAAATGGCTTTTTCCAGTGAGCTCCTTTTGGCAAATCAAGTTGTTGTTTTTTTTATTCTGTATAAAAGAAATGGGCTGACTTGGCATGACTTTCCACATAGATATTTTGATGTTTAAAAGCTATCAGGTAAAATTGGCACAAAAAATTTACCTTTTACAATACAATACTTGAAAAACAAGTACCTCTTTGCTCTACAAGTAGAGGGAGTAGGAGAGGTGTTTAAATTAAGCCTGTTTGTTTAAATAATATTGCAAAGAGCTCTATCTGTAGACACAAATTATAGGCAGATTACCAGGTTCTTGTAAATGCAACTTGTACATGGACGTTCTGCAAACCCAGCAGTCACATTTTTGCATCTCTTTTTCCAAAGGCATACTAAACATTTTTTAAATGTGAAGGGGGGAAAAAAACCATTATTTTTTCAGAGCAAGAAAATAATTTACTGTCCTCTTAAATACTGTATTTATAAAGTTTTTCCAGAAAAACTAATCAAATAAATTAGAGTAATCTGACAACAGTGCAGATTTGATTATTAGATTCATTCCTTATGTTACCATGAGAGAATGTTACTGATGATTCAGGGTTATTTCCAAAGTCTGTGTATTGCTGCTGTCCCCAGTGATAGTGGGACTTGTCTTTGCCTTACCTGATGACAAATTATGTTGAGGGGGTGGGGGGATAAAGGCTTACTATTTCTTTAAATAAAAAAAGAATTTGGTTTTGCTCGTTTAAGAGCAATGAAAAAATGATGGGATGTTGACTGTGTTTGGCACACAGGACACTGCAGGACACCGTTATGAATGTCCTTCTGCGTGGCATCCATCAGCTTTCACTTTTCATTCTTCACTTTTGCTGCTGAGCTTAGCTGTACAAACTTGCACTTTCACTTACTAATATAAATTCCATTTTATTTTACCATTTGAGAGGCTACGAATAACTAAATATTGAAGAAGAGTGAACACGTGTTTATGTGGAATGTATAAAAAAGTAAACTTCTACCACTGTAGTGTATTGGTTTTTATTCAAAGAGAGGTTGGTTAATCTAGATTGAATGAGAGACTATTCATATATTGGACTATTTCCTTAAAATCCAAGCATATCGTCTTTAGTAATACAGTAGCTGTAATTTGTTAAAACGTTAATTTTGGGGTTTTCCCTATAACCAATTGTCCATGTACACATAATCACATTAAAAAGATCTGTTCAACAAAGTGGTTTTATTTGTTTAAATTGACCCAGCATGAAACACCAAATGTGTTTGACATAGTTTTACTTTTAGGTTTCTCATATAATTTCACTCATGTTGATTCTTGAGTTTTCAAATTGCCCTTCATTTGTCCTCAATGACATTTTCTCAGCTTCTTATGAACAGGTGTATAGAATAGATTTATTTAAAATTAGAGCAATAGTTCTATTTGGTTCTTTTTTTAAATTTATATTTTTAAATTTGAGCAATCATTAGCAAACTGAAAGCTTTCTAAGTAATCAAGTTTTAATTAGAAGTGGTATAAAATTGCTAACTCTGTCTTAAGAATGACACTGCCAAAGGATGACCTTGACCTGAATGGCTGAATTGCTTTCTGTCCAGCTCTTGAAGGTCAGTTAAGAGTTCTCACAGAGGTCTGTGGTAGGCACTACATTAAGGCTAGTGCTCAAGGATCAAATATGGCCTTCTCCATGGGATAGGCTGGATGGACTTTTAGTTCCCCTCCACCTCATTGCAGACTAGGCCAATTTAATAACCGATCACAGATTCATTTGATAGATTAATTGCCAGATTTTACTGGATGGTAAGGCTATATGTCCCTTGCATAATCTGGTTATGCAATAAAAGCAAAACAGTTCCTTCACATGAACAACTATTAGCAAGAAGGCCACAAAGCTTGGTGAAGATTCTCTTCTCATAATCACACAGTCACCTTGACTGCAGGATTTACAGTGAAGCAGAAGCAGTGATATTCTGAAGGCTGGATTAAGAAACCTAAATGGATCAGCAATAATCTTAAATGTGTGGGGTTCAGGGGAAGGTGGCAGAGGGGCAAACAGCTCTAGACTCAAGGAACTAATCAAAAGTCATGAGCTTGCAGGATCTGTCACATTCTTATACCCCATTTCATGCATTTTTGTCTCTAAAAGTCTAGGCAATCACTTATCTTTCAAGTTCCTCTCATTAATGAAAAATTATTAACATCCTTTATGCTTTTATTAACACTGGTGTAGATTTAGGTGACCGTATTTAAAGCATCCACCTAACCACCAGATTGGGGTCCTTCAAATGCTATCTGGCCTGCTCCCAGGGTGAGATTAAAGTTCAATTATACGTGCACACAAAGTTTATATTAAAGCATCTTAAAATAAATTGTATATTAAAAGAAATTTAAAAGGCACCAATAAGTCTACCTTTTGCAATAAAAAAAAAATGATGAAAAGTATTTGATTATTGGCCTTCATCTATACCAGTGATGGCGAACCTTTTGAGCTTGGCGTGTCAGCATTTCGAAAAACCCTAACTTAACTCTGGTGCCGTGTCACATATAGAAATTTTTTTATATTTGCAACCATAGTAAAACAAAGATTTATATTTTTGATATTTATTTTATATATTTAAATGCCATTTAACAAAAATCAACCAAAAAAAATGAGTTCGCGTGTCAGAGGTTCGCCATCACTGATCTATACTGTGCATAGAACATTGAAAATCAACATTTTATATTGTTTTCCTCCACAAGGATTTTTTTAAATATGTTTTTATTTCAGGGAGAGGAAGGAAGAGGAAGAGAGAGATAGAAACATCAATGATAAGAGAGAATCATTGATCAGCTACCTCCTGCACGCCCCACACTAGGGATTGAGCCCACAACCCAGACATGTGCCCTGACCGAGAATCGAACCATGACCACCTGGTTCATAGGTTGATGCTCAACCACTGAGCCATACCGGCCAGGGAAAAAAGCAACTTTTAAAAATGTCCTCACTGCCAAGAAACATCATGCCCACCCCTCATGCTGTTGTTACTCATCAACACCTAAAACCTCTCAGAAATGCTCTGGGTTGTCATTTCCTCACAGTGGCACTTCATTGGTTTGGAGGAGGAGCTCTAAAGGCCATGAAGAGGATGAGAAAGGGGCCTGCCTGTGAACAGAGGGGCAATTTAAAATCTGCTGCCAGTAAAATACTGTGTTCATAACTATTTCCTCGATGACTTGTTATGTTGGTAGGTTTTATTACAATTTTAGAAGTTAAAAGTAATTTTAGTAGTTAGTGCCAAGATTGGTTATGCTCAAAAGAAAAAAAATGGTTAAATGCTGTTTTAAAACGTACACATAAAATATTAGGACTGACAATCACTTTTGAGCTACTGGATCTCAAATGCCTTGCGGAAGACTAAAGGAGAGTGTTAGAAGACAGAGCAAATGATGGAAGCAATAGAAGAATGGTGAAGGGCCAGCGTCTGGTGTTAGACTTAGGTTTGGATTCCAGGTCTGACACCTGTGAGCTGTCTGAGCCCTGGTAAGTTACCTGTGTTCTCCAGGTCTCGATTTCTTCATCTGTACGTGGGAGAATATTGCCTATCTCATTGGGTTGTCATAGTCATTATAAAAGTTGAATTAAATGAGAAGTGTACGTTTCTAACACATAGTAGTTATTCAATAAGTGTTAAATATTTTTCTTCCATTTGAGGGCCTCTGGCAAGGCCAGCGGGACACTGTTGCAGAGGTGGGAATTCACCATTGTTTTTCAATAGTGGCCTTAAGTTCCTCTTAAAAATAAATATGTTATCCATTCTAGGTATTTTACAGAGCAAGCTAAACAGATGTGATCTCATTTCTCTAGAACAGTATTACAATTTTAGAGTTTCTAATCATTTTTTAGTGTTACCATATTACGGTTTAAATTCATAATCATTCCTTCCTCCATTACTCCCAAAATGTTCTCTCCAAAAATAATTATAGTTACTTTATATTTTTATGTGTTGGGAGGCACTTCTTGACATCCACTGACAGAATGAGAATTATCTTGGCCGCAGGGATAAGTATAAATGTTTCTGCAGAAGTCACAATGGCCAGCCCTCAGGAAGTGCTGTAGGAAGGCTGGATGGCACGGCAAGCAGCTTCTGAAGCAGTTGCTGAGAGGAGAGTTAAGCAAATCATGCTCAGACTGTATCTAACGACTCCTCCTTTCTAAAGGATATCTGAGTTGTCTGACCAACAGATATCAGAGAAAGGGGGGATTAGGAAGGCAAGAGTTTGGAGTTCCTTATTGGCTTTGAGGATAAGGAAGGACATCCTTTGGTAGGTTCTATTGCTCACACTGGAGTCATCCTCCCCCCCTCAGAATGGCTAGCAGAACCTGCCTCTTTGCTCACAGTGGCACCTGCCCAAGGCTGTTGATGATGTTGCCAACTGGTACAACCTCTGGCTGGAAAGTCAGTGTCCCAGACTTTCGGATGTTTGCATTTAATTGGGGGAGGGTTGGAAAAAGTAAATGGGGAACCAACATCGATTGACATCATCTTGCAAGGTAAGAACAGCAAAAATAAATAAAATTACTCTCAAGGCCACTCTCAGTGGCCCATTCCCCAGGCCATACATCTATGTTGACATGTCAGGAACTGGGTAAGGGCACAGTGTACTGGTACATCTTTCCCTCGCTGGAGTAAGCTCCTGTCACTGTGGTGGCTGGCTTGATAACACTCCATTTGGGTTGCCTTTCTCCTTACCTGACCTCCATTCCCTGAGAGGCATTCCCTTTACTAGCCAGATCAACTACTTGTTCTCAAATCCTTGCTATAGTGTTGGCTTCCTGGGAAACTGGAACTAAGGTTATTATGCTAAGGTCTATTAGCATAACTTTATAAACAAGTAACATTTTATCCCCTAAAAAGTAAGAATACAGCTCTTGTTCTTGAATAAATGAATAAATTCAACTTGGAAAACTCAATCGAGTGTTCTCATTCTCATTTCATCACACATATACACCAGTCAGTGACAAATATTTGCAGCATAAAATTCAGTGCTTACCAGATATAAATTAACAATAGTGAACATGTTTTAAGTTCTGGTTGAATGTAGGCCTGTGATCATCTGTGATCACCCAAGTGTTTCCATCATTATTTTAGTCTTTATCTTCAGGCCAGTGGTTCCCAGTGTTGAATTCTGTTTTCTCACCTGTGTACTGATGTCCCAGATCCTTTGTACTGAGATCACTACATTTTTTAAAAAGCCTACTCCTCTTCACAGTCCTTAAAATCTCTCATGGTGTGATCATTCCTAATCCCCAAGGCATCGTTTCTGTGCTGCTTCTGCTGAGTTCTGAGAGAGCTGGATGGAGTATTGAGTTTGTAGCATTTTCTGAAAGAAAGAATCAAAAGGGGAAAAAAATTAGACAACCTTTCTAATAACATGTTAAACTCAGAAAATTATTAGCATTTAAAAAAAATAAATTGCTACTGCTACTTATATAAAATGCTAGTCAGGGAGGGATATACTAGTATTTTTTTTCAGATGTTTTTATAGGGATCAAGTAGAACTGGTATGGAAATATGAATGGCTAATGAAATAAATGCTGTATTTTGTAAAGAAATATAAAGGCAAAAAAAAAGTCAGACACTAAGTAAAGTGGTAAGGACAGGTATTAATCAATAATACACTATTACAATAAGGAAAAGAGGTGATTTGGTATCTTTAAAGGGAATTAGTAAGGAAGGGGCTGAGCAGGGACTCAGTAGAGTCAGGGATGTGAAAATTAGACAATGTTGGAAAAGTATGATCCATGTGAGCCCCATCAGGGTTTGTTAACTGGCTCATCAAAGTTAGGCTTCTGCCCTTCCACAGAGCTTTATTTCTGTGGAATTAAACTCTTAGTTTCCAACTTCCTATTTCCCTTCATCCCACCAAGGAAGAAGTCCAGCTGTGCCTTTAGTAGGGCTAAGATCAAAGCCATTGACCAGTTTTTGTTCCATGTGGGAGCATAGTCCAATCCAGCATCAGGCTAGCTTAGCTTGTGTTCCCAGCTGCAGTCCATCAGTCCACTGCATGTGGTGTCTGCATGGCCATGTGCCATGCAGCTATTAGGAACACCAGAAAATGCAAGGAAGCAGGAGGAAAACCAGAGGGAAGGAGAGCCACAAGAGCCAAAAGTGCCAAGAGAGACCAAACTCCTTTGTCTGAGGAATTATGTATTCCCAAATTTTCACAGGCTTTCATTGGCTCTAACCCCTCTAGTCAGTGATCTCTGTTCCCAGGTTTGACTGGCAGCAAGCAATTTCCCTATGTCACCCCAACTCACTGCACATGTGCCCTTTTCCCCTTTGTTGGACCCCTTCCCCCAGTGGTCTGCAGGGAATGGACCAGTGGTTCCCTGGGGAATGGTTCCTGGTGAAGCTACCCAGGTAGCCATATGCACAATGTCTGGCCTTCCTTTTCCTCCTTTCCTATTTTTAATAACTAACTAAGGGTAATATATATATATATATATATATATATATATATATATTAGGGGCCCGGTGCACGAAATTCGTGCACTGGGTGTGTGTGTGTGTGGGGGGGAGTGTCCCTCAGCCCAGCCTGCCCCCTCTCACATGCTGGGAGCCCTCAGGCGTTGACCCCCATCACCCTCCGATCGCCTGATCGGCCCCTTGCCCAGGCCTGACGCCTCCGCCAGAGGTGTCAGGCTTGGACAGGGGACCCCCATCTCCCCCTGATCACTGGCTCTGCCCCCCCCCCCAGGCCTGAGGCCTCTGGCCCAGGAATCATGCCTGGGCAGGCGACCCCCATCTCCCTCTGATCGCTTGCTCCACCCCCCGCCCAAGCCTGACGCCTCTGACCCAGGCTTCAGGCCTGGGCAAGGGGACCATCATATCCCCCCAATCCCCGGCTCCACCCCCCACCCAGGCCTGATGCCTCAGCCAGAGGAGTTGACTCTCATCACCCTCCGATCACCAATCACCGGATTGGCCCCTTGACCAGGCCTGAGGCCTCCAGCAGAGGTGTCAGGCCTGGGCAGGGGACCCCCAGCTCCCCGCGGTTGCAGGCTCCGCCCCTGCCCAGGCCTAAAGCCTCTGGCCTAGGCGTCCCGCCCGGGCAGCGGGGACCCGCAGCTGCAGTGGGCTTCGCTTTAGGCCCAGGCAAGGGACTCCTAGCTCCCGGGACTGCCAGCTTCGACCATGACCAGCTCCCATCGCTGGCTCCACCCCTACTTCCTGCTATCACTGGCCAGGGCGGCAAAGGCACCTGATTCTCTGCCCTGCCCCCCAGCTCTTAGCTCCCCCCTGGGTTTCTGATCACTGTCCGAGGCAGGGGGCTTCTTCCTGCTTTCCCTTTCGCCTCCCTGCATTGTGCCTACATATGCAAATTAGCCGCCATCTTGTTGGCAGTTAACTGCCAATCTTAGTTGGCAGTTAACTGCCAATCTTAGTTGGCAGTTAATTTGCATATAGCCCTGATTAGCCAATGAAAAGGGTATCATCGTACGCCAATTACCATTTTTCTCTTTTATTAGATAGGATATATATATATATATATATATATATATATATATATATATATATTATACACACACACACACACACACACACTCACACTCTAGAGGCCTGGTGCACGAAATTCGTGCACTGGGGAGGGGAGTCCCTCAACCCAGCCTGTGCCCTCTCACAGTCCAGGAGCCCCGCAATCAATCATCCCAAAGAGGTAGGCCCTGCCCACCCAGCCGGGGCTCCACGATGGATTGCCCCCGCAGAGGGAGGCCTTACCCACCCACTGCAGCCCGCCAGTCAGTGGCCTGGGCCTCCCTCTTTGGGGCAATCGTGGAGCCCCCTGATTGATTGATCACCTGCTGGCCAGTGGCCTGGCCTCCCTCTGCAGGGCAATCATGGGGTGATGGCTGGGCCCCCAACCAATTGCATCACATCCCCCTTGGCTAGCCTGGCACCAGTGGGTGTCATAGCATGGTCATCTGGAAGGTTGTTTCGAAGGACATCTGGAAGGTCGTTTGGCTGTCCAGTCTAATTAACATATTATGCTTTTATTACTATAGATAATAATAAAAGCATAATATGCAGAACGACTGTTCGGACAACTGTTCAGACGACCTTCCGGACGACCATGCACTGGCGCCAGGCCAGCCAAGGCGGGTGTGATGTGATTGGTTAGGGGGCCCCGCCATCGCCCCATGATCGCTCCACAGAGGGAGGCCCAGGCCACCAATCAGCGGGGCTATTGATGGTGGGGGGAAGCTCTGCGATTCCCCCAAAGGGGAAGGCTCAAGCTACCCGGTGGTGCTGTGGTGGATGGGCGGGGCCTCCCTCTGTGGAGAGATCCATCTGGGGGCCCTGTGATCAATTGCTCCACAGAGGGAGGCCCAGGCCAGCCAAGTTATTGCACCCCACGCCTGTCACCTGCAGAGGGAGGCAACTGGTGGCGGGTGGGGTGGGGCAGCACCGCACTTATGGTAAGCAATGGCAGTGGCGAAGGTGGTGCCAGCTGCCGGCAGCCCAGGGAAGGAAAGCCCCAATAGGCCCTAATCGCAGGCCAGGCCTAGGGACCCTACCTGAGGGGTCCCAGATTTCGAGAGGGCACAGGCTGGGCTGAGGGACAGCCCCTCCTTCTCCCCCCCAACCCCCCGCATGAATTTCGTGCACCGGCCTCTAATATATATACAGTATGCGCATTTATTTCTTAGCTCTGCCTACTGAGCGGGCCAAAAACACATAACCTGAATTTAATGATGATGAAACATCAAGCAATCCCAAAATAAAGAGCATTTTACAAAATAGCAGGCCTGTACTCTTCAAAAACGTTAAGGCCATGAAAGATAAGGAAAGACAAAAACATCTCCTTATCAAAGAAAACAGGAACTAAATGCAACCTATACTCCTAAATTCGAATATTGGAACAATAGACAAAACAAATGGGGTCTTGCATTAATTGGTGGTAATGCATCAATGTTAGTTTTCTGACTTTCATAGTTCTACTTTCACAGGTGAGAGAGTACTCTTACTAGGAGCTACACACTGACGTATTAAAGGATACGAGGGCATATGTCTGTAATCCTCAAATAACTTAGAGGGGAAATATATGTAATATACATATAAGAGATAAGTGTGTGTGTGTGTGTGTGTGTGTGTGTTTGTGTGTGTGTGTGTGCAGCCCAAGAGAGAGAGGGAGAAAAAGAGGGAGAAAAAAAGGGAGAGAGAGAACCAATGATGAGGCAAATGTAACAAGTTAACAACTGGTAATCTGTGTGAAGAGTAGATGGGAGTTCTTTATGCTGTTCCTGTAATTTTTTCTAGAATATGAAATTATTCCAAAATAAAAGATAAAAAATACATGTACACAAGTTTAGAATACTCTCTGTTTCTTCTGCCTGTCATTAGCACATAAAATATAATGACAATTTTGACCTGTTGAAAGATTCCTGCCACAGCTGTGCCATAAACGAACGCCATAATCTCAAGCAAGTCATTCAGTAGCAATGGCTTCCATCTATTGAGGTTTTACTCTGTGTGAAGACAGTGCCAAACCACTCTATATACATTATACCATCCTCCCAGCAAAGCCATGAGCTCAGGGGGCTACGCATCTGGCCCAGGAAGACACAGCTATTAAGGGACTGGAGCAGGCTGTGAACTCAGGCCTGCCTCATGCACGGCTCAGGCTAACTGCAGTGCGGCTGCATGAGTTTGTAAAAAGACACAATTGCACTGGGTGACTGCTAAACCTCCTCTTAGCACTATGATTCTATTAGACACATTTCCAGGTTTCTTTGCCGAGGATTATCATTCATTTGGTATGATTGTGAGAGTGTTCCAGGAGACTCTTACTGCCCAAACCCCTTTGTCAATTCTTCAAGCAAGTAATTGTTTCTTTGTTTGAAAGGTATAAAAGCTGCTTGCCTCGGTCACTTCTTTGAGCCTCATATTTCTATTAGTTCCAATATAACCGGAAAAATTAAATTTATCTTTCTCCTGTTAATCTGTCTTATGTCAATTTAATTAGTAGGCCAGCCAAAGACACTAGAAGGGAATAATGGAAAAACTCCCTTTTCTCTCCGGTATTTTCTACTGACCTGCATGTAGGTGGCCAGCACCTCCCTCCCAGGTGTCTTGCTGTGCAGCAGCACTTCTAATGCTAAAACATCAGAGCTGCTCTCTTAGGAGGAAACCAGGTTGTGGCCATGATGTATGTGCCATGACCACACGATCTGGTGTGCAGGGACAGTACCCATTTATGTCGCTGTCCAGGGTGAATGCTAATAGCATCCCCTTTCACTCTTCAAAGGGTCCCTGTTTGGTCATAGAGTCTATTGTCAGGAGGCCAGAGCCCTTCTTCCTGGTTGCAGCTGTCAGACTCCCCTGTGGGTCCTCTGGTTCCTGTGCATCCCTCTCCCCCGGCCCCCGCCCCAGTTTGTCCCTATCTCTAGGCAGCAGATCTCTGACCAGACCACATCACACTTTGTCTCCAAAACTTAAAAGAATCAACACACGGTGACAATCATTTATAGTTTCACTGAACACCAGCAGAGATCTACCTGCCAACTGAAGGAGCCTTATACATTCGATTTTAAAATCGCATACACACAGGTATCATTCTTAATGTCAAACCCAATTCCTTCCTTGTCAAAGCATGAGTTTGTTTATATAAACCCTAAGTGCCTTATGCTGATGGCTTCCCTTTGTATCATAATCATATAATTCTCTCTAATGCTACAGCTCAGACTGGGTTCTCAGCCTGCACCCTGGTCCTCTTGATAATGACATCATCATTCATGCTCCAGCTCGAAGTGACAAGGGTTGCCATGACAAAACAAATAGGCTCTGCTGGCAGAGGCTTTTGTAGGTGGGGTGTGTATCCTGTGTCTTGGGCTTTCAGGGCTGATGAAATCAGACTGTCTGGCAGCCTGGAAATAACAGTGAAATAGAGAAATCATGGGCAACTGACAAGATATTTTAAAGACATATATCAAGGCAATAAGACCTTGAAACCAAAGTCATTATTTATGCTTCTCAGGCATGAAGAATCTCGATGTTTAATTAGAAAATGTTTTCTTCCTATTCTAGATACAAGCTGTAATGGGACAAGAACCATTTGAGCAAGCGGAGGGTCAACAATAACATGGACAATAGCAGCCATTTGTTAAGGGCCCGCTTTGCACCAGACTCAGGGACTTTGCAGCATTTTGAATCCTCCCAGCAGCCAGTGGAGGTAAGTATCATTATTCCCATAATAGAGATAAAGAAAGCGGGCTCCATAGCTGGGATTTGAACCCAGGTTACATTGGCTCCAAAGCCTGTGACCTGTTCACCAAACACAGCCCAAGGAGAGGCCCAAAGGTAAACTCCACAGCTAGTACGTATTCACTATCTGTGCTTAACAGTTTAGGGATGGGCTAGAAAGGGAATGAAAAAATAGATCTGAGAACTAAGGCACCCATGAGACATACCTTCCTGTACTCAACACAACCCTGAGATAACTTAATGAATAAAGCCAGCACATAAAATCAACAGCGATGGGCTATAAATATTAACTTTATTCCCCATTTTGTTCTCTCCATGCTGTTTCCATGGAGACATAGCTCCTCAATTTGTCTGGAATTCACCTTGCCCAGGGGATAGGAGTGCAAGAGCTTTGAGAGAGGCCTGCAGACACCGTGCAAAGCTTCAGTCCCTCTAAGCAGATTCATTCCTTTTCCTTCTCCCTCCCTCTTTTTCCTCTTCCCATTTTCATTAGAAACTGATGATGAAATGGATTTTGTAATGAGATATGAACTCAATAGAATACTTCTCCATTTGCAAACATTCTCAGGGAGAAAAAGAAACCTCTATGGTGACCGGCCACTTGCAGTCTGGTGGAAGCAACCACTGCTTTCGGAGAAGCTATTCTCTCAGGGCCAGGAGCCACCCCTAGATCGGGGAGACATCACTCATACCCAGCTGGCCTAATTAAGCATTCCTCACCCATTCTGAGCACTAGTTTAATTAAAGCATGTATGCTGCCATTTTAACATTGAGATACATTCCATTCCCTGCAAACAACAGGGACTCTTGAAAACAGAAATCACCTTTAGATAAAATGTTGTGATCTAATGTGGAACCAAATGCTGCCTCATGTTTTATATCAAATAGGTTTGTAATTGGACCATTCTGGCACTATTTTCTTTCTATTTTTTTTTAAATATATTTTATTGCTTTTTTTACAGAGAGGAAGGGAGAGGGATAGAGAGCTAGAAACATCGATGAGAGAGAAACATCGATCAGCTGCGTCCTGCACACCCCCCACTGGGGATATGCCCACAACCAAGGTACATGCCCTTGACCAGAATCGAACCTGGGACCCTTCAGTCCCCAGGCCAATGCTCTATCCACTGAGCCAAACCAGTCAGGGCATTTTCTTTCTATTTTTTCAAGACAGGTAAGGTGGGGGAGGGGGAGAAACTTAGGTCAAACAATCAACTCTGAAGATGGCGGCATAGGTAAACATCGGAGTTAGCTGCATCGAACAACCACTTCACAAATACAACTAAAAGACAGAACGGACATCACCCAGAACCACAGGAAAGCTGGCTGAGGGGAAATTCTTCAACTAGAAGGAAAGAGAACAGCATATGAGACTCAGAGGAGGCACAGTGCGGAAAATACAAAGGTGCGGAGGTATGCGCGGAGCGGGCTGGTAGCTGAGGGCGTGGTTGTCGTTTTCAATCGGGAAAGAGTCTCAGATTCTGAGCTCCAGTTCTGGGCGAGTCTCTAGGGACCCAGACTCAAACGGGAGAAGCGGGACTGTCTAGCATCGGTCGGAACGCGAGGGCAGCTTTCTCTCTGAGGTTTGCAGCAGTTTCTGGGACTCTGAGAGGCAGAACCTCTGGGGACGGGACTGAGAGCAGCCATAACTGCTCCCTCCACCCGCCCTGTTTGATCCCGTGCGACCTGCCCCGCCCAAGCCCTGTGCAGAGCCATTTGCCAGATAGCCTCAGGCAAAGGCTAGATTAGCACCTCCCTAGAGGACAGAAGTTTTCCCACTGCAGATACAGCTGATTCTCACAGCCAGTTGGCCTGGAGGTCAAATCCCCCTAGTATTAACTACAACAATCAAGGCTTAACTACAACAAGACTGCACACAAAGACCACTAAGGGGTGCACCAAGAAAGCATAAAAAATGCGGAGACAAAGAAACAGGACAAAATTGTCAATGGAGGATATTGAGTTCAGAACCACACTTTTAAGGTCTCTCAAGAACTGTCTAGAAGCTGCCGATAAAGTTACTGAGATCCTCAAGAAATCTAATGAGACCCTTGATGTTATGATAAAGAACCAACTAGAAATTAAGCATACACGGACTGAAATAAAGAATATTATACAGACTCCCAACAGCAGACCAGAGGAGCGCAAGAATCAAGGCAAAGATTTGAAATGCGAGGAAGCAAAAAACACCCAACGGAAAAGCAAAATGAAAAATGAATCCGAAAATACGAAGATAGTGTAAGGAGCCTCTGGGACAGCTTCAAGCGCACCAACATCAGAATTATAGGGGTGCCAGAAGATGAGAGAGAGCAAGATATTGAAAACCTATTTGAAGAAATAATGACAGAAAACTTCCCCCACCTGGTGAAAGAAATAGACTTACAGGTCCAAGAAGTGCAGAGAACCCCAAACAAAAGGAATCCAAAGAGGACCACACCAAGACACATCATAATTAAAATGCCAAGAGCAAAAGACAAAGAGAGAATCTTGAAAGCAGCAAGAGAAAGAAACTCAGTTACCTACAAGGGAATACCCATACGACTGTCAGCTGATTTCTCAACAGAAACTTTGCAGGCCAGAAGGGAGTGGCAAGAAATATTCAAAGTGATGAATGCCAAGAACCTACAACCAAGATTACTTTATCCAGCAAAGCTATCATTCAGAATTGAAGGTCAGATAAAGAGCTTCACAGATAAGGAAAAGCTAAAGGAATTCATCACCACCAAACCAGTATTATATGAAATGCTGAATGGTATCCTTTAAGAAGAGGAAGAAGAAGAAAAAGGTAAAGATACTAATTATGAACAACAAATATGCATCTATCAACAAGTGAATCTAAGAATCAAGTGAATAAATAATCTGATGAACAGAATGAACTGGTGATTATAATAGAATCAGGGACATAGAAAGGGAATGGACTCACTATTCTTGATGGGGAAAGGGGTGTGGGAGATGCGGGAAGAGACTGGACAAAAATTGTGCACCTAGGGATGAGGACAGTGGAGGGGGGGGGTAAGGGCAGAGGGTGGGGTGGGAACTGGGTGGAGGGGAGCTATGGGGGGAAAAAAAGAGGAACAAATGTAATAATCTGAACAATAAAGATTTACTAAAATAAAAAAAGAAAAAATCAACTCTACTGTCCCTTAAAGGGTCAGTACTTAGTATATGAACAAAATCTTGATACAGAAGTTAATGGCTAAAAACATTATTATTCAAAGGCAAAACCTAATGACAATGATAAATAAAAGTCAAATTGAATTATCTTAAAAAAAGAAATAGAACAATAATAAAACTAAGTGAATTCCTTCCTGTCTTTATTTTTCTTTCTAATTTCTCTCTCTTTCTTCCTTGTTATCCTAAGCCTACAAAGAAGACTTTTATGAATCGTTGAGCTTCCTACCCCTTCTTTGCCTTACCAATAGGAAAGAGAATGGGAATCAAAGTTCCTGACCTGTATATAAACATCTCATTGAGTAGGAAAATGAAAACAAACATGGCTTCTACAGGATGAATGCTGTGCCTACCACAAGCCAGGCTCTTGAGCTCTTCATTTGCATTTCTCATTCCATTCTCACAACATTTTTGCAAATCTTGCAGTTATAAAACCATTTAACATCTTGCAGATGAACACACAGGCTCAGAAAAAGTTAAGGAGCCTACACATGTCTCACATTTGGTAAAAGCCAGAGGCAGGATTGGAACCTAGGTGTGTCTCACTCTAAATGTTACTCTTTTTCTACTGCTTCGTGCTCTCACTCAACTACTTAAACATCAGAAGTATAAGACCCGTGATGATTACAGTGTGAAAATGTTTCTTCTGTACCAGCCGTGGGCAAACTATGGCCCGCGGGCCAGATCCTGCCCGTTTAAAATGAATAAAACTAAAAAAAAAAAAAAAAAAGACCGTACCCTTTTATGTAATGATGTTTACTTTGAATTTATATTAGTTCACACAAACACTCCATCCATGCTTTTGTTCCGGCCCTCCGGTCCAGTTTAATAACCCATTGTGGCCCTCGAGTCAAAAAGTTTGTCCACCCCTGTCCCTGATACTAGGTATGTTATGCTAAAAGGAAACTGATTGAGAAGATCTTTTTCTAATATAATTAAGTGCTTGGCACAGAATAGGAGTGAAACAAATCTTAGCCCCCCTTCCATCAGGGAGAGTGACTTAACTTGTACTAGAAAGTTCCACCGGCATAGTGATATTTTAACGCTGCAGCTCACAAGCTTGAAAGTGACCTCACTGAAGGCTGACAGAGTAATTCTGGAAAGTATTGGCACACACTGTCCACTGCCCTGCTTCCCCCCTCTATCTCATACCTCCTTCTATCCTTCCCCGAGCCCTAGAGCCCTAATCCTATTCAAGGCCACAGAAAATGGGATTAAAGGAAACACAGCCAGCAAAGAAATCCTTTCTAACCTTCGTTTTGACACTGGGCACTTTCTGAACACAGCCTATATATAATCTTTATTAAGTATACTGTATGCCCTTGTCATGGCTCCTTCTACCCTAGGGTTTATCCTCTCAGGAAATGAATAACAAAAGGCAGAATGAGAAAGAAATAATATAAATGGGCTAACTGTGTTACACAAGCTTTCAGCCTAAATGAAAAACAACCAAGCCTCCACAATAATTTCAGGTAAAACTGGCTTTCTAAGATCACATGCTGTGTAAATGTGTGTGTTTTTCAAAACCAGATCTGTACTATTCAGAGGACCCACAAGCCTTGTAAATAAGCACACTTTTGTTGTAGTCATTAATAGAACCCCAGAGTACCAAAAGCCAGTCTAATATGGGCTCTAGTATTTCTCAGCAGTTCTGTGAGGTGGCTTGTCGTTTGAAATACGTGCTGCTTTCCGAGCGTTATTTCAAATGAAGAGTCTGTGTCCATCATCCTCTTTTATTTTTATTCGCTTTCTTCCCATCCTCCTCCTTCTTCTCCATCTCTTTTTCCGTTATTCTCTTCTACCTCTACTTTTATAAAACTCTTTTATATCATACTAGGGGCCTGGTGCATGAAATTCGTGCACTGGGTGTGTGTCGGGGGGAGTGTCCCTCAGCCCAGCCTGCCCCCTCTCACATACTGGGAGCCCTCAGGCGTTGACCCCCAGACCCCTCCGATTGCTGGCTCTGCCCCTTGCCCAGGCCTGATGCCTCGGCCAGAGGCGTAGACCCCCATCACCCTCTGATCGCCTAATCGGCCCCTTGCCCAGACCTGACGCCTCCACCAGAGGTGTCAGGCTTGGACAGGGGACCCCCATCTCCCCCCGATCACTGGCTCTGACCCCTACCCAGGCCTGAGGCCTCTGGCCCAGGAATCATGCCTGGGCAGGGGACTCCCATCTCCCTCTGATCGCTTGCTCCACCCCCCGCCCAAGCCTGACGCCTCTGACCCAGGCATCAGGCCTGGGCAAGGGGACCATCATATCCCCCCAATCCCCGGCTCCGCCCCCCCGCCCAGGCCTGATGCCTCAGCCAGAGGAGTTGACCCTCAGCACCCTCCGATCACCAATCACCGGATCGGCCCCTTGGCCAGGCCTGAGGCCTCCGGCAGAGGTGTCAGGCCTGGGCAGGGGACCCCCAGCTCCCGCGGTTGCAGGCTCCACCCCTGCCCAGGCCTAAAGCCTCTGGCCTAGGCGTCCGGCCCGGGCAGCGGGGACCCGCAGCTGCAGCGGCCCCGCGATCGTGGGCTTCGCTTTAGGCCCAGGCAAGGGACCCCTAGCTCCTGGGACTGCCAGCTTCGACCATGACCAGCTCCCATCGCTGGCTCCACCCCTACTTCCTGCTATCACTGGCCAGGGCGGAAAAGGCACCTGATTCTCCGCCTTTGCCCTGCCCCCCAGCTCTTAGCTCCCCCCTGGGTTTCCGACCATGTCAGTGGCAGGGGGCTTCTTCCTGCTTTCCCTTTCGGCTCCCTACATTGTGCCTACATATGCAAATTAACCGCCATCTTGTTGGCAGTTAACTGCCAATCTTAGTTGGCAGTTAACTGCCAATCTTAGTTGGCAGTTAATTTGCATATAGCCCTGATTAGCCAATGAAAAGGGTATCGTCGTACGCCAATTACCATTTTTCTCTTTTATTAGTGTAGATAGTAGTCAATATTTATGGATTATATATAGTCTGTGGCATTGTACCATTTACCCGCTATTTATCCCTCCATTTTTATACATTTGCACAAATGAATATCATGTTAAGACTTTCTTCAGAATAACTAAAAACATTATTTTTAATTAAGGTAAATATTAAATCTCATTTCAGAGAGAAAAAGTTCTGCTTCATGGCATCTAGCAAGAAAGAGAAAAAAAATATGCTAAATATTTTCAGAATACACTGCAAAGGCAATTTTTTAAAATCCACATAGAAAATGAGCCTCACTATGGAGTGATTAAGAAACAGCACATTTCACCTCAAGAGGAAATCCAAGCTGTTGCTCACTAAAGATTTATATTTCTTACAAATTTGAAACGGTTTGTTATGTGCTGCCCAGAGAATGATTTTATTAGGACATGAAAAGCCTCTTGCTTTTAATTCTCACTGGCAGCTATCACTCCATCTGGGACCAGAAACTCAGATCTAGATGAGGCCAAAGCGGCTCAGCTGCCTGACCTCAGAGCCTTCTTAGCCTGACGCTGCAAATCTGAAAGATCTCTAAAGCTACAATCAAACTGGAAGGGATACGCATCCTGTTGAAATTTGGAGCAATGGGAGTTCTAACCCTTGTTTCACTTCTGACTGTGGCATTTATGAGCTGCCTGGTAACTTCTCTGTTCCTGTATTCCCACTGGTAAAATGGGTATAATAATAGTACCCACCTCCTATGGTAAATAGTGACTAAATGAAATAAGATGAAGAAAGCATTTACAATAGTGCTTGACATAAATATTAGCTACTATAATTATTGCTGCTACTAATGCTATTATTATGACTACAGAAGGAAGCCTGAAGCTGGAGATACACTGTCTGAATTTGTAGGAATATTTTGCAAAGATCATTAGCTTGGACAAAGTGCACTTATCTGATTGTCTTCACTAGGATTTAAAAAGAAAATATAGTTTTAACCTTTTTTGTGTTGTGTGACATGCAGAAACCCAGGTAACATGCAAATTACAGTTTAAGGAATTATTTTAAATCTAACACCCATGTAAGTATCTCCCATGTCATCAAGAACATTATCAGAACTCCTGAAAGCCTTGGCAAGCCCTTCCAAAACACAAATCCTCCCTTCTCAAAAGGAACCATTTATCTTACTTAAATATAATCATTTTTTTTTTTTTGCTCTCCTTGTGCTTGTAACCTAAGCACACTTAAACACTGTATAGTGGTTTTACTGTCTTTTTATAGCCCACTAGAGGCCCGGTGCATGAGATTCATGCACTGGAAGGGGGTCCCTCTTGCAGTCTGGGACCCCTCGGGGGATGTTCACCTGCCAGCTTAGGCCCAATTGCCCCAGGATAGGACCTAAGCAGCTAGTCAGACATCCTTCTCGCACTCTGGGGCTCTCACAGTCCGGGACTCCTCTGTCCTTACTGCCTGCCTGCAGCGGAGGCGGGAGAGGCTCCCATCACTGCCGCTGTGCTTGCCAGCTGTGAGCCTAGCTTCTGGCTGAGCGGCGATCCCCCTGTGGGAATGCACTGACCACCAGAGGGCAGCTCCTGTGTTGAGCATCTGCCCCCCGGTGGTCAGTGTGCATCATAGCAACCAGTTGTTCCACTGTTTGGTCAATTTGCATATTAGCCTTTTATTATATAGAGAATAAGCTTTCAACATTTCACACTTATGAATGGTGTTTGCTGTAGGTGTTTTGAAAATAGACTTTATCATCTAGGAAGTTCTCTCCTACTACTGGCCTACTACAGTTTTTATCATGAATGGATGGTACATTATTTTAAAAGTATTTGGACAACACAAGCCTTGTTCTCCAAAAGATCTATGAAATTAAAAGAGTCTTCTGTACACATGTGAAAGAAGGTAACTTTTGACTTGGTGTTTGGTTAAAAATGGAATCGAGTATTGATCACAAAATAGCTATTGTAATCTGGACAAAGAGTATGAGCAGGAAGAGACTCTAAGTGCAAGTTATCACTAGATGTAAACAAAAATAACATTAAAATAAATGTGAAATTTTTTAAGCCTTCAAGTTACAAGACTTTGAAATGGTAGGATTTTGGTTCAGTTCCCTCCCCCACCTCCACCCCCAATATTACTTTTTAGTAATAAGAGTAGTGATAAAGGAATTATAAAGCAAAAACAAACAACAAACAAAAAACCCTAATAGTCCTGTTATGTCTCCAAATGACCAGGAGATGGAGGCATCTAGCCACTAAGATTTCAGCCTAACAGGTTTCCAGCCTTCCAATGCCTATTACCAACTTGAATAGTGCAGAAAAGTTGGTCTATCTAGCCTATTTTATCCTCACTCTTCTGTTTAATTTGTAGCACTCCCAGGAAGAAATCATCCTCACTATGGCAGAATTATGTAAGGGGTGCTGCTTCCCTGGTTTGATCTCACTCCATGTAAATATAAAAATACCTGGAGGGTCTCTTTAGCTATGGACTGATGACAATAGGATTCATTTGAAATGACTGAACTCACACCTTAAAATGAGTAAACAGATGTAAGTATATTGCTACACACTGTCTTAGTTTACCTGGGCTGCCACAGACAGAAAAAGCAAGTCCTGTGGTACTAAATACATGCTCTTGGAAATTCCCTTTCAGTCCTGTGAAATATGCAAGTGTTTTTCTCAGATATCTGAGTCAACAGATTATCCTTCTATGTAAGCTAGTTTCAGATGTTTTCCTGTCGCCTGCAATAAAAGGTGTCCTGATAGACTCTACAGAAAACCCTTTGCATGGTGGCTAGGAATATAGATACTTAAGAATTACTATATAATTTAGACTAGAAAGAATAGAACTGCTTATAAAACTCTGTTTGTAAAACAGCCCTTACAATTTAGTTTGAAAAATCTTGATAGAAGCATAGCCAGTTTGGCTCAGTGGATAGATCGCCGGCCTGTGGACTGAAGGGTCTTGGGTTCAATTTTGGGTCAGGGGCCCATACTTCAGCTGCAGGCTCCTCCTAGCCCTCAGCCCTGGTCGGGGCTCGTGCAGGAGGCAACCAATCGATGCGTTTCTCTCACATCAATATTTCTGTCTTTCCCTCTCTCTTCCACACTCCCTAAAATTCAATGGAAAAATATTCTCAGGTGAGGATTAAAAAAAAAATCTTGATCGATTCCTTTTGTTTTGGGAGGGGGAATTAATCATTTGTATAGCAGCTATAGTGTTATTGTTTTCTTTAACTCTTGAAATAAGTTCTAAGTTACAGTAAAGTTGAAAGAATTGTACAAAGGACTTTTATATGTCTGTGTCCCAGATTCAGCCACTCAACATTTTACAATCTTTATATTTAGTTACCATTTTCTTCCTCTCTAATCTTGTGCTAAGCCTCTTAATGCTCCTGAGCACTTAAAATATGACCAGTGTGATTGAAGGACTGAATTTCTAATTTAATTTAATTTAAATATAAACTTAAAAAATGACAATCAATTCAGTTGTTGGAAAAAAAATTTAAGTATGCTTGTAACAACTTCTTTATGTAAATCTACTTTTTCAAGATGTTAATTTTGTGACATCTAAATACAGACCAAGTATTTCTAGTAAAAAATTAGCATCCTAATTGAGATGTGCTATAAGTATAAAATACACGTTGGGTTTCAAAGATCTAGTATAAAAAAAAGAAATGTAAAATATTTCAATGCTAATTTTTCAATATCAATTACATACTGTAATTAAAATATTTTTAGTATCCTGAATTAAATAAGAATATTATTTAAATTAATTTTACCTGTTTGCTTTTTCTTTGAAAATGTAGCTTCTAGTGTACTTAAAATCACATGCTTGCCTTGCATTATATAGTGCTGCTCTGTCCACTTGAGAGTGAGCTGCAAATATCCTACTCCTTTGCTCCTAAATCTTTTTAGCATGCATTAATAAACAAAGGACATATTCTTATATAAACAGCATGATATAGCTTTTCTTTTTGCCCTATAGATCTTGATGTAGAAAAGATGAATGAATCTGCCATTTCATAATGACTTTTTTTCATCAAGAATTTGACTAGAGGCAAAAATGGCCTCTGAAGAATCTATTTCATTAAATTTTAGCAAAGTTTAATGTATTTTCACAGATTCAGTGGAGGGCTGTAGGCTTATTGCAAAAAGCAAAGAAAGTGAAGAAATAGTTTTCCTGGATCCTAAATCCCCTCAGGAGATAATGATCTGGAATTTCCCACATGAATGTTGTCAATATAAGAAATGTTCAGACCTGCAGAGGATATTTATGAGTTTATTTGAGCCAAATTGATAATTGCTGGGAAGCAACATTTCAACGGATTGAGAAAATGCTATGGAAAATGGCAGTTTAACCACTTATTTTATACATCAGAATAAAAGGGGGTTATATGAAATTCATTGGTGATAGATTAGGGAGGTAGGAGTAAGTAAAGCAGGGAAATTTCTGGGAGTGGTTAAAGAGTAAAACAAATAGACACATACTTCTTTTGCCTAAGTGGGTATAGGAGAGTTAGCAGTCAACAGTTAGTCCCATATAATAAAGCCCTAATATGCAAATCAACCAAACTGCAGAATGACCATCGGAATGACCAGTCGCTATGACACGCACTGACCATCAGGGGGCAGACACTCAACGTAGGAGCTGCCCCCTGGTGGTCAGTGCACTGCCATAGCTGGAGCAACTCTCAGCCAGAAGCCAGGTTCACAGCTGGCCAAGTGCAGCAGCAGTGGCAGGAGCCTCTCCCGCCTCCACAGCAGCACTAAGGAGTGGCGTGTCAAGCTGTAAGGAGCAAGCAGTTGGGCGGTTAGGAGTGAGGGGTCCCGGATTGCAAGAGGGGTGTCTGACTGCCGGACATCCCCTGAGGGGTCCCAGATTGCAAGAGGGTGCAGGCCAGGCTGAGGGACCTCCCCCCACTCCCCCTGCACGAATTCTGTGTATCAGGCCTCTAGTATGATAATAACAATGAGGGGATGTGTGGCCTCTGGTGCAGAGGTTGTACTCTGAGGGATCTGGGAAGGGGGAGGAGGAAATTACTTTGACATTCCAAAGGTATGTTAAGACAAAAGACAACAGACAGGGTTGGTGGCAGTAAAGTCTGACTTTTGCCATGGAAAATACCGGCCTAGGACATGTCTACCCTCCATGAATTGCTTTTAGCTAGAAAGTTTTAATTTCGGACCATCCTATTTGGTTGGTTACTTTTGGTCTCTGAATTTGTGAGGCCCCCATGCAGGCTCTCCTGAGCTTGCCAGGTTTAGTATGTGCCCCCCCCTTTTTTGCCCACAACATCTTTCCATACTGCCTATAAAACTAGTCATTCTAAAAAGGCATGCATTCTTAAACATTACTTATCAAATATTTTGAATATCTAATACATACTTTGAACATCAAAATGTATGTGAAAAACACAGTATTATTTAACTGTACCCTGCTGGGTCACACATCCGTAATAAAGGAAACAAATGGCTACAATACAGTATTTTCAGAATACACTGAGTTTTTAGAGCCTCTAGCATTTTCCAGCTAGGATGAATTCAAGTCCTAAAAATGTGGAATAATGTTATCGGTGGGGTGCGCTCTGTCCCCACCTGTTACTGATGGAGGAGGAGTTCTTCGGGTACTGTGGGGAAAGAATTTTCTGAGGTCACCATGGGAGGATGAGGTATCGTGGAAAGGTTCCCTTCCAAGGTCCCATCTCCCTCCGTCTGCCATGGAAGTTCAGCCTTGTCTTCAGCAGAGCTGGACTTAAGGCCACTGCCCAGTCTCTGCTCCATATTAAAGTGCAGTCCAGTCCAGCATCTGGCTAGCTCAGTTTGTGTTCCCAGCTGCAGTCCATTGTGTGTGGGCTCCACATGGCCCTGGGTCAGGGGGCTGCTTAAGGCCACATGGCAGGCTAGCATATGGGTGAGTGAGGGTCATGGAGCAAGAGAGTGCAAGGGAGCAGGAGAACAAGAGAGCAAGAGAGAGAATTGTTTGTCTGGGGATTACAACTGGGAGCTTAACCAATCAACCCTTCGGGATTTCGTGTGTTTGCAGTGGCTCTGCCCTCCTATCCAATGATCTTTGTTCCCCAAACTAGATTGACAGGTAAGCACCTTCCCCATGTCACTCCAACTTCACTGTGCATCTGCCCATCTCCCCTTTTGCTTTCTTCCTGTTATGAATATTAAGAACTAGCTAACTATGACGATGACAGTGTTATAGACTCATACTGACTGAAAAAACTTGTTCTCAAAGGAAAAAGAAAGCAGACTATGTGCGAATGTGTGTTTGTACAGGCATACCTGTATGAAGTTCTGTGTATTGGTATGTGGAGAAGGCTGATCCATAAGACGATTTCAAAGGGGGGGATGGTGGACAGTTGCGGATCTATACAGTGCTTAGTTGGCATCACAAACCACTATTTTTTAAACTGTTGTGATTGTCAGTGGCTGGTGATGAGGAAAATGGGTGAGAACCTGGAGATGGACACCACACTCTATTCACCTGCTCATCAAGCCATGTACTGGAACATGGGGCCGCCACAGTCCAAGGAAAAAGTAAGTTTGCCTAATCTTCTCAAAGACATCTGGTGAGTTATTGGCAGCCCAGCTTCCCTGTGTCCTGATTTTTCAACAGAAGTCATCAATCATCGGTCAGCTTGGAAACATAGGATAACTAATTTTTTTTTCACATGACACCACATGTATGGGGCCACATGGTGGACTTCTAAGAATTCTTTCTTGTCATTTTCCCATCAGCAGAGGACTGGAATCTTTCTGAAAACTTTCTGTGAACACTGAGGCACAGCTTTATTTTGTGCATTAAGGGATCCTAGGGAAGGCCTGATAAATTATCCCCAGAGGAATCTTACCCTATTTAACAACTGGAGCCTGACATTCCAATTTAACTTCATCATTTTAGCCCAAGGCACATTGAAATGAAAAAAAAAGTAATTGTGATTTAAAATGTTGCTTTAGCACCCCGTGATTATGTATGTCACGGTGCTTAGCAGAGAACACTGCATAGCTTTACTTGGCCGAGCTGTTTCCCTCAACATAAGCTCTTTGAGAACAGAGGTCTTGTCTTATTTTTGGCAATCTCATCTTCCCAATAGTTAGCATAGACTCCATTACACGGTAGGCATGCGGCAAATGCTTATTGAATGAATAAATAACTAAACACCAATGATCCCATTCTATTCTTTGTTCAGTTACTCTAAAAAAATTAAAATTCTGTGTTCATGATATCACAAAATTCACAGAGACCCCAAATTAGTTTTCCACATCTTCAGATCTACAGATGTCTTATCACTTGGAATAAAAATCACATCACAGAAAATGTTTTATGTCATCACCATCTGCTTCTTTCATTTGACTCTGTGTTTATTTTCCAAATGAACTTTAAGGTTCTATTCTAGCAGATATTTTCATTGCATTTCTTAATACTTTGAACATTTGCTCTGGCACTGGCCATTAAAATATATCCTCCCCTTATATGGAGCAATGGCTAGCAAAAGGCTGTTCACCAAGGAACTACATTTCCCAGCTCCCATTGCACTGAGATGTGGCCATGTAACTACTTCACACAAATAAAATGTGATCAGAAATAATGTTTGCTTTTTCTGGGCCAAAGATATGACAGGTATGCCTCTTACCTGTTATTTTCTCCTTTTACCAGCTAGCATGAGACAACAATGCGTAGGGTTTATCTATTTTGTACCATGGGTTGGCACACTGAAGAAACCTTGGGACCCCTTCTCAGGATGTTTTTAAATGTATGCAATAAAGTGCTAGAATTATAAAGGGAGCCAATTATATTGAAAACAATTATCAAAGTATTTAGACAATTAGTGACATAATATGTAAATGCATATTAATTATCTATTGTTCTATACCAAATTACCCCAAAATTTAGCAGCTTAAACCATTCATTAGGGTTTCTGTGGGTCAGGAGAAGCTTAGCTAGGTGCTTCTGGCTCAGAGTCTTTCACAAGGCTAAAAGCCAGGAGACATCTCAGGATGTAATCATTTGAAACCTTGACTGAAGAAAGATCCACTTCCAAGTTCAAATGGCTGTTGGCAGTCTTTAGCTCTTTGTCACATTGACCTTTCCAAAACTCTACCTAATGTCATGCAGCATCATTTCTCCCAGAGCCAGTGCTCCCAGAGAGGGCACCAAATTCACCAAATTTTATAACCTAATCTCATAAATGGCAGCAAGTCACTCCTGCCATATTCTATTCATTGGAAGAGGATTACTCAAAGGCATGAACACCAGGAATCTGGGATCATAGGGGGACATCTTAAAGGCTGCATATCACATTGTGGTTTTTTTAAAATTTTGTTTTGATTGTTAGTATTAAAATACAAGATCAAGAGGCAGGTCTAAGAACTACTGTCATCTTGAAAAAAATGCTGAGAATAAATGATTCTTTGAAAGATCTGCAACAATAGCAATAAAAAAGTATTTGTGGTTTCTATTTGATGCAATGTCACAAGCACTTTTAATACTTCCATATTTCTTGCCTAAACTTATAATGAACATAAAATAATAAATTTTGGTTCAAAGTTAACAAAAATGTAATTTTCCCCATACAACTATACTTACAGCTCTTGAATTCTATCCATGGATCCTCTGGGTGTTGGCAGAATTCTATCCATGGGTCCTATGAGGTCCTATCCTTGATCCACAAGGTAGCTTAGGACCCGGAATCACTGCTTGAGAACATATTTACCAACCTAATACAATTGCCTTCAACTGTTGAAGGAGAAAAAGCTTCCATGGCACATAAGCCACTATACATTTTAGAGTCTAATTTGTTGCTACAGCTTAGCCAATACTACCTAATACATTGCCAGTTAATTACTGTAGTTACCACTTCCTTCATTTTGTCCTTCAACATACACGTTGAATAAAATTTTGGCTTGCCTTTCTTGTTGAATTCCATACTAGTATATGTACCTGATGTACAGCATCCATCTTATTCCACTAACAGCTAATTAACTGAACTTAATATGTATCAAAGACATATGGAGACTAAATTATATTTTTCCAGTGACTTTTACTTTTTCCCTTCAATTTTTAGTTTTATGCACCAGATGGTTGCCAGCTGGATCCCTATGAATAAATTGTAAATGACCAATAATGGTAAACATTTGTGTGGCTCCCACTCCTGAATGATGTCTCAGCATGTGAATGAATTTGCTTGCAGTGAGCATCCCATAGTGGGGGCAATAGATCATCTCACATGCCACTGCCAGAGATGTCTCCCTGGAATATGTGATGGAGTGAATATGTCTAGGCAAAGCTACCGGATGGATTTGTGTTGGCAGATATTAATCTAGTTATAGCACAATGTTAAGCTTTTTTTGTTGTTGTCATGAATATAAAAAAAAAAGGCATAAACACTAGAAAAACAAAGTCTGGTCCAGGATTCTACGATCCTTTCTAAAAATGGATTTTAAAGAATGAGCCAGTGAAATTAACTTTTAACCTAACTAGCCAGATCCTGATATAACAAAATGAATTTTTTTCTTTTTTTTTTTTTAAAAAAATATATTTCACTGATTTTTCACAGAGAGGAAGGAAGAGAGATAGAGAGTCAGAAACATCAATGAGAGGGAAACATTGATCAGCCGCCTCCTGCACATCTCCCAGTGGGGGTGTGCCCGCAACCCAGGCACATGCCCTCAACCGGAATCGAACCTGGGTCCTTTCAGCCCGCAGGCCGATGCTCCATCCACTGAGCCAAACCAGTTTCGGCACAAAATGAATTTTGAAAATAACTATCTTGCGAAAGGTCAAGCCATTTTTAGGCATATCTGTCAATGGTTGGTTGGAATTCAGTATATGGGTCCCTTTTAAATGGAAGCAAACAATATAACACTTTGTTTCCTCACTGAACTACAATACTCCCTATTATTGCTCAAGAGAAGATTCATGAAGCAAAAAGAGGACTATAGGGCACACCAAGGACACAGAAGAAAAAAAGAAACAAAGATTGTGTCTGAAAGAAAATGTCCTCCTAGCAGTACTTTAGATTTAGGTTTATCAAGAATGTGATTTAGTAATGGATATTTTATTCTTCTTTGTTAATTATATAGGGTGTCCCAAAAAATATGTATGCACACTTTAACAGCTGATAGCTCAATTTTGAAAATAAGATGTATTTTAATAAATACTGCCTTTATAATTATTCAAAGTGTGTGTATACATTTGGGGGGGGGGAAACCCTATAGTTTTGACACTTAGTTTTTAAGAACCACATACAACAAATATCTTTCCTTAGCTCTCAGCTCCTCATCATTTTATACAATTCAAATAAAATTAAGTGGTCTAAGTTTTTAAAGTCCTTTTGTATTATAAAAGTAATGCTTATTATAGAAATTTTAGAAAATACATAAAAGCAAAAAAATTTTTTAAATCACCTATAATGTGGCCATCCAGATAAAAATATAGTATCATTTTGCAGTTTATTCTTATCTATCTATAATAATAAAAGCATAATATGCTAATTAGACCGGACGTCCTTCCAGACGACCTTCTGGACAAAGCCAGAGCTGCGAGGGAAGCCCAGGTCCGGGTGTCAGAGGGAAGCCGGTGCCAGCAGCCGGGGGAAGGAAGGCCTACTCTTGCATGAATTTCGTGCATCAGGCCTCTAGTTTCTATATAAATATATATGTAATTAAATGAGATTTTCCTTTAGGATTATTTTTAACAATCCTCATTTGAGTTAAGTAATAGTTAAAATGAGAGAGACAACCTTGTTTTCATAGAGTTTTTCAAAGAAGCTTTGTTAATACTATATTTTATTTATTTGTAATTTCACTGGGACCAAGCCTATAAGCATTATTTTTGGTCTGAAGTTTAGTGATTGTGTTCTTGAAAAGCTAGCGGCTGAACAGCCATAAAACCTTTGCCTTTTTATTTTTTTATTTATTTTAATTTTTAAAAACTGAATTTATTGGGGTGATATTGGTTAATGTCAAGTGTACAACTCTATAATACATCATCTGTATACTGCATTGTGTACTCACCAGCCAAAGTAACATCTCTTTCCATCATGCCCTCCCACCCAAAACTGTTGTCCTTTTAAAGCCAAGCTCACACCATCGTTCCAGTACATTATGTCAGCATGTTGAATGTTGAAGAAGACTGGGAGTTAAAAAAACAACAGCATGATGAAAGCCGCTATCTAACAACACATAAATACTAACCTCGATTTCAGGAACAGGCCATTTCCAAGCAAAAGGATAAGTAAACAAGTGCTCTTCAGCCACAAGAGAAACTCCAGGCCTTTCAAGCTCAACTCATCTTTCCCTAAACTACTCAAACATAGGTACAATTGATGCTGCAGTTTCCAAGAGGTTAGAGTTGTATTAATTTGAAAGGCATCCATTCAGACTGCTTCCAAGCATAAGTATTCACAAAATACTCCCCCAAAGTGTTTCCTGACCTAATCTCAAACACATCTGTAAGGGCGGAGGTTACACTCTCCCACTGTTGCAAATTCTCAACCAAAAAGTAGGAGAGAAAACAGAACTTAACTTTGTTTGACTTTAATTTGTATAGTTCTCATGCCTCTCTCCTACATTAGTACTAGATGATAGTGCATTTTACAGTTGGTCTTTTAGATTTGATGAAATATGTCATAAACAATTCTTTAATAACAAAGTATAACATTTTGTTTCTGTGGTAAATAAATATATGTTAAACATGAGATTTGAAATTATTAGAAATAAATAAGATAGCATAATTAAGGAAAGGTCTTGTCCTTTCCATGAAAAAACAATTTATGCTGCATTGAAATCAGTTACAGAATGATTATGTAATTTTTACTAGCTCATTATAAAAGAAAATTCTAATGTAGTTTTCTTTATGAATGGCTGCAGGATGGAGAGTCAAACTCTTGGGTCTCTAATAATGCTTGTAGAACACACAAAGTAACATTCAAGGTAAAATTATTATGATCTTGAATAAGATCATATAACTTACACTGGAAAAAAATAAACCATTTGCAATGATGGCTAGAATTTTGCTCATGACCTGGATTTATCACAAGACACCTAGTAACTTTATAGCCTAGACTAAGACTTATTTCCTTCCCATACATTTGCTCTTTAAATCTTTTTAGTTTCATGAGGCAAGAGTTGGACATTTTAATAGAGCATGACCAAATGTCTGAAGGAGTACAATGCGTTCAGGTGTGGCACTGAAAACTTATTTTCTATCTTGATGAAAAATGTGCTGAATAACAGATTAAAATAGGCATCATCATTCATCTAGCTGATTTCTCTACTTTTCAAAATTTGACCATATTTTGATATGAATACAATTGTTTATCTATGGAAAGTTGAAGGGCATATACCATTCATGAAGGTAATTCATTTGTTTATAACTGAGCCAGCCTCTCAGAGAAAGTTGACTATCTAATTCTTTCTCTCCCACACCTCTCATTCTATTGTATATACCCTTAGCACCTCATTTTTCTAACCCTTTAAACATTCAATTTCTGATTAATGTACACTCTAAATCCATCCTTAGCTGTCTAGACTAGAATAGGTATAGCATACTGAATAGTCCTCTTGGAGCAGTGAGTCAATAATATCTGCCCATTTTGCTACCCGCCCCTCATATCTTTTTTCTTACAGCACTAGTAAATATACTGACCTGAATGCCCCATACCCACATTTTCATTTCACCTTTATCCTTTTGTATACTTTTTTGCATCACACCATTGTGGCCCAGATCTGGAAACTGTTTAGTCTTCTCTAATGTAAGTAGTTTTGTGGTATAGGCAATGAGTGGTCCAGGTAAGATCTATTGGTGGATAATCCCCAACACTGTCATTGCTGAGAAAGTATGTTAGGGCAGGGAGAAATGGTCATATTACTTGTGCCTTCTGATCTCCAAGATTACTTGGGGACTAGATAAAAAATATCTGGTATTTGGTGGAAAACCAATGAAATCTCAGGGAATCCTAGATCAAAAATGTGTAACAATCAAAGCCATGCTAATGATTTAATCCTGACCCAATATATAGAAACCTCTGAGACTCTTTTGATCTATCTTATGATAAATCACAGATAGGACTTAATACTTCCCTCAAAGTCTGGGTTGAAGGACCTAATTATACACTCTTACTTGAAGGCACCAGTTGTTTCTTCTGATGTAGGAACCAAATATATGTATGTCACCTTGCCAACCCTATGGCAAAGCAGATGTGGTATTGTTATGTTAGTGCCTAATGCTGTCACCAGAAAGACTCTTGTCTCTTCCATTATCCCTAATCTAGGCTCTTTTGTCTATGAACTCCGACCAAAATGAACCCAACAAAATTGGAATACGGGGCATGGTCTTTTTGGTCCTCTCTCCACCAGAAACTCTATAAATGGGGCTTTGGGCATCTCTTCGCTAGAGCTTTCTTTCCTTGGAATTTATAATTATTTAAAAAATCTTTTTTATTGATTTCAGAAAGAGGAAGGGAGAGGGAGAGATAGAAACATCAATGATGAGGGAGAATCATTGATCAGCTGCCTCCTGCATGCCCCCCACTGGAGATCGAGCTAAAAACCAGGGCATGTATCCTGACCTCCTAGGTCGACGCTCAACCACTGAGCCACAAGGGCTGGGCTGGAGTAGCTAAATTTAAATGAATAGTCTATCAGAAATTGTTCTGCCCTGACTGGTTTAGCTCAGTGGATAGAGCGTCGGCCTTCAGACTGAGGGGTCCGAGGTTCGGTTCCCGTCAAGGGCATGTACCTTGGTTGTGGGCACATCCCCAGTGGGGAGTGTGCAGGAGGCAGCTGAATCGATGTTTCTCTCTCATCGATGTTTCTACCTATCTATCCCTCTCTTTCTCCCTTCCTCTCTGTAAAAAATCAATAAGATATATTTTTTTTAAAAAAGAAATTGTTCTAATTCTCATAGTACAAACACTGAACAGCACTGCAACTGCTCTTGAAGAACAAGGAATGCCTAACAGTCTGACTGAGGTCATACCACAAAACCATAGGCTCCAGATGTGTTAGCACCCAGCAAGCGGTTACTTGTGCCCTATTGGAAAAGGAATGCTATTTCTATGTAAACAAATCAGGTAAAGTGATATAATAACTGAAACAAAATATTAAAATCCTTGAATTATATTGTATATTACCTTAATTAGGTGTCTTACTAGATGGCACTGAACAAAGACTAACAGGAACCACCAGAGTAATGGGAGGCCAAAGCCTACAATGAATAAATCCCACTGAGACCACATTTTACAAAAGAACCTTTGATCTGCAGAATAGGTGACTTAGCTCTGCTTCTGACAAGCCTCCTTGTTACTCAAATGTAACTCTCCCATTGAGCTCTCCCATTGTACACTCAGGAAACTGCTTTCCCCCTACATGAGGCATGACATACCAAGAATGAGCCTTCCTGGTGATGAGGCATCAATCTTGCTTTTTCAATGATGAACCAATGATACTTCCTAATGATTGATCACTGATGCTTTCTAAGAAAAGATCTTGCCCAAAGGGGGAAATGTGAAAGAAGAACAGCAAAATGGAGTTGGTATTGTTAATCTTAAATGGAGCTGGGAGGCCTTCAGGAAGTTCAGCTAATACACTCCCTCCATGTGAAACCGAACGTTTGAATGGGGCTATAAACCAAATGGCCACATCCTGATACAGTTCCTAAAACTAACTCTGCATCACTGAACTCTATTAAAAAATAAAATTTTCACCTAGCAATAGACATAAGCAATTACTCATGTATAGCATAGTGTAAGTCTGCTTGCCAGCACCAATCACAGCTCTTTCAAAGCAACTTGTGTAATAACTTTGGATGCCACCCTTTTATCATCTATTTAAGCTATCCCCTATCTTTCCCCATCAAAATACAGGTTTCTACCCAAATCTGTCTCCTGGATATGCAATTCCTAAAAATATCCCCAAATAAAGTTTTTGTTTGCCTTATAGTTCTTGGTTAAAAATGATTGACAATGTTCACTACTACTATCTTTTCTGTTCCAGAAGCATAAGGAGGTCTTTTCTGCTCCAGGGATTTCCCACAGGTCAGTCTCTCTACCTGGAATAGTCTTCCTGCTATTTTCCCTTCTCCTTATCTTTTAGATTTCCCCCTAAATCTTGCCTCACAGGTACTTTCCCTGATGATGCATCCTTTCTAAAGTAAGTTTTCCTTTGTTACTCTCCATCACTTCCTTATCAGCGTCAGATTTGTATTATGTCTGTTTACGTGTGTTCTGTTTCCCTCCCTACAGCGGCAGCCTCGGTGAGAGCAGTGTCAGTGTCAGCCTTTATCACTGCCCCATTCCAAGCACCTAGCTCAGTACCTGTACATTGCACACACTTCGTGTGTACTTGTTGAATGACTGACTGAATGAATAAGTAGTGAAACTCCACTACGTACTTCTTTAAAAGGCAGGCCTTCCCTCTTTCACCCTTGGCACTCATTCCTATGAAGTCTCTTTGTTCTCTTGGTTATGGGAGTTACACCCTATCTCTGCTAAATTTTGAGTTCCAACACTGAGGCAGCAAAGATATCTTATTCTGCTTTGCAGCCCCATAATATCTGGAGTGTTATAAGTACTCAATAAATCACTGGTTCTCAAACTTTCATGGGTATGCCTACACCCACATGAGACTAAGTGTGTAGAGTGATTTATTTTTCAAATAAGCAACGCACGTTATAATCAGGAGGTGGATTTTATATATCACATTTCGAGAAATACCAGTACTAGGGGTTGTCAATACCAATGTTGACCTATATACCAGGCTTCTCTTCTCTATACCAGGCTTAATTTTAGTTCAAAATAAGCAATGAGGCTGAAATTTCATTACCCCAAGAAATCTGGAGAGCAAAGGGTTATTGCCTCCCTTTTCTCCCCACAGTGTATTATTTCACCACTTTTGTTTGGATAATATTTTATTTTAACCCTTTGCCTATGTGGTTTTTAGCCCTCTGCTTGTGAGACAAATTATTTGTGTAATGAGAACTGAGCATTTAGACTTTCTGGGGAGCAGACAGAGATATGTCTGCAACTGGGTAACTGCTTTAAAGGAAGGAGGTATTCTGTTCCTCTTATAACCTCTCTTAAATAAATATTTTTGATGATAATTCTAATCATAATCCCATTACCTCATTTTAGGTCCTTTAGTAGTTACATTAAATAGCAAGCTGGCATAATTTTTAGTCAAAGACTTCTTATGAAAACTTTGTAAGTATTGCATGTTCCGTTCGTTGCAATAATCTTCATGAAAATGATACACATTAATCTCGGTGAGATTTACAAACAGTTAACAGTAACATTTTGAATTATTATTTTTCAAAATGGAGAGATGACTATTAGGGAATGATACTGTAGTAAATAATTATTGAATAAATAAGTTTTTGTAATTTTAAACCTTGAAAAAAATAAACACAAAACCCTCTGCCTTCTTAGTAGGCAAAAGAGAATAGAAAGATGGGGAGGAAACCCAGTCAACTTGTGTTCACCAGTAGGAAATGAAATTGGTTAGTCGAGGGACCCATTGGTTTCATTGGTGCAGATATGGAAAAATGCCAGACCATTTGGGAAATGTCCTCATAAACAGAAACTACCTCTACCCAGTTCTTGGTTGGGAGCAACAGAAACAAACTCTGGTTAACTCATCCAGAAAAGGAATTTACTGAAAGTTATCAGCTAGCTGAAAGTGTCAATGCATATTTTACCAGAATTACAAAACATAAAAAAAAGGAATCATTGCAAAGCCTAGGGAAGGATAGGAACAGAGGAGGCCACAGTAATTATAGCCAACGCCCTCCCGACAACTGTCTAGTTTGGAAACCTCTGTTGGCTCCATCTCCTCAGTTTCCTGTTTGTCTACTATTGTTGAGTTCCCAATGTCGCCATTCTCAGGGAGTGGGAACAGGGAGACTCCAAATCCCCGCTCCACTTCAACATCCCCAAATAGGAAAGCAGTTGACATAGTTCAACCTAAAAAGACAAACAAAACTAGTAGAATGAGAGTTTGCCTTGATGATCTAGCCTTCCAACTCCATTTTCTTTCCTTATTTAAAAAGTCTTTATTGTTCAAAGTATAACATATGTCCCCTTTTTTCCTCCCTCATTTCTATCTTGTCTTTGTTCTTTCCAGCCTCCTGTTTATTTCTCTCTTTTTTAAAAATTTATTGAGCCCTACCTGGTTTGGCTCAGTGGATAGAGCATCCATCTGCGGACCGAAAGGTCCTGGGTTCAATTTCCATCACAGGCACATTCCCAGGTTGCAGGTTCCATCCCCAGTTGGGGGTGTGCAGAAGGCAGCCAATCAAAGATTCTCTCTCATCATTTATGTTTCTTTATCTCCCTCTCCCTTCCTCTCTGAAATCAATAAAATTATACTTAAAAAATTTATTGATTTTAGAGAGAGAGAGAGAGAGAGGAAGGGAAAGAGAAACATCGATGTGTTGTCCCACTTATTGATGCACTCATTGGTTGATTCTTGTATGTGCTCTGACGAGGGCTCGAACCTGTGACTCGAGTGTATCTGGAGACAATGCTGTAACTGAGCGACCTGGCCAGGGCCTTCCTGGTTCGTTCGATTATGAAACAAAGCAAATACTTCTAAGAAAGTAGTTTTATCAACATATTTACAGTAAATTTACCAATGACCTATATATTAAAATTTGATTTAGTAATTCAATGTAAAATATGATTTCAACATTCCATTTGTATGTACTTATCTTACTAGTAATGTTGGTCATTTATTTACAATTTATACTTCTTGGGATAATTTTCTGTTTTATTAAATGGGCTCAATTTTTACTCAATGTTCTTCTTGACATTATTCAACAGGAAACGAAAGTTTTATTACCAAGAAGTAGGTAGAATCAAGTATCGTGTATCAAATGGACTTAGTTCAAGAGAAATCTGTTCCAATGTGTCTCCTTCTCTGTTACTTACTACCTCGGGTTATTTTACATCACAGTTAACCTGCCTCGGAAAGGTGACTTATTTTCAGTGTGTACGCGATGGAATGGCAGAAAAGGTTTTAAGATAACGTCCTAGGCTGCAAATCACTACGCTCCGATTTTGGCGTTTTGGGGAAACAGCGGGTCAGTGCTGCCGGCACCAAGGCCCCCGCCCCCTAACCCTGCCCCTCGCCCAAATCCGTGCAGAATAGAGTTGTACTGAGCCGCCAATGACTAGTTTTTATCCTTTTCATATAGTTCACCCATTCAGTGTTTGCTGAGCACCGACTCGATGCTCGGGACTCCCAGGGCACCGCACAGGCCGAAGGTGACTGACTGCCCCCAGGTCCTGAGGGTGGGGGTGGGGGGGCCCGCCTGTGCATGAAGGGAAAACCGAGAATTCATAATTATTAATAAATACTTTCAACAGTTGAACTGGTGACCTGGACTGTGAGGGGAGGGGGCCTTAAGAACAGTGTTAAACTCGCAACTAGGGCCAAGACGGCGGATGTAACGGACGGAAGACGGGGTGCTGATGGCAGCTCTGGGAAGACGGGGTGCTGATGGCAGCTCTGGGAAGACGGGGTGCTGATGGCAGCTTTGGGAAGACGGGGTGCTGATGGCAGCTTTGAAGTCCCTTCAGGTGGGTTACGCCCCCAGACACCGGAGTTGTGGCGGTTACGGGCCCGTAGGAGGCCAGTGCGGCTCCCAGGGGCACTAACAGGACATGTGCCGGGGCTCTTCGTTCACGTCCTATCCGTCTCAGACGCGGCTGGCCTATGTCTAGCCTCCTATTTCTGGCAGACCCAGCTACGTGGGGCCGTTTTCCGGCCGGCACACGGGGTCCGTCTGCTCCGTGCTCTATTTTTATGCCGACGGCCGAGCCGCCGCGGCGGTGAAGCCGCACCACGTCGTGAGGAAAGAAGCAAACTGTGAGGAAACCCGCCCGACAGCCCGCGCCCCCGCGAGTCCTGCGGCCGAGCTCCTCAGGGAAGAGACTCGGAGCGTGGCCATTTTCCTATCGAAGTGCGCCTGGCACCTTGTCTATCAGAGCGAGCGCGACACTTCCTAGTTTACAGTCAGGCGCCCAAGAAGAAACCCGGCGCTTTCTGGCGTAGGGAGACGACGTGTGCTAGCCGAGCTCGGCCTCGTCTCCCGTCTTTTCCTCGGTGGGGGATCGAGCCTTTGTTTCTGGCTTGGTCTAAGAAGGAATGCACCAGACGGCAAAAAAAAGGGGGCGAAAGACAGGTTCCGAGGGTCCCCTCGGAGCGAGGAGAGACGCCCGCTAACCCCACCGTGGGTCGAGGCGACCACACGGCCCTGGCCGATCACTCCGCCCACTATCTCCCTCCATCCGCGCTGAGGCGGCCGCTCAGGGCCCGAGGGCGGGGCCGCCGGAATTCGCGCGAGATCAGCCACGAGACTTCCCAGAAAGCTTCAGGCAACGTCTTAACAGCGGCCTGGGAGCCGGTTTAAGGCGAAAGGGTGGGCGGGGCTTGCTCAGCTATTTAGCGGCACCAGAGGCCACGCCCCAAATCGGAAGTGACGGAGGAGAGCTAGCGCGTCGAAGATAGCTCTATGGTTTTCCTCCCGTTCTTCAGTCGGGAAATGGCCGCTGTGTAGTTACCACGAAGATAAGTCCCGGGAACCTTGCTTCGGCGTGTCAGGTAGGCCTCATGCTGCATTCAGGGTAGCGCATTCACTCAAGGGTAGTGAGTGCTGAGTCTTTTGTGGGTGGTGGCGGGTTGGCGGCGACAGCAAAACCCAGGAGACGTTGTGCCGTTATTTATGTGTTTCCCCGTCAGATTCCCTCAGGTTTTTGAGGTACTACGGGCCAAAAGGTAGGGGAGGGGGTGGTGATTAGCAGCGAGAACAGTGCGCGCGCCTGACTAAAAACCTGGTCGAGAGCCCGAGACCGCGCGGCCTTCCCGTGCGCGTGCGCATATCCTCCCTCTTCAACCCTTCCCCCATTTCTTGGGCCTGGACCCCGGCGCGCGCCCGGCTGAAGCCTGGGCCCGCGCACGCGCGGTTCCTCCCTCCGTTCCCCGCCTTCTGGCTCCTGAGGCCGCGAGCGGTGCTACTTGGGTTCTCCTCATTGGCTGGGATCGCCACCTTTCTTCTGGGCCTTTAGGATTTTGGTAAAGTAATTACGATGTGCAGCAAAGTGCACTGGGTAGTAGACACCCCGCATCGTCTTTAAACTCCTTTTCCTCGGCTTCACGCTACCCGTCGGTTTGCGCCTCATTTTTGTTATTTTACCGTGTGTAGGATGCTGTTCTGTCTCTCGTAACTGAATCCCGCATCCACCTCGGGCCCTTGGTGTTTCGGGAAAATTCGCTCTGTGGTTAATCTTCTCGGATCCCCTTGGCAACGCACTCTGTTTTGGAGGAACCGGGCGCTGTTGACTCAAGGAGTTGGCGCCTGGTTACGGGCTCCTGGCGTGGGGAGCGGGCCTGAGCCGATCAATCTCAGCGCGGCCCTACGACTTCCGGGCCGAAAGGGCAGTTGGTTGTCCAGCGGTACCAGGGGAGCCGTGTCCTTTCAGCACATGATTCAGCCCATTACATCGTGTCAGAAATGGTGCAGCCATGACTGGTAGTTGAGGGGGTGAGTTGAGGCTGGTGACTTTGCCCTCGTTTAAATGAAAGTCCGTAAGTTGGCTTTATTTACTTTTAAGATTTATCTCATCAGAACCAAGCAGCAGTACTGGCAACTACTTTTTTATACATCAGACTTTTTTTTTATATAGCGTTTTAGAATTGAAGAAAATTAAGACCAAAGTTGAAAGCAAATATGACCGAAACTGATTTAAGAGATTAGCTATCTCAGACATCTTGCAGCAGCGCCTTTTCAGTTTTGTAGGGAATTATTCCTCATGAGAATTCTCTTTCCAGTTGCAGTCTACTTGGAATGATTGCGCTGCTGTTTAGATAAGAACCTTTCCGTTGGAAAAACCGCTACGAATTTATTTGCGTTTTTATGTAATCCTAGCCAATTGAGGATAAATAATTTGATGGGAAGGGTTGTGTGTGTAAAATAACTCATGGTGAACCAGTTTAAAGTCTGCTTACCGATGGCTTATAGCATCTGGTTTTAAGGGTACCGTGTGTTCCGTGTTACATACGGTAAACCCTGAAATTCCCCTTAAGATAATTAAAATGGTGGCAAAGGAGGTTTAACTAGAGCTGATTCTTCATGTGGCCGAATAGTATTTTAGGACTTGGGAGACAGAATTGTAAAAACTTATCAATTGATAGGCGCTATTCTAGTTTAATTTATTGACTGACTTATGTGGATAGCTAGTTGTACTAGATGTCTGAGGAGAAGACTTGTAGAAATAGAGAAAGCTTTTCAGTTCTACTTAGAGCTTTGGATTGGGAGTTTACAGAAACATCATTCAAAATTACTAGTTTAACACTAGTGAATTCTGTGTAATTTACAGTGATTAACAAAGAACTGGATAGGGAATCAAAAGGTCCAACGTGTCTCACTTGAAGTGTTCTATTTCTAACCCTAGAATAATAGTGCATGGCATAGGCACCTTATAAATTCAGTGGAATTCTGAAAGCTTGGCGTTCTCTAGATGGAGTTATGTGTAGCTCATGAGATTATGAAGATTAAATTAGGTGATTTAAAAGTAAGCACAGTTCTTGGCACATGGTTGGTTTTTAGATATTTAGTTTGCTATGATTTGTTTATTTCATTTCCTCGATAGTTGGTTTTTGGAGGGCAGGGATCTCTTACATAGCCACATATCCGTAATATTTAGCACAGTGCTTTGTACATAGATCTGCATTTTAAAAAATTAGCTGAGTTGATTATAGTCTTAGTTCTGACTTTGTTAGATATGATTAATGTAAAATGTTAAATACTTACATTTTATGTTAAATATTATAAAATACATTGTATTCCATATTTTAAATATAATTGAATTCTCCATGTGGATACTTGAATATATTTATAGATTGTGCACAATAATGTATATGTATACTAGTCTTGACAGCCTACAGCCGCTCTCCCCTTCATGTTACTATTTCTAATACATATTTTCTTAGAACTTCAAAAATCATGACAGTAGAGATTTGGCAGTTGGTTCTTGTCTGGATATATAGAAATTAAAATTAGCCTTTTAGATTTGTTAAGTAAAACGCACCTTGTATCACTTCCAGCAGTAAATCTCAGTAGTATTGGACTTCTAGGTCAGAATAAAGTTTCATAACACCAATTTAGAAGATTAGTTTTTCTCTGCCCACTTGAGGGAGTTAATATTTTTAAAACTATAAGTATGCATGCACTTTAGAAATCCTTTGTTTCTGGTTCTGGCCTTTTATTTTTTGCTACTTTTTACTTTAGTATGTTTCCCTCAATCACTAGATTCCTATTCCTCCTCCTAGCTTGATCCTCAACTCTCTTGATCTCCCCTGACATTAGGGGCATGGGTATTGAGTGGACATTGTTCTTGGTTTACCAGTTTAATCTTACCATTTCTTCTGCTTTGTATTTCTAATTTTATTTCATTTTTTAAATTGAATCCATTACTTGGTAAGGTTCACAGATTTTCAGGTTAATGTGTGTGTTTGTGTTTATTTAAGCTGGTTTATGAATTCCTTCAGTGTAGGCATGCATCCGTCCTGTATTCCTTAGTGTGTCTTTTGCTCCCCTAGTGTTTTTTGACTATCCTTTGCTCGTAATTGACAATCCCTGAATATTACTCACAAGGCAAACCTTTCCAGTATTGATAACTGCTAAATATTTTGTGCAATATTTAAATTTATTTGAATATTAGTAAATTAGTTTAGGAAGAATATTGGCTTCCACTAGATATTTGTTTAATTTACTGGCTGTTTCTTTATTGGAATGTTTGCTATATACTTTTATCAAAATGCTTTTAGGCACACGTCTTAGAGTTACTGTGATGGTTGTCGTATGAATTATAAAAAATCAGTTTCAGGGGAAACTAAACTGTATAAAAGGAATTGGCCAAGGGAGAATAAGTTAGCAGAGCATTAAAATAAACTCATTTTAGATAAGTTTACAAACTATAGAATTAAGAATACTAACTACATATATATGTCAAGATGGCATTATGTTAGCTTCTTTGGAATTTTCTGGTAGGATGACAGCATAGCTTATGTTTTGTAAAGCCCATATTGCTGAAATTAGAATTGAAGTATTTAAAAAGTGAAGGTGCTCTCAGTTTAATGATATACTGTTGCATTCTGATAAAACAAAAAAGTTCTTTAAGCTTTTATGGTTAAAACTTTTATTTCCTAAGTCTATTTCCCCTTCCCTGAAATCATTAGTGCCTTTAAGAGTATTGTAGTGCTGAGTATGAGGCATTATAAACTGTGTATTGAATTTGCCATAAATCAAACTCATATTTTTTATTTTTTGCCAGGAATTTGAATTTAGAGTTTACTGTCTGAGAACATATTCTCCAGGAAGAATTTTACAGTATCTCGAAGACTTCACTTGATTGCTCTATCCTGCATAAAACCCAAGGTATATAACATTCATTTTTCTAGTTTTCAGTTTAGCTTGAGAAAACGTGACTGCTACATTCATGATTCAGACTGAATGATTAAAAGTGATGTGGTCTGAAGCTCTTTTTTGTTTGTTTGTTTTGGTGGCTTTTATGGAGTAAGTCAGATTTAAAAGTTAGTTTTAGGATAAAGATTCTTTTTATCTCTCCTGCTTATAAGTTGTGTGTCTGCTTCTATTTCTATAAACACATCTATTTAAAGACTTAGAACACACAAAGCTATTTAAAAGTAAAGCGAGACAAAATAATCTTGTCTAATTTATCTTCCCTTACACATACAAGAGAGCTCCATAGTTTGGTTTTTTCCCTTTTACATTGGTGCTAATGTAATGAAAGTTGATTGCTTCCTTTGTGCCTAATCTTTTTTTTTAATATATTTTTGATTTGAGAGAGAGAGAGAGAGAGAGAGAGAGAGAGAGAGAGAGAGAGAAAGATAGAAACATCCATGATGAGAGAGACTCCTGGATCGGCTGCCTCCTGCACGCCCCTACTGGGGATCGAGCCCGCACCAGACATGTGCCCTTGACCAGAATCGAACCCGGGACCCTCCAGTCTGCAGATTAATGCTCTATCCACTGAGCCAAACCAGCTAGGGCATGCCTAATCTTTTAAGTGTGTTACATGTCCTCACTACAATTCTGAAGAGCATACTGTCTTTATGTATTTCTTTCTTACTTAGAATAAAGAGTGAGAGACAAAGCTGATATTTGTGTATATAAGGATAGTTACCTTTTATTTTGAAATAAATATTTATCGGAAACCTTGAATTTGTCATTTATGTTTTCTCATGAGGAAGTATGCAGACATAATTAAACTTTTAAATACTATTTCATAATATTGAGCAAAGGCAAGGTAGGTAAAATAAATGCCTTAAAAATATTTGGTGGTAGGAGAAATGGTTTAAATATATGGCAGTTGCAGGTTATTAGAAGTTTAGTGAGTCACTTATAGAAATTACTAATTTTGAGTAATTTAGTGGGAATTTAGAAATTTTTCTAAAAGCTTTTTCTTGTAGCTCCAATCTCTTTCTTGGAGCATACCTCCAGTTTATCTTTTATTCTTTTTCATCTTCTTACCAGAAAGCTACAAGTAGACTAGGCATTGTCATATAAATCCATTTTTATTATGAGAGTAGAGTCATGACGCCAGAGATTTTTTTCAACTAGGAGACGATCCACCATTCCAGTCAGTATTGTGTACATGAAGTGGTCAGTTTAATCCCATTTCAAGGCCATAAAGCATTGTGATGAGAGTCTGGTAGGTTTATTTTTCTTCAATATTATGCTAACTTGTATTTTCTTTGTCTCAGATTTCTTTTTTCTTAAAGTATATTTTATTGATTTTTTTTACAGAGAGGAAGGGAGAGTGATAGAGAGTTAGAAACATCGATGAGAGAGAAACATCGATCAGCTGCCTCCTGCACACCTCCTACTGGGAATGTGCCCACAACCAAGGTACAAGCCCTTAACCAGAATTGAACCTGGGACCCTTAAGTCAATAGGCCAACACACTATCCACAGAGCCAAACCGGTTAGGTGTCTCAGATTTCTTATCTGTAATACTCTGATACTATCTTTTTTATGGAAGAGGTAGACATTTGTATTGGGCATGGAATAACATCTAACATACTGTTGCAGTCTGGTATTACTGCTCTTTCTGACTTCTACGTTTTTGGATTGAGGCACATAGGTGGGGCAGTCCATAGAAATTTTCTGTTGTGTCTTCAGTATATACAATTAGAGGCCCCGTGCACGGAATTTGTGCACAGGAATGGGGGGTGGGGGGGTGGGGTCCCTCAGCCTGTGCCCTTGGTGGATGTCCGACTGCAGGGATCGGGCCTAAACCGGCAGTTGGACATCCCTCCCGCAACGCAGGATGCTGCATGTACCAGTGGCCATACTTTTCATACGGGTGAAAGGCATCTTGCTGTTGTATGGGCAGCTATATTTTTGCATAACATGATCCTTCTGAGGCAGTAATACCATTTTCCCCATCTTATGGGTGGAAAAACTGAAGCAGAGAGAAATTAAGTAATTGGCTTTGTCACACAGTTATAAGTGTCAGAATCGGGACTGACCACAAAATGTGCAAGCCAGAGTCCATGCATGTCATCGCTGCATCATCCTGTTTTTTCAGTGTTAAAGTAGCCTTGCTAGTTTTAATTTTTAAATCTCAGAGACTGTTCCCAGTATGTAGGGTAGGGTCCCTAGGCCTGGCCAGCGATCAGGGCCGATCTGTGGGGTGACCAGTGACAGGCGGGTGGTGGCCAGCCCCCCCCCCCCCATTGCCTCCTGCATTGAGTGTCTGCCCCCCAATGGTCAGTGTGCATCATAGTGACCAGTAGTTCTGCTGGTCGATCCGCCATTTGGTCGATTTGCATACTAGGGTTTTTTGTTTGTGTTTTTTTTTAATATATTTTATTGATTTTTTATAGAGAGGAAGGGAGAGAGATAGAGAGTCAGAAACATCGATGAGAGAGAAACATCGACCAGCCGCCTCCTGCACATCCCCCACTGGGGATGTGCCCCCAACCCAGGTACATGCCCTTGACCGGAATCGAACCCGGGACCCTTCAGTCCGCAGGCCGACACTCTATCCACTGAGCCAAACCGGTTTCAGCCATACTAGGGTTTTATTATATCGGATAGGATACCTTTCATGCAAGTGAAAATACAGTTTTTAGTTAGGAATAATTGACTGGCTTAGTACTCATTTGAAAATGATACAAGTTTCTCCTTATGAAATTCAATTTGTAAAAAATAAGTTAGATGATGTAAAACTTCTATTATATTGTGATTTTTAACCTATTTTGGTCTCTCATTTTACTAGGAGTAAAGAAATGGGTCGCTCCAATTCTAGATCACATTCTTCAAGATCAAAGTCTAGATCACAGTCTAGTTCTCGATCAAGATCAAGGTCACACTCTAGAAAGAAGAGATACAGGTGAATTGCTGTCCTTTTTAAGTCTTTTAATGATAGTGATATCTAATATTTATGGAGTGCTTACTATATACAATAGTGCTAAATTCATTAATATATTCTCAAAGAATCTTGTCAAATTGATCTGCAGTTACCCTCATTTTACAGTTAGAGAAGTTGAAAATTGTCCAAGTTGTAAGCTAATAACTGGTAGAGCTTAGATTAGAATCCAGCTAGTCTAACGCTGTATCTCAGATTCTTACTGTGCTGTGCACTCTATGGCGATTTCTTGTTTTTATCTATATGTTGAGATGAATTAGATAAAGTAACAAACAATTATTTGGCAGTAAATCTATATATGATTTCATAGTTGCTTACTATTCTGACTCAAGGCACCCATAAGTTTATTTTGTTAAAAATGATTAACTTCAGGTATCTTTCTTTAAATAGTAATACATAGTTAGCATAGAAAATGGAAACCATACGTTGAAAATAAAAGTGACCATAATCTCATTAAGAATTAATACTAGTTTATGATTTTTTTGTATTATTTTTCTAAGCCTAACTTTATATTATGTGTGCATTTGGCCAATGGTATTTCATTGATGAATATTTTTCTGTGCTGTTAAAAATTCTTTTACACTATTTAAGTGCTTGAGTAAATGTACTATAATTTGTTAGTATGTTCTGTTGAATATGTCTTTTTCCCCCCATTTTCTGTGCCTTCATTTCTAAGGTCTTTAATTTAGTCTCTCAGTATTTACCTTACAAATGAGACTTTTTCATTAAAAACAATAAACTTTTACTTTTGTGTACATGCGTTGTTTTTTTAATGTACATTTTTAGTTTTGACAATTGATTTGCATGTTATATTCAACCAGGACTATTTAGAATGGTAGGATGGAATAGTTTATTTTTATTGCATTGATATTTATTTCATTTTTAGTTCTAGGTCTCGTTCCAGGACGTATTCAAGATCTCGTAGTAGAGATCGTATTTATTCTAGAGATTATCGTCGAGATTACAGAAATAATAGAGGAATGAGACGACCTTATGGGTACAGAGGAAGGGGTAGAGGGTATTATCAAGGTGGAGGAGGTAGATATCATCGAGGTGGCTATAGACCTGTCTGGAACAGAAGACACTCTAGGAGTCCTAGACGAGGTCGTTCACGTTCCAGAAGTCCAAAAAGAAGATCCGTTTCTTCTCAAAGATCCCGAAGCCGATCTCGCCGGTCATACAGATCCTCTAGGTCTCCAAGATCATCCTCTTCTCGTTCTTCATCCCCATATAGCAAATCTCCTGTCTCTAAAAGACGAGGGTCTCAGGAAAAACAAACCAAAAAATCTGAAGGGGAGCCCCAAGAAGAGAGTCCTTTGAAAAATAAATCACAGGAGGAACCGAAAGATACATTTGAACATGACCCATCTGAATCTATTGATGAGTTTAATAAATCATCAGCCACATCTGGTGATATTTGGCCTGGCCTTTCAGCTTATGATAATAGTCCTAGATCACCCCACAGTCCTTCACCAATTGCTACGCCACCTAGTCAGAGTTCATCTTGCTCTGATGCGCCCATGCTCAGTACAGTCCACTCTGCAAAAAACACCCCCTCTCAGCATTCACATTCCATTCAGCATAGTCCTGAAAGATCTGGGTCTGGTTCTGTTGGAAATGGATCTAGTCGATATAGTCCTTCTCAGAATAGTCCAATTCATCACATCCCTTCACGAAGAAGCCCTGCAAAGACAATCACACCACAGAATGCTCCAAGAGATGAGGCTAGGGGACGTTCTTCATTTTATCCTGATGGTGGAGATCAGGAAACTGCAAAGACAGGAAAATTCTTAAAAAGGTAAGAACTAAAGCAGAGAATTTAGATGAAAATATTAATAGTTTTATTCTTTGAATTCTCTTTGGATTTATAAGACTTAAAATTGCATTGCTATATGTATTTAGCTATTTTTACTCATGAATTCCTTTATAAGTTTATTCCAGATTGTTTTTACTTACATCTCTTTAACTTTGGAAGTTGTGTTTTAATAAGAACTAATTTATATTTCTCCTTTTTTTATCCATTTTCAGTAAGTTCACAATTAAGAATGTAAACGAAAAATGAGTAGTGTAAAGCATAACTGTTAACATGTAAAAACAAAATTTTCAGAGATTATTTTGTAATGTTAGAGCATTAAAAGCTTATTTTGTTCTCTTCAGCATTATGTGACCTATATAAATAATCCAATTCTATTTCATGTTCTTAACTTGTGTAGTATTATAAATAGTCAGCTGCCAATTTTTAATGAATCTGCCTGACCATAGAAAAGATAATGGTATTTCTTACTGACTAGTGATATTTGAAACAGATACTCGGTTTGAATTCTAATTTCAAGTGTTGCTAAATGAAATAATCAGAAACTTTGTGTAAAATACGTAGAATACTATTAAGTAAATAAATAGTTTACTAGTGATTCTTAGCCTCAGAAGTTAAACTTAAGCTGTGATGTATGGTATAGGATCTCTGGGAATTTGGATGTTAGTGCAGATTTGTGGGCTATGACTGAATAAGAATAGGTTTTTTGTTTTTTGTGTTTTTAAAAAAATATATATTTTATTGATTTTTTACAGAGAGGAAGGGAGAGGAATAGAGAGTTAGAAACATCGATGAGAGAGAAACATCGATCAGCTGCCTCCTGCACATCTCCTACTGGGGATGTGCCCACAACCCAGGTACATGCCCTTGACCGGAATCGAACCCGGGACCTTTCAGTCCGCAAGCCGACGCTCTATCCACTGAGCCAAACCGGTCTCGGCAAGAATAGGTTTTTGAGAATGGCTTCTGCTTTTCAAAATTCAGGAAGTCTACTACATAAATTGATTTAAAAACTCAGTACCTAAGTGCTATATGGATGCCTTTACTGTAAAAGTGGAATCTGAAAACACTTTCAGTAGGGTTTTTCCCTCTCATTACCGGTCCTGTGGTATTGGGCAACACATTTAAGTATGCAAGTTATCCACAGTGAATGCAATCCAGAGTTACCATCCTCTTCTTTGCTTATTCACAGGTTCACAGATGAAGAGTCTAGAGTATTCCTGCTTGATAGGGGTAATACCAGGGATAAAGAGGCTCCAAAGGAGAAAGGATCAGAGAAAGGGAGGGCAGAGGGAGAATGGGAAGATCAGGAAGCCCTAGATTACTTCAGTGATAAAGAGTCTGGAAAACAAAAGTTTAATGATTCAGAAGGGGATGACACAGAGGAGACAGAAGATTATAGACAGTTCAGGAAGTCAGTCCTTGCAGATCAGGGTAAAAATTTTGCTACTACATCTCACCGGAATACTGAGGAGGAAGGAAACAAGTACAAGTCCAAAGTTTCACTGAAAGGCAATAGAGAAAGTGATGGATTTAGAGAAGAAAAAAATTATAAACTTAAAGAGACTGGATATGTAGTGGAAAGGCCTAGCACTACAAAAGATAAGCACAAGGAAGACGACAAAAATTCTGAGAGAATAACAGTAAAGAAAGAAACTCAGTCACCTGAGCAGGTAAAGTCTGAAAAGCTCAAAGACCTCTTTGATTACAGTCCCCCTCTACATAAGAATCTGGATGCACGAGAAAAGTCTACCTTCAGAGAGGAGAGCCCACTTAGGATTAAAATGATAGCCAGCGATTCTCATCGTCCTGAAGTCAAACTCAAAATGGCCCCTGTTCCTCTTGATGATTCTAACAGGTAATTTCACATTAATGCCCAGTAAATATAATGGCTTTTAAAATGTGGGTGGTTGGTTAACATTTCATTTAATTTTTTTATTTTCTGAATACATTTCCCATTTTCATATTCAAACCAATGGTATATTTTGTTTGTGTGTGTGTGTGTGTACCGATATGTTCCAGACCTGCTTCCTTGACTAAAGACAGGCTACTTGCTAGTACACTTGTCCATTCTGTCAAGAAGGAGCAAGAATTCCGATCCATCTTTGACCACATTAAGTTGCCTCAGGCCAGCAAGAGCACTTCAGAGTCATTTATTCAGCACATTGTGTCCTTGGTTCATCACGTTAAAGGTATGTTTAGTATGCTTAGTATTGTGTATTGAATTTCTCCTGCAAATAGAAGAAAATGAACAGCAATGCTTAATAATTAATGTAGCCTAGGGATAGCAAGAATACAGACAGCATTAAAAATTTGGAAAAAGGAGTGTTTCATGAAGAGTGCTTTCAGTCTTGCCAGCATGATGATATTTAATAAAAACCGATTGAAATATTAAGAGCTAAAACATACCCTAAAAATTTATATCATGGTTAAACACAATACAGATTTTGTTAATGCTGAAAGTTTTTTTCAAATGTGCCATTATACTGTATTTGAAGTGCAGAATGCTTACAGATTACCTTCCGTTACCTGCATGTGTATGACTTATAATGTACTTGGCATGGATTTATAACAAAGTCAAACAGCATTGTTACTGAATATTAAGAATTTTTTCAACTTTTAAAACCTGAAACCTGTGGGAAAACTGGATTATCCTATCTTGTCTTTGTATTATTTAATTTGTTATAATACTTACCTTTTCTACATGATAAATAAACCAGGAAAAAATTATTAGGATTTTAAAAAAGATATTTTACTGATTTTTAGAGAAGAAAGGGGAGGGATAGAAAGAAACATCAGTGAGAAACACTGATCAGCTGCCTCCTGCATGCCCCCCCTTACTGGGGATCAAGCCCACAATCCGGGCATGTGCCCTCACCGGGAATCTCTTTTCTGAACCATGTCAGCTGGGCATATTAGGATTTTTTACTTTATTTTTTTTAATCCTTACCTGAAGTTACTTCTTTTCCCCATTGATTTTTAGAGAGAGTGGAAGGGATAGGGAGAGACAAAGAGAAACATTGATGTGAGAGAGAGACATCTATTGGTTGCTTTCCGCACATGTTCCGACTGGGGCCCAGGATCAAGCCTGCAACCAAGGTACGTGCTCTTGACCAGAATAGAACCTGCGCCCTTCAGTCCATGGGCCAAACGCTCTAACCACTAAGCAAAGTCGGCTAGGGCCATATTAGGATTTTTAAAAGGTAAACAAGTTCCAAGAAATTTAAAAGTAGATTAGTAATGATTACATGAATAATTACTAATTAGGATAATGGTGAGATTTCTTTAGATACTAAAGATGATAAAGGTATGCATTTCACTGAAGTTCTGATGTGCTATTTTCCCCACTATGTAATTGTAGTTTCAAAATTAGTTTCAAAGGTTTAGGGTATGACTTTTTGGGCAGTTAGGTTTAAGTTTTGTTTTGTTTTTGTCTTTAAAAGGCAGTGTGCTATGAAATAGATTCTTATTCAGGAGTCACCATGGCTGTTGGTCTTAAAAACCATTTTTTTTAAAAAAAGTTTGTCTTTTGACATGAGAACAACTCATTGTGATAGCTGAAACTTATCACTAGCAATTCTTTATGCACTTGATATTTCAAAACTGAATAATTGATGAATTTCTTTTTTTTACTGTAATTATTTAAGCATGGTAACAAAATTCTTTTGTTATTTGGCTATAACTGGGTTTGTGAAACAGTTTATGACCATATTAATGTGGTACATAAAATAGGAAACATTAACATTTTTCTTTTTTCACATTTTTTTGACCTGTCTCCACATTTTACAATTTATTGCTGAATTTTGAGATCAGGTTTTGATAAAATTTTTTGCTTTTTCATTTTCTTTTTTTTTTTAAAGAACTGTAGTTATGTTTTATTACTGGTATTGTGCAACCGATCTAAACAGCTCTTACTTAATCTAGAGCTGAAAATGCCCAGTGATGTTTTCTTTTTCATTGTAACTAGGTCCTGGAATATGTTTTGAAATGGCAAAATCCATGTTTCAAAGTAAAATAGCTGTTGAAAGATACAGGCAAAGTTGAATCTTCTGTCTTCCTGGCAAAAATGGCATAAAAACTGAGTTGCTAGCTCAAATTCCTGGGTTTCATGGAATTAAGATTGAGGCACTACCCTTGTAGTGGCCGTTTCAAGTTTTAATTGGTTATGAGACATGTGCTGGATACTGGGCGGTAAGTTGACACAGATGTATGTTGACCTGTTAAGCAGATAGCTTGCTTCGTAATGTGACATTTCATGACTTACACCTCTTCTGTATTTTACATTTACAACATACCATAAACTAGTTTAAAAATTAGTATTGATATCACTAATTTAAAAATTGTTGAAAGACAAGGCATTAATATCAAATGTGCTGTCAGGTTTGCCAAGATGCCAGATTTTTGGAGTAATTAATGAATGTTAATTGAGAAATATTTTCTAATTGAAATAGCAGTATTAAGTTTTTTCTTAAATCCAATTTTTGCTGTCAGTATAGTTTTCGATGAAATAATTTTGTTTACTAAAACCAACAATGTAGTTATGTCATTTTTATTTTCTGCAAATGATTACTTGAAGTAACTTCAATTTGTTCATAATTGGCAGGGTATAAGGATATTCACATTTGTTTTTGTTCTGTTTGATGAAATAGTGCATTATTGAAATGAAATTAGAGACTCTCAGTTTAATCTATTTATTGTTTTTGTATTATATGTAGTACTGACAGGGACCTGTGAGGAACTTTGTATCAGTTTCCTGTTGAGGTACAAGAGTTATAAAAGGGACAGGGTAGGAGGAACTCTTGTAACACTTGATTCCTTTCTGCTAGGTTTCTTGAATATTTTTATTTTCTTTTCACTCGCTACATGCCCTTCTGTCACAAATGAATATCCCTCTTAAAGTAAAGATAACTAATTGGGCAGTATTTCTCCTAATTCAACAGAGCAATACTTCAAATCACCTGCGATGACCCTAAATGAGAGGTTCACTTCCTATCAGAAAGCCACTGAAGAACATAGTACCCGCCAAAAGAGCCCTGAGATACACAGGTATGTGTACTATTGAACAGGCATATAAAAATGCTATTTTGATAGGAAAACACTGTTTAAACAAGATTATATTGGAACTGTTATTATCATGATACAAATGAACTTTGGCTTTATTCCTGATTTATACCTTGAATAAATATACTTCTGCTCTTGAAAAGTTGGTAATTTATTGTTTATTCTTAATTTTCAGTTTATTTGTTTTAAACTGGTTGTTAAGATTTAATTACTCTTTTATTACTCCCCAGTATGGAATTAAAATAGTTATTAGCACGTTTGCTTTTTGGAAGGGGGTTGGATGCCTAGAGTAACCCTTGAATTTAATTTAATTCCAATAAGTTTGTAAAATAAAAATGCTTGGTTAAGAGGCAGAATTATTTTTCATGAAATGAGCATGAACATTGAAGTCAGGGAAGTATAAGTTCAAATCCTGGCTCTGTCACTTCACTGAATTGGGTTGAACAAGTTATGTAATATCTGAACATTATTTTTTTTTCATCTACAAAATAAGGATAACAATGTTTATTTTACAGGGTGTTGACAATTAGTATTATTGGCTATAAAATATATAACTTAGTACTTACTACATAGTAGGTGTGGTTTTTGGTGACTGCTGAGGAAGTGCTGAGTTGCTGCTCCTGACAGACACAAGCTTAAAAAGGCAAGGAGAGGTGCAGAATAAAATTAGAGAGCCACTGAATATTTAAAAATATTGGGGACACTTAGGAATAAATGATCCTATTTCTACTTTCATTGAGGATATTAATTGTATTTGTATTATAATTATATGATGATGGACACTTAAAGTGATAATACTTAAAACAGATTTTCTTTTTTGATTAAGTGTGATAAAGATTAGGCTTCATTTATATATAAAAATCTGGTTGAAAAAGACATTTTAATTCATTTTTAATAGAAATAGTTTTATTTCTTAATTGTCAGTAATTAGATTAATAATTTTACTATGCTAAATTAGTCGATTGGGAGAGAAATACCTTTCTAGTATTTTCTTCACAAAAATGAAAAATTCTAAGGATTTTTTTGTACCATTAAGTTAATGTGACTACAAATAGACTTTATTTTATATTAAGGAGAATTGACATCTCTCCAAGTGCCCTGAGGAAGCATACCCGATTAGCAGGGGAAGAGAGAGTTTTCAAAGAAGAAATTCAAAAGGTATGTTTTGAAGGGACAGTTTTTTAATGTTAAGTTTAGCTTTGTTAATATTGTTTTAAGCATAGTTTGTCTAGGCAAATTGTTTACGCTCACACAATATTCCCTTCCTAGAAGAAATTAAGCTGACAGTATACCATGTATCTAAGAAACCAAGAGTAGATTTTTCTCTTTTTTTGGCAAACTGTTGATAGATGCAGAGAGCAAGATCTCAACTGCTCCCTAAGTCAAGAGTAGTTTTAAAAAATGCTAATGAAAGGAAGAAATTACTTCCAAGAAAAGGGTAAAGAATCAATGGGCAGACAAAGGGACATTTTAAAAGCAATGATACAAATTATATTAGGGTTTCTATAAAGTTTTGTTGTGAAATGGATGAGCTGGAATAAATATTCCTTGATTTATGTATGCCTAAATTAAATCTGTAGGTTCTTCACAGAAGTAATACCACGGCTGCTGAGCATTTTTGCTCTGGACTAAGAAATAATCCTAATAACTGATTTACAAATGAATGTTTGGAACAAAAACTATATGTCATATTAGAATGTGTGTGGATTTTGGAGGATGAATGTTTTTAAACTTGAGAGAGGCCCCTATGAATAACTGGCTTGGTGGGGCTCTGTGAGAATGAAATTCATTCGTGGGGGTGGCAGGGGGCGGGGCGGCCTTAGATGATACTCTGGGGAAAAGTAGAAAGTGAGCAACTGTAATGAAAAGGTTAGGTGACTTGGAAGTACTGCTTTGTTGAAATTCTGGCTGTCACCAAATACTGTCTGATATTTGGAAAACATTTAGCTTCTTGGACATTGGTTTTCCATTCAGAAAAACGAGACTACATCTGTTTTGGAAAGTTATTGAACAATGAGCCTATTATGGAAACATTGGTGCTTTTATTACTAGAAGCTTTTAATAGTTGTGTACAAATTTTTAAAATATGACTTACTAGATATGGAATTTATAGATTAGAAAGAAAAGGGTTTCTTTGCATGGAGTATATTGATCTTGGAAAAGCCAATTCTGAGAAGTGAATACTAATTTTGGCTTTTACTTTCAATACCTTGGATTCAGTGTCGGTTTTGTTTCACCAACAATTTAGTCTATCCTTGTGCTCCGACACTGAGTATTTTGCTTCTTTAGTTACTCATACCGGTTTTTGAACTGGAGAGGAAAAAATAGTTATTACTGATGGATGGACAAGTGGATATGCCATTGCCTTTTATCTTTCATCTTCCTGTCGGAATGAATAATATATATATGTTAATGTGTAATATACATATAATTTAGAGTTTATAAACTATTTCCACTTTCCTTTAGTCCTTTAGCTTGGTACTTTTGGGCTTGGTAATACCTAGGCAAATAGGAAGGTTTTTGCTCTTGATTTTTTTTCTTGGTTAGCCTGGGAGCAAATAGGTGAGTAGTTGATATTATTTGGATATATACTTATATTTTCAGGTTTATGAATGCTTATGAATATTATAGTTAGACTTCCCAGTACTACTAATTGTTGAATACTAGCAAGGATGTCCACATTATTAGCATCTTACTGATGTGTAATTTTTCTTCATTCCTAGATTCCTCTTTCCATCTTCCTAAATTATATAGTATTTGAAAAAGCAATGGAACAAGAAGGAGGTGAATTGTGACCCAGTTAAACTAATGTCCGTTGCAATACCTGAATTGAGAAAGGGCAGTATATGGCCCAAGATACTGAGTACAGGATTGGGAATAATGTCTTTCTGGCTTTGTTTCTACCCTTGTTTAACTTGAATTGGTTTCATTAATCATATTATAGTTGCATGTTATGGAAATTACAGATTCCTTTAAGTGGTTTTTATTGGGTTGGTCATCTTCTTTGGAAAGAGCTTGATGATAATGAGGTTTAAGTAATTAGAACCATTACTTTAGGATATCTTAACTTTATAGGCAGATGGCTACATCACAACTATAGATTATAACCTTTGTCAATGTTCAAGTCCTTAAAAAATGCTCTTTGGAGAGATGAGGATAATAGGATTGCTGAGTGGAAAAATAATTATTGCATAAAAATTTATGGATTGTTTTGCACAAAAATTTAGGATTTTTAAGATAGATTTTAATAACTTTTCCAGTCTCACTGCACTTGTGTACATAACGACTTAGTAAAAACAACCAACTACACTTTTTTTAACAAAAACTAAGTACGGAAGTAGTTTATGATCCTTTCTTTTTTCTGATCCTAAAATGTCACTTTAGAAACTGGCAAAAATTTGGCTATATATGTACATAAATATATTTTTTCTTTCTCCCCTGAAAGTTACTTTGTATCTATCTTTTATAGGGAGATAAAAAATTAAGGTGTGACTCTGCTGATCTTCGGCATGACATTGATCGTCGGAGAAAAGAAAGAAGCAAAGAACGGGGGGATTCCAAGGGCTCCAGGGAATCCAGTGGGTCAAGAAAGCAGGAAAAAACTCCAAAAGATTACAAGGAATACAAATCTTACAAAGATGACAGGTAATTGTTAAAACTGTCTGAATTAGGTTTTAGCTTCTAATTAGCCTTTTATAATTGTCAGCTTAATTGCTTTCAATTTTGACTGTGTAATCGAATATTTAAATTTAAACAATTAAAATTATTTGTTTTACAGCAAAAATGTATTTGTCTTTTACTCGGCTTATGGTGGATGAGGACAAAAACTTTGGAATAGCAAGCTAACACTGAAAAAAAAAAATGACAAATTAATGTGTCCTATTATCCAGGCTACATCAGGAGGTTGGACTTCAATGCAGTGCATTTCTAGAAACAGTTTGTGTAAGAACTTTGGTTCGTTATGCTTGATTCCGCACTTTTTCAACTCATAACACCCAGAGTACAAGAATTTTAAACTGATATCTAGTGGTTTAACATGGGAGAGATGGGGGGAGGAAGGATTAGTTTTTATGAAATAGCAATGTGTGTTAGTCTTTCAAAGTAATGTTTCCATGGATACTGTTAGCAGTGGTAAGAGTTATTGCAGGTATGACCTTTTCGGGTGTTGTATTAGAATCGTGTAATATTGATCACCATAGTGTCAAATAAATAATAGGAATACTAAGTATCATAGATAATTGTTTTTATTTATTTTTTATTTTTGGTATTCATTAGGTAAATGGTGGATTTTACTTGTGTTTTTTTATTGTACTGTCATGTGTTTTTTATTTCTATAACGGAGAAATGGCCCAAACCATACCAACTATTCTCACCATGGTATACAAACTACAGTCGTTTTGAAACTTGCCTTTTCCTACTCTTCTTTTTCTTTCCTTAAAATTACAACAAAAACAAAAAGTTAAAAATATGGAAAAACTGAACCTCATACTTGAAGTTTCCAGACTACTAGTATGATTTTCAGTCGTGGTGTAAAACAAATATTGAAGGAGAATGGAAACAGACTGTCAAAGTTTAACACCCAATTACTTTAGTTATGTAATCATTGTAATAGGGGATAGTTTTTTGGCTTGAAAAATATCCCTCTTATTATAAGATTCAACAGGTTCTTCATCGTTTTTAAAGATAGCACATTTTTTTTTCTTTATTTTTCAGTAAACATAAAAGTAGAGAGCAAGATCATTCTCGATCTTCATCCTCTTCAGCATCACCTTCTTCTCCCAGTTCTAGAGAAGAAAAGGAAAGTAAGAAGGAAAGAGAAGAAGAATTTAAAACTCACCATGAACTAAAAGAATACTCGGGCTTTGCAGGAGTTAGTCGACCACGAGGAACCTTTGTAAGTGATAAAATTATCTTTGAATTTTTGATAGGACTTTACCTTAGAATACTGTACATAAGGACAGTTAAATTATATGACTTCGACGTTGTTATGTGAGTCATTACTCCTGTAGTTAGAATTGGTCTTGAAAAATGAAATTGTATTTGAAGTATCTTCATTTAAGTAATGCCATTTAGGGGAAGGGAGGAGGGTCTGGAGTGGGATGATACTTTCTTTGTACACAGAGTAATAAATGTTTTTGCCTGATTAAAAGAAATGCCATTTTGAGATCTAGAAGCATCTATATAAACTAGATACATTTCTTAACTTTGGAATTAATAACTATACATAATGCTTAAAGGTCCAAGAGTCAAGGACATTTATGGATTGAGGCCCATTTAAAAAAAATTACTTAGTTTTGGAAAGATACCTAAAGACATTTTTAAAAGCCCATATGTTTGTCTCTGTATTATAACATTTTGATTTTTCCCTGTCTTCTTCAAGTTCTTGTTTATATGTGTATCAACCATAAGAACCATAACTTTTTATTCTACACAGCATACATATTACCTTCATATTTTAATTATTATTTTAATAACTTCTTAGTGCATATTCTTTTGACTCTTTAATTTTTAGATTCAGATTCCTATCTTGATCGAGTTCCAGTTGGTTATTTTAGAGTTCATTGAGTAGATCATTGAGAAAAAGAAGAGCATTGCTTAACTGATGATAGGTATAGTTGAACACTTGGGGCTCCTATGATAATTCAAAGGAATTAGACAACTCTTTTGGCTAGTCAAAGGGAAAAGAACCTATTTGATTATTTTTATTTAAAAATACTGGGTCAGGCCATGGAAAGTGTAGTATTCAAACACTTAGTTTTTGTGCATTTCTTCTTAACCTCACTTTCAGAAGGCAGTGTTTTTTGCCCATGATATAAAATGGCCATCCTTTCCATCCTTTGTGGCTATGAGTTGGGATTTAGGAAGGAAATTAGGAAATATGTTTTTTGTTACTGCAGTACAATTAAGAGTGCATGTAACTTCAATACCTTTAATTGCATTACTAAACAACTTTGTTAATGTTAATCAGTTTCGAATTAGAGGCAGAGGAAGAGCCAGAGGAGTTTTTGCTGGGACAAATACTGGTCCAAACAACTCAAATACTACTTTTCAAAAGAGACCGAAGGAAGAGGAATGGGATCCAGAATATACCCCAAAGAGCAAGAAGTACTTCTTGGTGGGTGTTAGACATCTGTCTTTATTTGGTTTGCATTAATTTTCAAAGCATACAGATATCCACTGCTATGAAAAGATTTCACCATAGTGTGGGAACTCTTAAATAAAAGTTCATTACCCAGATGGTTTGAAGTACTGAAAATGTGGGTTCCTTTAGTCCAGTCTGTTCTTTATTGACATCACCTATGGGCTGATCAGGGTATCAAATTTATACCTGATTTGATAGCCACATTCAGAGAACTTCAATATAGGTTATCTGTCTATAAGACAGTGAAACTTGTAGAAACTTCTCATTAAGATTTACTGTCTATTATCATAGCCAATTGTTTCAGTGCAAAACGAGAAGAATTCTACATGCAAAAGGAGGATGAAAAATCACATTACGGGAATGTGCTAGATACACTAATTTGATGTTTCCTTGTGATGCTTTACTTGAAGTAGTTTTCTAAGGAATGAAACAAGAGAAGGTGGTCATGAAAGATTCTCTAGTTAGTGATGGGAATTTTCTGCAGTTTGACATGGAGGAGAAGGGTCTGTCCTGCATTACAGACACAGACTTAAGGAAACACCAAAACTATTACCACAGAAGCATTCATTTTTGTCATAGCTTCTCAGGGAAGTCATGTTTCAGAGATTAGTTATGCAGACCTAGTTGTTTCGTTGAAGCAAGTAGGAAGATAGTACTGGATTTACAGAATTGTATCTTCCATTTGGCTTTTATGAATGTATTATTTGAATAAATCTGAATTTCCATGGCACATCAGCTAAGTTAGAGGATAGAGCTATATTCTGAAGTAGGTTGATATTTTTTTTGGAAAATGGACAATATGATTGTTTTAGAAATTAGTTCCCAGTTGCCTCTTTTTTGGGTACTTTAAGTCTACCAGACCTGAGGCCCTGAACCTAACTGTCCCCTATACCTGGGCTCCTGAGCATTAAAGAGAAAAAACCAACATGATATAGAAAAATGTTAGTTACATGCAAACAAGTGGTTAGAATAAGATGGAACTTGGAGACATTGTAGAAAATAGGTCTACCTTTCATCTAGCGCCAGTATTCCACCTTTGTGTGGAAATTACCTAAAAATTGGTACAGCGGTCTGGTAGGGTTAATGACCAAGAGTCCAAAAAATGTTAAATTTTTTCAGAGTACATTATGCATGTTTGCTTAGCATGTACTCCTATGAGGAGAAATTTATGCTTGAGTTGTTTGACTTGACAATCTGGAAAGTGAAAGGCATTTTATTGTTACAGTATAGAACAGTTTAAAAGATCCATCTCTTTTGATTTCAGAATTTATGTGTAACAGATTGTTATTTATTCTAGGTCTGAAGGATGGGAAGAGAAATATGATATAATTCCATTTTTGGCTTAGAAACTAGTAAGGGAGAAGCAGGCATTCTAAATATGTATTACGGATTTTCTCCAAAGGAGGAAATGGTGGATTATTGCAAGAGTGATTCAGAAAAACTTGGTAAAGGACCTTGGCTTGAATCTTGAGCTTAAAAGATGGTCAGATGATCCTGATACAGGGAATTCCAGGACTCAAGTGGCTAGATGGTTGGTATAAGTTCTGGAAAATAAAGCCAAAGCAGGAGCTAAGTTGTGGAAAGCCATAATACTTTTGTAAGTTTGGATTTTAAGCAGTTTTAGAAGAATCATGGTTGTGAACAGATACATCTGAGTGATTTTGAGTGAGCTAAGGGGCTAGATTTGAGAGAAGAAAGTAACATTTGTGGGGATTTACTCAGAGACCCACTAGTTGGGTATTGGTACTGACTGAGAAGAAATTCTCTTGAGGTACAGGGACACAAGGGAAAGAAACCCATTTGAGATTAAGTTCAGTTCTTCAAATCCCAGGATAAATCAAGTTGAGATGTGCAATGGATAGTTGTTTAATGCATATCTAGAAAGAGAAATTTAGGAGCCTCATTTTATAGGACACAACTAAAGCCATTATAAGATCTCTCAGTCAGAAGAGGAGAGATTAAAAGGCCAACCTTTGAAAGATGGGGTGAGGAGTTGGGTGATGATAAAAATGCCAGAGAGTAGATCAAATGTGAAAGGTCAAAAAGAGAAGTAAAATTAGTAGATTTTATAAAACACTTGTTCTATTGTACAAATATTTAATTTAGGCCAGACCTTCATTTTCCTGTGGCATTATTTCATAACCTAGTATCATATTTTTACCTTAAATTGGGACATAATCATTTTAGGTTGGTCTGTAATTAGCAGTTTTACTAATTAAGAGGTGTGTTATTTTAAGAAGTAGTAACATTTTATATGTTGCTGTTCTGGGTTATATTTAAAAATTTACATTTCTGCATTAAGCATACATGTACGTTTGGCACAAACTGATGTTTACTAGAAGTAAAATGAACACTACATTTTTTTCTTATAAATCAATTCCCAAAGTTAATTATTTTGGTTCCTTTTTTAAAAAAAACATGATTTTACTGATTTTAGAAAGGGGGGAGGAGAAGAGAGAAACATGGATGTGTGAGAGAAAAATCCATCAGTGACCTTTTGGTGCATGGAAAGATGCTCAGCCAACTGAGTCACACCTGCCAGGCTTATTTCGGGTCTTAATTAATGAGCCATTGAAATGACAACTCATTTTTTTACATGGATATTTAAATTTAAAAGATTTTTGCATCTTCTGTAAAGATAACTTGATTTTTCAGACAACTAATGTTGAGAATAGGAGTATAAACAAAAATATGATTCTGAGGAAATGAGATTGAAAACTATACACATTCCCCTAGATTCTTTCAAAACAGTTTACCAGCATGGAAGGTTTCTCTATATTGATGAAACATAATACTCAGTAATAATGATACTCTGGGCATAAATCTGTGTTTTACATGTGTTTATTTCATGCTTATAAAATCCTTTTGAGGTGGGGCCATTACTTCACTTTTACATATGGAAAACACTGAGGTACAGAAATTGAGCAGCTTGACCAAAGTTAATATTACATGATTAGTGGAAGTGGGGTCAGAATTTGAACCCATGTATTGGCTCCAAAGCCTTGGTTCTGCAAGCACGGAATTGTCCATCCAGTACTGAGTAATAGTAACATTTATTGTATACGTTTCTGAAATTTCCTATCTTAAAACTTGGATTTATGCAGATATGGAGATATTTTCAATAATAAGTACTCCGGGAGATATAATAGTCTTAGAACCTGAAATTCTATGGAGGGCAAGTATATGAAGTTGGAGCAAGTGGAAAAGTGCTGCAGTGGGCAAGTTCTCGGTGGTGAGTTTATGTTGTATCCTGAGGAAGAGAAAAAAACCCTTGGTGGGAAAGGGGGTTCAAGATTGGAGTTTTAATGAATTTAACCCTTTGATACTTGATCATTCTATGGAGAAGAGATAAAGGGATTCAAAAGATCTTGATTGTCAATATGGCCTCCGTGTATAACATTTTTAATTGTGTACTGCACACATCTGACTTCTCTGGCCCTTTATCATTTGTGAAATAATTTTTAAAAGTTGTAATAAGATTAAACTTGGAGGATTAAGAGTTAGTATGGGTGTTAGAACTTGAGGATTAGTATGCTTTTAACTTCTGAAGTACATTATATAGTGTAATGTTCTAGCCATTGGTTGTTTTGTTTTTTGTGTTTTTTTTTTAGCCCAGTTTAAAATGATTGTTAATTTAAAAGTACTGGTTAGTTTAACCTCATGTCTAGCTTTGCTACTGCTTTTTCTGTTTTCTACTCTTAGCTGCCTTGTATGGTAATCATTCACTGTTACCAAGATTACTGGGAAATGTATTCTGTAGGTGATGTGGTACAAGGGTAGTGCAAAGGACTACTGCTGTGGCCCTGGGCAAGTTACTCAATTTCTCCATGCCTCAGTTTTTTCATATCTGAAGTGGTATTAGTAACAGTATTTGGTGGGGTTGTGAGGATTAGATAAGTAAATAAATACATAGAAAGTGATCAGAAACAGTGACTTCCCATAGTAAACACTATAAAACAGCACAGTAGATTGAGACCTTTTTTGTCACACACTGGGCTGGACACTTTACAGATCATCTGGGTTTCCTTAAGGTTCTCTCTTTTAAAATGAAATAAAGTCACAAAGTTTCTGTTAAGATATAAACCCATGCCTCTGACGACAAAACCTGTTTGCTTTTCCCACAAATTTAGGGAATACTGTGAAAATACACAAACAATAAAAAACAACAACTTTGGAGTTGGGTGTGCTGATATCAAAGGAAGCCTTGAAATTATCTAACTGCATGAGCATTATTTTGAATGGCAGACTATTTTAAAATGGCTTATTTCCAGTTTCAAATTAAACCTTATGGCATTGAAATTTATACTTTTGATAGTTGCTAAATTTTTTTTTTATGGAGTCTTACACACCTCTAGGTAGTAACGTTTCATTGGTTTGGTAAAGATAATTAGGAATTGTAAATGTTCTTTATGTAGTCTGTTAATTACATGTGTAATTGAGCTTTTTAAGTCATGCAGGAGGGTGATCTGTAGTACATGAATAGGCACAAAGGCATATTCTGTTTTGAAAAATGTGCTCATATATAATTTGAAGAAAAGTTTTAGTGACTTGGGCAGTTGATCAATATCAGTAATCCATAGGTTATGCAGCATTGCATTTATGCCTGTTGTCTCCTACAGGGGCATCGTTTTGCCTTATTTCTCAATTGTGAAGGGGGGTAGCAGTTAATTAAATTACATTACAGGAGAACTTTGGAATGTAATACTCATTGACTTGTCCACAAAGTCAGGTACTTTTTAGTTTTGCAGATTGTTTTGATTAATGGAATTATTATTAATTTGTGAAACTCTATTTGAATGCAGTTAGTGAAAAATTATGATTGGATTGTAATAGCTACAGTACTTCAGATTGGTGAAGAATAAATAAGTTGAGGTATTTCTCTAGGGAGAAATACTCTCTAGGGAGAAATCATCATGATTTGAGATGACCTACCCCTGAAGATTGATGTGTAATATACATAGATTTAGATTTAAATCTCAGATTTAAAATCTGTTTCTATATGTAAGGTATAATTCATACCACCTATTTAATGTTGATGTTACTGTAATGATATTTTTATAACTTTTTCACATCTTTATGACTAAAGTTTTTTTGGAAAAATGTTGGTCTCATTTACATGCAATATAAATAGTAACAAGTGGACTTAGATTGAAATACTGGAAAGGAAAAAATTAAAAATCTGAAATTTGGCAGTAATTTAACAGTTGGGATTTTCCAAAAAATTGTCTGGGCAGCTCTCAGTGCTTGGGTTACTAAGCAGTATAATGTAATTATTTGCTTTGACAAAGTTTTTGTTGAAAAGTTATTTTACTGGTTTTGTTTTATTGTTTTAAAACATTACCAACCTCATAAACCAAATCAGGAAATTTATACCATGACTTATGATTTAGGGATATAATCATTTTCCTTACAAGTAAGACATTTCAGTGGTGATTGTTTTTAACCTTTCTGTAGCATGATGACAGAGACGATGGTGTGGACTATTGGGCCAAAAGAGGAAGAGGTCGTGGTACTTTTCAACGTGGCAGAGGGCGCTTTAACTTCAAAAAGTCAGGTAGCAGTCCAAAATGGACTCATGACAAATACCAAGGGGACGGGATTGTTGAAGATGAAGAAGAGACCATGGAAAATAATGAAGAAAAGAAGGACAGGCGTAAAGAAGAAAAGGTAGACAATTTCAAGTTGTTAGTGACTCTAACAGATTTTCTTGGGTTTGGTGGGACAGTTAATTGTTAGGAACAAAGACTTTTATAGATCATTTTCATACTCTACATCTTTGCTAATCTTTATTTTCTCTCTCTTTTTAGGAATAATAAACCTGACATGAGATTGCAACAAAGAGCAGAACTTGCACCCACTTTTTTTTTTTTTACCTGATTTTTGTTTTCAAATAAGAATGTAAGCATTTTACTTAAATTTTACTGTTTGCAAGTAGTCTATAGAAGTTTTGTTTTAAGTCTTCAAATATCTTGAAAAAATAGTAGATTGTATGTTGAAAATTGTACTGAAATAAAGTAGAAAATTGTTAACGTACCCTATTTGTAACTATCAACTTTTAAAAATAATACTTTTACTGTTTTTGTTACATGCATTGTAATTCTGCTTTGTCTATAAGATATGGTCAAGTACAGCTCTGTGAAAGATCTGATTCTCTTCCCTCCCTGTTCGTTAATGTTTATGCTGAAGTAAACGTTAGCTCTACATACAGATTTCTGAAAAGAAGTTGTTTATAGAGATCACACTTAGTTATTTTAACTCTATACATCTGTTTTAACATTTTCCTTAATTCAAACACACTACATTGTAGGGTGACTAATTTTTGAAGTGTACCCCAGAAAAAGTTGTTACTTTGGTAAATGTAAGCTAGTTTAATACTTCAGCAAATGTTTAAGAAGAAAAACAGCTTTGCCAAGAACTAAGAAATACAAGCTCATAAAAGATTACAAAGTATTTGTTTGTTTTGTGGGGTTTTTTTTGTTTGTTTGTTTTTTTACTGAGAGCAAGCAGTGGCCTATAAAAACCACACTTAGGAGCCTTTACTATTTGGATTCAAAATTCAGTATTCTATTTTTATTTGAAAGTATGAGTCATGGTCTTAGATAGCAGCTATTCTATGAGAGAGGAAACTGGTTTGTAATAAACAGCAAATAAAAACCCCATTCCTACCGAACACTTTATTTTTAACACAACAAAACCTGTAATCGTGATGTGGTATGGAAGAGGATTATCCTGCAAAATAAAGATGTGTCTGATTTGATATCTTACATATTTATTTGATCTTTTGGACAGTTGAAATATTAGTTTGTAGTCTAACCATAAAAAATTGGCAAACAACGTACAACATTAGTTGTATTTTAAGTAACTTGTTTTTCAAATGTCAACAATAAACGTTTTGACAGGAAGTTTTGTTGCAGCATTGATCTAACTTGTTTTTACTTTTTCCCCCCCTATTCAGTTTGTAAAATGGCCTTTTTCTTTGCTAGTGTTCTATTTTTTAGGTAGATAATCTTGAAAATGTGAATTATCTTTATGCTTATGCTGATTGCTCTTAAAGGAATGAAAATCCGAAATAGTACATTTCAATGTTAAGTATGTCTGCTTTATGAGCATATATAAAAGTAGTCAAATTTCATTAATTCAGCAATTGAATTAGTTGTATATGTTTGCATTAAAAGGAGATGATGCTTATTCTGCTAGTGTAATCTTTTAAAGATCTTAAGTGTATGGCCCTTTCATTCTCATTTGATGATTTGCAATCCTTCTGGCACCTTGATTGCAGCCAGGGTAATTTGAATTTGCTAAGAGCTATTAGGTGGGTTGCGGGAGAGAGGGACCGAACCTCAATATGTGATTTTTATGGCCCTAAGATCTTTAGTATTGCGTGATTTCTCCTGTTAATTTTGTCTTTCTGAAATTGTTACAGCAGAGGAATACTGTCAAAGCAAGTATGTGTGTTGGATTGATCAGAACAAAACGAATACCCTCCCAGTTAGAATAATTACTTGCTAAAGCAACATGGATTTGATCTCCAACACAGGAGAATTTTCACAACCATTTTATTTTATACAAATAAATTTAGCTTTTATTTTAACAGTTATTTTGTTGAATACTAAATCTCTATGCATGATTTTAAATGTGCAGTTTTTCTTTTGCACTTAAGACAACAGGAAAAAGGGAATTTGCTGAGAAATTATTTTAGGGAGTTGGGAATAAAGGTACTTAAGTCCTATTAAGTTATATTTTAAGCAGTACAGGTGCATTGCTTTAACCCAGATATGTTTAGGATTCTATTACTTTATTTTAAAATTGAGGAGAGAGCATGCTACCAGAATATAGTAGGAAGGATGATTGTGGATGTTTTCTTTTTCAGAAAAAGTCAAGCATATAAAAAGTAGTCTGTGTATCTTTATTTTAAATTGATTTAGAGAGGAAAGGGTTGGGAGTGGGGCGGGGGGGGGGAGGGGGCCGAGGGGGAGAGAAACATTGATCAGTTAGTTGCCTTCTGCATGTGCCCTGACCAGGGAATTGAACCTGCTGGGTATGTGCCCTGTTAGGGAATTGAACTTGCCACCTTGTGTACGGACAGCACTCCAACCAACAGAGCCACATAGGCCAGGGCTGTGTGTATTTTAAAACCACAATTTAATTCCACACTTCCTGATGTTATAAAAGTTAAATGGTTTCTCTTGGTAAGGATATATGTTTGCAAGTGCCAGAAAAATGATGACTTGATATCTGCATTAACAGATTTCCTTTTGCCCAGAGAAAGAAAATAAAACTCAACCAAAGGGTATTTCCAGAACAGATAGCTGTTTAAGAAGGCCATGACTCAGTCTTTAGATGTGTATACCTTTCAACATCTTAGAATTTTAATACAAAAAGCAAAATATGTTTTTCCAATTACAGCCTACTCTAAGGAATTACTATTGTTCCCTTTTGTCACTGTTAAAATCAAATGTTGGGAATTATAGTTTGAGATGAAAATATTACCCAATAAGAATGAACGTAGATGGCTCAACGATTCTTACTCAGTGTGATGTATACTAGTAATGCAACAGGGACTCTTGTAAATTGTCATATGCCAATAAAAATGTCATAAGTGGTAATAGCTGTTTGTTTACCTGATTTTGAGATTATATCTGTGTCTGTTTTATGCAATTGATTTCTATGGCCAATTTCTAGATTTTAGAATACCAATTAATCTCTTAGGAAAATTATTGGTGTGGTGTGGCCTTTTTGAGGGGGTTGGTGCGTACTTTATAAAACTCCTCAAACCCTTATATACAGTTTTTTCTTGTTTCCCTTGGAAAAATGGGAAATTTTCCAGGTCATTATTAGAGAATGCAGGAATTCAGATTTCCAGTTTAGCCCTTCGATTCCTGTAATAATACAGGAATTCATCAGCCATAATATGATGGAGAATCAGCATTACTTTTCTTTCTAAAAACATAGTGGTCAGTTAACTAAACAGTTTGTTTTTTAAGTTGGTCTTTGAGTAAGATCTGATATAATTCTTACAGTGCCCCTTTTACAATTTATTTGAAATTTTAAAAATGGGCCATTCTGTCAACTTTAAACGCATTTTCACAGAAATGTGTATACTGAGACAAATAGATTTTGTTTAATACAAATGGCAGATTATCCTTTTAAAACTTTGTTAGGGAAGTAACTCTTGTAAGTATGTTTAATATCACTAGGTAATTTTAAATACCAGTTCTCTATATAAAAGTATGCTGTCTTATTTATTAGGGACATACTATTTAACTTTATTTTTTTAAAGAGTTTATATAATTGCTTTTTTCTTTTTGGGCTTCAACTAGATTTTGATATACTTTTTGTTCCCATACAAAATATATTCCTTTTATATTCATAAAGAGAAGTACAGGCTTAATTCATGAAGACACTAGATAGGGAAGGCAAATGAAGAAGTAAACTTCATTGTCATGGGATTGTATAGTCTCTTCAGTAGTAGACACTGATATATCCCTTAACAAAATTTTAGAGTATTATCTGTTCTATTTATTTAGGTTTTTCAAATAGTTAAAACTTTTATTTTTAAATCTGAATGTCAAGAGTCTAAATTTATTGGAGTAGAGATTAAAAATTAGGAGTCTTAACATTGATGAAGTTTTAAGTGAACAAGGTTTGTTATTACTCAGTTTCTTGGAATCCAGAAATACGTTGAAATTAGTTGTGTTCCATTGTCTGACTGGAGCCTTGGAGACTTGATTTATGAGCTGGGTCCTGGTTTTCCAGAAATGATTAGTAATGATTACTGATGATTAGTGTGCATCAGTTATGAGGATGAAGCCAAAGTTGTATATTTAATTTTGTTCTCTATATTGTTACCTCATTATTCTTTAGCCTGTAAAAATGGATCCCAGTGTTTAAAGAAAATGGGCATTAGGATGGCATTTCACCACCACTACTAGGAAAATAACCTCAAATGTCTCAATTATAATGATCTGTACATGAGAACATTTTTCCTGCAGATATTTTAGGTGTTTTACAACAGTGAACTGATTTGTAGCACTCTTAAAATGCAGGAGATAATTTTGATTATTGTAAGTAGAAAAGGATTGGGCAAGTGGGTTTTAATGCTATTCCCGTAAGAATTGGAATCAAATTTTTCTTAATCTCTTGGCTTTGCCCAACTTCCTGATTCAATAATAATGAGCCCTCCCTTTAATAAAAGCAGACAATAGTAAATACACTGGACAGTTAGCTAAATTGAAAGGATTTATATTTTTATATCCACAGCATGAACTATTTGGCAGTAACTTGGTGCTATCATAGTGGTTGCAAATTTCATGGACCACAGAAAAGTAAAGAATATTCTCATGTACCAGGATAGTCGTTTACTTGCTATTATCTAGTTCTAAACTATGAAAGGCCATAATTTTTATGTCTTATTTGTACTAGAAAGGGAAAACTAAACATTAAGCTTCCAGGGTACTTCTAGGACTGCCATGAGGGGAATGTTAAATACTCTTTGAACTTTTTTGAAAGAAGTTGAGTAGCATCACAAATGTATGCTATTCTTGGTCTTAATCTCTAAAGATAGTTATAATAAAGTAATTTATCTGTAATGTCAGTATACAATTATTTTTATGCATATATTTGATGATGATATTCAACTTCTAAAATTAAAGTGCTTCCTCCCTTCCACCCTCCATGATACTGTCTTAAAAGATACTCATCCCTGCTCCAGCTGGTATACAGGTTGCAGGTTCCATCCTTATATACCAGTTCTAGGATGACAATTTGCTGTTAGCTGTAAGGCAGTTAAAATATGTTATTTGGCATTTTTATGTCGATTTTTTTCTTGTTAAAAGTTATTGCTAAAAATGAAAAGGATTAAATGGAAACATTGGGAGTACTGATGTACTCTTTGGATGATCCAGAAGACTGGCAGAACATCCCTTTAACTATTTTCCCTGTGTTCTAGGTTTTAAGTGATAAGAGTCAAAGCATTCCTACTTGTGAGCATATGAATGTACCAGAAAACAGATTATAAAAGGAGACATGTAATACCCTTTGTAATACTTTAAGCAATAAAACTAAAAAAATAAAACAAAAAATTAATTAAAAAAAAGAAAATTACAGAATCTTATCAAGTCACAAATCTAAAAAAATGGGATCAGAAAAATCAAACATCAGTTAACCATTTTTGCTTTTCGAGAGGTCTAGCTATAGTATAATTTTTTGTTGAAAAATAGTAGTTAAAACATAAGACCTTTAGATTCAAACACTAAGCATAATCTAGGCTTGCTTTTATATAAATTACTTAAAAGTTTCAAATCTGCTTTTATACTATAAACATTTAACTTAGATTTTGTAATTTTCATATTACATCATTATAAGGTAATAGCAATTTAGATATAAGTAATAGGCCTCTGCTCTGTTTTTCATTGATCATTTATTGTCAATGCAAAAAAGGAAATTTTTAGGAGATTTTAATTTGAAACATGATTTTAATATCAAGGAAAATCTTGGTCTTAGTTTCTAAAATTTTTGAATAAATACGAAGTTTTAATGACCCTTTAAGAGGTGTGTAATCTTAAATAGTACTGGTCTGTTTATATTTACTGTGTCACTACTACTCTGAGAGGCTTCAAGCATAGACACAACAAGGAAAAAGGCCCTAAATATTTTTCTTTTTGAAGTTATAAAACTTAATTTTATAGGCATGTACATCCCAATACGGAGATCACCCTTTCATGGGACTTATGGTTCAGGTTGGAGAGGCTATTGCATACTTTGGTAGTATGTTGTATTCTGCCCCATTATTTAAGACGAGAGGCCCAGTGCACGAAATTCGTGCATGGGAGGGGGTGTCCCTCAGTCCAGCCTGCACCCTCTCCAGTCTGAGATCCCTCTCAATCCAGGACTGCTGGCTCCTAACCACTTGCCTGCCTGATTGCCCCTAACCACTCTGCCTGCCAGCCTGATAGCCCCCTAACCACTCCCCTGCTGGCCTGATTTATGCCTAACTGCTCCCCTGCCATGATTGTTCCCAACTGCCCTCCCCTGCGGGGCTGAGGGGATTAGGGGACTCTGGCTGGATAAGGCTGGATACTGGGGACTGGGTGAGGTGGGACTGAGTGGACTGGGGGACTGAGGCTGGATGAGGTGGGGCTGAGGGAACTGGGCACCGCCATCTTGTGGCTGTGGGTGCTGCCATCTTGTGAGGGTGTGGTGGTCAATTAGCATATTCCCTCTTTATTAGATAGGATAATTACAGTAATTTGAATTTATCTAAAAGTTAGGTGTAGGTCACAAGGCTAATGGAGTTCTGGGCAGTTTGCAAGACTGTATACACATCTTTCTAGTCTTGGTCCTATCCAACCCTCGGCCTCCATTAATTCACTGAAAAGGTACACCTGGCAATGGATGCATAGGTTAATTAATTCTTGGTCTTGGGAATTCAGAACATATATTAGTTCCGAAAAAACACACCTACTTACCAAAACTGGATAACTATGGATGGCATTTGCAATTAAACTAGGTGAGAAGCTTTGCTCATGAACCCCCAAATAGCAAATGGGGGCAAATCATCAACCTGCCTGGTATTGATTTCTATGCCAGTAGAGGAATTGGGATAGTGTCTGATAGATGAGAAATGGGGAATCCCACATCAGCCAGCTGAAATGAGTTTTTCCCCCCTCTCTAATAGTGCAAGGTACCCACAGTAAAGAATGGAGAGATGGGAGTACTGTAACCCAGTGAAATCTCAAAACAGACTTGCCAAGACAAAACTGCCTTGTGTAGGGACCAGACTCATACTGAGAAGAAAGTACTAAAAATGGAATAAAAGTAAGCAGGAGAGAGACAATAGACAAAGAGGACTAGATTAAACTTCAGGGGAATTACACTTGAGCCAGGAAAGTCTTAGAAAGCAAGCCACCATATTTCTGAACATTAGTCAAAATCAGTAAAAAAGGTAGCTCCATTAAAGTCAGAAGCTTTTCTGAATCCTGCATTCTCAAAGTTGAGAAAAATAATTTCACATAAAAATGAACAATCGAAAAAATGTCAAATCTCAAGATTATCAAGATGTAGATGTATGAATGCATGCTTTAGTAAACAAAATGGAGAAAGGGTCTGAAATATTAATTTAAAGGGGAAATCAGCAAAGCGTTCATGGGGGCTGTAGCATTTGACATGGGCCCACCTTTGTATCTAATTCAGAGCTGAATGTTGAGTTCTATTAATAGTGCAGCCTGAAGGAGGCGTTAGTGCTGGTTCCTGTTATGTTTTCAAGGGATGCGTTTGTTCTGGCCACTATTATGTGCTGTTTGATATCACACTGGAATGCGATAAGGTGTTAAGATCATTACTTCTGAGGGCAAAAGAGAAGGGCAAGGAATATTGAGAATATTGTAATTTACTGATTTCATGTAGGATTGCTTATCCATTTGCCTTATATATTATTGCTCGACACTCTTCTGCCCCTACTTTCATCTTAATACAGACAAATTTTTTTCTGCGGAGATCTGGGCCTGTCATTTACAATCACTAGTGTTCTGCCAGTTGCTTAATTGCAAACAATACTTGGTGATTGTTTTCTCTCATTCCATATCCAATTATTTTATTCAACAAATTGATTAAATGCTTATTATATACTAGAGGCCCGGTGCACGAAAATCGTGCGGGGGTGTGGGTGTCCCTCAGCCTGGTCTGCACCCTCTCCAATCTGGCACCTCTGGTTCCTAACGGTTCATCTGCCTGCCTGCCTGATCGCCCCTAACCGCCTCTGCCTTGGCCCCTGCCACCGTGGCTTTGTCTGGAAGCATGTCCAGATGTCCGGTCTATCCAGTCTAATTAGCATGCTACCCTTTTATTAGTATAGATACAGTACCAGGCTTCTAAAGCACTGAAGGTACAGCAGGGGTCAAAACAAAGCTTCTGTTCTGGAGTTCAGAGTTTAGTTTGGCTGCAGGGGGAGCATAAATACAGGGCTGGGCAAAAAGCAGGTTTACAGTGGTTTGGATGGAAAATGATCTACACTAATAAAAGAGAAACATGGTAATTAGCGTACGACTGCTACCCTTCCAATTGGCTAATCAGCGAGATATGCAAATTAACTGACAGACAAGATGGCGGCCGGCAGCCAGGCAGCTTGAAACTAACATGAGGCTTGCTTGCCTCAGTGACGGAGGAAACCAACGTTCCCCGCCTGCGACTGCAGGCCTCTGAGCGGGCAGTTTAAGAAACTATGTAACAAATACTGAGGGACTTCGGCCAGCAGGATCGCAACATTGTAAGCAAAGGCCAGAAACCTACTTTCAGCTGGAGGCCTAAGAGCTGGAGCCAAGCCTCAAGCTAAAGCTGGCCCAGAATAAAAAAAAAAAAAAAAAAAAGGATAAAAGGATTGGTTGGGAGCTTCAGTCACCCCCAGCCTGAAAACAGCCCTCAGCCCCTCACCCAGACTGGCCAGGCAACCCAGTGGGGACCCCCACCCTGAAGGGTTTGTGACCAGCTGCAAAAAGCCATCATCCCCTCACCCAGGCTGGCCAGGCACCCCAGTGGGGACCCCCACCCTGATCCAGGACACCCTTCAGGGAAAACCAGCCGGCTCCCACCCGTGCACCAGGCCTCTATTCTATATAGTAAAAGGGTAATATGCCTCCCAGCACCGGGATCAGCGGAGCCGCTAGGCCTCCTGGCACTGGGATCAGCGTGACAGGGGGCAGCACCCAAATCCCCTGATCGGCCCTGCTCTGTGTGTGACAGAGGGCAGCACCCCCCCCCCCCCCCCCCGCCATGGGCCCTGCTCTGTGTGTGACGGGGTAGAGCCATAACCTCCCCATCAGCCCTGCCCTGAGTGTGACAGTGGTGGCGCCCCAACCCCCTGATTGGCCCTGCTCTGTGGGTGATAGAGGGCGGTGCCCCAACCCCCTGATCCGCCCTGCTCTGTGTGTGACAGGGGACTGTGCCCCAACTCCCCTATTGGCCCTACTCTGTGAGTGACAGGGGGGAGCTCCTCAACCTCCTGATGGGCCCTGCTCTGTGCGTGACAGGGGGAGCTCCTCAACCCCCTGATTGGCCCTGCTCTGTGCATGACAGGGTACAGAGCCCCAACCCCCATGATGGGCCCTGCTCTGTGCGTGACAGGGGGCAGTGCCCCAACCCCCTGATTGGCCCTGCTCTGTGTGTGACGGGGGTGGCGCTGCAACCTCCCCATCGACCCTGCTCTGTGCATGACAGGGGGCGGCGCCCCAACTCCCCAATCGGCCCTGCTCTGAGCCCAACCAGGGGCTGCACCTAGGCATTGGGCCTGCCCTCTGCCACCTGGGAGCAGGCCTAAGCCAGCAGGTCGTTATCTCCCGAGGGGTCCCAGACTGCGAGAGGGCGCAGGCCGGGCTGAGGGATCCCCCTCCCCCACAAGTGCACAAATTTTTGTGCACCGAGCCTCTAGTACAAGAATAAACAGTTTCAGGTACAACTACCTACTTTTGCCCCACCGTGTACTATACACGGTGACAGGTGCTTAAAAAAAAAAAGTAGGAAGGAGAGTGGAGAGATATGGTGCTCAGAGAAAGCCTCTGTCCGGTCTCCACTAGAAGGTGAGCTCCAGGAGGACAAGGACCTTACCTGTCTTGCCCATCATTGCAATTCCCCCTGAACAGTTGATCTTAGGTTGTCATATAATAATTCATCCCTCGCTAAAGTACGAGAAGAGAAAGCTGGTGTCTCTTATGAAGCCAGTAACCTCAGATCAGAATTGAAAATTGGAATATCACCTGTTATGACTTAGGGGTCACTTTGCCATCCATGGCGAGGCCAGGTCAGTGTCCAGCCCGTATTTGGCAGCCTGGATACCAGGAGCGTTTCCTGAAAGAACATTCTAGGTACTGTAAAGCTGCAGATCCCTCGAGGACAGTGCTGAGCTCGGGCTAGTCCCATAAGCATATGTTCACTCTCTGAACGAATAAATGATCGAACAGCAAAAGGCCAGTGACTTTGGAGAGTGGCCCCGTTTCCGGTCTGGGGGTAGGGGCGACGAAGACTTCTCTGCGCAGATCTGTGTGGAACAGGAACTCCGGGTCGCGGGCCTGGCTCAAGGGCCCATAATGATTCCACAGCGCCCGGCTGTGGACACTCGTTTTGGACAGCACCGGAACCAAAACCGCGCCCCGAGCGGCCCTTTGCAGCCTGCCCCGCCCACCAGCTGCCTATGGTTTCCATTGGTTGTCCCGCGGAAAGCCCGCCCTCTTAAAAAAGAAAAATCCCAGTAGTCTGTCCAAGTAACAGTAATCTGATTGGCTATCGTACCACCAATCACAAGCAGCAATCTTCAGCCTTGTCCAATCACATCGGGCGCAAGTCACGGCCCGCGGAGTTTGATTTTCGTCCAGGGACGCGGAAGTAGGGGGACCGGGGAGCAGGTGGAGTAACCCAGGCAGAGGGGGTGCTCCGCGATCCAGACCCTGGTCGCTGGGGGCGTTATTACCGCCGGGGGCCCGCAGGCCGAGCGCACGGCCGGACACGGGTCTGAAGGCCCGTGGGGCTTAGGCAACGGAGGATTCCGAGTCTGAGCTGCCTAACGACCGCGGCTCGGCGTCCCGAGTGGGCCGGGGGCTCGGCTTGGGAGGAAGGTGAGCGAGGCGACTCCGCTGGTAGGAGAGCCCCCAAGGACTCGTGCGGCCAGAGCGCGGGAGCAGCCGGGTGCAAGTCTCGGCCCGTTAGGTACTCGTTGGGTGACTAAGTGAAGTCACCGATTTGGGGTTCACGTTCCTTTTTTTTAAAGTGAACGAGGAGGGCTGGGGGGTGCTGCACCTTGTGTCGGCCCCCTGCCGGCTTGCCAGGGTGGGCGGACCACATCCCTCTCCCGAATCCGTCCGCAGCTGTCAGGTCAGCGGGAGCTGCTCTGCCCCGGCCAACTCGAGGGCTTCTCTGCTAAGTGTCCGGTCTCTTGTTGATGGACATTTATGAGGCTTAAACAGCCTGTGAGCTTGTAATGCAATTTAACGGATACATGGAAGCTTCCTGTACCAAGCCTTCCCCAACCCCCATGCCCTCTCTCTTTGACGTCCTTCAAAATAATGCTGGCCCGAAGAGATTAGTTGATGGTGTAATGTGTAACGATAGGACTTGTAGTTTATTTCATACAATTTATACGGCAGCTATTTATTTATCAAGAGTAACAGTCTCTAATTTTTTTTTCTGAAGGCATCAAGAAACTGATTATGTTTCCTTGAATTTCTCCTGTGTTTGCTTCATCAATGTCTTTCATATTGAATACCTTAAGAGAGATACTGGAATATTTCGGTGTTCCCATGGACCAGGTAAATGTTTTTAATGGATTTGAATGAACCTGTTGTAGTTGTTCTTGGGTCTCATTTTGAAAATGATTTATATGTAAGCATTTAAGGCGAAATTGTTATTTCTCTGTAGGTGTGACTACGATGAGTTTGCAATAGTTTACCTTTGATCGTTTGATTTTAAAAAGGGATAAGATTATTAGGAACCTGTTTACCTGATGGGTCAAATGCCAACAAAAGATGCAAACAGCCCTGAACGGTTTGGCTCAGTGGCTAGAGCGATGGCCTGTGGACTGAAGAGTCCCAGGTTCGATTCTGGTCAAGGGCATGGACCGTGGTTGTGGGCACATCCCCAGTGGGGAGTGTGCAGGAGGTGGCTGATCGATGTTTCGCTCTCATTGATGTTTCTAACTCTCTATCCTTCTCCCTTCCTCTCTGAAAAAAATCAATAAAATATAAAAAAATATGCAAACAAAATATTGGCATGACCTTCATGGAATTCCTTTTATTGCATAGGCAAATTACATTTTTAATCATCTAATCATTTTGTTAAAGTAAATGGCAAGTTATAGCTCAAAATATTCAGAATAAGTCAGAAGGAGAGAGGATGACTTTAAGTCTGAGAATGAAAAGCAAATCCAATTTTGTCTACTTACTGAGCATCTCCTACACCTAAGACAATATACTTGGTTCTGCAGGTGATACAGAATAGCAATACATGGTTTTTGTATTTATGGTGTTTAAAAATATGAGGGCTAGCCAACATTGCAGATAAGTATAATACAAGACTGAATATAAGACACAAAATAGTAGGGAGGTTTATAGAATAGACTTTTTGGTGTGTGAATTAGAAGAGAGTAGTCAAGGATAATTTCAAGATTTTAAGTAAAAGTAAGTTGAAGAATGATGGTGTCATCCTTATAAATAGGCAACTCAGTATGAGGAACTAGTTTGAGTAGGGAGATAAAGTCAGCCATATGTGCTGTTAGAATAGACAAGTACAGGTATCCTGCAGATAATGGGATAAATGGTTCTAGAATGTAGGAAAGAAAAGACTGGATTCAGATTTGGAGTTATCTATGTTATTTTGAGATTTGAACTGATGGACTTTAATGACGTAATGGAAGATGTCATTGAAGCATTCTGAATTTCAGAAATAGTGATGTTGAAGATAACGAGGACTGAGTAATAGTTGAAGATTTATCATTCTATTATTGGTGCCTTTAGGGATTTCAGTAGGTAGGGAATGGCAGCTGTATTATAGTACGTAATTGGATATTCAACTGAGGAAGGGAGGTGGTATCAGTTTGTGAAAAGAAATCAAGAGAGGCCATCAACTTGAAGGGGCAGCAGGAATGAATATTTTTCTTTTCAGTGTTAGAAGTAACTTCATCATATTTTTACACACTGGGGAAGACCCTTATAGACAGGAAAATATTTAAGATACAAATGAGAGTGATTGAGCAATGCCCTGAAAAAGGTACTTGGGCAGAGCCTATAAATAAATAAGCCTTGGACAGAAGCTGGACAGTCAAGAGTAGAATAAAATTGAGAGATAGTGGGGAGATTTTGAATGGAGAAGAGTGAAAATTGAACTATATTAAATCATTGTACTTGATTTTTCTCAGTAATAGGAGAGGTGAGACCACTTATAGGTGATGAAAGTAGTGGCGTTGGGGATTTCAGAGATTGGCAATTACTTGGGGCGACACAGAGAGCATAACATGTTATGAAGGGTTTGCAGAATACCTGTGCAGAGTAATCTTTGTAAATATTGTTGTAGTGGGGGTAGTTTATCCATTAGTAATATGAGGACACATATCAAAAGGATGAACCAGCCTTAACTGGTTTGGCTCAGTGGATAGAGGGTCAGCCTGTGGAAGGAAGGGTCCCAGGTTCGATTCCGGTCAAGGGCATGTACCTTGGTTGCGGGCACATCTCCAGTAGGGAGTGTGCAGGAGGCAGCTGATCGATGTTTCTCACTCATCGATGTTTCTAACTCTCTATTCCTCTCCCTTCCTCTCTGTGAAAAATCAATAAAATATTTTTTTTTTTTAAAAAAGGATGAACCATTTTTGAGAGCATATCAACTGAAATAACTTGATAATCCCTGCTTGGTATGAAAGTTAGTCAAGTCAAAATGAGGGGCCCTGGCCAGATGGATCAGTTGGTTGGAGCATCGTCCCGATATGCCAAGGTTATAGGTTTGATCCCCAGTCAGGGCACATACAAGAATCAACCAAAGAATGCATAAATAAGTGGAACAGCAATTCAATGTTTCTCTCTCTCTCTCTCTCTCTCTCTCTCTCTCTCTCTCTCTCTCTCTCTCTCTCTCTCATCAATCAATTAAAAAAAAAAGATCATCTTGTACACCAAAAAGTTACGAGTTCCATGCCCGGTCCGGTCACATCTAGGAGCAACCTATTGATGATGTTTCCCTTTCTCTCTCTCTCTTTCTTTTTCTCCCTCCCTTCCTACCTCTCTAAAATCAGTAAACATATCCTCAGGTGAGGATTTAAAAAAAAAAAATGAGGGTCCTAGATCAGGAATAGAAGAAGGAGGTGAAATAATAGAAATGATGAGGATGGTCAATGGCAATGAAGGAATGAGTTAGAAGGGTAGAAGTTTGTCAGGATGGAAATTGCAGAGATATGAAGGAACCGTTCAAGTTAATCACGAATAGGGTGACTATGCATAGTACGTACTCTCACTGCAGTGAAGCCGCTAGGCCTGTGGTTCTTAGCGAGGGCACACATGAGTGGCAGCAGGACACTTTAAATACAATTGCTCAGGCTGGCAGAGATTCTAGTGTTAATAGCTCTGGTATCTACTAGTATATCCTTAAGGCCACACTGTTCAATATGGACACTACTGGCCAGGTATCACCTTTAATTGCTTGAAATGTCTGAATTGAGATCTGGTTTGGTGCAAAATGTAATTCTTTGAAAACAAGACTTTGAGAACACCGTTCTGTATTTTCTTTTAAAAAATAAACGTGATTGCATCTTTTGCATTAGATGTATAAAGATACCTAAGATAGAGTACTTTTTAAAACAACATTTTATGTTTCAATAGCTTTTGCAGATTTGGGGAAACAAAGGTTATGGATCAGCTCGGAGTATTGTTCGTATTATTGGGAAAATTCTTCCTTTAGAAGCTTGTCGCAGGCCTGATTTCGAGGTATGTCAGCCAGCATGCAATGTTGAATCACTATGTATAAAATAATCCTAGGTAACCCAGGGGATACAGGATAGAACAAAAGAAGAAATATTTCCTGCAAAGACCTTTATCCCTGGAAACAAGTCATCACGTGTGTTTTTGTGTTTATTTCTTTAAATAATTACATTCAAAAATGGGCAGGTACAAAGCAATACCAAGTATTTTATTCTTATAGTTTGTGATTGATGATAGATGACATTAACCAGGGGAGAGGATATTGCTACACGTATAGACTTGGGGATAATATTTTCCTCAGTATTTTTTCTTACTAATAGGTGCATGGTTTTCTACTGAATATCCCTTTTCCCGCTTGGATTTTTAACTTATTTAATGTCCATGGCATGTGTCTCCCCCCTACTCCCTACAGAGCTCTGACTTTGTTTTCCTTTTTTCCCTTTAGCTGATCCCCCTCTTGAACTCTGTAGACTCTGGTAACTGTGGCTCTGTAGTTCCATCTTTTGCTGATATTTTGTGTGTGGCAAATGATGAAGAATCCATTTATCTCAGATTTCGGTAAATTTATATACTGATCTTGGAAGGTGGGGTATGGGCTGTCATCTGAATTCTTGGACGTGTTCAAGTTCAGACTCAGTGGGCCTTTTTGATTTGTCCGTCTCTCTGCTGCGTTGTGTCCAACTAATATTTTCCTAATAAGGATGACTGCTTGTTCCTCAGGTTTAGCCAGTTTTTCTTACTGAACATTTAAACCTAGCACCAGGCCTAGGAAGGAATGATATTTAAACAGCATCACAGTCACTGTGTTCGTATTTATGAGAAAGCTATTTTCTATACTAGGTAACTAGGTTTATTTTATTTCATATATTTATTCAAAACTTAACCTAGTTCTTACAGGCAATGATGTTAAACATTATTTCAACATTTGTGTGTGTTTTCTCCTAGGGAATACTAACATGTGTTAGTATATTCAGATGCAGGCTATAAGCACAACCAGGCTCAGTTATTGAAATACCACGACTAAATTTTTTACATGTCAAACTGGGTTATCAATTTTCAAGAAATTAGAATACCGTAAATTTATTCTTAACATTGTACTGAGTATAAGGCCTTTCAGTACTGTGTATTCAGAACACAGAATTTCTAAATAAAACAACTTGTCATGTGTTTAAAGTGAAAAGGCAGAACACAGGATAATTATTTTTGTTTTACAGTCTAAAAGCAGGGCTTGTTCCTTCGTTCACTGACCACTTATTGGTCACCTATTAAAGGTTAATTTCTGTTTTACATACTGAGAATACACAGTTACATAAGATGTTGTGTTTGTCCCCAGTGAGTCTAGAGATAAGTCATGGGATAAAGAGAGCTACTCTGATTTTGCCTTGGTGTCTGTATTCCTCTTGGACTGAAATAATTTATTTCTTTTGGAAAATTTCCCTCCCACTCCCTTTCCCTCTCTCCATCCCCATTTCTTCCTTCTTTCCACCCCCAGAAATGGTATACGGAAAAATGAGGAAGAGGAGACTGAGGTTTTCCATCCTTTGCAACTAGTTCGGGATCCACCGTCACCTGGTCTAAGACATAACAAACCAATGAAGGATTCTCAGCCTGTAAATGAAGCTGCAATTAAAAAAATAGCTGCCCTTGAAGACGAGCTCACTTTTCTTCGTTCTCAGATTGCTGCAATTGTGCAAATGCAGGAGCTGAAAAACAGTACTAATTCTGGTAAGTAACACTGGGTTTTTGTTTCAGGTAGATGGTACTCGCCTAGTATTTAAGTCCGTACAGTTCTGAGTAAGAATGCTTGATGTTTATGTATCTCGTGAATGTCATTGAATACAAAAAGATGTTGGCTATATAAAAATGTTTTGTTTGATGTTTATTTAGAATAAATTAAGACACATTTGGCCCTGGCTGGGTGCCTCAGTGGATTGGAGTGTCATCCTGTACATCAAAAGGTTGTTCATGGTCAGGGCACATACGTAGGTTGCAGGTGTGATCCCTAGTTGGGGCACATCCGTGAGGCAACTGATGGATGTTTCTTCTCCCTCTCTCTCTGCCCCCCTTCCTCTCTCAAATCAATGAAAACATATCCTCAGGTGAGGATTAAAAAAAAAAGACATTTGTATTGAGGGAGATAGTTTTGGTTTAAAGAAGAGCTAACTATACTGCAGAAGATAGTAGTTTTGTATTGAAAAGACTGTTTTCTAAGTAAACTTTTCTAAATCTTCAGAAAAGCACTGGAAATTTAAGAGGAAGAGTGGATTAATTTGAAAGATTTGAGATTTCATAGATTTGTAGTTTGAAGTTACTGCTGCTATTTCACCTCGTTAGGAGAATAATGTTCTCTAGATGACCCTTTTCTAAATTTTTAGAGACAAAACTTGCTTTAACCTATAGGCATACACACGTAATATATATAGGTGTACATACACACACACATATAATTTACATATAACAATGTATATACATTATACTATAAATATACATATATAATAGGTATTACATAATGTGTAATAATAAAAATGAGATGTAAATACACATTTTTTAGCAATCATGTGCTACAGCCTTTTAGGAGCAAATCTCTTGTGAAAGAGCTAGTAAAACAGTCCCCCCTTTTCCAAGGGGGGTACGTTCCAAGACTCCCGGTGGATGCTTGAAACCACAGTTAGTACTGAACCCTATATATATACTCTGCTTTTTCCGATAAATACATCCCTTTTCACTTACAGGAAGCACTTCCCGGCTTCCCTCTGGCATATCCGAATTGCCAGCATCAGTACTGTTTTGCTTTGGGGCCAACATTAGGTAAACTAAGGGTTACTTGAGCACAAGCATTGTGACACCTCAGCAGTCGATCTGATAACCCGATCTGATAACCCAAACAGCTACGGAGTGAGTGATGGTTGGGGAGTGTGTAGAGTGTGGAGATGCTGGATGAAGGGATGACGATTCATGTCCTAGGTGAGCCAGAGTGGGACAATAAGAGGTTTCATCGTGCTACTTAGAAGGGCACTCAATTTAAAACTTATGAGTCGTTTATTTTTGGAATTTCCATTGATGTTTTTGGACCAAGGTTGACTTTGGGGAACAAACCATGGAAAGTGAAAATGCATAAGGAAGACTATTGTACTCGACTCATCCTTAAGCTCTTGCCTAACGTGTATGCTTGGGTGTTTATCATAGAGATACCATTTTGAGTGTTTCTAACTATAAGTTCTTGATCATGTTTTAGCTTTTTAAAATAGAGGATGAAATTTAGATTGTATGTGAATTACTGAAAAAGCACTTTTTATTTTCTCTTTGAAGTGTTTCTCCCTATTCCCACTTTTAAGGGCCAGCACAGAGAACCCTAACTGGATTAAAAGTAAATTTCCTATTTGGCTTGACTCTTACAGAAATGACAAAGCAGATGGGATTGCTTCTCCTTTCTGGCCACATCATTATTTTAGCAGCATTACAGAAATTGTTTCTGTTTTGGTTTTGATTAGTGTTATGTGAAAGAGAATTTTGCATGATTTTTCAACAGACTGCTTTGTTTTCTAGGCTCCTTTGACTCGACTGATGGGCCTAGTGGTTTGGGACAAGTGCCATCCTCAGGAACTGCTCGACTAAGTGTCAAACCAGACCCATTTTCAAGTTCAGTGCTTCCCGCTCCTCCTCCTCCTCCTCCACCCCCTCTGCCCCCTCAGTTTTCTTCTCTGCAGCCTCCATGTTCTCTTGTGCAGCCAGAATATACTCATATTTGTGGCTCAGATAATACAGCAACTGAAGTGAAAAGACAGCACCCAGGTGCTAGTAAGACCAATTATAATCGTCATTCAAAAAACCAGAAAAACAAAGATGTGCCAAACATGTTGGATGTTCTGAAGGATATGAATAAGGTTAAACTTCGTGCTATTGAACGGTATGTTGTCATAATTTGAGAAATGAATCAAAATTTTATCAGGAATGTTTTAAAAAATTATGTTTATCAAACTAAACCTATACACATCTTCTCTTTTATTTCCTTTCACCCCAAAAGGCCCTCCCAGAGAATCATTTCAATTTTTTGACTCTTCTAGTATATTAGCTCCATAGTTTTGAAAAAACATACTTTATTTGCTGTTTCTTAATATTTTATTTATATTTTCTTCCCACTGTTAAAGATTAGGAATATATTCTCATAGACAATCTACCCTCTCACACACAGGCACACATACACTTATTACATCTTCCCAGCATCGTTAAATCACAGTCTTTAGTTAAGTCGGTATGTAGAATGTTGTTGATTTTGGTTTCTAGGTGTGGTTCTGAAACCTTAATTATCTGGTGATGTGGGACGTAAGAATTCATGTTTAAAAGTGAGACGGTGAAAAGCCGCTTGCAGGTGCTTGTGTGAGGTGGCGTGTCCGCCGGGGGCTTGACAGTTCAGTGAGTGAGGAGAGACCTGGTCACGTTGTTGGCCAGACCCCAGGCTTCAGTAGTTGTTTGTCTTTTCTCTGGGGCTTGAGTTTTCCCAGGAAGTCCTTCAGTCTCCTTCTTGGTCAGGAGAAATGCGAGTTACACGGGGCATGCAAGCCAGGTAGGAGTTCATCATTCTGTTTGTAGTCTTTTTCTTAATACCTCTTTGCCGGGAGCCGGTCCATCCTTGCTGTTTCAAGGGACCTGGCATATATGGCATACGGTTCTTAATATGTTTGCTCACCTTCTTGGCGCTGTGTTTTAACCAAGGTCACCTCTCCGAGAAAGGTTGAATCCCCAGGTAGGGATTTTCCCCTGAAGTTAGGGAGGGAATAAAACCCCTCAACTAAGTGCCAGGTGGGTAATTAATCACTTTAACTATGAACAATCATGCTTAAACTACATAATCTTTTCTCCCTGGAATGGAGATAAGAAACGCCCTAACCTTTGTAATAGAGATTGATAGGATTGAATCAACTGGTATAAATACAGTTGTAACAAGACAGAAACACTCAGAACTTAGAACAGAATCAAGAAGACAGAACCTACACGGAGCCTAGAGACAGAAGAACTTCGCTGGAGAGAGCATGCCGGAGGATCCTGGAGAGGGACTGGCCTCGGAGCCTAGAGACAGAGCCTAGCGGGAGAACATGGCAAGGGATCCTGGACTGAACCTGACTACAGAGATTGGCAGGAGAACCTGACTGGAACCTGGACACTGAACCTGACTGGAGAGCCTGGACAGAACCTGGCTGGAGAACCTAGCGAGGGAACATGGCTACAGAACCTCGCTGGAGATCCGGGCTAGAGATCCTGGCTAGGTTGCTGATCAACTGAACGCTGTCTCCGTGTCATTCCTTCTTCGCCGACTCCGTCCACGCCTTTGGGGACCCCTGGACCCGCTGGGGTTGGACCCCGGCACCTCGTTCTTAATACCTTCTGTCCCACATAGCTCAAATTCCATCAGTATGTAGCTCAAATTTTCTATTTCATCAGTGTATTTTCTTTTCCATCAGTATATAGCTCAAATTTCTGTACCCTCATGATCCAACTGCTACTCCCACCTAAGCCACCATCTCATTCAGCTTGAGCCCTGCAGCAGCCTCCTTGCTGGTCTCTTGGTTTTTATTGTTGCCTCCTTCACTCTTCTCCATATAGTAACCAGAGTGTTCCTTTAAAAACTGAAGTCAATCATGCCTTTCCCTGTTTCAAACCCCTGGTGATTTTCCATGTGCTTAGAATAAAATACAGACACTTTGCTGGGGCCTGTAAGCCCCGCCGGGACCCAGCTCTGGCTTCTCTCCAACCTCAGGCCCTACTTCCTGTGGTACTTGTGGTACGGCAGCTAGTCCTGGTTTCTTTCTCCTTTTCTCACACGCACCAAGCTCCGTCCCGATGAGTCCACCAATATTTACTCTTAAGCTGACAGCTGGTCATTTCCCTAAAGAGGCTTTTCCTGGTCATCTCATCTGAAGTGCTTTCGTCTAGTCACTGTCATGTTGACCTGCTTATTTTATTCGTAGCACTTACTGCACCCAGTCATCTTGCTTACATGTTCATTGACCATCTGCCCCCAGAATGTCTGCCCTCAAAGTGTCACAAGGAGCCTGGTCTAATAGGCATTAAGTGAAGGTGGAGTGAACGACTAGCTGAATGCTTCTCTTTTCATGAACTCTTTTTTAATAGTTCTTAAATATTTTTTAAAAATTTCCCCCTGAAACAGTGATTTAAAATAAAGATCTTCAGCACAGAGATTTTTGATGAGTCTTAGGTCATAGCAAGGTTGTGGTAGAGCCCCACTTGGTTTTCTGATTCGTGGTAAAAAATTTCACTCTCGCCAAAACCGGTTTGGCTCAGTGGATAGAGCGTCAGCCTGTGGACTGAAAGGTCCCAGGTTCGATTCCGGTCAAGGGCACGTACCTGGGTTGCGGGCACATCCCCAGTAGGGGATGTGCAGGAGGCAGCTGATCGATGTTTCTCTCTCATCGATATTTCTAACTCTCTATCTCTCTCCCTTCCTCTCTGTAAAAAATCAATAAAAAATCTATTAAAAAAAAAAATTAAAAAAAAAATTTCACTCTCTTGACCTATTAGATTGTAGTACATTATGCTTATATTTCTGCTGTGCTTGTTAACAAGGAGCTTAAATTACACCAATTTTAATTAATTTATTTTTTTTAAATAGGTCACCTGGAGGCAGACCCATTCGTAAGAGGAAAAGACACAGTTCGCAGTGGGATCCAGTGTCTTTAATTTCCCAGGCACTGAAGCAGAAATTTGCGTTCCAAGAAGATGATTCCTTTGAGAAAGAAAATAGGTCTTGGGAGTCTTCTCCATTTTCTAGTCCAGAAACTTCAAGGCTGAGCTCTAACAATGTAAAGTTAATTTTTCAGTTTTTCTAAAGTGTATTATTTATGACATGTCTTCGCCTTCAAGTTCTCTTAAAGTAACTGTGCAGAATGGGCTACCCCAGCATGTCACACTCGCGGCTGGCGGGCTGAATGCTTCTGACCACGAGTGTGACATGCTCGGGACACAATAATTTGTTGGCGCTGCTAATGTTTCTGTCTTCGTTAGCTTTTACATACTCCTTTTAGCTTCCAGCCTTCTATGAAGTTTTTGAAATAAAACATTTGATTTGGAAAATATGCGCACAAGTTTGTGCTGGTTCACCCAGGCAGGTGCTCGCTCGATGCTGCTGTCTGCGGTGTGAGCTGGGGCCGACACTTCGGGAGGACACAGAAGAGCCGTGCAATAGGCTCACACCAACCACGGTCATGTGAGAATGCTCCATTGTTTCAGTCAAATGTAGACTCTGGATTATTTAGGCAAATAGAATGTTAACTGTGCTTTTAAGACAAATGGGATCATTATTCTCTTTAGTGACAATGCTTCTTGGTGGCTTAAAGGGCCACACTATATTTCCATCGCTTGACCCTGAAGCTTGCTCCTTACTTGAAGTGTCTTTTAAAATTTAGACTTAATTCTAATTTTGAGGGTGTTTTTATTTCACCTCGTAGGTTAGCTGAGGTAGTACATGGAATAACCCTGGGGGACAAGAAGCTGTGGAAGAGGAGCAGGGTCTGAAGTCGGGTGGAGAGCTTCAGGGTGGCAGCCATCAGCAGAGGGGACGGAAAAACTAAGCAGCAGATAGCAACGCAGGGAGCACAGCAGAGTGGGGGGAGATTGTCCTACCGGGTCCTAGCGTGAGTAGTCTGAGCAGCGGTGTGTGTGTACAGTATCTGATGTTTATTATGTTGACTCAGAAAATTACATCCTTCACTCTAAGACAGCCGTGGGCAAACTACGGCCCGCGGGCCAGATCCGGCCCGTTTGAAATGAATAAAACTAAAAAAAAAAAGACCGTACCCTTTTATGTAATGATGTTTACTTTGAATTTATATTAGTTCACACAAGCACTCCATCCATGCTTTTGTTCCGGCCCTCCGGTCCAGTTTAAGAACCCATTGTGGCCCTCGAGTCAAAAAGTTTGCCCACCCCTGCTCTAAGAAGACAAAAAAGTATATAGAACTATTATAATAATAATGCAAATGTGCCTACAAATAAATGCTTAACATTTGTATATAAATTTAGAACTTGCAAAGTACTTTTTTACGCATAGTATTCGATCTTCACAGGAATATCCTAAAAATACAAAAAAAAAATCTCCAGGCTAATATTACCTACTTTACACACGAGGAAAATGAACCTCCTGGTGTTTAAGTAATCTGCCCGTAACCCCACGTCTGATTGTCAGAGCTGTGACTAGAACCTGGTTTATTAAAACTCTAGGATTTTCGAAGTCTTCAGTTACCTAAGAAATTCACTTGGGTAACTGAATATCCTGAATAGAACATCCTGTTTCCAGCGACAGTGGATTGATGAGGTATTACCGAGTTGTCTCAGACTGTGCACTGTTCTGAGCATTTCTCTCCAGTCAGCTATGCTTCTTAGAGGAAGAGCATGTCTTTTTGTGTCGTTTCAGGGGCCGTGCCTGCCACACGGCCCACTCTCAATAACTTTATTGTTGAATGATTAAACGTCAAGGGGGCATTTGGTGCTGGTATTGCCATTTTTTCTTTTTTTAAACATTGGAATAATTTCTGTGTTAAACATCTGCTTTATTTCAGTTTGGACATCACATTTCACAGGCAAAAGGACAGTGACCTAAAGGAAGAACCGACAAATGCAAAAGGCGTCACAACCGAGGTGTGGGCGGCGTGAGCTGTGTCTGCGCTACAAGGAGAGCCGCAGATTCGCCAGCATGTCTTTCACCAAATGTTAATCTCCCGTTAGTGAAGTTAAAGGAAGTCTGTGCGCCAGGATATGTTAGTGCAGAGGTCTGAAAAGGCTTGACTTTTAAGAATACCCGTCTCTGGATTTGGTTGCTGATGATAGGTATAATAATTGATTTTTTTTTCATGTATGTTAATGTTATTAAAGGCTGAATACACACTTGGAATGGTTTTTCTAAGAGCAAAGTAGTGACTGACTTAATGTTTCTCATTAGAGAACAGTAGGGTCTCATTGTAAGGTAATAGAAACCATTTTAATGGATTAAGATATTAATACAAGCTAAGTCTATACTGTATCACTCAGCAAATGATAGTATGTTTGAATTTTTAAAAAACAATTTCTTAAAGCAATTATGACATCTTAATTTAAGAGCCTTTGAATCTTTTAAAAATTGTTGGTGATTTGGTTTATTTGACCACCAGAAACTTGGGAGGTTTTTAAAGAATGTAATTGTGTCACTCAGATAGTCATAGCTTTAATCATATAGGTTTAGCCTCCTAAAAGTTCTTCCTGAGGTGATAATTACTTTTTAGAAACTGATTTGATAAATGCTAATATTTAAAGAATTGTCATAAGTTTTGCCTATACTTACTATGTAAATATGTATGCCTATCTTTTTCTTTTGTTCCACATTACAGTTATACTCTGTTCCTTTGTAAATAAAATAAATGTATGTTTGTAACATGGTTGTGTATTGTAGCATTTCAAATTCAGTTTTTTCTTCTTACTACTTCGTTTGGAAATCTGAACTTATATTTTGGACCTTGAGAGCTTGTTTGGAGGTTCTAGCAGGGGGGCGCAGCTACTCGTATACCCTTGACCGAAGACCGGTCCTCTCCTCAGGGGGGGGAAGGTCGTCCTCTTCGACCGAGCGCGCAGCTTCGGGAGGGACGCACATGGATCGGTGAGGGAGGAGGGGGACACCCGCCTAGCCAGCCAGATCAGCCGAATCAACCCTGGCGATCAATGGGGTGACAGATGTCACAGCCAGATCGCCCTCACATCCTGAACTTATATTTTGAATGAGTTCTGTAGGTAATTAGAACTCTCCCCCCCCCCCCCAATTAAATAACTGCTTTTTATTTCCCAGGGTAGCTTGCATTTTTACTTTTATAGTTTTCTTATTTTAAAATGTATAAAGAACAGCCTCTCCCCAACAACCAGCAGATACCCTTGGAAGATACCACTCTCAGCTAAGAGAAGTATATATCTTGAGATAGCTCAAGTTGATTTTTAAAAAATTCTTTTTTTAAATCCTCACTCAACATGCTTATTGACTTTAGAGAGAGAAACATTGATTGGCTGCCTCCCATACTCGCACCTACCGGGGTTTAAACCTGCATCCTAGATGTGTGTTCTGACCAGGAGTTGAACCCACAACCCTTAGGTGTACAGGATGATGATGCTCCAACCAATTGAGCCACACTGACCAGGGTGCTCAAGTTGATTTTTTTTTTTTTTGGGGGGGGGGGCTTCTCTGTTCTACTTCAGAATGAATTTGCTGCAAGAGCACATTTCAGCACCACAATGCCACCAGGATTGAATTGATCATGGGGTCACCTCTGTTGAGAAGTATGACTTCTGGTGTCCTGGGACATGTGAGCTCAGGCCTTGAAATTCCGGAATGGCCTAAATTTGGGCTCCTGGTTTGCCATAGAGTTCCTTAGGGTTAGGGATTCAGTGTAGGGATTCACCATGAACCTGTCCATAAATTAGTGAATACCTCACTTATAAAACCATATTTGATTGCACTTTACACGTATCTAAATACACTATGAATGCTAAAATGGGTTCTGCTCTTGCAAGTTATATAAATGCTGGCTTCTTTTCCTGACATTAAAACAATCTCTCACTCGCCTAGAAGTGTTTCTCTCCCCATCCTCTTCCTCAGATGCCTTAGGCTCCAGTACATTCTCCTTCCCCATTGGCTGTTTCAAACACTCATCTTTAACCTTAGGCAACACTGCTCGTCTTAGACATAATGTTTTACTTGTTTAGATTTTGCTTTATTTCATAAAGTTTTTAAGGCAGCATACAAGGATATGTAAAGCATGGTAAAATAAGAAATGGAGGAAAAATCTAAACTCTTCAGACTGCAGTTTTCCCTGTTGGCCACAAGAGAGCAGTATAGCATCAGAGAGGGCCTCGGCTGCTGTTAAAATGGCTAATCTGTTATCTATCACATTTGAATTCCAAATTTTTAGAAGTTACAGAGTGAGGTTAGATTCAGTATTGCTTGCAAAAGCAGCCTGTTTTTAATGACATTCATGGATTATAAATGGCCCTGTCCTTGACAGATCTCAGATTACTCATGTCAGACTAATCCAACTCTTTCCCCAACAAATACTAAATCTTTCATAAAATTCAATGATACAAGTAAAGGATAGTACTGCTTAATTGCCAAACTTAAGATTGCATTGAGGTTATCATAAGTTCTTCAGTTTGAGTACAACTATTTATTTCACTAGGGAAAAGCACAGGGCTATTATGAATAATAAGTTTACAGTTTTTGCTTATATCCCAGTAAAGATTGGTATATTAAAATGGGGAATTTTTATTAGGGATTCCATAACATATACATGCAAATATATGTTTTCAAAGCTATTGCAATTGTTTTGCTACAATAATAGGTTAAGTGATAAGGCCTATAACAATATACATTTCAGCCTCTAAATATTTAGTCATTTTTTTTTCCCTTTCAGTCATCATTTTATAGAGAAGAAAATTGAGGCTCAAAGATGTTAAATGTATTAGCTAATATTAAACAATAAATTAGATCACACCAGTGACTAGGTCTCCAGTCTCCTAATGCCTGGTCTATGCTCTTTCTATTCATCACAACTCCTCCCTGTCACTCTGGACAGAGGAAAAGAAGATGAACAATTTTAGTAGATTGCACAGGAGCCCATCTTAATATGCTTTTCTAAAAGTTTAGATCTGAATTCAGGTTGAAGGAGGCTAATGCTGGAATTCTCACAAAATAAAGCTTGCACTCAAACCTATGAAACTAATACTCAACACAGCATATACTAGGTGAAATGCTCAAGATGTGGTGGACTTTAGCAAAATAATGTTTCATACAATGTGCTCTTTGGGGAAACCAGCCTCAAGACTGTGTAGTTATATACTCTATGGAACAGATATGATTGAGACATCCTGTTCTCTCTCTCTCTCTCTCTCTCTCTCTCTCTCTCTCTCTCTCTCTCTCTCTCTCTGACTCAGCACAAGAAACCGTGGTGTCTGCATTCTGAGCTCTAACCCCAGAGCCCTCAACCCTGGCTTCTGCTCACACCGCTCCGGTCCATTCTGCCCTCCCTCTGCTGCAGCACAAGGTGAGTGCCTGCACATGAAATTTTGTATGTTGGCCCTTAAGAGGGTGCCTGCACTTCCAGCCATCTCTCCCTGACAGACAGCAACCTGCTGCTCTTCACAGGCAGGTGTTATGGGCACCTTTCTCAGTCCGGGTGCTCTCTGCTGGGGGCCCAGCTGGGGGTTATGACCCAGAGTCCTCAGTGGGAACCCTCCACAGCGGAGACATGTCTCTGAAACTTCAGCTCTGTCTGTGGGAGCCCGGCCAGCCCTTTCGCAATTCCGTCCTTCCTTCCAGTCTCTACGTCGTCTGCACTTTCTGTCCTTGGTTATCTGTGTGAGCTCCAGCTAGTCTTCAGGGGGTTACTCAGGATGTCTTTCTGTATTCTAGTTGCACCCCAGTTTGGTCCAGGCAGGGAGTATGTCTGTGTACCATCCAATTACACTGTGTCCACTTTTAATCTGCCCTCTTGTGGGCATTCTGAGAACAACACCCCAATAAAAGATTAGGCTCAGTAGCACCCTCTTCTGGGGATTTAGAGAACAGCACCCTAGCAAGGGATTAGTCTCGATCGCGCCCTCTGGTGAGCATTGTGAGAACAGCATCCTAGTAAGGGATTCAGGGGTGGGCAAACTTTTTGACTGGAGGGCCACAATGGGTTCTTAAACTGGACCGGAGGGCCGGAACAAAAGCATGGATGGAGTGTTTGTGTGAACTAATATAAATTCAAAGTAAACATCATTACATAAAAGGGTATGGTCTTTTTTTTTTTTTTTAGTTTTATTCATTTCAAACGGGCCGGATCCGGTTTGCCCACAGCTGGTTAGGTTCAATGGTGTGTGTGTGTGTGTGTGTGTGTGTGTGTGTGTGTGTGTGTGTGTGTGTGTGATATGCTGTTGAGTTGGCTCTGACTCCTGGTGACCCCCAGGTTCTATCCTCTGCAGCCATATTCAGCTCCTGTAGACTCATGCCTGTGGCTCTTTTATGAAGTTGATCCATCTCATGTTTGCTCTTACTCTTTTCCTGCAGCCTTCTATTTTCCCAGCATATTACCTTTCCCAAAGCGCCCTGCCTTCGCATGAGGAGCCCGAAGTAGGACAGCTTTGGTTTTGTCGTTTTTGCCTCCAGTCATGTCTCAGGCTCCATTTGCTCTAGGACCCACTTGTCTGTCCGACAGTTTTCCCTGTAATGAACTTCATTTTCTCTATCAGCGTCAGTTATCTGGGATGCAGTCCCAGGGCAAGGTGTCTTTAAAAACGTAGAGAAAATATTAATTGTTTCTGACTCTAAGGTGCTCCTTCCTCCTCCTGCTCCCCAACTCTCCCTTTACCCCCTCAGCTCAGACTCCCTTCTGAACACTAGGGCAGAAAGAACTTAAAGCCCTGAAGATCTGAGAAAGATGGAGGTTTCATTACTAAGCCTTCCATTAATCTTTCTGTAAGACTTCCACCTGCCATTTACAGCTGAGCTGCATCTCATTGCTCTTCTTAAATCAGTGGTTCTCAACCTTGGCTGCACATTGGAATCACCTGGGAATCTTTTTAAAATCCTGATTTCTGGGCCTCATCCTCCAGAAATTCTGTTTCTTTGTTATGGGGTGAGGCCACAACACTAGTAACAAAGAGACAGAACTTCCGGAGGATGAGGCCCAGAAATCAGGATTTTAAAAAGATTCCCAGGTGATTCTAATGTTCAGCCAAGGTTGAGAACCACTGTCTTAAAGACACCTACACGTTGAGTTCTTAAAGTTTAGAGGTAATAAAATCACATTACCTAAATTAGAAAAAAAAAAATTGAGGGAATCCCTTACTAACATGACTGCTCAGCAATTTATCGTAGTTTATTTCAACCCTTCTTTCCTTTTCTGTACAATCTAGGGTTGGCTGTCTTCTGCCTTTCCATGTGGTCTTTGTGGAAAGAATCCATTCAATTTACAGTGTCATCGGGGTGCAGAGTAGAAATTGCTGACACTCTTCCCAGGGATCTAGAGGAGAAGCGCTAAGCCCTCAGCTTCTGCACCAATGGGCTTGTTGAACCACCTTCCCAACAAAGGAAGGTTCCCATCCCCACCTTTAGGAGAAACGGTAAGAGAAGACATTTCTCTTCATGTTGTGATCGCAGTCACACTGCACTTACAGAATGGCATTTTGCTCTTTCATTAACATCATCTAAACGATGTTACACGACTTTGTTACACGACTTCCGCATCCTCAACTTTTAATAATTGTACAATATTTCACTGAGGTTGTATCCTCTTCTGTATTTATACATCCCCTCAAGTTTTGGACACTTAGATTGTTTTTTTCTTAATTGTTTGTGATTGATCAATAATGAATATTTTATTTTCATTGGTTTATTTATTCATTTTTTTTAATGTCAAATTTTGTTATTTTGTAAGGTGTCCTTGGCTCACACGTACATGTAAAAATGCAAACACAACCTAAAGACTTACAAGTCCAAGACACAGCTCCCCATGCCCTCCTCGGATCAGCTGCGGTCATTGGGCATCTCTCTGTGGGTCTGCGTGTGCCTCTCTTTTCACTGTTGCGTGGCAACTCACTGTGAGGCTATGGGCTGTGCATGCAGTGCCTGGTTTGTGCACCTGCCTTGTCCTGGGGCTGCTAACACTTTAGAGCAGTGGTTCTCAACCTTCCTAATGCCGACCCTTTAATACAGTTCCTCATGTTGTGGTGACCCCCAATGTCATTGTTACAAATTGAACATAATTAAAGCACAGTGATTAATCCCAAAACAATATGTAATTATATATGTGTTTTCCGATGGTCTTAGGTGACCCCTGTGAAAGGGTCGTTCGACCACCAAAGGGGTTGCGACCCACAGGTTGAGAGCTGCTGCTTTAAAGGAAAGGGTCTGGTTTACTTCCCACCAAGGTGCCATCCACTTGTCAAGCCACATGTCTGCAGGACTAAAGGGGGGGTAGCAGAGGAGCCAGCTTTACAGACTAGAGCCCTGGGTGGTTATCCTGGATGTACGTATATAACTACAGTGGGGCCTTGACTTACGAGTTTAATTCGTTCCGAGACCAAGCTCGTTAACGAGCTCGTTAACTCAAATTACTCTATCAACTCAATGCAAAAAAATCAGCCGACAGACAGCTGGTATCTCAAAAAACTCGTGAGTCGTGACACTTGTAAGTCAAGGCCCCACTGTAGTTATCTCGCAATGGAAATTTGGGCGGTTCCTGTAGCAGGCACCAATAATTGTCTGCATGCACATGTGTGTAGAAAATTCCTGAAGTGCAATTGCTGATAAGGTCCTGTGCAACAGGATACATTCACACCAGTGAATGTAATGATCAGAGCTGGCTGGTGCTGTGGAGTTGCCTGCTTTGGTGGTATTCAGGCAGAGGGGACGCCTCAGAGAGCATGTGGAGGGCTGCCCAACTGGTCAGGATCTGGAGCCAGCTGGCCTGAACAATGATTTAACTCGTCGGTCCTCAGTTTTCTCATACAGAAACTGAAATAAATCGTAGGTCTCACTTCCTAGAGCTGTTGTGTGTTAATTCATATAAAGCCCTTAAAACCATGCCTGCACAAGTGCTGAATAAATGTGAGGGGTTACCACCATCCTCTTCATCATCACCATATCACCGGACGCCTGGGTGGGCTCTCCGGCCTGGGGAGGTCCTTTTGGTTCAGGGAGCACCTCAGGCCATTGGAGTTCAGGTTGGCCTGGCATTTGTGATGAGTTCTCGCACTGTTTCCCCCATAAGTTGCCACTGATTAGCTGCCGAAACTTGAGACTTCCTTGGGCTTATGCTGTTTCTTCTCTCCAGGTTAGAGTTTTTCTCTGCCTCTTAGTAAGACCCCAGCAGTGGGATAGGTCCAGATGTGCGTGTGTGCATGCAGTCGGCCCGGTTGATGGCCGTTGTCTGCCTTGTCCCCTGCACTGTCCATCGCTAGGGTCCAGGGTACTGCCACCGGCAAGCACGCGGTGGGAAGGGCGGAGCAGGTGTCCCCACTAACGGACTAATTGGCCTGGCTCAGGACCGAATTTTCCATGTTCTGAAAGGGTTTTGGCAACAGCAATAACTCCCAAAGTTGGTTGAATGCTGTCTGTGTGTAAGACTGTTGCTCTGTCAGGGCTTGAGAAAAAGTACTTCTCAAGGGGATAACAACTTTCAGCATTACAAAGGAAACCAACGCTTTCTTTGCAAATTAACACATAGTCCGGAGTCCTATAAACGCAATGCAAATAGCAGGAACAGGCCACGGGAGCAAGGGCGGCCCTCTTTCCACCTGGAGACGGTAGCTGGGCTCCGTGTGGCCACATTACGTGTGGCTGGCAAGGCTACTCTCTCAGGGTCCTGGGCTTCAGCTGCTAGTTTTTGTTTATGTCATTTTTGCAAAGCCAGTGCCCGTGTCTGAAGCAGACCGATTTTCTAGAAGCTGTGCACTTGTTACCGATATCCTGTGAGTGCTCTGTGAAGTCAGAGAAGGTTCACGGGTGCCTTAGCCGAAGGGGCCTGTTTCAATGGCTCTAAATCACTCTGCCTGTCTGAGCTCATGTCTGGCCCAGGAGACAGACAGGCCCTTTCTGTAGAATTCGTTTCTTACACCTTCCTTTCCCTTTTTCTTTTAAGGGATGGAGCTTGATCTCCTTTGTTTCTGCACGTCTCTGAGGTGTGTATGAGGTTGAAACAGTACATTTTCCTGCTCAATGAATTACACAGATATTTCTGGGTAGCACAACGTTAACACGTGCTCCAGCAAGCAGGGGTCTCACGCCTTCATGTTTCCCAGTGAGCTAAGTAGGCTCATTTCTGTGGTTTGCTTCTGGTTTCACGAGTCTTGGTGACGGCATTTATTTATGTTCACTGCGATACACATCTAAGTTGCAATTTTAGAAATGTGTTGTTGTTTTAAGAGCAAACTAGATATCAAAACCCTTTGGTTTTGTTGGTTTGCTCTCTGATTATTTGGTAAACATCAGAATGACCATGAATCTTGGGCAGGAAAGTTTTACATGAGAACATTTTATACGGTAGTAATTTTCTTGGAAATTTAAAGAAATATTACAGAACAAGGGGTTCCTCACTGAGTGAGCACTTTTGTCACTCCAGGCCTGTGTCCACTTTGCTATTGACAGCAAAGGGTCATTTAATAATGATAATAATAATGATAATAATAATAGTAATAATAATTTATACTTGTAAGCTCTCTACTCTTTGCCCAGTATTCTCATATCTCCTTTATCCTACTAATTGCACTATGAATTATTAGGTGGAACCATAATAATATGTGGCCCTTTTTGACAAAAGAAAAGAAAAGAAAAGAAAAGAAAAGAAAAAGGGCAATTTCAGAGGCCCTTTGAACAGAAAAGGCCGGTACTAATGACCAACTTCATCTCTAAACTTCAGCTCAGAACGTTAAATGATGCACCACGGCCACATGGGCTGTTGCGTGACTGAGCCCAGTCTGAACCCCAGGTCCCCTTCTGATGCCCGAGTTTCTGCCCTCCCCAGGGCTACCAACATCTGCGTCTGCCCAAGAACGAGGAAGTTTCCAGGACCAGGGACTGGACAGTGTAGTATGAGGACAGATCTGGGCCAATCAGGATGAGGTGGTCACCTGCCATTCCCTGTCACGCCAAGGGACACCTGGTGACCAAGGTTCCAGAGCTCTCTTTGATCACAGAGCCTTCCTGACCCCAGCTTCTCACTTGGGGCACCGAGTTCCAGCCTTGCAAGGCCTCCCATCCCCTCACCAGTCCTTGTTTTCTCTCTTTCTAGGGTGAGGCTTAAGTCAGAGAGGCCCTGTGATAGGAGAAAGAGCACTGAACTTGAAGTCAGAAGCCCAGAGCAGCTCCATATTTTACTCCCTGTGAGACCTTGGGCAAGTAATTTATTAATGTCGAGTCCCACTGTCCTTGGTCATAAAATAGGGACAATAATTCTTACCCCATCTACACGACAGGGTCATTTTGAGACGCCAATGAAATAATGGATGTGAGAGCAAACTTTCCAAGAAATATGAACTTATTCATATTTTGGAAAAAGCTTTGTGCCTGACTGAACTTAGGGCACCTGCCTGAGCTTTCTAGTCTCATCTCTGTCTCTGTGGCTTTGCCTTCGTGCCGCTCAGATCTTTCAGATTTGCCAGCTGCCCTGTGAGCCAGTCCTGCCCCGGTGATTAGCCGACTGCTAGCCCCTCAGCCATGGCAATGAAGCCGTCATTTGTTCTATCCAGGGAGCTCAGCTCAATATCCATCCTGGTACAGTACCTATGCTCTCATTACTAACTGGCTCTAATTTTCTTGATGATATGTTAATGCATTATCTCTTTTACAAGAAAGTGTTCCTTAACACAGACCTTCCTCACAGAGAATTTGGATTTCCTTTACTTGGATTTTCCTCGGCCCTGCCATCCCATCCTCTGGCATGCTGGTCTCTGTTCTGGACTCAGATTCGTAACGGGCCATGTCATTTCCTATGTCTGAGACTTCCCGATAAATGAGGACTCCTAGAAAACCAGCATTCCAATTCCCCTGTCAGTTCTTGATTACTATGATAGTAAAAATACCTTGGTTTCTCTGTTTTTGTTATCTTTCAGTTGGTTTGGCAACCAGTTACTAAATCAACACCATTTCTCTCATTACCTGACCGCTCCAAAGAGGTATTTGTCTTTTGACCATCCTTAGGCATTCGAGGTGCTGCACAGGTGGGCCATGTGGCGTTTTGGCTCACCCTACAGTCCTGCTCATTCCTATGTTCAGCTTTATCTGGCCGATGGGCCTCATCACCAGGTGTACAGGATGGCAAATTTGGACCTTACTTATGGTAAGGCCACTTTCCACACTGTGGTGTATGTTTCTAATTCCTTCTCACTGTCAGTCTCATTCAGATTCTCCCTCAAAGTCAATTCCAAGGTCCTCATCCTCTGTGAAGTCTTTTCTGTCCCAGACCAAGGCTAGAAGTCTCTCTTCTGTGGGGTCCCCACTGAGGCCACCTTGCATGTCTTGAGCTCCCAGAAGGCAAGGATTATGTCTTAGTCTTCTTTGTCCACAGAACATTTCTTAGTGTTTGCTGACTTCTTCAGAAAACAAGGCTCACATACAGTCTTACAATGATTGCTTTATTGCTTCACTTATTTATTGAACAATTGTCTGTAAAAATCCTTCTCATAACACATTTATAAATTCATAGATATTTTAAATGAAGAAACCTCACATACCTTTTATCGTGGGAATCTTGCTTTCATTCTCGCTACTCTGCCACGTTCTCTAGCTTCTAAAATGTGGGAAAATGTAGACACATCAACTTTAAGAAATAAAGCTCATGAAACCATTTATAGCCCATCCTATCTGGTATTCAGGTATCAAATCATTTGCTCATTTATTCACTTTTTTATTCAAGAAACTTTCAGTGAGCACTGTTGTTTTAAGTGTTGGGTTTCCAACAACTAACCCATGGCTGATATTCTCTAGTTGCTCAAGGCCCACTCAGAAGATATGCACATAACCAATGATGAGAACACAGAGTGATATGTGTTACGGTAGAGGGTCCAATGGAGTCCAGCCAAGGCATACAGAAGGCATCATTATCTGAGTTGGAAAGGTCCAGAAAGGGTGAATTGGGGATGGGAATTCCTGATGAGGGAACCTTCAGGGGGAAGGCTCATAGGTGGGAAATAGCATGTGGGCTTTAGAGACCTTAGGTGTCTCTAAACCCAAGAGGGAGGGTGGGATAGAGAATGAGAGGAGATCACAGAGATCGGCAGGGTTCAGATGATGAGGATCTCAGTGTTCTAAATGAAGGAGTTGAATTTTACTCTGAAAAGCCACAGGGGGGACCATTCAATGATGCACAAAGGTTACTTAGGTTAACATGTTAGAAAGACCACTAGGTCGGCAGAGTGAGTTGTAATATTCAGATGGGGAATTATGAAGTCTGAATAAAAGCTGTATGTGGGAAATGGAGATGGGTGGTGAAGGTGGAATCAACAGGGTGAGAGAGGAGGAGGAATTATGGAAGATTTCCAGGTTTTAGTTTGTCTGGCAAGGTCAAGGGTGCAAAGCTTTTTTTGCCCAGGGCCATTTGGATACTTATAACATCATTCTTGGGTCATACAAAATTATCAGCTTAAAAATCAGCCTGGTATATATTTGGTCAAACATTTAATTAACTCACCCCTAACACCTTGGCAGGGCCAGATGAAATGATTTCATGGGCCTTATATGGTCTGTGGGACGCACGTTCCCCATCCCTGGATTAGGTGGATGGACGTTGTTGGTTATTTACTAAGATAGAGGATAAGAAGTAAATTTTGTGGAGAAAATGTGTTCTGCTTTGATACATTAAGTTATTTGGGTTTTAAGAAGACATGGATTTAATAACCATCATACAAATATATCCATAGTTTTTAAAGTTTTGTGTTGAATGAGGTCAACAAAGAGACTTTAATGGTGAAAGGGTCAGAGGGCCAAGGATGGAGCCCTTGGGACACTGACATTTAGTAATGAGTAGGAGACACAAACACTTCAAAGGAGACTTAAGGCTTGGGTGACCATCTAGCCCAGTTTGCTTGGGAGTGAGGGGTTTCTCAGGATGTGGCACTTTCAGTGCTAAAACTGGGGCAGTCCCAGACAAACTGGATGGTCACCTACAAAAGAATGGCTAGAAGGTACAGGGAGAAAAGCCAGGAGACTACGATGTGAATAAGAATGTTCAAAGGAAGAAACTGGCCCAAAATGACAAAAGTTGCAGATAAGCATAGAAATGTCATCTGAATATGTGAAGATGAGAAGTTTCAGGGACCTTTTAAAGATGAAAGTCAGATTACAGTCAGGAGTTCATGAGAAGTGCAGACAGCAATACAGGAACTTTGGGGGGAGGTTTTTATATAATGAGATTCTAGGGTTTGTTTGTTTTTTCAGCCTTAATTAAGCTGTACCAACTATTCTAAAATGTACACAAAAAGAGAAAATATCTGTTTCCTGTGTGAGGGAAAGGCAAGTTTTCTGCTGTTTCTATTATTTCTGTTTATGTTTTGGTAAGATATTATGATTCCCTAAGTGAACATTTTAAAATTATTTGACCTACGACTGTAGATGACTTGGGCCTTGAATACCATTGAATCTAGCTCAGGAAATGATATTTTCTCATTCTTCCTTCTGCAATGTGCAAGCCTCTGGTGATTAGTCTTCCTCTACATGCTTCTCACAGGATTGGAACATAAATTATTTCAGTGTTGAGATGTCAGAGTTTAGATGAAAAAAACAGCATTTAAATATCTTAGGAAATGGAGGACACATCAGAGAAGAGAATGAGGTGAGGACTGGAGCAGAGCTGAGGGAACCTGATTGGAACTGCGGGCAGAGTAAGTGAGCCCCTGGAAGCAGAGTCGTCATTAAGACAGCAACTGCTCAGGAAATAAAAGGATTATATGGCAATTCTACTACCAAATGACAAGCCCCAATTTCAAGCAGAACATAATTTGCAAATTGAGACCCAGGATGGCAATCTATATATATAAAAGCCAAGTGGCCAGAATGCCAGAACAACTGGATTGACTGGAACAACCAGTTGCTTTGATGCCCACTGCGGCCCCAATCGCCACCCCCCCCCCCCCAATTGGGGGCAGGGCTGGCTGGCCAACCACCCGAGGCTCCTCCCCCTGGCCAACCTGGGCCCGATCAGCTCCAATCAGGGCAGGTCAACCAAACCCCACCCATGCATGAATTCGTGCACCAGGCCTCTAGTCATTACATAAAAACACAATGTATGGAAGTTATACCAGTCCATTGGGTTAGTCCAAGAAAAATTTGGAAGGAAAATAGAGCTCAGCTTGGTTTAGATGGTTACAAAACTTCTCAAGGACTTTTAACCAAAAGAATTCAACATTTGAAATGTTACTCCCTTCCCCACCAACTCTAATATTACAGTTGCTGTCTGTGTCCCCTGTTTGGAACTCTTTCAACTGTTGTGCTTTTGCTCACATCTCGCCAAGGTATGGTAAGTTTGTCCTCTTTATTCCTAGTAACTTTTATGGCTCTGTTCTAAGCAGTTTGGTGACTGCCATGCTTCACCAGTGTGGACAAGTTAGCATGGAGAGAGCATCATCAAGTTGAAGATACTGGAAAGAGGTGCTGGAGTTGCACTTCTACTTCCAGGCCTTGGTTTCCAGGCTACCCTGACCATACCTTGGTTTGTCACTCTTAGATAGTCCCATTCTTTGCACGCTGTCCCCTTTTCATAGCTTTAACTTCAGGCTTCTATAACTATTTTCTCTGAGGTTCCTTTAAGTTGAACAATCATTTTTGGAAGCCCTGCTAGACTGTGATATATTCTGGGCTGTGCGGGAAGCCACCGCTTTCCCAATACTGTCATAAGAGTGCACCAAGGAATGCGGAAGGCCGATGGACCTCGGGCATTAGCAGGGCTGTGTTGAGATAGTGGTGGCTCAAAGCAATTTCCTGACCTGATAGCCTCAAAGTAAATGTTTCCTGAACCTGACTGATCTTTACTGATCTTTATTGACCTTAGAGACGGTCTGTCTGCTACCTGTTTGCCGTGCTTTACTAAGGGCAAGATGTGTATCTAAAATTGAATAAAAAGCGGATAAGGCCAGGTTTCAGTGTGCCTCTCCAAGAGAGAGGACTCCACCTGGCCCTCTATGCCTTCTAAATTCATATCTCTTGTCTAGTGTTTTCATTTGTGCGTCGGCCCCTTCTTCAGATCCTGAACCCCCGCCATAAAAGGTTGTGGCAGGGCTGGAAGAGATACATCAGACAGTCCCAGAAAAGACCGAGTGCTGGGAGCATTGACTCCAAAGATATGACAGGAGTCTTGCAACACCTGCCATGGAAGTAAAACATTTCTGAATGCTCAAGGGCCCATACTGAAATACACACTGAGAATGTGCATATGGCGACCCTCCTTCCTTGAGCTCAAGCAAGGTCCGGAGAGCATGTTTTCTGTTCCTAGGACCATTTACAAATTTAAGAACTTATCAACCTGTTAGTATGTGACCGGCATTGTTCCAATTCCTTTGATCCTCATAACAACTCCATGAGAGGTACTATTATTACTTCATTGATGTAAGAGAGGTATAAAGAGATTAAGAAACCAGCCAAGGGATCAACAGCTAGTAAGCGGCTGAGCCAGAATTCCAGTTCAGGCAATCTGCCTGTAACCACTCCTCTATGCGGCCTTTCCATGGATTCCCACTGGAAATCACTGGCTTGGTAGACAGCTGCTGGTTCACTGTATTAGAGTTGTGGGTGGGTTGGTGGGGAGCGAGTAACATCTCAAATGTCGAATTCTTTTGGTTAAAAGTCCTTGAGAAGTTTTGTAACCATCTAAACCAAGCTGAGCTCTATTTTCCTTCCGAAGTATTCTTGAACTAACCCAATGGACTAGTATAACTTCATAGCGAGTGCCCGGGAAGTCACATGGGCATTTCTTTAATTATTGGCAGCTGAATCCAGGGGCGTTTGGCAAAGTCACGTCCTGGAAACATGTCCTTTGCCGAAAGGCAGGAGTGTTGTCAGCTTGACCTTCAGCCCAGGTGCCAGGGGGTGGGTTTTGTTATTTAAATCCAGCCAAGCACCAGGAATGAATACGACTCGGGCCCACCCAAGAATGAAATAATCTCCTTTGTCTTGACTTTTAGTAAAACTTCCTGTTTTTTTTTGCTGTATAAAATAAATACACTGTATCGGCTCTGGGTCCCTGTCCCTCCATCAGAAGACAGTGGTCCCATCCGGCCCCAGCTTTTTTCTTCCATCTCTGTGTCTGTCTCTTTCTTTCATTTTCTTTTTTTCCTTGATACAACCCAGTTTAATGTTTATAGATATAAAATGAGGCCTCTAACAGTAATAAAGAGATGGCAACCACAAGACAACTTTTTGTTTAATGAACAGAAGACGGTACATCCCTTTGTGTCCTTCCTCCGCCTCTGTCTCTCTGCCCATCGCCCCACAGCCTCTCACCAGACCTGTTTAGGGGGTGATGGGAAGAGGAGACAGGAGAAGGAGGAGAGAGTGAAGGCCCAGAATGGAGGGCAAGGCTCTGCGTAAGAACAGGGAATGGATGGGGTGGAAAGGAAGGTGGGATGTAGGACAGTCAGGGGCTCTGAGAACCTCACAGAAAATCAGAGTCTAGGATGGCATTGCTGAGGGGGAGGGGAAAGACAATGACACTGTCCCAGCCTTTTAAAATACAAGGGCAAAAAGACGCCCAAAACAAACCAAAGGGGCGAAGCACCTCCACCCCCCCCCCACAACCCCATCTGGCCCCTTGATACTGGACCACCAGCTGCCCCCCAAAGCCCGCACCCAAGCAACAAGGGAGACTGAAGAATGTGCTATAACATGGATGAAATCGGAAGACAGTCTGTTACATGAAATAAGCCAGTTACAAATACTGTCTGAGTCTACCAATATGAGGTACTTAGTCAAAATCACAGACAGAAAGTGGAATGGTGGTTCCGGGGTGGGGGGAGGGGAGATTGGGACCTTGTTGTTTACTAGGCATAGGGTTTCAGATTGACAAGGGGAAAGGAGTTATGGGGATGGGCAGTAGTGACAATGTAACTGCCTTTAATACCCCTGTACTGTACACTTAAAAATGGTTCAGGGTATAATTTTGTGTTACCTGTATTTTACCATAATTTTTTAAAAGGCAATACACAAACATTAAAACAAGCAAAAGAAGTCTGCTCAACAATCTAACCACAATTCAGCAGTGAAACAAATCAGAATCAACCAATACAGGCAACAGAGAGGAGCTCTAGGCCATGAGCCGCACCTACAAGCATGAAAAGACTAAGGGGTAGCAGACAACAGCCTGACGCCTTCCGCAGTTCTCTGACCCGACCTGGGCCCACAGAGCCTGGAGAACCGGAACACTGCACAGACGCGATAGTGCAAAAACTGGAGCGGGGAAGGGGAGGCAGAAAGAGCGCCGTGCTCTTTACCAGCGGGTATTTCTCAGCTCTTTTCAGAAGACATCCCTAATGGCCACTGAATGGTAAATCCTTCAGCATGGCACCCGCCAACCGTTAGTACACCTCCAAGTCCAGGGAATTCTAGCGAGAGCACAGGTACCTTTCAGGCCTGGGCAGGTGAGATGTCCGACCGGGCCTCAGGGTTCAGCTCCAGAAGCCCGTGCAGCGGCCTCCCGGCCTCCTGCCTCTGGGACCGCCAGCCGGTGGGCAAGACGCTGCCAGCCTGGACCTCTGAGCCAGGGCGGGGCGCGCCCTCCAGGAGGACGGGGTTTGGCCTAGTAGGTGGCGTGAGCCGGGCTGTTCACGGACTATCTGGGAGGAGGGCCTCCCGCCCCCGGGTGCCCAGTGTTTCTCATCACAGGGATCTCTACCTCCCGTAGGACCCAGAGACCCCAGCTCAGGCTCCCTCCGGGGAGCGTGGTCAGGGCTCAGGGCCTCCACCCCTCCCGCCTGTTCGTGTTGCAGCTGCGTTCACACCTTCGGGCCTCGGAGATGTGTGCGTGTGCCCAGCAAAGAGCGTCGCCAGGGCCAGACTTGTTTACAAGGTTATGGGAGTTAACATTGCTGCCATTGATCAGAGCTCGCCTGGGTTTATACATGCTTTCTGTCAGAGAGGAAGGGGGGGGGGGGACAGAGGAATAAGAAAGAACCTTGAGGGGGGCGGCGGGAGGCCCCCCGAAGCACTCAGCAGGCTGGGAACCGAGCGGGAGGGTGATGCTCCCAGGGAGAGCTGAGCAGCTGGCTCTGCACTCAGTCTAGGGCAGTGGTTCTCAACCTTGGCTGCACATGAGAATCCCCTGGGAATCTTTTTAAAATGCTGATTTCTGGGCCTCATCCTCCGGAAATTCTGTTTCTTTGTTATGGGGTGGGGCCACAACATTAGTAATCAAGAAATAGAATTTCCGGAGGATGAGGCCCAGAAATCAGGATTTAAAAAAGATTCCCAGGGGATTCTCATGTGCAGCCAAGGTTGAGAACCATCTAGGGCCGTGGTTGGCAAACTGCGGCTCGCGAGCCACACGCGGCTCTTTGGCCCCTTGAGTGTGGCTCTTCCTAAGCCTTAGGAGTACCCTAATTAAGTTAATAACAATGTACCTTACCTATATAGTTTAAGTTTAAAAAATTTGGCTCTCAAAAGAAATTTCAATGGTTGTACTGTTGATATTTGGCTCTGTTGACTAATGAGTTTGCCGACCACTGATCTAGACGAGTGTCAACTGGGCTGACTGGGCACTTTAAGTCTCTGCCATGTATCTGTTCCATGCCAGTAGGCTACCTCAGGAATATCCTCATGGAGATGACAGAAACACAAGGAAGAGCAATGCCTCTCGAGGTGTAGACTTAGAAGCACCATACTTGCACTTCTGCTTCCTTCTATTAGCCAGGCACATGGTCAAGTCCAGAGACAGAGGCAGAGGACACTTCAAAGTTAAATGCCCAAGGGGGTGGATGCAGAGAGGGTAAAAGATCATTCAACCATCAGCAAGACCTATCAATTCTACCTTAGAAGTACTTTCCACACCTGTCCAATCCTCCTTCTATCTTATTGCTACCACCACTTCAGTTCACCATGTTCTCTCTTACCTATCACCACCTGACTGCTCTGTCCAAATCTTTCTTGTCCATTCCTTCTCAGACCATTCTCAATGCAGCAACGAGAATAAACTTAAAAAGAAAACCTGCTCTGACCACTCATTTAATTAAGTCTGCCAAATGGTTTCCTATTGTTCTCAGGATAAAGGTGAACATCCTGACTAAGGCCTGAATTGTTTTCAATTTTCAATTGAGTGGTTATTTTAAAGCAAATAGGTGAACCTGGTGAAAGGGAGAAAGAGAGTGGAGAGGGAGTGTGAGAAAGAGAGGCTTTGTAACGACTTCCATGTGAGGACAGCCTGGGACCCCTGTCTCCAATCTCATCTCCTTCCATCCTTTCTTTCACATTATGGTTGGAACACATCATAATTCCCCAACTTGTACACTATTTTAAGCCTCTGGGGTCTTACTTGGACTGCTCTGTATCCAAGTAGAGAAGTAGAGTTCTTTATCCCTCCTCTGGTATGGCTTGAAAACCCTCTGCCTTATCCCCTAAAAAAAAAAAGAGAGGAGAAGAGCATAGATTGGTTTGGCTCAGTGGATAGAGCGTCGGCCTGCGGACTGAAGGGGCCCAGGTTTGATTCCGGTCAAGGGCAGAGGATGAATACTTTTTGGTGTTTAAAGTCTATAACAGATAGACATTAATAATCTCACAAATACAACCTTATAAACTGCTCCAAATATTTTTTTAAATAATGCCCTGTTTATGGTGTTAACAGAAGCTAAGAGTCAGGGAAGGGTTCTTATTTGCGTTGTTGTCTTAAGTATGAGTCTGAGTTAACCACATGAGCAGAGTAGGAAGAAGAATACTCCTGGCAGTGGAAAAGCATATGCGGAACTCTGGGAGTTGAGGGAGCAAAGGACTTGAGAAACTGAAAGGCTATGAATCAGGCTGGAGTATCCATAGAGCGGCATTTAGGGGAACCAGAACATGGACAAGGCACATCTTCAGCTAAGAAGGATGGAGCGCCAACCATGGTTTGGGGATGGAGAAAGGCAAAACTATTTGGAGGCAGTGTTATATGCAGGAGAAATGAAATCAGAGAAGGAGACTCTCAGAGGTGGAAGCTGTCCTGGAACATAAGGAGGCCTAAGGAGGAAGATTTGAAGATTAGCTTGTAAATGAAGTGAGGGTATTAGAGACCTGCTTTCTTTGATGCCAGCTACAAAATCCAGGAGCTTAATGGGGTCCTGTGGGACCCTGTGGGATTAAACAAGCCTTTTGAAAGGCCCATCATAATGGAGAGGGACAAGCAAATTCCTGCCAGTCCCATTGTCCTTTATAATGAAAGCACCTGCTTTTCCTCCTCCACCCCAGAGCCTGAAGGCCACATTGGCTAGTTGGTCAACACATGACTACTTCTATGGCGATGAAGAGAATGACTAGCTCCGTTCCCATTTTCATGAGGTTTATGGAGAAGTGGGAAAGACTCTCAATGAAATAATCACAAATGTGATCAGTGTGATGAATAAATGGTCCAGGTAGCTATATTCCTGATAGTCTGAGAATTCAGTGGTTGATGGTGGTTGCCTTGGGGACATTTAAAATAAGACCTAAAGAATGAGAGAGGATTAGGCCGGTGAACAGTGGCTGGTAGGGTGGGCTAGGACGATTGAATGTGGGAAATACATAAATGCACAGGCCCTGTGATGGGAGGTCCTGTAAACAGTACAAGGAATGGACAGAGGGTGTGTGTGGCTACAGAGAAGAGGTCCATTGAGAGAATAAACCAAACAGATCAGCAAGGTTTGGACTATGGGGTTTTCAGCCATGGTCCAGTGAGTCACTCTCTCCCAAGGGAAAGGGGGGAATATAGAGAGATTTACACCAGACAATGGCAACAACTGAACATTCTAATTCTCTAGGGTGCTATATCTCGGAGGAGCATAGGACAGGAATTCTTGTTCCAAGCAGAGTCTGGGTCTCACTTCGAGGGAAAGTACCCAATAGCTATGAGAAGAAAGAAAGTACACAGGTGACACACTAACTTAGCTATGTGACTCTGAGCAAGTCATGTCCCCCTTCTGAACCCCACCTCCTCCTCTAGCCACCAAGAATTTGGGTCCAACACTGTAGGAATTTGTTGAATCTTTGGAGATAAATAGACTCACTTTCCAGCCATGAGCTTTGTCTAAGGGGGAGCTATTATTTTTCCCCTGTAAAAGATCTCTTGAAATACAACATCATTTAAAAGTGAGATCTTGCTGTAGATGGATATGTTCCAGTATTAGATGAGAAGGGGAATAAAACCACATCCATTTAAAATCTGACAGAGGACCAGGGAGGATAGAACCCTCTTGGTCTAATGACAGGAGTAAATTGGGCTCTGTTTCAAGTTGCCATGGAGTTTCTGAGTTCTTTAGAAGGAAGGTAAAACAACCTCAAAAAAGAATGATGTGTGTAACAGATTAATTTCCAGAGCATTCACAGGTGCCATTTATGTTGCAAGTCTTCCTTCCTGAATTGTTTTCAATTTTCAATGGAGGGGTTATGTTAAAGCAAATAGATGAACCTGGTTTTTGAGCCTGAGTCTGAGATACAACTGTTAAGTTGGCTTAGCGGAGAAGAAACCTAAGAGGATGAGGTCAAGGGAATGGGATGGAAAACATACACATGGTGCAACTTCTTCTCTCAGTTAGGCAACCTGCTCTCTGGAAAAGGACTATTAAGCCAAGACATTGTTCAAGACTGAGGCTGACCAGAGATGCCTTTTAGTCCACAGGGAGTTATCCTGTTCTTTCAGAGTTTGAGAAGGCTTATCAGGAGCTAGGCACACATACACATAACCTTATTCCCTGTCTCTTCTCCCCAATTTTCTCTGGGGAGCATTTCTGAATATTAGAGACACGGAGAAAAATGACAGATTCTTCTTTTCTGTCTCCTCATGTAGAGATTTCACAATTGAACTACAGGGGCCCCAGGGGCCCTATAGAATTCTTTCTCTCTCAGTGGTCAACAAGAGGCAAATGTGAGTGCTTTAACCTCAACAAGTGGTCTTAGTTGAATCTACTGGAAAAAGAAGGTGATTGAAACCCTCTACTTTAGGCCCTAAAAAAAAAGAGAGGAGAAGAGTGCAAATTGGTTTGCTTCAGTGGGTAGAGCATTGGTCTGAGGATTGAAGGGCCTGAGGTTCGATTCCAGCCAAGAAGGAGGGAGGGAAGGAGAGGGAGGGGGGAGAGAGAGAGACACAGAGAGAGAGACTCTCTTTTTCTTCCTCCCCGGAGGCGAGGGGGGGAGAGGGAGGAGAAGGGAGAGGGAGGAGCGCCGCCGGGGAGGAGGGATGAAAGGAGGATGCCTCCTTAGGGTTTTTCGTTTGGTAACAGAATTATCATATAACCCTTTTATTTCAAGAGAATATTGGATTATATACCCTGTGGTTCTAGGAGGAGAACAGCCCCTGAGTATAATGTTAGAGAAGATGTAGTTGCATTTGAAAATCTTGACTGAACTCTCTGGAATTCTAAATAAAAATTCCAGGAGACTTGGAGGTTTCTGAACTGCAAGGTCACATTCAGGGGAAAATAGATATTTTCTAGCAAATTCTAAAATCTCTTTCTCAGATGAAGTGTTAATAAGAAATAGCTGTACAGTGGGGATGCTATTCTAAGTGATCTATTTTTCCTCATGTCCTCTGGCTTTTTGAGAGCCAACTCTGATCTAGTGTAGAGGGCTCAAGTGGAACCTCTTTCTTTTTTTCTCCTTGAGCTGAGTGTAACTGGGTACAGGACTCTGAATTTAGATTACAATCTGGATGTTGCTTGATTGATACCTTACTAAGTGATTATATTCATTTCCAATGTGTCATTGAAAGTATTTATCAGAAATCATTTACCTTTTGGTCTTTGCTGCTAAATGAAGTTCTCCATCATTAAAGAGTGGCCCCTTTGGTTGGTCAGGGGTAGACTCCTTTCCACTTTTCAAATTTATTCTGCCTCTTTGTTTCATCCAGAAAACTGGTGGTCTGATGGCCCTCCCTGCCACAGCATGCTTCCTGGGCTCTGAGTTGACCTCAGGACACAATACAAAGGAGATTTGAGAGGCGTTAGCTGCAGGCCTATTACTACCTCCAGATTGCACGCTGAATCTATAATAGAGCTACTGCTGGGCTGAGATCCCAAAAGGAAAAGCAGAGCCGGTAGTATACCAAGCTCTCCTGGTCATTACCTCTTCCTTAAAGAGCCTGTTCCCACCACCACCTTCCAGCCTGGGCTTTCTGGGTTCGAACCACCCTCTGGGTACCTGCCTAGAAGTTGCACATGACCAGAGTATCCCTGGGGCCACCACAATAGGTCCCATCGTCCAAGAGCTCAGAATTTCCCCCATTTCCCCTATGGCTTAGAAGTAGATCTAGGAAGGTTTTGTAACTCCCCAAGTCTCCTCCCAGCCACAGAGGGAATGTTGGGACTAATTCTCTGGGCAATCTAATTGCCAGCTTAATTACGCCCACCCCCCCACCCCAACCTGGTTCAATACCTAAGAATAAAGCTTCATTCATTTATCTTCTCTCATGTTATTCTGATCCAACCTTCTCTGACCATTTTATCCCATTCTCTGAAGCTTCCAGACCAGGATAGACACATTCGTATTTCTCTCCTCTCTGCACCAGGCATTCGTTTATCTTTCATGCTTCAATCAAAAACTGTCCCTTAAGGACACAGCTTTCTGGAAGCCATTTGTTACCGACTGTCTTTCATGTCAGTGTTAAGGATGGGGTCAGTATCACCTGAGGTCTTGCTTCACTTCACTATTAGTCCTCCACCCTCACTGAGGGATCTAAACCCCTGAAATGATTCTTCTTGGGGTTCTTGCCATGAGTGCCACTACCTCCTGTCGCTTTCATCATTTGACATTCCATATTTTCTACCCCAGTTACTGGAGGGGCTCAGGTTTCTCACCCCAAGTCCTGACATCATCCTGCATGAGGTGAATTCAGCGATGAAGTAGATAACTCATCTCGCCAGGGCCTCTTTGCTCCTTATCTGCAATAACTTTGTCCTCCGCACTTCTGAAGCTACCCACTCCCACGGCCAAACCTCCTGGACCCGTCCTCACATCAAATGCGTTGCTTCTAAAATAATGAATGAGTGGATGGAAACATCTGGAACAATAATGATGATGAGATAGTGAAAATGTGGAAATGTGGAATGAGATCACATCATCCCCAGGTGGTTGATGCCAGGGGGATTTTTGAAGGCTTTCTCTGCACCCCCCCCCCCCCCGGCAGATTTGAATTAGTAAGGAAAGAATATAGAAGAAACAAAGATGTGCTTTTAACCCCCCTTCCTGTGTGATTTCTCCAGGCTTTTCCTCCAAGTATGCAAAATCAACCATATCTCAAACCTGAAGCAACCTGTCCCAATAGCCTCATTCAGCGGAGATCTGGAGGACGCGACTGTAGCCTGTGTGGCTGTGTGTGTGGTAGGGAGGATGAAAGGTCGTGCATGGGGTTGGTAAGTGAGGGGTGACAGGTGTACTGGGCTGAAAAGCGCCTCCCTCCCCAACATTCATGCCCACCCAGAACTTCTGAGTCTTTTGGAAATAAGGCCTTTGTAGATGTAATTAGTTAAAATGAGATCAAACTGAATTAGGGTAGACCCTTATCTTATGACTGATTTCTTTATAAGAAGAGAAAACAGAGACATAGACACAGGGGAAAAGGCCATCTGACGACACAGGTAGAGACTGGAGCTAAGCTGCCACAACCCAAGGAGCACCAAAGATTACCGGCAGCCACTAGAAGCTGGAAGTGGCGAGAAGGGACTCTTCTTGCAAAGTGGGGGGAATGGAAACATCTGGAATAGTGTCAGCAATAAAAATAAAGCTAAGGGAAGAAAGAGGGTTCTCCCCTGGAGCCTTCAGAGGGAGCACGGCTCTGCTGACACCTGGGTTTCTGACTGCTGGCCTCCAGAACGGGGAGAGGATACATTTGTGTTGTAAGCCACCCAGTTTGTGGTCATTGGTTACAGCAGCCCCAGGAAACTAACTCACAAGGGGAGTAGTGAGGGTGTTTCGTCTTGGTTATTCTCCCTGAAGCGCTTATTTTCCCTGCATGTTAATGAAACTCATTACTCTACTCCCCCGTCATCTCTCCTCCTTGCCTCCTATCTCCATTGACAGTCTCATTTGAGTTCGAAAAAGAATGGAATAATCTCTTGCAAAAAATGGAACAGAGGCAGCATCACCATTGCTTTTGCTGGATTAAAACAAGTATTTACTAAGTGTCAATATGCAAAACACGGCAAAGCACTCCACACACATTATTAGCTCTAATCCTCACGACAGCTTTGCAAAATAGGCTATATTATTACTATTTCTGAAGTGAAATGAAGCCTCAGGAAAACTTCTTACAAGTAAATTGATTTATGTGGACAGTTTGATGACAGACTCGACATCCGGTTAGAGTCTTTACCAACCGTGCATAAAAAAATAAAATTGTGTCCCTAAAACTCTTAGTTCTGAATATGACGAAGAAGAAAGAATAATGCCCAGTAATGGCTTGCTCCTGGTTTGTTCGCTAGCCCAAATAAAATGTTATTAACGTGCAGTAGACATTTGAGATATTCAGTCCAGGTTTCCTCCTCTTCCCCCTCAATCCCACAGCACTTTCCATGACACTCTACAAACCCAAACTCTCAGAGGGAGGCCCTGCCTGGGCACAAGGCTGCTGTTTGGTGGTCTGCCTGCCCCTTGGAGTCCTTCTCACCTCATCCTGCTCAGAGGTGGGCACGCATGCTCCAGACTTCGCTGTCTGTGCAGTGATTGACTGAACAAGCCAGACAGGTTAAATAAATAATGCCCCCACTGACCCTGCACTTTGGTCCATTAGGCTTCCTTTGCCAACACCTTTGCATATGCATGTGTAACTGCCTCCTGGGAAGGAAGCAGGAGTCCTGAGAGGTGATCTCAGGTGCTAGGGAACAAGGACAGAGCAGGAGACTCATCTGCTGTGGCCACGTTTCTTTTAAAGATGTGGATTGGCATTTGTCGCTGTCTTTTCTTGGACTGGGTATTAAAATGGGGCTTTTGTTTGCTCTCTCAAAGAAAGCACTTTGTGGTCCTTCTGTTGGCTTCTTTTCCAGTTGGAAGGGAGAAAAACTAGGGGTCTTTGGACATCAAGTCTTTCGGGGGCATTCTCTTAGTCCTCATCACTTGAAGAGTAGGCTTATAAACGGACAGGAGAAAACCTATTATCTTTCTCAACCATGTTCCTAGAAACAATTAAGACTACCAGAGAGAAAAACAACATCTGCATTCAAATTCTTGGGACATTTATTGTTACAATCAGAACTTATTTGCTTGTATTTAAATATTAGCATATTATTCTGATGTGATTTTCAACTTATCAAAAATATATTTTTTCATTTAAGTATTTATTTTGTACCTTCTGTGCTACGCTATGGAGACTATATTTATTAGGTAGTTATTCCTGTTACCAAGGAGTTATTCCTGTTATCAAGGAGCTTACAGATCAGGTCTATGAGAGCTGTGCACAGGTGAAAGAGAAGGAGATGGCTTTTGCCAACACTTATTGAGTGACTTCTATGTGTCAGGTACCATTCAAAGTGCTTTACAAGCACAAACTCTTTTAATCTTTAGCTACTCTATGAAATAGGTGATATTTTTATCATCATTTTACCAATGAAGAAACTGAGGCAAAAAATGTTTGGAAACTTGCCCAAGGTCAGACACCTGGTAAGTAGTAAAATCAAGCCACAAACTCAGGTGAATTAACCACAATTGTTATATTACATCTCACATTGGGTAGAACACACAATATATATCAATAATAATAAATTACTAGCAGTCACTAGCAATATTAAGGCAATTGATAAATGGGGAGGTAATGTGATAAATGATGAATGGGGTGTGGTCAAGGAGGCCTTTGTGATGTGAAACCACAATTAGATCCAAACAAATGAGATCACTCCCATCCTCTCCTTTAGCACACAGAGGCTGCAGGAGAGAACCTGTGTCTTTAACCCATTGTTTCTCAAACTCTTTGGGTTTGAAGCCATTTTTTTCTTCAGGGAACACTTAAAGAATATCTTTGTCACATTTTAAAGCAATATTGAAAATTGCTGAGGGCCATTAGTAAACACTCGGTTTAATTACTTCAGCTGAAACTCAGAGTGAAGGCAGAGCCATGCCCCGAGGGCGGGCCCAGTCAAGAGACTGGAGCCACTCAGGCCACTCAGTCTGACTTTCCCGCCCAGTGTTAAGGGGATGGATCTCGTGATGTCGCCAGGAGCTCAAGGCCCACCCAGATGTGATGTAACTTCCTGTAATTCGAGTATAAATAAAACTGCTTCTGGTGCTGGCTCTCTCTGTCTGTCCCTCCATTAGAAGGCAGATGCCACACCCAGCCCAAGCCTTCAATCTATTTTTGTGTCTGTCCAATTCATTTTTCCTTAATCCCAAAAGCACCTCCTAACTTAAACCAACCGGTTCACGTCTCTCTCTACATGCAGGATGTGGAGAAGAGACCCCAGCCCCAGCCCAGCATAGAAAATGTTAGCTTAGAAGAGTGAACTAGATTGTAGGGTCATCTATTTACGGAGACTACCCTGTATTTCTCTGCCTCTGCTGTCAGTATCCAGAAAGGATCTGAAGTTATGAGAGGAAGGGCCACTGGAAACATCAGAGGACTGTAGGATGTGAGTGGAATTCACAACCATCAAGTTTTATTAATTAGGTAAGCCTTCTCTCTAGCCCTGGTTGTATTGTCATGGACTCTAGGGAAGGAGTAGATTAAACAGGTTGGTTCACTCTGGCTGACTGAGGAGTATTTACTTTAACATAAAAAAAGACAGTTCCTGCCTGGCCCATGTGCTCAGTGGTTGAGCACCAACCCACGAACCAGGAGGTTATGTTCAATTCCCAGTCAGGGCACATGCCTGGGTTGTGGGCTCGATCCCCATCACTTAGAAGAGTAGGACACTTCTTAACATCCCATCAGAGAAGAGAAGAGACTCTCAGCAGGTCATAATAAATGCGAGAAGCCCTCAGAAGGTTGAATAAACATTCAGCAGGGCTGAAAATCTGCATGTTATTACCTGCTGCTGGAACAGCTGAAGGCAATTCCCCTAAACTGATGGTCCATTATTGTTTACCTGGACTTTACCTTGGATATGTATATCTGCTTTGCTAAAGGGCAAAACGTGTGAATAAAAAGCCGTGGGTCCGGACATTCAGAGAGCTTAGTCACGAGAGCTAAGCCTCCCCTGGCTCCCCCAACATGCCTCCCAAATTTATATTTCATGTCTAGTTTATCCATTTATACGCAGCCCCTTCTCCAGATAACTAAACCCTAGGGCAGAAAGACTGCAGCAGACTCAGTCCTGCCTCCATGAGAATGTAACAGACGAGTGAACAAGGAGCTGTTTGCTATGAAACAGTCCATGGTGGGCTGTTACAGTCCAGTAGGGGATGTGCAGGAAGTGGCCTGTCAATGTTGATGTTTCTCTCTCTCTTTCCCCCTCCCTTCCTCTCTAAAATCAATAAAAACATATTAAAAAAAAGAAGATAGCTCCTTATTTTCTCTGATCTTAGGTATTTAGTTCCATAGGAACACTTTCATCTTCTATAATACACTTTTATAACATTTTATCCATATCATAAGGATTATTTTACAGTCATGTCGGTCACCTGTAGTTATAATCATGTTCAGTGTCTATTAATTGGTCTTGTGTTTCCTTTTGCACAAAAACTGTACAACCTAGAGAAAGCAAAAGATGTATCCCAACTCCCACTTTGTAGATTTTTTTTTCCTTTTAAACATATAGACATTTACATTTGTTGAGTACACTCCTTCTGCTAGAAACTATATGTTATGTATGTCTCAAATGTTGACCTCACTCTGGGAGGTAGATGTCACTCTCACTTTATACAGGAGGAAACGGAGGCTCAGAAAGATTAAATTAACTACTTGGGGTTAAATAGCAAATGATAACAGTGATTTGAATTCTTCTCAGTTTGACTCCAAAGCCACACTTTTAAACCTCTACCATATTGTCTCCTTAAATGGGGAAAAATGACTGAAGAATAAATCAGCCCTTGGAATATTAGAATTTAAAGCATTTCAGGCAATTGAATAAGAAAATACGTTGTTGCTTAGATGATCAAGACAGGCAATTTTCAAACCATACCAGCTAAAACTTAAAATTGCTCCAATCATCTCTCTGGCTTAAGTGGGAAAAAAAGAAAAGCCCATTATGGACAGTTTCATAGTGAAAAGCTCCTTGTTTGGTGGTCTGTTACATTCCCATGGAGGCAGGACTGAGTCTCCTCTCTTCTCTGATGGGATGGTAAGAAGCCCCCTGCTCTCTGTTCTGCCCTAGGACAGTGTGTGTGTGTGTGTGTGTGTGTGTGTGTGTGTGTGTGCCATGTGCATCCCAGAGGCACCAATCCACCTGCTCCCTCAGAGCCTGTGCAAGCCCAGAAAAGGTTCAGGGTCTGACACAGAGGACCAGAGTCGTTATCCCCAGCCAAAACGAGGGCTTTAGAGGCATAGATACGAGGAAGAGAAATGATTCTCTCTCTCTTTTTTGCCCACTGTTTCCTTCTCAGAAATTTCTGACAGAACTGCAAGCAAGATACACTATCTATCTTCTACTCTTGACTATAGAGGACCAAACAGAAAAGTGGGCTGTAGCTGAGGAAGAGCTTTCTTTTGAGCGACGACATGAAGGGTTAATTCTTTTACCCAATCTTGCAATAAATAAGTCGTAAATTAACCAATCTGTTGAAAAACTGTAAACATGAGCTTGATTTCCTAACATAAAGTCACCAGCATTTCTTTTTTTCCCCTTTATTGATTAAGGTATTACATATGTGTCCTTATCCCCCCATTGCCCCCATCCCCCCACATTCCCCCTCACTCATGCCCTCACCCCCCTGTTGTCTGTGTCCATTGGTTAAGCTTATATGCATGCATACAAGTCCTTTGGTTGATCTCTCCCCCTTACCCCCACCCTCCCCTCCCCTCCTTCTGAGGTTTGACGGTCTGATCGATGCTTCTCTGTCTCTGGATCTGCTTTTGTTCATCAGTTTATGTTGTTCATTATATTCCACAAATGAGTGAGATCGTGTGATATTTATCTTCCTCTGACTGGCTTATTTTGCTTAGCATAATGCTCTCCAGTTCCATCCATGCTGTTGCAAATGGTAAGAATACCAGCATTTCTTTACCAAATGTCCCCCATATATTCTCCACATTCTCAACCAGGTGTTAATAGCTATTTGCCAACCTTCTTGAAACTCTGGAAAACCTACCACGTCCCAGGCAGTGCTTGGTGCTTTTTGTACCCAATCTCTTTTCTTTGTCACAACAAAATGATACAGATATTACTGTCTAGAGATAATTTTATAGAGATTTGGTAACTGAAGTCACAGAGTAGGTTAGTGACAGAACCAAGATGGGGACCCACTTTAGTCTCCAAAGCTTACCTGTGCTCCATGATGTTGTACCGCAGGGAGAGCTTTAGATGCGGTTGAGCCCTCACAGACGGCCTATGAATCCCGCAGGAAGTGTTTACTGGCAATGCCAGTCTCTCCACAAGTCGGCATGCTCCTGGAGGGGCGGGGTCTTTTTAGATCACAAGTGTCTGGCACAGTCTCTGGCACATAGTAGATCCTCAATCAATATCTGTTGCATTGGAATCCAACTGCTCACATCGATGTGGCCTGTTTGACAATATGTCAGCTAAGTTTCCAGATACATTTAAGTCATGTCTGCCCTTTACTTGGAATCTTTACACTGGGGTCTTATTTTGATTTTGTGACAGAACATGCATAAAGGATAAGGGGCGTTGCCTTCAGACATGGGAGGCATTAAGAAATCAATGAGATTCTGCATACCAATCTTAACATAATGGACATGGGTTATAAGGAGACGAGGGTGTTTCTGGGAAACAAGGGTTGTGTTTTGTTCTCCTCTATTTCTAGATAAATGTGGGACACTCAGTCATCCCTCCTGAACTGTTCTATTTACTTGGTGGCTTCCAATCCTGATATGCAAGACCATATTTTGAACACGTAATTTTTGAATTGAGTCTGTTACCTTTTCCCAACATAAAACATTGGATTCCATTCTCTCTCATATATGAGTTTTACAAACGTGGATTAGAAAAATATCAGGATTCAGGGGAAAGGTAGAGCTGAATGGTGGCCCTGTTTCCCTAACTTGGGATGAACTGGCTGGTGATGCCTTTAAGGACATGGCTATTTCTGCAACCCCCTGTGGAAGAAGTCTCATGGCCCATATCTGCATCTGTGCTCTTTTTCTTGGATGTTTCCTCTACTTAGCACGGGGTCCTTTTTGTTGAATCCAATTGGATAGTTGGTAACATGTTACTTGGTGAGAATCAGGATATTAGCATGTTGTTATATTTTTAAGAAATTATCTTTATTTTGATTGTTTATCTAGACATGCCAATGGATATTTAGGCCACATTTTGAGCAAAAACTCACAAGGTGTTTATTTTTTTCCCTCCCCAAAACTTACTTGTGTACACAAAACAACACAATTTTAAGGATTTGCTTAAAAGAACAAAGCGTAAGAAATACAGTGAGATACAAGCTCATAACCAATTTTCAAATCAATGAGCATATCTGATTCTACATGAGAAAAGGTTACAAAACAGGTCTGCATTTTGTAGGAAGCACTATATAAGGACAGTGTTGCAGGATGCGCTCTGAGTCCCCTTGCGGGAAGCTGTAAGCACTAGAAACTGGGATCTTGACTCAGCCTCGCAGGGGCTATGGGTGGGTCAGGGTTTCATGAACAAGGTTCTAACTATTCACAGAGGCTGTTACAAGGAAAAGCAGGCTTTGCCTACCAGGCCTGGCAGTGTTATATATTCTCTTTCTCTCTTTTAATTTGATTTCAACTTTACCTTGCTTACTAAAAATAGCCCTTTGACCCTTTCTTCTCAAGCAGTGAAAGAATTAAAGTCAAGTCAGCTGTCAGTGGCCCATGGACCAGAAGAAGAATGTGAAGACAAGGTCCATGGATGATCTGCAGCTGTGTCTTGACTAGTAACTGGACTCCGTCCACTGAAATATTGCAAGAGAGCTACTGGTAGGCAAGAAAGAAATGTTTTCACATTCTCTTGTTTTGCCTAAAAATAAAGAACTCAAGAAACCTCCAGATGACTGAACGGAGGCCACAAATGCCACATGTCTCATTTTACTTCTGATTTTTATTGCACCAGTAGCTGCTTCATAGGCTTAACCCCTGGATATTTGGTAGTTTTCTCTGTGACTTTTTCTTTAAGACCTAATTGTAGCATAAATACTTTGGCCCTATAAAGTTGGAACTAGTAAAAACGCCCCCAATATTATTTATTTAAGTTACAATATAAATATAATTTAAACAAAGTCCATTTCCTAAAGTCAAGGTAGAGCTAAAATAGCCTTTTCTTTCTAGTCTCTACTGTATTGTCCCCAGTAACTGCTGTCCTTGCTTTGATCTCATGGACATTAAAAATAGACGACTCAAAAGCCCTTTCTGCATCATCAAACCAACATAAGTGAGGTTTGGAAGCAGGAATACATTCAACATCTTCCCTTATGGGGCCCTACCAAGCTGAGAGCTTCCGAGTATTACAGCACTAAAGAATCCTCTGTCAGTTCATAGTTATTACAGAAAAAAAAATAAAGTTAGTGTTAAGTTTCCACAACTTCCCTTCTTACCCCTACCAACTATTTCAACTTATCAAATCCATCCATTTCATGAGTTTTCCACACTTTCTTTACTACCATCTGACAATCTCTCCATATTTAATAAAACTATAACCAACGTTCCCAAATCTTCCTAAACCTTAACTCCAAAGCCTTAGTCTCTCTGCAGGAACTTCTTACAGTCCCGTCAAGTTTCCAACATTTCATCTGTGTGTTAGGAGAAATGAAAGCCGCACGTAGGAAATGAGAGTTAACTGGCGTTCTATTGTGAGACAGCTGGATAGCGGCAGACACTATCATAAAGTCACCTCCACCACCACCCCGTTTAAGGTAAAGAGAAAAGGCAGTGCCGGTTTTCACCTAACATTAGTGATGCTGGGGCTGCTAAACAGAAGGTTCAATGCACAAAGGTTAGCCGACTAGAGAAGACTGTCACAAGCTGATTTACAGCCAAGTGTTTGCAGAAGAAAAATGGCCACAAAATTCCCAGCTGATTCTGCTAGTGACAGCCATGATTCAGCATAATGCCTGCCAGAAAGGTAAATTCTGTGAGAAAATGGAAATATGTTCTCTACTTAAATAACATCACCCATCTTCAGCTAAACAGGTAGGTAGCTATTCACATGAAATTACAGAAAAAGAAAAATCCAGTTACGATGAACACCAAAGAAATGCATGCCAACCATTAACCAAAGGTGCTTTGGTACTACAGTCGTGGACGGGAGGGTGGGAGGGGGGCAGGGAATTCCCTGACGCTTAGGTGACAGGGCCATAGAGACTCCTGAGACCTGCCATGTCTCCTGCAAGGCTGACCCACTGCCATGTTCCATGACAAGAGTCACATAAACACAAGCTCATCAACGGGCTTGGGGGACAGAATGTGCAACATCGCTGCGTTGAAAAGTGACTTCAGGCTTGCCTAAGGGTCTTGTTAATCTGAGGAAATGATGTTTGGTGCCACAGATCAAACGCTGTGGTCTCAAGTGGAATGCACGTGAAGTTTCCAGACTCTTTCCTCAAAGACTTTATTGGGTTTGATTTGTGACCTTAGCTGGGATGCAGAAAGATGGGTATGGGAAGGCAGTTCAGAAGGACTGAAGTTGGGCAGCTTTCAGAAGATGAAAGATGTTTAAAGTTAAGGCCTTTATCTGCAAACAATAGTATATTAATAAACTCTATACCATATTTACAAATGCATTCTCTTGTATTAAAACTAACAGGATTCTGTTCACAGTGCCATTGTTTATACAGGTAGCAATCCCATAATACTCATGTATTTTGGCATGGGAATCAGTAGCGCTTGGTATTTACAGAAAATATACATGTGGTGAATATAAACATGTCATTGAAACTGAGTTATTGATAAAAGATAGATTGGCTAATGGTGCAAAGGAATGAACTGTACAGCACCTTCCCCTCGGATCGGATAGGAAACGTGGATTCTTAAATTGAGAAGATGCCAAATCTCTGACCCAAAGTGGCATAAAGTCAGTAACAAAACGATGAACCCCCTGTTCAAGTTCGGGTCTTAGTCCAAAGTTTTAGATCCATTGTCTAGTGCATAAAATATAAAAGTTAAAAAGATTTATTATTATTTGATAATAATAATAATTATTATTAAAATAGAAGGTTCTTTCTCTCATGCTCTCATCTGTGCTCTTGCACTTAAGACCAATATCCTTGGAGTTCCAAATATGCTGGTGTTTTTGTCATGCAGATCAGCAGTCAGATGGCAAATGCTAAAATGCTCTGGACGTAGGAACTGCTGCCTGTCACAGTGTGACCCAGGGCCGTGGGGACATGGCAGTAGCACCTCTTTCTTTCTCCCAGTCTTCTCCGTGAGGGGCAGGCCTGCCCCTGGACTCGGCTCCCATGTTACTGAATGGAGTTGCTCATTTCGGCAGCTGATGCTGAGGTGATGAATGGCTTCTGTACACTTGGAAGAAGGAGGGGAGGCAGGTGAGTGGGAGCAAGGTGGCATTCCAAGGAGCCCCAGGATGAAACCCAGAGAGTGGCTGGGATAATGGTGAAGAACCCCTAGGACTCCCCTCTCAGGAGGTCTCTGCTCAAGGTGGTTCTCATTCTCTGTGTGCCGAGCAGGGGGCAGGCCTGGCTGGCACTAGGGGGCGACGCCTTCAGTCACAGTCTGCTCCTCATTCTCAGTCCCGTGGTCTGTGTGGTCTGGGCTGCCACCAGCACAGCCACCACCACCGCTTCTGTGTGGCTTGGGCAGCAGGCTCTTCCACTGGGCTTTGTTGTGTGCAAGATGGCTTAGCATGTTCTCAGACAGGGCACTGTTTCCGGTGAAACGGGCCCATTCCTGGAAGAGTGGCTCCACGATGTAGGTCATGAAACCTGAAACAGGCAAGGCCAAACGCATCACCACAAGGGCAGTAAAACATACTCCTTCCTCCCTCACAGACACGACCGGGCCCACTATGTATTTAGCCCAGGGATATGGAGGCAAAGTAAATGTGGTTCCTACCCGCAGCCAAGGAGCATGAGCTATGTCTTCTTAGGCGTGGCATTTAACCACCCTGTGCCTCAGTTTCCTCATTTGTAAAAAGGAGTTAAGAAGGGTACCAACCCCACAGGGTTGTTATGACAAAGAAATGGCTTAACACATGTAAAATGCTTAGAAAACTCCTGGCACATAGTAAACACTCAGTAAATATTGGTTATTATTCCTCACAGAGGGAGAAAGACATAAACAAACAAGTGGAAGGAAGTCTGTGCTAGAACTAAGGAGGATGGGTGGGGAGGCAGGAAAGGGAAAATGAAGTCAGCAAGGGGCACATCACTGATTTAGGCCATCTGAAGAATTCATACATTAGCCTGTAGAATCTTTTTTAAGGATTATCCTTTCATAGTTTTGTCTTACTTTCAATTATGTTAAACAACTAACAGCAGGTAAATAAGAGTTCATCTTCAATACAGATTTTTACGTACATAAAAGCCTTGGCTTAATTAGATAAGACTGTTTGATATTAGACTGCTATTTTTGCATGCCTGTTCTCTTAATTATTTTAGACTTGTTGCTTTCTAATCATATTTCACTCTTAATGTGTGTTTCATATTACACATGATTTATGAAAGTAAAGGTAACTTTCAGTCTAAGCAGGAATTATTAGAATGATCACAAACATATACATATTTAGGTTTTATTGTTATTTCCTTGAAATATAGGTGTGGGGAGAAAAGGCAAGTGTTTTTCAGCAAAATAATCTTCCACCAACTCATCCTGTATGTGTACAAGCATGTGAATTATGAGGCTTGATTTGACTATCTTTCCATTGGACAAAGAGTAGATCCTTGGCCTTTGAGGATGCTATACAGATGGGAAGAGGATGTAGCAATGCAGAATGTTACTGTACATTTCTGCATTACCTCATCTTAAGTGAAATATAATTTAAATATTATGAGATCATCTTAGATAACCCAAACTGAGGAGGAAAGTTAAGCCAGTGACTTTATATCTGTATTTTTTTAAAAATATATATTTCTTTATTGATTTCAGAGAGGAAGGGAGAAGGAGAGAGAGATAGAAACATCAATGATAAGAGAGAATCATTGATTGGCTGCCTCCTGCACACCCCCCACTGGGGATCAAGCCCGCAACCCAGGCATGTGCCCTTGGCCGGAATTGAATCTGGGACCCTTCAGTCTGCAGGCTGACGCTCTATCCACTGAGCCAAGCCAGCTAGGGCTATGTCTGTATTTTAATAAGGTTATGTAGGGAGTGAGCAAGTAAGGATTTCATTTTTGAATTTTCTTGCTTCCTATTCCTGAATTTTCTTCACCTCCTTCACAATCTCCATATCTAGTTTCTAATATCTTTCATCTTAACAAAGATTAGATATCTAAAAAGATAGTTTGCAAAACGATAATGTTTTAGATGTAAATATTTATCAAGTTTACCTTAAATATAAAAACATTACGAATCCAACATTTTAAAATCCAATACTTAAAAATCAACTCATTTTCTTCCTGAAGGTACTCCAGAATTACACCTCTGTGTTTCCACTTGTCCTGTATAAAGACCTCTTACAGTAGATAGGAAAGCCATTTTAAAGTCTGAACGACAGACTGTTTTTCAGATGAGGGCAGGCTTTCATTTCAAACGCAGGACCAGACTTGGGAACCTCCCTCTGCTACGCAAACGGACTTTGCCAGGATATTGTCCTCTTGAAGGGGTGGGAAGGGGGAAAGGAGAGATGGCGGCCTTAGAGTAAACAAAGATTGAAGGAAAGCCTCTTCTCCTCATCTTTCTACACATGTCACCAGAGAGTTTTTCAATCCAATATCTTCTTTTCAAAAGGTAGAGTTTGATGGAAAGAGGAGAGCAGGGGTGGGGTGGGTGGGCGGGGAGATAGGAAGTCCCAGTTCCACTTGGGTGAATATGAATGACTTAAACAGAAAATCAGATCTAAACCTGGGATGACACTCAGGAAATTCCCATGTGGATTGCGACCGGGGAAAAGAGAGCGGACATTTTCAGTCCCAGGGGAACCAAGACAGAGGAAATTGCTGCATTACTTAGGACCCACTGGGAAAACCTTTGTCTGGGACGCTGAGGCCTGCAGCCCCCACTGGACTCTATTTATTTGTTTGGATTTTTCCAGTTCAGTCTGATCTAGCTCTACACACCACACCTCCCAAGCCTGAACCTACACAGCTGGGAGATGTGAAACAGAGACAAAGATATATGACTAAGGATTGTTTTATAATCACCTTCTTTTTCTCTTTATTATTGGTGTGCTGGTGTAGCATCCAGGGGATTTTCCTAGTCACTTAGTCCCCATCCCATTTTAAAAACAGGTATCTATGGTAACCACATTTTCCTGAGCTGAAAATCAGGACGTATGATCTGACAAAATAAATGTGTTCTCATGACAACAGGATAGAATCTCTGAAATCAGCTTCATCGTGAAAATCCAGGTTGTGTGCTTAACAATGTGAATGTTTTTCTTTGGTGGTGCCAAGTGTCTTTAACAGGTGCCTGGCAAGTTTTTCTCTCCAGAGCTTAACAAAGTGGGTCAGTATTCCTTTTGAATCACATTTGCGGAACCTCGACAGGAGGGAGCTGGATCCAGGGAGGCCAAGGTTGCATTTCTGTTAACACTGTTCCTCCTCCCCTCTCCCAGCAATTCCTGGCTTCACCTGCCCCGGATTCTTCCTGGGTTCAATTTTTAATAAAACCCCCTTTCCCTTTTTTGGGGAGGAATCACTTTAATGGTAAAAACAAAGGAACAATATTAAGGAAAAAAAGGACAACCAATAATCTCATTATTCCAACATATTTATCTTAATGTTTGTAGATTCCATTCAATTCTTTGTAACTAGGTTAATTTTGTTCCTATTTCCTTAGGATTACTTCATCATATTTTATGGGACTGAGGATTTGATTTGAACTTCAGCGATCATAAGTGTATCATTTAAGAAATATTTTTATTGTTGACAGTATTACAGATGTCCCCTATTTTCCCCCCTTTACCCTCCTCTGCCAAGCCCCTACCCACCCCATCCCCCCCTACCCCCCAGGCTTTCACCGCACTATTGTCTGTGTCTATGGGATATACATATAAGTATGTAAGTTCTTTGGTTTATCTTTTCTCAACTGTAAGGATATCATATGAACTTGCTCTGGTTTTCTCAATTTTAAGCTTATCTTTTCCAGTGCCCCTTTCCCTTCCAGTGTCAGGGCATTAAGCTTTGAGGCTTTGAGGTCTGCAACTTTGCGAATGCACTAAGCTGTCTGAGGCCTGTGGAAACTGGTGAAAAACATGAACTGGTACATGTCAGGGCCATTGCTTATAAGTAAAACCAGAGGCTCGATGCACGAAATTCATGCAAGGGGTTTGGCCCTCACAGACGAGGTGGCTGCCTTGGCCCTCGCAGCAGCCCTGGCTTTGTCCAGAAGGGTGCCGGTCTAATTAGCATATAATGCTTTTATTATATTATAGACGTTAAAGTTCTGAGTGGTTTTAATTGGAGGGAACTGTAAGGAAAAGAAAAACATGCTTTATAATATGTAGATGGAATAAATTGGTAGAGTGTTTAAGGAGTGATGGAAATTCTTCCTGGGTCAAAAATATTTCCCCCCTAAGGTGTCTAAAATTTCCAGTTTGCTTTGCTTAACAATCTTATATATAACTTTTTAAAAGTAATAATTATTTTAGATTCATTAACATCACAGTTTAACAGTTCAGTGCAATGGACACTTGAGAGTGTGGGCTTAAGAGAGTGAGACTGAAGGTAAGTTTTGAAGGAGAGCAGAGAAGCACAGAAACCCTGGCCACAAGGCATATAGCATGGCTGGCAGGGCCCGGATGGATCTGGGCCTGGGCTCTGGAGGTTGAATGCTGGGGACAAGTCACAGTTATCCAAATGGGGATGGTCCTAAAGGCCGGTTCTGCTGACTTCCCACCTGTTAAGTCCTTAAGAGAAGGTGAACTAATCTGCTCCTCAGCAGCAAATAGTTGGTTCTTATTACTTCTACTCTATTTGGTTTTGATTTAATTCTGAAATATGAAGTTAATAAAGGTTAGTTAATGAAGTTAATAAAGGTTAGTTAAGGGTTTATAATAAAGCCTCCACCCAAGTTTTCATTACTTCTCAATTGGTAATCACCCAGTAGATTAGTCATGATTACGGTGTTTATTTGGACTCAGTCATTCACGGGGTCATTGATTAAAGCTCTAGTTTGGGCCTTTCAAACACTGTGTGTAGATCATCTTTTCTTTGTGATTCTTGGCAGAGGTGCTGAAAATATTCCTTTAAAATTAAAATTGAATTTGACTTACCAATTTGTATACTAGGGATCGAATCTTTCTGTTGGTTACAGAGAGGACTGATTTCCAGTTCGAATTTCTGTTCAAGGTCACCTAAGAAGAAAGAAGAAACACGTTGGTAATCTAGAACTTATGCAAATGAGTGTTGATAGTTTTATCAGCCTATTTGGAAGAAGTGATTCTGTGAATTACTGTTCTCTGCCTTGTTATCCTTAGGAAGCCTTTTGCTTCCATTTGCCCTGTCTTGCTCTGGTAGCTTCTGTGAAAATTTAAAATATCAGAGTGTCAATGGCCATTTATAATAGGCTTGTTGTAAATAGCTGTGCTCTGGGACAAAAATAAACTTTCGAACAAGCTCTACGAAAACAAGGACACGACTAATGGGCATTCCTAACCTGAAATGCAAGTTCTGGCTTTAAGTTACAGGCTAAGGAAACAGATTTTATGCTTCTCCCCCACCTTTCACTCTTCCTGACCCTCGTCTGGTTTCACCTGAAAAACCAGAAATGATAAGTAGGTAGGAAATGGAGGCCAGGAACCAGGAGGTCTCATCTGAAGAGCATCTCAGTGTGCAGCTACAAAATTTATCAGAAATAAGGGTCTGATATCTTTCGTTCTCATTCCTTAGACTTTTACCTAATATAACTGAAGGTTTAAAAAAGTATAAAGGTCAGAATGATAGTTCTTTTTAATCCCTATGTCAGCTAGAAAACCAAAGGAGAAATGCTTCATGCAAAGCTTTATCAAAATACTTTTATTGGTTCTTCCTGAGGGTGAAAAATTGTGGGTAATTGCTGCATTGGGAAAAAACAATCTGGTTAAGTAGTAGATAAGCTGGTCCTCAGAGATTAGCTGGGTTTACTGGTATGAACGTGCCCCTCCAAACTAGAGGAGCTAAAAATACAACATTTATACCTGCTCACTCATAGTGTGTCAGGCACTGCCTTAAACATTTTACCTAAGTAATTAACTTAATTATTTTACCTATGTAATTAACTACTTACAATTAACTAATTTTTTAAATCCTCATAACCACCTCATTATAATCCCCATTTGACAGATAAAGAAATTGAGATGCAGGGAAAGGAAGTATGTTGACCGAGGTCACACTGTTAGTAAAGAGGGGAGCCTGGGTTCCAACCTAGGGAGTCAGGCTCCAGAATGTCTGCAATTCACCACTGAGGCAGGACCTCAGAGATGCCACATTTCCTTCATTTTCTCTAAGGCTGTAGCTGTGCCTCCCCTGGTGTCTGTGCCCTGGCGATTCTCAAGAAGGATGTGAGGCAATCATTCTGGCTTAACCTGAGGAGCTCAGGGAAGCCGGATGACAATAGCCTTCTGAGGACTGGGCGTGCCACTGTTTACTACTGAATTGAATTCCCCTAAAGCCAATTCTACTGCTTACCTTCCTGTTTCTGTTAATAGTGGTTCTTCAACCAATCTTGACACTTTGGATGAATCGTCTTTGATTTTTCCCTTTCCTTCACCCTCCACATTGAGGTATCAAATCCTGTTTATTCTTCTCTTGCCTTTCCCCCACTACTTTCACTCTGCCAAACTCTAATCTGGTTGATTGAGAAGACACCCATCTGTACTTCCAACAGGACAGAGATTCTACTTCCTTTGGGCATTAAGAGAAGGGGTAGAATCCTAACCCCCATTCTCAGAATTTAACACTGTTTTCCTAATTTCATCTTCCTTTCTCTCTGTCCTTTGCTCAACACCACGAGTTATTAAAGATACTTTGGATGGGGCTATTAGCAGTCTGTGGAAGCCCAAATCCTAAACTGAAAGCCAGATAGGATTAATCAAAATGATAAAGAATTTTAAAAATATCAATTCAATATGGAGGATGTGTAGTTTGGATGGCAAGAGTTTGCTTTCTTTTCTTAAACTGGCTGAACTTCTGCTAGACCAACATGCAATTAAATAACAAGGACCCAATATGCCCTCTCTACCTTCTCTCTCTGCCAGGAGACATGCTAGAGCAAAGGGCATGGAAGCTCACCTTTAGTGATCAGAGTAACAGATGTTCTAGGTTGTTCCTCTTATGAGGCTGCGCGTGCATACACTCTGAGAACAACAACCAGTTTTTGGCAGAGATCTTACAGATTATTTTTCTTGGTTAGTCTTATTTACTCTGCACTTAGACAACAACTTTGATATACCAACTGTGTGGACTTTACAATCTGTCCAGGTGACAGGGTCCCGGAGTTGCTCATAGTCCAAATAAAAGTGCAAGCTAAGCAAAGGAAGGGGTTAAACTGCAATAAATGCCAACAGGAGCACATGATTGAGTCAAAACCAAGAGGGACAGAGTGGAATCTCTTCTCTTTTCCATTGTTTAATTTCCAAGAACGAAGAACCTAGCCCTCCTCTCACTATGCTATGCCAATATTTTCTATATCCCACAGTAAAGGAAGTATCATATCAAATCTGAAACCTCTCTGCTCCAATTCATCCTATTTTCCTTTGTTTTTCCCTCAGTGGAGATTTTATATCGCGGGCAACTACAACTGACCTTTTGATTTGTAACCACTTACACCCAACTGCAGTGAAATGACAGATTGTGGGAGCCACGTGAGCGCTTTTCCTCTGAGCGAAAGAGGCGGTGAGTAGAGCCTTTTAGCCCCACACAACCTAATCCATTCTGCTTTGTCTTCTGTCTTCAGGGCCATTACAATGTCACTGACACATCTTTAGATGGAGGCTTCTCCAAAAGGCTCACTGTTGCTACTTGACCTCCCCCAGAGCTGGTATGTGGGACACATCAGGCTTTATTTGTTCTCAGCCTCTCACACCTGATCCCGTCACTAACATCAGGGCACTGTTGCGCCTGAACAAACATCCTGAGCACTGAAACCAGGCCAGGAGAAGCAAAACTGTGTGTAAAGGCTGATATCCCACCCGATGGCAAGATCCTGCTCAAATTCAGTGCCTTATTTCCGAATGAGTTTGATCTCTTAAACATTATACCCTAACTTGGGGCCATTTGACTTTTCATGTATCTATGTGAGAGGATGAAATTAATTCTTGGTCAGCGATGTTCTATTTCATTATTAGCTTTATTTGAGAAAGTGAGGGGAAAGAACACAAAAGGAGTGAAGGCCTTCTGTCAGAGTGGAAAACATTGACTGCAGACGGCATTTAGCTTTTAGGCTGTGCTCAGCTCATTAAAATGAAGGTCAGGGTAAAAATCAAACTGTCCCTCACATTTTTATACCCACAGAGGGAAACCATTAAAAAAATATATATTCCGTTCTCACTCACTTTTATTGCACCTCATTACTACCTGTTTCTGTAATAAGTCAATGTTATTTATTTTGAAATTATTTCCAAAAAAGGAATGGATGGTTCGCAAGAGAGTTAGAGAAAGGTTAGGATAATAAGAGTTGATGAAAGAACAAATGTCATGATAGATTAGCCACTTCCTGTTTTATTAGGGTAAATGCCTGAAAGGAGGAGGGGCCGTGAAAACGCAGCTGTAGGCTTGCAACTAACCTTGCCTGTAGAACTCTTCACAGACCCTTTCACTCCATTGCTTGCTCATCTCCCAGACTCTGCAGGGGTTGCAAATGTCAGCACACTTCAAGGCAATCTGAGAAGTGACAGGGCAGGCAGAGACGGTCAGAGAGTGATCGTTCAGCAGCAAATGCACCCCAAGCCCAGGGCGCTGTCCAACCCGCCAGAGTGCCTCATGGTGCCAGGCCCATGTCCACACAGGGCCGCCCTGATGTGTCTCTTCAGGAAACAACACTTCTTCACCACACACAAACCCTTCATTCAGAATTCCCACTTTACAGCAGTGAGAAGGAGAGAAGAGCCACCGTCCAAGGACACGGAGCTTTCTGGAGGAGACTTGGGGTGTGCTGGCCAAGGAAAGCCAGGGCCTGGTTCCTTCTGCTGCCCCACCTCTCACAGGGAGGGAGGCCACCGGGGCCCCAGCCAGGCTCAAGTGAGATCATTTGGACCTCACTCTCACAGTGGCCAAAATGGCCAACCACATACATCACTTAAATGATGTGTGTTTGCATTTATGTTCCCGTGTCTGTGTGTGTGAACAAGCTCAGACTGTCAGCCAGGGAGCTAGGTCATATCAAGCTAGGAGTGTTTTATTTGCAGAACTAAATCAAGGCCTCTCGGCTTGCCTCAAACTGGCCTGGATCTGGGATGTCACTTTCTCAGTGATGTTGATCCTAGGAGGATTACCTTGAGTTCCCAGAGAAGTGGATTCTGCCCCTTACCACCAGCTGCAGAGAGACCACAGCCCAGATGGGCTCCTGTGGTATGTCTTGCCCACCAGCAAGGTCTGTTTGTTTTGACCCAGTTCCCTGGGATTATAGAGCTGCCAACAGTGCTGGGGTCTGGGAGAGCCTGCATTATATTAAATTGCAAATTTGGTTGCTTCTCTATTTCCTGGCTAATGGGGGCACCAGTACATGTTGGAGTAGGTAAGGGGCAGAAGTCCCCTCCAAATTCTGCCCTTTAGGGATTTATTTGTGTTAGCTAGCTTTCCCTTTGAAATGCAAGTGCTCAGGCCAAATCTTTCAGCTACTCACAACTTGGTTTGAGTCTCTAAAATCAGACCCTGGTTGATCTTTGTGGCGCTCAGGGAAGAGAAGACTAATTTGGGAAGAGGAAGGAAGAAGATACAGGGCTGCAGGAAGCATTTCCTGGGAAGGATGGGGCACTTTGGACAGCTAGGGGGCAGCATGGAGGCATGGAGCAGAAAAGACTGCACAGTCCAGCCTGCCACCTGCAGCTCCATCCCCCTGGTTAAAGTTGATCTATTCAGATGAGTCCAGGGTCCATCCATTCAGTCTTTTGTGCCAAAAGGAAGACAAAAGAAAATGGAAGATCAAGAGGAAGGCGCTGGTTTGATACCAACTCAGAGTTCTACTTCTGGCGTCCACTCCTCCTCTTTTTCTCATGTTGCAAGTGGCTTCTTGCCATAGAATGACACAGAAAGGGTTGGGTTTGAGATGATTTAATTAATTCAGTTGAAACAATTTAATTATTGGTGCCTAAAAATGCTAAGACTAGGTAAACACACACAGAGAGAAAATGTTTGAGCCTCAGATGAAAATATGACTTTAGGTAGTAATGACTTTAAGTAAAGCAGGGTTTGATTAAATAGGTTTTCGATAAAGGAAGGTTACTTGCTTCTTAATTTTTTATTTGTACCATAGTTAACATAATATACTTTTGTGTTATAGAAACAGCCTTTTAAAACTGCACAGATATCCCAGTGGCCGATTTTACATCAAGCAACGAGATGTGGTGGATTCTTACTGTGTGCAACTGCTCAGAGGGGTGGCTACTTTGTGGCGAAGCAGTTACCAAACAAGGAAGAGTGAGATATTATCAACTTACTGACACGAAACCCAGATTTTGCTTGCTTGGAAACCACTTAAAAATTTCATGTGTCTCAAAGCTTTTCATGAAGTAGGTCACTGCTCTAACTTATACCATGGGAGATACTCCTTCTCAAATGTGCTAACATTATTGATCGTGTCCCTATGTGTTGTTACCCCAGCAAGAATAATGGCTTTGTTGTTGTTGTTTACCTGAAGCAGAAAGTGCCTGTCGTGTACATCCTCCAGTCTTAAGTCTTTATTTTGGAGGTGAGCTTTCAATCTGGTCAAAAATTCATTCTGCCTGTTGATGTCTGTTGCCAAGATCAAGGAGCCCAGTTGCTGTTCAATATCCTGTCTGCATCCACAAGAATGAAAGAGAAAACACACACAGAGAGAAAATCCTTTTGAGGAGGGTGATTGATTCTGTCATCAACAGGTGGCTTGCAATCTCATTCCTGCCTTTGATATTGTTTATTACACAAAGTTCCAGTCCCTCACAGAGCAACAGTGAATTTCTCACCCACCATGGCTTCTGCCCTCAGACCAAGAACTGTAGAGAGTGATTGAAACCTCGGGTGAACAAAGTTGTGGTAGTTTTTACATTCCCACGGTTCCCATGGGTGGAAAAATTGAAAGCGAAGTAGAAATGTATGCTTTATGGAGGACAAAAAGACTCACAGAATCATAGGAGTTTGGGTTGTGCTTTTATAGAGTTGAAACAAGCTCAAATATTAAGATTTTCATGGGGAAAGAAGAGCATAATAACAGTAATAATAATGAAGACATAGTAGTGACTGATACTGTGGGATGGAAAGATTGATAAATGGAAAAAAACCCAGGTAGGCTGGAAAGAGATACTGGAACTTAAAAATGATAGTGGTTGATTAAGGCACCATTAAAAATTGATGGGCAAGCAATATATTAGTAAAAAATGGTATAGAGAAAATAAAACAAAAGTGTCAATCTGAAAGTTGTCATGCAACTCCTATAGTTTTAATATGAATTTCCTTGATTAGTAATGAGGTAGGACATATTTTCATGTGTTTATTTGCCATTGATATTTCTTCTTTTGTGAAGTTTTTGTTATTCTATAGTGTTGTCTCCCTTTTGCTTACTGATTCTGAGAGTTTTAAAATATTTTTTCAATAATAGTCACTTGGCAATTATGTGTTGCAAATATCTTCTTCCATAATATGGCTTGTCTTTCTACTTTTAAAAAATGATGTCTTTTGGTAAAATGAAGTCTTAATTTTTAGTGTAGCTTAATTTATAAGTTTTTAAATTTATGGTTAAGCTAATTCTTTTCTGAACTTTCCTTAGTTTGTACAGTTAACCTTTACTTTTAAAAACAGAAAAATTATTTTAAAGCAGTTACACGAGGATAGAAGGAATAATCATGTTATGATGATGATAAATTTCATTATAAAGCCCCTTCACATATATTATTGCATACCAATGATTCTTTTAGCAAAAGCAAAGACATTCCACAAAGAAATAAAAAATGTGGGACTTTTATTTGGAATCCGTAGGGATGAATAGGAGTATCTTAGGAAATGAATATGAACTGAGAAACAGAGAATTAATGTGGGCATTATCGGGAATAGTCCTCTGTTTTTCCTTTTGTTTTGTTTTTTTCCTGTCCCCATTCTCCTTCCCTCCATTCTCCTTTCTTTCTTTAGCTGACCCTGCCACTAACCTCCTATTTCATCTCCTTCTTACATGATTTCTTGTTCTAGTTCTTAGTTCTTTTTGCATTTCCTTGATCTTTGCAATGTATTGTTTTAGTAAAAAGCACAAGTTTTGATCTCATGCATGAGGATTGCTTTTTAGTTTCTGGGAGTAAAAAGTTATCAGAACTGAAATTCTTCCTGCAAATTCAACATTCCTCCGGGTGCTAGGAAACAGCATGAGATAATATCAGATGGCCAGGAATAAACCAAGGAGCCCAGAGCATAGTGCCTGTTTTATGGGGAGACATAACCTGACCTTAAGCTGTGTGCCCTTCAGAAAGAAGGGTACAGAGGCCTATTTATTTACTTCTCTCTTAGCTACCTCGGGTTCTGTGCATTTTAATTTCACGGATCAGAATTTGTGCTGGCCTAGGTAGACAGTACAGCAGCTACCTTGGGGCCATGCATTCAGTGAGGCAAGGGCCTTGGCCTTGGATTGAGTAGGACTAGGCCTAAATACTCGGGCTAACAAACAGCAGATCAGGAAACTAGTATTTCCCATTCTATTTAAAATACCATAGACCTACGTAAATTGATGGAGAAAAAATTGCTGGGGCCAACTCAGTTACTTAACAAAAGACATTTTAGAAAAAAATTCCTGACTTTTATTTTCGCTGAGACTGGCAATTATGAAACAAACGTCATTGAACTAGTCTTAAAGCTAGCTTGAGAACTCCTGTGTTCTTTTTTGATAAATATTTATTATTTGGGTCTACACAGGAGGACAATTTTGTTAACATAAAAGACAGGAATTTGGCAAAGCAGAGTGTTGATGCTGAAGAGTGTGAAAGGGGAGAGCTGTTTATTCTCCTTTTCCTGACGTTAGGTCAGAGACGATCCAAGGCCCTTTCAAAGCTCACAGAGAGATTCTGGTTTCTGGGTTGCCGTAACTGACATGAATCTCCTCTGATGGACAATGCAGAGTGCAGGCAGGAAGCACAGGGAGCTGGCTCCCTACCATCAACCCAGGGGGTCTCAAGTGTGCCCTAGAGAAAGCGGCTTATCTCTTATGTGTGGACATCAGTGTGTTTCATCTCTGCACTACTTACGTCATTTCCTTTGGCAAGTGAGCAAGAAGCCTGGATTCTCGAAGCATGCCAATTGTAGATCGCCAGTGGTGATTCTCCAGCACAGACATATTCTAGAGAGAAAATTAAAGCTATAAACGAGAGAGAAACTACATACTGATCGTTCATGCTGAACACAGCTTCCCTGAGGCCAGCATTTCCCCTCTTTGATGACAAAGAGGCAGACTGAAAAAGCAACACAAAATAAAACAATCATAGGGCCTATTCTCAAGGCTACACGGAAGACAGGATAGTGGCCCTTGCTGGCCCTATAGTGGAGCACTGAATGAAGGTCTATTTCTAGTGTCATTCACTCCTGCTTCAGCCACTGTTTTTGCTCGTTTGGTCAGGCAATACTCAATGTAGAAGAAAGAAAGTGAAGCAGATACAAATAGGTAGTAATGGATACCATGGGGCTATGTGCATAAGATACACCAAGATTATACGACTCAACCAAATAGAGGCAGGCCTCACAGTCTCTCTGATCTACTACACTCACCATTGTTTCTCAACACGCATAAGAAACCTTCTCCGTAAACCACCTGGGAAGCTGATGACATACTCCGACTCCTGAGGCCCAGTCAATACAGTTTTGGTTAGGTGGGTTTGTACTGATTAATTTCTATGTACACTAAAGTTTGCGAACCACTGCGATAGGGACAGCTCTGTCCGTAATCTTTATGACCTAGTGTTTTGGCACTTAGCCCATTAGTTCTCAGTTTGAATCTACAATTGCTTCCTTGTTCCATTATCTTGATATTTCTTTCCTTGTAGGAACTTTTACTATGTTCAGTCTCTCCTTTGACCCCACTGTTATCTTAAATATGCTGCTTGTCTGAACATTAACTATTGAAATAATGAATATTTCTTGCAATCCAGTGTTTTATTCTAGTTAGCAAACATTATGGCCTTACTACTGACTTGATATGTATACATGTAGAATGGGACTCATCTAGCTCTTTGGAAATAATTTTGCTCTATTTCCTTATTTGTTTATTTATTCATTCTCCATTTTGTTTCAAGTGGGGATTATAAAACTTAGGAAAAATACAGGAAGATAGCATTCATTAAAAGTGAGGAGAAATTACATGATTCTGAGGTAAATACTTATATGAGGTATTTAGAGTAGTTACATTCATGAAGACAGAAAGAATGGTGGTTCCAGGGCCTGGGGGAATAGGGAGTTATTATTTAATGGGTGCACAGCTTCAGTTTTGCAAGATATAAAGAGTTCTAGAGAGGGATGGTGGTGGCGACTGCACAGCAATGTAAATGCACACTTAAAACGGTTAACATGGTAAATTTTATATTGTGTTATCGTGCCACAATGAAATAAAAAGGTGAGGGGGAAGAAGCAAATAAAACAACATGGAGACTAAATGGAGAGAGAGAGAGAGGAAAATATTCCTTCATTATGCCTCCCGCTGCTATAACAGAGCCACCCATATAATGCCCAACTTTTTCAGGAAGTGAGAAAAGAGAACCTCTGTGAGTAACACAACCAAGGATCTATTAGGAAAAAGCAAGTTCAAGGAAACTGCCACTATATTTGGTTCTGAACCCAGGCAGCAATTTCTCTCCGGGACTCTGTAGGATTTAGTTCCATGAGGCACAGTCTGATACTGACCTTCTGTATGGGCTCTTTTATTGCTATTCATTCCTCTCCTTGCCAAAGAGTCATTATTCGTTATTTATCACTTGACTATGTTGGAACCAGTGATGAGATTTTGTTACTTTTATCAACTGGTCTATTATCTCCTTTTGGGTATGAGCCACACACAACAAAAGAGACTGTTTATTAGAAATAACATGCTAGACTAATTTGTTTTGACCGTCAAGATTTATGAGGGAAGAAAGTGATAGGTTAGTGTGATGTAACAGATGTTCTATCTTGTGGTGACATATAATTCCGTAACTCATGAGCGGTCACTTGCAAGATTAATTCAAGTGAAATGAGTGTCTTCGTGTGAGTTTTTAAGGGGCTGGAAAACTGTAACAAAACCTAATGATAAATGACACCATATCTCTGATGAGTAGAACAAAAGTGTCTGGAGGATTGCTTTAAGCATTGTTATTTATGTCAGCCTGATTTAACATCTTCATTAATAATCTTTTCAAAGACAGAATAACAGGATACTTGGAAATTTGCTGGCGAAACCATATTTGGAGATGAGCACCAGGGAGATGGAAAGAAATTGAGGGGGCCTGGAAGCTGGCACAGAATAAAAGACAATGGAGTATTCGATTATAAACACAACCTTTCTGGGGCAGTTGCTATAAATAAAAGTATGTTTTGGCTAGAACTGTGTTGGAAGTTGGGGTACTTCAGTGGATCCTAGAGAATAAGAAAAGAAGGGCAGCACAGGGAAGCAGAACTAACAATTATGAAGCACCCAGTTTACACGATCTCATTTAATCTTTACATAATTCTACTATTTTCATCATTAACTCATAGGTAATACAGTTTCAGGTTTCTCTGAGAGTTTACATAGCTAGTGAGGGGCGGAGGAAGGCCTTAAACCCAGGCCTGCCAGTTGTCAAGACCTGAGCTTTGCACACACACCTAGCTGCCTCCCAAGAATTTCCTCTGTGGGGCCACATCCAAATATTCAGAAGCCGGAAATTTACAAACTGGAGAATGCCTGTAGTGATGCTTACTTCTCCAAAAATAATGTATAGTCACAGCTTCAAAAGTCCATGGTTGCTTGTTTTAATTAGATGTTAGTTTGTAAATCCAGCCTGGAATCTTTCCCTCCAAATTTGGTTTCATTGTGAAAAACCCTGCAGTTTGAATGTTAGGAGTTGAGTAGAGTTCAGTTGTATTGGGGGAGAACTCATCTTCCAGCCACACTCAGTCCTCACATCCCATCAGTCTCTGAGGCCTGTTGGTTCTTCCAACATGACATCACTTATGTCTACCCCTTCTTTTCATTGCAGTGCTTCCTTCAGTCCATACCCCTAAGCTGCCAGAATGTGACTTGTTTATCTGACAGAATTTCCTACCGTGTCCCTAATCAATGGTTGAAACATTAATATGTATTGAGTGCTACTATTATGCCAGGTGCTATGGCAGGCCCAGGGACTCAAAGATTAATGACAAAATTGCTGCCCTCAGGAGCTCACTAACTTTAGTAGGTTCCTGGGCCGATGCTCACCCACTGAGCCACACCAGCCAAGCCACACATTTCCTTTTTTTGAGATAAACCATTACCATTTGTTAGGGAAGACCTTCCTGGTTCTCCAAAGAGAGAACTGACAGCTCCCTCTCCTAGCTCCACACCCCAATTCAAGCTTCTTTCTATCCCAGTGCCTAAAAGACTGTAACAATTTTGTTCCCTGGTCTTGCTCTCATGTGTCAGTGATCTTCGCAGGTTTCTTCATTTACTCTTGAAAATAATTTTTAAAAAGATGCTTTCCTTATACTTTTTATTTACTTTAATTTATTATTTATTATTATTCTTAGCTGTTTTTCTATATTTTGTTTTATAAAATATTTTTTTATTTATTTAAAAAAACTTTATTGTAAAAAGTATTGGTACCTAAAATCACAAATTTCCATGGTAACAAAAGATGTAATGTTCTGTATATTTGTAAATATCGAATTTTAATGTAAAGTCATAACATTCTTTTATATATTAAATACATCTAAGGGAATCTAAAAGCCAATTTAATGCCCATTCATCACCCACAGAAAAAAACCACATGAATAATTTATTCTTTTAGTCGAAAATTATAAATTGATTCTTTTCCCTCTAGAATTTATATTTCCACTCTATTTTCCCATAGAATTTTATTTTATGGAGTAATATAAAACATTTTATGTGTGAAATTCTTTTATTGTCACCCTATCACATTTCTCTGCAACAAAAATAAGCATATGCATTGAAATTTTAACTGAACAAGTTTTCCTAACATCAGTCTCTAAGTAGTAAATGTTTTTCCAGCTTGCATTTTATAATACAATAATTATTAGCAACTAAGTGATCAAAATACACTTATATTACAAATGTGAAAAAAATAAGTTGCTTAAGAATAAAAATGTATTTGAGACGCATCTATTTATGAGAAGTCTGGGAGAGTTATAGCACCTCAGTCATAGGAGACTTCCTTTAATATTTTCTTTGTTCCCTTGCTTTTTTTCACATGGAGGTAGTATGTGATATTGGCACAACTGGAGCAATATGCAGCATGCATCATGGGTGGAGCTCTGTGTTCTGTAAAGTGGGGACAGGGTGATTGGGAAAGGAGTGGAAAAGTAGGACTGGTTTGACTCCCTGCAAGCACATTCCTGGCAGGTCGGTTTAAGGACCTGAAAATGGATTCTGTTAGCATATTCATGCCCAGGCCCCTTAGGAAGCCTGCGAGTATCCCCACGGGCACACATGCCTTGTCGGAGACCGGCTGCCATACATAATTGCCATGGAGAGCAGGGAGTGTATCTTATTCATCTCTGTGCCCCAGTGTGTGGCACAGTGCCATTTAAAAAAGTAAATATTTGTTGAGTGGATACTGAATAAATAATTTCCGAAACCTGAAAGTCCAGTAGCTGCAAAAGTTTAAGTAACTGCTAAAAGAAAAAGAGTCCTGTTAAAATTTTGGTCAATAGCTGATAGAAGCCAGACTTGGGATCTTTTGTTATGAAATCCTTAGACTTAAGTAAAAGCCTTAGAGATTTTAAAATTATATCTCCTCCAGAAATAACATATATCAGATATATTTGTCAATTATCTACAATGATAAAAGGGTAATATGCTCATTAGACCGGCCATCATTCTGGATGAAGCTGGGGCCAGAGGGAAGCCTGGGTCCCAGTGCCAGAAGGAAGCTGGTGCTGGCAGCTGGGGGAAGGAAGGCCTACTCTTGCACGAATTTCATGCATTGGGCCTCTAGTAAGATCTAAAGTAAGAAAATAATTATAAGGAATTTTTCAATCAATGCTTCTGATTCTTTATGCTGGACCCTTGATGTAGGGTAGCAAGAATGTAACAAGCAGCAGGAGTAGCTACTAAGTGGACAGTGGGGGTGCATGCCTTGGCTCGGTGGTCTCCCTGGTCTGCGTGCTCGTACCTTTGCTTGTCAGGTTTCCACCCTGGTCTCTGTGTGTACTCGCCGTTGCCAATAGTCCCCATCTCTCAGTGTTACTCAGGTTCTGTCTTTCTTGCTGCATGTCCAGTGTGTTCATGGGTCCATCCATCTACCCACCTAGTTGCTCATCGAACAAACCTCTGGTGTTCACTGGACACCAGAAACCTGCTGGATGCTGAGGATACAACAGTGATAAGTGAGTGTTCAGGAGCTTGCAGACTATGGGGATGTGGACATCGAATCAGGCAGTGGCAGGTTTGAGAGAAAACACTGATAGAGGAAGAAATAGAAGGCTGTGAGATCGTATAGGAGGGACATGGAAGATGGACATTGAAAGAAATATCTTTCAGGAGGAAGATATGTCCAAGTTGAGATAGAAGGAATAAGTGAGTTAGAGAGCAGTCAAAGAGTTCAGGCCATGGAGAGGGAATATATTTCATTAAAATAGGCAGAAGGAAGAGCACATGTTGCAGACCTGTAAGTAAGAGGAACCCTATCTAATATATTACATATTTTACTTAGCTATTTTCTGGTTCCCCTAGTAGAAAGCAGGGATTTTCATTTGTTCTGTTCATCTCCTGTATTCCCAGCACCTGGCATGTGTTAAGCACTCAATGAACATTTGTTGAATGAAAAAGGAATGAGTGATATGTTCAGGACTTGGAGAGAAGTTCAGATGTGATGATGCAGAGAGGCATGGTTGAGTAATGATGGGAAGTGAAGCTGGAAGGTACAACAGGGTCAGATCAAAACAGGATTTGTAAATTGTGCTGACATTTGGACTGAATCCTGAGGCAGTGGGATTTTAGGGAGGCACCTATGGGTCAGATTTGAGCTGCAGCCGAGGAAAGGTTGGAGCCATATCGGCCTGAATGTAGACAAGACAATGCTGGTGGTGTCCTGCACTAGGGGAGAGGCTGGGGCGAGCAGGGTGGATCCTACGGGTGTCTCACAGGGAACAACCGGAGTTACCTGGGTCCCACTCACAGGGAGGCGGCTCTGCTCCTATCGGCTCACCTGCTTTCACAGTGGCTCAGAGAACAGTCTCAGTAAAAGGTAGGTTTGAATTAAAGAAGAAAATAATCAGAAATGCTCATGGATATCTGAGCACAGGATGCGATGATACCGTTCTGTTGAAATCTGGAACTGTTTTGGACTCCCACCTAGGGAACCACATCTGTCTACCCGTAAGAGCATCCCCTCAGCAATTTCACCTTATCCCAGGGACAATTTGTTCTAGCGTTGCAAACGCTTCCTATTTGTAGTTTTAAGAATAATCTGGACTTTAAAGCTGAAACAGTAAATATCCACCTTTGTGTCACAAAACCTATTAGAATTTTAATTTGGAATAAATGAAACCCTTAAATCCCCTACAGCAAAACCTTTATTTTTCTTTGTATCTGAATTTTTAAGTATTATCCACTCTGAGAACAAAAACAATCCTTTTGTTCCCCAATAATAACACAGCTAGCATTTAGTAAACCAACAATACAGGTTTTAAAATTAAATCAAAAGTCTATTTGTCAAAGGAAATCTGGCAGAGCAGGTTTGCTATCGTACAAGGTGGCTTCAAACCGTTGGTCCCCCCCCCGCCCCCCTCTGCACCCTTTCTCCCCCCCACCCCCACCCCCGCCGTCTCCCCGCCACTCCTGGGCTATTTATTGGACACTTTCTTTGATTAAAATACTCAGGATGATGTTGCTAAACTGAGTCTGGTGTTCAACAGGAGTCAGAGTTAATTACTCTTTTAAACCAGAGGATACAGGAAGAAAAACAACATGAACACAGTCTGTTTTCATTTTTAATTGCTCATGAAACAGAGAAGCAAGACTCTAGGAGATAATGAAGTGGCTGAGCTCTTCCTTAACAAGCCAAGTGGTCTCCTTGGTAATGCTGCACGAGTCCCAGCCCAGGAGGTCTCAGAGGGACAGACCTTGGCCTTTGGAGAAACCACAGCACTGCTACGTTTACTGCCTGTTTGAAGATACCGCCTTTTGTCTGACCTACACCTGCCCAAGTCACTGCTCTGGGAGCAAGGAGCCTGGACATTCATTGTTGTCCAAGGGGCAGGCCCGTGTTCAGATCAGGGCCACGGACCTGCCACATACCGGCCACCTCGCCATGAGCAGCAGAAACTTTATCAAGCAGAAAATCAAAGTTGAGCCTCCTTTTTAATATTTTCACAACATTTGCTCAAACAGCTTTGCTATTGCAGGGATTGTGAAGTTACGTATCACCTATGCAGTTGCTTGTTTGAGAAGAGGCTGTAGGACCAGGTGGAAGGAACACTTCTGGTTCTGTCAGCTCCATATTTATGGTTCAGAGGCATTAAAATAATAAAAAGTGGTTAAAAATGCTGACCTCCTCCTAGTGTTTGTGATAAGTGACTAAGAAAATGATTATAAACTTCTGCAAGACAGTATAAAATGTAATAATATGAAATTTTATGGAGCAATTAATTATTAATTATTTTATTCAATGGTTGCTCTGTCACTAGTTAATACACAGCTGGACTCCATCAAAGGGAATTCAATTTTAAATTAAACTGAAAGTGATTTCTTTTGCAATTGTAATAATACCATATCTGACTTAATGCTTACTTTGCCCAATGGCTGAGCCCACGTGTGTGTGGGGTTGCAGGGTAGAGGGACAGAGGCAAGTTGTGGGTTCTATCTTTCACATGCTCTTTCCCTCTCAGTCCACCATGGACACCTGGGCTGTTTCCACTCTGATGAGAGAGGTGCCAGGTGGAAGTGCCTTGATGGCCTTCATGTTGAACTTGGGTTGGAAGTTCAGCTAGTGAGTCCAGCCCAGGCACAGACAATGGGAGAGAGCCCCTTGACCCAGCCTTCATCCAGCTGTCCTGGCTCTCTCTTTGTCTCAGGGCAGAAGCACAGGCTAGGCATTATGCAACGATCTTATGTATCCGAGCTGAAAGAACATAGCCAACAAAAGGAGGGAGAGGACGTCCTTTCATTTTATCTCATTTATAGTAAATCTGGATTGTAGTAGTCATGCACAGGGTGTTCTCAAAGCCACATAATTCCCAGCACATCCTTTCTATTGTATCTTTGTTAACCAAATGTGAGTGCATGTTTCTGTATAATTTCACAATATGTTGTATAATATATGTAGTGTGTGTACATAAATATATTTTCACTCATTACCATGGTTCTTAATATTTTCTGAATCTATAATTAATTTTAAAATATGAGTCTAAGTGATGGGTCCTCTCTCTAGAAAAATGTGCATAGGTACATGCTCAAAATCTGCATGTAATTTCCTGAAAGTTCATTCATGTTTCAACCAACAGACCCTTGGTAGGTTAAAAGGATACAATTCCAAAATATTTTTAAATATCATGTGTTGTTAATGGTCTCACTCAGCTTATATGTTATGTACCATGATTTTTCCTCTTGAAATTGAAAACCTGGAGACTTATGCCAGTTCCTCATCTACAGCCTGCGCAGTGTGGGGATTTTCTGACCCAGGTCCTTTTCGGTACAGCTAATCTACAGGGAATTTATCAGACACTGATCTGAGAGTAGGGTGTGTTCATGGCAGGAGTATGCTCAGCTAAAGGCCATAGGGACAGTCCGTTTTCAGTTATTATGAAGTTGTGGGTTTTAATCACAAAAGTACACCAGACTGTGCTGTCTCTAGTGACTTCCAAAATGTTACTCAAAATGTTACACATGCTTCAAGGCTAGTTTACACCATGCTTCCTCCTCCATGAGTTTTTTTACTTTCAGAAACCATCTGTAGAATCAATTACTGTCTTCCCACCACACTCTCTCACTGTCTACTATAGAGTATTTAGCAAAGTCTCCTGCTTTAAGCCACTGATTTCTAATCCTCTTGTCTCCCTCACTGCAATAGGATGACCTGGAGGAGAGCTCTTAGTTTTCTGCACATAGTAGGTAATTTATATGAGTTTTAGAGGCAGTATGTATAGTGCGTAGGCACTTCGGCTCTGGAGACAAAAGACTTGCATTCCAATCCTAGCTTTGTCATTAATTAGCTGTTTATTTTTAGGAAAAATACTTGATTTTTCCTAAGTATCAATTTTCACCTTTCTGTAAAATAGGTATAATAATACTACCCACCTAACTGGGCTACTGTGAAGATTAAATAATATAATACATAAAAAGCATTTAGCACAGCATTTGAATCATAGTGAGTGTTGAATAAAGGTCAGTTACATACTTTTTAAAACTGAATTTAACAGGGAATTTATCTTTTGGGAGTTCCTTCAGATAGTCAACAATGGTATATAGCCAAATATTAAAGGCAGCATCAATTTTGGGGGCAGAATTGAAATCTCATTTGGCTGATAAAAGTTTCATATTGGAAGTAATTTTATAGTACTGGTTTGCCTTCAGCATTGTTTCTAGACCATAAAGACAGATCTCTAGCCTCCAAGAGGTCCTAAGACCAGTCGAGCAGGAGACTGATGATGACAGCATCTTGAATGTGGTTTCTGAGTCCTGTATCCAAATTTCTCTCTAGTCATTGTCAAAAGGACCTTTTTGTTTTCTATCAAATATTAGATGCTGATAAATTCACTGCTAGAAAAAAAATGATAACTTACTTGATTATAGTAATATCTGTGGATGCAAAGAACAACACAGGCATTTACTCTTCAAATACTTTAAAAAAAAGTTGTATCTAAATGCATACCTTTAACTAATTCCTCAAACCTTTCTCAAATTGTGATTACATTTTCTTGGATTTTGCACATCAGAGTTTGAACAAATGTTTGAGGGCAGAGATTATATGTTATTCATGTTTGTATGTCTAGATCCCAGTATATCATCAAATATAGGCAATAGTTGCTGATGAAAAATATACCAAACTATATGTTGTATTGAAAAGGCTGGAGAATTTAGTTGTATTGGAATGTTAATAAAAATTATTAAAACTATTTGCACTTCAAAGGTTTGAGTAAGGAATCCATTTTTTGAGGACATTTTTTAGTATCCTAAGAAGATAGAGTATCTTGCTTTTGAGAATCACTTTTTTTGTTAATTAGCAGTGGGTACTTAATTCTTCATTATTGATGAAATCTACACTTACTTTCTTGTTTTTATGTCTTTAATATCTGGTATATTTCTGACTTCTATCTAAATGTGAATTCATTATGTGTTTTATATGTACTTACTACCTGCCAAAGTACAGTATGATGAACCTAATTTTTATGTATAAATTACCCAATAGCAGTAACACTCTCAAACTCCCATTGATATAATTTACTTGATGATGAGAAATTGAAGTTATATAAGCATTTAGATTATTTGGGAATGGATTAAGTAGCCAACTGCATTGATTGGTTTCTCTTTCTCTCTTTCTTTTCTTTCCTTTTCTTTTCTTTTCTTTTCTTTTCTTTTCTTTTCTTTTCTTTTCTTTCTTTCTTTAATTCTTTTTCTTTTAGTTTTTAGTTGATCATCAAAAGACTTTCTTAGTTCTGTCATCCTGTTCCCTCTCTATGACCATAGCTATCCCGGCTCCGGGTGCTGGCTGACAGCCCAGGGAAACCCAATGCTAAAATACATACCAGATGGAGCCATAAACCTTGGAATACCAGTTTCTCCCTATGCCCAAGGCAAATCAACTGGATGGGAAAGGCTTTTGAAAATGTTCCAGTTGTGCTTTGTTGGAAATAAATGCATTCTTAAGCGGCAACATCGTGTAGAAGGAAGCTGTTTTATGGGAGGGATCTGCCAGGAATTCTTTCAGCAATACATTTTTTACAAAAGCTCTACTAAAATTGAGATCAATAATTTTCTTGTATGTAATGATTTTGTGAATGACAACCAAAGGTCTCTAAAGAATCCTGTTGAAAACTCTGGGGATAATTCATTTATGACATATGGCTTAATATCTGAAACAGTATCAAGGGGTGAAAATTCCCCTGGCCAATCTTCTCATGCTGCTGAACTATTTTTTTTAAACAATGTCTATTGTCTTTGATAAAATACCTAACTCAGAGGCCTATAAAGTACAGAAATGGCCCTAGAGACATAAGTCTGAATTAGGGTTGCACCTGAGCAGTATCATTTATAGAAGTCCTACAAAGATGAGCTTCAATTAGCCATGATATGTGAGATAATTCCCAGGGACACAGATATTCTCAGACCATCAGAGAGTAAGGATCCTGCTTGACTTCTAATAATTTCAAATCTGCTTCAGAGCAAATTGAATTCCTTGTAGATCCTTGTAAACCAATATAATCCTTTTGGGGGGATATCCTGGACCTATTTCAAACCCATGCTCTTTGGCTGTGGTCATCATTGTGGATGACCCTGAATGAAGCCATCTCCAAGGGTGAGATTCAGGCTCCAGGACTGGGTCTAAGGCAGTTGGCCATTCTGTGCCTGGCCCAGTGTTGAGCTCTCCTACCTGATACAGGTTGGCAAGGTGGTGGTTGGTTTTGATCAAAAATGGCTGGTTCACCCCGGGATGGTCAACATCGTGGGCTGCTGCAGCCAACAGTCCAAGCATGATGTCCAGAGGTGTGAGGAAGCTGGCGAGCTGTGAAGAAAGTCAAATTGGGAGGTCAAAGGGTATGTTTTCACAAACAGGTTACCATTTGTTTTGGCTAAATCATACTGAATGAAGCATCACAAAGCTGTCCAGGCCTTTCATCCTCCAGACTTTTATCCTCTGAAGCAGTCGGTGAGGTGAGAGTCACATGGAATTGCAAGAAAGGACTGTGCAGAAAGTAACTGAGCAAGTCAAATTGTATAGACCATTCAGGTACCCTCCATTTCCTACTGCCACTCCGTTTCCTTTTATTTTTGCAGTGTTGTTGCCTGTCTGTGGGTAAGGAGAAGTCAGAGCCTGAAGTCAGCTTTGCTCCAGAGAAAACTACAAATGAAGTAAAACGTTAAAACCAAAATGATGGACACATAAAAAAATAATTTGTCTATTTCAACCATCCACTATATCATTGCCACCCTTTGAATATGAAATTCAGAGTGCGCTGAATGCCCAGCCCATGTGGCTCAGTTGGTTGGACATTGTCCTGTGCACCAGGAGGTTGCCCAGTTTGATTCCTGGTTAGGGCACATGCCTGGGTTGTGGGCTCAATCCCCAGTAAGGAACTTGCAGGAGGCAGCCAATCAATGTTTCTCTCTCATCAATGTTTCTCTCTCTCCCCCTCTCTTCCTCTTTTTGAAATCAATAAAAACATTAAAAAATGAACTGCAAAATTTGCATATTTATTCAATGTGTAATAGTGGAGTGTGTGGGTGTGTGAGAATCTCTCTCTCTCTCTCTCTCTCTCTCTCTCTCTCTCTCTCTCTCTCAGCTAGGAAAACAAGCAGGGGAATGGGAATCTAACACTAACTTTAAATATATAACTTTCAGGCTACCTAGAGATTAAAAAAGAAAGCCTTTAATGTCTTCGGGCTATTTTATACGGATGAGGCATTTACCCAGTTTTGTCTTGGGAATGTTTGTTTGGCATCTGCATAGTCGGTGGTTGATGTTAAAACTGATTGAACTGAACAGAGTCTTGGACTGGGATTTTATTTTCAAAAACCTTAAGAAATTCATCCTCTATGTTATACCAACTTTATATGACTAAGAAATGCCTCGGTTTGTAGTAACAAGCACTATTCTCATGTTTTTAATTTTGGATTGGTTGATCACATCAGAGCACGCTTGCTAAGAGGTCTGTGACGTTCACTCATTTTCTTGGGCCTGAATCAGGATATTCAGTTGCCTTAGTAGGAAGTGGAGTTTGAGCCTTGAGGAGTTTTGATTCTATTTGTCCATCAACAACCATGAGGTGGGGGACCCTTCCCAGAAAATGTCAATGCTGGTACCATTTGTAGCAAAGATTCAAGGCAAAACGGCTAGTTCCTGGGACTGTTGAAGATATATAAGATGCAGACTATCATGGGGAGGATTTTTTTTTTGTCCTAATGCAGCCTTTCATACAAGTTATGAAAGGAAACCTCAGAAAATTTACATCCTCTTTTATGAGTATTGCACGATTATCAGAGTTGATATTGGAAGTGGAATCTAAACAATTTGTATTTGTGTTATAAAGGACCCATAACAGCTATTCTGATATGTTGGGTGATTTAGAACCCAGCAAGTAGTTGACTTGGCATTTCCAGATGGCTGAGGAGGCAGCCGGGTCTGGCCTTACCTTTGGCTCCTTCAGGTAGCAGTGCATGGCCTGGGTGACATCGGCTGCATGGACGGCGTTGTGATACGGGTTCTGGCTGTGGTAATCTTCTTGAACCATGACTAGGAGGTAAACAGGTATCTCAGTCAGTTAAAACCAAACAGGAAGACCTCAGATTTATTAAGGGTCCCTTTTGCTTAAAAATATTAGTGTCTCCAAAATGTGCACCCGAGGGATTCTTTAAAAATGAACACGGCTTGGGAGTTTCACAGTTCTACTGAGCTGCTTTTAGTGGCGAGAAGGGGGAAGGCAGATGGGGAAAAGGTTAAAAGGATTGGTGAGGCCCTTGGGAACCCTCACCGCCTTCATTAATCATCCCTCTCTGGCATTCATGAAGGCTTTCATTCATAGGAAAAATAAATATGTAGGAAACGAACAACTTTACTTCACACTATAGTTTAATTATTTAATTTTGCTGCCATTTATGAATATTATGCCATAAGAGAGGTTTCCTTTTAAACAGCCCCAGTAGGTAGCGTCAGACTCCTGAGATCCAAAGCGGGGTCTACCACTTGAGTAACAAATACTGACCACAGCAAATCTGGGGCTTCTTTAGGCAGATTTTCTATTTACTGTGTTGATCCAACTGAGGACTCCCTGGCTTTATTTCTGCCTCATTCAGAATAGTTATCATCTTTCATGCCCTTCCAATTTAAGGACCAGAGTGCTCTTGGAATCAAGTAGAGACATAAGCAAGGCAATTTTAATTTGCTATATAGAGGAGCCACTAGCCTGCTTCAGCTAATGACCAAGGCAATGCTTAGGATGCAATATAGCCAGTGTGTATAGAACGTCCAGGTTTGCAAGTGTGGTCATATTTTGTCAGCCCATGCTGTGGGTTTGGCTCTGGATTCTGGTGTTATTTTTGTCATCAAATCTTTGCATTCTTTACATGTACTCTGAGTGCATACACGTGTCCAAAGTATCTGCCTTCTCCTTCTCTAGACAAACCAAAACTATTTGGCCTTATTCACGGCCATTACTTTGCTCAAGCAATCTAACTTCAATGGCCTGAGGTTATTTGTATTTCTGAAACTGATCCATGTTGTGGCTGCTTTCAAAAATTTCTGTTGTGTCACGTATACCTTTTATTCAGCAGGTTTATTTTACACTTATATTTGAATTCTGCCCCTATCATTATTATTTGTATCAGGCAAGTGACTTAACCACAAAGATCCTCAGTTTCCTTCTCTATAAAATGGGAATAACAATGACTCCAATCTCAAAGGGCTATATGGCAAGTATTAATATATGCAAGTCCTTAGAAGAGTTCCCAGCATATGTAAGCACCATATAAGCCTGGTTGCTGCTACTGTTGCTATCATTTTCAGTGCTATTTTACTATTGATGGCATCAAGTCAGCTTTCAAATTCAAAGCACAGAAGCCAGAAACATACTAAGTGGCAGCAGAAAGTTATGTGGTGATTAAAAATGTGCCCTAGATAACTCACTGACAGATAAATAAGGATGCACATAACGTCAAATAAGACTGGGGCTGTTTTGGACAGAGAGTGATGGTGGAGTTAAGGGGAAAGATGGTGGTCTTTCAAGTCAGAGAGCCTGGGTTTAGATTGCGGCTCTGCCAATGATAAGTTGTTGACCTTGAGCAAGGCACAAGACCACTTTGTACTTCTCCTTAACTGTGGGCCAAGTGGTGGGGATAATGCCCAACTTGCAGGGTTGTTGAAATGATTAGAAATAACATACCACTACATAAATGGTAGTTCTTATGACTAAAACAAAAAATGTCTATTGAAGATATTCAACAACTCATGTCCAGATTGGGATTCTTTGAGGCATGCCTTACTGGAGTTTTATTGACATGTGAACAGATTAGTAACTTCTTTGACGGGTACCTGCTCTTATTGGTTTTCTCTGTATAGCCTTTATCTGCTGTAAACATAACTAACCAAATAAACATTTTTTTCAGTGATTTACATGGGTAAACCAAATTTTAAAATTAAGATGAGATAATTTGAGATTAATTTGAGGTCTTCATCTACCATGCTAGGGTTCCTGCTAGTTTATTGTGGACTGCCATTATTCATGGGAAAGGAGGTAGGACTATGAAAGAAAAAAGAGGCTTACCTAAAAACCTGTGTAAGGTCACCATATCTAACTTGAAATGGTGAATGAGTCCATGGGTGTTGAAGAGGTGGCACAGCAGTGTTACCAGGCTGTTTCCTGGAGGAAAACAGTCACCAGTTTTAACTCCTTTTCATTACCATTAAATTATCAAGCTTGACAATAGGATCCACAGTTTCTGTGATGAAAGGTCTCTAATAGGATCATTTATTTTCCTTTTTAAATTTGAAATTATTCAAGTATAAAGGATATCATTACTATGATCTGGTCCTAGGTTTTCTCTTATTGTACAAAGAAAATTAGTTCAGATTGTCTTCCTATACCAAAGGCAATGAATTATTAGCAATATTAAGAGTTATAAGGAGTTATAGAAGGAATCTGCCTACTTAGGTATCAATCAAGATTATACTTACCTTGAAACATGTTATAACTCAAGCTGGCAAAGATACAAATTTGAAGCTACAATAACATGTAAATATTGAAGGAATATTAAAAGTATCATAGAATTTATGAAAGACTGTGAAATGGGCCAAGAAGACGACTGGATGTCTTAAATAAAAACAATGTGTTGCGTAAGAATACTCTTCCAGGGTACCTCATTCTAAGTGTTTCTGCAACTTTCATTGTTTTGGGCTATTTCACAACTATCAAGTTGTAGATAACTGATAGTATTTCAAGCAACTCTTGTCCATATACATGCAAACGAAATAATTCAGGTGGAAATATAATTGATTTCCTCTTCCCAGTTTTACAGCTATTTATAAATTCATGTGTTTCTTACTGCTTATGTATGTGTGGCTCTTTGAATGCTCCTTTGAAAGATCTGTAGCATCTTACCACATTGCTAATTGAGTTAAACAAATCTTTGACATGTGCTCATTTCATACTTTTATGAGTCATGGGTATAATTTCTTTTGAACATGTTCTTTGGTTCACAGTTAATTTCATTTACTGGTACCAATTTCTCAGATGATTTGAGTAAAGGGAGCTAAGAAATTATGGAATCCATCCCTATGTGGCCTAGTTAGCTTTCCACAGTGGAAAGCTCAGTTTTATGGTCTGAGGCTGTACTCTTTCCACTATGTGTTGTTTCTCCAGTAATAGAATGATGAGAAAACAAGTTGCAACGACAAATCACAAGCTTGGTAGATGGTGGGACATCGGAAAGTTAGCATTAAATATGATGTCTTTCATTGGCTCCCTAAGCTCATCAGCATTTGTTGACTAGGCAGATGAAAATATAATAGGATTTTATTATTTTCTTAAAGGAAGCCTTTGTAGGCACAAAAAATTTTAAAAGTGAAACCAAAGAGAATATCTACTTTCCTTTCAGCTGCAGCCTAAGCATTTCCACTCTATCCTCAGTAATTGTTTTCTTCTGAAGACGCCAAACATACCTGGACAATACCAGGCGCCAGGGCAGGTTTGACTCACTTAATGAAAGTGCACAAATACCTGCCCTGCAGGACTGATCAGATGAGCAGGTTCTAACATTATTGGCTAACATTGAACTTCCTCCTTTTGGAGAGAGTCAAAGTGCTCTGCAAGGACAGAATCTAATCTGTGGTTTCCTAATTCCTTTGGGATCATCAAGGCCAGAAGGAAACTGTCTTAAGACTCTAAGGCCAAATTTATTCCTTCTTCTTTTTCGGCAGTAATTTTCCCTGCCCTGGTCCTCCTTGAGTGGCTGGAGACTTATGAAAGTGGGGGAAAGAGGGAAAAAGGATTACCAATGTTTAAAAATAAGTATTGTTTTCATAAAATTAATCCCATTTATGGTGCATATTTTAGTGTGAATTCTTTGGGGTGACTTACCATTTGTCAAGCGATCAAACAAGAAAATGTCAAAATCCCACATTCCCACTTTGGAGAGCATATGCTGAAAGGCAAAAACAAAACAAAAACAAAAAACCACTCAAATGAATCACATTGAAGACTCAAATATTCACTTTGAGACACAGTGGCTTAACCAGTTAAGATGGTGAAAATACAGTAGCATTCTACTGTCAACGTACAACTGGTTTGTGGTGAAATAAATCTTACTCTACTGGCTAATCACAATAGTGTTAAAGGGACAGGCTCAGGGATCAGTCTGCCTGATCTGATGTCAACCACGTCTCTTACTGGCTGTGGAACTGTGGGCAGGTTCCTTAACTTCTCTGTACCTCAGTTTCTGAATTTGAAAAATGTGGCTGATATTATTCCTTCAGAGGGTTGTTGTAAGGATTAAATGAGGTAACATATATAAACATAAATGCCTGTAATTTAAGGGCTTAGAACAGTGCTTATATATAATAAGCACACCCATGTTAGATGTCTGTTAAAACTATAGTTCAGTGAAGCCTCTACATGGTAAACTATTATTTATTCACTTAAGGCAGGTTTACAACTAATTTTAATAAAATGGAGTCAAAATGATGGCTGAGCACATTATTCTGCTCAACGTGGGACTAAATGTGAAATGAACCACTGTAACAGGAAACTGAAGAGCGAGCAATTGAAAATATTGGGGTAATCAAAGGCCTACTTTCAATAGGCTTATAATCCTATTTTTCTTTTAAAAATACCCCAATGCTTAGAAACTCTCAGACGCAAAGTTGCAGGTGCTGAATCTCTCCTCACTGTAGCTTCTGTGACTGCCTTCCTTCCTCTCCTCTCATGGCCACGGCTAAGGTAAGGACCAGCTCCTGCTCCCCTACCTGCCCCTGAATGGCTTCTTTGTATCTTGTGAGAAATCCAAAGGCCTCATCGTGGCCCACGAAGACTTTCACAACAACATCAGGGCAATGAAGGGTTAAGAGGTTGTTTGTGAGATCTAGATGGAGTGAGCATTTTACCCAAGTCATACAAATCTAAGGGCCAAGCCAGGACTTGGTGCTGATACCATGAATTCTGGCCCGCTGCTCTTTCTGTATCTCAGTGTTGCCTTTCTCGAGAGGTGGCTGCTGTCACTGAGGCTCTGGTGCTGAGAGCTTGGTCTTATTCTCCTCTTACCAAACAAATGAACAACAACAAGCAAATTCGCTCAATTCAGGCCTTGGGTTGTTAGAAGGCGTGATCCCCGACCCCTTCTCTTTTGTAGACCTAATATTGGGAATTAGTTCTTCTGATATTAATGCTACTTATTTCTTAATAGTATATATATATAGCATAATATTACTTAGCACGTAAACTATAAGACACTACCTTTGACTTATATTTAAACTGAGGCAGTTTATTTCTAAACTCTAAATTCCTTTGGCAGTTTGGGTTAGAGATAGCCTGCAGGCTTTTGTTTAGAATGTCACACATTAGTGTCTACCCTCAGTTAGACCAATGAGTGGCAAAAATAATTATAAAATTAGTAACAATTATTTGAATGAATTAAAAATTATGAAAACGATAATGCACCATATTGCTATCTTAAAATGGAATTAAGAGTTGGTAATTATTGGGTTGATTTCATAGTAGCTATTACAATGAGATAATTCAATGGGTTAAATATGTTTTGCACATTTATACACTAAAAATAACTAGGTATGAATATATTTAGCATGCAGACATGCTTTACCTCATCACCCTATGAGGTGTGTATTTCTATTAACTTCATTTTATATTAGAGAAAAAAGTTCAGATATGTTGAGTAACCAGCCAAAGCCACAGAGCATCTCAGTGTCAGAGCAGGACTCAACCCTACTACCCGTGGCGGCACATGCTCTCGGCCCCTGTCTGCGGTGAGGTGGCACGGGGGTAGCTAGCTCACCCTTGCTTGTCCAAGGTAGTCTTCATCCAGCAGGTGGAGAGGGGCCTGTGGGATAATTCCACGAAGCAGCCTCGATGCATGGAAGTATCTTTGAAAGCTTAACAGTCTTTTCACCTTTTTCTTGGTGCCAATTTCCCCTGAGTGTGTTGTATCTGTGGAAAGTAACCAAATTCAGAAATTATATATTTATAAGGCCCATTTTACCCACTATGTAAAAATACAAGGTATTATAAAGGAGAGAAGTATTAAAGATGCTCTCAAGCCCAGTGGTATGGCTCAATGGTTGAGCATCGACTCATGAACCAGGAAGTCACAGTTTGATTCCCAGTCAGGGCACATGCATGGGTTGTGGGCTTGGTCCCCAGTAGGGAGGCCACATAAAAATAAAAAACATATCCTATATAATAAAGAGGGAATATGCTAATTGACCCTCACACCTTCGCACAAGATGGCCACCCCCATGTGGTCAAAAGATGGCTGCCAAAAGATGGCCGGCAGGGGAGGGCAGTTAGGGGCAACCAGGCTGGGAGGGGATGTCAATTGGGGGCGACTGGCTGTCAGGGGAGGACAGCTAGGGGCAATCAGACCGGCAGGGGAGCAGTTAGGCATCAATCAGGCTGGCAGGGGAGTGGTTAAGGGGCAATCAGGCAGGCAGGCAGGCAGGTAGGCAGGCAAGCAGTTGGGAGCCAGCAGTCCGAATTGTGAGAGGGATGTCCAGGCCTAAACCAGCAGTCGGACATCCCCCGAGGGGTCCCAGATTGGAGAAGGTGCAGGCTGGGCTGAGGGACAACCTTCCCTCAGTGCACAGATTTCGTGCACTGGGCCTCTAGTTTTTTATAAAGATGCTCTCAATGCTTTCTTAAATATAGTCTATTTAATTCTATATTTAAAATTTTTCTAGAACAAAAAGTAATATTTCTTATATTTATTAAAATACTGAAATATTTTTAGCCCTGGCCAGGTAGCTCAGTTGATTTAAAGCATCATCTCCATACACCAAGATTGTAGGTTGGCTACCCGGTCAGGACACATATCAACCAGTGAATGCATACACAAGTGGACCAAAAAATCAATCTTTCTCTCTCTGTCTCTCTCTCCCCCCCATCTTCCTTCCCCTCTCTCACTAAAAGCCAATACATTTAAAAAATTTTTTAAAGTTGAGATATTTTAAAATGTAATTTTCGAAGACAAAGTGTATGAATTAAAAATTACATTTTCTTATTAATGATGCCAATATGCTTAGTAAGAAAAATTCCCATACTTCTGCATGCATTTAAAGAAACAGTTAAGGTTTTTTCTGCTGCATTAGAACAAGTGTTCGAAAATTTAGATTAGGTTCTCATTCTACACTCATTCTAGTCTGATCAAACCCTGCACCTGAAGTAGAAGGATTGAGAATACACTAGCTTAGACAAGCGGAAATGTTTTCTAATGTTCCAAGAACATCAGTGGCAAAGGCACCAACAATCTCAGCCTAAAAGTCACCTACGTTCTCCGGACATGCAGCGTTTGCTTTCTAATGGAGCACATTCTCTTGTGCTGGTGGCCGTGAGAGACTGATCTTGACAGTAGAGAGATTTTAACACTCATTCACATGCAGCTTTCAAAACTTGACTGTTGACATCGTGGTGATTGCCCAGAAATACCCCAAGCACATTATTTGAATGCCTGTCAAGGTAAGTCTTGTCTCAGCTGAAATGCTGTGAGTCACTCTACGGCCACGTAAGAGACATCTGCTGCCAATTTTGGATCTGGAGTCAATTGAACAGTTTAGTAGGAAAATGTACTGTTCATGTATAAAGAACTTTGGTTTCTCTCATGCCTCCTCCCATCTGCCCTTTCCCTCTATGGAGCTCAAAATCACAGTGGATGCCAGAGGCAGCGGAAACAGTGGTCCGGGGCTCCTTAGCAATGCGGCCCTCCCCACCGACAGTGAAGTGAGTGACTGATATCGGTTTGTTACTTATGTTGTATTATACATGCTAAGGCATAATTCAGGGCAGACAAAACCTACTGTTCTCTGGAAATGCTGCCTAATTAATTTTTTATTTTATTTTAAAATGAATCTAGATTTCATGTGTGGAAAGAGGCAAACAAGTAGATAAGAGGAATATAATAAAAGTTGGGTGTTTAGGCACATATCAATATTAAAAAAATGGGTTATATGACTCAATTCTACTAGTGAGTTCTTACTCATTTTTATCAGTTTATCAAGTCAAAGTACAAGATAAAGTAGGTGATTTATTTATTTAAAAAATATTTTGAGCCTGGCTGGCATGGTTCAGTGGTTGAGGGTTGACCTATGAATCAGGAGGTCATGGTTCAATTCCTGGTCAGGGCACATGCCTGGGTTGTGGGCTTGATCCCCGGTCAGGGGCATGCAGGAGGCAGCTGATCAATAATTTTCTCTCATCATTGATATTTCTATCTCTCTCTCCTCCCTTCCTCTCTGAAATCAATAAAAAATACATATATAAAAAATATTTTGAGTGTTACTAAGGACAGACTGGCACTGTTCTAGAAACCTGATGAGATCCTTCAGTTCTAGATGGCCCAGTGAGAAAAACAAAGATCCCTCTCCTCATTCTAGGACAGAGAGACAGACAATAAGCAATAAACATAAAGAAGAAGTAATTTACAACAATGTGTTAGAAGGTCTTAAGTGCAATGGGTAAAAAAAAAAAAAAGGCAAGCAGGGAATGAGGGCTCAGAAGTTCTCTGTTGGGGGAGGGGAGTTATGTTTGGTGTCATCAGAGTCTGCAATTAAAAAAACAAACAAAATTGAAGTAGATGAGGGAGCTGGCCAAGCAGATATCTGGGGAAATGCCTTCTATATGGAGGGACCAGCACCAATAACTCTAGAGTGGGAAGGATCCCTAGCATGCTGGTATGCAGGAGGGAGAGCAGTACCTGTCCTATGGGGATGGAGATGGGAGAGAAAGGGGGGAGTAAGAGGTGAGGGCTTAGAGCAAAGGGGGTACGAGAATCATACAGGACCCTGTAGGCCATTGCAACATTTGGGCTCTACTCTTAGTGAAACATGGAACCACTTCAAAAACTTTGAGTAAAAGGGTGGTACAATCATGCTTACATTTAAAATAGGTCAGCCTGGCTTCTGTGCTGAGAGCAGATTATAGGAGCAAGTTTTGATGTAGTAAGACCTGTTGAGGCCATTGAAATACTCAAAGCATGAGGTTATGGCTGCTCACACCATGTGAGAGCAGTGCTGAGGTAGGGAAGAGATCCTGACTATATTTTGGGTACCTCCAAGTTTTTGGCCTGAATAACCAGGATAATGGAGCTGCCATCATCAGAGATGGGAAAGGCTACAGGTGGAGCAGGTGTGGGGGTGGATTTCAGTTTTGCGTATGTTGAATTTGGAAGTCTATTAGAAAATCAGGTGAAGATGTCAAGTAGAAATAAGTGTGGCTCAGTGGTTGAGGGTCCAGCCATGAACCAGGAAGTCATGGTTTGAATCTGGGTCAGGGCACTTGCCTGGGTTGTGGGTTCAATCCCCAGTAGGGGACGTACAGGAGGCAGCCAATTGATGATTGTCTCTCATCATTGATGTTTCTGTCTCTCCCTCTCCCTTCCTCTCTCTGAAATCAATAAAAAACACACACATGAAATAACAGAAATAAGCGGATATAAAATCCAGAGCTTGAGGGAGAAGACTGGGTTAGAAACATAAATTTAGGAGTTGTCAAATGAGATTACCTAGGGAACGAGTGTAGATACAGATGAGAAAAGCATCCAAGTCTGAGTTCTGCAGTACTTCAACTTTAACGGGTATGGAGAAGAGTAGAAAAGATCAAGAGACAGAAGGAGTACCCAGGGGGTTGGAGGAAAACCAGGAGAGTACCATTGTTTGGGAGGCTAGTGAAGACAATATTGTGAGGAGAAAGTTGTGACCCTCAGTCTCAAATGCTGCTAATAGATCAAATACAATGAAGACTGAGCATTGACCATGGGCATATAAATCTGTCAGAATTCACTGAACTATGCACTTGAAAGAGCACATTTTATTGTATGCCTAGAAGCAACAACGTCCTAGTAGACAAGCATATTTAGCACTCAGATTTTGTTTTTTCAAATACAATTTTTCAGCAAAGGGAACTAGACCACCTTGGTGAAATGGCTGAAAACTAGGGCAGGCAAAGAACAAGATGAACTATAACTTCTTATTATGCCAAAAAATAAGGGAGAGCTCAAATAGTGATGGGATTACTTAAAAATGACAGAGGAGACAACTTGAAGGGATCCCTCTGAGCAAATATGGGAAAACTGGAGCATCAAAATGGAAAATGGGAGAATGGATCATAAACACTAGACTGACAGAAGAATCCACAGTCCATACTGGTAGTAAGCAAGTAAATAGTAAATAAATACATAAGGAGAAGGGAAAGTTCTTTCTTGCAGAGAGTGACAACCAATAATGTAGATGAAATTAAGAGTTAGAAAATTACCATTTTTCAGCCTTCATAGTAAAAACTGATTCAAATAGAATCATCCATGGATACTAACATTATTAAGCCAAAGTTTAAAAAGCAACAAAATAATTACATTGTATCAAAGTATCTTCCCCATAAATATTCGTTAGAAAAAAAATGAGTAGTATTTTTTGTGAACAAATGTTCTACTATTTTAAATAAAGTTATCATCACCGGTGATGGGAGAAACTGACCTCATATGCTTCCTGATATAATGTGATATTGCCTGTGTAGTGTTCCTCCACCAAAGGCACATCTGACCCCAATAAAAAGGAAATATCAGAAAAACCCAAGTTGAAGGATAATCTACAAAATGATTGACTTATACTCTTAAAAACTGTCAATGGTATAAAAGGCAAACTTGGGTATTGTTTCATGATATTAGATGCCAGATATAGTGCACTAAATGCATAGCATGACCCTGAATTAGATCCTGGATTAGAAAAAATTTCCATAAATGAAACTATTAGGGAAATTTGTGAAATGAGGACATGGACTTAAATATGAGTTACATGTTATTTTTCCATATATGAGTTACATACAGTAAATGTAGATGATCAGAAAGTAATTGTTTCTATTCACTAAAATTGTCATTTTGATTAAAATACTATTGATCTAATGATCCTGTGAAATGGAGATATTAAGTTTAGATCCATTTTATCCTTAAACCAAAGAAGAAAACAAGATTCTTGCCTTCCCTACTTCTTTGTTTCACCCTGTAATCAAACAGATAATAGTCCACAAACATGACAGAACACAGATCTCTTGATTTAAATTTATGATATTCCTTGGCCTTAATTTTTTTTTAAAAAAATATATTTTTATTGATTTCAGAGAGGAAGGGAGAGGGAGAGAGAAATAGAAACATCAATGATGAGAGAGAATCATTGATCAGTTGTCTCCTGCACACTTCCTACTGGGGATCGAGCCTGAAACCTGGGCGTATGCCCTTGATTGGAATCGAACCTGGGACCCTTCAGTCTGCAGGCTGATGCTCTATCTACTGAGCCAAAATGACTAGGGCTCTTGGCCTTAATTTTTATTTTAAAAATATTTTGTTAAAATATGATATGTTGATTACTGAGTTATTTGGTACCCTCTTGAATTTTGAGCCTGAGGTAAATGCCTCAGTCCCTCACCCTAGTTCCAGCCCTATCACATCTTTGGAGCATAAGCACAGATAATGTAAAAATCCTATATAATAAAAGGTTAATCTGCAAATAGACCGAATGGCGTAACAACCGAACAACTGGTTGCTATGATGTGCACTGACCACCAGGGGGCATGAGCAGAACACAGTGGGCGTTGGCGACGGTGGGATGGTGGAGCAGGTGAGGGGGGCACCAGACCAAGGCGGGTTGCTGGTCACTGTCATTGGGGCCAGCCTCTGGTGGTTACTGGAAATTCTTTGCTCCTGCGCGGTAGTCCCACCTGGTACTTGCATCTGCTGCTGGTGCTGGCCCCACTCGCATCCGCTGCTGGCGCCAGAGCCGCCGCTTGCACCCTCTGCTGGTGCCCGGAGCTAGTCCCGATCGCTCTGAACTGTTAGCAGGTGTGAGCAGGGCTGGCACCAGCAGCGAGTGGGAACAGTGAAGGCGGGAGCGGGGCTGCCAGCATACAGGGGACCGGGGTGGGAGGGGCCAGGTGGAGGTGCGAAGGATGGGCCCAGACTCGCCCTTGTGCCTACCACAGCCTTGCAGCCCACAGTTCCTTTCAAGATACAGGAATTCATGCACTGGGCCCCTACTAATTCAATAATAAAATAAACCTAGACAATAAAATCATCTCATAGTTAATTTTCATGGTAGCCTATAGGTTAAAAAATGTAGCATATACTATATATAGCAATATTTTTTAAACTACCAAGGCAAGCCATGACAATGCTTTTTAGTATTTCCATCTGGATATTCTTTAATCACAAGAAAATAATTCAGGATTGATGCTAGATAGCTATTTATAAAAGCAAAGGGGCTTAATTTTCTTATTTGAGAACATACATAAAGCTAAATGAAAAATAAATCCTCAAGGTAGCTCTCTAAAGAGGAAGAACATTCAATAATGCCAAAACAAATTTATTTAAAAAAATATTAATAACTTATTTACCAACTTTCATTTTGGGAGTACTTTGTGCTATGTGAAATAATGAAAAATTAGCATATAATAAGATTAAGGTACAGTTGGGAGAAAAAAAACCCCCATATAAAGAACAATCTGTGAATAATAGTCATAAATACTGCTTTGTGAAGTGTTGAAATGTGTTGTACAATTACTGAATAAGATCTGACACATTTCTTTCCAAAGGACTTTCAGTGAATAGCTAGTATATTAGATATATCATAATATGTATTTCTGAATAGACATTTAAATGATTAGCGAAGCTAAGTTTTACAGATAACTCAACTAAATTCAGCTTGTGAAAATTTAGTCTTAACAATGTCCCTAATAATAAAACACTTGGTTTATTTAATGCCTTTATATAATTAAAAAGATTACTACTTAAAGGCATTCAAAATCATCCTAATGGTTTTTTATTTGAATTTTATTGTTTTATGGGCTATGGGTCCCCAAATCCCATTTGGAATGGTTATAAAATGCTGCTCCAGAATGTTTCATTGCCTAATCTATGTGCACATTGACCTTCATTGTAAAATCCATTTTCTGCTTACTTGTTCTTTTATGAATTTCACAAATATGTGCATATTAACACATTTCTGTGCTATTTAGACACTAATTTTAGGGTTATAAAGTTTAAATTGGCATGGCCAGTATGGTAATTAAAAAAGTCACAAGTTGGGGTTGGCTTAGATGCAAAAATGCTAATAAAAATTATTTTCATTTTGAGTACCTTCTCTATGACATATTCTCTTCAGAAGGGCTAATAAATTTTGGCACCAGGAGAAACCTTAAACCTAGAATAAATACCTGGGATAAAAAAAGCTATAAGCACACCTATATGATGAGGCTCTTTTTGTCAGCTGTATGCCTGGTTCCTTCAGCAAGGTCTGCCTGCATTGTTTCCACAGTATGCATGTTAGTAGCTGGTGCAGGAGCACCTCAGGTGATACCAGGAACAAAGAAAACCTTTCTATTTAAGTGAACAGAACTCGCCTCAAGCAAACATGAAGACCCAACTCGATAAATCTAATATCAATACTTTCAGAACACTAATCCAACTAAATCTTTAAAATAATATTAATAACAAATGCCCTACTTTTACACTGCACTAATAATTATTATAATACTTATATTTTATATAATTATTGTTATATGTTTTAATAATTATATGATACTTATAATACAATTCCTTCCTGGGTTAATGGTTATTCATATGCTTTGTTTACTCTTCTCATAAAAATTTTAATATGTCTTGTTCTACAGAGTTATTGGTATAAATAACTTATTATTCCCCAAGGTCAGAAACCATATTATCCGATTTTGTAATCCCTTATATCTAGCGCATAATCTTACACATGATAAAAATTTGACATAAAATTCATTGATTTAATTTGAATAATCCTCTCAGTTTACAGAAATATAATCAAATGCCATTTAAAAATAATATTCCAGTTATAAAGTACAACATGCTAAAACATACATGTTAGGTTTTGGAATCATTTTCTCAAACCCCCAAGTGGAGTTCTGGCCCAGGTCCTCCTGCCCAGTGACTGACCTCTATAACACTCAGCTGGGCCTATATGATTGCAAATTCACTCTTATCGACACATCTGACTTTCTCATTAGGCTGAAGGTCTAGGAGGCCAGATTCCTGCTAGTTTTCTTTGCATTTGCACAATATACTGCAAGTTATAGGTGTCAAATGTATGATGACAGAATTAAATAACTTTCCTACGTGTGTGCTACACTTCTAATTTCAAGAACGATGAGCCTTGGAGAAATCAGGATGAAATTCTAGTTTTAAAGATGCAGTTTTAAAAATGTTGAGCCCTAGCTGGTTTGGCTCAGTGGATAGAGCGTTGGCCTGTGGACTGAAGGGTCCTAGGTTCGATTCTGGTCAAGGGCACATGCCTGGGTCCCCAGTAGGGGGGCTCGGTCCCCAGTAGAGGGCATGCAGGAGGCAGCCGATGATTTTCTCTCATCATTGATGTTCCTGACTCTCTCTCCCTCTCCCTTCCTCTCTGAAATCAATAAAAATATATTTTAAAAAAATGTGGAGAAGAATTAATTAGTTTGATTAATTAGTTTGATTTTGATTCTGGAATCAAACTAATTAATCAAGTGCTGTCACTACTTGATGGCTGTCACTCAACTCTCATCTTTCACAGTTTAACCTCCGTAGACATTAAAGTCTCCATTTATTCATAAAAAGAACAAGCTGCCAAAAAGCCTTTTAAAATATAAAAATAATCTTGATGTTATTTTAGAAAAACCTATTGACTCTATCAAAAAACTGTTAGAACTAATAAACTAAGTAAAATTGCAGGATACAAAATCAATACACAAAAATCTGTTGCATTTCTATATACTAATAATGAACTAGCAGAAAGATAAATTAAGACAACAAATCTCATTTACAATTGCATCCAAAAAAATAAATTACCTAGGAATAAATTTAGCCATGGAGGTGAAAAACCTACATGCTGAAAACTATAAGACAGCAATGAAAGAAATTAAAGAATACACAATAAATGGGAAAATAGTCTGTGCTAATGGATTGGAAAAATAATGTTGTTAAAATGTCCATACTACCAAAAGCAATCTACAAATTCAATGTAATCCCTATCAAAATTTGGATGGCATTTTTCATAGAAATAGAAAAAAATTTTTAAAATTTGTATGGAACCACAAAAGATCTCAAATAGCCAAAGTGACCTTGAGAAATAAGAACAAAGATCAAGTCATCACGTTCCCTGATTGCAAACTGTATTTCAAAGCTATAGTAATTAAAAAGTATATTATTGGCATAAAAACAGATACATAGAATAGAGAGCCCAGAAATAAACCCACACATATACGTGCATTTAATTTATGACAAAAAGCCAAGAATATACAATGGGAAAAGACAACCCCTTCAACAAAAAGGGTTGAGAAAACTGGACAGACACATGAAAAAGAATAAAATTGGACCATTATATTATGCCATACACAAAATTTAACTCAAAATGGATTAAAGACTTGAACATAAGACCTGAAACCATGAAACTCTAAGGGGAAAACATAGATGGTAATCTCCTTGATATAGGTCTTAGTGATGCTTTTCTGAATCTGACACCAAAAGCAAAGGCAACAAAGACAAACATAAATGAGACTACAAAAAGCGTCAACAAAGGAAACTATCAACAAAATGAAAAGACAACCTACTGAATGGGAGGAAATATTTGCAAATGATATGTCTGAGTTAAAAGGACCTAAGAAGTAAGTTCTCTAAATTGAGGTCTTGAATGGAGATGTATTAAATCCCCATGTCATCAGCTCTTCTATGTACAGCACTCACGACTACTTGATGGCTGTCACTAAAAGAAGAGTTTTGCTTTGACACTGCCACGGAGTGGGAAGAGGAGGAGGAGGAAAAAGAAAGTCTTTAAGGCAGGGTAAATTGTTTCTCTAGTTCCACTTTTTAACATGTTTACTTTTCAATTGTCATTTCTCTTTTATGTTCCTGTCAGTAAAGAGAAAACCAACATGGCTGATATGAGTCATAGAATAGAATGAACTCCTTCCTCAGTTCACTGTACCCACACCTGCTACATCAGTGCTAGGAAAATGTGCTCAGAAAGTGTCCAAGAGGGTTAAAATCCTTGTCCTCCTGAACTACCCAGTGCGCTGCTTTTTTGACAAAATATGCTGTTTTTAGCCTATTGTTTTACCTAATATACACCCCATTCCAACCCGTGGATTATGAATCTCTAAATTCTGGGGTTCAGGGATGGTTGAAAAACTATTTCCTTTTTGTAAGAAGGGAAAAGGGCTTTAAAAATAAGCTCTTAAGACTTTTCTGGGCAATAGAGAGACTTTTCAAAATCCCAGTTTGAATGAAATTTAAATGAATTAGTGAGAAGCAGCTCAAATTTCCTCAGTCCTAAAGAAGAAATATATGCCAGGCACAATGTGGTTTTATTGAACCCTCCGCTTCTCAGAGTTTGAAATGTTTAGCAAATCCAGGGTTTTGAGGGCAATGGTTTGTGGTGAGCAAATTGAGATGACCAAACTTTCAGTTGATTCTAAGTCTCCAGAGGTTAAAAACTGTTGCATTAACTCCATAGTTCTCAGCATATATTTTAAATAAGTTTGTTCTTATATTTGGAGATATGTGTTTGCATTGTTATAGTTCACTACAAAAATTCCAGATGTGTGTTGTAATAGACATGATCCCCTTTCAATCTGTCTGCTTATCCTCTGCCCCAGGATCATGGACTAACCCCTTGATTGCCTCCAGTTGTCCCCTCCAATCTATCTCACCTCCCACTGACAGATTTATTCCTCAAACACAATTTCCATCATGTCAGCTCTCTACTCCAAATTCTTCAATGGCTCCCCAATGTCTACTTAGCTACATTTATATTATTAATTCTGGTATTCATGGCTCCCCACAATGTGATGCCAACTTATTTTTCCATTTTTATCTCCCACCAGTTCCTTTGCAGATAAATAGGTGTCTGTTCTTCCTCTTCTCCTCCTCCGCCCCCTCCAGAGAGAAACACTAACATAAGAGAGCCACATTGATTGGTCGCCTTCCGCATGCTTGTGACCAGGGCCAGGAGCTTACAACTGAGGCACATGCCCTTGACCGGAATCAAATCATGGACCCTTCAGTCCACAGGTAAACACTCTATCCACTGAGCCAAACCGGCTAGAGTTAGGTGTCTGTTCTTGCTTTTTTTTTTTTTCCTCCCCATGTCCCCATGTTTTTCTGTTTCTGTACTGATTCCCACATTCCTTTACAATTGGATATTGTCTCTACCTATTAAAATGCCATCCACCCTTCAATTTCCCACCTCAAGTATTTCCTCCTCACCTCTCAATCAGATCCTCTGTGACTCCTCCTAACACTCTGTGGTTGGTATCATAGTAGTGGATTTTCTCAGCTCTCCTACCATGTAGAACACTATTGTATACCATGTTGGGATAGGGCCATTTTTATATAGTATGGTGCCTGGTTTAAAAGACATTTATTGAATAAAAAGTGAAGGTATGAGGTGATTACCAAATGAGGTATAAGTTTTCTATTTTTAATACTTACTATAGCACATTACCTTCCTCCTTGTAGGAACTACTATGGAATTGTTGATTTGAATGAATTGTCCAGAACAGGAAAGATTCATTCATTTAACACAATATTTCTATTCTTTTCTGAATTTGATGAATTTTCTGAAATGATTATAAGTGCATCTTTAGCATAGGCATAGACTAGTACAAAGTTTATCCATTGGTAGAGGTATAGATAGGAACATGCATCTCCAAAACCTTTTAGAAAGCATCCTTTATGTTTTATTATTTGGAAAGAAAGTATATTGTAAGTGAATTCCTTTCTCTTTGTAGGTTACAAAGATTACTTGAATTATATTTCACCAAAATGAATCCTCAGATTTGATGGATTGAAATAAATGGGTATTATATTTGGTTGGAGTATAACACTTAAAATGTAAATATTCATACAAGTTCATCAGAGAACTTGAGATGTTTAATTGTACATTGAGGTTTGTCTCCTATGGCCTGTGGTTCTTTATGGGTTATAGTGGCACCTTAGGTGTAATCACATCTACAACTGTTGGTATAGGACACTTGTGAGGAACAAACTTCCAATAAGACTCATACCATTAACAGGCATGGAAAGCTATATATTTTCACATTAGATCATAGAGGAAAGAATTGTTTCAGTGACTACTGCAGTGTCCACCTGATTGGGCCCCTGAACTGTCCCTAAAGATATAACTGATATACTTAATCTAGAACAAAAATAAGTGGCCGCTCCTTCCATTTGTTTCACCTATAGCAAGAACAGCCCTTGGAAGTAGGGGAATGGAACTAAGAAATACTGAGGACCTACTAGGTATGTTTACATTTGTCATCCCATTAACTTTTCATAAAGGTGGGCATTAGGAAGTTGCTATTAGTAGGTACATTATACAGATGAAAGGTTTAGTAATTTATCCAAAATTACACAACTGGTAAGTAGCAGTGCTGAGATTGGAACCCAAGTCTATCTGATTTTGGAAATGATTCTCTGCTCATTATATCCTGCTCTTTACAGGAAAGGACAAAAGTAGGGGACATGTGAAAGTCTAACACGAAACCCTATACATCAGTACTCAAGAAATCTCAGCTTCTCTTCCTTTAAAAAGTATGGTAAAATTAAAACAAAAGGAAATTTATTATAATTCATAAATATAAGTGTTTTAAAATCAATAAAGATTTACCTAGAAAAAAAAACAGAGAAATAACTTCATAGTAAAATTTGGAAGTGATTCTATGTATGTAACTTTCCCGTTTCTTTCACTAAATGCACAAATGGAATATTCGAAGGTGAATAATAAATCATGTGTAGATTTTAAAATAGAAACACATGTATTACTGACACTGACTTAATGTGATTTGATTTTTATGTTATTATACAAAGACATCCGTAGGCATTGGTTAGTACCTCAAGCCCTGGAAAAGACAAACATTTTTGTTGTGTACATAGAGCAGAGCCGCAGTTTCTGGGGAAGGGAAAGAGTGGGAGGTATTTGGGCAAACAGGCTGCTCAAAATAAAACTGTGAAGGATGCACACAGGCCTAGTGTTTAACCATGTTGGAGCCAAGACTTCAAGTCACATAAGATTTTAGTCAAAGGGCAACTGCTGATTGAGAGGTGGTCTGAGAGCGTAATATTACCTAACACAGGCATTTTTTTCCTTTCTTCTTTTCTCCCTCTTTCTTAAAGATGACATTAATTATCTTAATAATGCTAAATAACATCCTAATCAAGAATAGTTATCTATATGAACTATTATTTGGTAGCTGACAATGAAACTGAAGCCCTTTTGGCACAACTTGGCTATTTGTTCTTTCTGAGCCTCTCTTGGTGCCTAGATCTAAGCCATGTGGTAAACACCAGGAAGGCTCCACCTGCAAATATCCATTAAGTACCTACTCTGTACAAGGTACTGTGGCACTCGAATATACAGGATTTTTTTAAAAAATATATTTTATTAATTTTTACAGAGAGGAAGGGAGAAGGGTTGAGAGTTAGAAACATCAATGAGAGAGAAACATTGATCAGCTGCCTCCTGCATACTCCTCACTGGGGATGTGCCCGCAACCAAGGTACATGCCCTTGACCGGAATCGAACCTGGGACCCTTCAGTCTGCAGGTTGACGCTCTATCCACTGAGCCAAACCGGTTAGGGCGAGTATACAGTATTTTTAAGACAGTGTTTTTGCCCTCAGCTATCTAGAGAAAGGTGGTGGAGTAGGTTCGTCATTGTCTTTCTGCTTTTGGTTCCACTTGGACTGTGGTGGGTAAGCAATATGTTAGTATATAAACGACTAGAAATTATCATGCAAAGTGGAAAATGTGAGCAAGAGGAAGATCATTTGTCTAGTGGGCTCTGCTCTCCAGAATGTGATGGCTCACTTTGCCTCTTGCCCTCGATGGTGCCTGGTATGTCTGTAGGGGATGTGGCAGGATGGAGAGGGTGAGAGAAAAGGGTAGGAGAAAGGCGTGAAGAAGGGAAATCAAAAGAGAAGGGGCATACAAGCATCCACCAGAGGTAGTCTCTGTACCAGTGAAAGCCAATCTGAAAAGAAATTTTTTGCACCACCCTGACTCCCACATGGGTTTTGGATTTGCAACCTGTGAGGTTGTGTTCTTTCTGGTAATGGGCTGGGTTCTACATGCCCTTCCAGGTAAGGTGACGCCTAACTACGGCAGGGGTAGAGTGGTCAATTGGAAATATGTTCCTATTCTCAGGACAATGGAGACCACAGATGACTAAAACTCAGCTTATAGAAGCCCATATTGGAAAAAATATGAATGCACACATAACCTGCTAATGCTGGAGAGGCCTGCTCAAGTAGGAGTTGTGGAGTTGCAAATGGAAAGGAGTGTAAGCAGGTAGCATAGAAATGCACTAAGGAGTATGCAAAGTGTTTGTGTTGAGCTTTCTCTTACCTCTTTACCGTAGCTCATTATTTTAGCTCATTTTCATTCAGAAACTGGATTTTTCAGAATGAAGAGTTTAATTGCTGTGTATGAAGCAGGTGGAAGAGAAGAAGGGAAGGCAGTGACTTAGTAGCCATAGAATCAGTTCAGCTAAGCACTTGTGGAACAACCAAGGACAATTGTCCTTGATTATTTTAATAACTTATTTTCCCTTTCCTTTTCCCTTTCCCTTTCCCTTTCCTTCTCTTCCCTTTACTCCTGCTTTATTCCTTTTCCTTTCTCCCCCCCGCCCCCTCCTGCTTTCCTGACTGTGCATTCCTTTTCTTCTTGAAATATTAACTAAGGGTTTACTTTGATTTAGGCACTGGGCAGTGCTGGGAATGCAAATATGATGAACACCAGCCTCTTCCCTCAGAGAGTTCTCTGTTAAGAAGGGAGCTCACTCACGTTCCTCCATGGCAGTAAGAGCTGAAAATAGTGGTCCTGGCTTGGGGATGGGATATCTGAACTGTCTTGGGACCTCCAATTGCTCTTCCCACAGGCAGCTAGAGTGCTGGATAGCTAGGCAGTGCCCTCATGGGAGTTGGACCTTTAGGAGCAGCTATGGCACTATGATAATGCTACCATTCTCCCTAATGTTTCACACATCTCCACCTAGGTGCACCATGTTTAGCATCATCCTACTGTTTTACTTGGAGTCTCAGCCAATGGGGCTACATATGTAGGCTACACATGGTATGATAAAATGGATTAAACATGTAATTCCAAGGAAGGAGCCCTTAGTCCAGAATGAGATGGCCAGGCTCAACTCTTGGCTCTTCTACTCATTATTAGTCTTTTGGGTAAAAGAAATGAAATTAGCCCACACAGTACATACATGCTCAATAATATTTAGTGGAATGTGTAAAGACAGACCTAGTCAGAATACAACTATCATCTGGAAAGAATTGCTTGGCCAATCAACGAATACCTTAGCTTGAATTAATCTGCAGGTAGGCAGGGAGTGTCTGATAGATTCTGATGGAAGGGGGCAGAGGGAACAGTCTAAAGCTTGGGGTTCTATCTTAGAATGGCTGAGGCTCTGTTTGGGGGAGAACTGGAAGTTGGGGTGGAGGGGCGGAGAGAGGAAAAACAAGGTGGTTGTATGAAAAGTATTCCTTGCCCTTTCTAGTGGTTGCTGGGGTTCTGTGCTGGGCTCCTATAGCAACCCAACCCCAACTTATATTCAGCAAAGCAGTTATTTATGCATATCAGAATTGTCATATTCACTTGTCTTTCTTACCCACTAAACTGTTTACCTTATTTGCCACTCAATCCCTAATTTGTTGCACATAGAATTGCTAATTAAAAAAAAAAGCAGGTTCTATCTTGAGCTGAGGCAAGTGTTTTCAACTTGCCATTTTTGAAAATAAAGCTCTGTTAGTTATTTTCAATAGTCAGCTTTGTGATAATAATTAAGGGAACAGATGTCAAACCATCGCTTTGGTAACTTGTGTAGGGCATATTTTGATTCAAGCATACATGCTAAGCCAGCTTTCCAAACGAAGGGAAATTAGACTCTCAAAATGCCAGGCTCTAGCTCTTGGTAGAAAGCAAAATCTGCCCAGCATCTTCGGTGTCCTAGAGAACATCCCTCTCCATAATGACAAATCACAGTCTGCCCCCTTGATGACCTGGTTGGGTTGACAGATTTCACAGTGTTTAAGAATGAACAGTGAGGAGTGTTCTATTTGGAGAGTCTCCAGAACTATTCTTCAAAGTGTCAGAAAGATTACAAAAGGGCGTAAAGTTCAGAAGTTCAGTTAAGTTGAAGGTCCTTTACCCTGGAAAGTTTCATTAATTCTTTTTCTTTTTCTTGTATACCCCAATAAATGCTGCAGTTGCAAATTTCTCAACATGACTTGGTCAAAATCCACTCAAATTTATGCCAAGAATCTGCTTTTAAAGCTATGCTGTCAAAATTTGCAGCCCTGGGTGGCGTAGATAATTCAAAAAGTATCTGATTTTTAGTAACCAGATTTCTAGTTATATTGAATTTCAGATTCTTTCAGGAGTCTCAACTCTGAAATATTTTCCTTAAAAGCAACCAAATTTTCTGAAATTTACTTTAAGTATTCTATTATTATTATTATTTTACCAATTTTGAGCCAACAGGGAAACTTTAACAAGCTATAAACAATAAAACTTCAGTAATAATAATAAATTAGACTATCATAGCTTTAGGAGCCATAGAGCTAATAATCTTCTTTGTTTAAGATGCTTTAGAACCCAAAGCTGACACTAATAAATAAAAGGCCACAGTGGATTAATAACTACACATTAGTAGTAATGAGGAACTTAAGAAACAAACAAGGCTGAGAGTGCTATTGGATTTATGAGATCAAATGTTGAGGGGCATTTATGGTTGTCACAGCGATGGACAGGATCCGACTGGAATTTAGAGGAAGAGTCAGAGATGCGAGATGCCTCAAAGTGTTTGGGACAGTTCTACACGTCCAACAGTTGTCTCTATCTCGTTCAACATTGCAATGGCTGCTCAGGTATTCATGTAGGTGAAATCCTGTTTGTAATTATATAAGCCTGAAACCTAATCCTGTTTCCTGGTTTTACATATAAGCACAAAGTATTCTTTTGCACAGTTTTAATACTCTTTTTTCAGGAATGCAACTTTGGCAGGGAGGGGCGGTGGAGCAGACCTTATCAGGAGTTGTTCTCCATCTTAGGAAATCTCTAGTGGCAAGACATCGGATTATGTTACTAACATTGCAGACGTGTCAGCCTGCATTAGTTGCTGTAACATTCACAGTGATTCTGCATGTAGCTGCAATATAAACTACATCATTATGCCTTCTCGGGTGGTTATACCCAAACATTATGTATTTAAGCTATGTATAGCAGTTCTTTTATTTCTGCTTTATACTATAGCTGGGAACTTATATATTTTTTTGAGCTTATGTGAATAAATAGGCTATGGATTTCCTTTCAAGATAGTAAAGGAGGACATTAAAAATATGTGCTGTAAAAAGGAGGCATTGGGTCTGAGAGGGTTAAAAGCCATTCTACCAGGTAAAAGTGTAGCTGGTAAAGATGGTGCAGTAACAGAAGAGCCTAACTCCTTAGGAGCACAGCTTTTGCTCTGTCTGAGCCTCACTGCTCCCAGCAGAAACCAAGTTCAGACTTTTCCCAGTTTCAGTCATTCACATGCAGTTATTATGGTGTTTAGCATATCGGCCTACACCACTAGTTACTTAGTGTCTTTCTTTAAATTGAATAAATCAATTTTTACTTAAATATACTGTATATAAATTTGATATGAATAAAACATAGATTTGATGTTAGTTACATTTATTTCAGTGTGTTGGTTAGTACACACTGAAATAAATATGCAACACTTAAAGTAAAAGTAAAAGGTTGTTCCTGTCATAATACAATCATCTTGTATACCCTTTGGTAGGCAGACCACACTTTGGGGAATGGCGTTATGTATTAACGTAGATTACAGACTTGGAAAATACAATTTAAGGGCAAAGGATAATCCAGTCCCATACTTTAATTTTCTTTGCTCCTTATAACATACTAGAGGCCTGGTAAACAAAATTTGTGCACGGGAAGGGAGTCCCCTCAGCTGGCCCTGAACCCTCTCGCAATCCAGGACCCCTCAGGGGATGTCCAACTGCCAGTTTATGCCCGATCCCTGCCTGATTGCCTATAACCACTCTGCCTTCCTGCCTCATCACCCCTAACTGCTTGCCTGCCTGCCTGATCCTGATCGCCCCTAACTGCTCACCTGCCCGCCTGATTGCCCCTAACCACCTCTGCCTCAGCCCCCACCACTGTGGTTTCATCAGGAAGGATGTCCGGAATGACATGCAGAAGGTTGTTAGGCTGTCCAGTCTAATTAGCATATTATGCTTTTATTATTATAGATTCTCCTATTCCTAAATTAGGTCCTAAATATTAATTTTAATTATTAATTCTTTATTAAAAATACAAATAATTTAAAAGTAGGATGGAATATATGTAATATTGTACCTATTCCATGTAATATTGATAATCTCTTCATGAAGATACCCTTTAACTGAGCTCTGATGTGAAAAACTTTTGTAACATGGCAAACTCTCCAGCCACTTGTCAGCATGTTAAGCACAGTTTAACTTTACAAAAAACAAAATTGGCCATCCACAACAACAAGTCTTGAATAAACAGCTTAACCCACTCATTTAACAAGTATTGTCAAACCCCTACTATGTGGATGCTAGGATACAGCAATGAATAAAACAAAGTTCCTCTTCTGTGGAGCTTATGCTTCATTAACATAAGATGAGAATAAAAGCAAAATTGATTTCCACTAGCCCCAAGAAGGAAATAGACGGGGACATGGCACACTCCACACCAATCAGATGACATAAGCTTGGCCTCAGGGCTGTACACACGATACTATTATTTAGCAACTAATGCTATATAGCAAAGCAATTTCAACATTCTTTTGTTTGCACAGCTTTTCTAACAGCATAATATTTTGTTGATGCTTTGCACATATTTCTCGGCCCCATTTAAAATTCCACTCCACAATTTAAAGAGTGGTATTTAATAATTTTCTAATACTTCAGCCCAAGTTTTCATTTTTCATATGTAATTTAAATTGTCCTTAAATCACCTTAAGTCACGTTTTCCCATTATTCATGCCATTAATGTCATTGGTAAATGGTTGCAGAGTTCTAAATGATCATTTAAAGGAGCATAAGTGTTTCTTCTCTTAATCTTCTTTATTAAAGACAGTTAAAAATATTACCAGAGGGTAGAGCTGTTAAATAGCGAGTTCAGAAATACTCCAAGAGAACATTCCTGCCATAAAAGTATGGTGGCATGACTTATTATTAATTTCCATGCAGTAGGTGTTTCTTACTTATCTAGCTATTAATGTTAGATGAAATTCATCAATCGTATTACTCTATTTTCAAACAGCTAAAAGAAAAAACCATTGCTTTAGACTATTTTCAAAGGATCAGGTGGCATCACTGGCCTTTATAGGTTCAGCAAATGGAAATTTTAAAAATAAGAAAGCTAAACTCTACACTAAGATTGTTTTGAAGTGCCAGTTAATGATTGCTATTTAAAATAAGTGACTCTGAAGCATTATAAGATTCTGAGAAGTCATGAGTCATGGAAGAAAAACTAAGTTATGCCTCAAATAGCTTTTGTGTTAGTTTTTTAATTATAATTTTGGTTATAATCACCTGTTGTTTACCTCAGTTGTAGACCAGGTTTTCTAGAAATGTTTTGTTCATTATTTATTTTCCATAGCTGCTAGCCTGGCACAAGAAATCATTTAATCTAGCTTACCTTTTCTTATTTAAAAAGGGGGGATTTACTCCAGGTCTTCCAGGGAGATATTTTTGGATCGATTTTTAACTTTATGGTCTTTATCAACAATTGTCTCCAAAACAGAAAATAAATGGAATGTGGTAAGGTATACAATAAAAGACTGAGAAAAGAAGAGAGGAGATAGGGGATTTTCCTTCCTCACATGGCAAGGATTGTCAAAAAATGGTGGATGGGCCAGGGAGGGGGAGAGTGGGACTTGTAATTTATACTAAGGTGAGTGCATTGTGCTTGACGCAATTCTTGGCAACTCTTAGGAGAAAAGGTGCTAGAAATCTTCACATGCCATAGGATCCAGAACCACTGGGGGCAGGAGAGCAAGGAGGGAACATCTCCCAGCCCCAGCCTGGAAATAGCCCAGCTGCAGTCAGCTGTCTTCATGTGATGGATTGCCCTTGTGGGTGGTAGTAGGGTGAGTGTGCAGAAGTAAAATTCGTGTTTATGGCTGGACATTCCTCATAGATTACATTACCCAGAGGGCACAAATAAGCACGAGAGGAGTCTTTGACGTGAGGTTATCAGTCTCTTTGTTTTCCAGTTTTGTGTTGCCAGGGGATGGGGGACTGTGGAGGCAAGGGCAGGCACAGTGACAGGCTTATCAACAACGGCCCCCACTGGGAAAGAGAGAGAAAGCAAAGACGTAGACTTAGCTGACAACGGTGAGGCCATTGTCACCATGCCATTGCTGGGGTTTGCCCTTTCCGTGGGGCCATAGCTGTGGTCCTTCTGATGCTGAGTGCTGGTGGCCGGGCAGGGCACAGAACTGCCGCGCTGGGTCAGAGGGGGGTCCTCCAGTGCCTGGTCCTCACCACTCCCCACCCAGCTTCCTATTGCACAGAGAAACTGGAAATCATTAGACGGGAAATGCCTTCCTTTTCTCTTATAAAACCTCCCAAATTTCCTACTCTGCAGCCATTCCTTCTTCCTACATGTCCTATCAGAAGAGCTGCCTCTGTTGCTATGGCCAGTCTCCCTCCCACCTTATCAGGACACTCTGCCTCAGTTATGACTTTTCTCTCCCATAGAGTCCACGGTTCTTTCTCAATTAGACGATTCTCAGCATGTGTGCCTGTCTCGCAGAAACACTTTCTTCTAATCCCACGTTTCCAGCTATTGTCTTTCTCTCTCATTTTATTTGAGATCATATTTCAGAAAGAGATGTGCCTGGCATTGTAGGCAGAGATCAATAAATATTTGTTGAAAGCATGAATAAGTGAAAGAAAAGGAAACTGAAAAGGGATAATGAAACACTCTTCTTCAACGTAAGTCAAGTTGTACTGTTATGTGTTAGACACTCTTCTCACAAGCGCTTCTACATATGGTCACAGGGAAGTAGAATACAAATAACTAATAATAAAAGTCCGCATTTTTGAGATTTTCTACTGCGATAGACACCATGCTAGCACCTCAGACACATTTACTCACTACCTTTCACGGTAACTCTGTGGGATATATCTTCGTCCTCTTCAATCCTTTTCCAGCCCAGGAACCTGAAAGGCAAGGTCTGGGAAGCCGCTGCTGCTGGAATCCAAATCTAGGCAGTGGGCGCCAGAGCCAATGCCAACCCTAGGCAGGGGAAGCCTTGTCTTAGCTTTTCTCTCATTGCAAGGGGTAAGTTCATTTTCTATCAGTAAGGTGGAAATTAAATAAGGAAGGCCATGTGGTGAGTGGAAAACAGAATGTCAAAAGATCCGAATCCTGGATCTTAACTCTTTCCTTACCTTGCAGTGAGGCACTTGGCTGCTCTGGTTTTTTGTTTGTTTGTTGTTTCTTGTGTTTTTGTTGTTGTTTTGCTTGTTAAACTGAGAAACTGGGCTGAAAGATCTCTTGGCATGCCTTCATTTCAAAGCTTTGTCATGTAAAGTGCTGTTTCACCATAGATTACAACTTTGACTTCATGCTCCTTGAATAAATTTCATCTTCAAATGAGGAGCCATCATTGTGAAGTCCCATACGTAGCTTTGATAAATACTCGGCCTCACAATTTCCAATCACTTTTCCAAGTTGGCCTAGCAAAGAATGTTTTTTTGGCTCATAACTGCACCTTCATTTTCTGCATCTTGATATTACTTTATTTAGGGAAAAAAAAGATTCTATTTCTGGTCAACACTGAGGTGTTTTTTTTTTTTCTTTTTTAAAAATCTTACTTTTTGGGATTATAACAGGAATATATGCCTATGATAGAAAAAATAGAAAAATAGAAAGAAGGAAATAATAATCATCTAGAAATAATCCCTGATTAAATTTAGGTATATTTTTAAAACATAACTGAGATCTTCCTTTAAAATATACAAAATTGTATACTACTTATTTTTACTTAATATACAGGGTGGGAAAAAAGTAGGTTTACAATTGTTCATATGGAAAATGATACAGTGATTAACAAATAATAGTACAAGAATTAACTCTGTTTTGCGTACTCACAACTATAAACCTACTTTTGTCCCACCCTGTATTATAAACATTTTGAGAAACTGTCTTTCATCGAAGCACAGTTTGCATGACAGGAAATAACCAACTCCCCTTGAGAAAAATTAAAGCAACCGGTGGCAGCCCCAAATCCGACTTTAATTTGTCACAATGGTGATTCCATTTCCTCCTTATTTGGAGACAGCTGACAAGAGTCCTGCGCTGTCACCTCCACACCCTTCTCTTTCTTATCAAAGAGCGCAGGGTTGTTGATGAAGTGAGCAATTCCTCACTTGGCACCTTCTGGAATATTATAAAATACATTTGAAAACTTGCAAAATCTAATATTCACATAGATATATATAATTACATATTTCCTAATTAATTATATAACAATTTGTTCAATATTGAAGCAGTTTCACACCAAAAAGCAAATAGTCTCAGTGTACTATAAAAGGAGAATGACTATTATTATGTAAAAAATAATTAATGTTTGTAATTGTCATATATATGTCATATAAAAGGAATATGCTGCATCCATGTATTGACTTTGAACATTAAAATTCATGTATAAGAAAGAATTATATTCTATTATGGTTAAGAGCTGGTGCTTTGGCCTTGTAGTTTTGGGTTTGAATTCTGGGTAACAAGTTTTTTGGGGGTGAGTTATTTTTACTCTTCGGGCCTCAGTTTAAATAGTAGTGTCTACTTCATAGGGATCTTGTAGGGATTAAATGAGTTGATCTGTGCAAAGCACATAAAGCAGTGTCTAGAAGCCAAGAGCTCCATACATATTAGCCATTAATATTAGTATTGTTTGATATGATATCTATATGGCATAGCTGACCTATATTAGTGATTTCCAAGTGCTACTCATGCTTCCCAAACACTCACTCTGGTCCGGAGCCAGACTTGCTGTGGTACTACCTCAGAAGCTCAGGTTCAGTGAATTTGCAGTTACAATGTAATAGCTGCTTTGGAGATGGGGTGGGAGCACCGAGCAGGGAATGGCGATCACGAGGCAGACCCCTGGGAGGGTTGAAGAAGGCTTATAATGCTGGGCCAGGGCTTCCTAAGAGAAGAGGTGGCTGGGGAGAGGGTACTCAGCCAAGGAAGAAGGTACCTCTAAAGTTCAACTACATTTATTGAAGATCTATTGTGTGCAAGACAGGTTGCTGGATACATTGATCTCATTCACTTCTCACCTCTACCCAGTGAGGCTGGTGTTACATTCTCCTTTCACATGCGTGGATATTAAGTAGTTTGGATGTCTTTCCCAAACTCACAAAAGAAGTAGGATTCAAACCCAGTCTCACTTCAAAGCTCATTATCTTTCTGCCAGCTTCCTCTGTTGACCATGCTGTAGAGAGTGCACTGGGCAGCGGGGGTTCACTGAGCGTGGAACTCTCAGGGGACAACCACGGTAGATGAGTCAGACAAGCAGCATGTGGTTGGGTGTTAATGGCCTCTGTTACTTCCCGTGTTCACAGCAACACTACGGTGCCTCTAGACCTTAGGGAAATAACAGCTTCGGGGAGCCTTGACCAAGAGGGATCCACACTTGGCTCCTGCACCCTGGGCCTGGGATTAAGCACCTCCCATCTCAAGGCTGTTGTGGTGGCCGTTGTCAGGGGCAGTGACATGGGCCACCTTCCCCTTGGGACTTTTCTCTCTAATTGCTGCCACTTTTCTCGGGCATCTGTTCCACTGCTCTTCCTCCTAAGGTTGCTTATAAGTAATAAACCACCCAGGAGTCCTAAGGCAATTTGGTTTGTTAGCTAGAGAGAAAACAAGATCTTAATCTTCTGCGATCTCAGTTTGGAAACACACACAAGATTCCAAGGATGGAACACACTGTATTTTTTTTCATATATCTAGTCAAATGGGGACCATGGCGAGTCTTATAGAGCTTCTAAAACTTTTAAGGTAGGGTGTCAACAAGAGGACTTAACCCTCATTTTGTTTATCAATGAAATCATAAGAGATAGGCTGTGCCTGCTTCTGGGTAGGAGGTTAATTTTATTTAATAAACAAGTCATTCTAGCTCTGTTACTCATAGGGTAACTTTAATCGAAAGAAAATTTACTCCTGCTTCTCTCTACGTTTTATGGTCTCCAGAAATCCAGAGAAGCCACTATGAAAAAAAGTCCCTAGAAATACTCCTATTGGGTTAGGATTTTACTAAAGCAAGTGCTGCAATAGAAAACTGCCATTTAACTTGCTGTATTCAGGTGCGTTAGCAGACCCACTGGGCCAGGACACAAGCAGCCACGTTTGTACCAAATAGAACCCACAATGGCGGTGGTAGTGGTGGTGGGGAACAAGGGTGGTGTCTAAATAGTTTCTCACAGAGGAAAATAAATTGCTGGTGAAACTTATTTCTTTGTGGGCTTTATTGTCAACAGTCTTGAGCTTTGCTAAATTAAGCTTATTATATACTAAAATTATAGGGGCCCTTAAATAATGAAGTTGTTGATTTTGTGATACCTGTTCTAGCCATGGATCATGGATGATTGTCATTCCCAAGTGAAACTTCCAAATCAGGCCTCTCAACTGCACTGCAGGACCTTATTTCCCGCTCTTTCTTGGATATTTCTGTTTGACTCTACTACAAATAAATTGTCCCAAATGAGCTTACCATCTTTTCCCCAATTCACCCTTCAACTTTCCTCACCATCGACTTCATCTTCAAGTTTTCAGATGGCCAGGCCAACTCTTGGAGCTTTCAGATCACTGAGTTTTATTTCCTCTTCTCCACATCATCTCTGGATTTATACCTTTATTTCTATTGCCATCATAATCTTACATTTCTCTTGATTCCTTGAGTCTGTCCCCTCCTACATATGGGTGTCAGTTAATGTTCTTAAACACTATTTTATCCTGGCCATCTTTTTCTCAGAATTCTCTAGTGATCTTCTTTGCGTAATGAATCAAGTTCAAATTCTTTATCTTGGCATTTCAAGACTTTCATTTTCTATCTAGCCAATATACTTCACTGCTTTCTGGACCTTCTTCTTATTTAGTGACTTAATGTTTCCCATATGTCAGCTCAGTCTCACTCTAGACAGTTTGTTAACCAGTCAGCACTCGACCTTATCTTTCAGAGTTCAGCACCAGACCACAGAGCTCTCTTCTGCTCATGGCACCTCAGTAATCTCTGCCTTCTCTAGTCTCTGATTTACTGTTGTTGTCAATTATTTTAGAACTAGATAATTTATGCTCTTGTATGGCTCTTGGTTTAGTGTGTGTTTGTCTTGTCCATGTAATGAGGTTGTTAGGCCTTTGAGACTAGAGGAATATCTGAAAGTTTCCTTTTGAGCACTCAGTATCCTCAGCCTCGGGATAGGATGTGGTAGGTGCTACCCTGCTACCCCTAATCCTTGTTGACTTAAAAATAAATGTTCATATATTTGCATTTGATATTTCTGGAAAACTTTAGTCCAGAGCAGTTTGAGACAAGAGCTAGTCATCATATAAAATGTTATTTCAGCCCTGGCCAGGTGGCTCAATTGGTTGGAGGATCATCTTGTATACCAAGAGGTTGCAGGTTCATTTCTGGTCAGGGCACATACCTAGGTAGTATGTGTGTTTTTAAAAAACTTTATTATAAGTATTAACATATGTCCCCCTTTCCCCCTTTTGATCCCTTCTATCCTACCCTTGCTCCTCGCCCCAGGCCTTCACCACCCTATTGTGTAGGTCCATGGGTTATACATTTATGCATACAAGTTCTTTGGTTGATCTCTTCCCACCCACCTTCCCACCCCTGCCTTCCGTCTAAGGTCCGACAGTCTGTTCCATGCTTCTATGTCTCTAGATCTACTTTGTTCATCAGTTTATTTTGTTCATTAGATTCCACATATGAGTGAGATCATGTGATACTTGTTTTTCTCTGACTGGCTTATTTTTCTTAATATAATACTCTACAGGTCCCTCCATGCTATCTCAAAGAGTAAGAGTTCCATATTTTTTTACTGGTGAATAGTATTCCATGTGGGCTTGATCCCCAGCTGGGGCACCTACGGGAGGCAACCAATCAATGTTTCTTTCACACATAAATGTTTCTCTCACTCCCTCTCTCTTACTTCCTCTCTCTCTAGAAAGCAATAAAAACATATCCTCAGGTGAGGATTAAAAAAAGTTATCTTGGTCCAGTGGTTATTGATGTGGCTCAGGACATTTTGGCTTTGTGGCCTGCTTGGAATGGAGTTGGTGTTCTATTTGTTGAATGAATGAATGAATGAATGAATAAATAATAACCCAAAGGAAATATTGGACTCCCTGATTCCATTTCCTGTTTTTCATCACTCAGATAAAAAATAAATCTGTTAAATTATATCAGCCAGGTTAACAGAAAGCAATGGTTGTTTTCAGTTCTAGCATTAGATTAAAACTGTGTGTGTGTGTGTGTGTATGCGTGTGTGTGTGACTATGGTCTTTCCCAGACACTTGGGTATGTTGCATGATCTCTCCTGACTTCTCTGGTCCTTACTTGAAAACCTCATTTTCCAGTAGAATTTATACCCAATTGAATAGAATTGTTGACAACTCTTTCCTGATACTAAAGCCCTAAATGTTGGCTTTAGCATGCAGCTGTCCTTCACTTTGTTGTTGCTTCAGAAATTTCTCATGTTTTAATGCCTCTAGAAAGGCTTCTCCAATTTTCCAAGACAAAATTAATTATTCCCTTCCTCAACATTCCCAATGCTAATGAATCTCTCCTCTGAATCCGGTACACAGATACATGCCTCTTATATTAAGGATACTACTGTTATACATGCATGTATTATAGATAGATGTATTGCATCCATTAAAATATAGTTGCTTATGTATCTAAATATCCTTAAAGGCAGCGGCTATGTCTCATTCATCTTTGTATCTCCTGGAACACTGCCAACCCCACGTCACTGATGAGTAGTGACAAGGAATGAGTGAAACAGTGAGGACACCATCAGCTCTGTTTTCTGCAATGTAGTGGCATTTCAGTGGCTGACCATCCTACTGGCCTGGCATTTCCGCATCTGAAGTACCGGGGAACTTGCAGCCAGAAACCCTGAGTACACGTCATGCAACATGGTCCAGGTGAGTCAGAAGGCACCACAACCACAACCAATGCTTGGCCTTTCTTCTAGAGGAAGGAAAATATTGACCTTTGAAATTGTGGGGTGCTACTTTGGTACTCATGAGAAGTCTCAGTCCCAGCTGGCCCCTCCCTTGTCTGCTTGAGGAGCTCAGGGCTGGGGGTCAGGGCGTTGAGGAAGGTGGGATAGCGTTCCCTCAGTGCACTTCTTTCAAATCACCCTATAATATTTTTTTAAGAATGTGTTTATTTTATTTTGTTTTCTCTTTTTCTTTTTTAAAAATTGAGATATAGTTGACTTACAACATTGTGTAAGTTTATAATACAGCACTGCTGACTATAATCATGACCCTGTGCATTAGATCTTTAGGACTTACTCTCCTACTAGCTACAAGTTTATACCTTTAAATAACATCTCATCCCATAACGTTTTATTTAATTTAAGTTCTTTGCATTTTGTGTGGGTCTCATTCTCATAGGTAATGTGAAAAGTTATCTTTAAGAAGATTACTGAGAGGCTGTCATCACCTACATGGAGCTCACTCTTAGAAAATGAAGTTTTTAAAGCTTATCACCCCTCTATCTTTAAGTTGGGCTATCACTTTGCACCAGGTGGTAACATACTGGGTGGGTTTTGGTTGACAATCCTTCACAGATATGTTTTATATTTTGTGTTTCTAAGGGTGTAATATGTTTTAGATGGCAGCTTTTAAAAGAGCATTTGAGTCGCTGGGTCACTTATACCTTTACGTGTGTGTGTGTGTGTGTGTGTGTGTGTGTGTGTGTGTGTGTGTAAATATTAGTTCTATTTCAGAAATAATAAGAAAAGGAAAATATTTTGTAGCTATACTAAAATTATCTCATGCATGTGTAGCTAAAATGGCCCTGCCTAGGAAGGCAGCTATGGAGGAATAGAGATGTAAAGATCAATATTAGCAAATTAAGCCACAGGAAAACCAAATATCCAATTAACCCACTACTGCAGAGCCCAGGCTGGGCTGGAACCCAGGCTCTCTGTGGCAGCTGATATGGATGCCCTGACACCTCCAGTGGAAGCGGCCTCTTTCCCTCAGGGTCCACAGTCACTGGGAATATCCGCTTTGTGCGTCCCTTCCTATGCTGAGCAAGTGTGGAAATCGCATTGTTGGTCTGAAATGGTTGCCACGGGAACATCTCCACCTAGTCATTATCTACTCAGGCTACTGATTATATGAAACCAGGAGAGAAAGATGAAGGGGCCGTGCTGTAGCCACCTGTTCTGCAGAGAATTATGATTGCTTTTGTCACATTCACCTCTGTGGCCCCATGCCTCTCTGAACACTCTTCTCTACATGTTCTCCTCTCTTGTCGCTCTTCCCCCCTCAACAGAGTTAGTGAATGAAATAAGTCTATAGGAAGTTGATATTGGTATAACAGAGCCATTATATTTCTGTTCCTCCTGCCCTGCTCCAGTTCTCTCAAGTGGAATACAAATAATTGTTATTCCTTCTCTCCCTCTTCTCTGCCCTTCCATACTCAGGTATAGCAATAACTGTCCTATTTAAAGGCCTATCATTCCTGTGTTCCACACAATGGTGCTGAAGGCACGTTTCCTGCTACTTATCCAGAGAAGCCTCTGAAAATTCATATAGATGCCCATTTTTTCAAATTGCTTGAAATATTAATAGGAAATGCAACTGGCTGTTAAAAAGTAACTTTATCTTACATATATGTTAATGGGCAAATGGATGGATCTGGATAGATATCATTAGGAAGATTTTCTCATCTTCATTTCTAGAATGCAGATGACATTTGAGAGGTGTTGTCTCCAAGTAGTCTTTTTGGGGAAAAGCTATATTATCCATTGGCCTTGTAATTAATTGTTCAAGCCAGATTATTTTGGGAGTGAAAGGTGGCATTATTAATAAATATGCCTGGACAACAGGTGCAAACTAGAACTGTGCCAGGCAACCAGGTATATATTGTCACCTATTATGTAGACAATAAGTACATGGGCATTGTAGTACTGTGCCCTCAAAAATATGAGGAAAGGGGTACCTCTTCCAGAAAAAAATTGTGAAATTAGAAATTATAATTGTGGAGTCTAAAATCTGGGTCAGGCCCAGCTGTCATGGCTCAGTGGTTGAGCATCAACTTATGAACCAGGAAGTCATGGTTCAATCCCCTGTCAGGGCACATGCCTGGGTTGTGGGCTTGATCCCCAGTTGGGGGTAAGCAGGAGGCAGCCTATCAATGATTCTTTCTCATCATTGATGTTTCTATCTCTCTCTACCTCTCCCTTCCTCTCTGAAATCAATTAAAAAATATATATGTACAATCTGGATCAGTAAAAGAGGTGCCCTTTTGTTTATACTTCTGTCTCATTTAATTTAGTCAATGTGAGTCCATTTTTAAAAGTAAAGTAATGGCACTGGAATTGAAAAAAAAAAGTGATATTAACAAAGAAAAATAGACTGGACTGAATGTGCCTATGTAGAGGTCATAAAATCTTTTGAATTCTGTTTAAAAATCTACGTTAGGTGTTGGCAACTTTTGTGTATAGGCCCTATCGTAAGTATTTTTGGCTTTATGGGCCATATGGTCTCTGTTGTAACTACTCTTCCATCATAAAGTGAAAGAAGCTCCAGATAATATGTAAACAAATAGGCATGGCTGTGTTCCAATAGAATCTTTTTTCCCCCAGGTTATTTAAATTTTTTTTTATTGAATTTATTGGGGAGAAATTGGTTAATAAAATTATACAGGTCTCAAGTGTACAAGTCTATAATACATCATCTGTATATTGTACTGTGCATTCACCACCCCAAGTCAAGTCTGCTTCCATCACCATTTATTCCCCCCTTTACCTCCTTTTACTTCCCCCTCCCCCCTTTCCTTCTAGCAATCACCTTACTGTTATCTGTGTCTGCTTTTTTCTTTCTTAATCTCTTCACCTTTGTCACCCAGCCCCCTGACCCCCTCCTCTCTGAGAGCTGCCAGTCTGTTGTCTGTATCTATGAGCCTGTTTATATTTTGTTTGTTAGTTTATTTTGTTCATTAGATTCTACATAGAAGTGAGATCATATGGTATTTGTTTTTCTCTAACTGACTTATTTCATTTAGTCTAATACTCTCTGGGTCCATCCATGCTGTCACAAAAGTAAGATTTCCTTCTTTTATTAAAAAAATGTTTTTATTGATTTCAGAGAGGAAGGGAGAGGGAGAGAGAGAGAGAAACATCAATGATGAGAGAGAATCATTGATCGGCTGCCTCTTGCACGCCCCCTACTGGGGATTGAGCCCGCAAGCTGGGCATTTGCCCTTGACTGGAATCGAACCCGGGACCCTTCAGTCCACAGGCTGACACTCTATCCACTGAGTCAAACTGGCCAGGGCAGATTTCCTTCTTTTTTATGGCTGAGTAGTATTCCACTGTGTGAATGTACCACAGCTTTTTTATCTACTCATCACTGATGGGTACTTGGGCTGCTTCCAAATCTTGGCTATTATAAATAACACTAAAATGAGAAATTTTATTTACATAACAGGCAGGGGTGGGGGCACAGATTTGGTGCATCAGCTTGCTGTTTGCCCATCCCTGATCTAATATTTAAAAACTTTGTTCTGATAGAAGGAAAGTTATTTTTAGATATTAATTCTGACATTTCTTGATCTGCTGTGACAAGTAGGGGCCATGGCTATAGGGAACAACGGAAATGTTCAATGGGCCTTGCTATTCAACGTACATTTTTGTTGTGCATGTTCCAACCATTCAAGGCATATATTGAGGTGGATGATGGAGAGCAAACACCCAGGAACATTCTGGACAGGAAATATCAGCCATGTGGGTCTCACGAAGCATATTAGAAGGATTCAGGGATGCAAGACACAGGGAATAGAGGCCATGGTGATTCAGATTTTCTTACAAATGGTTTGAAAAATAAGCCCAACAAATGCTAGCAAAACCGAAAGCACCTGAGGAAAATGAAGTCTTGGATCTCTGCCTATACTTGGGAAAAAACGACTCAAAATTATGGAAAATGATATTTAAAAACTCACTTTAAACTAGTGAGGTACTTTCTGTGTAGAATTGGATTCCTGTTTTGTTAGTAAAAGGATAGTTTTAGGAGAAAATGTTCCTTAGGCATTTATTCTAAAATCTTTATAAATTTATGTTTAAAATGTTTCCCTTTAGGCAGAAAGCACACTAACAACTCAGACAAACTGCAACAAAAACATGACTAAGAATTAAATAGAGTGCACATGAAGAAGCAGGAGATATGACCTATGTCATATCTCACTATGTGACTGTACATAACACAGATATCCATACACCTTCTGTTACCTACTAACAAGCTGTTTAATTGAAGGCTAAGTTAGGAAATTGTGGAGAGTGACCACAGTAATGTTACTGGTTCTAGTCTCCCTAACAAGGTATTCGGGGCATTAGACAACGAAATGGATAATGCCACAGAAAGGAAGAATCTCAGAGGGCTTCAGTACTATCTGAGCTGTTCAGCTAAATGGAAGGAGCTTATGACATTTATAATCATTTAATATAATCTTTCTGAGGGGACCCTTTAATCTATTTGGTAAGTTAACAATAGATATTGGGAGCTCAGTAACTATAAAGAGAAAATCCTTTAAGATCTTGAAGTAGATTGAAATAGATTAGGGATGTGTTTTATACACGGAGGGAGTAAAAATGGAGACCATTTATAAAGCACAATACAATAAAGGCTAATGAATATTCCTTTGCATGTGTTCCCGGGAAAGACAGTGAAAGAGTTCTTCAGAGTGGAGTGCTGAGCAGGGGAGAAAGAGGATTTCAGGGTGGATAGACAACAGTGTCTCTGGTATAGAAAGAATGACTCCAAGTCTCTTTGTCCCTGAAACACTGAGAAAACAGATATTGCACATTGATACGGGAGGTTAACAAGCCAGAAATACAAACAAATCCATCTCCTGTTGGCCTTTTGAGGATCTAAGGATCAGAAAGAGCCAGTTCTAATTTCTCCTAGTCATTTCCAAGGGTCGAGGTAAATCAAATTACCTCTTTAGCTGAACTTGTTTATGCCAAAGGAAAGTAAAACTCTGTGTGTACAACCCAGCACTTTGAAATTTATAGATTGGAAGTGATATGAGAACCAAACACTGAAATCCTTGGCGCAAACTGTGAGATTTATCTACTTCCTACCCCCACCTCCAAGTCCAAAGTGAAGAAGGATGATGATCGTTAGGAGACAGGCAATCTGGAGGGGTGACTGGTCACTGGTGTGGATTGCCAAAGGAATTTGAGATTAAGGGAATTATGAACCAGAGGTGGAGTTTTGAGGACCAATATATGAAGGGGAAAGGTACAAATAAGTGAACTTTTGAGGTAGTCATAATGGAGGAAGCAGCAAATGCAGACGAAAAGGACCTCACTGAGGAGAAGGGTTTTTGCCAGGAACCCAGGAAGGAACCATATGGATTTAGATTAGACAAAGAAGGGAGAATCAATATTGGGTAGATTACTAAGGGCAGCTTTAGGTTTCCTTATTTTATGTATATTTTTATATAAATTATAGAATTTATGTAATTTAGATAAATTTATATAATTTAGATAAATGATAAAATTATTGAATTTTATCTAGTCTAATAGCTGAAGGTAGAGAGGATATGCTGGATAATGACAACAATAGTTTCCTTGTGTAGGGCTTCACTTTTAAGACTTATATATATATTTTAAAACTGACATTATCTCATTTGACACTCCGTCCCCCAAATCTCTGAGAAGGCAGGGCCAGAATTACTTCACTAGTGAGGAAATCTAAAGACAAAGGGTTAAGTTCCACTTGGGAGGGGAGAGATGGAGGAAGGAAGGCAGACCTCAGAGGGTTTTGAAGTTCAGAGGGAAGTTAGATTTTTTTTTTTCAAAAAAGAAAACATTTGTTCCTTTCCAGGTACACTTGATTACTCACTGTTAAGTAGGCGGAAGTCAATGAATGGGTAGGAGCCGCGGCGTTCAGCAGGAACCCCCGTCTGACCCCTTAGTCGTACATCTCCTAGAAAACAGAAGGTCCAAACAACCGTTTGAAAACGTTGCCCAGTGTATTTATTCACTTTTCCTCTGTAAATCCTCTTACCCACTTATGTCACTGGAACCAACACCAAATATCAGGAGAAACATGATTTCCATTCATCTTGCTTCAGAGAGTGTCATGTGTGAAGGGATATTTAATGAATGCTGAGCCTAAGGAACTTGGCAAAACTAAGAAATGAAGTAGCGTTCTCTTTTATAATTTGCCTGGAAGATGGGACTGTGAAAATTATAGTAATTTACAAAGTTTTCATAGCCTTTTTATCCTTCCAAGGGTCATTAAGATGAAGCATCCTAATTTGGAAGGACAAATGGTGTTCTGGGATTAGAGCTTTTATACTTATTATACATTTGATCACCCAGTGTCATTCCTCTTGGACCTAGCACAACTGTTTTCTGACTGGCGTCCACTTTCCTGGTTCCCCAGGTTGTATCATGGATCTGTTTTAGAATCTGCTCAGAGGAAGGCTAGCCTAGCTCCAGGCACTTCAGACACAGCCTCCCTTGGACAACTTATTTGGAGGTTTCTTTTAATGTCTGTGTTCACTTTCCTTTTCGGTGTGTCCTGCTTTCCAGACGAAGGGAGGTACTGAGGTAGAGTGGAGGGAGCCAGAATTTTAGACTAATGTAGACCTTGGATTAAGTAGGCTCTGAGCCTCCATTGCCCCACTTCAAGGTATCATTGGTTGGAGAATATAAAACAACACTTGCTGCCTTGCAATAAATGCTGCATTGATTTCCTTATACAGTCCTGCAAATACGGATTACTCGTATTACATGTTCTGCATTTCTCCATAGTTCTTTGTGTATTGTCTAGTATTTAGCAGATTCTAAGTGATAAAAATAAATAGAAAGACCAAATCCCCAATTAGTACATACAACATGAAATCAGAAGAGAGGTACAAGTACATTAGACCTAATATACTGCTGAACATTGGAACCAGGAAAGTTTTCTTCCATGAGTAATGGGTCCTCTCCCATGACCCACTCTTTCCCTGACATGAGGTGATACTGTGGCCTCAGCCTACGAGTGAAGAGGAGGAACAAGTCTTTCTAACTCTTGGGGTTAACTAGTAACTGGGTGAGATCCTCACTGGCCATAACCCATGCAATTGACAATGTTTAAAATAACCCTCACAGATGGGCCTTGTGTGCACCTGGGCTTATAAACTGCAAGCTCTGAGCCTTTGGGCTACTCCCTACTTTGAATTCTATATTGGTGCCTTATTTAGTGCTAATCTGATACTGTAGTGACATATTGATATTAAAGAATATTACAGTATATGGAGTATAGTGAAGAGGGAGGAGAAGGGAAGATATGGAAAAGAATATTTGAAATCTACACTAATAAAAGAGAAAAATGGTAATTGGCGTACGACGATACCCTTTTCATTGGCTAATCAGGGCTATATGCAAATGAACTGCCAACTATGATTGGCAGTTAACTGCCAACTAAGATTGGCAGTTAACTGCCAACTAAGATTGGCAGTTAACTGCCAACATGATGGCGGTTAATTTGCATATGTAGGCACAATGCAGGGAGGCGAAAGGGAAAGCAGGAAGAAGCCCCCTGCCACTGACAGTGATCGGAAACCCAGGGGGGAGCTAAGAGCTGGGGGGCAGGGCAAAGGCGGCCCTGGGGCCGCCTTTGCCCTGCCCTCCAGCCATGATCGGAGAATCAGGCGCCTTTGCCGCCCTGGCCAGTGATAGCAGGAAGTAGGGGTGGAGCCAGCGATGGGAGCTGGGCACGGTCGAAGCTGGCAGTCCCGGGAGCTAGGGGTCCCTTGCCTGGGCCTAAAGTGGAGCCCACGATCGCGGGGCCGCTGCAGCTGCAGGTCCCCGCTGCCCGGGCTGGATGCCTAGGCCAGAGGCGTTAGGCCTGGGCAGGGGCGGAGCCTGCAACCGCAGGGAGCTGGGGGTCCCCTGCCCAGGCCTGACACCTCTGCCAGAGGCCTCAGGCCTGGTCAAGGGGCCGATCCGGTGATTGGTGATCGGAGGGTGATGAGGGTCAACTCCTCTGGCCGAGGCATTAGGCCTCGGCGGGGAGCTGAGCCGGGGATTGGGGGGATATGATGGTCCCCTTGCCCAGGCCTGAAGCCTGGGTCAGAGGTGTCAGGCTTGGGCGGGGGGTGGAGCAAGCGATCAGAGGGAGATGGGGGTCCCCTGCTCAGGCATGATTCCTGGGCCAGAGGCCTCAGGCCTGGGTGGGGCCAGAGCCAGTGATCGGGGGGAGATGGGGGTCCCCTGTCCAAGCCTGACACCTCTGGCGGAGGCGTCAGGCCTGGGCAAGGGGCCGATCAGGTGATCAGAGGGTGATGGGGGTCTACGCCTCTGGCTGAGGCATCAGGCCTGGGCAAGGGGCAGAGCCAGCAATCGGAGGGGTCTGGGGGTCCCCTGCCCAGGCCTGATGCCTGGGCCAGAGGCATCAGGCCTGGGCTGGGGGCAGAACCAGTGATGGGGGAAAATGAGGCGTCAGGCCTGGGCAAGGGGCCGATCCTGCAATTGGAGGGTGATGGGGGTCAACGCCTGAGGGCTCCCAGTATGTGAGAGGGGGCAGGCTGGGCTGAGGGACACTCCCCCCCCCCCACCCAGTGCACGAATTTCGTGCACCGGGCCCCTAGTATAAATATAAGATGATATCAAATTAGGGAATGCTGTCAGCATTTGGTAAGTTCATGGGGGTAGACGGTCAATAGAGTTGAAGGGCTTACTTCTCAGCAGTTGTCTTGAGTCCCCTCTGTTTATAAATCTCTAAAGAGTTTACAAAGCATATTCACAAACCTCCCAGTATATTCTTTTTCTGGTTTGATCTCATTAGACCCTCACATTAGTTTTGTGAAGAGAGTCACTATTATTCTACTTACTTTATAAGTGAGAAAAATAGAGGCTCAGAGAAGAAAGTGAAGGACTGTTACTCACTCTCCTAACCCCACCCCAAGGCTCAGGTCCCTTAAAGGCACTCAGTAGATGTCTATTGACTTTAATTGACTGCCTGAGTTTATAGTGCTTTAAACTTATAATTAGTGGAGCTAGTCCTTAAATCTAGGTTGTTAAACTTCATAGGCAGAGCTCTCTCTCCTCAATACCATTGGTTTCTAACCTTTTAGAGTGGGCACAGCTGGTTTTTAAAATGAAAACAAAAATCACAGACTGCTTATGCTAGAAGCTGTATTTTTAATAGCCAATAGTATAGCATGTTAAAATTTATAACATCCCAGCCGGCGTGGCTCAGTGGTTGAGCATCGACCTATGAACCAGGCTATGCCTGGGTTGCAGGCTCCACCCCCAGTGAGGGGTGTGCAGGAGGCAGCTGATCAATGATTCTCTCTCATAATTGATATTTTGTCTCTCTATCCCTGTCCCTTCTTCTCTAAAATCAATAACAATTATTTTTAAAAATGATATAACAAATTCAGCACTGCTTGTAAATGAATTTATATTTTATGAATGACAGTGAGCTAGACATATACTTGAAAAACTGCATAGATGAGACCATGTTAATTTGGTTTACAAAGCCTGCCTGGCTTATGGATTTGCTGACGTTTTGGGCTTCTCCTAGGCGTTTCAGGATCACCAACTGGAAACCATTTCTCTGCTAGTATTTTTTCTCACTATTGCCAAAGAGTTGTCCTGGTTTTGCTGTCTTGAGAGCACTATGTTCCCAGAAAACTTCTGTATAATATTAAGGTACATTTTAAGGCCTCTGCCAGAAGTTATTCCATTTGTCCATCTGAGAGTATAAAGCAGAGGAGGGCCATTACCATGTAAAACTTTAGAAAAACTGACAGGCAACAGAACCATGAGGCAGAATTGATAAAAAGAGAGTGGCATGCTAGGAAGCAGGGAACTCCTGTTACTGAGAGGATCAGCATTTCACCATATTGGGTGACCGAGGGAAAATTAAGAACCATTTTGAGGTCCAGTTTTCTAATATTCAAATTAGAATAATTATAGCAGTTTTGCCTGTTCCAAGGGGTTGTTGTGAGGAAATTATAAGGTGCATGAAAATAAGATGATAGTTAACAAGTACTGAATACTTACACTGTGCTCAGTATTTTACATATGTTTTCTCATATCATCTACCCAACAACCCAATGAAATAGATATGATTATTAGACTGTTGTACAGGTGAGGAAACTAAAGACAATGGACATTTGATGATTTGTCTGAGATCATAGAGCGAATAAGTATGGAGCTTGAGCTCAAACTCAGAATTGGCTCCAAACTCCATGTTCTTACCCATTTTTCCAGATTATCAGGATAAAAAAAAATTATATAACCAATTAAGCATTATCTTTTTTTAAAAATATATTTTATTGATTTTCCACAGAGAGGAAGGGAGAGAGATAGAGAGCCAGAAACATCGAAGAGAGAGAAACATCGATCAGCTGCCTCCCGCACATTCCCCACTGGTGATGTGCCCGCAACCCAGGTACATGCCCCTGACCGGAATCGAACCCGGGACCCCTCAGTCCGCAGGCCAACGCTCTATCCACTGAGCCAAACCGGTCCCGGCAATTAAGCATTATCTTTTTATTACCCAAATGTAGCCTTTGATTACTCTTTGCCAATAAACCAACTACATATTCATCATGAATCCTGGAAACTGAATACCAGGGCAATTTACTTCCTTGATGAATATGAGAGTTGATCAGATGGATGTTGTTTATTCGAATAGTAGTCCAGGCATATGGGCTATAGAATCAGACAACTAGATCCTGCTCTGGATCAACAAAGCACCTGTTATTTTCAAATAAGAAATGGGAAGCAATTATTCAGCAACACTGAAATTACCTGGCAACTAACTTACTCAAGCTCTTAATTAAGTAGAATTTTTATGATGCAACCTCACTTTTGGAAAAAAAGACAAATAACCATGCAGTAACTTGATAGCAAATATACCTAAACAAACAAACAAAACAAATAAACGGCAACAACTACTACAAAACCCAAACCTGAAAGTTTCCTCTCAGTGCTTATACTGTCTATAACTACAATTCCAGTCTTGAAGAGAATTACTCATAAATCTAATAATGGCCTGTAGATGTAGTAAATAGCTGTTTTAGAAAAGGATTAAATTATAGTTAAAAACTAGTAAAGCAGGAGGCAGGACAATTTTAAGTGGGCTAACAATGAATGCATTTTAGACATTTTCCACCACACCAAACATTCCATATCTTGAGCATTTCATTTCATTGAAACTCTAATATGGTAAAATTACGGTTTTAAGTATATATTTATAATATAGAAAGATCTTGCTCCTTCTCCTTGCTTTCATGAAACCCTTTGGATGCTAAATTGCTTCAATATGCTTGTGGGAAGAGAGAAATAATTCAGTAACAACAGCCCCCGGAGGAGCAGAGGCCACTGGCTGGTGTCCGAAGAACAGAACAAGTGGCGTCCTGCTGGACTGCTTTTACTGGCCTCAGCCTCAGGCAATCATCTATTTACCTAAGGCCTTATATCCAAGCTAAACAATTATTTTGACTATTCATTAGGCCCTTGTTTAACTTAAGCAACTCTCTTTCTGGCAAAGGAAAGGTGCTGTGGAAGCAGGGTAGGAAGCGTTGACAGCTCAGCCGTGTCCTCAGTCTGTTCTCATTGTGTTCCAAAATGAAACAAACAGCAGGGGAATTCTTATTTTGAAAGGGCTGCTCCTCGTTTGCCCCTTCAGGCTGAAAACATAACATGTCGTCCTTGAGTATGTATTTAAGGCTGCAAACACAGGCAGCGAGCTGAGCTCCTTGGCTCCAGGAACCAAGACCTGGAGTCGGCCACTCACTCTCCCGGGGGACGTGGTTCCAGGATGGACCTCTTGCCCACTTGGCCTCGCGGGCTGTCTCTGTTTAATAAAAGCTTCTGCTAGGGAGCAGAAGTTATGTGGCCTCTTATGTAACTGGCAACGAGAGTGGAGGCTCTGATGGTGATGACAACTTACAGCGGCTGAAACACGGGCCACATGACTAGAACCAGACTCTGGCCCCATCGTGGTGTCAAGGTCACTTCAGGGTGGGGGAAGAGGGTAGGAAAGGGACAGAGCAGTTGCATCTGAGACGAATGAAGAGGATAATGGTGATGGCGGCAGAGAACACGGCATAGAGACTCAGAGCAGGGGTGTGGCGAGGAGGGTGAGATGGTGGTAGTGTGAGAAAGATGCAAGCCCAAATACAGTGGGAGAGGAGAAGCTCTCACTAAAGGTATCCCTTTTGAACTTTCTTAGGCATTACTAATTCATGTCACTGCTGCAAACTTGCCAAATGAAGGCAGAGAGAACCCAGATATCCAAATCTCAGTCAAGCACATTCACCAGCCGGCAGCTCCGAATATCTCAGATGACTACTCTCAATTAGCCAAGTGAATTATTTCTCTGAAGATGTTTATCTAGTCTAACAAAGAGGAGGAAGTGAGTGCAATTTAATCGCTCCCCAGATTTATGGGACAGTCCAGGCAGCCAGTGGAGATAACTCAGGCAGAGATGACTGTTCCCAGTGCTATGAGCCCCCATGAGGTCCAAATGGCTGATTGGACCCAATTCCTCCTCTGGAGCTTCAAACCTGCTTTGCTTTCTTGAGTGAGTCTGGGCCTGTCTGGTCACTAAGAGCTACGTGCTGACCGGACTGAGCAGGAGGCTTCCTGTCCATTGATCTCTTGCACTAATTGCATGTTCCTGGGCTGGCCCTGAGAGAGCTCTGCGTGTAGGAAAGAGGGGAACCAGGAGTTAGTTGTCCAGAAACCACACTTTTAGTAACAGAGACAAAGGTTTCCATGCATGTAAAAGTTATTTCTTCTCTTTGTAAAAACCTTATCTTTATATTAAAATCTAGAAAAAGGAAATTTCAGCGAGTCAGAATCTCTAACATCTCTAACCAATACAATATGACGTTGCAACTTTAGCTTAGAATTATTAGGTATTTGTGACAAATGTGCATTTTGGGACTTGAGTGCTGTGAAAATGAATATTAGATAGCAGGTAAAGAAGGTGTTAACTCAGACTAGACATTCTTCAGCTAGATGGTTTTACAGAGGGAAAATTAGAGAAAAAGTTTTAATCACCAGGAAGACAGGTATTGAAAAGGTATTGAAAAGGAAGCAGCAGGAATGCCTAAAGAGAATTCTATGAAGCTGTAAAAGAAAAGAACACAAAGAACATGTCTTCTTATAAAGACTGAAAATAAAGGGAACAATTTCAGGAGTTTTTTTAGGGAATATGTGATCTGGGTCTGCCTTAAGTAAGGAAAATAATGTAAGCTTGTACATTATTCACTTATTTCTGGGATAGTGATTTTTATTGCCAGAATTGTATCAAAACAAAGTGTGTTTTTTTTTAATAAATGCATATTACACACACACACACACACACACACACACAATGCCTGGCACACTGTAGGCACTCAAAAACCAGTAGCTATTTTTCATATTTTGTTATTGTTCTTCTGAGATTCCTGCCCCTCCTCAACCTTCCTCACCCATGATAGTATGGAGACTAGATTGGAGTGGGGCAAGAATTACTAGTTAAGAGATCACTCTAATAGTTTAGGTGAGAAAAGATGGTAGCTTGGAAAGGGTGATGGTACTGGTAGAGAAGTGAATAGAATTGACATGTGGTGAGGAATTACATGAGGGCTGAGGGACAAGGAAGTATCAAGGATCATTTCTGGATTCCTGGCTTGCATAACTGGATGATTGATTATGCTAATCACAAGAATGGCAAATCTAGAAGAACCAGATTTTGGGGAAAGGTTTATGAGCTCAACTTTGGCCACACTGAGTTTGTTACTGAGATTTCAAAGCAAAATATGGGTCTGGGACCCAGAGGGAATGTCTGAGATGGAGATATAAGTTTATAAATCAAATAAAATTGTGAGCATGTATGAAGTTGCCTAGGAAATGGGGTAAGAAGTGAATAGGGCCTAAATCCAGCCCTGAGCAGCTGAAACACTGAATCTCTTGCTGGAGGAGTAGTCCATAAATGAAGAAAGGACCACCTTGGAGGTGGGAGGATATCCAGAAGCTTGTTATGTCGTGGAAGAGAGTCATTCAAGAGGGAGGGAATGGTTTTCACATAGAGCTTGCTGAAAGGGCAAGTGAAATTATAACTGAAAGAAGTCCTTTGGATCTAGTTGAGCGACTGTAGTGAGAAATAGAAGCAGAGTTCTTTGGACATTGTGTAGAGCTGGGAAACTGGGAAAATTTTCTTAAGAAGTTGATATTTAGATGGATCGTAAGTGATAGGTAAATTTTTGAGAAGTAGTACTTTATAGTATTGGCTTCCAATTGATCCAACTATGGTCATTGGAATGAAGGGAAGGGATTTTTAGGAAAAAATCATGCTGATCTTAAGATCAGTAGTAATCTCTAAGGATGGTATTAATAATTAGAAAAGTGAACAGAGGATAAAACAGGCCAGGTCATGAAAATACTTATACATTTTTGCAAAATATAATGATGCCCTGTCTAGTCACTTGCTATACTTAAATATACTTCAAGGAAAAAATATCTAGTGGGAATTATTGCCAAGAAAAGTTTTTGTTTAGGAAAAAAGGATGGGCACATCAATGAGAATAAATATAATTAGTAAGATAAAATACCAACCAAGTCCTAATATTGCTGAATAATTTTTTGTGTTTTTTTGGACTTTGAATAATTTGAGAGAAGCGTTTTAATGTATTGTTTGTTTTCATGTGCTTCTGAACTTCCTGATTCTGGCTGGGAACAAGGACAAACCTGCCAAAATATTGCAAGAAAATATGTTGCTGATCACGGGCAGGAAATACTCAAAGTCCCCCGAGATAGCCTGTTCTTAGGAGACGTCCACACCAAGTCTGCTGACCTCAGAAGGAGCATCAGGCCACCACACTCACTGCTGGAGTCTGCTCTGAGCCAGAAGGTATTTGGGAGTTCTTCATTCCAGGAGTTTGTGCCAACATGGCACTTGGGATTCTTTTCAGCTCTAAGTGTTGTTCATTTTTTGTTTGTTTTTCAGAAGGGAAACAGATGGCAAAAACTGGACTCAGTAGGGAAATGGTTGAATTGGTTATTTTATATCCATGTTATAGGATGTTATTTTGCCATTAAAACCAGTTGCTCATATTTCTATAGTCATAGCTAAGACTTATTGAGCATTTAGTACGTGCTAGGTGTTGTTGGAATTACTTTCATGAATTAACTCAGTTAGTCCTGACAATAACTCCCTTAGATATAAGTATACTCTGTTGTCAATATCATATCTGAGAGACAGAGGTGTTCAATTACTTTTTCAAGATGACATGGCAGGTGAGCATGAAGGCAGATTTGAAACCAGAGTAACTGGCTCCACAGCCTGTGCTCTTAACTAATGTGGTACAGTCCATGTTACAATATGTCTCGATCTGAAGGGAGATCCATGATATAATATTAAGGGAGGGTAGGTATTATACAGGATTTAAAAATTATTTCACCAAGTAAAGAAATCAATAGCATGAGAAGCCATTTAATACCTCTCTGAACTTGGTAAGTCTTAAACATTCTGGGCCTTATTCAATCTTCTGTTTTGCTAAGTAGGGACAATAATATCTGCCATGTATACCTCACAGAAAGTAGGAATCAAATGAAATCACATGGATAAAAGTGCTTTGTCAACCACTTTGTAATAAAGTGGTTTTTGTATTTTGTTTTGTTTTGTTTTTGTTTTTGTTTTTGTTTTTTAGAATATTCTGCCTTGTAGGTGTGGCTCAGTGGTTGAGTGTTGACCTATGAACCAGGAGGTCACAATTTGATTCCAGTCAGGGCTTATGCCCGGGTGTCAGGCTCGACCCCCCAGTGTGGGGTGTGCAAGAGGCAGCCGATCAATGATTCTCTCTCATCAGTGATGTTTCTATCTCTCTCTCCCTCTTCCTTCCTCTCTAAGATCAATAAAAATATATATTTTTTAAAAATATTCTTATGGATATAGCTATATAAATATTAAGCATACATAATATACTACATATTATATAAATTCTACATTGTATTATTTTATATAAAAATAATATTGATATTGCTATATAAGTCTAGGCCAGTGTTAAAGTGTATTCAAAGTGAATAACATTATTTTTTGATATGTAATTAAAATGTGAATTAAGGGTGCTATAGCCAAATATTCTTGGGAAACATAGAGGTTTAACAAAATTAAACTTAAAAATATTGCAAGTTATCTGCTAAATTGTATTTCCCCAACCCCCACCCATTGCTCACATTCATATATGTTGAAACCCTCACCCTCAATACTTCAGAATGTGACCCTATTTAGAAATAGGTCCTCTAAGAGGCGATTAAGGCCATTAGAGTGGGTCATAATTCCAGTCCTACTGGTGGTTTTTTAAGAAGAGAAAATGTGGATACATGAGGAGCTGCCAGGGATGCACAGCAGAGAGAAAAGACCATGTGAGGACACAGCAAGAAGGTGGCCATCAGTAAGCCAAGGAGAGGGGCCTCAGAAGAAACCAAATATGTTGCTACCTTGATCTTGGACTTCCAACCTCTAGGACTGTAAGAAAACAAATTTCTGATGTTTAAGACCCCCCCCGTCTGTTGTGTATTCTTATGGTAGGTGAAGAGGCTGCTCTGACTGGCAAAGAAGGCTCATCAGCATCGAGGGTTTCAAAATTCCCGCTTCATCAGGGGCTTCATGTCCTCATCCCACTTTTCAGGATCCCATTCCATCTAACCAATGCCTTCATTTTAACAGTAGACCGCTTGCCATGTTGGGAAATCAATTTGTGTTGTAACCCAGCCACTAGCAGGATGAGATTCTGGGCTTGGTTTTCAGAAATCTCAGCTCTGCAGCTGTAGGAAATGAATCTCTTTCAGGGCAGACATAGAAGCTTTCCAGTCATTTATGCAGCACTTCAGGTAGAAATCTGAATCCCTTAGCTCAACTTTTTCTTTCCCTACTTTCTTCAGCAACATTAGGAGCCATCAGCAAATCTCATTATACTTGTTAGTGTGACAAAAATGCTCAAAGGAAACACCTACATGGCTACCCAGAAACTTGTAAGATTGTAAGTGCTGATTAGGAGTACCCTATGTTGGTATTTTGTATATATTATGGCCACATGGACTATCAGCGCTCTCTCTACTATGGGAAATAAAGTAGTTAGTATCTTTAAATCTAATCAGATTAGAGAGTCAGTTCTAAAAATCTGAAACTGATTCAGAAGACACATCCTTAAGATTCTGTTCCTCTGGAACCACTCTTGGTACCAAAATCTGTATGAGTCAGCCATTTATTTGGATGATACTAACACATGTGAGATCTTTCAGATCCTTCAATGTATTACTGTTCACTGTGAATATCTGAGAAGGTGAGATCATCTAGCCTTTCCCAAACACAGTTGTCCACAAAACATGTTTTTTCAAGTATTTTCTAAGATGACTGTTTTGGGGAAAATACTTAAAATACATACTGGAGATTTTGTGTGAGTGAATATGAGTGTGTGTGTGTGTGTGTGTGTGTGTGTGTGTGTGTGCGTGTGTAGTACGTAGGTAAAAATCTTAGCACTGGGGGGAGCTGAGAGGTCCTCTACCTTCTCTTCTCTGGTACCATCACTCCTTGCATTCTTGTCCTATATGAATAAGTCTACAGCTTAGGTTTGAATTTCATTTTTGGGTTACAGACCAACTGGATACTTATTCATTTATTCCTCAGATAGGTATTTGAATACCTACTATATGCCAGCCCCTGCTCTTGGTCCTGGGAATATAGCAGCAAACAAAACAGACAAGATATGACTGCTCTTGTGAGGCTCAGTTTCTAGTGGGGAGAGATAGACAGTAAACAAAATCAACAAGTCAATTGTCTATAGGGACATGAGGTGGGTGCTATGGGTGAAGTAAAGCAAGGAAGGGGCCAGGGAGGGCTGGGTGGCCTGGATGGGGATAGGACTGCAGCTTAAATAAAGGAGGGTCTGTTTATTTAAGGACTGTTCTAAGGTGACAGGGAACAGATTTCAATGAAATGTGGGAGGTGCCATGAAACCATCTGGGAGGAGCATTTCAGGCTCAGGGAACAGCAAGCACAAGACCACAAGGAACATGTGGGCATGTTCTAGAAACAGCAGGGAACCCAGCACACTGGAACAGAGAGAGTGTGGAGCAAGTGGGAAGAGATGAGGGCACACAGATGACAAGTGATGTTTAGGGACTCAGAGAGAAACGGGGAGTCATAAGAAAGTTTTAAATGAGAGAGTGATATGATCTGACTAATGTTCTTAAAAGTCCTCACTGGCTTCTCTGTTGAGAATAGAATGTTGGGGAACTTTATACATTTAACTAGAGGCCCAGTGCACAAAATTTGTGCACGGGGTGGGGGGTTCGCTCAGCCCAGCCTGTACCCTCTCACAGTCTGGGAGCCCTCGGGGGATATCTGGCTGACGGCTTAGGCCCACTCCCCGTCAGTCAGACATCCTTAGTGCTGCTGCGGAGGCAAGAGAGGCTCCCACCACTGCCACTGCGCTCTCCAGCTGTGAGCCTGGCTTCTGGCTGAGTGGTGCTCCCCCTGTGGGAGCTTACTGACCACCAGAGGACAGCTCCTGCATTGAGCGTCTGCCCCCTGGTGGTCAGTGAACATCATAGAGACTGGTTGACCGGTAGACTGTCTGGCCCCTGGTGGTCAGTGCGTGTCAGAGAGAGCAGTTGAGTGGCCTTAGCATATCATTACATATTACATTTTGATTGGTTGAATGGATGACTGGACACTTAGCATATTAGGCTTTTATTATATAGGATAGATCCCAAAATGAATATGCTATATTTTCCTATAACTCAGGTCCTATCTTGTGTCCTCCTTATGGTAAATCTAGTCAGTCACCAAGGCTGTTACCCTTCCCCCCACTGTCCCACAGGTGGTTTTATCATTCAGCAGGGCAGGCACTCTCTTAGGGCCTGAGGGTGCAGCCCCTCTCAGGAAAAGGCTGCTACCCCACAATAAATATTCTCCTGGCTTCACAGAGAAGACAGAAAATGGACCATGGCACATGGCCATATGGCTACTTCCTTCACCCAGTTAACATCAATTTTATAAGTATATAAGATACAAGCACATGTATTTTGGGAAGAGGTGCATTTTGCAGTATTTAATTTTATCTCAAAATTAATTAAACTGGTTTTTGCAGGATACATACTTGGAGGAAAGATCTTGCAGGATATTGACTAGGTATAGGATTCTTTAGGAAGCAGATAAAATATAAAACTCAAGCTGCACTGGTTATTGCAGAAACAGACCCTGACACCTACACTCGGGTGACTGGACCTTAATTCATGATAGGATCGGCTGGATCATACATTAACTTGCCCAATCAGAACTCTGCTGTACTCTGAATACACTGCGTCCCTGTTTGTTTACATAGCCATCATAACTGAACTTGGTGGCTAAACTGAAGAGGAGCTACTTTATAAACAGAGGTCATTTGATGTGTGTGTGTTTTTTTTAACCAAATAAAATTCAGACAACTTTTGCCTTTTTCTAGTTTTCTGACACTTTTCCTGTTCTCCAAAATTCCACCAGGATTATTGACAGGAGTTTAGCAAATATATCTGCAAATAGTTGGAAGTATAACTCCCTCGACCCAAAAACTTGAATTTTTGCAAAATTGCCCTTGTTTTTATTTTGTCTATTTTTCACTTTCTTTGGCTTCCATTCCAGTCCTCTACACTGACCCTTTTTGAAAACAAAGCTGTACCTCCTCTTTTGAATTTATTCTTTTTGACAAGAAGACAAGAAATGGGTACTGAGCTTTTATTGACTTCTCTTAGTCTTTTGCTGCATTTAATGTTTTGCCACTTTCTTAGACCATGGACCTGTCCTTTTCCATCTTTGTTCTTTAAGGAGCATTTTAATAAAAACTTTAAAAATGCTCTTTATTATTGGTTTGCATCACACATTTGGGTTCACCTTTGGTTAGATGAACCCTCCTCTGTCTTTTGCGCATGTTATTAATGTTTTTAAAATATTCAAACCTATCAGAGAACTTTCTGTTCACTTTCATTGGGTTCTTTAGGTAAACCTCTCTATTCTTGATTACTGAGATATTTTGTGATCTTAATATAATGTGATTTCTATGTTTCTTATCTACAAACCCCAAAAGAATGTCTTAGCCATCATTGGGAAAAATGTCTGAATTACCTGAATGAATAAACATTATAATACATTTGTCTTTTTGAGTTTTCTGTCCTTATAGACTTTTAGAATCTATTTTGATGGCAACATAAATATCTCACTTTTTGAAACTAAAGTCTAATTAGTCCGGAATGAATTTTGCTATACCACTTTCCTCTTGTGACCATTATACCCAAGGAAGTAATTCTTTATGTCCAAATCCATGATTTTGAGAATTGGGACTGAAAAACTGATCCAAATGTATTGATATAATTCTTTTGGAGATGATAAATAAACAATAATCTTTTCAATCAATGTTCACTGAGTATCTATTATAAGTCTACTATATTCATGTATAATTATTATTATTTACAATATATTTTTATCGATTTCAGAGAGGAAAGAAGAGGGAGATAGAGATAGAAACATCAATGATGCAAGAGAATCATTGACTGTTGGCCTCCTGCATGCCCCATACTGGGATCGAGCCCACAACCAGGGCATGTGCCCTGACCGGGAATCAAACCATGAACTCCTAGTTCATAGGTCAACACTCAACCACTGAGCCATACGGGTGGGCGTACTCATGTATTATTATATTGCGTTACTGTGACTGTGAGCAATATAACAATAATGACAATAATTTTTATGCTACCAGGTGATATCAGAGGGACAATTTCTTTTAGTACAAGTTGCTTAGTTTTTCACATCATCTAGTGTGCTGCATATGGTGTTACTCCTCTATTATTGTAACCGGTGGACGGATTTATGTGCAGTATATAATTTATTCTATACTGAATTTAAACTTGGTGCTCTGTATTGCTTATCATTTCAGACACTCAAGATTCTACCATCTGTGCTTTTTCCCAGGACTTCCCTGCTTTTCCACCTTATAACATATATAGAAAATGACAGTTAATTCCCGTTGGGGTAAATGCATCTGGTGACTCCAGGCCAGAGTATTTTGGACTGGGCTCTTGGTTGTCTCAGACTTGCCTGGCCATTGCAGAGGCTGAAGGGGACCAGTGTCCCAGCACACTGTAAACCCGCTCGTAGCACATTGGTTGGGAAACTCTGGTCAATACAATTAAGACAATACTACCTGAAAACAACCCTCAAACATAGCTTATCATATGTTTGAGGTCATAGATTCAATAGAATCAATCTTCAAAGAATCTTACCACTTATCAGCAGGGATTGGGTAGGGTGGAATATGGGTCATGGAAGCTTAGAGTCCAAGAGGGGACCATCATTTGAAGCAAATGTTTTTGTTTCTCTGGACTGACATGGCGATGTCTTGGAAAAAGATAAGTCCTTGCTCACCTTTAACCTTCTAGTCATGATTCAGCATGACATTTTCTCTTATTTTTTTCCACTGCATTTCCAGACTAGTCAGGAATTTCCCTCTTTATCCCAGGATGGGGAAGAACAAAATTAGACTAACATCCTACTCTGTTTTACAACTATCTTAAATCAGTTGTTTTCAAACAGATATTCTGGTTTAATGGGTCTGGAGTGAGTTTGTGCTTAGGTAATTTTATGAAGATTCCCAGTGAACTCAGTAGGGAGACAGTGTTGAGAACCACTGATGGGTGTCAGTGGGATAATGGGAATTTTGTAGCTGAGCACACATGTGAAAAGACACACCCAAAAGCACAACTGGCCCACAAAGTAGAGCGGAGACACACGGGAAAATCAAATAGTACAGAAACCAAATATTCATCAGTGCATCATCTGTGGTCATTTCTGAGTGTGTCTTGTTCAGATTTGGACACTTCAGCTGGGGGAATAGATTATTACTGCTCTGGTGAGCTGGAAGCAGCTTTGTAGAACAAATCAACTTGTAAAACATTTTGAAAAGACAAAGGTAGTAAAAGATGTAGAGTGTGAATTCCTAGATCAGCCAAAAAGAAGGGCCAGAGCAGCAAGTGGAGAAATAGATGGAGGAATGGTTTGTTTGGGGAAACCAAATTGGCTAGGGTGGGGGTGGGGGAGCAGAAGAAAGGGAGACAAAGACTCTTGGCTCAACGAGAAACTTGGTCACTGAACAAAAATCAGGGCTCTCTGCATAAGGCCCAGCTCAAACTTGGAAGGGTAATTGGTACATTTTTTTTATTGAACAATTAGAGCTGAGGAAGGACTTTGTCAATAACAATCTATACTCACACTTCAAAGCAAAATTATAACGAAAACAATACAATGTAGCACCATTGAAAACTCTTTACCGACAAGAGTAAGAGCACAGTAAGATACAGGTACATTTGGTATTGTTTATATATGGAACTAACAATTCAAATTCTGAAGAAAACAGAAGCAATTACCCAAAGCCTATTTTATAGTAGGGCATCCATTAAGCCATCTCTTATCCCTATAGCTTCTCCAACTAGAAGCACAGTTCTCCAAATTTCTAAACAAGGACCTTTAAGTTTGTAGTGTGTCTTTAGCAATAACTCATCACCAACTTTACTGTGGACTTATTTTGGGGTCTTTCCTGGAATGTTTGGCATCGCTTCGTTCTTTAAACCTTGATGCTCCATATGGGTTCAGCCTTTACCATCGCTGTGTGAATGGGTCCATGCTGCCCTGCCAATGGAAGGATATTGTCTCTGATGGTACAAAATGATCAGTCATTTATGGGTGATTCAAGGTTAATGTCAACATGGGACTCTTTGGGTTAGTTTAAAAAATCTCGTTTGGCGTCTTACAGGATCTCAGAGAGCCTGCAAAATCACTAAGAATCACTGTGTATGTCAATCAGATAGTTTGGAAGGACAAATGGTTCCAGGGGGATTATAGGCCTGTGGTTGGGCAGAATATCTATAGCTCCTACCAAATAGCGAAAAGCGCCTCTGAGATAGAAAATAAGGAAGAGAGAAAAAGACACAGGCAAAGAAGTAAATGCTTAGAATGTAAGTCTTTGAGTATAAGGGTTCTACCTAAATGTGTCAAATATATGTCATAAATTAAAAATGTTCAATAAATATTTTGTTATTTTATTTTATCCAAGTACATTTTGTTCCATTTGGGAATATGCCCTATATAAAGATGCATAACATGTTCACTTTGGCAAACGCATTTCCATTCATGTCTTGTTTTTCGGCATTCGGAAAATCTACAACGGTGTCAATATAACATTCTGATTATGTTTTCCAACTTCTCCATTCATTTACTTGGCTTTATACAAAAATAATATTCAAAAGATGGTCCCAAAGAAAATATGCCGGGTACCAGGGTCATCAAGTGAACAATTACATCTTTCTCTGAGACGGGAGCTGGGGAAAGGGACCAAATTGCAGGAGGTAGAAGCACATGTTTGTAGTCTTCTCTTTTCTCCATTTTTAATAGCGTGGAACCATTTATTTATTGACTGCTTGAAATAAATTCAAATAGAAGAACTTTGTAAATGCTGTAGTCTTTGGTAAGACTTACCTGGTGCCAATCTTTTTTGTTATTTATGAGAGGGCCTCAGGCAGCTTGAGTGTCTACTCTTTTTATCCAAGCATTCATTTGTGGTGAGCTGAAACCCTTTTGTCTGGAAAAGAAGCTGAATGATAATTCACAAACTCGAAAACTCTCCTAGGACTGAACTGGGGTCGCATCAAGCCTCACAGTTAAGTGGGTTTCAAATGTGGTAGGAAATGAGGCACCTGTGTTCTCTGAAGGGTTTACTTGTGTTTCCAGGTCAGTGAGAATTCTTCACATCTCCCTCTCTCTGTCCTGTGGGGTGTGGGGGGCTGGAGGAAGAAGACCCCCTTCTTGAAATATTTAATGCTCTTTCCACTTACTTGGCTTTTCTTTTTCTAAAGAAATTTTTATTATCTTGAAGTTTTTAAATAATGGTTATTGAGATATAATTTACACAGCACACAATGCACTCATTTAAAATGCCTAATTCCATCGTTTTTAGTATACTCATAGACATGTATGACCATCACCACAGTCAACTTTTAGGACATTTTCTTTTTTTTCTCTTGGCGAATCTTACTTATTTTTTCTTTATTGTTGAAAGTTTTATAGATGTCCTGTTTTTTTTTTAAATATATTTTATTGATTTTTTACAGAGAGGAAGGGAGAGAGATAGAGAGTTAGAAACATCAATGAGAGAGAAACATCGATCAGCTGCCTCCTGCACATCTCCTACTAAGGATGTGCCCGCAACCAAGGTACATGCCCTTGACCGGAATCGAACCTGGCCGCAGGCCGACGCTCTATCCACTGAGCCAAACTGGTTTCGGCAGAGGTCCTGTTTGTTTGTTTCCCATTAACCCCCTCCACCCACCACATCCGCCCCTCCCAGACCTTCACCAGTCTATTGAACTTTAGGACATTTTCATCACCTCAGAAAGAAACCCAATAACCTTTATTTTATTTTTTAATATTTTTATCTTTATTGTTGAAAGTATTACCCAATATCTGTTAGTTATAACCCTTCTAGGCTTCCATTCCTATATTCTTGGGCCCTAAACAGCCATGAATCTACATTCTGTATACAAAAATTTCCCTCTACTGGACATTTCATATAAACAGAATCATATAATATGTGGACTTTTGTTCAGTTGGCTTTTAATCTCACTTTTCCT